>NC_137939.1:27070087-28301337 GCF_963969265.1 Rhamphochromis sp. 'chilingali' | reverse complement strand
CCACAAACAGGCCATAATCGGCACAGATGTTCCTGTATCCTATGCCTGCCTGCTAGCATCTTGCACCCTGTTGTTATGTGCTGGATTGTCTCGGGGACATTTTTACATAGCCTTCACCTTGAGTCTTGCCTAGTGTGATAGACCCCAACCTCTATGGATCTTGTGCTCAAAGCTTGTTCCTGTGCTGCCATGATTAGTGCCTCTTTGCTGTCTTCAGTCTAGCTTTGTCCAGCCACTGGTAGGATTTCTGGATATCAGCCACCTCCGCTATCTTCCGGTGGTACGTACCGTGCAGGGGCCTGTCCTTCCATGATGGTTCCTCGTCTCCCTCCTCTATCTTGGGTTTCTGCTGTCTGAGGTATTCACTGAGCATGCGGTCGCATCCAGATGTATTCATGGATGTTCATTGTCTCATCCTGGACTGTGGTGCTGACACTCACCAGTCCCCGGCATCCTTCATTCCGCTTGGCGTACAGCCTCAGGGTGCTGGACTTGGAGTGAAACTCTCCATGCATGGTAAGGAGCTTCCTGGACTTTATGTCAGTGGCTTCTATCTCCTCCTTTGGCCAGGTTATTATCCCAGCAGGGTACCTGATCAAGGGCAAGGTGCAGGTGTTGATAGCCCGGATCTTGTTCTTACTGTTCAGCAGGCTCCTCATGACTTGCCCAACCTCATCATGGTTCCCATTAGCCTGTGTAATCCCCAGGTACTTGTAGCTGTCTTCTATGTCTACAATGTTACCTTCTGGTAGTTCGATCACCTCAGTTCTGACTACCTTCCCTCTCTTTGATATCATCCAGCTACATTTCTCCAGTCTAAACAGCATTCCTATGTCATTGCTGTATATCCTGGTGACATGGATCAATGTCTCGTTCACTCTTGGCATACAGCTTGATGTCATCCATGTACAGGAGGTGGCTGACAATTGCTTCGTTCCATAGTCAGTATCCGTAGCCAGTATCCGTAGCCAGTCTTGTCAATGATCTGACTGAGGGGGTTAAGGCCTATGCAGAACAGCAGTGGGGACAGGGCATCTCCTTGGTAGATCCCGCACTTGATGGTGACTTGTGCTATGGTCTTGAAGTTGGCCTCTAGAGTGGTTTGCCACATCCATATTTAGTTCCTGATAAAGGCTCTTAGGGTCCTGTTGATCTTGTCTGGGCATTCCACGATCCAGGTGTGGGGCATCAAGTCATATGCCTTCTTGTAATCAATCCAGGTACAGACCAGGTTGGTCAGTCTGGTCTTGCAGTCTCGGCTGACTGCTCGGTCTACCAGTAGCTGGTCTTTTGCTCCTCTGGTATTCTTGCCAATTCCTTTCTGTGCCCCGCTCATGTATTGAGCCATGTGCCTGTTCATCTTAGCCACCAGATGCCTGACGGGAGCTTCCAGCAGGTTATTGGCCAGTAGTTGGATGGGACTGGTCCCTTCTGGGGGTCCTTGGGGATCAGAACTTTCCGGCTTTGTGTTAGCTATTCCGGGTGTCTCCCATCGACTAGCAGCTGGTTCATTTGTGCTCCCAGACGCTTGGATGGTTGTATTGAGAACAGTTGCTTTATTCTCCTGCCTTCAATCTCCCTGGTGTACCTCTTCAAGCGGCTGGCCAAAGCTCTGAGTCATTGCTTGTCAGCTTGTCAGGATGTATCTATTGTTTGGATGGATGCTTTTTTAGTTCTGGTTCCTAAATCTAGTTATTTAAAAACTTTAAATGCACAAAGACCGGTAGGCATCACGTCAATTGTGATAAAATACTTAAAGTCAAAGAAAAGGTTAAGGGTGAAGTTAAGGGAAACTGAGGATGTGCTTGACTCCACAAAGTTCATAAAGGAGTGGAACATGTCAGATTGACCTTCTTGAACCTGACTGTTAAAAACTCAGAGTGAAAAGTTCCTCAAGTATTTCGGTGCAAAAAGTGAGACTGCCTTACACATAGCACTTTTTCCTTTAAACAGTCATTTACATACTACAATTTTAGGATTCAGAACTTAAAACTATGCGACAGACTGGCGACCTGTCCAGGGTGTACCCCGCCTCTCGCCCTATGACAGCTGGGATAGGCTCCAGCACCCCCCGCGACCCTGAAAAAGGATGAGCGGAAGTGAATGGATAGATGGAACTTTACACAAACTTCAAGTTGTAAGAGCATGTTGATTTCCTTTAAATTTAAAGTATGCCTTGCTTGCTGCCTTGTGTTTTGTCAGGATGAACCATATGCCATGAGCAAGGGCTCTGAGCTAGAAGGCTACTGCATTGATCTGATCTCAGAGCTCTCCAAGAAGCTAGGCTTCAAGTACAACTTGCATCTGGTCAAAGACAACCGCTATGGCGCCATGGACTCCAGCGGCAACTGGAATGGCATGATTGGTGAAGTCATCAGAGGGGTGAGTCATAGAGTTATAGAGCACTGAAACAACTCTACCTCAGTGTGTTACAGTATGTGAACACTGTAGTATGTGTCTTTAGTGTAATGTGTTTCGTTGCTCTTGTTAAATTAAGTTTGATACCCTCCTGTTCAACCTCAGACCTTGCTTTGATGAATGTACACTTTAAATTTAATGCCACCAATGTCTGAGCCCTCCTAATATTATGCATTATAGATTATCCGAGCCACAATGCTCTTTGCAATTTTACATTAATTACATTAATTGGCAAGATTACTCTTAAATTGTCAAATTAATTTAATTTATCCCTCATAATGTCCTCCCGATTTCCATACACCTGTGGTCCTCAGGGGTCATAAATGTCCCCACTTCATTTGAGTGTTTTTTAAAATATAAAATATAAGTTGTCAATCAATTCAGTGTTACACCTTAGTTTTACTTAAGACCAATACATCAACACAAAATTTACCATACATTATACATTTTAGGGCCACCAGACCTTGTTTACATAAAGTACACTCTGTTTTTGAGCGAAAATAAAACGAGACAATAAAATATTTAATTGTTTAGATAATTTTGACTATTTGTCTAACTACAGAGTCCTGTATGTTGAACTTCAGTAAGAAAGTTTTTGAAGCATTTGAAGCATTTAAAATTTTTAAATGGCAGCACATGTGACCTCCATTTTTGACCTCCTGTGGTCCACAGAGGTCAAAAATGTCCCCATCTGGTTTGAATGATACTTAATTAATATGAAGTGGATTTTCCCCCACTTTTAATTAAAACTTAATTCAAATATTTTGACACAATTTTTTTTATTCCAATTCAAATTTAAGTCTGATAAAAACCTCATAAAAATGAATTTTTTCTTTGTTTTCGGGTAAAAAAAATTAATTAAATCATCAGTTATTGTGATTGGTATATGACGTATACGTATATATTGGTATATGACGGGTATATGTCAAAGTTAATTTAGAAAGCGGTTCTTAAACTAATTCAAGTTTTTTAATGGCAGCAAATCATCACATCTGTTGTCCTCTGGGCTCAAAGATGACCCCGCTTGCTTTGACTGTTTATAAAGCAATAAGTATAAAATATCATCCATCTCTGTGTTTAAAGGTTTTATTCATCTTTATTCCAACTCATTACCTGACATTTTTCTATATTTTGGCATGGTAGGACACCAGGGCATGGATCTGAGTGAAGGTAAACTTTCATGAGGACAAAGGCGTCTCCATATTTGACACAAGTGCAGGAGGAAGCTCAGGTTTATTCCTCTGCACTGGTCCCATCATGGACAGCTTTCTTTTCTGCAGTTGCAGGCCAAGGGTCATATACAGTAAACAAGTTGTTACTGGTGATTGTTTTCTTTTGGAAACCTTCTGCAATGTTAGGGACAACTCGCGTGTCCTGACTGCAGGATAGACTGTTTGCCATCGTACATGTTCCATGTACAGCTGGACCTGGCATCACATACTTCCCATGTTTTTATCTCATAGTTCCCCGGTTTACTTGGGATGTTCTGTTGGAATGGACAGAGTCCTCTGAAGGGGACTTGCTGCTCATACACAGTCACATCAGTACCAGGATCTTACATCAACAGCAGGAGAAACATCCACTTGTTCCATACACCTCAAATGGGAGCACGTTTGTGTCATGAACAACGATCATCTATTGTGTCTTTATCAAGAAATTATAACCTTTTTGCGCTTCTATGATTAATCTTGTGTCACCTTTAAAACTTCTCTACCAGACTCAGGATGTCATAAACTGGCCGTAGCGACTTTACTAGATGCACGGCAGTAAGAATCAATATGCCCACATATGTCTACAGCTGCATTCGATCCATTTTTCTTCCTCTCTCGTTGTCCCTCCTCTTTTGTCATTGAGTTGGCTGTAGAGCAGGTCATCTGCTAATTGGATGGTTGTTGGTTCAATCTCTGTGTGCTCTAATCTGGAATTCTTACCAAGGTGTCCTTTGGCAAGTTACTGAACCCCAACTTGGTCTCTGATGCATCCAGAGACCAAGCTACTTTTAGTACCATTGATGTTAAGTTAGACTCTTTTTCTCCAATTGATCTTTCTGAGTTAACTTCAATAATTACTTCCTCCAAACCATCAACGTGTCTTTTAAACCCCATTCCGACAAAACTGCTCAAAGAAGTCCTGCCATTAATTAATTCTTCGATCTTAAATATGATCTACCTATCTCTAATAATCGGCCTGGTAGACCTTAGTGCAGCATTCGATACTGTTGACCATAATATCCTATTAGAGCAATTAGAACATGCTTCTAACAGACCAAAATTTTTGAACATTGATGATCATTGCCGGCCGTAACTCACATAGTGTGTCATATATTGCTGTAGGTATTACAGGTACTGCACTGCAGTGGTTTGTATCATATCTATCTAATAGACTCCAATTTGTACATGTAAATGGAGAGTCCTCTTCACACACTGAGGTTAATTATGGAGTTCCACAGGGTTCAGTGCTAGGACCAATTCTGTTTACACTATACATGCTTCCCCTAGGCAGCATCATTAGAAGACATTGCATAAATTTTCACTGCTATGCAGATGACACCCAGCTCTATCTGTTCATGAAGCCAGATAACACACATCAATTAGTTACACTGCAGGAATGTCTTAAAGACATAAAGACCTGGATGGCCGCTAACTTTCTGCTTCTTAATTCAGATAAAACCGAGGTTATTGTACTCGGCCCTGAAAAGCCTAGAAATATGATATCTAACCAGACTCTTACTCTGGATGGCATTACCTTGGCCTCCAGTAACACTGTGAGGAACCTTGGAGTCATTTTTGACCAGGACATGTCCTTCAATGCACATATTAAACAAATATGTAAGACTGCTTTCTTCCATTTGTGCAACATCTCTAAAGTTAGAAATATCTTGTCTCAGAGTGACGCTGAAAAACTAGTTCATGCATTTATTACTTCAAGGCTGGACTACTGTAATTCATTATTATCAGGATGTCCTAAAAACTTGCTGAAAAGCCATCAGCTAATCCAAAATGCTGCAGCAAGAGTAGAAAGAGAGAGCATATTTCTCCTGTTTTGGCTTCCCTTCATTGGCTTCCTGTTAAATCCAGAATTGAATTCAAAATCCTGCTCCTCACATACAAGGTCTTAAATAATCAGGCCCCATCTTATCTTAATGACCTTGTAGTACCATATCACCCTATTAGAGTACTTCGCTCTTGCACTGCAGGCCTACTTGTTGTTCCTAGAGTATTTAAAAGTAGAATGGGAGGGAGAGCCTTCAGTTTTCAGGCCCCTCTTCTGTGGAATCAGCTTCCAGTTTGGATTCGGGAGACAGACACTATCTCTACTTTCAAGATTAGGCTTAAAACTTTCCTTTTTGCTAAAGCATATAGTTAGGGCTGGACCAGGTGACCCTGGATCCTCCCTTAGTTATGCTGCAATAGACATAGGCTGCCGGGGATTCCCATGATGCATTGAGTTTTTCCTTTCCAGTCACGTTTCTCACTCACTATGTGTTAATAGACCTCTATGCATTGAGTCATACCTGTTATTAACCTCAGTCTCTTTTCCACAGCATGTCTTTATCCTGTCTTCCTTCTCTCACCCCAACCGGTCGCAGCAGATGGCCCCACCCCTCCCTGAGCCTGGTTCTGCTGGAGGTTTCTTCCTGTTAAAAGGGAGTTTTTCCTTCCCACTGTCGCCAAAGTGCTTGCTCATAGGGGGTCATATGATTATTGGGTTTTTCTCCGTCTCTATGAAGCGCCTTGAGGCGACTTTTGTTGTGATTTGGCGCTATATAAATAAAATTGAATTGAATCCATTGGCATGTGAACGTTAAAAAGCATAATACAAGCAGAATACACTGTGTATAATGCTTTCAGTACTCGAGCAGAAAAGCAACTGAAGGAGTATGGGACCTGGCATATGTGCTTGGACCGTGGTAGATTGTCTTTCTCTGTGGCACATGAGAGAGTCATGCATCGTCTGTCACTGGGAAGGATAGAAGACCAGATCAATGTTTCCTCACATTTCTGCAAATATTCCTCTGTCTCAGCTGACTCCTCTTTCTTGTTTGATTCTTTGTCTTCATCATAATTGAAATGGAAGATGTGTAGTCCTCTGACACATCTTCTATTTCAGTTTCACATTCTGAAAATTCAAGAAACTTCAAGAAGCCCAGTCACTTTCTTTCCAAGCTCCTCAGACTACCATGTCCTGGATGCCTGAGAACCTACTTGAACATAGTTCAGATTCTTCATCATTTTCCTTCACTTCATAGCCTTCTTCCACTTCTGCAGGTGGGTGATGTGCTTTTTCAGAGAAAGGGTAGCATGTGATCTAAATATTGACAATATTTTCTTTATCTTCTAACCCTGGACCTTCCTGAACATTGATTCTCCCTCCTCATTATACTAGAGGACAATATGTGCTTTGTTCTACTGGTCATTGCTTTGCACAACATGGTAAAAAAAAAAAAAGTATGCTCACAAATCTCTAGTGCAATGGAGGCTTGTGAGCATACTTTCTGTGTATGTATTATTGTAGAGTCTACCTTACAATATGAAGCACCTTGATGTGACTGTTGTTGTGATTTGGCGCTGTATAAATAAAATTGAATTGAATATAGAGCACCTGTCTCCTCATTGTGCTGCCTGTTGTTGTTGTTGTTGTTGTTGTTGTGGTGGTTGTTATGACCATTGCTTGACCCCACAAATCAGTGATCCAAGATCAAAGATGTTTGAAAGCAGTATGGTGTGAAAATATGGCCCTTTGCAACACTTTTCTACTTTGGGGTCATTTTTGTCCACGAGGACCACAGGTGTTATAAAATCCAACAAAAACCCCATAAATAAATCAAATTACTTAAAACTTATTCCAATCATGCATAGCATAGTAATGAATAACGTCTGTTATTTTCAGACCATTTGATGAACAAAAAACACATTTTTGATAGCATAAGCTCTTACCCTATCTGTGTAGCAGTGAGCATAGGGTTATATATATTTCAACATTTGTTATGATGTTTTGTGCTACTTACAAAACAAATGCTGACCATAAATTATTTAAAATTGTTACTCCTTTCTATCTGTACTCCTTTCTATCTGTACTCACATTGTACAGAGTTTTAACTTTTCTTTTCTTTTTTTCATTGATTGTGTCCCTGGTTTTTCATATGTGTTGCTATACCTTGCTTCAGGAGGCTGACCTGGCTGTGGCCCCGCTGACTGTCACTGCCGTCAGAGAGAGGTTTGTGGACATGACCACCCCCTTCATTCAAACTGGCCTCAGCTTCATTTTGCGCGAAGCAACAGACCCTGAAGACAGCACGTTCAGCCTGCTGGCACCCTTCTCCACTGACATGTGGATTGGCATTATCATTGCCTTCCTGCTAACAGGTTTCTGCATATTCCTGGTGGGCAGGTCAGTGCAACAAAACATCCCTAAAACACTAGGGATGTATACATATATGTGTATAAATAAAAATAGAATTAAATAAAATTAAATAAAATAAAAAATATATATATATGTATATGTATATGTATATATGTATAACAAAAACACCCAGCACGCCCCTGCGGGCGGTTTATCCTTCAAGCTCGGGTCCTCTACCAGAGGCCTGGGAGCTTGAGGGTCCTGCGCAGTATCTTAGCTGTTCCCAGGACTGCGCTCTTCTGGACAGAGATCTCCGATGTTGTTCCCAGGATCTGCTGGAGCCACTCGCCTAGCTTGGGAGTCACCGCACCTAGTGCTCCGATTACCACGGGGACCACCGTTACCTTCACCCTCCAAATCCTCTCGAGCTCTTCTCTAAGCCCTTGGTATTTCTCCAGCTTCTCGTGTTCCTTCTTCCTGATATTGCTGTCATTCGGAACCGCTACATTGATCACTACGGCCGTCTTCTTCTGTTTGTCTACCACCACTATGTCCGGTTGGTTAGCCACCACCATTTTGTCCGTCTGTATCTGGAAGTCCCACAGGATCTTAGCTCGGTCATTCTCCACCACCCTTGGGGCATCTCCCATTTTGACCTCGGGACTTCCAGGTTATACTCGGCACAGATGTTCCTGTACACTATGCCGGCCACTTGGTTATGGCGTTCCATGTATGCCCTGCCTGCTAGCATCTTGCACCCTGCTGTTATGTGCTGGATTGTCTCTGGGGCATCTTTACACAGCCTGCACCTTGGGTCTTGCCTGGTGTGATAGACCCCAGCCTCTATGGATCTTGTGCTCAGAGCTTGTTCTTGTGCTGCCACGATTAGTGCCTCTGTGCTGTCTTTCAGTCCAGCTTTGTCCAGCCACTGGTAGGATTTCTGGATATCAGCCACCTCCTCTATCTGCCGGTGGTACATACCGTGCAGGGGCCTGTCCTTCCATGATGGTTCCTCGTCTCCCTCCTCTTTCTTGGGTTTCTGCTGCCTGAGGTATTCACTGAGCACTCGGTCAGTTGGGGCCATCTTCCCAATGTATTCTTGGATGTTCGTTGTCTCATCCTGGACTGTGGTGCTGACACTCACCAGTCCCCGGCCCTCTTCCTTCCTCTTAGCGTACAGCCTCAGGGTGCTGGACTTGGGGTGAAACCCTCCATGCATGCATGGTAAGGAGCTTTCTTGTCTTTATGTCAGTGGCGTTTATCTCCTCCTTTGGCCAGCCTATTACCCCAGCAGGGTACCTGATCACGGGCAGGGCGTACGTGTTGATGGCCCGGATCTTGTTCTTACCATTCAGCTGACTCCTCAGGACTTGCCTGACCCTCTGCAGGTACTTGGTGGTTGCAGCTTTTCTAGCGGCCTCTTCATGCTTCCCATTCGCCTGCGGGATCCCCAGGTACTTGTAACTGTCCTCTATGTCTGCAATGTTGCCTTCTGGTAGTTCAATCCCCTCAGTTCTGACTACCTTCCCTCTCTTTGTTACCATCCGACTACACTTCTCCAGTGTAGACTCACAGCCTTGGCCAGCCGCTTGAGGAGGTACACCAGAGAGATAGAAGGCAGGAGAATAAACCAGCTGTTCTCCACAGAACCAGCAAAGGTGTACTCTCAGTGGCAAGGGAACAATAAGAGAACAGCACCACCAAGGCTGGAGACGGAGCAATACTGGAAGAGCATATGGGAGAAGGACGCAACCCATAACGGCAATGCTCAGTGGCTAGAGGATCTGAGGGCAGACCACAGCGACCTCCCTGAACAGGGTCCAGTAACCATCACAGTGGCAGATATCCAAGAAAGGGTCTCCAGTATGAAGAACTGGACAGCACCAGGGCCCGACATGGTTCACGCCTACTGGCTGAAGAAGCTGACTGCACTCCACGAGCGTCTGGCAGCACAAATGAACCAGCTGCTAGTTAACGAGAGACACCCGGAATGGCTAACTGAAGGCCGGACGGTCCTGATCCCCAAGGACCCCAAGAAGGGACCGGTCCCCTCCAACTACCGACCAATAACCTGCCTCAGTACTACATGGAAGCTCCTGTCAGGCATCATATCAGCTAAGATGAACAGGCACATGGGTCAATACATGAGCGGGACACAGAAAGGAATTGGCAAGAATACCAGAGGCGCAAAACACCAGCTACTGGTAGACAGAACAATCAGCCGAGACTGCAAGACCAGACTGACCAACCTGTGCACTGCCTGGATGATTACAAGAAGGCCTATGACTCAATGCCCCACAGCTGGATACTGGAATGCCTAGAATTGTACAAGATCAATGGGACCCTAAGAGCCTTCATCAGGAACTCAATGGGGATGTGGCATACAACACTAGAGGCCAACTCCAAACCCATAGCACAAGTCACCATCAAGTGTGTGATCTACCAAGGAGATGCTCTGTCCCCACTGCTGTTCTGCATAGGCCTTAACCCCCTCAGTGTGATCATTGACAAGACTGGCTACGGATACCGACTACGGAATGGAGCAGTTGTCAGCCACCTCCTGTACATGGATGACATCAAGCTGTATGCCAAGAGTGAACGAGACATCGATTCACTGATCCACACCACCAGGATATACAGCAATGACATCGGAATGTTGTTCGGACTGGAGAAGTGTAGTCGGATGGTAACAAAGAGAAGGAAGGTCGTCAGAACTGAGGGGATCGAACTATCAGGAGGCAACATTGCAGACATAGAGGACAGTTACAAGTACCTGGGGTTCCCGCAGGCGAATGGGAACCACTGAAGAGGCCGCTAGGAAAGCTGCAACCACCAAGTATCTGCAGAGGGTCAGGCAAGTCCTGAGGAGTCAGCTGAATGGTAAGAACAAGATCCGGGCTATCAACACCTACGCCCTGCCCTTGATCAGGTACCCTGCTGGGGTAATAGGCTGGCCAAAGGAGGAGATAAACGCCACTGACATAAAGACAAGAAAACTCCTTACCATGCATGGAGGGTTTCACCCCAAGTCCAGCATCCTGAGGCTGTACGCTAAGTGGAAGGAAGGAGGTCGGGGACTGGTGAGTGTCAGCACCACAGTCCAGGATGAGACAACAAACATCCACGAATACATTGGGAAGATGGCCCCAACTGACCGAGTGCTGAGTGAATACCTCAGGCAGCAGAAACCCAAGAAAGAGGAGCAAGGCGAGGAACCATCATGGAAGGACAAGCCCCTGCATGGTATGTACCACCGGCAGATAGAGGAGGTGGCTGATATCCAGAAATCCTACCAGTGGCTGGACAAAGCTGGACTGAAAGACAGCACAGAGGCACTAATCAAGGCAGCACAAGAACAAGCTCTGAGCACAAGATCCATAGAGGATGGGGTCTATCACACCAGGCAAGACGCCCCTGAGACAATCCAGCACATAACAGCAGGGTGCAAGATGCTAGCAGGCAAGGCATACATGGAACGCCATAATCAAGTGGCGGGCATAGTGTACAGGAACATCTGTGCCGAGTATAACCTGGAAGTCCCGATGTCAAAATGGGAGATGCCCCCAAGGGTGATGGAGAATGACCGAGCTAAGATCCTGTGGGACTTCCAGATACAGACGGACAAAATGGTGGTGGCTAACCAACCGGGCATAGTGGTGGTAGACAAACAGAAGAAGACGGCCGTAGTGATCGATGTAGCGGTTCTGAATGACAGCAACATCAGTAAGAAGGAACACGAGAAGCTGGAGAAATACCAAGGGCTCAGAGAAGAGCTCGAGAAGATGTGGAGGGTGAAGGTGATGGTGGTCCCAGTGGTAATCGGAGCACTAGGTGCAGTGACTCCCAAGCTAGGCGAGTGGCTCCAGCAGATCCCGGGAACAACAGCTGAGATCTTTGTCCAGAAGAGCGCAGTCCTAGGAACAGCTAAGATACTGCGCAGGACCCTTAAGCTCCCAGGCCTCTGGTAGAGGAGCTTGAAGGAGTGGGGAATTTTTTATTTTTTATATATATATATATATTTTTATCTATATAAAAAAAAAATTCAAGCTCGGGTCCTCTATCAGAGGCCTGGGAGTTTGAGCGTCCTCTTCACCACAACAGACCGGTACAACAGAACCACATCATCCACGAAAAGCAGAGATTCTGAGACCACCCAAGTGAAAGCTTTTCTCCACTTGGCCATAAAGATTATGAACAGAATCTGTGACAGAGGCAGCCCTGGCGGAGCCCATCACCCACTAGGAACGAGTCCAACTTATTGTCGGCTGTGCGGACCAGGCTCTTGTAACGGTTGTATGAGAATCGAATGGCCCGTAGCAATGGGCCAAACACCCCATAATCTCGGAGCACCTCTCACAGGACACTCTGAGGGACACGGTTGAATGCCTTCTCCAAGTCCACAAAACACATGTAGACTGACTTATAATTAAAGGCAACATGGATCAGCCACAACATTACCTTCCTGATAATGTGTAGGTCTTGCTCATGTTGCTCTTTGGGCATAGATACCTTCTGACTCTGCATTGGCACATTAGCTTTAGATCCTGTGGTGGGTTAAAAGGGCATCCTTTGTGGATCAGGCTTCTCTTGATACATCCCACTATGATTGCGAACCCAAATTTAGAAGCTTGACAATGCCCTGGACTCTTTATCATGTTTCTTAGGCCAGCGGTCCCCAACCCCCGGACCTCAGACAAGTACCGGTCCGTGAGTCGTTTGGTACCGGGCCGCAATAGTTGAGGCTCAGGTGTGAAATGTATGATTTTCAGGGTTTTTATCGGTTTTCAGCGTTATTTTGTTATCGTTTTTATCGTTAACTCGGTTTTCCTGGGTCTTTTCACTTGTGTTATGAATAAATCTTCTTTTTTTTCGGTACCGGTACTAGTTTTAATTTGTTGTATTTATCCGCGACACCTTAAAGGCCGGTCCGTGAAAATATTGTCGGGCATAAACCGGTCCATGGCGCAAAAAGGTTGGGGACTGCTGTCTTAGGCCATTCCTGGGCAGTTTTTAATATGGCAGAGTGCTTGGGGGTGCTGGGGAAGGCCACCATTGTCAGGTGTTGCTGTTATCATGATGATGGTTGGTTAAGCAAAAATATGCATGGATGATTACACTCCTATAAGAGAGCTACCACATAGCCAACTCACAAGTACCTGTTTTACAAACCTGAATTTGACAACTATTGTCCCTATGAGGAATTGAACAAAACCAAAAACATCCAGTTACCAGCAAAGCAAACTGTAAAATATGTAAAAAAAAAAAAAAAAAAGTGATCTACATGAATACCAGCAGAACATCCTAGCAGAACATTGCAATGTTGCATTGTAACAGGATCATCCATGTTATTTTGTTCATCTCAATGATTTTGTTGTTGAGGTTGAATGTTGTATATACAATTGAATCTTGAATTATGTTATGAAAGCTTTCATTTGTTTTATCCTGCAGGATCAGTCCCAGTGAATGGGCTGAGCCAGACACAGAAGAACACAGTTTCACTTTGCTGCACAGCTTCTGGTACATTACAGGAGCTCTCACCCTGCAAGGTATTGCAGCAGTCCACTAAATTAAAGCACAGAAATGCACTCTTCTGCTGCTTGCCACTTTCTACATGCCTTAAGACAAATATGTAGTAACATGTTTTACGGTACACGGATCATTTTGTAATACCTATAGAAAGAGATCAAATAAGGAAAATGAAAATGACAAGTTCCACATGCATAACAATTCAATGTAGTATATTGAGACTTGTATCAATGTCTGCATATAGTCAACAACTGAATGTCAAGTAAAATAAAGAAGTTACAATTCGCTAGTATTATGTGTAAACGTGTGATGGCTGTAGTGCAGGAGGTAGACCACTTCATCAGCTAATCAGAAGGTTGGTGGTTTAATTCCTGGCTACTCCAGTCAGAATGCCAAAGTGTCCTTGGGCAGGTTAGATAGAAAAATGTGCTTGTATGAATGAGTGAATGACGCAAGTTGTTTGAAGTGCTTTGGATGCATAAGTTGAGTATAAAAGTGCTCTCTAAAAATCAGTCAATTCAGCATCTACTTTTCATTTTCACAATGAGCTGGGGGTATTTTATTAATAAGAAACTGCAAATAAAGTTTGCATTGAAAAATAAAGCTGTTTTTAAATAAACTGCTTACTAATAACTAACAGGAGTAGTTAGGATTCCCTCTTTTTTTTCCCCTCAAGTTTATTTGACATGTAAAAACTTCACAGTAGCTTTAACACTTCTTTTCTCACTCTTCATGTTGCTCTCAGTAATGATTTGATTGGCTATGTAATGAATAGTGAAGAGTGCAAATGACTAATCTGTGTATATACACTGACTACTGTAAAGACAAAAGGAAAAATCTATGCTTTTTAAAATAACCCTGCTGTAAATATGAGAGAATTGTGCAGAGTGAAACAGCATAAAAATATCAGTAGAAAATATATATTTCAAGTAGCTGAACATCAAGAGTAGGCTCTGTTTGAATAATATAAATACATTATTTTCCGTTGAAACTGCAACTCTGTTTCTTGGTTGATTGTTTGTCACCTGCTGACTGCTTGACCACTTTCTTTGTCCTCTCAGGAGCCGGTCCTCACCCCAAGGCATTGTCTGGACGTGTAGTCAGTGCCATCTGGTGGCTGTTTTCTGTATTGCTGCTTGCCTGCTACCTCTGCAACTTAAAGTCTGCGTTGAACTCCAACAGCAAACACATCTCCATTAAGAGCTTTGCAGACCTGGCTAACCAGGATGTAATCAATTACGGCACAATTGAATCTGGATCTACTATGCTCTTCTTTAAGGCATGATCAGTTACTCCTAGTTAGCATTCATAGTCATTACTGCTGCTACATAACATATGGGAAAGGTTCAATAAACATGATAAATATTTTACTTTACTTTCCTAGAATTCCAACAATCCTGTGTACCGGCGTATCTACCAGCACATGGAGCGTAAAAAAAGCTATGTGTCCAACGCAGAAGAAGGTATACGCCGCACACAGGAAGGAAACTTTGCATTTATTGGTGAAGCAGTGTCCTTGGACTTGGCAGTGGCGCGGTACTGTAAACTGACCCGTTCACCAGAGGTCATCTCTATGCGGTCCTACGCCATAGCAGCACCTCTAGGTGAGTTGCTTGGATCTGTCAGGATGCTGCTTTCTAGCTTTCTTCTTTGGTGGCCCACACATGGGCCAGCACAAGGCCAGTTGCAGACACACTGCTGGCCCTGTGCTGGCCCAGAACAGTTTCAGCTCTGGCCCCAGATGTCAGCTTAATGTGTACCTTAATCAAGCCATGTAATAACAACATGTGCCGGAACATAATAGTGCAAAACTAACATGATGAAACTCTGTTCAGACACTGAATCAACTGATTCTTATATAGCCCTTTTCTAGTCTCCCAGATTACTCAGAGTGCTCTATACAACATGCCACATTGACACACTGGCTGTATCCCAATTCAGGTTCTGCAAGCCTTAAAGTACACAGCCTTAACGGTCCACAAGGGCCGCACACTCAAAGACTGCTAAGGCCGGAAGTGTGAGTTTTGTGAAATGGGACGGTCTAGCTCCTGTCTCGCTGCCCAGGTTGCCTAGCAACTATGATACTAACAGCTGGAAACGTTTCATACAGCATCGTTTGACAGAAATGAAGGAGAAAAGTTTTTCTGTTAGTTCATTTTGTTTATCACATCACTTTGATTTGATAAGTATCTGAGGCTGAGACCACAGGACTGTAAAAACATGATTGTTGGGCTTCATTTCTGTACTGAACAGTCATTTTAAGATTAGCTAGTTAATAACAATTAGCTAATGTTGTTCATGAGACTAAAGTCATCTTACTTTGGTAATGTAAATGTAATATGGCCAATATCAAAGTTATTATTATATTAACCATTATTAGTTATTACAGCAGTGAACTTGAACTCTGTGTCAAATACTGAGCTTCAGTAAAGATTCAAGTTGCAGTTATTTATATTTCCTATCACCTTAAATCTTCACTCAAAGACAAGCATCTTTGACAGTGTGTATATAGATATATTAAATATAATAGGCAAATGCTGTTATTTTATTAAGATGGCATTACTAAATTTGGCTCAATGCTTACATATATGTGTAAAAAGAAAATGTACGAGCTGTGATAACTGTTTCTGATAGAATGAAGAGTAGACTGATATATTGAATATTCCTTTATTGGGTGAGAAAATCATACCATGTCATAGCTTCTTTAAGTCATACAGAATAGATATCAGAGCCTTAAAAAGGCTGACTTCTGCTAAATGGGTCAAACTGGGCAGAAAGTATACCGAAAGTATATATCATATCATCTTTATAGAATATGATGTAACACTATAGACCAACTTACCTCAGAGAATATATAAAGCATATAAACGATTATGATGCAACAAACACAGCAGTACTAATCCAAAATACTCAAAGCTTCATAGAACTGAAACAAACATTTATTTTAGGTCCATTCTGCTGCTGATACATACTTTAGGTTTCTGAATATTAAACTTGTTGCTGCCTTTCATAGTGTGTAACTTGAAGGCCCTGAGTACTTTCTCCCACACTGAAAACACTGGAATGATAAAATTATTTGAACATTACCTAATAAGACTGATTCAGGACAGACAATTAGTTATTTTAAACTTTTCTAGCAGTCCTTCACAAACAGGGAACAGTCTGTCTATTCTCTCCATCTGTCAGCTGCTGCTGGCTCTTCCTCCTCCTCTTCCTCACACACTGCTGAGTTTGTCCTGGTGGATCATCAGGGGTGCAAAGCCTCACAGATGATGTGCAGCAGTGGGTCCCTCAGTCTGTCCTCACTCTGGACACTTGCAGTTGTCACACATGGAAATCAAATGTGTGATAAGCTGCAGGATTCAAACACAAGTGTAACTTATAAACACATGTTCATACTTTTATTACACAATCAGAGAGAAAGACAAAGAGAGAGAGTGCAGGACAGATAGACAGGTGACAGTCTCAGGTGTATACACTGCTACAAAACAGCACAAGAGAAGGAGGATTTAGTGTTTGTGTTATTACGAAACAAGAAGAGTTCCCAGATGGTACAGTGGACACATGTGTGATTCCTGTGATTAAGGCATCTTTCTTTCAGCTTAACGAGTGAACCGTCAGCTCGTTCAAACAAACATTAAAGTCCATTTGGCTCGACACCACCAAACAGAGGCAGCAATATAACATAGCTAAAATTAACAGTGCAGTGAATCCTGCTTGTGCCGTGATATTCAGGATTGCAAACCGAGCAGCATCACTGACTTTCAGCTTGTGTTTGTGGATATATGACTGACTTTAATTATCCATAAAATCATCACAATCTCTGTAAGATTGCATAGTGCAATATTTGGCTTGGTGATATTGTATCAATACAGGGACACCAAAAGTTCATATTTTATGAAATACATTAAAATACTCTGGGAATACTACAAACAAGAGAGTTCATATCACTACTTCCCTCCTTAGACAATCTTAGCAGAGCAGATTCACATTAAATTGACTGAACTGACAAAACATTGGACACACTTAGCGTTACAAAGCTACCTCCTAGTTCAGACGGAGCTACTGGTTCAGTCACACAAGTAAAAATAGGACAGCAACCTACTTGCATCTGTCTTATGGCAACATTTATGGCAGGTTTTATTGTCAGTGTGTATGCTTGAAAGTTTCACTTTGTTTTCACTTTGAAACAAAACCCCCAAAAAACAAAATGAGACAATTTTATCTGATTGAATAAAATCAGTATTGACAAAGAGGTGGCTGAGGTAGATCAGGTCATCTGCTAATCAGAAGGTTGGTGGTTTGATTCCTGGCTGCTCAGGTCTGCAGGCCAAATATCCTCAGGTAAGATCAATGTGAATGTGTGGATTCTTAGAAAGCACTTATACAAGCACTTTTTCTATGCTTGAGTCCATTAGCATTTACAGAGTTTAACCCTCTCGGTCATAGATATACCTTTAAAATTTATAGGTATTTTTTAATTTTGACATAGTGTATTACCCTAAAATCACACAAAAATGAAAGAAAAAGATAGATTTCTTACTATGAAAACCACAAACATGTTTAACAAATCAGTTTTCCCTTCAGCCATTAAATGGACAGGATTTTGTAATTCATACCATAATTGCATTGTTACCTGACACAGTGCTCTGGTAACTGTTGAGACACGTTTACTTACATACATATATATCCACATGTACAATGCAGCTCGATTTGGCACCAGTGTTTCTGCCGTGATCAGCTTTCCAGCTGCCTCCACGCTCCTCTCCCGTCCCTGGCGTCACTAAAAAAGGGAAAAAAGTTCATCCGCCTGATTACCTCGAGTCCGCTGTACCACCTATCCCCTGCAGCAGAGACAAAGACTGGGCAATGGCATTTTTTAAATAACTATTTACAAAACAATCAGGTGTCACAATAAGACAATTATTTGTGCCACTCCAAAAAGTAGTTCCTGTCATAAGTAGAAAAACTAAACTGTAAAGGTGGTGAGTTGTGCCACTGTGGAAAATGGTAAACACTTATGGTAATGGGGTGAGACATTCAGAAACCTCTTTCTTCACTCAAATCGCATGTTTATTTCCTGCTAGGATCCCCGCTGGTGAAGAATCTAACTGTTGCCATCCTCCAGCTCAGTGAGTCTGGTGAGCTAACATACCTGCGTGAGAAGTGGTGGGCCAGCAGCTGTGTTGGCACTGGTGGAGCCCACATCTCCGAGGCCCTGCAACCCTATGACTTACGGGGCCTGTTCCTCCTCCTGGGACTGGGTCTGGGCATCGGGCTCCTGCTAGCCCTGCTGGAGCTCTTATCAAGGGCCCACAACCAAGCTAAGGATGGCAAGGTAGGAAAGAATATCACAATGTAATCATGGCATGGAATGTTTTTATCCTGTAACATTTCTTCTGTTCTTTGGCAGAAATCCTGCTGCTTGGTGTTGACATCAGAGCTGAACCGGAGGTTTGGCAGTGGAGGGGAGAGCACAGAGCACGACACCTCAGACAAAAGCAAAGCCTAAAGAAGAAGCACCACGTTGTCATTCGATAAGATAGTGTTAGAGAAGTGAACAAGCTGAGAGCTTTCTGTATTTCCGTAGTAACAGTCGCATATTGTGTTGTATTTCAGTGGGTTTTATACTTTGGTGCCCAGTTTGAACAACTACCAGCAGCAGTATATCAAGCACCAAACCCACAGGTATATTTCAGACTTAATATTATAATCAGTCTGTCTTGTTAGCTGTTTAGCGTTGTTTTATTATCACATATTTACATCTCACTTCTAACACCTGAAGTTCTTCTGTCACAGTTGTAACCTGGTCTTACTATTTGCTTGTATATTCCAAATAAATACTCCAATATCCTGCCTGCTCTGTTTTTCAGTGTATACAACTTTATTGTTCATTGTAGAGAGGAGTTTCATTTATTAGAGCAAACATTAACACCACCTAGGGCCTGTACTAACAACCAAGTTCAACATACCCAGGACATCCAGCCTTTCCTCATCTTCATCCAGCACATGAGAGGCAATACTGAAAGAAAATGATACAAACAGATCACCATGATAAGGCTTGGGAAGCTAGAAGGGGAAAAAGTCTGAGCATTTTATTTTTTCTGTTGGCTGGCACCACAAATAAAACCCTGGGACGCCATCACACCACTAGTACAAACACAAAAACATCAAGTTGCAAAAACAGAGAGAGAGGAGGAGAGAAACCCCCACAGACCCCGACACCTGACCCAGAGGCAGAAGTCACTGGCAGAGGCCTTAGAGTACAGCAGATGACATCCAAGACGATAAGAGTGGTGAAAGTGATATTTTGTCTTTCACTTTAGTTCATATAAGTACAATGGCTCATTTGTTACTGTAGCTAACTCAAAAAGTAAAATTTTAGACTTCTTTGTAACCTTGACTGCCAGAGGATGATATGTGGTCATAGTTGCTCCAAGACTGTAAGATCAGCAACTACTAAAGTAAATTAAATAATAAAATACTAATAGATTGTAGTGTGAAATAATCATCACCTGGAATGGTTTCCAACAGTCTTGAAGGAGTTCCCAGAGATGATGAGCACTTGTTGGTCCTTTTGCCTTCACTCTGCGCGCTCCATCTCATCCCAAACCATCTCCACTGGGTTTACGTCAGGTGACTGTGGAGGCCAGGCCATCTGGTGCAGCACTCCATCCCTCTCCTTCTTGGTCAGAAAGCCCTGACACAACCTGGAGGTGTGTTTGGGGTCATTGTTGGAAAATCAATCATGGGATGGCATGTCGCTGAAGGATGCTGCGGTAGCCATGCTGGTTTCATTGTGCCTTCAGTTTGGAATAAATCCCCAACAGTCTCACCAGCAACCCCCCCCCCCCCCCCCCCCCCCCCCCCCACACACACACACACCATCTCCTCCGTGCTTCACAGTGGGAACCATGCATGTAGAGACCATCAGTTCACCTTTGTGGAACCAAACATCTGAGATTTGGACTCATCAGACCAAAGCACAGATTTCCACTGGTCTAATCTCCATTTCTTGTGTTTCTTGGCCGAAACAAATCTCTTCTGCTTGTTGCTTTTCCTTAGTCGTGGTTTCTTAGCAGCTATTTGACCATAAAGGCCTGATTCACACAGTCTTGTCTGAACAGCTGATGTAGAGATGTGTCTGCTACTGGAACTGTGTGGCCAAAGGTTTGCATCGCTGTCAACAAAGCAAAGGGTGGCAGTATTAGAAATCTAACCCTAATGATGTTGTGAGCCTTGGTAAGGTAGTGCTTTATTGCAATGTCCTTAATCGGAGAGAGTGAAGTACCGATAATTTATGCTGTTGTCCTCACCCCTGCCTGCAGTGATTTCCAGTCAGAGGCACTGCGGGCTCCCGACCAGAATGAGAAGTGACACGTCAGAATAAATTCTATTTCCTAACTGAATCGTACAGCTTCTGAGAAGAGAAACTAATTCCTCAGGATCACGATGCACTACTTTGGTGAAAAAACAACGCAGCAACACTTCCCTCTCTGAGCAACACTGACTGACTGACTGAGACATTTTTTTTCTCAGAAGCAGGACAGTTACTAAGTCATAGCTGACGTGCAATAAAAAGGAAAAATGTGAACATGATACTGTTCCTGAACAAAATCCTCTAAACAAAACCTCTGTTCTTCACTATTTGGTGTTTTGTTTGAAGTATTTTTTTTAAAGCCAAAACAAATAGCTTAGTGAAAGGGAGAACATTTTTTTTTATATTTGTATTGCATTATCTGAACAGTTATTCTACCTACTGCTCTGCTTTTGTTGTTATAGTTAAACAAAAAACCTAAAGTAAGATAACAAAGTATTTTCTATTTATTTAAAACTTTGCCCAAATTCTGTCCTGGCTTTTATCTAATTAATAATCCAAGGGGGAAGCTCCCCCTTTAATATATTCTAAATACACTGGATACTACCTGCTCAGTACCAATCATTAGAAAAGTCATAGTGAGCATTAAACGGCTACAGAACCTGCTTAAAGTTAAAAAAAAGAAAAAGAAGTAAATAATAAACTTATTAAACAAAATTAACAAAAATTAACAAAAATTAACTGACAAAAAAAAGATTTCTTCAAAAAACATTCTCCCTTAATTAAGAAATGACTATACATTGACTTTAATGTACATTTTTTTAATCTTTATTTTAATTTTTTTTACTGAGTAGGGAAGTCTGTGAACCCAAATTACACTTTAATTGAACATTAAGATCCTGTTTGTTTACTGATGGAGCCGGAAAAGCAAAGAAAAAAGAAGTAAAATCTATCAACATCACATTAAACATAAATCTGTAAAAGAAAAGTCTGGACTGAGTTTGCCTGACTGTACATACGTGTGTGAAAGACTGCTGTAGAAAAAAGTTACAAAACTAACTTTCAGCACTGAAAGTTAAGTATTAATAGTATAATTAAGTACCTTTTTACTTTTTCAGATTTGCCAGTTATGTTAAATGTGAATTACTGAATTTGCAGAAGCAGACAAAAATAAAGGTTTTGTTACTTGGACACTGACAGGTTGAAACTTCGAAATGTTAAACAGAAGTGCTGTAAACATAGAGCAGCCTGTGGATCCCTGACCTTTTATGAAATGTCTGCACATACTGAGCATAGGTAAAACAATTTAAATTGGTTTCCCCACACCTCACTCTTTTGTACACAAACTGATATGGGCTGATATGACCACTTGGAGGTGCTACAAGATTGTTTTTGCTGTGAAGCTCAGCAGGATTCGACTCATGCAATCCAATGCTTTTGTGAGGTGGAGTAAAGAACTGCAACTCAGTATGTAAAGACAGTATCAAAGACAGGAAAATGGATTGGATCTTTTGCTCTAGTTGATCAGATTGAATCCTTGCATGTAACATTTTTTTCCTTCTTGTTATCCTCTTGTTAGATCAGTGGTAAAACAAGTGAACAAACAAGCTCAATAAAAAGACTGCAATGGAGCGAAAATGCCAAATAGTTGTCAGGTATTGTAGACAGGTACAAATGTCTTGAGTGACCCCTAATTTCTTTACATTTTGCAAGGTAAATAAACAAAAAAAGTGTAATATAACTCAAAATATGTTTTATATTTCAGATTCTGCCGAATACCCCTTTCCTTTGATTCCTGCTTTGCACACTCTTGGCATTCTCTCCATGAGCTTCATGAGGTCGTCTCCTGAAATGGTTTCCAACAGTCTTGAGCAGGGCTGCCCAATCCCGGTCCTCGAGAGCTACTATCCTGCAGCTTTTAGATGCATCCCTACTCCAACACAGCTGAATCAAATGGTTTGATTACCTCTTCAGCATGCCATCATGTTTGGCAAAGGCCTGATAACAAGCCATTCATTTGATTCAGGTGTGTGGGAACAAGGATACATCTAAAAGCTGCAGGACGGTAGCTCTCGAGGACCGGGATTGGGCACCCCTGGTCTTGAGGGAGTTCCCAGAGATGCTGAGCACTTGTTGGTCCTTTTGCCTTCACTCTGCGCTCCATCTCATCCAAAACCATCTCCATTGAGTTTAGGTCAGGTGATTGTGGAGGCCAGGCTATCTGGTGCAGCGCTCCATCCCTCTCCTTCTTGGTCAGATAGCCCTGACACAACCTGGAGGTGTGTTTGGGGTCATTGTGCTGTTGGAAAATAAGTGATGGTCCAAATAAACACAAACCAGATGAAGAAGAATCAAGCTTTAGTCCTCACATGCACAATCATACAGAGTACAACATGCACTGAAATGTTTTGTGTCTGAGCTGCAGACAGGATGCAGATCTGGCCACACCATTCTAGGGCTAGGTTTTTAGCATGGGTGGGTCTAGCCAGGACCCTTACTGGATAGGAATCGAACTTATGATTCCCAATCCAAAGATGTGTAGTTTTACCACTACATTATCCAGCTGCTTCAAAATTAGTGATCGATGGGGTGGCGTGAGCTGCAGGATAGTGTGGTAGCCATGCTGGTTTAGTTTGCCTACAATTTTGAATAAATCCCCAACAGTGTCATCAGCAAAGCACCCCCACACCATCACACCTCCTCTCACAATCTTCACTGTGGGAACCATGCATGTAGAGACCATCAGTTCACTTTTTCTGCAACGGACAAATGCACGGCGGGTGGAACCGAAGGTCTCAAATTAGGATTCTCAGATTAGACTCATCTAATGCCCATTTTCTGTATTTCGTGGCTCAAACAAATCTATTCTGTGTCTTGCTGTCACTGTACTGGGTCTGCGAGCCAGTATTTGGGTTTCAGATTCTGATTTAATATTCCATGACTACTGTTATTCCTGGTTTTGGTTATCTTTATTTCTTATGTTCTTAGTAATTAGAGTCCTTCGTTCCTTAGTATTTATGTTAGCCTGTGTTTTTTGTCTGTTCCCATGTCTACTCTGTACTTTTCCTGTGTCCCACTTTCCACGTCTAGTCACTCTTGTCTCCATGTTCTCCCTGTCTCCCCAGTCAGTCATGTCTCTATGTCTCAGTGTCTAGTCTGTATCTTTGTGAATGTCTGTTCTACTTTGAAAGTCTTGTGTGCTATGTTAGTGTTTTCAGTTTTGCTTTCTCCCCATTTCATTATGTTTGATTCAATTAAATTCAGTTTTATTTGTACAGCGTCAAATCACAATAACACTCTATCACTTTGATGACAGTGGGAAGGAAAAACTCCCTTTTAACAGGAAGAAACCTCCGACAGAACCAGAACCAGGCTCAGGGAGGGGGCCATCTGCTGTGACCGGTTGGGGTGAGAGAAGGAAGACAGGATAAAGACATGCTGTAAATAAGGGACAATAATCATTTAACTTCACAAACTATTTCTTTCTTTTTCTTTAATAACTCCCAGTTACCCACTGATGCCATAACATTCCAGTTTTTTATTAATACACCATCTGTCTTATCATCTGTGGATGTTATGATTTTTTCTATTAAGTTTAATAATGCAGTGATGCTGGGGTACTTTAACTTGTACTGAATGTTTATAAGTAGTTTTATGTATCTCTGTGAATTTTTACAGTTGGTTATAAAACTGTTTTTAGTACCTTTAGTACCTCATTTTTTAGAATTGAGGTACTAAAGAGAGAGGTCTGCATTTTCTAAAGAGTTTTTATTGTTGATTTATGCAGAAATACAGAAATAAAATAAAATACCCTTAACAATTTTCAACCACTTTCTTATTGATATTACAGTCCAAAGATTTCTTATGACATATCTTAACAATTTGAAAAACATTCTAGTTTTTTGTCTAAAGCTGTGAGGAATATTGGTGAATATTGGTTTCTCTCTATCAAAGTGGATTTTTCCCTGTTGTCCCAGGATCAGTTTTCCATGCTAAATCTGGTTGAACAGTTACAAATAATTTATTAAATATTATATTCCTCAAGGTCACTCTCAATAAAATACAGCTGTTAAGATGAGATAGGCTCTTTTTCTAGCCCCAGCTCCTCTAACACTGTTTACCAAGCCCACATTCTTTTAATATTATTTCTATTAATGTCTAATATTTTCTTCTTTATCTTCATTTTATATCTGAGTGTTTGACTTTTGACTTTCTAGTTTGGTTTATTTGATTATATGAGGGTTGACATGTTTATATTATTTCTTGTATTAATTCTCTTGGTAGACTCATTCTACATTCCTGCCTTAGTGCTCCCCACTCCTGTGTCAAGTATCCTATAAGTTCATTCCTGCATCTGTGTCTTCTCATTTAGTTACCACTTCCTCTTTTGCTTTGAGAGTTTCTGGTGCTTGGCTTTTAGTTTTACTTCCTTTGTTCTGTCTGCTGTCATCTGCTTCCTGTGTCATGTTCTCCCCAGCTGTCTCCACTCCCCCAATCACCCTCCTGTGTATATATAGTTGCTGTCTTCCCTTTCTTTCATAATCAGAGCATCAGTTGTGTTCCTGTTCTTGGCGTGTCACCATTGCCTTGCATTGTTGAAGTTTGAGGGCTTGTGTTTCCCTGTGTTTTTTTCCCAGTGTAAGTTTCTGTTCAGAATAAGTTTTTCAGTTCAGTTTTGTAGGACTGTAAACCATTTGGGAGTGGCTGTAGCTCAGGTGGGAGAGCAGGTCATCTACTTGGTTGGTGATCCCTGTCTGGTCAAGAGGTTGGAGAGCGAGGTATGTTATCTATGAAATTGTGTGGACTGACAGAGGCAACACAGATTTACCAACCTCAACCTCTGAAAACTGTGGAAGGAGGCAGAGGTTTTCTCTCTGGTGAGCATGGTGAAACAATCGTTCAGCCGGTCATTCCATGTTCTTTTTTGATGTCCATCTCAGGGCAGATATTGCCAAATTGCAGGGTTGCCCATAAGATGTGTTCTCTTGACTGCCAGGCTGCACTAGCCACATACAGCACCACACAGCTTGTTTGGTAACTCAACCACCTTTCAGCTCCTCACGAATCAGGTGCTGCATCCCAATGCTGCATATGCTGCTACTTGCCTGGATGATGTCATCAAACAAAAACACCTAAGTGGGGTGTAGCAGCAGGTGCTAGAGTCTTAGAGACAGGATGGTATTGCACTACTGGATAATGTTGTACTAAATGACAGAATCACTGTGGTGTGATGTTCACATTTTATTTTCTGACCATCATACTGTTTCACAAAACAACAAAGTAATGACTGAGAAAAAAAATGTGCATTTTACCTCAGTATACCTGGTACTATAAAAATGTATCCAAATATGTATCCAAGTCTAATTACCTGTTAATGACCCAGTTCTGGTATCATGCCATCTCCTGGCACTAGAGACTTATTTCGTATTATCTAGAAATACCAGTAGAAAAGATTTGTTTCGCACCTTGTTGACTTGTGTTGGCGTAAACGTGTTATCATGCACACCCTTCCATTATCAACTTCAGTAAAACTACTGAAGTCTGTATCTTTTGCTCTGTGTGTGTGTGTGTGTGTGTGTGTGTGTGTGTGTGTGTGTGTGTGTGTGTGTGTGTTCACATCTTTGACTTCTGCTCATGTTAAACAGGAATAGTCAAGTGTTCTGCAAAAAGAAGAGAAGAAAGAGAATGAGCCAGTCAGTGAGCAAATGAAGGGAGCAAGGAAGAAAGTGAAAAGAACTAGCCTGTCAAAGTCAAACAAATTCAGAGGGATCAATGCACAGACTGTGCCTGCATATCGAAGGGAGTGCCAAACTCAAACTTCTTCAAGCTTGAAGTTCAAAGAGGTGATATGTGCATTAGAATTTCTAATTTAGATTGCATCGACAGGTCTACGGCTGACAGACCAAGTTCAGTGGAATGTTGGCCACAGTAGAGAACAAGAGAGATAGATTTATGTTCTTTTTATTTCTTCAAAAGTCTACATACTATACTGTTTTAAATGAGACCCGAATTCAAGCATACTGTAGACATATTATTTAAAAGGAGTTCATAGCTAAATATCCTCTTTTTATTTGTATTAATGAGATAGACTGACAAAATCTAATAAGGTTCAATCCCTGGCTGCTCCAGTCTGCATGCAAATCAATGTCCTTCAGCAAGAGACTAAGCCCACATTGCTCTCCAATAAATCTATTGGATAGAAAAAAAAGTACTTGTGTGAATGAGACACGTATAAAGCACTCTGAGAGCTCAGGTGGAGTAGAAAAGCACTATATAAGAACATGTAGTTTCATGGCTGGGAGCACCAACAGTACAGTGGTTCTATATTGTCTCTGACTGATTCACTATCCTTCAAACTCAATCATTGGTTTACCAAATTATAAACTGTTTTTACCTAATTACAGCTGTCATATCTGATTTAATCTTTTGTAAATCTCAAAACACTTTTTCATTAAAACATATCTTGCACAGTGATTTAGTTGTGATATATAATGGTAACCACAGGCATAGCAGAATTTAAATATAACTACAACGTTTAGCTTGCAAGATGAGCTGCGATTCAAACTATAAAAAATAGTTTGGGATATTGATGAAACGTATTTGAATTATGTCACTCTTGTGATGTAATTGTTTTCCTGTTTATGCAATGCTTACTCCCTTTTTCATTTCAGATAGATACTGACATGTCTGGAGCGCAGCTTTACTGATATCTGTACCATGAACATGAATGAATAGGAAAAATAAATGTGTGCAGTAGGGACTAAATTGATGTGACTGGGTCAGAGCATCTCCAAAACTGCAGCTCTTGTGGGGTGCTTCCGGTCTGCAGGGGTCAGTATCTTTCAAAAGTTTTACAAAGTAGGAACAATGGTGAACCAACTACGGGAAGCCAAGACTCAACATTTTACATGGGGAGGCATGCCATCCATGTAAATGTTACTTTGACATGTATCACGTACCTAAGCATTGCTGCAGACCACATACACCCTTTCTTCTAATGGCTATTGCCTTTTTCAGCAGGAATAATGTACCTTGCCACGAAGCCAAAAAGTTTCAGGAATGGTTTGAGTTGTTGACTTGGCCTCCATATTTCAATCTAATCGAGCATTTGTGGGATGTCCAATCCATGAAGGCGCCACCTTGCAACACACAGGATTTGTTGATAACATTTTAGTGCCAGATTGAGGCATAGATGCAGCTGCTCAGCAAAGTAAACCCATGTCATGAAGCTCTCTGTGCACTGTTCTTGAGCTAATCTGAAGGCCACCTGAAGTTTGGAGGTGTGTAGTGACTGTCTCTGCAGAAAGTTGGCAATCTCTGTGTGTTATGCATCTCAGCATCCATTGAGTTAGATAACACACACTAATTAGTTAAACTGCAGGAACGTCTTAAAGCAGGTGTCCCCAATCCCAGTCCACAAAGGCCGGTATCCCTGCAGGTTTTAGATGTGTCCCTGATCCATCACAGCTGATTTAAATGGCTAAATGACCTCCTCAACATGTCTTGAAGTTCGCCAGAGTCCTGGTAATGAACTAATCATGTGATTCAGGTGTGTTGACCCAGGGTGAGATCTAAAACCTGCAGGGACACCGGCCCTCGTGGACTGGGATTGGGGACCCCTGTCTTAAAGACATAAAGACCTGGATGGCCTCTAACTTTCTGCTCCTTAATTCAGATCAAACTGAGGTTATTGTACTCTGTGAAATTTCAGCAGATATGCCTTCTTCTTCTTTTTTTTTTTTTTGCTTTTTTCTGCTCATTTTTCTTGTGTTATTTGTTATTTATCTTTAAGAAGATTTTGATTTCAACTGTATTCCTGGGGGATTGGAGCTTTCCTGGTTTGCTGCTTTCCTGTTAGACTATATCTGCACAGAACAGAGATAAATGTGCCATGGCCAAGGCATGCCCACTCCCCTCCTTTCCTCTCAAAATCAGCATTAGCATAGAGTAGGTTGATTAGATAAATCTGATTAAAGTGATTACATGGTGTGATTATTTCATTTGTTGTTCTCATTTGTTTTGGTTTTTGAAATGATTTCAGCTGAAACCAGCAATTCATACGTGTGTGTGTGTGTGTCACTAGTTAGGTCATCATGTTTAGGATTATTCTGTCCAAAAGGCCACATCTTTAAAACACTTTAATTGCATATACATTTTCAATTATTTCAGTGGCACAAATGCGGAAAATGCTGAAGTAATTATTTGTAGTGTTTTATCTGATTTATTAAAAGAATGTCATGTCTGATCATTTGTCTTTGGTGCTTAACTTAAATATATCACAAGTCATAGTATGTTTTGTCTCTCCACATTCACCCCGACCCTCATACTGAATACATAAAAGTGGTGAGCACTGCATGCCTCCACTGTACATTTAATTCAGTTAGCTGTGAGGCTCAGATGAGCACAGAGCTTTTAGCGATTACATTCCTGTTGCTTCAGTACTATATTCGGCCACGGCTTCCACCTGGACAGCCTGCGTCTCTATTTTCTATAGTTCTATAGTATGTCAACGTTTTTAGTCGATTTGTTCGCAGCAGTTGTGTTCGAAGCCTTCAAACGCTCACGAGAGAAACATTCTGAAACCTTTTCAGAGTCACCGTGTACAGACTCCAACATGTATCCAAGAAAACGCCAACAAAGACAAAAAGATTACGCCACCTCTCCTTCCTGGTGTGGCCGGACAATTTCCCCAGATGGCGTCTTATCTATTCAAGTGTATTACAGGAAAGTAGCATGGAAAACTACCACCTACAGAACAAAATTATACAAAGTAAAGACAAGAAACTAGAGGAGAAGCACAGACAAATGGAAGCACAAAATAAACACCTGGAAGAAAGACAACAAAGCCAGCCTGGAATTCAAGTTATTAATGAGGGGTGGGATATAATGTTTGGTCAAGCACAAGAACAGATTATGCTCCTGTTTAAAGAGAACAAGGAAAAGAGCGCTGAATTACAAGAAATGTCCAACCAGCTTCAAGACAGGAAAGCTACTGTTGAGAAGATAGATTGTGATCTCCAATACATGGATCAAAGAAATCAGGCGCTCCAAGGAAAAAAATAAAGAAATCCTCCGAGAGGCAGGGCAAACTCAATGTCATGGAGGAAAGCCACAGAGCGCTGAAAGTAAAGCTTAATGAAACACTGCACCAAAATAAAGAGTTTCTTCAAGGAAAAAAAAGAACCGCAAGAAAGACAGAAAGAAGAGAAACTTCTTCTCCAGAACTCTGAGAGGAAAAATGTAAAACTGCAAGAATTTTGTAATGAAATGAAGGACAAAACAACTGAACTGGAAGGAGGGAAGGAAAAACTGGAAAAACGATGCTCAGAGATGCAGCGTAGGATCAATGGAATGGCGAGAAACAACTAAGAGCTCATTAATGGGATGTTGTTGAACTTCAACAACTTGAGGTGTGAACACACTGAAATGCATGTGCAAAAGCAACAACAAGAGAAAATGCATGAAGACCTGCAGCGTACGCTTCAAGAAATCCAGAGAAGAAATGAGCAGTTAAAAGAGATGCACAAGGAGGCAACATCCAAAGAACTGAAAGAAAAGCTTGCAGAAAAACAAGCAACATTAAAAGAAGTGGAGCAAATATGCCGGAAACTCAAGAAACAAAATGCAGAAACAATCGATGATTTGAGAGCCCTCATCCTGGGGTAAAAAGCACTCATGGAAAAGAGCCTGAAAAAGAAGAAAAAGCGTTTCCGTTTGTTCCAGAGGTTCCATGTCCGGTGTCCCGCCGTTCATCCCAAATGAGCTACTTGAAAAGGAACTGACCTGCTTTGGAAAGTTTGTTAGCGGGTTCAGGGTTGTTTGTCTTGGCTGCAAAGACGCCAGACTGCAGCACGTTCAGTCACTAAGAAGGCAGGCCTTCATGTACCTGAACGATCCTTCGCAGACACTGGAAGTGTCGTTTAAAGTAAGATATGAAAACGGCTTATATACTGTTTACGCCAGTGCAGATAGCATGAAGTGCTTTGTGTGTGGTGATGTTGGCCATAAACGCTCATCCTGCCCTCACAAAGAGCAGGAGGTGCGCCGTGAACAAGAGGCTCATGCTACTGGGGCAAGTGAGCAGGAGCGCGCTGTAGATGCCGGTACGGGAGAACAGCCAGCTCGTAGCAGTGCGGACGAGCAGCCGTCTACGAGCAGCCCTGTCATCGGCGAGCCGCTAGCGGCGCAGGGTGACAGAATGGAAGTCGCAGCCAGTGCTCCACAGGCTGCACTAGAAGAACAGGGGATACGGGGGACTAATGAGGTGGAGGATGGATGTGATGACATACAGGACAGCGAAAGTGTGGAGGAAAATCAGGACAGTGGACAGGTGGGTATTGCGAATATAGTTTCAGGTTCTTTGAGTGCGGAAAATGAGGAAGACGACTTGTTGGAAGATGATTCCCTGTCACAATGCTCTGATATTGTTTCACAAGAAGACCATCAGCAGTCATATTCCTTAGAAGATATAAACCGCTTTTTGGATGAGACATTTGGTATGCAGTCTGTGGAAGTCACTGAGTTTTTTCCAGATGTTGATCTTTTTATAAAATCTTTTCTGAAAATAAGAAGAGTTGTTGGTTATGAACAATTGAGCAAACAGAAAAGATTCCGTCTTAAAAAGATCCTGAATAAGTTGAGGAGGGAAAAACGAGGAAAAGCTCCTTTAAAAGCATAGTGAAATGTTTGAGGCACTAAGGGTGTCTTTCTGGAAGCGTCTCACTGTCTTTTCTCTTTTTCTCCTCCTCTTTTCTCTGTCTTATATGGCAAATTTGAGAGTAGGTACACTTAACATTAGTGGTAGGGATAGGGAAAGGCGTGCAGTCTTAGTGGAGCTTAGCAAGAACAAAAACACTGATGTGTTCCTTTTGCAGGAAACACATAGCACTATAGATAATGAGACAGAATGGGGAATGAGTTGGAGTGGGCAGGTTTTTTTAAGTCATGGTACTAACAGGTGTAGCAATTTTATTTTCTAGGCACCTTCAACTGTCACATGTTTCCATCTGTGAGATAGAGCAGGGAAGGGCACAGGTAGTACAATCAACCATCAAGGGAATACCTTTTGCTTTTATGAATATATACGCCCATAACTCAGCTGCAGGTCATGTGCGGTTATTTCGTAAAATTAATGATAAATTATCACAATTACATAGTGGTTCTATAGTAGTGGTGAGAGGGGACTGGAATTGCACAACCCACCCTTCAGTTGACAGAAATGCAGGAGAGCCTCACCCACTGGGTGGCTGTAGCTCAGGTGGCAGAGCAGGTCAGCCCCTAATCAGAAGGTCGGTGGTTCGATCCCAGGCTGCATCCTGGCTGCATGCCAAATATCCTTGGGCAAGATACTAACCCCGTGTTTGCCTACTGGTGGTGGTCAGAGGGCCCGGTGGCGCCTGTGTCCGGCAGCCTCGCCTCTGTCAGTGCGCCCCAGGGCAGCTGTGGCTACAATGTAGCTTGCTATCACCAGTGTGTGAATGACTGAATGTAGTGTAAAGCGCTTTGGGGTCCTATGGACTAGAAAAGCGCTATACAAATGCAGGCCATTTACCTTCGGGCTCACTTTTATCTACAATCATTCTTCAGAATGATCTGACTGATGTGTGGAGAAAGCTCCATCCCACAACCAGACAGTACACATAATTTCTAAGAGCAGTGTGAAGGCAGCTGGGCTTGATAGATTATGTATCAACCAGATGTATAATAATAGAATGAATGAATGTCTTTTATTCGAGCAACCAAATAATAAAGTTATTGTAATGTACAATTACACAAAAAAAGAAAAAGAAAAAACAAGTTTAGCTCGAAAAGGAGTGGGATGAAGACAAGCTTTTTAACTCCCACCCCTACAATCTTATCTGAGTTTTAAATTTTGTAGTTGCGCAGTACATTTAAATATTTGTGACATACAATTACGGTTATAAAATTATCGCATTGTCATAATTACAACATACAGTAGTGTAAGTATTTAGCATCAATAATGCAGTCAATAATGCACCGTTGAATATCACAGTCATCACCATCATGGTCATTACATCCTCTCCGTATATTATTTATATTTTAGCTATGAAAATATCAATGAAGTATGCTTCCATTGTATAGTTGTAACTTCATCAATTTTACTTTTAAGAATTAATTCTGGTCTACTGTTTCCTAATAATGGAGATAACAGTAATAACAACAGCGTAAGACAATATCAACAGTGTCCATTTCAACTCTACAAAATAATTGTTTATATAAGTATTTGTTGTTAACATTCTATATATAAACAAAGAAAAAAGAAAGAAATAATACAAAGAATATATTATTATTTACTATCATGGATAAACAATCACACACGCGATTCCTCTTTCTACCTTGACAATATACATTTTTTGTACCTCGATTTAAACAGATGAATATTTGGACATTGCTTGAGCTCTACATCCATTCTGTTCCAAAGTTTCACTCCACACACAGACACACACAAACTTTTCCTGGTAGTTCTAACTATCTGCCTTTTAAAGTTACTACATCCCCTCAAATTGTAACCTCCTTCTTTATGTGTAAAGAGCTTTTGGATATTTTCTGGCAGTATACCCTTATTTGCCTTATATAGGAGTTGAGCAGTCGAAAATTCAACTAAATCAATCAATTTTAATAGTTTTGACTGCAAAAACAAAATATTAGTGTGACTATAATATCCTACCTTATACATTATTCTTATAGCACATTTTTGTAGTATAGCCAGGTGATGCAGAGAACTTTTGTAATTATTGCCCCACACCTCTACACAATAAGTCAAGTATGGTAGGACTAGTACACAGTATAACAAAAACATTGCATGGCAGTTTAAGAAGAACTTGGCTCTATTTATAATTGAGATACTTTTGGACACTTTATTTTATATATGTCTGATGTGTGATTTCCAGCATAATTTGCTATCAATCATTACTCCCAAGAATTTTATTTCTGATACTACATCTATGACTACACCATCTATTTTTATTACAGTATCTTCATTTACATTGTAATTCCCAAAGAACATTACCTTGGTTTTGCTCAAATTTATAGATAATTTGTTAACATCCATCCATATTTTTAATTTCCTTAACTCATTGTTAATGTTAAGTACTAGGTCACTATGGTCGTTGTTAGAATAAAAAATATTGGTGTCGTCAGCAAATATAACTAATTTTAATAACTTTGATACATTAAATATGTCGTTTATATAAAGATTAAATAGAGTTGGTCCCAGAACTGATCCTTGTGGCACTCCACAGCTAATGCCCAAATACCCCGATTCAAACTCGCCCATCTTCACATACTGCTGACTCTCAGTCAAATAACTTTGGATCCATTTCAAAGCCACTCCCCTAATACCATATCTGTCTAATTTTTTAAATAATCTGCTATGATTAATCGTATCAAATGCTTTCTTCAAGTCAATAAATATCCCTGCTGCATGTCTTTTACTATCCAGACTGTTGGTTATCTCTTCTATTGCATCAATGATAGCCATTGAAGTTGACCTTCCTGTCCTAAATCCGTACTGACTTTCATTAATTAGTTTATGTTTGTCAATAAATTTACCTAGTCTATTATTATAAAGTTTTTCTAATATTTTAGAAAACTGCGGGAGCAGGGACACTGGTCGATAGTTAGTGAAGATGTGTTTGTTTCCACTTTTATATATGGGTATAACTTTAGCTATTTTCATTTTCTTTGGGCATTTCCCCGTTTGAAATGATAAATTACATATATAAGCTAGAGGTCTGGCAATGCTATGTATGATTCGTTTAACTAATGTCATATCTATACCAAAACAATCAGTAGAGTTCTTGTTCTTACAGTTGTTAACTACATCTAAAATATCTAATTCAGTAACTCCCGACAAGAACATAGTCTTTGAATTTATTTCTATCAGTGACATTTCGCTGTGATTACTTTTTGGAATTGTTGTAGCCAGCTCCGGTCCCACATTTACAAAAAAGCTGTTAAAGCACTCCACCATCTCGTTTAGATTGTAATTGTCACTGTTATTATTAGTGAAATAATCTGGATATGAGCACTTTTTTGTGTTACCTTTAATAATAGTGTTAAGTATTCCCCATATCTCTTTAGTGTTGTTTTTATTTTTATGTATTAAATTAGTATAGTATAATTTCTTACTAGTTCTTAATATTTCCGTTAGTTTATTTTTATATTTTTTATATCTATACTCTGCTTCTTCAGTTCTTAGCTTAGTGAATTGTCTATATAAAGAATTTATCTTCTTACTGGCCTTGTGTAATCCTTTTGTTAACCACGGGCATTTAATAGATTTATTGTTGATACTGAATTGCCCGACTGGGCAGTTTTTATCATACAGGCAGTTGAAGATATCCAAAAATATTTCAAAAGCACTATCCACATCATCTACAGCATACACTGCATTCCAATCCTGATTCATCAAGTCCTGATAAAAGAGATTAATTGCATTTTCTGTTCTTACTCGTTTGTAGATATATTTCTGAGGTACTTTCTTGCATACACTCTTAACGTCATACACTATAAATATTGGCAGGTGATCAGTTATATCACATACCATTAGTCCGTTAGCAATTATTAACTCTAAATTATTTGTAAAGATGTTATCAATAAGGGTAGCACTATGAGTTGTTATACGACTTGGTCTTAAAATTGTGGGATATAAACTCATACCAATCATCCTATTAATATGATCCTCGGTGATCTTGTGATTGTTTGGGTTTATCAAATCGATATTGAAATCTCCACAGATGAATAATATTTTATTACTTACAACTGAAAATATTTTTTCAATCCAATCAGTGAATACTTCTAGACTCGAACCAGGTGATCTATAGAAACAACTAACAATAATGTTTTTCTCTTTTTCATTGATAATTTCTATGGTTAAGCATTCAAATAAGTCATTTATTGTCATTATGTCATACTTTCCAATATTCGAAATTTAAATTTCCTGTGGACATATATAGCAACACCTCCTCCTGCTTTGTTTGTTCTATTAACATAATTGAGATTATAATCCTTTAATTCAAAATCAACACCTTTTTCTTCTTTAATCCATGTTTCTGATACTGCTATAATACTAAATGGGTCGTGAAACTGTTGTAAATATTCCTCAATTGAACTGAAATTTGCATACAGACTTCTACTATTAAAGTGAATGATTGAGAATTTCTTATCAGTTTTAATTGAGGAATTATATTCTTTTTCAGAATAATATTTACAGTCATTTGGGTTGGCTAATAGGAAGTGGTTGTCAGGGTCTAATTGATCTTCTTGATCTAAAGCATTATGATCAGTATATTCGAAATGCTTCAATTCCAAATCCTCAAGGTTTAAACTCCGTTCTTGTGTTTCTAATTCATCTTTTGTCAGATTTAAGGAGTATTTAGATGTCATTGTATGAGTTTACGCTCCCTTAACTGACACAGGTTGTGCAGACCCTCAGTAGTATTCATTCATATTTCTTCAATTCCTCTATATCTCTGATAATCACCACTTTAGCTTCCTCAGGCGTTCCTTTCAGTTTGATGTATACCTTACAGTTCATGACCCAAGTATTCTGTATCTTGTCCTGCTTCCTCATGATTCTGGCTTTTTTAGCAATGTCCGCATTTCTTTTAATCAAATGATCATTCAGATAGACGTTAGTACCTTTTAGCTTTTTCCCTTGCTTCATTAGTGCAACTTTGTTTTTTCTGCTGACAAACCTCAGGAACACCGCCGGCATGTTGTTCTTCGTGGGAAGAGGGTGACAGGCATCAATGGTATTTACATCCAAGTGTATATTTTTAGACGCAAAAAAGACACCACCTGTTGCTCCGTCGAGTTCTCCTCCCGTAAGCCGGGTTCTTCATTGTTACCGGAGGTCACAGCATGAGCATAAGAGCGGGGTTTGATCTTAATTCCAGTCACAATAACATCATTTATCCTTGAGTATTGCTCCAAATCCTCAACTTTCTTCTCTAGCTCTGTTATTTTTTTGTCCCGCTCAGCAAGGCGTACCCGCAACTCTGTAACTTCCTGCACTAGGTTAAGTATTTTGTCTTGCTTAATTTTGATGTCATTTACATCCTGTGATAGGAAGTCCAGTGATCTTTTGATATCCTCCGCCTCCTCCAAGGCTGAGTTTTTCTTAGGTGGCATTGTCAGGGGTAGTCCAGAGTCTTTAGCACCGAGACTACCGATGGCTTCTTGATTAGCTGATTAGCCACAGTCCAAAGTTAGCTGTTGTGCTAGTTATCTTCTCCCTCACCGAATGTGAAGACCGATCATTTAAAGATGATCAATTTCCACCACAGCACAATCAGTACTTTACCTCACACTGCACATTCACCCCTCATCTCCGGGTTTAGGAATAATAGCTTGGTGCAGTCCTCAGTTTTGACATTGATAATGATTTCGGCTCGGCAGAACTCTCCGTGTGAACTCAGTTGCCACCCGTCGAACTCAGTTGCACTGGCAGAACCAAATGTCATCCACTCCTCACTGAAGTCGTCCACCGGTCCAACCACTTTCGGTCGCTAGCTGCTCCTCCGTCGAGCCGCCATGTCCAACGAGGGCTACATTGTGACAGGTAGAGGACTGGGTTAAAGCATCTCTAAAACCCTAGTCTTGTGAGGTGTTCCAGCGTGCAGGCGCCTTGGACCTTGCAAAAGTGTCTCAGGGGGCTGAGAGTGGTGTGTAGGACGTGGGCGATGGCATCCTCTGTGGATCTGTTGGATCTGTAGGCGAACTGCAGCGGATCTGTGGTGTCTGGGATGGCGGAGGAGATGATGTTCTTCAGCAGCCTCTCAAACACCTTCATTACTACCGAGGTCAGTGCAACTGGCCGGTAATCGTTCAGGGATGAGGGTTTGCTGTTCTTGGGCACAGGGATGATGGTGGATCTTTTGAAGCATGTGGGGACCACAGACTTCGCCAGGGACTCGTTGAAGATGTAAGTGAACACACCTGCTAGCTGGTCAGCACAGCAGCGCAGCAGACGGCCGGTGATGCCGTCTGGCCCCGCCGCTTTCCTTGTGTTCACTCTCCTCAGTGCCGCTCGGACGTCATGCTCCGCGATGCTGGTCACCGGTCTCTCGCTGATGACGTCACTGTCCTCGGTAGTCAGGCGGTAGATAGCATTAGCCGCCTGGCTAACCTCGAAACGGGCGTAGAACCGATTCAGCTCGTTGGTGAATGCAGAGTCGGCGTTGATCGGCGCAGTGTCCCTGGCTTTGTAGTCCGTAATGGTGCGTAGTCCGTGCCACATACTCCGTGTGTCGCCCTGGTGGAAGCGGGACTCCACACGTTCCCGGTACCTGCGTTTGGCATCTCTCACCGCGCGCCGCACGCCGTATGAGGCCGCTTTGTAGGCGCTCATATCGCCAGTGGCGAGACCCGCGTTGTAGGAGGCGGTCCTGGCGTTTACTGCAGTGCGGATCGATCTGTCCATCCATGGTTTCTGGTTTGGGAATGTGGTGACTCTCGCAGTGGGGATAATCTCCTCCGCTAGCATATTGACGAAGCATACTGCTACTTCCGTAAACTCGTTGATGTCGACTGCGCATGCTCTGAACATGTCCCAGTCTACGTCGTTAAGTGCGTCCTGTAGCGTAGCTTCTGATTGGGCAGTCCACTGTTTTACTTCCTTCGTGGTCACGTCTTCCCTCCGTATGCTTTGTTTATACTGCGGAATGAGGAAGATGGCGTTGTGGTCAGACTTCCCAAAAGCCGGGTGTGAGACAGCTTTGTAGCCCTGCTTGTATGGCGTGTAGCAGTAATCCAAAATTCGATCCCCTCTCGTTGGACACGAGACATGCTGGTAAAAGTTTGGCATGACTTGTCTGAGGTTCGCTTTGTTAAAGTCTCCTGCTACAATGAGGGCTGCGCCCGGGTCCTTGTTTTGAAGCGAGCTCAGCACATCATGTAATTCGGACAAAGCCATACCTGTGTCCGCTTGGGGTGGGATGTAGACCGCCGTGGCGATGACTGAGGTGAACTCACGGGGCAGATAGAAAGGGCGGCACTTAATGCTCAGGAACTCCAGATGTGGCGAGCAGCCGCTGGAGAGAGTAGAAATGCTCCTGGCATCACACCACTTTCTGTTTACCATGAAACACACTCCTCCACCTTTGGTTTTGTTCGACTCTGCCGTTCTGTCCGCGCGGAGCACAAAGAATGAATCCGACGGAGTTACGGCCTGGTCCGGCACGGTGGGGGACAGCCATGTCTCCGTGAAGCACAGAATGTTGCAGTTCCTCATGTCACGTTGGAAGGTGACCCTTTTGACTTTACTGCCAAAGAAAGCGGACCTGGGCCTGCTTAAAAATTGGAGACCTGTTTCTTTGCTTTGTACGGACTACAAGATTCTTGCAAAATGTCTTTCTAACAGGTTGAAGACCTATCTCGACATGATTGTTGATGTGGATCAAGAATACTGTGTCCCTGAAAGAACTATTATGGACAACTTGTTTTTAATTCGGAGATGTGGGGTTTTTATCTCTGGATCAAGAAAAAGCTTTTGATAGAGTTGATCACCGCTATTTGTTTAAAACTTTAGAAGCTTTTGGGTTTGAGAACATTTTCATTTCTTGGATCAAATTGTTGTACTCAAACGCTGCTGTCATGTTAAAGGTGGGGGTGGGTTAAGTCGACCTGTTCCAGTTCAGAGAGGCATCAGGCAGGGGTGCCCTCTTTCTGGTATGTTGTATACACTTGCCATTGAACCCCTTTTACACCATCTTAGTCAGGGACTCTCAGGTTTTACCTTTGAAGAAGCAGGACGCACAGTAAAATTGTCAGCTTATGCTGATGATGTTACGGTTTTTATAACCAGTCAAAGTGATATTAAAACACTCAGACAGACATATGAGCGAGCATCCTCCACGAAGGTTAACTGGTCAAAGTGAAGGTTTTATTTTGGGAGGGTGGATTGATAAAGAGGAGCCGGTGTTACCGGCAGGAAGACAGTGGAACAGGGAGGGACTTAATTGTTTGGGAGTGTTTTTGGGAACTGATGCTTTTCAGGGGAAGAACTGGGAGGGTGTTGTTGAAAAAATTACTGCCTGGTTGTCTCAATAGACTTGGCTCCAGCCACAGTTGTCCTATAGGGGACGGACTCTGTTTGTTAACAACTTGACCGCTTCTGTACTCTGGCACCGTGCTACTGTTGTTGAACCTCCAGCCTCTCTTCTCAAGGAGATAGAAAAAAGACTGGTCGATTTCTTCTGGGGAGGGTTTCACTGGACCAGGTCTGCTGTGTTGTCTCTACCTGTATCAGAGGGGGGTTCAAGGTTTGATTGACCTTTGTAGTTGCATCACAGGACTCCGTCTTCAGACGGCACAGCGGTATCTTTATCAAAAACAACAATCATCCTGGTTCAAGACTGCATCTATGGTGTTTCACGGAATAAAGGACCTTGCATATGACAAGCACCTGTTTCTCATAAACCTAACTGCCATAGACCTTTTCCAGACCTCCTGTTTTGACCAGTCTGTTTTGAATGCTTGGAAGACTGTTTTCAAAGTACAGAGAGACTGTTCTCAATTGTATGGTAATATTGGTGAGGAGCCTCTATTTTACAATCTTTTCACACCAAGTAGGATGCTCAGCACTACTAGTGTGCAGAGGTTCCTTCTCTCACCCCAACCGGTCGCAGCAGATGGCTGCCCCTCCCTGAGCCTGGTTCTGCCGGAGGTTTCTTCCTGTTAAAAGGGAGTTTTTCCTTCCCACTGTCGCCAAAGTGCTTGCTCATAGGGGGTCATATGATTGTTGGGTTTTTCTCTGTATCTATGAAGCTCCCTAAGGCGACTTTTGTTGTGATTTGGCGCTATATAAATAAAATTGAATTGAATTGAATTGAATTAAATGCTGGTCTAACAAAGCCGGCGGGCCTGAGGATGGCAGGGCAGTGGAAGACAGCTGCCAAGCTGGCTCAGGAGCCTGGGATCTGATCTCTGCGCTTTCTGGAGAAGCTGGTGGAAGAAGTCATGGGTGGTCTTCCTGGAGTTGTAAGGGATGTGCTGGGGACTTGCTTGGCAGGTGATCAACCAAGTTCAGCTGACTTTCCTTCATTGTCTGTTTGTGCCGCAGTTGGGGAGCAGGATGAGGAGGGAGGCTCTCCTCTGTCCTTTCGAACACCTGTTCTGGGTGACCTGTCAAAGATTTCAAAGAAGGCTATATATGAGGTGGTAAACGTGCTGAACAGGGTATTGTTGGCTGATGTTCTGGAGTTGAGGTGGTCAGGTGTGTTGGCTTCGGGGTCATCTCCAAGGGGCAGCTGGAGGTCCCTGTACAAACCTCCCATAGAGAAACGCAGTACAGATCTCTATTGAAGAATAATGAATCTGTCCGTGGCTACAAACAGTTACGTGGCACATATAGATCCAAGAACAGGGAGCCACTGTTCTTTCTGTCGGACCGAGGGAAGACACAATGCAGGAACTCCAGCAACACTTAAGGGAAGATTAACAACTTTAATAATTGACCAACGCGTTTTGGCTTGTGGCCTTCATCAGGGTCCGAGGGAACACTACAGCAACTGTGGCTTGGCTGTCCCAGGCTAGATGGCCTTTTTTCATTGCTGCGGCAGTGGCTTGCTGGTCTTGGGATCGTTTCAGAAGAGGGTCTCTTTATCCTGGGTCCGAGGTACTCTGCAGTACACGTAGGAAAGTTTGCTTAATTAATTTTTTAACAGGTCAGGCTACGATGAGTATATGGGTCACAAGGAGGAAGAAAATGAAGGGGGCAGGATCTGTTAATTCTGAAATTATGTTTAAAGGGCTAGTAGCTGCACGTTTAAAAGTAGAGTTTGTTTATTACAAAATGGTGTCTAACATTGAATAGTTTTCATTTGGGGAATCAGTGGAGTTTTCTGTGAAGTAACTGAAGATAATTTAGTTTTGCATTTGTCTTTTATTTTCTTGTTGAAACCTCATAAATTGTGAACTAAAAACCCTGGAATATGGTTTGAAACACTGAAGTTATTTCAGCTGAAACCGGAAAAGTCGTGTGTGTGTGTGTGTGTGTGTGTGTGTGTGTGTGTGTGTGTGTGTGTGTGTGTGTGTGTGTGTGTGTGTGTGTGTTTTTACAAAGGGCATTTCACCTTGGTATTCACATTCTGTGTCAAGGCTGTGTGCTGGCAAGCAGGGAAAAGGACGCAAGATGCAGACTTGTGGAGGCGGAATTTAAACTCAAAGTCCACTGCTTTATTGCAGGCATAAATCAGGAAACAGAACAGAACGGGGAGGGCATGAAACTGAACTAAAAACTGAAATACACAGGCCAGAATGAGGGTACAACGCAATACCGAACAGAGAAAAATCTCAGACAATAAATACCAGAGGAAAAAAGGGTAATGATGATTAGGTGAGGAACACAGCTGATACAATTAACAGGGAGACACAAAACTAGAAACATTGACATAAGACACAGGCTTTCAAAATAACACAGGAAATCCATAAACCAAAACTCAAAGGCACTGAACTAAACTTATATGAAACAATAGAAATAACAAATTACAAAAACAATACACAAAACACTGGGTCACTGACCCAGGACCGTGACATTCTGTCCAATATGGATATATGAAGACTACAAAGGGAAATGGAGAGCTAAACCACCTGTTGAACGTAACATGCTAACATGGCTAACACTAGAATCAAATGGGAAAAGATTCTAACCCCCAAAGCATGCAATTACTTTTATCAACAAGCAAAATTTGCGACATTTTATATTATATAATATATTTATCACACACATTTAGACTATAGACATAAGTCAAAGATGAGATTTCAGTATAATGACTTGGATTTGAGTTTGAACTTGAACTCTATTTTTTTCACATAACAGTTTTCTTGACCTCTGTTTGGGTGTCAGTCAGCATTTGTAAATATACAAAGCCACTCGATTCGGTAGCATAGTGGTGGAGTGGTTAACACTGTCACCATATAGCATGTAGCTGGTTTTAACCCGAGCTTGTGCAGTTCTATGTAGAGTTTGCATGTTCTCCCTGTGCCTGTGTTTCCTTCTAAGATGCTCTGACTTCCTAGTTCACTCAAACGTATTAAAGGCATACATGTTAAGTTAGTTGGTTCTGAATTGAGCATTGATGCGAAGTAGGGTGTTTAAGTGGTCAGTAAAACTAGGAAAGTGGTCTATAAATGTGAATACATTACAGTCATGTATTCTTTTAAACTCCATTCTAAGATGTACTCCTGATGAGAATGTTCTGAAGCTGCTACTGGCCCTCTCTCCTGCTAATATACATGTCCTAGAGAGGCCCCTTGCTCTTGTCTTGCACCACCAACAGACTGACTGACAGCTATGGTTAAACAAAGAAGAGGAGGGTCTATTTGTTATCTGATACCCTTGTGAAAGGCTATGACAGTGTTAGAGGGACCCTGCTGACACTGGGGGCACCCCACAGAGTTGACCCTAAGACATTTTTGACACCCTGCCTTACTTATTGATGTGTATAGATGTGTTTGCGCGCATGATAAAAGCCTCCACTGGAGAAGCTTCTAACACTGTTAGTCTATAAATAAAAGTGGGGGCACAGAGCAAACTCAACCTTTTGTTTGTTTGTGTGTGTGTGTGTGTGTGTGTGTGTGTGTGTGTGTGTGTGTGTGTGTGTGTGTGTGTGTGTATGTGTGTGTGTGTGTGTGTGTGTGTGTGTGTGTGTGTGTGTGTGTAGTTTTAAGTCTTTGACTCTTTGGCTTTACTTGTGTGTCTTGATGTGTCTTGTATATTCAAGGAGTTCCACATTGCAATATTGATGGCCCTAAGGGAGGGATGTAAGAGGGAATAGTGACAGCAGAGTGAGGGGAAGGACCTAGAGATGGTTATTAGTGCTTTGACACGTTTGGCATCCCCCACATCCAAGAATTACGGAGCCCCGCAGGGGACATGGGAGAAAAAAAAAATTAAGACGGACTTTTGCGAGATCTGGCAAAACAAACTCGGGATCCCGCAAAACAAGCTCGGGATCTCGCAAAACTTTTGCGAGATCCCGAGTTTGTTTTGCGAGATCTCGCAAAACTTTCTCGCGAAAGTTGAATTCCAACAATGGCGGCAGCTACTTAGTTGTAATATTACTCTTTCTGGGTCACAAAATACACTTTTAAGATATTTTGAGGTGTGAATGTAGTTGTGTAAACGTCAGATACCTGCTCGGTTTACAAGACATCACATATTTGCAAAAGTGCTCTGACGTTTTTGGAGATCTGACACCCACTAGCTCGAAGCTAACGGGAGGTCGAGACCTACTACAGCCGGGAGGAACACCGCTTTCCCGGCACATCGTGCCTCGACCTCCCGGTCGGCTTCGAGCTGGCGGCCTCCGAAGAATGCGGCTAAAACTTTTGCGAGATCTCGCAATACTTTTGCGAGATCCCGAGTTTGTTTTGCGAGATCTCGCAAAAGTCCGTCTTAATTTTTTTTTTCTCCCTAATTTTTTTTTTCTCCCTAATTTTTTTTTCTCCCATGTCCCCTGCGGGGCTCTGTAAAGAATACATATATATGTCTGGTGAATTTAATTCTGACAGGTGAGGTCTCTGGAGGATTGAGACTAAAGTGGGGCTCCAGGATGTACACTAATATGATATCTGCTGGAAGGTTTAGGAAGGACTGATGGAGTAGACGACGACTCCATATGATCTGATTCAACTTTTTACAGAAGTAGAGTAACTATAATAAGAATGTAAATCAGAACAAAGAAGGGGACGCAGATTCTACTGTAATATCGCTGTACATAGCACTCTGATCTACTTGAGGTTCGAGCCTCTTATTCGAATGCTACCAAATACCAAAGCAAAAATGCAAAAAAAAAAAAAAAAAAGTCAAACACAAGGCTGCAAAATTATAGTCAACAAATCAAGTGGGTAATGTCACAGTGGCTATACCTAGTTCTTTGTTACAATACATCAGTACATTAATTTAGTGTTTACATGTTTGTGTTTACATGTTTATGTTGAACTGCCTTGGCTACATGTGCCCAGAGAAGGTCTCCAGTGGGCAGAGCTTCATCTGTAGAGACCTAACAGGAGTGTAAATTGCCAGATTGGGCTTCTGGTAGCTACAGTGTTTTCCTCTCGGCCACAGAAACTCATTACAATAAACTCTCCATGCACTGTTTTTAAGCTAATCTGAAGGTCTGCATTGACTGACTCTGCAGAAAATTGACGAATTGCACATCTCAGCATGTGAACAGAAGTGGGGAACATTCCACCAGTTAAATTCATGGTCATGTCACTTTGCTAACTTTTTATTAAATCTCAAACTTCTTTTTATTTGTTACAAATTTTTTCAAAGAGTTTAGTGGCTTCCAGGCAGTGATTTTCAACTTTCAGCACAATAAACTATAGCAGCCTTGATCTAACCATCTACAGTGCCCTTCAAGGAATACCTTAATGCAACTGTGGCAGAAAAGGAAAGCTGACTGAACAAACCTTTTTCATGTTTGGAAGAAGTCTATCGTGTTCTTTTTCTTCATAACACAATAAGACCGTTGGTTCTCAGTGACATCTGCACACTCTATTATAGTTCGATAACCACCCACAGCATGAATTGACATATTTTGTTAAGTAACTGCTGTGCGTTTCTGAATACCCACATCTGATCTTGCATGTTAATTTGCTAACCTTTGGGGCGCCCTGAGTTAACACCGGCGCAAGAGCAACAAAGAAGACTTCTCTGATTGAAGTGGTTTGACCCGAACCACTGAGTTTCCAGCTTGCTCTCAAGTGGTTTTAATGAGTGTTGAATTCTATGAAAATTGATGGTCGGTACAGAGAAGGGGTTTTCAGGATGATTTTTCACCACGAGGCATGGGGGATACAGTGAATGGTGTTGATTAGATATTGAAATCTGCTGTGTATATGACAGGTGGCACATCAAAAATGATAGGAGGTAACATCTTGGAGTCCGTCCAGGACTCCTCATGTGTACACAACGAAAGAAAAGAGGACAGCAGGTGAAAGACAAGAAAAGAAGCCCTTTCATTTCAACTAGAAGCAAATAAAAAAAAACATGTAGTGACTCTGTAAACTCGGCACATGATAAGCAATGATTAGTTTACAGTTAATGACAATAAGACTAAACCAAGTTTTTGTTTTTTCTAGTTTTGTATTTGACATCATTTTGTAGCTCCTAGCAAGTCAGTCTCAACAAAACTGACTGAAAGGGCTAAAAGGCTAGATGAGAAGTGTTAATATCATGTTGCAGCCATAGACTGTATATAAAATAAGGGCACAGTAACCATGAGGTCACTCACTGGTTTGTGAGCTCCACACTTGAAAGCCTCAATGTTTCACCATTGTCCCCCAAAACTGACCATATTTGGATGACAGCATATTGTAAAAAACGTATATTTCCACATGTGCTGTAAACTCACTTAGTCCTGCATTTGAGTCCGGCCTGCTGTTAGTTATGACAAGTACAAAAAGGGGACAAGTGTTGGACTTTAGCTTGTTCACCTGCACTAAATCAAAACAACCTCAAGGCCCTTCTTATTATAAGGTAGGGCTCTACAATGATATAGATCAAATGACTCCCTAGCAAGGGCCTAACACTTGATGACAGTGCTTGCGCCTGTTAAAATTCCCTTTTAACCACAAGAAACTTCTATCAGAACCAGGCAGAACAAGGTTCAGGGAGGGGGAGTCACCTGAGGTAGACAGGGCAAAAGACACTATAGAAGAGAGCGAGCGAAACTCTGGATCAGATCTCCCAGTCCCCTGACAGAAGAACCAAGTTAGTCGCCTAGTTGCTAGGCCCCCCTTTGTTTTATAAGAAAAATATAGACACACACACCACACCACCACGTCCCTCCATTTAGAAAGGCAGAGGCGTCACAGCGTGATTATTTTACATGTAGTTGTTTTTTTCCTGTGTAATAATATTCAACATTGCTATCAATATATTTTTCAAAAAATGCCTCTCTGTGTAAAATGGGTTCAAAAACATAAAAAAAAACTGTGGGATACTGTTTGTCCATGATTTTGACAGGGGGAATAAATCGTGGCAGGATCAGCCTGATATTATTTGTATCCCACTGTAACTTTACTGTATAAAGAGAAAAATGTCAGGAGTAGTTAGTCATTACAAGAAGTGTTTGTGAACTAAAAATCAAGAATATGGGATACTGTTTGTCAGAGATTTACAGTTAACAAACAGTCAGGTGAATAAACAACACTGAGACACTTGAGATTGATAACGTGCGGCACGGGTGAATCTCAGACAGAGAGTCACCCCGAACTGCAGTATTCGTTTATTTTTATAGCAGAAGCAGGGTGGGACAAGCATAGCAGTTTCCTTTAATTCTGCATACGTGTGTGTGTGTGTGTGTGTGTGTGTGTGTGTGTGTGTGTGTGTGTGTGTGTGTGTGTGTGTGTGTGTGTGTGAGTGAGAATGTCACAGGGTGAACTTCCTGTTTCTAGAAACAGAGCTGTGGGTGTTGTAACTGTGCAAGAGAGTGAGTAGTACATTTTGTTCTTTTCCTATTAAGAGTAAAATATGAACATATACTTTAATGCAACATAAACCTTATAAAAGCGTTTCTTCCTTAACACTGTTTGTCCGTGATTTGGAGAACCCAGTGCGTGCTTCCGATGCAGGGAAAACCAATTCTGCAGGGGAGACCTACCTTGGCACTTGCGCAGGTGAAGCCAAAGGGAAGATATGCTTCACCATATTTTCTAGTCTTTGGCTTAGAAGAAAGATGGTTTGGAAACATATTTGGCGATGCTTCATCTCCTGCTTTGCGTTTGTGTGGAAGCCTTGTCAAAAACCTGTCAAACCTGTCAAAAGCTGTGTCCAAGCGTTCTTTTTTTATTTTTTTATTTCTCTTTTCATACCCCCCCCCCCCCCCCCCCCCCCCCACACACACACACACACACACACACACAATGGCTCTGCGTCCCCCCCTAGGGGATAGGCCCCACACTTTGGGTACCTCTGCCTCAAAAGGTTGATTCTGTTCATCTGGACGTTTTCAGTGGGAGAAACATTTGATCACTTATCCAAGTGACTTCTTCAGTCTCAGCTGATTTCAGGTTTCCCCAATCTTATAAACAGTACATTTCCACAATGACTGAAACTTAGCAGCACTGAATGAACAATGGGATGTGAGCTCAGTTACTTGATCAAATTACTTGCAAATTCTCATGACCATTGATCAAAGAGCATCGATCAATGGTTCTTTGGACTGGTAAGCAGCGGATGACTTCCTCCACAGCAGATCTGCTCCTCCAGTCCACACATCACCTGCATCTTTTTTAGCAGCATTGTGGGCTAAAGCAGAGGAACCTGTACCCCCAGTTTCCTTTGCTTCTGTTGCATCCTCTGGTTTTTCTGCTCCCGCTCCTCTTGGCTTCCTCTGCACTGGTTTCTTAGGCACCTTCTGCATTCTCTGCTCCCTCATCAAGGAGGAAATGGCATCCTCATCATCAACTGTTCTCTCAACCATTGGCATCAGCTGCCTTGGTCTGTCTGCTGGCACAGGGCTGACGGATTACACTGTTTTGGTAAGTGGCCCTGACTTTTCTTTTTATGCTCTTCTCTCCTCTTGTTCCAGCCTTGGTTTTGTGAGGAAACTAATTCAAAGATTGAAGTGCATTTTTCAGAGCAGAATAATAGCCTTTTTGCTTCCGAGCCAGGCTGGGAAAGCCTTCAAAAAACATGATTTTGTTGTTTTGTTGCATTTGCCATTGAACAGCATGCAGATGTTAGACGGTCAAATCCTAGGAAAGTAACAGTGGACAGTGACTCAAGCAATATCCCTGTCATTGAACATTGATTATGCATAAAAGTGTGCTGTATTAGGGCAGGAAATGCAGAAATCCTATTTTCCTATTTTGTTATTTTATTTTAAAAAGGCGAGAATTTCAATTCTTGGATAATAAATGATTTTGTGTATTTTCTTACAGATGCACAAGGGATCTCTCGAGTGGAAGGTCCAAATCAGATGGTAAGTTGCTTGGAGTAGCTTTTGTTTATTTTTATATAATGATATTTTGTTTATTCTTAATTGACAGGAGGGTAGGGAGAAAATCTGCAGTCCAGATCAGAACGGACAGGCATCAAATTGGTGATCAATATACTGGGAACTGCCAAAATAGGATGTACTCCGAAAGGGACTTTTACCTTTCTGGCATTTCACAATGCACATGGAAAAATTTGACCATCCACATCTCAACTTTTGTTCTCGCCTTTTCTCAACCTTGCATGGCTCCAGAGCAGCAAATTCAGCCACCGAGTTGGAGTTGGTCCCCACCTCTAACACCAAATGAGAAAAGGACACCTGCTTTGAGCTTTACTGATGTCAATCCACCTGAACCACAGAAAATGATAGTTCAGCACACAGTGCGGCCTGATGATGCAACAACGCAGTTGTACACTTCCCCAAGGCTCAGGCCCTTTTCTTGGCGTTGCCCTCATTCCTTGAAGGATATCAAACAGCCAGACCTCCAGAAGTCATGGAGGCTTCTAGAAAGCCTCCATGACTTATCATGTCCTGCTATTGACATGATAAGATACAAGTGTGTACTTGATTGCCAAGTTTGAAGTTGAAGATGGGGGATGACCTCTTTGCAAAGTATCTCAACACCATGCAAAACCAAAACCATAGCGAGGAGTCCTTAGCCTACCTACCATAACAAGAAAATCAACCTCTGTGGTAGAAGAGTTCAGGTAGCTGCTCTGCTCTGTGCCATGGTATTGAAGAAGATAACAGTGGATGATATATATCCTTAAATTTAGTTACAGCACTTTCAGAAAGACATCTACTGTGATAAAGTCTACTCTCCACTGCTGTGTAATCAATTATTGTAAATGTAAATGTTATCAGGAAATGATCAGACAGGAGAGGGTTTTCAGGAAACACTGTTAAATGTTCAGTTTCTATGCCATATGTTAAAACAAGATCTAGAGTGTGATTAAAGTGGTGGGTGGGTTCTTTTACATTTTGACAGAAGCCAATTGAGTCTAATAACAGATTGAATGCTGTGTTGAGGCTGTCACTTTTAGCATCTACGTGAATGTTAAAATCACCCACAGTAATTATTTTATCTGAGCTGAGCACTAAATCAGATAAAAACTAAGGCCTGATTAAGGCCCAGGTACATGATAGATAACAACAAAGAATTCTGTTTTTTTGTATTATTGGGGTAGGGTTCAGGCTTAATGGGTCTTTGGTTGATTATTATCCAGAGTGGAAGACTGCTGTCAGACCACCTCCCCAGCTTTTGCTTTAAAGATACTAACAGTTAGTTTAACTTGAGGGTGTTGATTCATTTAAACTAACATAGTTATCATGCTGTAACAGGTTTCTGTAAGGCAGAGAAAATTAATTTGTAGATCACTTATGAACTAACAATGATTTAGAGGAGAGAGACCTAATGTTTAATATTCCAAATTTCAAAGTTTTACTCTTGGTGCACTGTGGAGACTATTGTTCTTTCTTTATGAATTTTTAAAAAATGTATTTAAATCGTTTTTTGCTGATTTTTTGTTTGTTTTATTTTTATTTTTTGTTCATTTGAGAGCAGACAGTCTGTAAGGGGACGTAAGTGTTTTGGGAGATAATAGGAGGAGAGAAGCTGCTTCCGTGTGAGACTGCAACTCTCTAAATGTTAAGGGTGTCATGGAAATTTCCCAACAGCTTGCTGGTAAAGCAGCAGAGCTAAATTGTGGTTAATTTTAACCGTGTCCAGCCCTAAATATAGGTCTGAAAGAACACTGAACAGTGAAGCAACAAAAAAGAGGACTAGTTGCATAGCTGGTGACTGCAATGTGATTTTAGACAGCAAATTGAACAAATTAAACAGTGATGAGAAACAGAAGTAAATGTTCTTTGAAAAATATCCAACTGCATTCATGTAGTGTAATGAGACTGCTAACCAAAATAAAATCTGTCTTTATTGTGCTTCAGTCATTGTTTTACCCTGACTACATTCTTGTCTTATCATCCTTTAAAAACACAGATTGAATATTTTCTCTCATATTGTCAGAGGCATTATCTCTAACTCTGTCTCCCACCCACTCTTCTCCACAGACTGTTCATATTCTTCTTCACATTTCCATCTCCCTCTCTTCCACCCATACAATCACTCAACTCCCACTATCTGAACGTACATGCATGGTGTGTCTGCCTTCATTTAGTGGCTTTCAGGCTGTCATCCAGCTTTTAAAGAAAGAGCCTTTGAAGCTTCAGAGCAGCTCTTCCCTGCCATGTTAGCATTAGGACTGGCTAAATTGGGATAGTGGTGGAGGTTGACTTCTTGCTTCTGGAGGGAGAGTGGGAGTCTGGAAGCTGATCAGACAGCCTGACACTTGGGGGCGGAGGAGATGCCACCTCCAGCTACCAGGACACTGAGTGGAGATAGTGGTGCATATGGCAGCAAGCTCTTTAGTCACAATCACAGTGACTCATTCACACGCAGCGGGGTGCAGTCGCCTTCTGTTCTTTACATTCATTTAATTTATTCTGTAGTCTTCCATTTGTTTTCATTTCCTATGAACTATTTTAAGCCTTAATTTTTAAAATATATTTATATTTTTTTTTTATACATTTCACATTCTGCATAATTTCGGGGGGAGAATTTATGCACAAAAAAAAGACTAATCACGATTTTTCCCCTTTTCGTAAAACATTAAAATATCCAATGAATACAGTTAAATGCAGTTTATGTTTTATGATGTCAAATCCGTTTCTCACGTCGTTTGGGCGAGGATGACGGGCGTTGCCTCTGGGGGACGCCCTAGTATTTGTTTCCATATTTTGGGTTGGCATTTCTTTCTGCGCGACCTGCCACCTGCCAGCGGACGGGGCATGCCAAAGAAGCTAGTCCAATTACTACGTCTCAATACCCTCAACATTGGTACATTAATCGGACGAAGCCGCAAACTATTCAACACTCTCAAGAACCACCACATCGACATCGATGGCAAAGGGCCTTGAAGAAAGAAAAGAGCTCTTCTACAACGGCAATCAGGCTCAGAACGGAGTGCTCATAGCGGAACAGTGTGGTTGAAGTAACCCGCATGTCGATCGTCTTATGTCACTCAAGACTGACACTTAGTCCACCATCCTCCTGCTATGCACCACAGACCAACTGCCCCGACGGTGAGAAGGAAGCATTCTGGCTCAACCTTGATGACCACCTACAGTCAATTGGCCCTGAAGAACATCTGGCAATAGGCGGTGGCCTAAATGGACACGTCAGCCAGGAGAGAGACAGATATGTGCGATTCCGTGGCGGCCAAGGATTTGGAACCCGAAACGATGTTCTGAACTGCACAGAGGCACACGATCTCGCCGTGGCCAACACTTTCTTCAGAAAAAGGCCAGCGCATCTCATTACGTATTCTACACCCAAATCGACGACTGGCTAATCCGAAGAGCCCACCTGAACCTGGTCACCAACATGAAGGTCATCCCGTCAACCTCAGCCCTCTGCATTGGCTACTCATTATGGACCTACGACTCAACCTTGGCCAGCAACGACAACCACCAATCACTTCAGTAGAGAAGATTAAATGGTGGCGCCTTCACGAGTGCAAAAGCCAGCTAGAGGACGCACTTGGGCACTTCAGCATAGATCCCAACGGACCAGTAGACACCATCTGTGATAACATCACTAGTCAGATACACGGCGCGGCAGGGAAATGCGGATGCTGCGATGGTGTCTGGACCTGACACAATGGGACCATGTCATTAACATCAACATCCGAAAGCGGCCGGGCATTGCGCCAATCATGGAGAAGATGCAAGGAGTGCGACTGCGATGGTATGGGCACGTGGTCAGAAGTGACAAAAACACGGTGGCAAGAACAGCACTGCGACTCAGCCCCCAAGGCTGGCGGCCAAGGGGCAGACCAAAAAGGCAATGGATGGACCGAATTAAAGATGACGTGACGAAGATCAGCGCCAACATGAACGAAACCTTGATCTTGCTGAATGGAGGCGCCTCTGCAGAGCGGGATTAACGCTAGGAAGAAGAAGTTTTCTTCAATCAGTGATGAATAGTAAGATGTTTTAGCTTTACAGAGGGCTTTCTTATAAAGCAGCAAACTATTTCTCCAGGCTAAATGATGATCTTCTAAATTTGTGACACGCCATTTCCTCTCCAGCTTACGAGTCATCTGCTTTAGTCTAAGTGTTTGAAAATTATACGAGGGAGTCAAGTACTTCTGATTTGCTCTTTTTCACCGGAGCTACAGTATCCAGAGTCGTACGGAGTGAGGAGGTAAAATTATTAACAAGATGAACGACCTCTGTTGGAGTAGCGTTCAGGTAGCTGCTCTGCTCTGTGTTGGTACAAGATGATGATGAAGATGATAGCAGTGGGTGAATTATTCTTAGAGCAGCAGTAATGTCACTTTTAAAAACACAAGCAGTCCTCTAAATATGTGTATGTGTTTCTTCACTTTAACAGCTTGACCCAGTCCTGAAGGAGCGCTGCTTTATCAGGTTTAGTAGTGGGTACAAAGGGCATCATCATTAGATTAGTCTGTGATCACTCTCCCCAAATAATTATCCTGCTGTCCAGGCTCCTGCAGCATCCAGACTTAATTGATTTAATGGAGTGTGCTTTCTCTCGCTCTCTCTCCCTGTCTGTCTCACTTCTCTTTTTTCTGCTTCAAGAGTTCATTTCCTCCCATCAGAGTTTAAGATTTAATTACAGAGTCATTGAGCTTATAAAGCCCTGCTTTCCAAAACGAAAGCTTTAGACTTAGTTTTCCTTGTACTATCACAGTCTCATCCATTGGGTTTTTTATTCTCGGCTGCATAAAAGTACACGTGAACGTGTCAAGGACACATGTTACTCCTGTCCTTTGCTCTCTCGCTCTCTGTTCCCTGGGTTTTGTCAGTCTCCCAGTGTGTGTTTGTGTGTGTTCACCGCACTTCCTGTTTTACTTTGATAGTCTCCTGTTGGTGTGCATCTTGTTCTGTTTGATTATTTGCCAGCCTTGTTTCCAAGGTGTTTCCTCTTTGCCCTGTTTCCCTTTCGTATTTAGTGTCTGCGTCTTCCTCTATTCGGCGTCATGTTCTCCCTCGTTCCTCACTGTGTATTCTGCCTGTACCCTAGTTTCTAGTTTCCCCCAATATGCATTCATCCGACAATAAAGCTGTATAATCTGCCTTCTGATGTTCCCTAAAGAACACCATCTGTTCTTTAATCACTTTTTCACACAGGGCCATGTAGGTTTGGATTTCCCGCCATAATAATAAACATGTTTGTTAAGAAACTGCATTTTGTGTTGACTTGTGTTGTCTAATATTTTAATTTGTTTGATGATGAAAATAGAAAATTGATACTCATCAGTACTCTTGCTGCAGCAAGATCAACTGAAGGCTTTTCAAGGAGTTCCAGACATGCAGAATGCATCTGTCTGCACAAGCGCACCTCCTTCTTGTCAATGAACAATGTGCAGTAATAGCATATTTAAAAAAAAGTGGTTTATAAAAGCACTTGTACTGATAAAGACAGGGAATCATCAAATTTGTGGTTTAAGGACTGAATATGTGCAAGGTGAAGAAAATTATTTAAATCTTTTTTTTTCTCACTTGTGCTATTCTTTCACTTATTTAATGATGACTTGTACATCCCCTTGACATTTCCAAGTTTTATTTGAATAAGTACACATTCAGTAACCTTTGGATTGGCCTGTTTGTGTGAAAGGCCCTCACAAAAGCCCACAGTCTTTCAGCCTGCTGTCAGATGCGACTGTCTTTCTCATATTGATTTGGCTTTTTTAAAGATTTGGACACGACCAGCAGAAACAGACGATGTGCTGTAGCATCACCATCCATGAATATCATATAGCAGTAAACTAATGTTCAGCCTTACTGCTGGTTAATGAGCCATTAAGAGACAATCAGCGCCATTTGCCCACCTCTCGGCATCAAAGGTGAATCATAAGCACACTGCTGCTAGGCAGTTTGCACTCAGTGCTATGACTAACTCAGCTTTTAATGGACATGATGTCAGTGGTTCTCTCGAAACTATACTCCACACAGACTATCATTTCACCAGCTGGTGTAATTAAATGTACAGCATAAGCAAAAACAAGCCTACACATACTGAACAGGCACTCGATTAGCTTGATGAGATAATGAGGCCACAGTGCGAATGTGGAAATCGTAGAGACAGGTTTGGGCATATTCAGCCCTGCAGGGCGCATGCTTGCTAACATAGCATGCTAATTGGCTGGAGCAACAGAATACACAGAGCTAAATGCAGCCCAAGGGAATAAACTGAGAGAAGCTCGGCAGAGTTGGACATAAAAAGAGGGAGCAGTAACCTCTGTGCCAATCCCTTTATCACTAAGGACAAAATGGCTGCTAGTAGGCACTGCTTAATTTGAGAAACACTTTGCAGCCCCATTGTGGTTACTTGCCTTCTCCCCTAACCAGATTTTACAGTGAGACCTTTGCATACATTCCAGTAAATGCATGTGTAATTGGATTAAACACTCCAGCGTCCTTGCTGCTGGTCAGACAAGAAGGTGCCCGAGGAAATCAGGTTGAACACCTCATCATATCACCATATCCCTGACATGCGAGACAAATTTGAGATTAAAATATAGGTTGTAAGGTCTTTGTAAAAGTCGTGTCTAGTGAATTGTGTTTTCTTCTGACTGTGATGACTTCCTCGCTTTGTTTTAACAATATGGTTAATCAGCCTCACTGCAGCTGTGGAAATGAAAAAGCTAATAAAATAGCTTCAAACTAACTATCTCTAGATAAGATTGCTAACCAATCTTAGTCAGCTACTGCTGCTAATTACTTTAACATTAGCCCCTGTTTGATGTTGTGTCTAATTTGTTAATAGTGAGCTAAAGTGATTACTAAAGTATAAAACCACAACAAGGAGTAGTTAAATTTCAGTTCCACTCTTATTCCAAATATGACACTTTTCTGAATGTTGACATGAGTCATATAAAGGCTGGTATATGGGACCTCTGGAGAAAGCAAAAACAAACCAGTCAACCAACCATGTCCCCCTGCCTGCCAGTGCTTATCTTTCGATTTCAGTTCCTTTAGTTGTTTTTATAAAGCATCATTTCACACCAACAATTATCTCAAGGTGGTTTATACTAAAAGGTACAGGCCCTGCGTTAGAAGGACAACAGTGATCAGAAAAGGCCTTGTGAGCAAGGTGTTGGTGACAGTGGGGAGGAAGAACTACCTTTTTAAAACAGGAGAAACATAAGAAGGAAAGGAAGTTTCACAGCAGCATAATTAAGGTATGATTTAGGTTCACAGTTATTTCAATTTTCAGTTTCAAATTTTCACTTTGTGTCAGCTCAGAGACATATTAAATTTTACTTAGAAATCCTAAACAAGAAGGACAAAAGGACTTGAATTACTCTCGAGCAGAGAAAAAGAAGTAAAAACAGTATAAGTGCTTGTAGATTGTCCGAGCACTGCTTTTTTCTCTTACTAAATCATATTTTTTTTTCCAGACCTTTTATTAACCTCATGACATTTCCACTGAGGCCAAGGAAAAGAGACTGGGAATAGAAAAAGGGAAGTATTTTTTTTTTATTATCATTTGATGTGATAATAAATGTATACTGGATGTGTATACTAAATATTTTCCTACGTGTGTGTGTGTGTGTGTGTGTATACACATTTTTACAAATTAAATAGTAAAAAAAAAAAAATAATAAATAATAATAATAATAATAAAATATATAAAATATACAGAGTTGAATATGTGCAAAACAAGTGGCATTTATATACAGTGTGGAGTGCATAATGTTGAAGTTCCAGTAGTGAAGCTGAGGTGTCTATGACGTGTTCAGCAGTCTGATGGCCTGATGGAAAAAGCTGTCTCTCAGTCTGCTGGTACGGGACCGGATGCTGCAGAACCTCCTTCCTGATGGAAGCAGTCTGAACAGTTTATGGCTGGGGTGACTGGAGTCCTTGATGATCCTCCCCGCTTTCCTCAGGCACCGCTTCACGGCCTCACGTTGCGCTTGTTGATCATAATGTATATGCTTAACCTTGTTCTCCTGTCTCGTAGTCAGTACCTGGAACTCACCACTCAAGCTTCGCTGTACTTGCACTTCTGTATTCTTCTTGCTGCGGTTTATGAGCCCCAGCAGATGCCAGTGTTCTGCAGTGTTCCAACCTCTCTGGAACTGCAGTCTTTTTCCGGCGACCCAGGGGGCTGCAGCCACCTGTTCACTCATAAAAAGGTATTTCTGCTGGGAGACCATAGACAAAGATGTCAAAGAGTATGTGGCTGCTTGTCCTGTCTGTGCCCACAATAAGTCAAACACACAACGCCCTGCCGGTGTATTACAGCCTCTCACCATACCCCATTGCCCATCGTCACACATCTCTTTGACTTTTGTCACTGGCTTGCCCGTTCCCTCTGATAAGACCACCATATTCACCGTAATTGATAGGGTTCTCCAAAGCAGCACATTTTATCGCTATGGACAAACACCCCACAGCCACTGAGACAGCCACCTGGATGAACCTGGATGAGACCGTTACCTGCCAGCTTCTTCTGCAGCACTTCCTAACCAAATCATCACTGCCTGCTCAGCCTCTGAGGGCTCCTTGTCTCTTGTGAGCACAGACCAGTGGCAAATATAGCCAGCCTGTGACTGGATAAATCTGGAATGTCAAGTAAGTATCCTGGCTCTGTTCACTCCTCTCACTTATGGAAAGAGTCTTCCAAAAACTTCTGGAAAAATTTCTGCAGACTAACCCTTCTCTCTCGTTCTCCAGAACATGCCTTCCTGTGCTCCCTCATATCCACTTGCTGTCTTACTGACTGTGTAAATAAAGACCAGTTAACATTATTCTACTCTCCCTGCTGTTCTTGTTTTATTCTAGCACTTGAGTCCACTTGCCTCCTGTTTAGCAGGATAAAAATATAAATTTATTATCATCAGGTTGTTCTTCTGTTGATCCAAATCCCTGCAGTGAGTACTAACAGGACTAGAACAAGCGCATATATCCTTTCCAACTATTTTCATGTGCTCCCTTTAAATTAAATTATTTTAAAACTAGAATTGAATTGAAAATCCTTTTCTTCACATACAAGGTCATGACCACATCCGTGCATCCATCAATCGAAAGTTTGGTACACAACAGCCAGGAAGATCTCAGTATTCAGACGTCATCATTAATTCGTTATGTATGCCGTTAGAGTGCCTGGGTCGTCGACCCAGTGTTTTGTGTTTTTTGGTTCTTTGATTTTGTTATTTCATTATATTTTAGCTTTGCTTTATGGGTTACAGGATTATTCTTAGTTTAGGTTCTCTGGGTGGGTTTTGTTAGAGTTTTAGTGTTCTGGTTTTCTGTCTGTGATCCATAGTTGCTGTCTCCCCTGTCTGCTGTATCCCCATGTCCAGTCAGTGTCTGTCTGCCCTGGTCCCACGTCTCTGTTCCCTTTGTTGTAGTGCCTGCCTGTGAGTCTGTGTCCGTAAGTTCAGTCTGTGTTATGTTTCCTGTTTTACTTTGAAAGTCCGTGTCTCATGTAAATGCGTCTGGTTTTGTTTCCTTTGTCTCGTTAGGCCTGTTGCCCATTCCCTGATTGCTCCCTCTGTGTATTTAAGTCCTGCATTTCCCTGTGTCCGTGTTGCGATCTACCGTCTACTATGCTGTGTGTTCTGCCTGTCAGCCTGTTTAGCTTTGTAGCTTTGTAGTTTTCAGTTTAGTTTTTGGTTTACAATAAATCTACGTTTGAGTTTACCTTCCATCTCTGTGAGTCTGCACTTTTGGTCCTCCTTATCACAGCCCTCACATGACACATGCATATTTCACCGTTTAACAAATGAGTCTATGTAGCTAGCATACACCTTCTATGAGGTGAGCAGGATATATTAAAATAATCCAGCAACTTCTCCCACCCTCTTTGAAGTGATTCACACTAGAAACTGAATACTATTGCTTTATTAGACCCACAAAGGAGGTGGGTGAACTTGAACCTGAACTTGAGACTGCAATTTAAATATTTCTATTTTGGTTACGTTTGCTTAGCTAACATACCCATATCCTTTCAAGTTCAAGTTGTATTATTGTAATATGCAGGTAACAATGGCTCTTCACTACTAGCAATTAAATGATTCGACTCAGAGCATGCAGAGACGCAAATATAATGAGGGTCCATACTAGCTGATTATATTTGCACCTAGATCTAAATCTAACACTACTTATGGCTATATGGGTAACAATTAACCAATCCTTCTAACTCATCTCTGTCTGAATTACTGTTTGATGTTGTGTTATGTCTATGGTACTCTTACTAATTATTAAATAATTTAATAGGATGAGTTCTTTCATTTTTATTGAATGAAGGTATCCTCAGTTATGCACATACTGTATATGCAAGACATTAGGATATTTCTGACTTGGCATGATGTGAAACTGTTTGAACAGGGTTTTTAGATGGCAGACCTTAAGAACAACTGTAACAATAACAGAATGGTCATGCCTACATTTTATTATTTAAAAAAAGTTCCCATTTTTTTGTGGTTCCGAATATCCTGCTGTGGTAAAAGCTGGGAAATTGGGTGCCTGCAGGTGTAATTACATGCTCTGGCAAGCAGATACAGGAAATGGGAAATTACCTAGCATTTGCCTCTTTCAGAGAATTTGTCATTTTTCTCAGAACATTCAGCGGGGATCTGAAGTTGGAGTCCACTGGAAAAACTACATTTTAAAAAATGAAAAAAAAAGGTGTTCAAGGCTCTATTCATACCAGGTCAAATGTATTTCTGAATAAATCTAAACTCAAGACCTGACCATGGAGCTTTAACAGATTATTCAGCAGCAGAGATTGGCAGCAGCACACACACTTTGATAGGTTCCTCAAACACTTTTTTTTATGCCTCATAAAGAAATAAGAGTAAGAGTAAGAGGAAAAACTTAAGAATATTTATATGGCAAACTTGAGACAATCAAGGAACTACAACTGTGTCACCCAAAAATTATGAGTGGGTGAGTCATGCTTTGTGATCTTTGGCTGTTGTCTTATTTAATAGCAAAATCTGCATCAATATAGCCAATCAGTTTGTGGCATAATCCTACCTCCTCATAAATTGAAGAATCAATTAAAAACAGCTCATAATCAAAGCTAATATTCTGCAATTTTAACTCAGGATGGGGTGCCTGCTTGTTTACACTCTGGTTTGATTTGAACTCTACTCCTTCATCTTTTCTGTGCCTTGATGCCATTATTGTGTTCCTGTGTTATTCTTTCTATTCCTTTCATTTTCAAAAAAAACCCTCCCAAATAACTCTGGTGGGTAACTGGTGTAAGTCCTTTAAGTTCTTTTTAAAAAAAAAACTTAGTTGGTTGTGTGTGATTTCCACAAAATTCAGTTTGCACTGTATTGTTTTTTGAGAAAGGTGTGGTTTATTTTTGGGTGGAGCAAAATCTCAGTGTGGAAAAAAAAAATCCAATCAACTCAAATGAAATGAAATGAAATAATACAGTAACCACCCAAGTATGAGTACAAGTACAATAACCTCAGTTTGATCTGAATTAAGAAGCAGAAAGTTAGCGGCCATTCCTGCAGTTTAACTAATTGGTGTGTGTTATCTGGCTTCATGGACAGATAGAGCTGGGTGTCATCAGCATAGCAGTGAAAATGTATGCTTTGTCTTCTGATAGTACTGCCTAAGGGAAGCATGTATAATGTAAACAGAATTGATCCTAGCACTGAACCCTGTGGAACACCATAATTAACTTCAGCGTGTGAAGAACTCTCCATTTACATGAACAAATTGGAGTCTATTAAATTTGCACTGCAGTGCAGTACCTGTAATACCTACCGCGTGCTCTAATCGCTCTAATAGGATATTATGGTCGACAGTATCGAATGCTGCACTGAGGTCTAGCAGGACAAGCGCAGAGATGAGTCCACTGTCAGAGGCCATAAGAAGATCATTTGTAACCTTCACTAAAGCTGTTTCTGTGCTGTGATGAGCTCTGAAACCTGACTGAAACTCTTCAAATAAACCATTCCTCTGCAGATGATCTGTTAGCTGTTTGACAACTACTCTTTCAAGGATGTTTGATATGAAAGGAAGGTTGGAGATTGGCCTATAATTAGCTAAGACTGCTGGGTCTAGAGATGCTTTTTGAGTAAAGGTTTAACTACAGCTAGCTTGAAGACCTGTGGTACATAGCTGATTATTAGAGATAGGTTGATCATATTTACGACTGAACCATTAATTAATGGCAGGACTTCTTTGAGCAGTCTTGTAGGAATGGGGTCTAAAAGACACGTTGATGGTTTGGAGGAAGTAATTAAGAGTTATCTGCTTTAGGCTACGTGTTTGAGAAGGGATTCAAGTACTTCCTAATTTGAGGCCTTAATTTTCACAGAAGCTACAGTATCCAGAGTCAAGAGAGTAAAGAGGTAAAATTATTACTGCAACAGGTGTAGGCTGGGAGGACTCCCATGATGCATTGGGTGTTTCTTCTTCACTCACTATGTGTTAACAGACCTCTCTGCACTGAATCATACCTGTTATTAATCTCAGTCTCTCTTCCACAGCATGTCTTTATCCTGTCTTCCTTCTCTCACCCCAACCGGTCGCAGCAGATGGCCACCCCCTCCCTGAGCCTGGTTCTATCGGAGGTTTCTTCCTGTTAAAAGGGAGTTTTTCCTTCCCACTGTCACCAAAGTGCTTGCTCATAGGGGGGTCACATGATTGTTGGGCTTTTCTCTGTATGTATTATTGTAGGGTCTACCTTACAATATAAAGCACCTTGAGGTGACTGTTGTTGTGATTTGGCGCTGTATAACTAAAGTTGAATTGAATTGAATTAAACATCCATTACTAATGCTACCTTTTTGACAGAAGGCCAGCGTTCTCTTGCAAAAGTAAGAAATAACGTACTGCCTTACTAATAATTCGTTTTTGAGTAATGACCCCAAAATTGATCACAGCAGAGGGGAAATACCTCCAACATGCAGAAACATTTGACCACAGCATGTAATTAATTTGCACAAATGTAATGTCTTTGATAGGCTACTTGGTGATAGTGATGGCTTTCGAAGCAGAACCAGTGAGAACCCAATGAGAATCGAGAAGGAATCGAATCAAAAAGTGATATCAATAATGGAATTGGAAATGCTAAATTGTTGCCAGTTCCCATCCCTAGTAATGAAATAATCCGCTTCTGTGGTAGCAGAGTTTAGGTAGCTGCTCTGTACTGTTTTAGCACATGGCAGTGAAGAGAGTGAAAGTAAAGGAATTATATCTTTAAATTTAGTCACAGCATTTTCAGAAAGACATTTACTGTAATGATATTGTATTCCCACTGCTGTGTAATACATGCTCGTGAATTTAAAAATAGGGTTTTCGGGGAGTACTGTTACATGTTCAGTTTCTCTGGATCAGAATAAGATCCTGTGTGATTAAAGTGGTGGGTGGGCTCATTTACAGTTTGAGTAAAGCCCGTTGCATTCACTCTCTAATAATAGAGTGAATGCAATGTTGAGGCTGTCAATTTTAGCATTTTCATTAATGCCAAAATCACTGGCAATAATTACTTTAACTGAACTGATTATGAAAACCGTAAGATATCAGATAGAAAGTCTGAGTAAATCCACACCCCTCCTTGGTCTGTGCTTCGATTGATCAGAGCTATCTCAGACAGTAAACTGGCTGCTTTGAACACAAGTCAGTGTCTTTTGGAGTTTGCTGGTGCATTTTTTAAAAAAAAAAAAAAGAATATTCTAAGAATGTGTGTGTAAAAGTGTTGTTTTTGCCACTCTGATCTATTTATTTGTCTATATTTATGTACATTTATCTAATAGTTTTTTTAAGTCTAAACATGTCCTCCATCAATTGCATTCAAACCTCTTGGAGTACATATTGAAAATATTCCTTAATAGACACCAAGTACAAACATACAAACAATATTTGGAATTAGCTCCAGATTATTTTCTGGATACAATAAATGGTAAACAGCCCATAATGCCATGAAACTCTCACCTAAACATTTGAAAATAAAGGCACATATAAAAATCTTTATCTTGCAATGTTTTTTTTTTGTAAACAGTTGATACAACAACATTAAGACGTACATTAAATGAGCAAAGAAAAAAATGTCACAAACAGAGTCACTCTCTTGACCTAACTGTATTTGTCTGATCAGGAGACAAAGTGAAATAAAAAGCAGCATTTACGTACGTTTGCACCACCACAAACGATCATCTATGATTTTCTTTTCCTCATAAAGAGTGCAGGTAGACTGCTGACGTGGCAGCAGGCTTTCAACCATCAAAACTCAAAACACCATTAGGCAGAACAGAGACATGTTTTTGCAACAAAGCTGCTTGATTACGCCTCTTGCACTTTCCATTTCCTGTAATGGAACGATTACTTTCACCATGCCCTGCTTGTTTATCTGCCCACAAACCCGAAAATAACAATAATGGGAGTAATTGTGCACACTCACCTATTACTGCCTAAAGGCGAACTGATGGAACACACAGCTTCGAGAGAGTCAAAGAGGTATGACTGATGACTGGGTAAATTTTGTTTTTCAATTTTGGAGGGCTAACACTTAAATAATTATTTGTTTGAAGCTGCCGTGTAAGATATCCAAATAAGCCTTACAGATGCGTGGTATATATTATAGTTTTTCCTAAAATGTAAAACAATCCAGCCTTCACAGTCATCTCACAACAGTTGATGTCCACTACAAACTGATGTTTGCTGTAATCTGAGGAGTTCCTGTCATGTTTGTGGGCCAACTGGGGTTTGTTTTCCTTTTACTTTCAACTGTGAAGAGAAGACTTCTCCCCCACCTGGGACAATCTGACCAGCTCTCTCTACTCCTCATCCCTGCAGACACACCCCTCAGGAATCAAACCCCTCCAAGCACCATTAAAACATTCCCAGATGATGCTTTCCCCAGGCTACAGGACTATTTTCATTTTAAGAGATTTAAGAGGGGAGGATGTAACCCAGTGAGTTTACACGACTCAGTAATGCACTACAACATGTTATTGTTAATTGGGATTTATCATTACTCTGTTAATCACTGAGTTGGTCAAAAATAAATCAATAATAAAAGATAAATACTATAAATATAAGAATAAAACCCAAAGAGTATATTTAACACCCCTACTGGTTAGGAAGGAACAAGCCCCACCTTCCCCTGCTCTGTACCGTCACGTGCTCAGACACAGAGAGAGACGGAGGTCCACGAGACCATCGCTGATTTTCACCGCCAAGCTTTTCGCTGGAAAATAACTATTAACTTGATAAATTGAGCAAATATCCATACCGGAGATCTGCATGGACCTGATTTATTGTGAACATTTCGGATCTTGAAACCATCGCGATCTGCACGGGAGCGGATGAAGTGGACAAGATCCTCTCTGAGAGTTGAACAAGATCCTCTCTGAGAGTTGAACATTAGAAGTGTGCTGGCTAGGTTTTTTTATGGGATCGTGAGACCTGGATCTCTTCCTGACGAGGAAGATGGCGAGCCTTTCCCTTTGAACCGAACCACAGCCATTCCGAGTTGGCCCAGAAGGGCAAGTTGCTCTTCTCTCACGAACAATTGCAAGAGTGCGGTAGGACGAAATCGCACCAATCACAAACTTTTGACCTGTTGGATTTGACTTGACTGAACACTGACTATTAAGCTGGCAAGACTGACATATCTGAGCTCAGATAGGATTCTGATTGTTATTATTATTGCTGTCACTGTATTTTATTTTATGTTTTCATTCCTGTTCATGAAATGCTGTTAAATTGTTGCTAAATAGTTTAATACAATTCATAGCAACTTTACCTGTGGCTCCAGTCATTCTTCTCCACGCAACTCACTTTATCCCTCCTACGAATCTAGCTATTGGCCCATTCTCTCCATCTTACTTTAATTTCCCCTACCCTATCCTGTACTTGGCTACATTAAAAGTTCTGTTAAGATTGCGAATCCGAGAAGGCAGGGCACTTTCCTAACACCGTGTACCAAGCACAAACCTGCACAACAAAAACACATTTGTTCTGTCTCAGGTTTGCTCATGTTGGATGTTCAAGTGACCATATCAAGTGTTCCCAGCGTATTTCATTGTTGTGCCCCAATAAAGGTGCCTCCAACAAACTGTGTGAATGTACATGTTCCCATCTTACAATAAGGATTAAGGAATAATGATATTCTCATATTCTCAAATAATTGAAAATCCTTGGTCTACAGGAAGGGACCTCAAAACTGGATTATAGATGAGAGACAGTTGGTGTAGTATGCCCCGCCCTCTGTTCAAAGTTGGCCGATCACAGTGGACATAGATGCTTCTTTCACTCCTCTTTCAAACCATCTGTCTTCTCTGTCCAAAATGTGTACATTGACATCCTTGAAAGAGTGACCTTTGTCCTTCAGATGTAAATGGACCGCCGAGTCTTGTCCTATGTTGTGCCATGCGTTTATGAAGTAGTTGTTTAGTCTCTCCAATGTAGAGGTCTGAGCATTCCTCGCTGCACTGTACAGCATATACTACATTGTTAAGTTGGTGTTTAGGACTTTTGTCTTTGGGATGAACCAGTTTTTGTCTGAGTGTGTTGCTGGGTCTGCAGTAAACTGGGATGTCGTGCTTGGAGAAAACTCTCCTGAGTTTTTCCGATACACCGGCTACATAGGGGATGACAATTTTGTTGCGTTTTTCATCCTCCCTAGCTGGTGTCTACGGGTGCAACGATATTCATATCGACATTGAACCGTTCGATACAGTGCTTTCAGTTAGGTATGCATATGTATCGAAAAATACAAAATTTTTAATTTATTTGATCAACTTTCCTTCTGACGATGTTGTCTGTGTTGAGCGCTCAGTGGATCTGCGCTCGACAGTGCAGCCTAGGCGGAGTAGTCGAACACAGATTCACTGAGCGCAGCGCAAGCTAGCGAGACAGAAGTTAAGCTCTCCTTGCAACATGGCAAACTGAACCTCCCCCACCCTAATTCAGATGTGGCGTTTGGAACTATTTTGGTTTTCATGTGATGTATGACCCTGAAGGTAAGCGCGTCATGGACAAAAGTAAAACAGTATGTTGGATGTGCCACGCAATGCTCAATTACATTGGTGGGAACTAGTGCGTTAGCGCAGTTAGCTCGTTAACGTGTTGGCCGTCCAGCCCCACGCACAGGGCGATCCGCGGTAGCTCGTTAACGGAGATTTGCACATTTACGCCAACATCATGATAAGTGGAAGCAGACAAGAACAACAAGCAGGCATGCTACAAACTTTACCCGAGTCATTTAGACAACCGTTAGCACGTGATTCTCCTTATGGGGACCTGATACGATTAATATGCTGCTGAGAATATAGCCCAGAAGAAGCGTATAGTATAGCTTTTATTTTGGAAAGAGCCATTTCTCTGTAATAAACTCTCTTTTCCAAAGATGAGTGATTCCTCGATCAGATTTTTTTTTTTTTATTACTTTGTTGTTTCAGAAACATTAAATTTAAAAACTGTACTTTTGAGTTAAAATATATATTTATAATTTTAATAAATGAGAAATTAATAAGGCATGAACATTATTTTTTTGTATCGAAAAAATATCGAACCGTGACACCAAAGTATCGAACCGAACCGTGAATTTTGTGTATCGTTGCACCCCTACTGGTGTCTGGTCTTCTTATCTGTGCCTCTTTGCTGACTTGATGAAAGCCCAATTAGGATAACCACATGTTTTAAGAGCTTCCTTTACATGTGTGTGTGTGTTCCATCTTTTTTCCTTCAGGCTTAGAGGGAACAGCTTCTGCCTGGTGTTGTAGGGTCCTGATTACTCCAAGTTTGTGTGGGTGGTGGGAATCAAAGAGGAGGTACTGGTCCGTGTGTTTGGGCTTCAGGTAAACTTCATTGTTGAGGTTACCATTCTCTTCAATGCGCACAGCACAGTCCAGAATTGGTAAACTGTTATCCTTTGAATCTCTCTCACTGCTTGTGTCCATGGTGTCACCTCCAGAGGAGGCTGATGATAACTATCTATCAATCAATCAATCTTTATTTATAAAGCACTTTTCATACAAAGATGCAGCACAAAGTGCTTTACATGGTTAAAAGCAGCCTACCCCACCCCGCCCTCCAACTCACTCCCCACACTCTCATTAACATAAACGATCATGGATACATACACCCCCCCCTGACGGGTATTGTGTTGACTGTGGGAGAGAGAGGTCAGAGTCCAGAGTTTTGTGTATTACTGTTACAAGTGGAACAAATATAGGAGCTGGGATCAGGGGGACATCAGTCAGTGGCGGACAGATCAGCAGGTAATGTCGGTTTGGGGTAATGACAGGGCCATGTGCGGGAGTGCTTTACGCCAAATGCCAAATTGGCGTCCTCAGGTGTTGAGGTGGAGCCCATCTGCCCCAAAAAGATGCCTCCTCTCCCAGAAGGCTTCAAAATTGTTAATAAAACCCACACCGTGGGAGACACTGGCGGAGGAAAGCCAGCCACTGTCATGTGTTACAAAAAACAAATTACTGAACTTCAATAACTTAGTGAAACTTAAAAGAGTGTGTTTAATATATAAAGTCTTACACTCCCTTGCTCCACCACCACTAAAGCAGTTCATTAGGCATAAAGAAAGCTCAGACAGGACCACTCGAGCTTCAATCCGAGGAGACTTGTTTATACCCCACAGACGGACAGCATTTGGGCAGAACGTCCTCTCTGTCAAGGGAGGCCATCTGTGGAACAGTCTTCCTCAACCCATTAGAGAATGCTCTACACTCAATTTGTTTAAGGCAAAGGTTAAAAACTGGTTATGGACAAATCAAGTGTGTGATCATGTATGAGTTGTATAGTTTTAATGTTTTATTTGGGAAGAGAATGGTGTGTATGTGTAAGTTTTTATTATGAATGAATGATGAATTTTTATGAATTATTATGTCTATTTTTTCTGCTTAAGGACAACAGATGGAAATTAGCCCTTGGCTATACAAGGAGTGCAGAATTATTAGGCAAGTTGTATTTTTGAGGAATAATTTTATTACTGAACAACAACCATGTTCTCAATGAACCCAAAAAACTCATTAATATCAAAGCTGAATGTTTTTGGAAGTAGTTTTTAGTTTGTTTTTAGTTTTAGCTATTTTAGGGGGATATCTGTGTGTGCAGGTGACTATTACTGTGCATAATTATTAGGCAACTTAACAAAAAACAAATATACACCCATTTCAATTATTTATTTTTACCAGTGAAACCAATATAACATCTCCACATTCACAAATATACATTTCTGACATTCAAAAACAAAAGAAAAACAAATCAGCGACCAATATAGCCACCTTTCTTTGCAAGGACACTCAAAAGCCTGCCATCCATGGATTCTGTCAGTGTTTTGATCTGTTCACCATCAACATTGCGTGCAGCAGCAACCACAGCCTCCCAGACACTGTTCAGAGAGGTGTACTGTTTTCCCTCCTTGTAAATCTCACATTTGATGATGGACCACAGGTTCTCAATGGGGTTCAGATCAGGTGAACAAGGAGGCCATGTCATTAGTTTTTCTGCTTTTATACCCTTTCTTGCCAGCCACGCTGTGGAGTACTTGGACGCGTGTGATGGAGCATTGTCCTGCATGAAAATCATGTTTTTCTTGAAGGATGCAGACGTCTTCCTGTACCACTGCTTGAAGAAGGTGTCTTCCAGAAACTGGCAGTAGGACTGGGAGTTGAGCTTGACTCCATCCTCAACCCGAAAAGGCCCCACAAGCTCATCTTTGATGATACCAGCCCAAACCAGTACTCCATCTTCACCTTGCTGGCGTCTGAGTCGGACTGGAGCTCTCTGCCCTTTACCAATCCAGCCACAGGCCCATCCATCTGGCCCATCAAGACTCACTCTCATTTCATCAGTCCATAAAACCTTAGAAAAACCAGTCTTGAGATATTTCTTGGCCCAGTCTTGATGTTTCAGCTTGTGTGTCTTGTTCAGTGGTGGTCGTCTTTCAGCCTTTCTTACCTTGGCCATGTCTCTGAGTATTGCACACCTTGTGCTTTTGGGCACTCCAGTGATGTTGCAGCTCTGAAATATGGCCAAACTGGTGGCAAGTGGCATCTTGGCAGCTGCACGCTTGACTTTTCTCAGTTCATGGGCAGTTATTTTGCGCCTTGGTTTTTCCACACGCTTCTTGCGACCCTGTTGACTATTTTGAATGAAACGCTTGATTGTTCGATGATCACGCTTCAGAAGCTTTGCAATTTTGAGACTGCTGCATCCCTCTGCAAGATATCTCACTATTTTTGACTTTTCTGAGCCTGTCCTTCTGTCCTTCTTTTGACCCATTTTGCCAAAGGAAAGGACGTTGCCTAATAATTATCCATCCATTCGCTTCCGCTTGTCCTTTTCAGGGTCGCGGGGGGCGCTGGAGCCTATCCCAGCTGTCATAGGGCGAGAGGCGGGGTACACCCTGGACAGGTTGCCAGTCTGTCGCAGGGCCAACACACAGGGACAGACAACCATTCGCACTCACATTCATTCGCACATTCACACCTAGTGACAATTTGGATTATCCAATTAACCTATCCCCACAAGCTGCATGTCTTTGGACGGTGGGAGGAAGCCGGAGTACCCGGAGAGAACCCACGCAAGCACGGGGAGAACATGCAAACTCCACACAGAAAGACCCCGGCCTGATGTTGGAATTGAACTCAGGACCTTCTTGCTGTGCGGCAACAGTGCTAACCACCGTGCCACCGTGCTGCCCAATAATTATGCACACCTGATATAGGGTGTTGATGTCATTAGACCACACCCCTTCTCATTACAGAGATGCACATCACCTAATATGCTTAATTGGTAGTAGGCTTTCGAGCCTATACAGCTTGGAGTAAGACAACATGCATGAAGAGGATGATGTGGACAAAATACTCATTTGCCTAATAATTCTGCACTCCCTGTAACCCTGTTTACATTCATGTAATTTTTTTTTTTTTACATTTATGTTCATTAACATGCACTGTCCTAAATAAAATAAAATAGGTGTTAAGGCTGAGCAGCCGGCTGAAACGGCCTATCCCTCTGCCGCAGGTGGGGGTGGGCCCGGAGATAAAAGCACTCACCTGTAACTGACCAAGGAGGCTGAAGAGTTGGAGGAAGGCTTCAGCAGCTCAGTTTGCTGTTTGGGGATGTCATTGGTGCCGATGTGGATGATGAGCTGGTTGGCCTGTGGGTGGGACGCCAGGATGTTGGGAATTCTGTCCACTATGTCGACAACGGTGGCTCCCGGGAACGACAGCGTGAGCGCCCCCCTCATCTGCACGTTCCTGACGATGGAATCCCCGAGGACCAGCGTGGAGAGAGGAGGTGCCACCGAGGCCTGCTGGCCACCTGAGATGCCCGTGCTGCGGCACCGGGGGTATTCAAATGGAGATGCACCAGCCGGACCACATGAGTGACTCCCAGGTAGCCGTGCCGTGGGTCCTCTTCTCCGAGGAGCCGGGGTAAAGCACAGCTCTCCGCGGTGAGTTTGCACCACAGCGTCGGGCTGCCCGCCGCGGCTCCGGGGGCGTAGTGGTGGAGATGACGCAGACCTCAGCGACACAGCGGGATGGCGAAGGCTAGCGGCCAGAGGAGGAAAGTCCACAGGATCCAGGACATTGAATTTATTCTCCAGCACTACCGCACCGGAGGGGTGAGGGTGCGAGAGACGGAACCTCCTGGTCCCTCTGTAGCCACCGCGCGTCTCAACCACGGTCCATGGCGCTGGTTGGAGTGGAGTGGAGCTGACCAGAGCCTTGGGTCTGGCCCCTAGTTGAAACCAGCAGTTCTCGTCCGTGGCAGAAACACCAGCGACGCAAGTTGAGAGCCTGGGTTGACTGTTGGCGGGATCTTGGGACACAACAGCTGGGTGGTGCACTGTGTCGGCTAGCTCAGCGCTAGTAGCGGTGGTTTGAACTTTGCCAAGGAGGATCGTGTCAAGGCGCGTTCAGCCCCCTGGATTTGGTATAGCGTGGATATCCTTTGTTCCAGCTCAATCACTTTTTGGCTCAGGTTGATGCAGCTTTCACAACTGGATGTTGAGGTAAGTGGTGCCATTCCGAAAAATGTAACTACATATTACATGTTATTTATCCCTGGATGGAGCCCAGGCTGCATTACCAGGCTGCTAGATTGAGTGCTGTTTTGGAATGTGGCATCCACAGATGCCTAAGGTGATTGGGATCTATAAGATGTGGCTGCCCCCCCTATTATTTTCCATAATCAACCATGATACACCTCGGGGGATTCATGTGCTAGCACTACCATAGCTTACTGTGTTCCTGTATGCATTTCCTCATGTGGAAGTTATACCTTCTGAGAGTGCTCCAATTGCACCTCTCCTTCTCTGCCAGCTAAAGTGGTGCTATGAAGGGATAATAAGTCTGTTGGCAGTGAGGCTTTGGCAGCTTCCTCTCTCCAGGGACCTCCTCTCCCAGGTGGGAGGAGATATGATTAATCTGTGCCCAGAACTGTCGCTACTGCATGCTTACCTGCTGAGAAGTGAAATTTGATAGCCAACGATCCAGAGTCCTAGGGCCTCATTCAAGCCTTTAAGTAGTGACAGCACATTCTCCCATTCCAATGCTGTTCTGGATGTGAGTTGACTTTGGTGCTAGAAGCCTTTGGTATCCTCCTCTTGATCCTATTGAGTCTGTGAATATGAAGTATTCACACATTGCTTCGGGTTTTTGCTTTTGCAGAGCAAGTGGCTGACGTTCATGCTTTGCCTGTGCATTGCTCTTTCACACAGTTCTCCTCTGATGGCCTCAGAGATGTATTATGTCCAAATGCTGCAGATTTATCTAAGGTTATTCCTGCAGCCTATGTCTCTATGGAATGTACATTTCAGATTTTTAATTTAAAATGTTCAGATTATCTATTTTATTTAATTAATTTAATGTACAAACCTCACCTACTTGGTGCATACAATGCTACTAATGCACATAATACTTACTGCATAAAATGCTACTTACTTACTGTACATAATGTCCCCCATGTATATATTCACTTAATATATGTAATGTTCTTCTCTCCCCTTTTGCACAGTTGAGGAGTGTTTCAGGATACATTTCACTGCGTGTTGTACTTGCATTACTATGCATGTGACAAATAAAGAATCTTGAATCTGAGCTTGTGAGATTTTTTTATTTGAAATATGTGTATTGAGTAATTGTGGATACAATTTACAAAAAAAGAAAAGAAAAGGGAAAACACAAAAACTGTTTACATTGCATACAAAACAGAACTTTTCATGTTAGAACATTGTTTTCTTGTCTTTTTATTTACCAAACAAGCAGCGAAAAAAGAACCCCAGAAAAAAACAAAAACAAAAAAACCCCCAACAAAAGCAACATCACTGAGCTTCACATTCCCATTAACACAGACAGACATCAGACCTCTATGGAAAAGCAAATCCGTTAGTCAGCTGGAACATTCTTAAGTTAAGTTTAGAGAAGTATTTGCCCGTATAAGTATAAGTTGGGCATAGACAGAGTCAAAATTAAAGAGGCATGGTCTGATATAACTATGGTTCAGTATTCACAGGCACATGCAATACTAGTCAAGTAATTATCTAAGAAAAAGTAGTCTATGCTAGAAAAAGTGTGATGGACGTTAGAGAAAAAAGAATACTCCCTGTTGGTCGGATACAGATGTTGCCAAATATCCCTAACCCCATATGTAGAAAAAAAAAGGAATGAATATGCGAGGCTGACTTACTCAGACAGGCCGGTTTTAATGAGGATCGACCCAAAACAGGGTCCAACCAGCAGTTTAAGTCTCCGCCAAGTATCAAAGAGTACAAGCCTAGGTCTGGTAAATTAGAAAAAGATGTTCAAAAAACTTGGGATCATCTGTGTTAGGAGCATAAACATTGACCAAAACTACGTGTGTTATACAACCTCCTTGAAAACAATGACAAAATGAACACGTCGATCTGAAATCACATTATGGTGTTTGAATTGAACCTTAGGGCTGATGAGAATGGATACTCCTCTGGCCTTGGCCTCAAAACAGGAATGGAACTACTGCCCACGGAGACATAAGCCGTGAGTTATCAGAGCCTCTGACATGGGTTTCTTGTAAAAAGACAATGGAGGCATTTTCTTGCTTAATTTGTGCAAAAAACCTTTCTTCCCTTAATGGGATGGTTTAAACCTTTAACGTTCCAACTGAGCAGATTTAAGGGACTAATCATGTAATATTATAGGAAGATAATGAAGGGATGTATAAACAGTCTGTCATACCTGGATGAGAGAAAAGTATGGGTGAAGCCCAGAATAGAACATGTACCCCGTACGAGTTCTCTGGGTTAAAAAAAGAGACCCTCCAACAACACACAAAGAAAACTGCCTGAACCCCCCTCCCTCGCCCTGACCAAAGGACAGCTACTGGAGAACACAGCAGCAAGCTCCCCCATACAATATGCATTCCTGCAAAAGGAAACAGCTTCCAGATCGGAACTACTACTAACTCGGCTCTTACTCAAGGCTAGAAAATGTACTTGAAACCTTAATCAAGAATGAAGAGTGACTACCCCATAGACAAAAAGAGAAGGAGAAAAACAAAACATAACAAAGAAACAAAAACAAAAGGGAAGACTGACAGCGCACTCTGTTAGTGTAAACTGCACAGTAGAAAGGTATGGAAAATGTATGGAAAAGAAACCCAAAAACAAAAACAAAAATACTAGCAAACACACACCCAGAAAAAATAACAGAAAGAAAAAAAGGGGGGATATAGGTACATAGACAGTGGTAATGAAGGCAACGCAAGTGAATAAATTAAATAAAAATAAATATAAATGTATAAACGCTTCTACATCTGAGTTAAGATGGGACAGGAGGGTATGGAATTAAAACGCTACATCACCAGACCATAACTCAGGTGCCGGCAGTGAGTCCAGGCCCTTTGAAAAGGTTGTAGGGTGCTTAAAAAAAAGAGGAAGAAAAAAAGGGGGTTATCGTCCAAGTTAAGGTGCTGTGTTGATCATACAGGCAGTCTGTTTCAGTTACTGGACGGCACAGTAGGGTGGTTGTCGATGTATCGCCAGGCCTCTTCAACGGAACGTAGTTTAGAACACCCCTCCGACGTGTCTCCCTGAGGATGAGCTCTTTGGTCTGAAACCTGTGGAAGCGTAGAATCACTGGTCGTGGTCGGTTGCCCGGTTTCAACTTCGGGGCTAAGGTACGATGAGCTCTGTCAATTTCTGGAGGAGATGGCAGTATGTTACCACCAAAGATTTCACAGAGGGCAGCGACGAAAAAGTCAGTAGGGCGGCCACTTTCCATGGATTCTGCTAAGCCAAGTATTCATAGGTTTTTTCGACGACTGCGGCCTTCTAGGTCAGTGACTTTGGTGGCCAGTTTGGAGTTAGCCTCTCGAAGGTTACCATATGCTTCTTCGAGCTCTTTGATCCGCTGACCCGCATCTTCCACCACCAGCTCGAGGGAAGACAAACGCTGGTTAGGCAAACTTGGTTGAACTTTGCCTCCAGCTGAGTGAAGGAAGACTTAAACTCAGCCTTGAGTTCTGCTGCTAGCTCCTCTTTATGTTGGGTTAACAGCCCAGCAATGGCGACCACCGTTAGGTCAGGAGATGAGTTGTCTTTTTTACCTGCCTTATTCTTTGAAGTCGATTTTGAAGCCATAAGACTGCGCCGTAGGGGGATACAGGTATGTGCCTAGCTGGTGGTTTAAGAAAGGTTAGGAAAGTAAAATTTGAAAAAGGAATTGAGTGGAGCCGAGCGACAATGTGAAACCTCCATGTGGCGGGTTACCGGAAGTCCTGAGCTTGTGATCTTTTACCCCCCTCCTTTTGGATCCAGTGCATGTGCTATCTACTTGCACTGGCCGCACTGAGAATGACTAAGAATGTGTGTTTAGGTAACCAGCTGTTTGTCTGCCTTGCTAATCTATAATAGATATATAGATATTGTCACGGCGGTGGAACGGACTCAGGCGCGGTTTAAACAGTTCCTTTATTACACACTGGTGTGCTATATACACATCAAGGGGGAGAAACAGCAGGGTCCCGGGGATCAACAGGTTGGGGAAACACATGCCTTCGTACTCGCTCCGCTCCTCGTCCACACAATCTCCACACAAGCAGCTCCACTCTCACGCATGGGGTCCAGGGGTCACAAATGAGGGCAGATCCAGATAAACGTATTTACAGAGACGAGGATTAATCCAAGGCAAGCACGGGAACAACAGAATCGCTAAAGAGCCGGGCAATACTAACGAGAGTTACTCAATATTCCAGCGACAAGTAGCTCAGAGCCCCTGCCTTAAGAAGAGCCAGAGATCAACTGCAAATCACCGGTGATCAGCTGCAGGTGCGTAGGCCAAGGGCGGGAGCCCAATCTGCGCTCCGCCCAGGCAGACAGGCAAGAGAGAGAGAGAGCAAAACAGCAAACACTTGAGGCCAAACTGGGCTGTCCGGGGAGACACAGGGACCATGACAGATATAGAATTTCTAAACTATCTGAAACCCATTTCAGTTGTGAAACTAAATGGTCAAATTTGGTATCATCACAGCTTGATAATGCTGTTCTGTGACACAATGATGCAGACATGCCTTGCACAGTTTTCATAAAAGCATTTTAGCACAGAGATTAATCCATTGTCAGTGGCCGGTAGGGCAGGTCATCTACTGATTGGAAGGTTGGTGGTTCGATCCCTGCCTCCTCCAGTCTGCATGCCAAATATCCTTGGGCAAGATATTAACCTCAATTTGCTCTCCGATGAGTGTGAATTTGAGCCAGTAAGCACTTGAAGCATAGAAGAAAGTGTTTGTGTGAATGTGTGAATGTGGCATGTTGTATAGAGTGCTTTGAGTGCTCCGGGGAGTAAAAAAAGCACCATATAAGAATCAAACCCTGATTGAAACTCTCCAAACAAACTATTTCTCTGCTGATGATCGGTTTTACAACTACGCTTTCAGGATTTTTTGAGATAAACGGAGTTTGTTGGAGATTGGCTGATAATTATCCAAGAGAGCCTAACTTTAAATAATGGTTTAATTACTGTCAGCTTGACGGTCTGTGGTACGCAGCATATAGATAGACATTTGTTAAAGACAACAACCTGTCACTGTTAGAACGGTCTCAGAAAATGCTGTTTTCGCAGTCTGTTAACATGTGTCAGCCTGCTGCAATGCACCACAAACCAATTCATAAAAAATAAACTGAGCAAACACACAAACACTAAATGTATTATCCTCCTACAAATCTAAAAGCTAACATTCATTAAGGTAACACATCCTAATTCTTACCAATTACACAGCCCATTTGCCACTGATACAATACTATACACAATACTTTTTAAATCTGGAAAAACACATCGTGCTTCAGAAGTTCCTCAGCAGAGAATGAAGAAACTTTTCTTTATCTGCAACGTATGCTTCTGTGGATGGCATGTGTTGAGTCATGGGCATGCTATTCTATTGTAGGGTCCATAAATATGGCGTTATTTTTGTGCCACTATTCTGAGCTCACGTAAAAAAATTGAGCGCATGTAAAAAATAAATTGCAGGTGCAAGTGTTGCATTTTGAGGAGAAATTTATTTTGAGCGAAGAAAAGCTAAATGTGAGTGAACAAAATTCATTGCTGCGTGCAAAAAATGTATTTCAGTGTTTGCTATTATCCACACACATACACAGTAGCAGCCCCTCTCGCTCAGGTTTTGCATTTGCGTTTGCAAATGCAAAACCTGAGCGTGTTGCTTGAATCTTTTGCTTGCGCTCTCAAAATTTCTCTCAACATTTCTGCCCGTGCACGCTCAACGCTTTCTGTACACCATTATATTTGTGCCACAAAACTAGCCAATCCCAGACATCTTATTGACTGTTTTCGTCTCCAATCAGCTCGAAATGACGAAATGTAATATCCCATAATCCATTTCATCCAAAACTCAAACGAGGCAGTGGCAGAGGAGCACAGAGTGGCAGAGTTTGAAATATTACTCTTTCTGGGTCACAAAATAAACTTTTAAGATATTTTCATGCGAGAATGGTGCTGTGTAAACTTCAAATATCTGCTCGATTTATCAAGATATCACATATTTGCATAAGTGCTCTAACGTTTTCGGAGACTGATCGACTGAGATTTTCCCCACACAACCATCTCTTTACTCTTTACCATCATTTTCTGGTCATCTGAAGTCAGGTTGCAGGGTCAGCAGCGGGAAAGCCCAGACCTCCCTCCCACCAGCCAGCTCCTCCAACTTGCTAGAGAGAATATAACTATTCACAGCCTAGATATATATTCTCTTCATCAAGTCATTGGTCTACCCTGGGGCCTCATCCCTGTAGGACATCTCCCCCTTACCCACACAGGAAAATGGAGAGAGTAATTTTTCCAGAGTTAAGATTATTTTCATCTGAAAGAGTCATTTTTACTCATTTTGGATAATAATTATTTTGATTGGTAAGTAGAGTTGGACCAAAAAAACAGAGGAAATTCTATTGGAGTAATATGTCAAGATCACGCCCACTAACAGTTCCTAAGTTTCGTTTCTGCTGCTATCCCGCAAAATGGGGAATTTCTGTTTATTTAAAGGTAACGGCTGTAAGTAACATTACAGCTTGCGAGTTTGTGGGTCTTATGTGCTGCATAATTGCCAAGGTTAATGCTTATGTTAGCTTTTGCCAAATTAATGTCTTTAGACTGCTCACAGACAGCATTAAGGTATATATCACTAAACTAAATTTAGTATTGCTCAATAGCTGCTTTTAGGTAGTATAATTGACCAGGGTAGTGTGTTTTTAACAAATCTGGTGCAGCAACTTTTCTGCTCTTGCTCTTGACGAAGGCGGTCGGACTTGTCTCCTCTCCTCCCTTAGCTTCCCTATTTTTTGGACATCTTGATAATAATGAATTACAGTAGTCCAGCCTGGAAGTAATAAATGCATGAACTAGTTTTTCAGCGTCACTCTGAGACAGGATATTTCTAATTTTAGAGATGTTGCGCAAATGGAAGAACGCAGTCTTACATATTTGTTTAATATGTGCATTGAAGGACATATCCTGGTCAAAAATGACTCCATCAACTGGTCCCTGAATGCAATTGACACCCTTTTCTCAATGTGAAGTCTGGGCTCGGGTGAGCCTGAGTGCTGAAGATATCTACCTATTCGGAACCACAATAACAGGGTTCTTGCTGATTGGAGCTGGCTTGGCCCTGACTTATCGAAGAATTAAGAAAGCGGAACCGGCTGTTCAAAACCCCACAAGGCTGCCCGCTGGGAATGAAACGATGGGACGAGGCGTGAGTTTCTCAAAATGGGCTCATTGAGTGCAGCACGGATAAGATCTTGGAGAAGCTTACGGCTGCCGTGAATACTCAGAATAACACCTCTGGGCGCAAACTGGATTACATCTTGGAGGGGCTCACTGCAGTCGTGAGTTCTCAGAATCGGCTCTTTGAACACAAGAATGACAACATCACGGAGCATAAGTTTGATAACATCATGGAGAAGCTCACGGCTCTCCAACGGGAGATTGAGATACCAGTGTCGGACGTTAGAACAGCTTTGAAATTCATATGAGTTGTTCGCACTAAAGTAAAAACCACCATCACTTCATGCGGATACCCCTTCGGCACCAGCTGTGGTCTCAAGGCTGGAACTGAACAACAACACCCTGACAATGACTGAGTTTAGACTGTTCTTCCCATTCTATGCAAGGCCACCTGGGTTGGCTGGGAGACTGTTTACTTAGCCTGGTAGAGTGAAGGACACTGTCTCAGCTGAACTCTGGACACATGCACACACACGCACACAGACATATATACACATGCAGATGTACACTCATCCCCCCTCCGATGCTGACGGTGGATCAAGGACCAGCCCATATGCTGCAGGCTCAGATGTACTGTCTACACTGGCTGTCTCTCACCCTTTACCCACCCCTGTTGCTTGTCATGTGTTATTTTTGTGCCACTGTGTTTTTCATGTGCTATGTGCAGAGGTGGGGTTTTTTTTCTGCTCTCAAACTGATCTCCCTATTGGAGCTCAGTCTGGGTTGAGTTATTTTTTTCTCCTTATCTTTCCTCGTGTTGTGCTTTTTCATGTTATACCTCTCTGACCTGTCTTCCCCATGTGATGTTTGTGTAATGTATGTATGGTCGGAAGGGTAAGATGGCGCTGGCACAGCTAGCAGCCTTAACCTAATTTCCCTCGGGATGAATAAAGTATGATCAATCAATCAATGTTTTATCCAACAAAAGTCGGTAAGCACATGTGTTTTACTCCAAACTGGTTAGCAATTTGCGTGTTTTATCGTGGATTGACGTTTGTGGATGTGTCACCTGTTCAGTTAGAAAACGTGTGTTTTACTCTGAACTGAGTCACATACACCGACTGTTTTCGCCTGATCTTTGGTTAGGAGCATGTTTGTTTAATGGAGTGAATCTTGTATGTATACTGGTGTTAGTTTATGCATGTCTTACTCGAATTGAAAAGTGTACATGCATTCACATTATCAGAATAGAACATCATGAGATTGTAAGACACACATGAAATATATTTGTGTGTTTTGTTCAAGTTTCTACCGTATTTTTCGGATTATAAACTGCACTGTCGATGAATGGGTCTGTTTTCATGCATAAGGTGCACCGGATTATAAGGCGCATTAAGCAAAACAAAACAGTCAGATTGTAGAGGTGGATGCATCGGACTCCGGGGTTGGAGAGGTCCTGTCCCAGCAGGAGGAGGGTAAACTCCATCCGTGTGCCTTCTTTTCTCGGCGTCTCTATCTGCAGAGTGTAACTAGGACATCAGTGACCGGAAGCTCCTGGCCATCAAGCTCTGCCTGGAGGAGTGGAGACACTGGTTGGAGGGAGTGGCGCAGCCATTCATATTGTGGACTGACCATAAGAACCTGGAATACCTCCATTCAACCAAGCGTCTCAACACCCGGCAGGCCAGGTGGGCTTTGTTCTTTACTCGCTTCAATTTCACTATCACCTACAGGCCTGGGTCGCGAAACGTGAAGCCAGACGTCCTTTCCCGGTAGCTCTCCACCTTGGAGGGGGAGTCGGACCCCGAGACCATCCTTCTGGCTGCCTGTGTGATTGAAGCTGTCTTCCAGGTCGCTGCTCCTGCGGTTGACCAGCCTGTCAGCTGAGCAGTTTTGCGTTCTTTTTCTAACTTTAATGCTCCTTTCATTGTTTTATTTCGCCGTCTACTCGGTATTTTTGTATTCTTTTCCTTTTCCTCATTTTTGTGATTTTTCGGACTTGTTTCAGACACTTCAACATGACCTCAAGGCTCACCTACACCAGGGACTCCCTCATCCAGCTGCGGCCGCAGCTGCAGCCCAGCCTCCGGCTTTTCCGCTCCGCTTCCACGGACTACTTTCCCGAGGAAATACTCCATGGACACGGAAATTGAAAAACTCATAATAACAAGGTAACCAGCAGGGGATTAAAGAAGAGTGTGGTGAGAGCCAGACTAAAGAGGGAGACACACAAACAACGAGCGCTCCCATCCATTATCCTTGCTTATGTGCGGTCTCTCCGCTCCAAGCTGGACGAGCTGCAAGCCTGCGTCAACCACCTGCATGAGTACAGAACTGCCTCCATTCTGGCATTCACAGAATCGTGGTTAAACAACAGCGACAACAACAGCGCACTGCAAATTGATGGCTTTTCACCACCCCTTCATATGGACAGAGACCACAAATGCACTGGGAAGCAACATGGCGGCGGCGTGTGTCTGTATGTAAACAACAGCTGGTGCTCTGCAGTCACTGTGAGGGAGAAGCTGTGCACTTCAGACATCGAGCTTCTGGTTGTTTCCCTGCGCCCCTACTATCTCCCAGAGAATTCCCACTGCTTTTCATAATCTTGGTTTACATCCACCCCAGGGCTGATGCAGCTAAAGCCATAGAGTACTTCACCAACACTGTACAAATTGGAACAATTATCACCGGACTCTCCCAAGTTCATCCTGGGTGATTTCAACCACTGTTCCCCTGACAAGTCGCGTAACCCTTTAAAAGCAGTCGGAGCGGGTGCGCTCCATTTTGCGTAACTATTTTTGAATCCCTGTAGAACCGGAACCACATAAGGTAGGGCAATAATTTTTTTGCATATGAAACCGGAGGAGTTGTACTTACATCTTATGCCATCAGCTTGTCCTAGGTCACGGTTTCCTTCCATATATGGCTTTGCAAAAATTGCATAAAACGCAGTTGGAGCAACAAAAACATGATATTCCAGAAACACGCGTTGCCGATCTGATCTGCTGTTCAAAACAATTCCTACGTTGGAATAGACGTCAGTGCGAACTATCTCATAATCGCCATTACTTGCCTGAAACCAGAAGTGAAGTCATTTTCGCTGAAAATGTAGGGTTTTTTTTTTTTTTTTTACCTCCGGTGCCTTAAAAGCCTACAGTGGTTTTAAAAGTCATCTTTGACTTCATGCTTTTCTGAATAGTTTCTGGGATGCTTAGAACTCAAATTGCACTGCTGGAAATAATTTGTTTTGCTGCACATGCTGTTGTTTTTGCAAATTTGGATGATAATATGTATTTTCGTTTTCCCTGCAGTATATAAAAAGTGGTGTAGCTCAAAAATAAAACTATGAAGACACTCAAAATAAATTTGGTGTTGTTGGAAACTATTTTGTGCAACTTTTTTGTTTTTACAGTTTTGAGGCACCCAAAAATGGCACTACATCATGTAAAAATACAAAGTTAAGCTCTGGCGTCTGCCAAAGACGCCAGGGAGTATGTGTCAGCCTGCTCTATATGTGCCCAGAACAAACTCTCTAACCGACCTCCGCTGGGCCTTCTCCAGCCTCTCCTAACACCAAGTCAGCCGTGGTCACACATCTCCTTGGATTTCATCACCGGATTGCCACCCTCTGCAGGTAACACCACTATACTCACCGTTGTCAATCGTTATCCAAAGCAGCTCACTTCGTCGCCCTCCCGAAACTGCCCACTGCCTTGGAGACGGCTTAGCTCTTCACCACTCACGTCTTCAGACTCCACTGAGGATATGGTTTTGGACAGAGGCCTGCAGTTTACCTCTAGAGTGTGGAAAGAATTCTGCTCCGCCCTGGAGGCCAAGGTTAGTCTCTCTTCCGGTTTTCACCCACAGAGCAGTGGACAAACCGAGCGAGCAAACCAGGCTGCCCTCCGTTGTGTCGCCTCCCACAACCAGTCCCTCTGGAGTTAACAACTACCTTGGATAGAGTACGCTCACAACAGCCACACCTCCACCGCCACTGGCAAGTCCCCTTTTGAAGCATCCTTGGGTTACCAACCGCCTCTGCTTCCCGCCATTGAAGGTGAGCAAACCGTCCTTTCTGTGCTGGCTCATCTTCGGAGGTGCCACCGAGCTTGGCGGGCAACTCTGGCCTGTCAATTTTTGAGAAAATTGAAGGATTTTAAGTGCGCCTTATACGTAAAATACGGTAAGTATTTGTAGTAAATCTGACTAATTTTAATTTTCCTTTTCATATCATGAAGGATGAAGTACAGAGAAAAACAGATGTACATCTGTTTTGAGGGCCAACTGACCTAGAGATCGTTTTTGTAATGCGGTGTGTAAAAACTATCAATGTTTCCTGTGTGTTTCATAGTGTGAATCAGTCAAGCTTCAGGTATGGTGCTATAACAGCTGCTATACCAACTGTCAGGGGCGATTTTAGCCCATTTTTGGGGGTGCTTCAGCACCCCCAAAAATTTCTTACTTTTTTTGACAATATTTGCTGTTTGTGGGACACACTACTAAAAATATAAAAAGCATACAGTACGTAATTGAAATGGAACATTTTAACAACAAAAGTCTAGATAACCTCTCCCCCCTCCCAAAGTGGTTTCTTCCAGCTCGGCTCTCCCCTGCTCTGGCTCTAGCGCCGTTGCTGCCAGAGTGATGGTGGCTGAGACACAGCGGAGCGAAGGTGTGAGTGCCTGGCTTAAAACAGGACATATTAGCTGCATTTAACCTTCAGTTACTCTTTATATAGTTAGGTAGGAGTCAGACCATGTTTCTTTTTAGCTGAAAAACATTACAACCAGGTAACCTGCTGTGTTGAAAACGTGTTTCCCGACTATGTTTGCTACCCTACAATCCGTCGTGCTCTGTAGTAACATCAGCAACATTTGACCGTCCTTTTGCTCCTATTTAAATGTATACAGCCTATATAAAATCTAAAAAGGTAACATTGTCCATAGCCTACTGTTGTTACCACTGTCCTGTTTGAAATGGAATGAGAGAAACTGGTTATTTTGTCCTATATGCATGTACTGATAATGAACCCAAGGAACTAACTAGCTAACTGGCTGGATGCCCATTAACCTTATAACTCCTGTTGTGTGTGTGTGTGTGTGTGTGTGTGTGTGTGTGTGTGTGTGTGTGTGTGTGTGTGTGTGTGTGTGTACAGAGCGACAGCCAGGTTCGTAATGGATATGAGGAAGTTTTTTCAAAAAAAGGAGCCACATTTAGGTAAAAGTGTAAGATCAAATGATCCATCAATAAAGGATAATGTTGGATAAGTGTTTCAATATTTATATCCTTTATTAGATGTACATGTGGTTTGGTTATTTGCCTTTTGGTTGAAAGTACACTGAGAGGACTTTTTTTTATTAGTGATCTTAATAGTATTTTTTAAATCTAATTGAATACAATCTATTTGTGTATGATTGTCAGTCCAAAGAAAGAGAGAGGAAAGAGGGGAACCTGAGGAGTACAAGGTCAGGAAGAACCAGGTAAGAAAACAGACGGGGAGTACTAACAGGCAAAACAGAAACTGTTAAACTGGCAAAGAAAAAAAACAACAAATTTTACTCATACAATCTGGAAGTTGTGTTCTCCCTATATTAAAGCTGCTATACAGAGTCTGGAAAACAAACTGGGTTGTCAGCCCTGGCACTGCATTACCATATTGAAATTCAGTCAGAGGAAGTCACGGTTGCCAAAAACTTTCTGAAGCTCAAGAGTGAGGCTGGTGCCATTCTAGATATGTTAACATTGTACAATCTTCTGGATAATCAGATCTTCCCCACACTGAAAACTGTTATTCAGGTTGCCCTAACAAACCCATTTAGCAGCTGTAGCTGTGAAAGGTCTTTTAGTGTCTTGGGTCAGCTCCATACCTGGCTGAGAAGGACCATGGGTCAAAGCAGACTCCAGCACCTGGCTGTGATGTCAGTTGAGAAAGAGATGCTTGAGAGACTTGACCACCAAAATGTGATAGACAGATTTGCCAACCTCAAGGTGAGGCGACATAGGTTAAAAGAAAAGAAAAAATCTGCAGAGCCATAGTAGTATCTGCAGTAAAGATCTTTTCATACATTTTATACATTGTACAATAGGCCAAGGTGTCTCCATTTTTTTATTTTTTAATAATATTTTGTACATTTCAAGGACTCTTCTATTTTTGGAGTGTATTTTTTATGTATCTGTATTGTATTATACATACACTGAAAAAAGTGATATTGTCTCCTTTTAAATATAGCATATTATATTTTGGTATATCTTTTCAATTCAAATGAGTAATTCCTGTCTACATATATAATTCGAGTAACTCCAGAATACATTCCCTGCGTTTTAATCCAATTAATTTTAGTTAATTAAATGTAGCTCAAAATGCTTAAGTATGTTTTTCATAGCCTCCTGCTGGGCCATTTTGCGCATGCATTAGGACAGGCCACCATTTTGCGCGCGGACTGAAGAAGCGGACTCTTTGTGTGCTGCAAGCGGGCTCAAGTTAATCGCACAACTTCATATAAAGGTGGTCTAGCTTCGGTAAGTAAACCTTTTACGGTCGTTTTTGTTTTATTTTTTTTACCTCAGTCAAAGCATGTTGACTCTTTAAGACGTGTGCACATGGAGAAAGAAGTCTAAGTAGTTGTACACCTCTGAACTTTGTCATGAATTTGACTTAAGCTAGCTATGTGCTCTATTAGCTACTGCTCTAGGATTGCCAGGCTTCTACCGTTCTACCTTTAAAAGCCGGAGAGCAGTCAAATGCTGGAAGTGGAAGCTAAATCATAGTCATTCATATGTATATTAGGTTGTTAAATAGGAATTCTGGAGGGAGGGGAGTGGGGGTGTGTGATTGAGGGGGTGGGGGAGTGGAGTGTTTCAGTTTGCCATCTTAGGGAGAAATCAACACACATGGGTGTAGGTCCTTTGTTGCTGACATTTATTGATAAAAACAGTACAAAAACCAACCATTTGTACACATATTTACAAATAATAATAAAAAGCGAGTGAATATATTACAACATTTTCAGCAATCACTCACAATCCTGGCATGGCGTGGCAGCAGAGGTTGAAAACACCTAAGAAATAAGATAAATTGTTATTTCCATAGCCCTTTTACACACAATGAAACACATAAACATAGAACCACAAAAGACCTGCAACATACCTGAGTGGTGAATTCATTGCGATCTGTCTGTCTAGTGGATTGAGGAATTTCCCTGCGAATCCTGTTGACTGTGCCGAGGATGGTGGTTTTCCGTCTAAGAAGTTTTTGCGCAAGTGAAAGCGATGTGAAAAAATTGTCCGTGGTAACATTTCTGCCCTTGTCTACGAATGGTTCCATCAGCCTCATTACTACATTTTCAGAAAGTCTCTCCCCAGTGGGACGATTGGGGTCCTTGCCAAGATATGGGAAGACATTGCAAATGTACTTGGATTTTAGGTCGCAAGCCACCCAAAACTTGATCCCAAACTTGTCAGGTTTACTTGCAATATTCTGCAGGAAACAGCACCGAGTCTTTGATGGGAAAAGCTGTTCATCAACGGTGATATGTAGACCAGGGTTGTAGCACGTGATGCAGTTGGTGACAAATGATCCCCACACACTGGAAATTGCAGCGAACTTGTCAGTCTTTGCTCGATCACAGCGGGTGGACTTGTCATCAAAGCGTAGGTGTTGCATGATGTCTTGGAAGCGGTTTCGTGCCATACAGGGAGTGCAGAATTATTAGGCAAATGAGTATTTTGTCCACATCATCCTCTTCATGCATGTTGTCTTACTCCAAGCTGTATAGGCTCGAAAGCCTACTACCAACTAAGCATATTAGGTGATGTGCATCTCTGTAATGAGAAGGGATGCAGAGGGATGCAGCAGTCTCAAAATTGCAAAGCTTCTGAAGCGTGATCATCGAACAATCAAGCGTTTCATTCAAAATAGTCAACAGGGTTGCAAGAAGCGTGTGGAAAAACCAAGGCGCAAAATAACTGCCCATGAACTGAGAAAAGTCAAGCGTGCAGCTGCCAAGATGCCACTTGCCACCAGTTTGGCTATATTTCAGAGCTGGAAGAAGTCTGCATCCTTCAAGAAAAACATGATTTTCATGCAGGACAATGCTCCATCACACGCGTCCAAGTACTCCACAGCGTGGCTGGCAAGAAAGGGTATAAAAGAAGAAAAACTAATGACATGGCCGCCTTGTTCACCTGATCTGAACCCCATTGAAAACCTGTGGTCCATCATCAAATGTGAGATTTACAAGGAGGGAAAACAGTACACCTCTTTGAACAGTGTCTGGGAGGCTGTGGTTGCTGCTGCACGCAATGTTGATGGTGAACAGATCAAAACACTGACAGAATCCATGGATGGCAGGCTTTTGAGTGTCCTTGCAAAGAAAGGTGGCTATATTGGTCGCTGATTTGTTTTTGAATGTCAGAAATGTATATTTGTGAATGTGGAGATGTTATATTGGTGTCACTGGTAAAAATAAATAATTGAAATGGGTATATATTTGTTTTTTGTTAAGTTGCCTAATAATTCTGCACAGTAATAGTCACCTGCACACACAGATATCCCCCTAAAATAGCTAAAACTAAAAACAAACTAAAAACTACTTCCAAAAACATTCAGCTTTGATATTAATAAGTTTTTTGGGTTCATTGAGAACATGGTTGTTGTTCAATAATAAAATTATTCCTCAGAAATACAACTTGCCTAATAATTCTGCACTCCCTGTAGTTCCAATTATCTGTGGGTTTCCCAGGTTTGCTGACCAGCAGTCATTTACACTACCTTTCACCCCAATAGAAGCGTACGATGCAGATGGAGAGCCAACGGCTAAGGCCAGGAGAAGTATCTCGAGTCGCCTTCAGAGCTTCCTGTGTTTCATCACTCTTGACATGCTTCATAGCATTCAAGAATGGACTATTCAACATGCACAGCAAACGGAGCATGTTCATTGGTTCATGGACCTCCCTGAACTAATGGCATTTATTGCAATTGTGATCTTGCGGGGGGTTAACAGGGTTCCATCTGTAAATGACTGCTGGTCAGCAAACTTGGGAAACCCACAGAATGCAAGAAAAATCAGGCCACTGTGCGATGTGTTCACTGCTACAGATACACATGTGGTAAATGCAGACTACAGATACCATGGCAGTGCCAGGATTGTGAGTGATTGCTGAAAATGTTGTAATATACTCACTCGCTTTTTATTATTATTTGTAAATATGTGTACAAATGGTTGGTTTTTGTACTGTTTTTATCAATAAATGTCAGCAACAAAGGACCTACACCCATGTGTGTTGATTTCTCCCTAAGATGGCAAACTGAAACACTCCACTCCCCCACCCCCTCAATCACACACCCCCACTCCCCTCCCTCCTGAATTCCTATTTAACAACCTTATATACATATGAATGACTAGCCAATTTAGCTTCCACTTCCAGCATTTGACTGCTCTCCGGCTTTTAAAGGTAGAAACACAAAATGATGGCTCCGCGGGGGTTTAAGAGTAATTGTATTGATGCGTTAAAATGTCATATGTTTTTAGCTTAGTTCTTGTGGCACACTTTGTACTAACAAATTATGGAACGAGGCAATTTCTCTGTAGTTAGCTGTAAAGTTCACTGTACAGTCGCCTGCAGTTTTAAGTGGAGAAATCGTCCCTCCCGCCACAACATTGGCATTAAGGAATAGTCGGGCGGGGGAGGGGGCTTCTGAACGCACCTGCACAGTCAGGGGTGCAGTAGGAAATAAGTAGGATTGGCGTTGCACAACGTCTTTTGTGCAGAAAAAAATAATGGTTGTAAACTGTGGAGGAGAATAACTCAGTGGTTGCCAAAAATGTGAGATCAAAAGGCACTGAGAGTGATGTTTGTCAGAACTGAAATTAACTCAGAAAAGAAGTTGCTTCACTTGATAGAGCTGTTGAGTGCAAGACCTGTCAGCGGTCTGGTTTAGCATTTAAAGCCTCGCTACGTGCTTCCAAACCGCTGCATTTAATCTCAGAGAAAACTAACACAGAGAAGTAAAGCAAGTGTGTAAGTTCATCTCTTTATGTTTGCATAGTATTTCCATGTTGAACTTAACAACCGATGTATGGAGCCACAGCTGGACTGGCTGTCGGAGTTTTGTATTGAGGGGGAAAGGAAGCGATTTGTTTTATACTTCAGCTAGAATGAAAAAAGACACAAAGCTGGAGTTATTCGGTGTCTTCATGCTGAACAGCTAAAACTTCTTCCCTCATTCTCCCCCCTCCCTCTCCTGTTGCTACTTCAATCATGAAACTGATCGATTATCAGGTGATTGGCTTTTCTGTCGCTAGTCTCTCTCATTTGTTAGTCACCCAGTTTGCGCTAGAAAGAGGAAAACGGCAGATAAACAACAGCAGCACGTTTAAGCTTGATAAGCTGTTGCTAGAATTTTTTTAATATTACTTCTAGTATCCGCTTATGTTTTCTGGAGCCACAGCCGTAATAGCTGCTGGTCATGATAGTTTGGATATGTGGTGAGAAGGAAACATGAAGGTGAAACCAGGAGAAGTTTTTACTGAATCATTAGAGCTGAACAGGTAATGAAGAAACAGGTTTACATTTTAGGTCACATGAATGAGTTGAAGGGAAGTTATGAACTGTTTCTGAGAGACAAATAACTCCAGGATCCTTTTTTAGGTAGCTGACAGCTGGTAACTGTGCAGGGGCGGATCTAGCAAAGTTTTGCCAGGGGCCAGGTAGGGCATTAACAGGGAAAGGGAGACACAAAGACATAATTTTCTTTCTTATTCTCATTTAAAATGTCTAGCTTTTAATAAATAATTATTCTAAATCTTACTACCAAAGTGGTGATCTGGTTAAATGTATAGAGATCCATTATTGTATGTAGTAAATATTAAGTCTAATATATGCCCTAGTAATAGTAGTACATATAGCACTTTTTCCTTTGGGAAGGTACGCTGTCTGCGCTGTCTGCAACTGTATTGAAGAAAAATGTTGAATCAAATTATTATAGAAAAATAATTGATTTCTGTGCATTAAAGTAGATTACGTCAATTAAGCATTATCAGGCGGAGGGTGCGGGGTGGTTTCCTAATATTTTTGCTGGGAGTTGGCAGTCCTATTAGTTAGTTTAATATTTCTATGTACTGTTTAGAATACCTGAATAAGGAGGATGGTGTAAGTTTTTTAGGTTGATCAGTATTGCTGAAGTATAAAATATTTTGGGTGCAGTGTATTTTTTGCATACAGGTATAACAGAATAGCTTTAATGTTTTGTTTTTAAAACTGAGTATGAACTTATACAAAATGCAGCAAAATATTTATAAAAACAGTTTTATTTATTATAAAATACACTATATCAGATTCATATCGGCATCGGCAGATAATCAAATTTATGATATCGGTATCGGACATAAAAAAGTGGTATCGTGCCATCTGTAGTTTGCACAGAGGCACAAGTAAGATTTGTTTTGTTACAAGGGAGTATCATGAAGTAATGCACTAATGGCTTGGAAACGGTAATTGTTTGTCTTTCTAAAGTTTTTTTTTATTTTTTATTTGTCTTCCTTTTCTGGCAGATTTTCTTCCCCTTATGTGTTACTGTTTATTCAAGAAGATGGTGTTATTTTGGTAAGTACATGCAAATTCCTTACATATTTATCACAACAGTATTTGTCACAGTATTGCAGGGACAAGTTTATCTATCTCATCTTAAGGGTTCTTGTGATTATTAATATTGATATTAATTAATATCAATTAATATATATGATTAAATTTCTTTTATCCAGGACAAAAGAAAAAAAAACTTGCGAAAGTGAAATGAAAAACAGGAATTTAGTTCTTGTGAGTTAAGAGGATGCAGAGCATAGGGTTAGATGGAGGTGGATCATTCACTGTGGTGATCCCTGAAGGAAACAGCCAAGAGAAAAAGGATCAGATTGCAAAAAAAAAAGTGGTTTGTTTGCATACATGAGTCTTTACGGTACCCACAGGACTCCTGAAGTATAAGTACTCTGAAGTTTGCAGAGCAATTTCAGAGATGTTTGGGGCTTACATGGCAAGCATGTTTTTAGTTGCACATCTAAATTTTCTCTGCTCTCTGTTGCTGATGGCAGAGTTCTGCCCCGCTGACCTCACAGGTGAGACACTCCCACCAGTGGACAAAGAGCACAGGAAAATGTGTTGCCAACCACCTGAAACAGACAAATATCTGCTTTTTAAAACCCTTTAAACCCGTTAAATGGACTGATGCCATTCATTTCTTCTTTGATTAACAGTAGTAACATCCTTCATGCACTGTATACTAACCCATATGATAATCATGCTTTATGAAGTGATGGCAATTGCATTGTAGCATTTAATGAAGAAATAACATGTCAAGGCTCGGCTGTGTGGCAGGCAGGAGGAGGACCCAAACGCAAAACTCACAGACACGGGGGTGAACTCAAAATCACAGCTTTAATGCTGGAATGGCCGAACATAGGAAATACAAAACTAAACTGGGAAAAGTAAACTAACATACGCGAAGAGACACAGGGAGATCCACACAACATGAGGGACGACGTCACCCTGAACAGAGGGAGACACAGACAGAAATACACAGAGGGTTAACGAGGGAAGTGGGAACACACGGGGAACACAGGTGACACTGATAATCATGACGAGACAGGGCGGGGTGAACTGAACACTGATGGGAGAGGTGAAACAGGAAGTACAGGAGGAGAGAGAGCACGAGTAGAACACCAACGTAACAGGCAGGGGAGACATGGAATAAACACGAAAGGGGACGAGGGCTCATAAATACATAGAGGGCACACAGGGGGAAGAGAGAGCACGGGGAGAACACCAACGTAACAGGCAGGGGAGACATGGAATAAACACGAAAGGGGACGAGGGCTCATAAATACATAGAGGGCACACAGGGGGAACTTAAACATAATGGGCAGGGGAAGCATGGAATAAAATACAAACATACAAGGAAACTAAGAACACTGGGCCAACATGGCCCAGGACCATGACAGTACCCCCCCCTCAAGGGCTGGCTCCAGACAGCCCAAACACAGAAAAACAAAACCAAACAGAAAACAACCCAGGGCGGGCGGCGGGGGCCCAGGACGGAGGGCCCGGAACAGAAAACAAAAGAGCACAGCAAACACCGGAGCCCAAGAAAATAACCCAAACACAGAGCAGTTCAGGGGGCCGACCGTGCGCGAGGCAACGGCGGCGACGCGGAAACAGTTCAGGAGGCCGGCCGTGCGCGAGGCAATGGCGGCGACGCGGAAACAGTTCAGGAGGCCGGCCGTGCGCGAGGCAATGGCGGCGGTGAAGGAGGCGACGGCGGCCACTCAGGCGGCGGCTCTCCAGTGTCAGGCGCACCGGCCGAGGCCCGGAGGGCACAGGACCAGTCGAGACGGGACCAGTCAAGGCGGGACCAGGCGAAGCACAGGCCGAGGAGGCTGCAGCAGACGAAGACTCCGAGGAGGCTGCAGCAGACGAAGACTCCGAGGAGGCTGCAGCAGACGAAGACTCCGAGGAGGCTGCAGCAGACGAAGACTCCGAGGAGGCTGCAGCAGACGAAGGCCCTGAGGCCGGGCCAGGCGAGGACGAAGGCCCTGAGGCCGGGCCAGGCGAGGACGAAGGCCCTGAGGCCGGGCCAGGCGAGGACGAAGGCTCTGAGGCCGGGCCAGGCGAGGACGAAGGCTCTGAGGCCGGGCCAGGCAATGACGAGGCGGTCGCAGATGGCGGCTGGACAGGCTCCTCGGGCCCTCCAGCTGATGCGGCGTGAGGCTGAACGGGCCCCTCGGACCCTCCAGCGGAGACAGGAGGCTGAACGGGCCCCTCGGACCCTCCAGCGGAGACCAAAACAACGCCAACAGGCATAAGTCCTTCGGCCGACATGAGGACAACTGGCGCTGCACTGAGCACTGACTCTGCCCAGGCAATACGAACATGGTGCAGTTCTTAGGGGGCTGCTTAAACTTCAGGGGTCCAGAATCAGCCGGTGACTGAGACCTAGCCTCTGGGGAAGCCCTGGAGTGGCAAACTGTGCCAACGGCGGCTAAACCATGGAAAGTACCCTGAGTAGAAATCCAGTTACCTCTCTGCATGGAGTGAATGAGCAAAACTGGCGACACAGGAGACTGAGCGGAGAGTGGCTGCTGGACACACGGGGACCTGAGCTGCTGGACACACGGGGACCTGAGCTGCTGGACACACGGGGACCTGAGCTGCTGGACACACGGGGACCTGAGCTGCTGGACACACGGGGACCTGAGCTGCTAACGGTGGAGAAGTAAATGACTGCACAGGGGACTGAACTGATGTCTGTAGTAACGGTGGTGGTGAGAGTGGAGTAGGTGGCGGAGTTAATGACTTCACAGGGGAATGAACTAGAGGTAGTGACGGTTGTGGTGCTGGTGGTTGAGTGGGTGACTGTGCTAAAGGAGACTGCACTGGGGACACTGGAGACTGCACTGGGGACACTGGAGACTGCACTGGGGACACTGGAGACTGCACTGGGGACACTGGAGACTGCAGTGATGGTTGTAGTGGAGGTGTAACGGGTGAAGGAGTGGCTGAAGTGGCTGTGGGTCGGACGGCTAGTGGCTCAGCTACAGGGTATGGTAACGGCAGGGCTATGGGTTGAATGACGGACTGAGTAGCAGCCTGAGTGGCTGGGTGTAGTGACGGTTGTGGTGGAAGAGAAACAGGTGGTAGTGTGGATGATGGAGCTAAGGGCGACTGAGTGGCAGACCGAACTGATGACTGAAGCGATGGTAGAGGTGAAAATGGAGCTTGTGGTGGAGTTAACGGCTGAGCTAGCGGGGACACAGGAGACTGAGCTGCGGGTGGCGGCGAGGGAGCTAACTGAGCTGCGGGTGGCGGCGAGGGAGCTAACTGAGCTGCGGGTGGCGGCGAGGGAGCTAACTGAGCTGCGGGTGGCGGCGAGGGAGCTAACGGAGCTGCGGGTGGCGGCGAGGGAGCTAACGGAGCTGCGGGTGGCGGCGAGGGAGCTAACGGAGCTGGAAGTAGCAGCGAGGGAGCCGACGGAGCTTCTGGCAGCACAGAAGGTGAATTAGAAGGCCGAATGTCCGGCTGTGGGGTGGCGCGTCGGCGGCGTGAATGCCGTTTCTTTTTTGATGATGGCTCTGACGGGCCGAGCGGCTCCACATCCGGCCCTTCAGGCAGGTGGGTAGTAGCCGCTGGGGGATGAAGGTGGAGCTCGTTGCGGATTAAATCCTGTTCGAGTGGGTGGAGCGCACTGAGTAGCCAGGGAAGACCACAGAACAAGCGCTGTAGTCTGGTTTCCACAGCACGGCGAAATTCCTTCCCCTCATGTTCTAGCCACAGATGCAGGAGTCTCTCCACGGAGTAGATTATGTCCAGACGCAGTTCTTCTGGTGGGTTGAGTGCTGCTGGGTCCATATCTGGTGACGTCGTACTGTCAAGGCTCGGCTGTGTGGCAGGCAGGAGGAGGACCCAAACGCAAAACTCACAGACACGGGGGTGAACTCAAAATCACAGCTTTAATGCTGGAATGGCCGAACATAGGAAATACAAAACTAAACTGGGAAAAGTAAACTAACATACGCGAAGAGACACAGGGAGATCCACACAACATGAGGGACGACGTCACCCTGAACAGAGGGAGACGCAGACAGAAATACACAGAGGGTTAACGAGGGAAGTGGGAACACACGGGGAACACAGGTGACACTGATAATCATGACGAGACAGGGCGGGGTGAACTGAACACTGATGGGAGAGGTGAAACAGGAAGTACAGGAGGAGAGAGAGCACGAGTAGAACACCAACGTAACAGGCAGGGGAGACATGGAATAAACACGAAAGGGGACGAGGGCTCATAAATACATAGAGGGCACACAGGGGGAACTTAAACATAATGGGCAGGGGAAGCATGGAATAAAATACAAACATACAAGGAAACTAAGAACACTGGGCCAACATGGCCCAGGACCATGACATAACAAAATAATCATACCAATGATTAAGCACCAGTCTTCTTTTTTTCTGTGTGTGTGTGTGTGTGTGTGTGTGTGTGTGTGTGTGTGTGTGTGTGTGTGTGTGTGTGTGTGTGTGTGTGAGATACAGGTAAATGCTGAATTCCAGTGTATTACAACACTTCAACTGGAGATGACCTTCGCGGCACAGTTAGACAGAATTACACCTCAGTTGATGACAGTTTTCCAGAAGAAGGGCGGTGTTTCTGGGCAGAAACTTGCCCACCACTTGCAGATCATGCAAGAGGTAAATCTGAATATTGCAAATTCTATTTGGATTTCTTTTGTCTTAAGTGGCAGGTCACTGGTGAGTCCAATAAGCCGTTTTAGGTGACCAACCAAGCAATCTAAATTTTGAAATTTCATATATAAATTTTATTTACTATGTTTGAACTGACATATGATAAAATTTACTTATTGCGAATGTCAGACATTGTTCTTTTTTCCAAATTGGTTTAATCAGCAACTCTCTTTAAACAGGCTGAAAGTGATGTTAAAGTGAAAAGGGAAGCAGTTCTCAGGGCACTTTGCCTCTACCTTGGTGAAGAGGACGGAAGCCTTATTCGGGAGTTCTTTGTAAGTCATTTAAGTCATTGTAAGCAAGTCATCTATACACACACTTTTTAGATAGATATCTGTGTGTGTGTGTAATACACACACACACACACACACACACACACACACACACACACACACACACACAAACGACTAGATTGGAATTTAATTGTAGAGTTAATTGTTTTTTCTTTTACCTTTTTATTAAATGTTTAGGACATTGAAGGAGATGATATCCAGAGAGACCTGAAGAAGCACACCATGGGCATTTATGTCATCAACAGGGAGGATGGACAAAATGGACATTATGATGACATTGGAATATTTGTTGAAGGGGAGATAGTCATGGACAACATTGGATCTCTGGCCCAAGCTTGTGCATTGATGCTTGGAGTAATCTATGCACTAAACCTAGCCTTCCCCAAGGAATTGAAGGACTATTATGAATTCATTTAGAAAGTGTTGATGGGATTCGATGGTGAAAAGCTCTCCCCCAAAGTCTTTGGGCTGAAGAACAAAATTGCTACTGGATAGGAAGATTTCTAAAATAACACATCAAGAGAATGCTGTTATGTAAATTACCAATGACTGGTGCTCTTGTGAATAGGAGTGAAACTCTTGTACAACCATCATTTGTTCTGTGTTATGTTTCGATTGAACATTTTAACTTTCAATAATGAATGTTTCACGTGTGGTACATTTGAGTAGCTTGAAGAGCAACTTTGTAATTATTCAGTTATAGCTGCTGCCCTGCGTATAATCAGTGTTAACTCAACCGGATTAAAAAAAAAAAAAAAAAACATTCATGATTACCACACTGCAGCACACTGGTAACACTTTAAAGACTATTAATTGTTTTGAAGCGAGTATGTTAGGTCAGAAAATATGTAAAACATTCAGAATCTTCAAGGAAGGACTAGAATGGAAAGACAGTGGTCAATAAGCAGTAAGGAAAACACAAGTTTAATTTTAAGTCTAATTACCTTATTAAAATGCAATTTCTAAATATGGATCGCAGAACAGCAAGTCTGAAACTGGTTAGTTTGTGGATGCATCAGTTTCTAATTGTGATACATTATACTGCTGGTAGTGTTTTATTCTTTTATGTAAGGAGTTTTTTTTTTTTTTTCCTTTTTAGAGGAAGAGAAACATTGGTTAACATTTCTCTTGTCTGTTGTTTCTGTTTTGTTTGAATACAGCTTTTTAAAGCTACTAGTTCATAGGCAAAAGTTTTGTAATTTGTATTATACAAATTGCAGCAATTTCCCTTAGAGATGTGGATTCTTATTCTGTTTGCAACAAATTTTGCATTAATAAATGATGTGAAAGAATGTTGTAGTTTTCATTATTGACGTTTTTAAAAACTACAAATCAGGGTAAGCAATATTTTTTAAGTAAACTTAACTTAATTGAAATAGAGAGAAATTAACAATTTGATTGATTTGAATATAAGTTTGGGACATAAGTGTAAAGGAAACAAATTATTCTGGTACATTTAACACGACCTTAGTTGGACTTACTAATAATATTTGACTAAGACGTATCCACAACAGTTAAGTTAAAGTAGCTTAAAAATATATGTTGGTTTTACTCGCTTAAATTAAATTCAGTGTACTTAAAAAATATTTCTGGATTCAAACAAATTTATTTCGTGCAACCACTTGTCATAAAAAAATTGAGTAAATTGAACAAAACATTTTTTTCAGTGTACACTTTAAAAGTGAATCTCTGTCCAAAAATGCACTCAGTTTACTTTTTACTCACTGTGAGCATCATTCGTTATTCTCCCCCAGTAATTAAGGTTAGGATATGTATTTTTTATTCCAATCCATTCTTCTTTGGCAGCATTTAAATAACCTTTATCAGATTTGATGGTTTTGTTACAGACTTTTCAAAAAAGCGTTTTGCTTTTCTTTCACAAATGTGGGATTAAATTGTGTTAAAATGTACAAAACAGTGATGTCATGTTTTGTGACGAGGACCCAGGCACAGAGAGACTTGATGAATTTAAGAATCTTATGATTTAATAAAGAAATGTGCAGACTTGCACAGAGAGGGTAAAATTATGATGACTGATAATGGAGATGAAGACAACAGACAATGAGGACAGGGAGGAATAGGGGTTTAAATGCACCAAAGAGACAGTCAGAGGGAACTCGGGACAACGGGAGACATTTAAGGATGCAGGGACTGACAGAGAAGGGGAAGAAGTAAAGTTTACCGTGCCTGGATGGGCAGCTCTCTGGGTGCTCAGCACCCCCAAAGCTCTGATCCTAGAATCGCCCCTGCCAACTGTTTAGCTTTATTTTTGTTTTGTTTTTTTTTTGTTTTTTTGTCTTGCTGAGAAAGAGGACTTTCAGACAGAGTTTACAGAGGATTCACCCAAGATAATCATGCAAACATTGCCAAAATTATGTAATGGGTGTTAAACAGTCTTGCATTCTAAACTAATTTAAATGCCATCCAGTCCTAGTGTTTACTTCGGAATCTACCACTCATCTTTGGAGATTAGTTTGTCCAAATGATTACCACTGCTATTTGCTACTGCTGTTGCTTCAAATAGTGAATATTGTATTTTCACCAGTGTTATCAAAAGGTAACACTATTTTCTTGAAACACCTAAGCCCGAGTCTGTAGAGGGTTCCTGAACTGTGGAAGACTTCCTGTGTGGTTACGGTGCCAGATATCACACACTCCAGGGAGCCCAACCACTTCAGGCCTGTGGCCTGATGAAGACCATGGAAAGGCTCATCCTGCACCACATTGGTGAGCTCAGCGATGGACCCCCTGCAGTTCGCCTACCGGTTTGGAATCGGTGTGAATGAAACTGTCACCTACCTGTTACACCGATCCCTCTCTCACCTAGAGCAGGCAGGGAGCACTGTAAAGATCATGTTTTTTGACTTCTCCAGTGTTTTCTACAGCATCCAGCCTGCACTACTGAGAATCCCCCGGCAGCCTACACCTATTACAGCATAACTAAGGGAGAATTCAGGGTCACCTGGTCCAGCCCTAACTATATGCTTTAGCAAAAAGAAAAGTTTGAAGCCTAATCTTAAAAGTAGAGATAGTGTCTGTCTCCCGAATCCAAACTGGAAGCTGGTTCCACAGAAGAGGGGCCTGAAAACTGAAGGCTCTCCCTCCCATTCTACTTTTAAATACTCTAGGAACAACAAGTAAGCTGCAGTGTGAGAGCGAAGTGCTCTAATAGGGTGATATGGTACTACAAGGTCATTAAGATAAGATGGGACCTGATTATTTAAGACCTTGTATGTGAAGAACAGGAAGGTCCGACCAAAATTAACAGATTTTATGGTGTTTCTCATCAACAATGCTCCATCTGGTGGCAGAAGATGCATAACATCTAGGACACAACTACTTATAGGCATGGGTATGAATTAAAATAATTAGAATAAACTACTAGTGTCTCTGGTACCGACTAGTGACAATGGCAATAATTTGTTGACTTGTCGCCAAATCCTTAAAAAAATAATTGTTTAATGAACTGAAATATTAATGTGTGACAAATATGCAAAAAAGAAATTAGAAAGGGGGCATATACTTAATGGCACTGTAAATATTTCTTGCATTTAAAACCCAGTGTCAGATGATTTGTGTGGTTATAATAGTAAGGTTAGCTGTCATAAGCCGTCTTATGCCATGAAATAGCTTCTCCCACAATGTTCTCTGTGGCTGCTGCCTATACACCGAATGCTGAGCTTTTCAGTGCTGCCATCTCTTTCAGAATCACAATATTTTAAAAGAGCTGTGGCACTGCTGGAAAGTCTTTTAAGATACCAGAGCAATGTGGGTGGTAGACAGTGGGTTTAAACCTACATGGTCTTTACAAACATACAAGAAAGACAAGGGGCCTGAGCAGGAATAAATTTAGAAGTCCCCTCCTTTCTGAAGAAATCGAGCTCTTAGGATAAAAGGCATAGTGAAGGAAGATAGAGAAAAGAAGTATTACGAGCGCCTCCCATCAGCCATCTGGTGTTCCTACAGTCTACCAGTGCATTCCAAGGAGTACTAAAATGGGAAACACCGGGTAGAAGAATGAATGATTTCTATGAAGGAGGCCCAGAGATACTGTCAAACCTCTCCATGCTGACCCTGTGCTTTTCACTGGATATACAAATGACAGGGATGTCCTCTCCATCTGAACAGTCCCCTGGAGGGGCCCTCCTCTCTTCTTCCTAAGTGTTATTGAACATGCAGACAGAGTTGAGGGAAGGCAGCTCCACAGATGGAGAGAGACACGGCAGAGCTCCGGAACAAGATATGGAGAAAGAAAAGCTATTATGGTGCACACAAAAAAGATACAGGAAGAAGGAGCTTTTTAGACTGAAAATACAAGAGTGGGCAGCGGGCACACGCCATTCACCATACTGACCTGACTTTCTTCCCCACTGCCATGACATGTACACAACAGGTAGAGTATATGCAGGTCAGGCAAGCAGCTTTACCATATTGTGGAGTGTTTACTGCTCAAAACACTCTGAAGAACTAGCACACTTAACTTCAACCCCCCTTGAGAACCTAGTATAATATAAGTAGTGAATGTTGGGTTTCAGGATTATATTATACAACTAATTTTGTTTGTGAGAAAATGTAAAGTCTGAAACAACATTGATCTGCTGTAGAACATGACTGATGGGGATTCATGAATCAAAAAGGGTCAGTAAGTATGAAAAAATACTGCCTTCATAAATATTATTTTGGACCATCAGCCAAACAAATCATTCTGCAGGGTTGAAGCACTGAATGAAACATGTGCAAACATCCACTATTAAAGCTGACCTATTCTGTTTGTTATTGTCTTCACAGTTCACTTCAAAACAATCTTCATTTTTCTTGTTTTCCAGCCAGTGCCTGAAACAAGCCCTTTTATCTCCCTTCCCTCTTTATTTAGGTTTTTTGCTTATTTGTTGCCCCAAAGGAGTAGCCAGCTCAGAGGCAGAGCTCTATGCTCGAGACAATCATATGATGGCTGTTTCTCACCAGGATCCTTCTTGGTGCCTAAGCCTCCTGCTCATTTGGAGTTGTTCTGTGTGGAGTTTGAACATTGGTCCCATGGTCCAATGTTGGTTTTCTCCCACAGGAAATACATCAATGACATTCATGTTAGGTAACTGGTGTTAAATTGGTGATGACGTTTTTTCAGCTTTTACAATCAGAGTTATATGTGATGCTGTACCAAACACATTTTGCTTTTCCAAAATAAGCTGTATAAAGTGTCTGTAGGCTCCTCTTGTTCATGTTTTTCTTTTGTCTGTTTATTTATTCAAACACACACACACACACACACACACACACACACACACACACACACACACACACACACACACACACACACACACACACACACACACACACAGCCCATTCACTCACGCACTCACACATGCCCACCCACTAATAACGCACAGAAAAGACACACCCCCCCCCATTAAGGCGAGCAGACACCCCCGAAACCATTAGCTAACCAGGGTGCAGCCAGACCAGCCCCCGAACCACCAGTGGATCACTGCCCTAAAAAGAGTGTGTGAAACAGTAGTTCACCATAAGAGATGAGGTTCCTCATGTTAAGCACCTTAGCTAACATGTGTGATGTAGAGAAGATGAAGTGTGAAAAACCTGTATGTTAGCAAAGACAGCCCTGACAGTGATGGAGCGAGGAGGGCAGCTCCTACCATCTCAGGCTAAAGTTGACCTCGTGCGGGCTGATCCATCACTCTCAGAAAAGCATGTGTAAGAAATTATTTGGCTCAATGAATTCACTAAGTTTAATCAGCTGTTTTACAAAGACTACACCTTCATTTCTCATTGATATGTTTAATCCTCCAGTAGATATTGAAAGTTACACACTGTTCAACCATGACCAACTGTTTTTGTTTTTAGAGATATGTGATCATCATAGGACAGTGACTAAAAACATACTTATAGAATATGATTCTGGACATTAAACAGATAACGAAATAAGCTCAACCTTAAACTTTTGCATCAGTAATAATAATCAATTTAACACTAATTGTAATCATTTTGTGCAGATTACATATTTTGCTTTTGATACTTTTCCACAGTTTTCCAATAACAGTTTAATGTGTAGTGATGTGTTTTCATAGTGTTTTGGAAAAGATGCAGTGAAACTTAATGGCTCCATTTCCCACTGTAGAAAAGTGAAATCAGAATTTCCTGCCTATGCTGCCTGCCATCTTGCATTTTTGAAGCCAGAGTCTGCGCAGTAGTGATTGAGGTTGAGTCGTTGTGTTAACCTGTGTTGATGATTTTACTGCCGGTGATGGCTCACTAAATAAAGTTAAATACAATCATGTTGCTATATTTTGAAGGGCACACATCTTAACTGTTCATCATCACATCTAACATCATAACATTCATGCCTTGGCTAGATTAGCAGTGACCATACACAAGGTTGAAGTTAGCTAGTAGGCATTTCTACCCAGCTTTGTTGCACTCAATGAGTTTCAATATTTAGTCAAGTAAGGGACGCCATCAGGGCCAAGCTGTGTCAGGATTCCTGGGTCAAGTGGTTTTTAGAAACTTCCTCCTTATCACAGACGTCCTGTGCCAGATATTCAGCTGATCCAATGAGGGAGACGACATAGTAGAAACATTCGAAGTTCATTGCAAGGCTCAACAAGGACTCACGATTTTTACCAATATCTCCATCAGACTTCTCCTGTCAGCCCACGGCAGAATATGGACAAACCCAGCACTTTATGAAGAGTGTAATCAGTTAAAGTACAAACGCTCTGGACTTTTACGAAATTATGTCATATTCAGTCCCATAGAAAACAATTTGTTTAAAATGTATATTACTCTCTCCGGTTACTCTGAATGCCACTTAATAACTTTTTAGTAAATAACACACAATCTTAGCAAAGCACTGTATAAACAAAACCCAGATGAAAGTTTTTAGCTCGACATGTAAGTGAAAGTGACACGTCAGTATTAACAGGTTTTTCTGAATGCTTAAACCCAAACTGTGATTCTTATAGCACAATTTCTAAAACTATTAATACTTATGGCAAAACCACTCACTGAGTTTGCAAAACTAAAAGCACAAACATTGCTTTGCACTCAGTTTGCCATTTTGTAACACACACTTTGCAAAACTGTAATAATAATAATAAGAAGAAGAAACTTTATTTATAAAGCACACTTAAAAACCAAGGGTATGCCAAGGTGCTTAACAAGTAACATAGAGAATAAAAGGAAGATAACAGAAATAGGACCAAAGCAAGTACTACGTATGCAAGCAGATCGTCTGGACGTCTTTAAAGAAGTCCAGAGGCTTTTCTTTGCAAGCTCCTTTGACTACGATGACCTGGATGACTGAGAACCTTCACAGACATATGCAAGCAGATAACTGTCACTGATAAATAAGAAAGCAACAGATACAGAACAAACAAGGAATTTAATGAGCATAAAAGAAGTGTTAACTAGAGGGAAAGGCAAGATTGAATAAGTAAGTTTTTAGTTGTGATTTAAACAGTGCAGCAGAATCAGATGCGCGGATATCAAGAGGAAGGGTATTCCACAGTACCAGGGCAGCCAGAGCAAACGCATGGTCACCCCGAGACTTCAGATCTAAGTGTTCTAGCAGGAGTGTGTGGCTTGAGAAGTTCACTAAGATAACTCGGCGCTAATTTATTAATAGTTTTGAATGTAAGGAGTAATATTTTAAATTGAATATGGCACTTTATGGGCAGCCAGTGCAAGCCAGCTAGAACAAGAGTAATAGGGCAAAATTTCCTGGTACCAGTCAAGAGGCGGGCCGCAGCATTTTGGACTGTTTGCAGTCTAAGAAGAAGAGAAGAGGGAAGACCGTAGTACAAGGAATTACAATAATCCAACCTGGAGGTCTCAAAAGCGTGAATAATCTTTTCCAGGTCCTCATGTGGAACATAATGCCTAGGCTTAGAGATAAGGCGCAGTTGGTGGAAGCTAGATCTCACTACAGCAGACACTTGCTTATCGAGTTTGAACGAGCTATCCAGCAGTACACCCAAGTTACTGACATAGTCACAGGAAGAGTTAGCAAAGGGACCCAGGGCAGCACAAAGTTGGGCACGAGGGATTTTACTGTTGAACACCACAATCGCAGTCTTCTTATCGTTTAAAATGAGAGAATTACTCAGGAACCATTCTTTGACCTCCCGCATGCATTCTTGAAAGTAGTGCAGGGACACAGCAAGGTCGTCAGCAAGTTCAAAATAGATCTGTATGTCATCGGCGTAACAGTGGAAGGTGATATTGTATTTTTCAAAGATTGCGCCTAGAGGGAGCAAATACAATGAGAAAAGAATAGGGCCTAAAACTGATCCTTGAGGCACACCGCAACAGACCGGTACAGTGGAAGAGGAGAAGGCACCTAAGTTAACCGAAAAGGACCTGTCAGCGAGGTATGATTTAAACCAGTCGAGGGCAGTGCCTCTAATACCCGCAGTTTGCTCAAGTCTTAATAATAAGATGTTATGGTCCACCATATCAAAAGCCAAAGAGAGGTCCAATAAAACTAGGACCATAGAGCGTCCAGTATTAGTAATTACAAGAGAACTCTAACATTAAGAACTCTAACCAACGCTGTTTCAGTACTACAGTTGGGCAAAAAAGTATTTAGTCAGCCACCGATTGTGCAAGTTCCCCCACTTAAAATGATGACAGAGGTCAGTAATTTGCACCAGAGGTACACTTCAACTGTGAGAGACAGAATGTGAAAAAAAAATCCATGAATTCACATGGTAGGATTTGTAAAGAATTTATTCGTAAATTAGGGTGGAAAATAAGTATTTGGTCACCTCAAACAAGGAAAATCTCTGGCTCTCACAGACCTGTAACGTCTTCTGTAAGAAGCTTTTCTGTCCCCCACTCGTTACCTGTATGAATGGCACCTGTTTGAACTCATCATCTGTATAAAAGACACCTGTCCACAGCCTCAAACAGTCAGACTCCAAACTCCGCCATGGCCAAGACCAAAGAGCTTTCGAAGGACACCAGGAAAAAAGTATTGTAGACCTGCACCAGACTGGGAAGAGTGAATCTACAATAGGCAAGCAGCTTGGTGTGAAAAAATCAACTGTGGGAGCAATCATCAGAAAATGGAAGACATACAAGACCACTGATAATCTCCCTCGATCTGGGGCTCCACGCAAGATCTCATCCCGTGGGGTCAAAATGATCATGAGAACGGTGAGCAAAGATCCCAGAACCACACGGGGGGACCTGGTGAATGACCTGCAGAGAGCTGGGACCAAAGTAACAAAGGTCACCATCAGTAACACACTACAACGGCAGGGAATCAAATCCCGCAGTGCCAGACGTGTTCCGCTGCTGAAGCCAGTGCATGTCCAGGCCCGTCTGAAGTTTGCCAGAGAGCACATGGATGATACAGCAGAGGATTGGGAGAATGTCATGTGGTCAGATGAAACCAAAGTAGAACTTTTTGGTATAAACTCAACTCGTCATGTTTGGAGGAAGAAGAATACTGAGTTGCATCCCAAGAACACCATATCTACTGTGAAGCATGGGGGGTGGAAACATCATGCTATGGGGCTGTTTTTCTGCCAAGGGGACAGGACGACTGATCCGTGTTAAGGACAGAATGAATGGGGCCATGTATCGTGAGATTTTGAGCCAAAACCTCCTTCCATCAGTGAGAACTTTGAAGATGAAACGAGGCTGGGTCTTCCAACATGACAATGATCCAAAACACACCGCCCGGGCAACAAAGGAGCGGCTCCGTAAGAAGCATTTGAAAGTCCTGGAGTGGCCTAGCCAGTCTCCAGACCTCAACCCCATAGAAAATCTGTGGCGGGAGTTGAAAGTCCGTGTTGCTCGGCGACAGCCCCAAAACATCACTGCTCTCGAGAAGATCTGCATGGAGGAATGGGCCAAAATACCAGCTACTGTGTGTGCAAACCTGGTAAAGACCTATAGTAAACGTTTGACCTCTGTTATTGCCAACAAAGGTTATGTTACAAAGTATTGAGTTGTATTTTTGTTATTGACCAAATACTTATTTTCCACCCTGATTTACAAATAAATTCTTTACAAATCCTACCATGTGGATTCATGGATTTTTTTTTTCACATTCTGTCTCTCACAGTTGAAGTGTACCTCTGGTGCAAATTACTGACCTCTGTCATCATTTTAAGTGGGGGAACTTGCACAATCGGTGGCTGACTAAATACTTTTTTGCCCCACTGTATGCAATGGCTTAAAAGCAGATTGAAATTTCTCAGCAATATTGTTCATGTCCAAGTACGCCTGGAGCTGGGAGAGAACTAGTCTCTCCAGGATCTTGGACAAGAACGAAAGCTTAGAGATCAGTCTGTAGTTTGAAAGGTCATAACAGTCAGAGTTTCTTTTTTTAAGAATCGGGTGGACTACAGCATGTTTAAAAGCCAAAGGAACACAGCCTGAGAGCAAGGAAAAGTTCATAAGAAATAGGATACTAGGTTCAATTACATCAAAACAGTCCTTAGCTATGCGAAATGGAAGAATGTCAAGCACAGTATTGGTGTTATTCATTTGATCAACTAGCCACTTAAGAGACAAAAGTGACACAGGCTCAAACTGGTGGGAAGAGGACATAAAACAGGGGGAAGGGAGGACTTAAGAGATGTGATCTTATCTAAAAAGTGAATTTGAAATCGCTCACAAGAGCCCGAGAATAAATTAAAGGCATCTCTGGGGAAGGGTTAACCACTTCAATTTTTAAATAAGGTGCGGGGGGTATGGCCATTGGCCAGGATGATTTTGGACAAGAAGGACACTTTGGCCATTTTAGCAGCACTTTGGAATTTTAAGCGGCTAGTCCGTAGCATGTCGAGAGAAACCTGAAGTTTATCTTTTTTCCAACTTCTCTCAGCGTGCCGACACACACGATGTAGAGCGCTCATAGTGTCATTAAGCCAACACCGAGAGTAGGTTCTGGGGCGCTTCATTTTAATAGGGGCAACAGTATCAAGGATAGAAGAAAATAACGATAACAAGGTATTAGCACAGTCATCAACCGAGCGGAAAGAACAACAGTCGGGAGTGACAGATGCAGAATTGAAGGAAGACAGAGAAGTTTGACACCGCTTCAGCATTAATTACAAGTAGCGGGCAAAGGGGAGCCGCAGGATATACTTCATTAGTGCATAAGCCAGTATCAAATATAACTGGGAAATTATCCGAGATCCCAGCATCACTTATAGCCTTGATACAAATGTCCAGACCATGTGAAAAAACCAAGTCCAAAGTATGTCCATTAACATGCGTTAGGTCATTAACCCACTGAGCCAGGTTAAAAGAGTCAGTTAAAGCAAGGAAGTCTTTAGCAAATGGGTCATCCTTACAGCAAGTGTGTCTGTTAAAATCACCAACAATGAGAACACAACCATACTTAAAAACAACGGAGCCTAGGAGATCAGCAAATTCTGTGATAAAATATTTGCTATATTTAGGCGGTCGGTAAATCACCATGCAGAGTGTGGTCATGGATGCAGTCATCTCCAATAACTGGACTTCAAAACTAGAGTAGGTAGGTGAGGGTAGCTGCCGAACTGCATATGAATTTTTAAAAACCGAGGCTACGCCGCCACCCCTACCAGCAGTGTTGGGGAGTAACGGAATACATGTACCGCCGTTACGTATTTAAAATACAAAATATGAGTAACTGTATTCAGTTAGAGTTACCGTTTAAAAAGGTGGTATTCAGAATACAGTTACTTTGTTGAAATAAATGGATTACACTGCGGTACTTTCCTGTTTCATTTTGTTGTGGGTCAGGACTGTTTGGGTTTTGTTTGACAGCTACGTTCTGTTGTTGTTACGGTTGCCATGGTTACAGGGCGATGCTCTCTCTCTCTCTCCGCGACTATGTGTTTCCTGGGTGAGAGAGCGCCTTTTCGTTGTTGTTGTTGTTGTTGTGCTAAGCCAACAGGCAGAATGCTACAAGCATAGCTCTAAAGAATGCAGCATCATGGGCAGTGTAGTCCGTGTTGCTGGGAGAATGGACTGCCATACACGTTATGGTTCTGTGAGCGCGAGGAGGGGAGAAAAAGGGCAGTGGAAAGGTACGAGTTGTCATCGAGGAAAAACGGGAGCTGGAAGCATGTAAATATAATAATAACCACTTCAGCCAAGAAGAGTGCCTGACGAGCCCAGTTGTAAGTAAGCTATTAAGACTCGACTGTACACTGTGTTCGTGTTTTCCTCCGAAAACAACAAGTTCCATTGGAGCAGTCTTTCAACGCCTCTCTCTGTCTCTCGCAAGAAAAGTTGACCCACACAACAAAGTAAAGCTATTTTTCGACTACGAGCCGACAGGGACCCCGCCGTATTAGTCAGAGGTCCCTTTACTACAGTTCGGAGTCGCGGACCTTCAGTAACAGTAATAAATCACACAGCAATAGTACATTCACGTTGTTGTAAAAAGCATGATAATATATTAAGTAATCCAAAGCATTCAGTCATTGAGTAACGTAACGGAATACGTTACAGAATACATTTTGGGGCATGTATTCTGTATTCTGTAATGGAATACATTTTAAAAGTAACCTTCCCAACACTGCATACCAGTAAGCCTTGGTGAGTTAAAAGCGACACAGTCCAATGGAAGAAGTTCGGTAAAAGGGATAAACTGCCCAGGACAAATCCAGGTTTCAGTCAGGAATAAAGCATCAAGCCCATTATTGGAGAGGAAGTCATTTAAGAGAAAAGTCTTATTGACCAGCGACCTGACATTAAGCAATGCCATCCGTATCCTAGGGGCTAAATCGCCACGTGTGGTGCGTCGTAGGACACTTAGGTTGCTTCGGCAAACGCCGCGTCGGAGCGATGTTATCCAAACCCGAGCAGGAAAACATGCCACAGGAAGGGCAGGGTAGACTTCGTGGTCAGCCGAGCAGATCCAACGGTGGGTGAGCAACTTAGCATCAGAGCACTCCTGGGAAGGAGGGAAAAAAGATAAAATATCCAGGCTGGCATGTGGGTAGCCTGTGGCTCTGGCTTTAAAGTAGACCCTGAGGCGAATGCAACGGCCACTCCTTCTACCGCGTTTCCTGTAGCGTTTCTTGTGTAGATTAGGAATAGGGTAGGTGGAAGAAGCCGGTCGGAGGGTCCAGTTGGGGCGGGGTGGCGTCGCCCAGGTTCCAGCAAGGATCAGCCTGAGAGGAATGGGAGAGTCTTAGATTTAAAAGTGTTTGCCTATCGTATGTAATCAGTGCACAGCCATTAGATGAGCATACAACTAAAAGGATAAAAAGATACAATGCCAAGGTCCATAAAAGAGCGTAGAGGGGGTAAAAAGCAGCAAAACAGATACAGCCGAGGACGGCAAGTCACGTACACCGGCGCTATCTTTCCCTCACTGTACCAAACTGTAGGTAAAATCCACTGCACAGCACTCTTTTTGCGGAACTGTAAACACAACTCACTGCTTTACACTCAATTTCCAAATGATCAACACACTCCTAGCAAGACTATACACATTTATGGCTATTATTTACACTATTTTGCCAACTGTCTGGCACACTGTCACATGTGAAAACTGTTTTAGATAATTAGTTCAATTTGCAATCAGCCTAAGCACTATAAATAAGCTACAGGTAAGCTGTCCGTGTGGAGTACAATGGAGGGAGCAGGAAGAGTGAGAATTAGAGGAGGCCGAGGAAGAGGACGTGGAGGTGAAGAAGTAGGACGAAGAGGACAACACGGACAAGGAGGTGACGTTAGAGGAAGAGGACAAGGAGGAGCAAGAGGAGGACGAGGAGAGGGAGGAGGAAGGGTAAGAAGAGTAAGAAATAGAATTACTGATGACATCAGAGCTACAATAGTGGATCATGTAATCAACCATGGAATGACCCTGAGGGAAGCTGGCCAACGGGTTCAGCCTAACTTGAGCCGCTACACTGTAGCAAGCATCATAAGGACATTTCGAAATCAGAGTCGGTTAGTACAGTCACTTTGCACTAAGATTTGTAGCACTGCCATATGCTACTGAAAAACACAACAATACCATAGATGTAAAAATACTGAAATTGTTACCAGATGCTGGGGGCAGAGGAAGAATGCTCACTGCAGACCAAGGAACCCATATAGTCAATATAGTGATTGCAAATAATTCCATAAGGCTACACGAAATTCATCAGCGCATAATTGTGGATGACACCACCTTCCAAAACACAAAATGTGAGCATTTCTGTATTAGGTCGTGTACTTGCCCACAACAGAATCCGAATGAAACAAATCTACAGAGTACCTTTGGAAAGAAACAGTGAACGTGTACAACAGCTGCGATATGACTATGTGCAGGTAAGCTATAGTAGCATTGGTACTGAATCTGGAAGTGCATACTGTAGTGCTGTGCATGTGCCTGCTGTGCTGAATTTGTTTTGTCTTGTCTAGAGAGTGATGGAGCTAGAGGCAGATGCCATGGGTCATGAGCAGTTTGTTGTGGATGAGGCTGGTTTTCACCTCACTAAGAAAAGGAGACGTGGCAGGAACATCATTGGACACCGTGCCATAATCAATGTCCCAGGACAACGTGATGGTAACATAACTATGTGTGCAGCTATAAGTCAAAATGGTGTTGTTCGCCATCATGCAACCCTGGGCCCATATAACACTGCACACATTATTACATTCCTGGACGCCTTACATGACATGCTCACTAATGTTCAGAGACCAGAGCAGACCAGATACGTCATCATATGGGACAATGTTAGTTTCCATAGGGCTGCTTGGGTCTGCAACTGGTTTACAGATCACCTACTCTTCACTGTACTCAACCTCCCCCCATACTCTCCATTCTTGAATCCAATTGAAGAGTTATTCTCTGCCTTGCGCTGGAAGGTCTATGACTGTCATCCCCATCAACGCATAGCCCTTTTACAGGCAATGGAGGAGGCATATGGGGATATTGACCAGCCATCATGTCAGGCCTGGATGCGCCATTCCAGAAGATATTTTCCCCGGTGCCTTGGACTAGAGGACTTTGCATGTGATGTAGACGAAATTTTGTGGCCGGAGAGATGACGCGATGTAGACTGATTGCTCTTTTTTCCTCAGGGAAAATACTATTTTGTTTTGACTTGGAAATAAGCACTTGTGTTTGTTTTGATGTGTGTGAATAAACACCAGTACTTGAAGTTTGGATCCCTCTATGTTTATGGACCTATGACCTCAAACTGACATAGCCTACCTTGTGCACAGAGAAAGCAAAAGCCAGATGTGTTTTTTTATTCATACTATCAGTGTGTAGTTGGTGCATTGTGTGCTTATTAATGTGATGGCTTGTGTTAACTGTTTGATATGAAAATACTATTTTTACAAAGGTTTGGAGAGTTAAGCAAGAGTTAAGATAAGATAAGATAAGATAACCTTTATTAGTCCCACACGTGGGAAATTTGTTTTGTCACAGCAGGAAGTGGACAGTGCAAAAGTTATGACGCAAAAATTAGAATACAATAAGAATAAATACAGTACACAACTGTACAGAATAGAATAAAATAATATACTATATACAGTAGAATAAAATAGAATAAAAATATACAATAAGATAAAAATAGAATACGAATGCTATATACAACTGAGTAAAAATACAACGATGCCAGAAAAGATTATTGCACTTAGTGTTATTGCACATGTGTGGATGTGTGTGTTTGTTCAGTTAAAGTCTTTGTTGTGGAGTCTGACAGCAGTGGGGAGGAAAGACCTGCGAAATCTCTCCGTCCCACACCGTGGGTGCCGCAGTCTCCCACTGAAGGAGCTGCTCAGTGCTGTCACAGCTTTTTATTGCTTTTGCAAGAAAACTACAATGTTTTGCTGATTTGGTGAAGGGTTTTATTATTTGTGTGTAGAGTTTTGCAAAAATAGGCAATAGTTACAAAAAAATTGCTTAAGCCATCAGAAACAACTGTAACACACTACCACTCAAAATTGAAAACACATGTTGCAACCTCTTCTTCTGCGTTTTGCTAGATTGAATCCAGCTTCATCCACAAAGATATATTCATGAGGCCTAACCATTGAGTCAAGCTCAAAGATTCTAATTTTAGTTTTGTAAATGAAATAGTATAATGTATACATGTGCTGTATATACAAGTATACTTATAACTAAATGGTATTTTGTTTAGAATTGAAAGACGGCCACATGAGGGTGGAAGAACACACATGTGCTCACGTCACCAGGAGACACTTATTGTGGATATGGTCCATCAGAATAATGCAATTTGACTGCATGAACTGCAGCAAGGGAATATAGAAGACAAAATTTATTTTGAATCTCGGAAAAAGGAGAAGGAAAGGTTACAATGTCATAGCTCAACATGCCATTATTGAACTGCCTGGCCAGCGTGGTGGAAATGTAACTGTGCTGCCATCAGCAGCTATGGGGTTCTCCGCTGTCATGTTACTGTTGGGCCATACAACACCGAACTTCTAGCAACATTCCTGGATGGTCTACAGGATGCTTTGCTTGAGCAGAGACATCGCGAGCAGGCAGAGCATCCCATATCATTTGGGACAATGTGACCTTATTTTATGCAGTTAAGTGTTATATGTGCCTTGACTGCATAAAATAAGGTCCTGGATAAATTATGGTGCTTTAAGTGGATTCCATACCTATGGCCAATTTAGAATTAAGTTAACCTAATAAACATGACCTTGGACTGTAGAAGGAAACTGGAGCCAAGTAAAATCAAGCAGGTGTGGTCAACCATGCAGGGTTACGGCTTGTAAGCAGGGGTGGGGGTGGGGGGGGGGGGGGTTCTGTATAATTATGAGCTGGGACTAGGATTTTGGCTGTGAATCCTTTAAAGCGTGTGGATTGCAGGTAAATTGAGATAACTCAAATGGAGATCTGTGGAGTTTGAACACTATGATGACAGACAGACGAGGGATTACACTGCAATGGTAATCTCTCATTTTAATATGTTTTGCTGAATCTATCCAATGTAAGTTCTGTTGATTCAAGGTCATAATGCTGTGTGTCCAGGAAAAAAAACTGTCTAAATTATTTATTATAAATTATTTTATATATATATATATATATATATATATATATATATATATATATATATATATATATATATATATATATATATATATATATATATATATATATAAATAAAATATACCAGACAAGTTAAAGTCTGCACCTCCTTGAAGACCTCACACCGATGGGCCTCTTTTCTTTTCTTCTACCCTCTATTCTTCATTATCTAATTCAAGTGTCAATTTTCAGCTGGCGCCTGCATTTACCCTTTCTTCTGCTATTGTCTCTGCTCAGCGGGGTGGGATGCCTCCCACTTAATCGTTGATCCAATTAATCTGAAAAACCTTTCTCTGCTTCTTTACAAGAATGATGGCCGATGAATAAAAATGTGCAACAAAAGAAGCAAGTTAAAACAGAGCAGTGTTAGTGATTGACACCGGAGCCAAAATGCCTGTTCATTGCCATTATGCCAGATCGAGTTATGGAACCTTAGTAGAGAAAGGTGGCCTTGATGAAAGAGATGAACATATCTAATTAACTTGGGTTAAATAAAAGTTTCCAGCTCCACACAAGTGAGTCAACCACCCCACAGCTTTTCATCATTTTGCCTCCTGGTAGGGCTTTGGAAATTGTGGGAGCTTATTAAACTGATGTCATTTTATCTTCATTCTGCAAAACACACCTGGCATTTCTATTTGCCATTTTCTCTTGGGTACACAAAGGGAACACTGGCTGCACTGCAGTACATTTCAGCAATCCAAGCAGGCCAGATGGGTTTGGGGTGCAGAAGTCTGCAGTTACATACTTGTCTACATGTACAAGCCCAGTCCCCAAAACACTGGGAGTTTGTGTAATGTGTTTTTTTTTAAAAAAACAAACCCAAATGCAGTGCAGTGATTTCCAACTCATATTTTATTAACAGCAGAAGAACACAGAAAATGAAAAAAACAAACAACAAAAAATCGAATTTTTAAACTAACAATATGTACTGTTTAAAGTGGGACTTTTGGTCATTTTGAATTTGATGGCACCAACTTGTCTCAAACATATCTGGGTACGTGAATGAATACCACTGTGTATCATCCCCTCTTCTTTGCAATATGTAAACATCTGGGAATTGAACAAGTGCTGCTGGGCTTTTGAGAACTGAATGTTGTCCAAATGTCCAATATTTGAACCAGCCCGAATCCACCATAGCACAATGTGTACCCCTTTGGCACTTTACCGACACGCTGTACATCCCTCTCCGACCAAGGCAAGGCAAGCCACATGGATCACTTGTCCCAGTTCCAATTCAATTCAGTTTATTCCATTTTATTTAAACATGGACATATATAATAACATGGACTGAACCACCACTCACAACCACTAGCACTTGATATAGCCTCTGTAGAAATTATCCACATATCTCACTTATCTTAACTGCACTACTGTATAGTTCTGTGTAAATAATCATTGTGTACATACGATAATTTTTAATCCTACAACTGTTTATAACTTGAATAGTTCACATTTCTGTATAACTGTATATCTCAGATTTCTGTAGTTTTTTATTTCATATTTATATCCTGTTCATAGCCTGTACATAGCTTGTACTCACTACAGCCTGTACATACTTATAGTTATAGAATATTCATAACATACTTCATACCATGTACATTATAACATACCATAATAGACCCATTTCTGTAATATACTTACTAGGGGTGCAACGATATTCGTATCGATATTGAACCGTTCGATACAGAGCTTTCGGTTCGGTACGCATATGTATCGAACAATACAACATTTGTAATTTATTTTATCAACTTTCCTTCTGACGATGCTGTCTGTGTTGAGCGCTCAGTGAATCTGCGTTCGACTACTCCGCCTAGGCTGCACTGTCGAGCGCAGATCCACTGAGCGCTCAACACAGACAGCATAGTCAGAAAGAAGAGCGCAGGGCAAGCTAGCGAGACAGAAGTTAAGCTCTCCTTGCAACATGGACCTCCCCCACCCTCATTCAGATCTGGCGTTTGGAATTATTTTGGTTTTCATGTGACGTATGACCCTGAAGGTAAGCGAGTCATGGACTAAAGTAAAACAGTATGTTGGATGTGCCATGCAATGCTCAATTACATGGGTGGGAACTAGTGTGTTAGTGCAGTTAGCTCGTTAACGTGTTGGCCGTCTAGCCCCATGCACGGGGCGATCGGCGGTAGCTCGTTAACGGAGATTTGCCGTGTTGTGGCGTTAAGGTCATTTCAACGAGATTAACCTGAAAGCACTAGTGGGAACACAACAAATATGACTGCACATTTACGCCGACATCATCCTAGTGCAAAGACAAAAACAACAAGCATGCTACTAACTTTAGCCGAGTCATTTAGACAGCTGTTAGCACGTGATTCTCCTTATGCTGCTGAGAATATAGCCCAGAAGAAGCGGATAGTATAGCTTTTATTTTGGAAAGAGACATTTCTCTGTAATAAACTCTCTTTTCCAAAGATGAGTGATTCCTCAATCAGATACAGGGCTTGCAATATCGCTAGCCCCAGGACGTCGGGCTAGCGATTTTTCCATTCGGGCTCCCAAAATCTCTCTTCCCTGCCCGTCGGGCTATTGTAGGAAGGAAAAATATATGTCAATGCTTTTGCATTCTTTCAGAAATGTAGCTGGCTAATTATGTCATTGGCATCGGTGAGCCACTGTCAATGTGACATATTGAAATCGCGTTTGAATTTGCGCTTGTTTTTTTTGCTTTCACTTTGCAATCGTGCGAACTGTGTATAGAGAGCGACAGTACTGATTGGTGAGTGATGATAATTTGTGCACCAATTCCTCTGACATTGTCTTATTAATCGTTAGCTTACTATGCAAACATGACAAGTGAAATCTCCCGCAGCAAGCTTAAACATGTGAGAGGTTGATCGCGCAGAGAATCGCTGAGCTTATGTGAGTGCGTGTGTAAAAGCAGCAGGATTTATATTTTATTTCTGCTAAGCCAAATAAGACAGGTCAGGGTGAAGAAGTGACAGCCAAAGAAAAGCTTACCACAAAACGGAGAAGTTATGACAAATCAGACTATAAGGCAAAAAGAAAGCGCAGCTTTATGGTTTCATGGACAAAATAATTTCTGTGGCTGCAATATGACGAGCTAAATAACCAGGGCTGCACATAAGTGGTCCGCAGGTGCGCATTCGCTGTCAAAATAAAAAACGCGCACAAGGGTTAGGGTTAAATTTAAAAACTGTACTTTTGAGTTAAAATATATATTTATAATTTTAATAAATGACAAATTAAAAATGCATGAACATTTTTTTGTATCAAAAAAATATCGAACCGTGACACCAAAGTATCGAACCGAACCGTGGATTTTGTGTATCGTTGCACCCCTAATACTTACATATCTATATTATTGCTAATATATAGTAATATATCTATATCATGGCTAAAGCACTTCTGGATGGATGCAAACTGCATTTCGTTGCCCTGTACCTGTGCATGTGCAATGAAAAAGTTGAATTCTATTGAATTCTATTCTATTTATTTATATACAGCCAATTCACAACAGTTGCTGTAAGCCACTTTATATTGTAAGATACAACAGAAAACAAAAACTAAAAGAGAGAAAACCTCAACAATTATTCCATTTGAACAAGCACTTTGGTGACAGTAGGAAGGAAAAACTCCCTTTTAACAGGAAGAAACTGCCTGTAAAACAAGGTTCAGGGAGGGGCGGCCACTTGACTCAAAAGGGTGGGGGTGAGGGGAGGAAGACAGGATAAAAGACATGCTGTGGAAGAGAGCCAGAGATTAATAATAACTAATGATTAAATGCAGAGAGGTCTATTAACACATAGTGAGCGAGAAAGGTGGCTGGAGAAGAAATAATACGTACAGCTAGGTCCATACAGGGAGTGCAGAATTATTAGGCAAATGAGTATTTTGTCCGCATCAACCTCTTCATGCATGTTGTCTTACTCCAAGCTGTATAGGCTCGAAAGCCTACTACCGATTAAGCATATTAGGTGATGTGCATCTCTGTAATGAGAAGGGGTGTGGTCTCAACACATCAACACCCTATATCAGGTGTGCATAATTATTAGGCAACTTCCTTTCCTTTGGCAAAATGGGTCAAAAGAAGGACTTGACAGGCTCAGAAAAGTCAAAAATAGTGAGATATCTTGCAGAGGGATGCAGCAGTCTCAAAATTGCAAAGCTTCTGAAGCGTGATCATCGAACAATCAAGCGTTTCATTCAAAATAGTCAACAGGGTCGCAAGAAGCGTGTGGAAAAACCAAGGCGCAAAATAACTGCCCATGAACTGAGAAAAGTCAAGCGTGCAGCTGCCAAGATGCCACTTGCCACCAGTTTGGCCATATTTCAGAGCTGCAACATCACTGGAGTGCCCAAAAGCACAAGGTGTGCAATACTCAGAGACATGGCCAAGGTAAGAAAGGCTGAAAGACGACCACCACTGAACAAGACACACAAGCTGAAACGTCAAGACTGGGCCAAGAAATATCTCAAGACTGATTTTTCTAAGGTTTTATGGACTGATGAAATGAGAGTGAGTCTTGATGGGCCAGATGGATGGGCCCGTGGCTGGATTGGTAAAGGGCAGAGAGCTCCAGTCCGACTCAGACGCCAGCAAGGTGAAGATGGTTTGGGCTGGTACCATCAAAGATGAGCTTGTGGGGCCTTTTTGGGTTGAGGATGGAGTCAAGCTCAACTCCCAGTCCTACTGCCAGTTTCTGGAAGACACCTTCTTCAAGCAGTGGTACAGGAAGAAGTCTGCATCCTTCAAGAAAAACATGATTTCCATGCAGGACAATGCTCCATCACACGCGTCCAAGTACTCCACAGCGTGGCTGGCAAGAAAGGGTATAAAAGAAGAAAAACTAATGACATGGCCACCTTGTTCACCTGATCTGAACCCCATTGAGAACCTATGGTCCATCATCAAATGTGAGATTTACAAGGAGGGAAAACAGTACACCTCTCTGAACAGTGTCTGGGAGGCTGTGGTTGCTGCTGCACGCAATGTTGATGGTGAACAGATCAAAACACTGACAGAATCCATGGATGGCAGGCTTTTGAGTGTCCTTGCAAAGAAAGGTGGCTATATTGGTCGCTGATTTGTTTTTGTTTTGTTTTTGAATGTCAGAAATGTATATTTGTGAATGTGCAGATGTTATATTTTTGGGTTTTTTGGGTTCATTGAGAACATGGTTGTTGTTCAATAATAAAATTATTCCTCAAAAATACAACTTGCCTAATAATTCTGCACTCCCTATATATATTTAGACGCTGACACAAATTTTGTTTTTACATGTTTACTGAAACATATTCCAATTATAGTTATATTATGAACATGGTCATAATTTGTGGACTCTCAGCTTTCAAATGACGGCACCCACATTTAAATTGAACAAAGAGTTTAGGAGCTTCAACTCCTTAACATGTGCCACGCCCTTTTCGAAGGGACTAAGAGTAATTGGACAATTGGAAATCAAAGGCTCTTCGTGGACCTGTGTGCAGGGGCGGATCTAGAAGGGTGGCATGGGGTGGCAAGTGCAACCCTAAAATGATCCCTTGCCACCCAAGTGCCACCCCAGTTTTCATATGACAGTGTTGTTTATTAAAATAAGATAGCATGAACAGTTTGAGTGTAGTTATAGTCAACAGTGAATATAAATGCTAAAACTGAATATATTGCATAGTGTCCCCCCCACCATTTTCTTGTTTTCAGTAGCAAGCATGCTTATGATTGTGCCAGAGCACATTTTGAACAACACCATGGGAATTTCGCTTTTACACAGGTGGTTGGATGTTACACTCTGGAAATGGAAGAAGGTGAGTGTTATTAACCCTCCACAGACACGCTGCACCCTGGTCCACAGACACGCTGCACCTCCAAATCACATGACTGATCTAAGCTGACATAGCAACAAGCTGCAGCCACTCTGACTCTGTAAATCCAGAGTTATGATAATATATATATAAGCCACACTTTTTTCTAAATACTGTCATCACGTTTGTGTGTGTTTTAAGCGTTTTCTAAGGGCAGCGCAAAAACAGTAAAGGAAAAAAAAGGGGGAAAAAAAAAACACCTCTTTCCTATCAGTGGAAAAATGTACCATGTCGACCAATTTTAAAAAAAGTCAACACGTAGGATTTGGTTTTTTAATTATGTGGGCTACAGACAATTATTAAGTTATAGACTGTATTTATATGAAAAACGTGTATACTTACTGCATTTGAATTATTTTAACCATATATAACCACCTGCATATGTGTTTGAAAAAAAAGGCTTTGATTTTGCCACCCCATTTGATTTCTTTGCCACCCTCATGCCACCCTAAGAACATTTCTCTAGATCCGCCCCTGCCTTTGTGGGCAATTTCTTTGTTATGCCATTATCAATTAACCAGATAAAAAGGTGTGGTGTGCTTGCATTTGAGAGATTTTGCTATGAACACACAACATGCGGTCCATGCAGGTGAAACAAGCCATCCTTAGGCTACGAAAACAGAAAAAAAACATCCAAGACATTGCTACAATATTAGGAGTGGCAAAATCTACAGTTTGGTACATCCTGAGAAAAAGACAAAACACTGGTGAACTGGTCCAAAAACACCTGGATGTCCACGGAAGAGAACAGTGGTGGATGATTGCAGAATCATTTCCATGCAGATTAAAAACCCCTTCACAACAATCAGCTAAGTGAATGAAGCTCCAGGAGGTAGGCATATCGATATCTTATATGTACCTTAAGGAGAAGACTGCATGAAAGTAAATACAGAGGGTTCACTGCAAGGTGCAAGTCACTCATAGGCCTCAAGAACGGAAAAGATTGCCTCAAAATATCTAAAAAAAGCCAGCACAGTTCTGGAAAAAAGCATTCAAAAAAGCACACAGCAAAGGCAGTGTGATGGCTTGGACAATGTACCAAAAAAATACAGCCAAAGCAACCCAGGAGTTTATTAAAGCAAAGCAGTGGAATATTCTTGAATATCCAAGTCAGTCACCTGATCTTAACTCAACTGAGCGTGTATTTCACTTGCTGAAGACAACACATCGGACAGACAGGCTCACAAACAAACATCAACTGCAAAGCGCTGCGGTAAAGGCCTGGCAGAGCATTCAAAAGGAGGGAGCTTAGCAGCACTTTCAGAGACTCCCTTGCTCAGGCAAAAATTGGGCCTAGTGTCCTCATCATTGAAAAACCTGTTCAGGACTAGGATACTCAGGTTAATCCTGCAGTACAGGGGTCTGGTCTGGTGAAGGGAAATATGGAAAATGACAGGAATTGTTTTATTGTTGGCATCATTATGGATGTTCCTGTTGTTGTAGTTTAAAATATGACTTTACTTGTTTTCATTATTATACTTGAGGGAAATGTACTAAAATGTACTGGTTCACTGTAAAGGATGATGGCCCAAATACTCCTATGAGAAAATCATGTCTACAGTAGTAAATATTGGAGTTTTAAGCTAGTGAACCGTTTTCAAATACACGCTTCAAATGTCAGTATCAGTATGTATTTTTCACTGTACCTGAACGTGGTTTTGTTTTAGTCGCTCTTCAAGTAGCAGACAGACGAGAGTAGTGAGTACGTTTTCCTCATCCATTTCTCTGATCAGGAGAGGTGGTAAGGGCGTGTACAGCTGGTGACACAAATTTGAAGGCTAGACCGTCCCATTTCACAAGCCTACAAGGCTTGCACTTCTGGCCTTTTCAGCTCATGAAGACCACGTTCTCCAAGGCTCCAGACCCTGAATTGGGATACAGCCTGTATGTGTTGTACCTTATGTTCAAAAGGGGAACTCAATACCATTCCAGCAGAACTGTTCAAATGTTTCAGTGTTTTACAAAGCCTTGCTTTGCCCATCACAAGTGAAATGCAGACAAGACAATGACACTGATTAAAGGAGAAAACTATCAAGCATTTTACAAATAACAGAGCCTGATTACCACCAAAATAGTGAGGACAATCTGGCAGAGATATGCTGCTCACCCAGCCTTCAAATACTTCTGGGTTTGATTGTTCAAGATTCAGAGCAGGTGTGAGAAGGACAGACAAAGCAATACTCCCCAATGGTAGAGTTACAGCTTCATGTGAAAGATAGAGACTTATTAGAAAAAAAGGGAAACAAAGGCAAAATAACCCAGCCTGCCCCAATCATTAAAGCTATTTAAACTTGAGTGTAAAAATCTAATCCTTTGTTAGGATAAGATGACCTTTATTAGTCCCACATGTGGGAAATTTGTGTCACAGCAGAAAAGTGGACAGTGCAAAGTTACAGCAGCAAAAATTTAGAAAAACACAGGAATAGGATAAGATAATAAGAACAAGATACTATATACACAATACAATAAAACACCATATGCAATAGAATAAAATACAATGTTGTCAGAAAAAGAGAATTACACTAAGTGTTATTGCACATGTGTGGATGTGTGTGTTTGGTCAGCTGTGAAGTCCATATTGTAGAGTCTGACAGCAGTGGGGAGGAAAGAACTGTGAAATCTCTCCGTCCCACATCGTGGGTGCCGCAGCCTGCCACTGAAGGAGCTGCTCAGTGCTGAGTCTCCTGCATGGGGTGGGAGATGTTGTCCAACAGGGATGACAGCTTAGCCGTCATTCTCCTGTCACTCACCACCTCCACTGGGTCCAGACGGCATCCTAATACAGAGCTGGCCCTTCTGATCAGCCTGTTCAGTCTCTTCCTGTCCCCAGCAGAGATGCTGCAGCCCAAGCAGACCACACCGTAAAAGATGGCTGAGGCCACCAAAGAGTCATAGAAGACCTGAGCTGTCATGGTCCCTGTGTCTCTCTGGTTGACTCTCTGTTAGGCAACATGTTTGTTTTTGTTTTCGCTCTCTCCCTCCTCCCTCTCGCTTTCGCCGCAGTGATCCTCATTGCGGGCTCCCGCTGCTGGCCTACACACCTGCGCTCATCACCACACTGGTCGCCGATCCCAGCTGATTGCCGCACTATTTAAGATGGCGGATCTACACTAGTCTTCGCTGGATCATTGAGCTATCAGCATCAGTCAACCCGTGAACCTACAAATCAGAATCTGTGTGTGACTCTTTCTTTAATCGGACCTTTTTGTGTGTGTAGATTTTCCCTGGACGTGATTACCAGACTACTTGAGGTGCGGCAGTGGAGAGTTGGATTTGGACAGAAAGTGTGGAGCACTTCTTCCCGACCCCTGTTTCCCGACGGACCCTTCTGACTAAGGAAAACCCGGCTTGTGCCTGAGTCCCTTTAAGAAATCTTATCATGAGCTTCCACAGCAGGTACAGCCTGCTCTGCCCTTTCCTGTAGAGGACTGGAATTATGAGTCTAGTCCAGTTTATTGTTCAGATGAACACCAAGGTACCTGTAGCTGTCCACGGCCTCAATGTCCATACCTTGGATATTTAGTAGTTGCAGAGGGTGTCTGTGCCTGTGGAAGTCTATCATCAGCTCCTTGGTTTTCCTAGTGCTGATCTGGCAGTAGTTCTGCTGGTACCAGTCCACAAAGCCTTGGGTCAGTTCTCTGTCCTCCCTGTACAGACATTTCATATTCTATTCTTTACAAACTTCTTCCCCCAAGGCAATCCGACTGTTTTTCTTAGTAAGGTTAACTAATTAAAATTTTCAGTATGGCAGCAGACTCTGCAGTCCCTTATCCTTTGCATTCATTGTTATGTGGCGTTTTCCAATACATTTGTGTCACGGTCTGAGGGGACAGACCGTGCAGGGGTGTGTGTGGTGGACCCAGATGCAAACACAAGAGAGTGGACCGGAGTAAACTTCAACTGAAAGCGAGCCTTTATTGTGGCTGATGACAGGTCTCAACACAAAGCAGAAACATCGTGACTAAAACTGAACCTAAACTAAACTGGGAAACAGGTACTGATAAACTAAGGAGACTCAGAAAACCATGACAATGTTGTACAGACTGACCGGGAGGACATGGAGGGTAGGAACACAGACGACGTGACGCAGACTACATGAAACACAGAGACTAAATACACATGAGGGATGATCAGGGGAAGTGGCCACACATGGGATCACAGCTGACACACATGAACCTAACGACAGGACAGGAGGGTGCAACTGAATACACTGACATGAATACAGATTTACAAAGTAAAACAGGAAACATGGAAATTAGACATGACAAGAACTAAACATAACCACGCAGACAGGACTCACGACCCAGGGAAACTTAGTACAGGGGAGATGACATAACTGACAGCATGAACTTGACAATACAAGACACACAGACATAAACACACGAAGGGCAAGGGAGGCTTGATACGAGGGTAACACATACAACTGGCTGGACTACCTAGTGAACCTAAACAAACAATAAACGATAATCATCAAAATAAGTTAAACACAAAACACTGGGTCGCACGACCCAGGACCATGACAATTTGACCTGATAACAGCTTTGCAAATGACCTAACAGCATTGTAGGTCTTCATGCATATCCTCATAAATTGCATTTTTAAATAGCCTGAATAATGGATAAAATTTAAAACCACCCTGAGAGAAAAAGGTTATATGAAATGCATGGTCAAATATGTGGTTAAAGTTAAACAGTCTTCCAAGTTAGCTGAAAAGTATATTAAATGTTGTCTTTTTAAAAATTAGTATTTTAGAAATAATACCATAGTTACCATTGACTACTTAGAAATTCAAATACCACACTTTTCAGATTGTCTGATGCACCTTGGTATTGATTCTCCTTTTGATGGTTTTTAGGGTACACCTATGTTGAGGGATTTCATTTTTAAGTATATTGAGGAGAAAATATCTAATCACAGGAACATTCGGAAAGGTGGTTTTTTCCCCACTCTCAGTAAGATTAGGAGACAGTGTGTTGATTGCCAAAAACAATGCTTGCTTGGCTCAAGATTTTTGATGCCTGTCTGACTTTATATGCATTTATAGAAAGAGCAAACAAATAACAAGACTGCAGTGCCCGACAGCTAATTACCATACAGTACATAAGCTTTAATCACAGTTGATTAGTCCCAGAACTTGAAACATACAGTGAATATTCCCCTTTCACCAGCATTAAAAGATTTTCATGACAAATAAAAGCTCAATTAAAAAAATGAGAGTATCCAAGGCTGATTTAAAGAGTGGGTTTCTTTGATGGGGATTTCTAGTGGCAGCAGCATCAATTTCATGTGCCAGTCTTTAAAATACCATTTCACGATCAAAGCAGCCAAACGTGAGTACAGGGACAGGGTGGAGCAACAGTTTGACAACCCTCGGAGTATGTGGCAGGGACTAAACACGATCACAGACTTTAGAGGGAAAACCAGCACACCGCAGACCACGGCCTCTCTGTGTGAGGATCTAAACGTATTCTACGCTAGATTCGACGCAGCGAACACCATGAGACCGGACAGTGTGCGCACCGCGGATGACGTCAGTGCGCACACTGTGTCTGAGGAGGATGTGCGGAAGTGCTTCAGGAAGGTGAACGCGCGCAAAGCTACTGGTCCGGACGGGATTCCCGGCCGCGTCCTCAAGTCATGCGCGGCTCAGCTGGCTGGAGTGTTCACACACATCTTCAACCTTTCCCTCTCTCTGTCTGTAGTCCCAGCCTGCTTCAAAATGGCCACCATCGTCCCTGTACCCAAATCCTCCACCATCTCCTCATTGAACGACTGGCGACCTGTAGCCCTGACCCCCATCGTAAGCAAATGCTTCGAGAAGCTGGTCAGGGACTTCATCTGCTCTGCACTACCCGACTCACTGGACCCTCTACAGTTTGCATACCGCCACAACAGGTCCACTGATGATGCCATAGCCCTGACACTACACACTGCCCTGTCACACCTGGAGAAGAGAGACACGTATGTGAGGATGCTGTTTGTAGATTACAGCTCAGCATTCAATACCATCGTTCCCTCGAAGCTGGACAGGAAACTGCAGGATCTAGGACTGAGCAGCTCCCTCTGCAGCTGGATCCTTAGCTTCCTGTCTGACAGACGCCAGGTGGTCAGACTGGGCAGCATCACCTCATCCCCCATCACACTGAACACTGGTGCTCCACAGGGGTGTGTACTGAGCCCTCTCCTGTACTCACTCTACACCTACGACTGCACGGCCACTAACAGCTCCAACATCATTGTGAAGTTTGCGGACGACACTACAGTGGTGGGTCTTATCACCAACGGTGATGAGACGGCTTACAGGGAGGAGGTCAGCGCCCTGACCCACTGGTGTCAAGACAACCATCTCACCCTCAACGTCGCAAAGACAAAGGAGTTGATAGTGGACTTCCGGAGGTGCAGAGAAGTACACACCCCCATCACCATCAACGGCGCTGCTGTGGAGAGAGTGAGCAGCTTCCGGTTCCTTGGAGTACATCTGGCTGAGGATCTTACGTGGTCAGTACACACAAACAAAACAGCAGCAGCGCCTCTTCTTTCTCAGGAGACTGAAAAGATTCGGCATGAGCCCCCGCATCCTCAGGACCTTCTATCACTGTGCCATTGAGAGCATCCTCACTGGATGCATCACCACCTGGTATGGCAACAGCACCGCCTACAACTGCAAAGCTCTCCAGCAAGTAGTGCGGTGCTCTGAACGGATAATTGGAGGTGAGCTTCCCTCCCTCCAAGACATCTACAGGAAGCGCTGCCTGAGGAAAGCGGGGAGGATCATCAAGGACTCCAGTCACCCCAGCCATAAACTGTTCAGACTGCTTCCATCAGGAAGGAGGTTCTGCAGCATCCGGTCCCGTACCAGCAGACTGAGAGACAGCTTTTTCCACCAGGCCATCAGACTGCTGAACACGTCATAGACACCTCAGCTTCACTACTGGAACTTCAACATTATGCACTCCACACTGTATATAAATGCCACTTGTTTTGCACATATTCAACTCTGTATATTTTATATATTTTATTATTATTATTATTATTATTATTATTATTATTATTATTATTTATTTATTTTTTTTTACTATTTAATTTGTAAAAATGTGTACACACACACACACACACACACACACACACACACACACACACACACACACACACACACACACACACACACACGTAGGAAAATATTTAGTATACACATCCAGAAATGCATACACTATTATATATTGTACATATATTTATTAGTTTCAGGTTGGCCATTCTCGTATTTTGCTCGTTTGTGTTGTTGTGTTTGCACATCTCTGTTGCTTGTGGGGCTCGCACACAAGAATTTCACTCGCATGTGCTGTGCCAGTGTGCCTGCACATGTGATGTGACAATAAAAGTGATTTGATTTGATTTGACTTCTTAGATATCTCATTATCATTTTGTATCTCAGAAATTAGTCTCGGATTTAAAGAACCTGAAAAAGGTATTTATGATTCTGTAACACACACACACACACACACACACACACACACACACACACACACACACACACACACACACACAAAGATTCTAGGTCCGACCAACCGTCTCCGCCGTGGGCAAAATGATGACGGGTAATAAGGTAATTACAAGGTAATTTATTAATACAATGCTCCAAAAATAAAAAATAAAACAGTCCAGTGTCCCATTTGCGTACAAAGTAAAAACACACAGTCCAAGGCCAGAGCCACCTATGCCAGAAAGCCAGATGCATTCCACATCACTTTAACAGGGGTAGCAGTTGTCCTCTGAGACCCACCACCCTGTAAGTAGACAGCCAGTGATCACTCCGGCCTCTGCAACTCAACTGCCTGAAGCTGCGGCGTGTAATAGGTCCTGGCCTGCACAGAGAGACAAAGTAACACAGCAGTGTTTGTAGTGTGGGCTGTAAGTAGACCAGTGTATCAGTGCAATTAATTACACCTGCCTCTAATTAGTCCAACCCCATTACAGCCATTAGCTCACCACAAATGTGACACACACACACACACACACACACAACCACTCCCAAACCAGAGCAACGTCACACAAAAATATGGACATGAATTAATACAGGCACATTAGTCTACCATGTTACAATTCCATAAGATACATTTTAAATTCTACACAGAGCCTTTTAGCTTATTTATAAACACTGCAAACCCTTTTCATGTGTCTATACTGAGCATATATAATCCCAACATTGTTCAAGTTCTTTGTTATGTTAACATGACGTCTGTGTGCATCATGTTGTGTTTGCCCTTTTCCCCGTCTCATTATTATTATTAGTAGTATTAGCTGTGTTCCCAGTGTGCTCCTACGTCCCTCGTTAGCCTTCTGTGTATTCATGTCGTTCTTATTTTACACTGTGTGTTCCGTGTGCTAGCTCGCCTGCCTGTTTAATTCATTTTGCATTCTCAGTTTAGTTTTCTGTTCCGTTGCAATCCAGCAATAGGTGTTTACACATACCTTTAAGGGATAGAATTAGTTCCACTCTGGAGTCCCCACTTACCTGTTTGATCAAAGGATCAATGATCTTGAGTTACTAGACTTTACGACACTGACGCATTGGGCTACGATTTTAGGTTTAGTTTGTGGATGATACAGCCATCATGGGGTGTATTTGGGATGTTCAGGAAGAGGAGTACAGGAGTCTAGTCGTCACGGGTTTGAAACTGACTCAGGCGCAGACCCAAAATCCTTGGCAAGGAAGACAGTGTGTTTATTTACACTGGAAACACCAGGTGACGATACATACACAGTGTGGCATGGGACAAGGGTCCGAGGCTCCAGGGTCCAGGAAAAAGGGAAATTAGTCCAACACAAGCTCCTCTCCTCAGGAGTTTCTTTACACACACGCTCGCTTGGTTGGTTTCGCAGGAAACAGATCCAGGGTGGATCTACAGACACGCACAGAAAAGTCTAATTAGAAAACGATCTCAAGAAACTCACAGACTCTGACTTGCAGATTACAGAGGGACTGACACTGATGGCACAATGATCCAGCGAAGAATAACACAGGTCCATCTTCAATCTGCTGGAATCAGCCGCAGGTGTGACGGTGAGCACAGGTGCGTTGGCTAGTGGTGGGAGCCCATAATGAGCACCGCCCCGGCAGAGAGGAAAGAGAGAGAGGGAGAGAGAGCAAAAACAAAACATGTCGCCTACACAGAGTCAGCCAACAAGGCACGGGGACCATGACAGCAGTGAGGAATTTTGTTACATGGAGTCACACCTACCACCTGCAACTCAACACCTCAAAGACCAAGGAACTGGTTGTGGACTTCGGGAGGTTCAGACCAGGTCCACTATCAGTTAAGATAAAGGAGGTGGAGGTGGTCAACACCTCGGGCTGTGGGTGGACGACAAACTGAACTGGTCATACAACACACAGCACCTGTATAAGAAAAAGGCCAAAGCAGACTGTGTTTCCTCAGGAGGCTGAGGTCTTTCAACATCTGCAGGAACCTTCTGAGGATATTTTACTAGTCGGTGGTTGCTGGAGTACTGTTCTATGCTGTTTTGTGCTGGGGGAGCAGCACAGCAAAAAATGACTCACACAGGCTGGAAAAAACTAATCAGGAAGGGTGGCTCTGTGGTCGGCATGAAGCTGGACACTCTGGTTATTCATGATCATATGCAGAGCATATTGAACATTGTCCATAATGTATGGCAGGTTTTTTTGTGTGTCCTCCTCTGCCACTGTCACCAGGCGAGTTCACTCAGCAACAGCTTGCTTCTGCCCAAGACTAGGACCAATAGATTTAAAAACTAACTTGTCCCACATGCCATCAAACTGTTTAACTCCTCGCTGTAGGGGAGGGGGAGGGGGAGGACAAAGGAGGGCAGGGACTAAGCAGTAGCATTTTGGCTGCTGCACTGTGTATTCATAGATGTTTAGATATGCTATATTTATGCTTATATTCATATTTTCCCCTTTATTCTTTATTTCAACTTTTATTACTATGCAAATTTTTGTTGGTGTTCTGCTACTGGAAACTGAATTTCCCAGAGGAACCTACCTGAGGGATTAATGAAGTTCAGTCTAGCTATCTATAATGTGAGGTGGTATAACTTGGAGCAACAGCCTGCCATTGGGCTCTTTTCTTGGTCACTCACTCAGCTCAACAACTTAAAAATGCCCATTAAGTTGTTCACTGCTCCCCTGTCTGTGTCAGCATTCAATAGTGAGATGTTAAACTCACCATTGAGGGTTAGGAGACTGTTGAACCAGTTCAACTCATCAAAGATGGACTACAGCAGTGATCTGAAAAACTCACTACTAGTTATCACAAATGCTTGTGTAGCGGGTTGTGGTCTGTGGTTTGGCTACAGGTGGTTCAGTGGGTTCAGAGGGCAGTGCCAGGGGGAGGCACTGAGAGCAGACAGCTGTGCAGCATTCATTGGTGACAGAGGAACATTTAACATTTAAACATTTAACAGCTGTGTCTGTTTCTTCCTGGGCAAATTAACACTAACACATGTTACACTGATATTCTACTATTACACATTACATGATTGTTATCAGCGGACAAAATTTGATTGACAGATAAGACTGGTACAGATAAGTGGATGGGTCAAAAAAAAAAACCCAAGAAGTACAAACTTTCACTGTTCACACTGACTGGGTTAATCCACACAGCAGGGAAGATACAACAGGATAATACCTTGCAATTTCTGGACAGTGCTGTGCACATTGAAGAGAATGGAAACCTCAACATTGCAGTTTACCTGAAGCCCACACACACAGTCCTACCTACTCTTTGACTCCCACCACCCTCTGAAACACAAACTTGGAGAAATCAGGACCATAAAACATTCCCTCTAATGCAGAAGGCAAAGAAAAGGAACACACACATATAAAGGAACGTCTTGATACATGCTCAGTCATCCAGGTAAGCAAATCCCCAAAAGTTTTCAGTGGGGGAAACGTTTCTCCCACTAAGATTTCTAAGCTTCCCTTTATCTCAAAGATCCTGGAAAAAGTGGTCTGTAAACAACTTCAGACCTGCTTAGATACCAATGGTATTACTGAAAAATTCCAGTCAGGCTTCAAGCCTCGACATGAGAGAGCTTTGTTAAGAGTTTTTAATGATCTCCTTTTAACCACTGATTCAGATTGCTCTGTGGTTCTAGTCTTACGGGATCTGAATTCTGCGTTTGACACAGTAGATCATAACATTCTATTATCAAGGTTGGATCAAGTAGTTGGTCTTAAGGGCACAGCCTTATCATGGTTTAAATCTTATCTTTCAGAGAGGTCATTCTCTATCGCTATGGGGCAATATTCTGCCTCCTCTGCTCCCTTTTTCTGTTGTGTGCTGTTGTGTGTTTTGGGCCCTACAGTGGGGCAAAAAAGTATTTAGTCAGCCACCGATTGTGCAAGTTCCCCCACTTAAAATGATGACAGAGGTCAGTAATTTGCACCAGAGGTACACTTCAACTGTGAGAGACAGAATGTGAAAAAAAAATCCATGAATCCACATGGTAGGATTTGTAAAGAATTTATTCGTAAATTAGGGTGGAAAATCTCTGGCTCTCACAAGACCTGTAACGTCTTCTGTAAGAAGCTTTTCTGTCCCCCACTCGTTACCTGTATGAATCGCACCTGTTTGAACTCATCATCTGTATAAAAGACACCTGTCCACAGCCTCAAACAGTCAGACTCCAAACTCCGCCATGGCCAAGACCAAAGAGCTTTCGAAGGACACCAGGAAAAGTATTGTAGACCTGCACCAGACTGGGAAGAGTGAATCTACAATAGGCAAGCAGCTTGGTGTGAAAAAATCAACTGTGGGAGCAATCATCAGAAAATGGAAGACATACAAGACCACTGATAATCTCCCTCCATCTGGGGCTCCACGCAAGATCTCATCCCGTGGGGTCAAAATGATCATGAGAACGGTGAGCAAAGATCCCAGAACCACATGGGGGGACCTGGTGAATGACCTGCAGAGAGCTGGGACCAAAGTAACAAAGGTCACCATCAGTAACACACTACAACGGCAGGGAATCAAATCCCGCAGTGCCAGACGTGTTCCGCTGCTGAAGCCAGTGCATGTCCAGGCCCGTCTGAAGTTTGCCAGAGAGCACATGGATGATACAGCAGAGGATTGGGAGAATGTCATGTGGTCAGATGAAACCAAAGTAGAACTTTTTGGTATAAACTCAACTCGTCGTAAATATTAAACATTATTGTAAAATCTTAAATAACACTGCCCCTAGCTATTTAACAGAACTTCTTCATTTGTATAATCCTAAAAATCCTAAGATCTTCTAACCAGATGCTCTTAATGCAACCTAAGTCTAGGTTGAAAACCAGAGGTGATCGTGCCTTTGCTATTGCAGCTCCTAGACTGTGGAAAAACCTCCCTATTGCCTTTCGCTCTTCTGAGACTGTTCAGTCTTTTAAATCTCGTTTAAAGACCCATCTTTTTACTCTGGCTCTGACGTAAGATAGTTTGATTATCATTTGGTTGGTTTCTATGTTTGTCTCGTCTTGTGTTGTTGTTTGGTAAATTTGTCTTATTTTATTTATTTCCTAACTTGTGAAGCACTTTGATCAAAACTGTTGTTTTTAAATGTGCTATATAAATAAATTTTGATTGATTTTATTGTCATTTCATCCATGTACAGTGGTACAGTACAGAGTGAAATGAGACAGCATTCCTCTGAGACCCTGATTAGGTAGAGGATCATTAAGGGGTCCATTGTCCCTCTTGGTGGGTTACTCCCACAGAGCTTAAATCTGGGACTCTCCACCATTGGACCCTAGAACTGAAGAAGCTTCTCAGATGAGAGGTGAAACATCTTCAAGCACTTAAGAAGTCCAGACGCTTTTTGTTCCAAGCTCCTTAGACTTTAAACTAAGTTGTTTCAGCTATTTTGACTATTAGTAGCTTCTCTGTTCTTCTGTTTATGCACATATGTTTTCAAACTAATTATACCACATTTAAAAGTAAGATTGTTTTGGCTTTTTATTATCAGAGTTGGTGCTGGAAAAACTCTGGACACGATTTTAATCACTTAAAAAATATGCAAAAAAAAATTTTCAATTGCATATTTTGATATTATATAAGGTATTGACTTAAATATTTAGTGACGAGAACCATGATGTTTAATTTTACATTACTTAGAGCAAAATTGAGTATTTTGGTCTAAATAAACAAAAATGTGATGTCCACATATGTGGACGCCAGGTCCTAGGAGGTTAAATTAATACATATGTATTAAAAAAAATGCAAAATCATACTTTTTTTGTATAAACATTGCCCTGGATTGTCTTTTAGTCAGTTGGGTTAACACTTGTATTCATATTTTTAACCCCAAAATTGGGTTTTATCTGGCAGACATGTTTTGCCCCTTATCTCAAGAATCACTGATTATCATATATCATATGGTCCGCCATTCATCTCTGGTTGATTCTAATAAGTCCATTTTCTTTCTCTTGCTTCTTTGTTTTTTCTCACTCTTCTCTTTTCTATATCTGTGCTTGTTTATTTCTGTTTTTTGTGTGTGGGACTCTATCTCTGGTTCCCGCCACTGCCCGAACACACCTGTGACAATCAACCAGCTGTTCCTGCTGATCTCATCAGCGAACGTCATTCTTCACCTGATCATTAAGCTACCTAGTTAGTGAAACCCTCACTCTTCCTGCTTTTGTGTATTCCGATCATGTCTCTGCCCTGTGCAGGTTCCCAGACTTCCTTCCCAGTGAGAGAGAGTGTTGCCTGTAGTTGTATTTGGGTGTTTGAATGCCCTTTGCCCCTGTACCACTACACCCCTTTTTTGCATTGTGTCATTGTGTAAATATTTCCACTTTAAATAAACACATCAGAACCTGTGCTTGAGTCCACCCTGCCTGCTGGCCTTGCTAATGTCAAAAGACATGAAGAAACGCCTTAACCCCTTCATATTTATTTTACACATTCCCAACATGAATACAGCACACTATGTGATGTATGCATGTGAGGATTTCAGGAATGGTATCAAATTATTTTGAAGCTTATGCGTAAGTTCAATAAGGAAGATCCAAATAAGATCATAATCACTCATCTGCCTGCTTTCCTGGGTGTCCAGCTGTTTTTCTGTTCTTTAGATGACTGCCACTTTCCCACATTGTCAATCTCAATACTGAAATCATCATTTTAGTCCAATCATCTTCTTGGCCACCTTCTTTGAGCCAATCAGCCTCCACTTCATATGGTTTCAATCTGTGCTCTCCATCATTCCCCCTTTCAGACTCTCTTTTGTGCAACCCACCTCCTCATCATCCCCACCTGAGACACCTCAGCCAGAGCTCCATTCAAGGCTCAGTCTTCATCTTTACCACCATCAGCGGTGGGATTGTGTCCTAAATCCTATAATCACTGAGATTCTTTTCTACCATGATGGGTCATCGGGGTCTAATTGCCAAATACATCACCTTCTCTAATTCAATAAATCATGAACAATTCTTTCAGGTGATCTCTCCTCATTGAAGTTCTTTTAAATGCGTTTGGACATACATTAAACTGTCCCAGGTTAATAATACTGAAAGATGGCTATAGAAAGAGCCTATAGTCAGAGTTTACTCTATATCTTTTCTTTCTCATATCTTTAATGCAATACTCATTATAATTTAAAAAAGGTTACAAAATATTAACAACATTAGCACTGCTGTGATTATGTTGCTAGCAGTGTAATGTGCTCTAATGTGACCCTGACCAACACAAAACATTGATGCATGATTGGCAGACCTAAGTAACAGAGTGCTTCTCTTGTAAGAATGTAAAACTTACTTTTATCAGTGCATGAATTTCAACATTCATTTCTTTATTTGATAGAGACAGTAAAGCATGGAGAGAGAGAGGAAGACATGCAGCAATAGGCCTTGGGTCAGACTCAAACCCAAACCTGCTACTCAAGAGACACTCGCTAGACTAGTTCCGCCAGCTCCAGCTCCCGCACCAGTGCCCTCTCGGTTTATCCCGCAGACTCTAGGTTGTGTCCTCTGCCGCCCTTCATGAGGGAATTGGGCTGCTGTGGGAGTTTTCTGGCAGGACTCAAATGCAGGACTCAGAGTTGTGCAAGCAGAACAGGGTTTCTTTTTACAGCACCAGGTGAGATATGTACGTATATACAGTCAATGAAGGTTGAGGGTTCCAGGGGTCCAGAGGGAAGGTCCAGGGCTGGGCGGGAAAGCACTTGCTCACACTCTTCTTCAACCAATCCGTGCTAACTACTACACTCAGTCCAGAAATCCATGCTGTGCCTCACTCACACACCTCATGCATCCAGGCAGGGTCCAGGGAAACAGGTGGGAGAACAACAATTAGTAAACCATCCAGATCATCACGGGAAAGAAGCACCAGAAAAGAGCCGGGGCTACACTAACTGAAGTGAGTACAACAATCAAGCAAGGACCAACACTCCACTGAGACCTTAAATACTGCCAGGAGTAATCAGCTGGGATGAACAGCAGGTGTGCATGGTGTGGGCGTTGAATCCAGGATGGCACAGAACCCCAGGTGTCGCCCTGGCGGAGAAGGCGAGCACAACCACCAGAGCAGCATATGGCAGACCGTGACAGTTTCCTGCTATTCCAACATTTTCCCCAGGATTTCTGACAATGCTGCAAAGATTTCTAAAGTAACTGGCTGCCTTTGTGACTGTGCCCTGTGCTGAGTCCATCCATCATCCACAACTCAGTATTCTTCTTCCTCCAAACACGACGAGTTGAGTTTATACCAAAAAGTTCTACTTTGGTTTCATCTGACCACATGACATTCTCCCAATCCTCTGCTGTATCATCCATGTGCTCTCTGGCAAACTTCAGACGGGCCTGGACATGCACTGGCTTCAGCAGCGGAACACGTCTGGCACTGCGGGATTTGATTCCCTGCCGTTGTAGTGTGTTACTGATGGTGACCTTTGTTACTTTGGTCCCAGCTCTCTGCAGGTCATTCACCAGGTCCCCCCGTGTGGTTCTGGGATCTTTGCTCACCGTTCTCATGATCATTTTGACCCCACGGGATGAGATCTTGCGTGGAGCCCCAGATGGAGGGAGATTATCAGTGGTCTTGTATGTCTTCCATTTTCTGATGATTGCTCCCACAGTTGATTTTTTCACACCAAGCTGCTTGCCTATTGTAGATTCACTCTTCCCAGTCTGGTGCAGGTCTACAATACTTTTCCTGGTGTCCTCCGAAAGCTCTTTGGTCTTGGCCATGGCGGAGTTTGGAGTCTGACTGTTTGAGGCTGTGGACAGGTGTCTTTTATACAGATGATGAGTTCAAACAGGTGCCATGTAACGAGTGGGGGACAGAAAAGCTTCTTACAGAAGACGTTACAGGTCTGTGAGAGCCAGAGATTTTCCTTGTTTGAGGTGACCAAATACTTATTTTCCACCCTAATTTACGAATAAATTCTTTACAAATCCTACCATGTGGATTCATGGATTTTTTTTTCACATTCTGTCTCTCACAGTTGAAGTGTACCTCTGGTGCAAATTACTGACCTCTGTCATCATTTTAAGTGGGGGAACTTGCACAATCGGTGGCTGACTAAATACTTTTTTGCCCCACTGTATACTGAGAAAAAGGTTTAAGGTTTCGCGGTTTATGAAATACTACAACCAGATTACATTCCCACTTACCAAACTCACTTCTCCCACTCGAATTTTCCCGTGCTCACCTGAGGCTGATCAGGTGTTTCCTAGATTAAAAGAGCTATTTAGCACCACACCCATCCCTACCCATCCCAACACCTCCAAGCAGTGTACTGTGCAGGTGGACTCTGCTGACACCAGTGCAGGAGCAGTCCCATGCTCTCAATGTGACATTGTTTACACTCCTTACCAGTTCCCAGTCATCCCTGGTCACACATAGCGTTAGATGTTGTCACTGGTGTGCCATGCTCCTCAAATTATTCATTCCAACCATAGTTGATAGGTTTTCTAAAGCGCCCACTTCATACCTCTTACTACGCTTCCTTCAGCCCCACAAACTGCCACTCTACTTGTCAATCATGTTTTCAGACTACATGGGGTCCCCCAGGATATTGTCTCTGACAGAGGGCCACAGTTTGTCTCTCACGTGTGGAAAGCATTCTGCACAGCCTTGGGAGTAGAGTTGAGTCCTCAGGCTATCACCCTGAGTCTAACAAACAAACAAAACGGGCAAACCAACAACTGGAAGCTACCCTTCGTTGTGTAGCCGCCTCAAACCCAACTTCTTAGAGCTCACATCTAGCCTGCATTTGATATGCACATAATTTTCTCACCTCACAAATACTGGGTTTTCCTTTTTGAAATCTGTCTCGGTGACCAGCCACCACTGCTCCCTTCTTAAGAAACAAAGATCGCAGTATGTGCAGGAAGAACTACGCTGCAGTTGGAGGATTTGGCGACATACCAGAGCGGTGCTCTGCATAACCGTCGACTCACAGATCGGAGGAAGACCCCAGCTCCTCACTACACCATTTGCTAAAAGGTTTGGTTATCATCAATGCACATTCCTCTTTAATGTATGTGTAAAAAGCTGGCCCAGTGCTTTCTAGGTCCTTTTGATATCCAGTGCATCATAAACCCTGTAAGGAGCAGCGCGGCTGATGTCTGGTGTCAGAGTACTGTCTCACACACAAGTGGTAATGTGTTAGTTGTGCTTAGTGTCCGATTCTATGATCGCCAAAGTATTTACAGGATCCCTTATACCTGTATTCCTTCCTGCAGCTTGCCTCATTTTTTCCCAGCCACCAAACTACCTGCCTTTCTGAGTTCATCTCCCCCTGGATATACATCACCCCATCTGCCTGCACCACCATCAACCCACACTCACCTCACCTCAGCCACCAGTGTGTGTCAAGTAAGCTTGCCAACTCTCTTCTTCACATTACTCGTCTTCCGCTCACCATGCCCGTGCACTAACGACTTCTCTCTTTCGTTCCTCCGTAAAATGCTCGAGTATCTCCTCCAGCTGTACTTCCCAGTATTGAATTGTTACAATATTCTTTCACTGTAAATAAATCTGTTTCACTGCTGCTAAACTTGTCTGTGTGATCTGCTACCTGGGTCCACCCGAGTTACTCCTCACAACAGTTCTAAAATCAGTAACACACTTCCCCACCCACATCAGATATTCTCATTGTTTCTACACACTCTTTACTACTAAAGATATTTGCTCATATATATTTTCTCATTTCAGACCATCCATTTTCATCCGCTTTGTCCGGGGCCGGGTCGCGGGGGCAGCAGCCTAAGCAAAGCGGCCCAGACCTCCCTCTCCCCAGCCACCTCCTCCAGCTTATCCGGGGGAATACCAAGGCGTTCCCAGGCCAGCCGAGAGATATAATCTCTCCAGCGTGTCCTGGGTCTGCCCCGGGGCCTCCTCCCGGTGGGACATGCCTGGAACACCTCACCCAGGAGGCGCCCAGGGGGCATCCTTGTCAGATGCCCGAACCACCTCAGCTGGCTCCTTTCGATGTGGAGCAGCAGCTGCTCTACTCTGAGCCCCTCCCGGATGGCCGAACTTCTCACCCTATCTCTAAGGGAGAGGCCAGCCACCCTTCAGAGGAAGCTCATTTCTGCCGCTTGTATCCGCGATCTCGTTCTTTCGGTCACTACCCACAGCTCGTGGCCATAGGTGAGGGTAGGGACATAGATCGACCGGTAAATTGAGAGCTTCGCTTTTACACTCAGCTCCCTCTTCACCATGACGGACCGGTGCAGCGTCCGCATTACTGCTACTGCAGCCCCAATCCGTCTGTCGATCTCCGGCTCCCTTCTCCCATCACTCGCGAACAAGACCCCGAGATACTTGAACTCCTCCACTTGGGGCAGGAACTCATCCCCGACCCGGAGTGGGCACTCCACCCTTTTCCGGCTGAGAACCATGGCCTCAGATTTGGAGGTGCTGATCCTCATTCCCGCTGCTTCACACTCGGCTGCGAACCGCTCCAGTGCGAGCTGGAGGCCCTCACCCGATGAAGCCAACAGAACCACATCATCTGCAAAAATCAGAGATGAGATTCTGAGGCCACCAAAGCGAAAGCCCTCCGCCACTTGGCTGCGCCTAGAAATCCTGTCCATAAAAATTATGAACAGAACCGGAGACAAAGGGCAGCCCTGGCGGAGCCCATCACCCACCGGGAACGAGTCCGACTTATTGCCGGCAATGCGAACCAAGCTCTTGCAACGGTTGTATAGGGATCGAATGGCCCGTAGCAATGGACCAGACACCCCATATTCCCGCAACACCTCCCACAGGACACCCCGAGGGACACGGTCGAATGCCTTCTCCAAGTCCACAAAACACATGTAGACTGGTTGGGCAAACTCCCATGCACCCTCAAGTATCCTGGAGAGGATAAAGAGCTGGTCCAGTGTTCCGCGACCAGGACGAAAACCGCATTGTTCCTCCTGTATCCGAGGTTCGACTAACGGACGAACTCTCCTTTCCAGCACCCTGGCATAGACTTTCCCAGGGAGGCTGAGGAGTGTGATCCCCCTGTAGTTGGAACACACCCTCCGGTCCCCTTTCTTGAAGATGGGGACCACCACCCCGGTCTGCCAGTCCACAGGTACTGCCCCTGATCTCCACGCAACATTGCAGAGGCGTGTCAACCAGGACAGCCCTACAACGTCCAGAGCCTTCAGGAACTCGGGGCGGACCTCATCAACACCAGGGGCTCTGCCACCAAGGAGTTGTTTAACTGCCTCAGTGACCTCGCCCCCGGAAATTGGCGGGTCATTCCCCTCATCCCCAGACTCTGCTTCCTCCTCGGAAGACGTGTCAGTGGGATTAAGGAGGTCCTCGAAGTATTCCTTCCACCGCCTGACAATTTTCTCAGTCGACGTCAGCAGCGCTCCGCCAGCACTATACACAGTGCAGGTAGAGCACCGCTTTCCCCTCCTGAGACGTCTGACGGTTTGCCAGAATCTCTTCGAGGCAGCCCGAAAGTCTTTTTCCATGGCCTCTCCGAACTCCTCCCACACCCGAGTTTTTGCTTCAGCCACTGCCCGAGCCGCATTCCGCTTGGCCTGCCGATACCTGTCGGCTGCCTCCGGAGTCCCACAGGCTAACCAAGCCCGATAGGACTCCTTCTTCAGCCTGGTGGCTCCCTTCACCTCTGGTGTCCACCATTTGGTTCGGGGATTACCACCACGGCAGGCACCAACCACCTTGCGGCCGCAGCTCAATGCAGCAGCTTCGGCAATGGAGACGCTGAACATGGTCCATTCGGACTCAATGTCCCCAGTCTCCCTCGGAATGCTGTTGAAGCTCTGCCGGAGGTGTGCGTTGAAGATCTCGCGGACTGGGGCCTCTGCTAGACGTTCCCAGCACACCCTCACTACGCGTTTAGGTGCACCAGGTCTGTCCAGCGTCTTCCCCCGCCACCTGATCCAACTCACCACCAGGTGGTGATCAGTTGACAGCTCAGCCCCTCTCTTTACCCGAGTGTCCAGAACATATGGTCGCAGGTCTGCTGATACGATTACAAAATCGATCATCGACCTACGGCCTAGAGCATCCTGGTGCCACGTGCACTTATGGACACTCTTATGTTCGAACAGGGTGTTCGTTATGGCCAAACTGTGATTAGCACAGAAGTCCAATAACAGAGCACCGCTCGGGTTCAGATCAGGGAGGCCATTCCTCCCAATCACGCCCCTCCAGGTCTCGCTGTCGTTACCCACGTGAGCATTGAAGTCTCCCAGCAGGACAACAGACATTTCAGACCATTCTTTTTAAACCCTAGATGTGGCTGAGCTGGTCGATCAGACATCAACAACCACGTTCAATCATACTTTGTCCTAATGCTTGGCTTGAACTTCAGCAGACTGTCTTAACCATTAATGCTTTATGTTTCTGCTGAAGCAAAAAGCTGATTAAACACTTTTTTTCCTGTCACAAGCAGTGAAGCCGGCATACCTAATAAAGTGATTGGTGACTGTATGTAGTGTGACTTTACTGGACTTTAAGGGGTGGTGAAAGGTTTTTATTCACTTATCACAGGGTTGAAGTAATTGACTACAAATAACAGCTTTGACTGTTATAGTGTCTTTTGCACAGGTGAAAACTGTTCTGAGAACAGCATTAAGAGTGGTCAGAATGACTTTTCTGCTATGAGAAAAGTGCCAAAGTACTTGAGAAAAACTGTATACAAACACCTTGATGAAGGGCACTTAAAATAATTAGGGAGATGTAATTTTAATGCAGTGCATTCACACAGAGTGTGAATTTTAAATAGAAGCACTTACATAGAAAGAGAAAAGTGTTTGTGTGAGTTGGTCAGTTGGGGGTGTAAAGCGCTTTGAGTGCTCAGTTAGAGTAGAAAAGTGCTATATAAGAACCTGTCAGGGTGAGTTGTGCAGCAGGCAGGGGTTGGACCCAAACGCAAGACTCTGAGACAGACAACCTAACGTACAGTGGCAACTTTTATTTGCTGGCAAAAATGAACTGAGAAACAAAATACATAAACACTAAAAATAAAATAAAAACTCAAACTAGGACTAATGATCTAAACTTGGAGTACATGACATAACCTGACCTGACAAGACAGAGAAGGACCCACAGCTAACATGGAGAAAGTGACTACAACAGAGAGAGACTGAGGACTTAAATGTACAGGCAGGATAACAAGAGGGTGGAGAACAGATGGAAACACAGCAGGGAACTGTGGCTTGGCAGGACATGGATGTGCAGGCAGGCCCTGATGGCATGCAGACCTCCAGCTCAGGCAGCGCAATGATCTCTGGCTGGCTGGGTCTGCGCAGATCTTGCAGCAGGCTCTGGTGGCCCTGACCGAAACAAGGTCTCACAGCTGGTTTCAGTGCTTGGTTCTACTTGGGCTGCAGGAGGCAGGGCAGGCTTGTCTGAGCCCCGGCTGGCGAAGCAGGATGATGGATGGGCTCACCAACTTACAGGTGATGTGGCCAGATGCTGGATGGGCTCACCTTTGCCTCCAACTGACAAAAAAGTATGCCCCAGTTTAATTACTCCCAGGGGTCCAGAGTTTACTGAGGCCTCCAGCTGAGCCTCTGAGAAGGCCCTGGGCAGAGTTTTAATCTCTGGAGGAGCCCGTTCGGCAAAATAAAAAACACGTTTCCCACACATGCATTAAAGAAAACATTATTTATGTGCCCACAATAAGTAATGTGTTACTGTAATCTGATTACTTTTTTCAAGTAACGAGTAAAGTAAGAGATTACTATTGAAAAAAAGTAAATTGATTACTGTTACTTTCCCATAAGCCTGCTGCGTTACTGCGTTACTAAACTGTGATTTTGTTTGTGAGAGTGTCTCATGACAAAGATGTACGAGCGTGCGATGTCCATGGCAGCAACAGACGTGTGCAGATCAGCAATGGATAATACAGTGTGCAGGAGAGAGTACGACCATGCAGTGTTTAAAGCGTGGAAGTACTCACATTACTTTGAGTTTGAATCTGTGAAAAGTGACACAAACATTAGCGTCTGCTGTACACTCTGCGTGGCAAGAAAACTTTCTAAAGTGAAAAATTAAACTTCAAATCTGCTACGGGAATGTGAAACTCACAGAGAATTGTGTTTTACTTGCATCTATTTGAAAGAGTGAGTGTAAACACAAAACATGATTTTATTTTATATGCTGGAATATGCAAAACATAGGTTTAAATGTTAAACAAATTTCTTCAATAATTTCATATAATAAAATTTTTGCTTCATGCAAGTGCACAAAGTTAAAAGATTAAAACTAATAAAACAATTTTTAGAGACTTTTTCATTTGATTCAATTTTATATGATGGATTATGCTGAAAAAATAGAATTGGGCTGAAAGGTCTACGGCTTTATAACGTATTCAGGTTGTATATTTTTAAAAGTAACTAAGTAATAAGTAACTAAGTACTCATTACTTTACAGTAATCTGTAAAGTGCACCACCTCGTCACTAACATGATAACAGTATCTATAGGCAAAGGACCCATTGGTTCAGGGATGCTCTGTGTAGATATCACTTTATCATTAGCTGTTTTTGAACAGCCAGGCAAAACCTTACTGTCAGTTCCCGAAATATAACAATCCATTTTACCATTGGTCGACTCGGAAAAAACAGACTCATGACATCTTTCTGGATTTTTCCACCTCAGCCTTAGAACTTAAAACAGGGTTAAACACAAAACATGCACTTGTCTTTATTTCTTTTGACTTGGGAGAAGCATGAGGAAGAAAGTCTCTGTCACTGACCCCCGCAGTTAGCTCTGGATTCTGATGGCTGTGATAAGTGCCGGTGGAGTGTAAGCCAATTCCTCTGGGGGGGTGGGTGCAGTGTTGACAGAGGTGGCTGAGGAGACTGTGGAGGCTGGCTCCTCATCCTCTGACCATATTCCATCCAGGAAAGGGGAAGGTGAAGATTGGCTAGGTCGAGGTAACATGGGCGATGTGGATTTGCTTGCCTGCTCTTCGAGTGACAGCATGGATGGCACAGGGAGTGCTAGTTCCCGGGCCTGCAATGCCTCCTTTATCTCCCTAAAGACACTGGTGATTGCAGGTGAGTCTGGGGACTGGTGGAGGCGGCAATTCCTTCTCAGAAGTGCCTCAGCCATGTTGATTATTATTCCCATGCTACATAGATCAGGAGCCTTGACACGAGTCATTTCCTCACAACACTCGAACAGGTTTGAGTCTGCTGGGTCCAAAGTATGGTCACATTCTTCTGTCATGGTAAGCTGTGTGGCGGGCAGGGGTTGGACCAAAACGCAGGACTCTGAAATGAAGAACTGAACTTATAGCGACAGCTTTTAATTGCTGGCAAAAATGAACTCAGACTGAACTAAAGAGATGGAGAAGGAACATGAAATACGGAGACACTAGAAATTTTAAACACAGGGATCACACTGAGACAGAACCCTAAAGACAAAAACACTATACATAAGCACAAAACCCATAAAGAGAACAAAAACCATGACTGATACTGAAATATTAATAAAAACTCAAATACACCTGAACCCTGGGTCACCAGACCAAGGGCCATAACAGAACCAGTCCATTTATTTCAAGCAGACTGTCATGTGAAGTTTGCATGTTTTTAGTCTTTCTGAACACTGATCCATAAAAGGATTGATGTTGAGGGGATCGTGGAAGAGGGTGTCTGTAACAATATTGTTTGCCCGGCCGATACCTGATTTCAAAGTGAAAGTCGGTGAGTTGCCTCACCCAATGATAACCCACAGCGTTGAGCTTGGCTGTCCTCATAACATGAGTCGGGGGTTGTCATCTCTGAAAACACTGAAAGGGGGCACATAGTGCTGGTAATTTGTCACATTCTGCTCATTTCAGGGCCAGAAACTCCAGGAAAAAGGAACACGAGAAGCTGGAAAAGGTCCAAGGGCTCAGAGAAGAGCTGGAGAAGATGTGGCGGGTGAAGGTAACAGTGGTCCCAGTGAGCACTCGGTGCAGTGACTCAAGCTAGGCGAGTGGCTCCAGCAGATCCCGGGAGCAACATCGGAGATCTCTGTGCAGAGGAGCGCAGTCCAAGAACAGATAAGATACTGCGCAGGACCCTCAAGCTCCCAGGCCTGTGGCAGAGGACCCGAGCTTGAAGGATAGACCGCCGGCAGGGGCGAGCGGGGAATTGAAATTTTTTTTTACAAAACTGTGCCAGCTTGTTAAAGACATTTTCTGACAGGTATAATGTTATCTTGCTTTAACAATGCCACAGATTCTTGCTTTGGCTCTGATGTGTTAGTGTCATGGTCCTGGGTCGGTGACCCAGTGTTTTTGGTTGTGTACTTTTACTTTTGATAGTTTTTGTATTATGACTGTTGTTTTGGGTTTCCTAGGGTTTAGTTGTGTTCCCTCTGTTTGGTGTCTTCCCTGCTTGTGTATCCCCTTAGTGTAGTAGGTCTCTGTGTTTAGTCCGTGTCTCTGAGTTTTTGTCATTGCGCGTATGTGTTTCCTGTTTTACTTTGAAGGTCTCTGTCTTATGTCAGTGTGTTCTGTTTACGTTTTCCCCTGCCTCGTAAGCTGTGATGTCTTCCAGGTGTGTTCCCCTCCTGTTTCCCATCCCTTGATTCCTGGTGTGTGTATTTATAGTGTGTTACCTTGTCCTCGTTGCTGGTTCGTCTCGCCGTCCCTCCCTGCATCTTGGTTTCTGGTTAGTTCTGTTAGTTTTTCCAGTTTAGGTTTTCTTAGTTTCATGTTTCACCTGCGTCATCCCTGTTGTATCCACTGCTGTTAAATAAACTCACTTGCACCAGAGCTGCCACATCTTGGGTCCTATCTACTACTCCACACGTCTGCCACGCCAGACGGGACAGTGACAGTTAGTTGTCTCTGGTAGACTTATTTCGAATTTTCAGTCTATCCATGGCGTTCTTTACTTATACTAATGTCTTTCAGCTTTGTTTGGATAGCTATTTTTCCCTTTGTAAATGTAATCATCATTTATATTTTTACATGTTTTATTCACTGAAACATGTAAATGTGATAAATATGCAAAACAAAAAGAAAAGAAAATCAGGAAAGGGTTAAATAAATTTCTCCAAAAATATTAGGGAACACTGAGAAAACACATGCAAGCTCAATGGGGGGAAAAAAACCTATGTTGGATATATATCTGTGTAGGTTCTCAATCATCTAGGGCACAGTAGTCTAAGGAGGTTGAAAAGAAGGTGACTTGACTTCTTTAAGTTTTTTAAAGATGTCTCACCTCTCATCCAAGAGGTTTCCTCAGTTCTATAAGCAAAAGGTGGAGAGTCCCAGGCATTTAAACCCTAGTGGAAGTTGATCACTGACCCTCTATTAATCATGTTCCTCATCACATGGGCCAAAGTGTGAAAAAAGGCATGGGTCATTACCACCAGAGGTTTTGGGTGAAACCACTGTGAGACCTTGCCCACCCTATCATGTCATCTATTGAGGTCGCCTGACAGGATATGTTGTGGAGGTTGAGGCGCCTGGAAATGGATGTCAAAGTTTGTTTGTTTGTTTGTTTGTTTGTTTGTGTGCAACAAAAGAGATTTCAATTAAATACAGTACAACTTTGTTTTAATTACCAATTTACACAAACATTTACACACACTGTAATGCCACTCATTTTGACTTCACATTATAATGTAGAAGTAAATCTTTTGTTTAGCTAGAGTAAATTATTTATATTGTTGCTTTCACTTCATGAATACTAACGGACTAGGCTTTGTTAATTGGAAACATGCACGAGATGTCCTGGTGTACAATTATAAATCATCTCAGACAATCTGAAAGAAGTGACTTGACTCCTGTAGAGCTAGTTTGACCTTGTGGAAGATTTATAATGCAAGGTCAAATAGGTCAAGTTGGCAAACTTGACTACAACACAGAAACAAAAATCATGCAGCATACATTTATGTCCACTGAATCCCAGCTGCAGACAATGAAAGGGCAGATGCTGATTCACTTGTCACAGCTTTGAGTACAACGAGATGATGAGTTATTTTCCTGGGGGTTGGCACAGCATGACGCATTCAGTTCCCCAGATGGTCCTCGCCATGATTCAGTTGTCTGTTGCTGGGCAGCATGCGTGGGCCAATAAAACGTCATACACACTTCAGAGTTTATTTTCGTATGGCAAAAACCAGCAGTCACCACACTGGACATGATTCTTTTTTCTTCCAAATGATTTTTGTGATTTTGTTTCCATTTTTGTTCTCACCAATCAAAGACAAAACTCCTATGTGGTGGGGACTGGACTACTAGAGTTGGTTTCACCCAGCATGAAGCATCAGTTTAATCAGAAATACTGTAAGAAACAGAAATAAATTCCAGGATCTCCCTGATTCTTCACATCAGTTGGGACTCTCTTGTGTTCTTTCTTTAGTTCGCTCTGGTGTGCACACCAAACATGCATATAATATGTATATGCAGTTCTCTGTCGCATCAAGACTGTCTCCACTCTGTTATATATTCCATATGTACGGGGAATGGCCGCACTCCCAATAGTCAGGGTGTGTGTAAACAGGGCTATGGGCCAAGCACCATAGCTTAGCTATAAAAAAAAAGCTCTGCAGACATGAAATCACTGATTGTTTGATCTCATCCTAGCACTCAGGTGCAGCATGTGTTGTGAAATTTGTTTATGATTGAGTTTGGATTACAGCATTAGTCCCATTACCTGTGTGGCTGGAAGCTTGCCTGTTGGCAGCCTTCCTAGATTGCCATTTCCCTTAAGTAAGAACCCCTTTCCTGGCCAAACCTTGTGGGTTTGGAAAAAATGTATCTGAGAACAACTTTTTCCTGTGCTGCAGCCTGACACCAGGGGGCTTCATTTTGGGGGAGCTGTTAAGTTGTCCATGTTTTCAACAGTCACTGGTAATGCTGGTTGACTTACTACAGACTGAGACCATTAAAAAAATTTGAATCAGTCATATCAGAGACGGTCAAAAAAGTGCTTCAACTGCTTGAAAACCAGAAAGAAGAAGAAAAAGAAGAAAAGTACAACGTGGGACTATTCTTACCTTTGCTTTAATGATGAACCTATCACACGGCAGTATTATTTACCCATCCAGATTGAAAATACATATGTAAACACAGTGTAAGGTGAGCACTTCTATAAAAGATGCATGTAGACGTTACCAAACTGGAGCTGTGTGAGAGCAGTCTTCACTTTCAGGAATTTTAATAAAGCTGTCGGGATTGAATATGGATCACAAGTAGTTTCTCTTCATATCTGGATCTATCATGGATAGATGATCTGAGTAGGCTTTAAAAAAAACAAAACAAAAACTTTTTGTCCCGCAGCTTGGCGGCTGTACCTCGGGAGGTAGAGCAGGTTTTCTACTAAACAGAAGGTTGGTGACTTGTTTCCTAGCTGCTCCAGTCTCCATGCCAGGTATCCTTGTGCAAGATACTAATCCCAAGTATGAATGTGTGTGGATGTTAAATATAAAGCACTTACATATAAGTTTAGAAAAAAGCCCTTGTGTGAATGTGGGAATGCTCAGGTAGAGTGGAGAGGTGCTATGCAAGAACCAGTCCATTTCCTTTTTTCTACTGACTGTCCACTATTGGACATCATGATGAAGCAATGTTCTGCCCAGTAGCCACATGACTGAACATTTTGGATTGGCCTTTGAGTCCTGGCAAACGAAAAGGACCCATATTTGAAGTGGAACTGATCCAGGAAACCTGGGATAAAACACTTTCTGATAGTTTGAGAAAATTTTTTCAAACTATTTAAATTGTCAGGCTTTTTTTAACACTTTATTTTTATTGGTAGTTTTGTTTCTGTTTTGTACAAAACATTCAGACCCTTAACAAGTACAGAGCATCTAGGCTAGCAGAGACACATTAAAAAAAAAGATACATCCATTTAAGGTACAATCAAATCAAATAGGTGAATTAAGGCAATGATACATTTGGTACCAGAATTTATAATATTTTTCCATTCAGGTAAAGGTCCCATTCTTTCCAGGATTTCTCAAATTTATCAGCAGCAAGTCTTAATGAAAAAGTTAGTCTCTCCATTGTGTAAATTTCCTTGATAGTGCCTGTCCAGTCCAAAAATGACAGTGGATCCACATTTAGCCATTTGCGATTTATGGCTTTCTTTGCACCAGCCAATAGTATTAATAAAAGACATTAACCAAGCCCGTTTCCTCCTCTTCTAGGAATTTTATGTTTCTTTCGTAATGGTGTCTCAGCTGGAGGTATCTAAAGAAATCCTGTCTTTCCAAATAAAAACTTCTCTGGAGTTGCTGGTAGTCTTTTAGTACATTTTTGTCTGCGATCTTCCAGTAGCCTGTTATACCCAGTGTAGGGACTAACGCGTTATTAAGTAACGCTTTACAGTAACTTTGTTATTATTGTGGTAACTGTTTCGTTTGTCTCCTTATTTATGAAGAAAGAGTCCTTTTGTGATCTGCGACATACTTTTATTAACCATCCTTGGTTAGCCGGAACAACCACCACCTCTTAGCTCTCATGCCCGTGTTTACTGAGATAGTGCCACCTTGTGGTATGGCATGAAACTACGTTAACTTACAGCAACAGCTGCTTTTTTTTTTTTCCTTTTCTTTTATGAAAAAAAAAAAAAAACACATCACCAAACATATGTGAGTTAAACAACAAACATTAAAGAATATGGCAGATGGCACAAGCATAACCTTTGCTTTGTCTGATTTGGAATGTTATTAGTTTGTTGATTTTGTTTTTTTACAAGTCCAGTCTCTCAGGTTTCCTGATCTCTCGTGCAGACCTCCTGAGCACAGGCTTGCTTGAATTGTCCATTCCTGTGCCACTCTGGTCATGTGGAGATGTGGTTTCATCCTTACTTCGGATCTCAGTGACTTCTGAAGAAGCTTCTGGTATTTTCAAAAGGCTTCGCCGATTGCGATGAATGATTTGTCCATCTTCAGTCCTTACATTGAATGACCTTGGAGCCACTTCTTCGAGAACGGTAGCCTTGGTGTTCCAACCATTTTGATCCTCAATCCTGACTGTGTCCTCAACTGCTAATGGTCAAAGTTGCTTGGCTCTTCTGTCATAAAATAACTTTTGCTTCATCTTTAAGTGTCGAAGCCTCTGACATACTTTTGAATGCGTTGTGGGCTTGACGCAGCTTGACGCAGCTTGGCGTGCAGCTTTCTGTTCATCAGTAGCTCAGCAGGCGATAAACCATACTCAACTGGTGATGCTCTGTAGCTGAGTAAGGCGAGGTATGGATCTGAGTCCCTATCAGCGGCTTTCTTTAATAGCTGCTTGAGAATGTGAACTCCTTTCTCTGCCTTACCATTTGACTGTGGATACAGAGGGCTAGATGTCATATGCTTGAAGTCATACTGCTCTGCAAACTCCTGCCACTCCTTGCTGCTGAAACATGGCCCATTGTCACTCATCACCAGTGTTGGTCAAGTTACTTGAAAAAAGTAATCAGTAACTAATTACTGATTACTTCCCCAAAAAAGTAATCCCGTTACTTTACTGATTACTTATTTTCAAAAGTAATTAATTACTTAGTTACTTTTTAAAAGCACGATTTGCAACCTGAATAGGTGATAAAGCGATAGATCTTTCAGCCCAATTCTACTTTTTCTACATAATCCATCATACAAAATGTAATCAAATGGAAAAGTCTCTTTTTTTTAACTTGTTTTATCAGTTTTAATCTTTTAACTTTATGCATCAAGCAAAAATTTAATTACATGCAACATTCTCTGACTTGAATAAATTAGTTTAACATTTAAACCTATTTTCTGCACATTCCAGCACATAAAATAAAATATTTTTTGTGTTTACACTCACTCTTTCAAATAGATGCAAGTAAAACACAGCAGAAAATAAAGTCAAAGACTCAGCGGTCCTGTTGCTCTATTTTCACCTGCAAAGCAGGAGCAGGGTAGGCGGAGGTTTACCCTGGTGCAGGTGTGCCGAGGTCAGTTGAAGAATCTGCGAGTTTCTCTGTGAGTTTCCCATTATGTCGTAGCGCACTCGGTGCTTGCTTGGAAGTTTAGGGGTTTTTTTCGCTGTAAAAAGAAGTTTTCTTCCCACGCACGATGGACGCTAATGTTTTTGTCACTTTTTATGGAATCAAACTCAAAGTAAGGTCAGTACTTCCACGCTTTAAACGCTGCACGCTCATACTCTCTCCCACAATCGATATGTGATCCACTGTTGATCTGCACACAGCTGTTGTCACTAACGGCGCACTCGCTTACGTCACTGTCGTGAGACATTCTCGCAAAAAATCACGGTTTTAGTAACGCAGTAACGCAGCGTTCCTACGGGAAAGTAACGGTAATCTAATTACCGATTTTGCAATAGTAGTCCCTTACTTTACTCGTTACTTGAAAAAAGTAATCAGATTACAGTAACGCGTTACTGCCCATCTCTGCTCATCACTATGTACGGGATACCGTGTCTGGCAAAAATGGATTTTACATGTGTTATGACACACGCCGATGACAAGTTTGAAAGCAGTGCCATTTCAAGTTACAGTGGTAGTCAATGACCACTAAATAGTCTTTGCCTTTAACATGAAATAAATCCATCCCTACTTTGTACCATGGCGCTGTTGGTGTTTCATCAACAACCATAGATTCTTTGGTCTGTTTGTTGCAATACTTCTGACATGTCTCACACCTTCTTATCATGTTCTCAATGTCTTTTGTTCATCCCAGGCCAAAAGACTCTGTCTCTAGCCCTCCTTTTGCATTTCTCAATTCCGAGATGCCCTTCATGTATTCTGGTAAGCATCTCTGGCCTCATTTTCTGTGGGATGACGATTTAGTCCCGTTTAAATAGCATGCCCCTGACTACACTCAGTTCCCCTCTAATGTGGTAGAAAAGTGGACACAAACCAACACACTATCCTCTTGACATGCTTTTTATAACATGTTGTAGTTCTATGTCTTGTGCAGTCTCATCAGCTATTTGCTTGGATTTCATGTCTGACACAGGCCGTGCGGTAAAGACCATGTTTATGTGAGTTTGAATGTCTTCTTCTGTTGTACTCACCATGCCCCCTGTGGGTGCTCTTGAGAGCGCATCTGCAATTATCAGGTGTTTTCCTGGTGTGTAAACTAACTGACAGTCATATCTCTGCATTCTCATCATCAGACGCTGAATTCTGGGCGTCATTTCATTTAGGTTCTTCTTGATGATGGAAACTAGTGGGCAATGATCTGTTTCTGCAGTGAAAGAGGGTAAGCCATACACAAAGCTGTGGAACCTCTCTAGGCCAAAAACCAATTCCAGGCATTCTTTCTCAATTTGAGCATAGCGACACTCACTCTCCGTCATGGACCTGGATGTGTAGGCTATAGGTTTCCAGTGCTCACCTTCAGCTTGCAGAAGTACTGCACCAATTCCATCTTTGACAGTTTGATCCTCTTTGAAGAGTCATAGAATGCCAATACAGGTGCAGTTGTCAGCGTTCTTTTGAGATGTGCCCATTCACTGTCATGGTTGGCTGTCCACTCGAACTTGTGCTCTTTATGGAGGAGTTCACAAATACAGGATGTGTTTGCTGCCAGGTTAGGAATGAATTTGCCGGTGAAGTTCACCATTCCCATTGATGATCTCATTGAACCTGGGGGCGTGCTATTATAGCAAAAGAGCACATGCGGTAAGCATGCAGCCCAGTCGCGTTTCCGAGATGATGGCAGGGTCCGGAGGAGGTTATGGAGGGTTCGGTTAAACCGTTCGCACTGCCCATTACCCGCTGGGTGGTAAGGGGTTGTACGGGACTTGGCTATCCGATACAACTCGCATAGCTGTTGCATCACCAAACTCTCAAAGTTTCTACCCTGGTCAGAGTGGAGGCGGCTAGGAATGCCAAACTTAAAAAAACCACTCTGTTAACAGGGCCTGGGCCACAGTAGAGGCCCGCTGGTCCCGGGTAGAGACTGCAACAGTGTATTTGCTAAAAACGTCAGTCATAACCAAGGTATTTTCAACTCCACTACGGGAAGGTTCCAACACTGTGAAGTCTATGGCCAGGATTTCATTTGGCCTAGACGCCCAATAGGTGACCCATATAACTATGAGACCCCAACTCTGAGTCCTTTGCGACCTGACAGCGTTCACAACGCTGAACCCATTGCTTGATGTCAGAGGACATCCCGGGCCAATAGCAACGCTGCCTGACCAGTTCAGTGGTACGCTCAATACCTTGGTGCCCATGGTCCTGGTGCAGCTGCCTCAAGGTCTCAGGCTTCAGAGCCTCTGGAAGAACAAGTTTGAGGGCTTCCTCACCTCCACCTGGACGCAAAATACGGCGATAAAGGATGCCATCCTTCTCCACCAGACGATCCCACTGACGCAGCAGAACCATGACTGGTTTGGGGACCTGACTCCTTTCCTCCGAAGAGGGCGGGGTGTGCCTCCTCCAGTATACCAAGAAATCCTTGAGGAGGGGGTCAGCCTCCTGCAAAGCACGAATATCCTCCAGGGAGTGAGATGGAAAGGCCCCAATCTCCAACTGAGTAACAGAGAGCAAAACGGCTGGACACTGAGCCTGCTGAAGTGAAGTTGGGACAGGAGTCCCAGGCAACACACCCTCGTTCAAGCTGGAGCTCGTCTCATACTGTCGAGAGAGAGCATCAGCGTTCCTATTACTGCGGCCTGAGCGATACTTAATCTCAAAATCGAATGCCGCCAGCTGGGAGGCCCACCCCTGCTCGGTGGCACCCAGCTTAGCTGAAGAGAGGTAACTGAGTGGATTGTTATCAGTGTAAACCACACACTTCTGCCCCAGCAGGTACTCCCGGAACTTCTCGGCCATGGCCCACTTGAGCGCAAGAAACTCCAGCTTCATGGAGCTATAATTGTCCATGTTGCGCTCATGTGGCCGAAGACCTCCACTGGCCTAACAACACCTTCTACATCTTGGGAGAGAACTGCACCCAAACCACTGTGGCTGGCGTCAATCTCCAAGGTAAATGGGCCCGTAAAGTCAGCATATGCTAGCACAGGTGCAGACACAAGCTTTGCTTTCAGGGCCTCAAAGCTCTCCTCACACTGAGGGGTCCAAATAGCACTCAAACTCTGTCCCGAGCCCTTCTTTGTCTTTGTGCCAGCCGATTTAGCCACCACTTGATGCAGGGGAGCCGCAACGTGGCAAACCCCTCCACAAAGCGCCAGTAATAGCTGGCGAAACCCAAAAAGGATCGCAACTCTGACACGGAACGAGGACACTGCCACTTGGCTACTGCGTCAACCTTGGCTGGATCGGTGGAGACACCCTCACAGGAGATTATATGGCCCAAGTAGTTAACCTTCTGCTGGAAAAAGGCACACTTTTCTAACTTAGCCTTGAGCCCCTCTTGCTGTAGCCTTGCCATCACCATCTCTAGCCGTTGCAGGTGCTGAGAGACAGACAAGGAGAACACAATGATGTCGTCTAGGTACAGCAGTAGCGACTGGCACTGCTGATCCCCGAACATCCTCTGCATTAGGCGCTGGAAGGTACCAGGAGCATTGCACAGCCCGAACGGCATACGATTCCACTCGAACAGGCCAAACAGCGTGCAAAAAGTGGTCTTGGGCTTATCCTGCTCAGAAACTGGCACCTGGTTGTACCCGCTGGCCAGGTCGATGGTAGAAAACCAGAGTGCGCCAGCAAGGGCATCCAGACTTTCCTCGATGCGAGGTAAGGGGAAGGCGTCCTTCCTTGTTCTGCTATTCAGCAAACGATAGTCAACGCACAGACGGAGGCTTCCATCCTTCTTGCGGACCAACACGATGGGAGAGGCATAAGGACTGCTACTCTCCCTAATTACCTGGGCCTCCAGTAGCTGGTTAATATGGGCCCTGACAGCCTCATAATCAGAAGGAGGAATTCGCCTGTACCTCTGCCGGACGGGTGCGTCATCGAGCAGCGGTATGTCATGCGAAATGAGGTTTGTGCAGCCCAAGTCTCCCTCATAAGTGGAGAAAACGGAGCGGAACTTCCGCAAAAGTAACCGTACCTCATGTTGCTCTGACTCAGCGAGAGCAGACAGGTCAATCGTATCCACCATCTCTTGAGCAGGGCTGCTGGTTGTATGGGAGGAAACGGTAACGGGAAAAGAGTGTTCCTCGCTAACACCAACAGGGAGGCTAACAACAGTAGCTTTGCTTATCACTCCCAAACGGGTTCGTGGGTGGAGGACAGCTTCAGCTGTTCCCACATTAGTGACTGGGATATAGGCAACGCCCTTATCCACCTGGACCAAACAGGGAGAGGCCAGCAACCCAACTGGCAGCCCGGACTCAGGTGGCTCAAAAAGCACAGACTGACCTGACAACTGCTGAGAACAGGTGGTGGCCACCAGCTGCATGACACCACCAGGTATCCGCACGGCCCGCGGGCCCTGTACCTTGATGGTACCGACAGGGTCCTCTGGGGCTTGGGCTGCAGACTGGTGACACTGATGTAAGGCCTCCAAAACTGGTCTCGGTGCCTGTGACACAGAAGGAGAATTAAACAAGGAGCCACCGAGAGCCCCAAACAGTTCTTGATAACAGCGGCGGATTACATTCATTCCTAAAATGCCAGGAACAGAGGGCGTAGCCCCAGGAGGGTCCTTCACTATAAGGATCCCACAAGAGGGCATTTCCTTGCCACACAGGAGTACACTGAGCTCCAAATAGCCAATGTAAGGGATGGCAAGCCCATTGGCAGCCCGAAGCTGTAACCAATGGCATGACTGAAGGCGTTCTTGTCCCCAAGGGGCAAAATGTGCCAAAAAGAAACTTTCTGTGATGGTGGAAACCATGGACCCAGTATCCACCAAACAAGGGACAGTTACCCCACTAATCAGCACATCTATCTTTGGACACAATGAAATTAGCCTGCCAATCCTATCTTTCTGCGAGCCAGTGAACTCCCCACCTGAACTGTGACTCTGCAGCTCAGAGGGCTTTAGTTTTCCGACTGGGTAGCGGGAAGATGATTGCCAACTGTGGTATAGGGAGGGCCTAAATCAGAACCTGCTCTGGTGTGGCGTAAAGCCCGCTCCCCAGTGCACTCCCTAGCAAAGTGTCCTGGCTGCTGACACCGGCGACAAATCACCGAGCCAGCCCGTGAAGGCCGAACACCTCTTCGGGGGTTCTGTAAAGAAACCACTGTCTCAGTGAGCTGATTTAACTGCTCTTGTTGGGGCTTTAGGAGTTCCTTTAGCTCACGCCACTCTGACTCAGGTGTACCAACAGGAGCGAACCTAGGGCTGGTGTTCACTCCACACTGGAAACCATATGCTGATGGGTGAGAATAGCCACGGTCGCGAACACCGCCTGAAAACCCTTCTCTTTCCCATCTAATTGCTTCCCCGCGCACCTCTAACAAGGTGGCAGTAGGCACACGGCGAATGTATTGTTTAAGCTCTCTGCGGAGAGCACTGTCAACAACATGTTCTACAAACTGGTCTCGGAGCAACACCTCTGCGTTACGCATGCCATCAGGTGCACTTTGTTTTACTTGCTCCACCAGAGCCATTAGCGCTAAGGAAAACTCCTGCAAAGTCTCTCCCTCCCGCTGTCTCCTCGAAAAGAAAGCCTGCTGCAGAGTGACATAGGACTGCGCATTACCATACAGTTCCTTTAGAATGGTCAACACCCAAGCAGGATCCCCTCGCTCTAAATTAGGGCGAAATTTGATCTCCTCCCTTGCTTCTCCCTCTAAATGGTCAAAAATAAAGAACGCTTGATCAGCAACAGACAGGTGCCGGGCACGCATGCACGCTTGAACCTTTTCGACCCATTCAGCTATATTGATGCCCGTTCTGCCATTGAACATGGGACATTTACGGTCCCTAGGCACCACCACCAAACGCTCTGTAACGGCGGCCTGGCTACCAATGTTTGGTATGCAACCAGCTGGTGCGAAGGAGGCCGACGCGGCACCACCACCAGACTCTAGCACAGCGCCCCTATCCCGGAGCAATTGCTCATTATCTGCCTTTAACTGCGCTACCAAGTCTCTAAGTTGCTGCAATTCTTCCTCCATAATAAATTTAGACCAAAAAAAAAAAAAAAGTTAAATTAAATCAGCAAGGTGCTAGAATCCTATTACTCTTCCTCCTAAACCTGGATACTGCTGTCTTGTCTATAATCACACTCTAAAACAAATAGAGCCTTCAAACAGGTGAACTGTGATCTTTGCAAAAAAAATAAAACAATTTACAAGACCAAATGTCTACCTCAAATGTGCATCCTGTCGACCAACGCCAAGTATGTGACCAAGTGGTCAGCGGGGTTAGATAAAAGGAAATAATAAAATGACAACGCCACCTAGGGGAATTTCACCCCCAGGAAATATATTTAAGAAAAATGGATAAAAGGAATAAAAGGAGGCCGCACAGATTCAAGGATGCACACTGAGGCAGGTTGGCTCCAATATTAAAACAGTTTTATTTATAGTAAAAATAAATAAAATATTAAAAACCAAGATGTAGCGTCATTGTTGACAGTGTCTTAAAGTGAAAATAAAACAACCATGGAACTTGGACTTACCAGCAGCTGTGGAACCAAAAGAAAATCACACAAAAAGAATCACTGCAGCCCACCCGGTGCTGTACAAAAGTGTGAAAAGGACCCACCACCTGAGGTCCCAGGGCCACTGGCACGTCCTCCGTTCACTGAAATAAAACACAGAAAAATATGTTAAAAGAATAAGAGGACACTGAGCGTCAGGCTCGCTACAGATCATAAAAAACTAAAACACACTTTTATAAAAGAAATCACACACACACACACGAAGGCTTATACCCCACGGGTCAAACTACCACTCGTGCTGGTAGTAATTATTCTCAATCGCAAGCCGGTCTGGCTCCCCACCGGCTGAGACCGGCAACCAAGGCGATTTAAAGTCCTAGCACGACACTCGGGCAGAGGGTCGCTTCAGCCCGATCACAGAAGCGTGGGTACGAGCAACAGTCCAGAATAAAATAGAATAAAACCAGGCGAACCAGAAAAAGGTAAGCCTATGTAACAAGTGTCACCTGGCAGTTTGTTGCTCTCTGCCAGGTGATTGGCTGAAGAGCTGTGAAAAGGTAGTGGGTGTGTGGGGTGAAGTCAGCGCTCTTCTGTGGAAAAAAACAGAGGCAATTAATTCACTCAGGTGCGAGTGGGTATACTGTCGGTAAGAGACTTTTGCCATTTTTGTTTGGATCGTTTGCTATTGCATGTGCCTATTTTTAATGTGTCATTGGACTTTTTTTAGTGTGACCACGAATTTTAATAGAAGAATTGATCAAGCCCTAGATCGACTGCGCGGAGGGAAACTGATCAATATTGTAGGTATATTGAGTGTTTGTTTTAGCTTCATGATTTTGAATGGTTTCATAAAATTGATATTTTATTGGGTAATAATTTAATTGATAATGTTGTTTGTTTTTCAGCTGTGCTGTCTCTGCTGTCCTTTTTTCGTTCTTTTGATTGATTTGTAATTTTGTTTTGGTTAGTCCGTCCAGCCGCAAAGGCGGTTATTGATTGAGAGTAAGTTGTGTAAGGGCGGACTAACCTCCCTTTTGTTTTTTTGTTTAATTGTTTGTGCCACTTCCCTTTATCTCCCAATCGCAGGCCATCCATAGTACTGATTCCCAGCTGCGCTGAGACCCGAATTGTTTGCAGTGTGTGCCACGATTGCAGTGTCGCTAAGCGGGGTGTGACGGGTTGCAGTGTTGTTATTTTCGCACAGCTTGTGTGGTAAGTCTCATGTGCAGCTGGCATATCAGCAGGATGTGTTGTAAGTCCTGTCTGGAAATGACATGATGGGAATTTGTATGTCTAACTCATGTAATAAATAAATGATCAATTTATTTCTTTGCCCCGTTTACTCATCTCTTGTCCTCTGTTACACCTACTTAATAAAAACAAGATAAGACAAACTAAAACAAGACGAGACAAGAAAAGACAGCAGGCTCCACCGAGGAGGAGTCCTCACAACAGCGGCTGGGAAGGCGTTCCACTCTTCCGATTTAGGTTGGGCAATTTGCCACGGAGAGGTGAATACAGCAGTCAAACCCTAAAACAGATAAATGTAACCTTAGACTCTTATAGCTATGAATGCTAATAAAAGTAGTTTTAATGGCTTACCCCAGGACCGGAGGTGCTATACTCTCAGCTGGTGGGGATAACACGAGCACCTCTTTCCGCAACGTCGGAATAAAACAAACTGCCGTGCTACAACAGGCCGCAAAAACTATATTAAGACAGATTCCAGTACTCGGAGGGAATCTAAGGTTAAGCAAGAGCATACCTGTAGCTGTCATATGATCCGCTCTTGCTGATCAGTCCGTCGCAGTGTGCCAGCATTTACTGCTGCTTTGCGCTGAATGCACAGGAGGAATGATCCAACAAAAACACCGGCTTAGCTTTATACGGGCTAACGCCACCCTGCAATCAATATGCAGGTGGGTTCCCAATTAACCTAGTTGTGCAGCGAAGAGAACGAGCGCAGGAGAGAGAGAGAAAAAGAAGGGCGAGTAGCCCATCTGGCTACACATATATACCACCAAAGCAGTGTACATCACTGTCACAACAGCGCTTCTTTTCATTCAAAGGCTTTATGATTTTTCCTATAATGGCGGGCCGGTCTCTAGTCAAAATGCCCGGGCCGATTTTTTGTTCCAGTCCAGCCCTGTATGCAGCTCATCTGCAGTCTGGTGTTGCCTACATCTTCCTATTTGGAAGGCAGAATTTCTGAGTTCTGAGTATAATCGAAAGAACCACGACTGCAGTTTTCATGTTGGATGTAAAAAGCGCACGTGATGCTGTGACGTAGGCCAGGATCATGGCGGCGGTCAACGCTGGTCCAGGTGTGGGATTTCTCTCGTGGAAATATGCACATTATTTTTTCCTTTCTGTTGGTAGGTGGCACAGTGCACTTGTGGCTAGTTAGCAAGCTAGAAGACTGGCAATCTTGCTGGGCATCCATTTACAGAAGCAACACATTAACAAGAGAATTTTGAGTAAAACCCAAAGTTACTTTCCCTAGTAACTAGTTACTTTGAAAGTAATTAGTAACTTGAAGTAACTGAGTTACTTTTGATAGAACTAGTAATGTAACCAAGTTACTAATTTAAAGTAACTTACCCAACACTGGTTATACCCTTATGTGACTACTGTATAAATTTCTTATCTATGTTTGCAGATGCAAAATCCAATTTTTTTTCAGTTTTCTCATATTTGAATATCCTATGCCATATCTCTATGGGCACTTTTATTAGCACAGGGAACAGGTCTGCATCTATATGTCTTTTAATAAGTGGTTGATCTCCAAGCAGTGATTGAAGCGGTGTCTCACAGTAGGATTGACCCATCTCCTTCCATTTAGCCTCACACATTGGATCACACCACCCAATCATCACTCGTAACTGTGCAGCCCTGTAATAGTCCTCCAGACATGGCAGAGAGAATCCACCCTTGTCCTTTTGCAGTTGTAGTGGGTTCTAATGTTGTAATGAGGGTACATGTATAGGCAGCGGCTGAAACAAATAGAGAAGCTTTGACAAAAGATTCATTTTTATTATATCTGATTGTGCATATTCATTGGCAATAATGACCAGCGCTGTAGGTCTGCCTTAATTTCTGACGTCAGTGGGACATAATTGCATTCATAGAGATGGGATAAATCCGTGGGTATATGGATTCCTAGATATTTTATAGAGGTGTTTCTCCAGTTAAACTTGGCTATCTTTTGAATGTCTTGTGGTGGTTGGTAATTATATAAGAGAATCTGAGTCTTCTGTAAATTTAATTTATATCCGGATTATATGCCAAATGTTTTCAATAATGAAAGAAGATTAGGCAGACTGATTTCAGGGTTAGTTAGCGCTATGAGAACATCGTCAGCATACAGACTAACTTTATACATTATATCATTAATTATTACACCTGCCTTTAGATTCCCTGATAGCTTGCGCCAGAGGCTCAATGAATAGCGCAAAGAGAGTGGGACTGAGAGGGCATCCCTGGCGGGAGCCTCTCTCTAGTTGTTGTGTATCTGTTAAATCACCATTAATTTTAATCCTGGCAGTGGGCGAGTTGTATAGAGACTGTAAGCATCTGATGATTTGGCTGTTAAAACCAAATCTCTCTAAAACCAAATAAAGATAATTCCAGCAGACAGAGTCAAACGCCTTTTCAGCATCAAGACTGACAGCTACTGATTTGAAATTTTTCCATTTTGTTTACTAGATGGAGAGCCCGCCTCACATTATCGTGAGTTTGCCTATTTCGAACAAAGCTTGTTTGATCCTTGTCCGTTAGTTCCGAAGTTGTAAATTCCAACCGTTTAGCTAATATTGGTCTGTAGGAACCACAATCTTTTTTATTTTTACCCCGTTTGGGAATTACTGAAATATCTGCTCGTTTCCAGGATTGTGGTATCTCCCCCCGTAAGCACATGGTTAAAGCAATCCCTAAGCAGAGGGGTTACTAGATCTCTGAAGTGTTTGTACCCCTCTGCTGGGTAGCCATCCTCACCTGGCCATCTTATTACCTTTCAATTTTGAAATGGCCTTGTTAATCTCCTCCACAGTTACTGTTTGTGTTAATCTTTTATTTTGTTTTGTTGCTATCGATAGTAAATCAAGGGAGGAAAGAAATGCATTAGCAGAGGGCACATCTATCGTGGTTGGTTCTGCGTACAGTCGGGTATAATAGGTCACAAAAAATTCTTTTATGCTTTTCATGTCATGACATCTTATCATTTGCTGGGTTTTTAATTTTCTAAATAAATCTGACAGCGTGCTGTTTCTGTATCCTCCAAGCAAGTACCGTATTTCCCGGACTACAAAGCGCACCTGAATATTAGCCGCACAAGCTAAAATCAGGGGAAAATCCTGTTTTGTACATACATTAGCCGCACCTGACTAAAAGCCGCAGGTGTTTCAATGTTGACTTATCATATGTAAGAGAATATGCACAAAGGGAATTGTCAGGAAAGAGATGGCCGTTTGGAGACACATCCCTTTTATTAATATTTTGAAAAACAAGTTACGGGTACATATTTGCATAACTTTTTAGGTATATGTAGAAGTACCAGTAATTACAAGTACGAAACATGTACTGTGCTTCATAAACGTGTAACAAATGTAGTACATAACAATAACCTACAGCACACCAGAAAAATAGATTCGGCCTACCTTTTAGGCTCAGGTGCAGTGACACGGCTTTAACAAGAAGAAAAGTCATTCACCACCATCTTTCTCTTCTTCCTGCACACTAAAAACCACCAAAGTCCTCTTCTCCAGTGTCGGATAGGAACAGGCTCAGGATGGCTTCGTCATCCACTCTCCGCTTCTCTCCTTTGTTGTCACTTTCAAAACCAAAGAAATCCTCGTTGTCAGTGTCAGAGTCGAACACCCTCTGAAGGGCCGTGGCGGTGTCCTCCTCTCCATCATGCAGCAGTCCAGCCCTCGAAATCTGTTGGTGATCGTGGATGTTTTTCACACTTTTCCACGCTGTCAGAATCCACTGACAGACTTGAGCATAACTTGCTTTTCGCAAGTTTATCGCCGCTCGTCATCCACGTCTCCCGCTGAACGCGTAGCGCTACTTTGAAGTTTGTTTTTCGCGCTACTTCGTACGGCACTACGTTGCCTGGCGGACAGACATGTGACAAACATACCACTCTTGAACCCCAATACTGTTTGTCTGATCACATGCCCGTCCGCCAGGCAACGTAGTGCCGTACAACAGCGGAACAAACAAAACAAATAGTCTTACGATATGACAAAAATCATGGACAATCCATAGAAAAGCCGCACCTGACTAAAAGCTGCAGGGTTCAAAGCTTGTGCAAATAGTAGCGGCTTATAGCCCGACAATTACGGTAGTTTCTTAGATTTTGTCACGGTGCGGCTGTGTGGCAGGCAGGATGTAGACCCAAATGCAGGACTCGAACTCAAAGGGTTAACTGAGAGAGGCTACTTTATTGCAGTAGAAAGATTTCCACAAAAACATAAACTTGCCAAGAACAAAACCACACTAGAAACTAAGAACTAATAACAAAAACTCCAGGAGCATGGAAGGAGGCACACAGCATGGTGAGGGGACGACACAACAGAGAACAAAGGAGAACACAGGGCTTATATACACAAGGGAGTAATCAGGGAATGGGAAACAGGAGGGAGACACAGGTGGGAGAAATTAGACTAACAAGACAGGGGAGAAATAAAACTGAACACACTGACATCAGACTGGGACTATCAAAATAAAACAGAAAACACGAAACAAATCACAAAGACGCAGACTTGACACTGACAGGCAGACTGAAAGAATATAATACATGGAACACGTGAGTGTGAATCCCTCCATAAGTCAACCAACACTAATTCCTTAAGCATTTCTTTTACATATACTGCTTCTGTTTGTGACAATTTAGTTTTGCTGGACGTGTCCAAAAACGGATTCAAGTTAATATTCCAATCTCCACCACATATTAATACGCCTGATGTTTCTGTTGCAATTAATTCAAAAAGGGTCTTGATCAAATGTTTATCAGTCCCTGGAGGTCTGTACACATTAAACAATGAAGTTCCTTGTGATCTATGTACCCTTTAACCAGTATATAACGCCCCTTCTTATCTCTGATTTGTGAGGAGAGTTGGAAATGTACTTTGTCAGACAATAAGATGGCCACTCCTCTAGAATGTTTTTTTATATGTGAGGATTAACACACATTTTTAAACCCCATTTTACACTGGGACAGAAAGATGTTTATCTTGCCAGAAAATTATATCTTGTTTTTCTTGTTTAATTTTAGCAAGAGCTTTGTTTGTGTAAGTGTAATTACCTTATCTAATCCAATCCAACTTTATTTATATAGCACTTAAAAACAACAAAGTTGACCAGAGTGCTTTCCAATAATAAAACAGATAAAAGTTAAAAACAAACTAAGCAGACAAAGAAATAAATATAAATAACAGTAAAATAAATATATAAATGAAAATGATAAAAAAAATCAGTATATATATTAAATCTTAAAACATGAGTAAAATAGACAATAAAATATACAATGAATAAAATTAACAAAATAAAAAAATTAAGAGCAACAACTGATTAAAAACTGACTACAAACTGACTCTGGTACTACTCCTAAAAAGCCTTTGAAAAACAGTGCGTTTTTAAAAGCGATTTAAACATTTAAAGTGTTGGGGCCAATCTAATATGGGAGGGCAGTTTATTCCATATTTTAGGGGCAACAACAGCAAAAGCTCAGTCTCCCCGGTGTTTCAGTCTCGACATGGGGACAGCAAGGAGTGACTGGCCAATTGACCTGAGAGACCTTCATGGAGTGTATCGGTGTAGAAGGTCTGACAGGTAAGAAGGAGCCAGGCCATTTAAAACTTTAAAAGCAAACAATAAAATTTTGAAATGAATTCTAAAATGGACAGGCAACCAGTGTAAAGAGGCAAAAACAGGGGTAATGTGCTCACGTTTGCGTGAGCAGCAGCATTCTGGACCATTTGCAAGCGTGATAGTGAAGCCTGATCAATACCAATATAAAGTGCATTACAATAATCAAGGCGAGTGGTCACAAATGCGTGTAAAATTCTCTCCAAGTCATAAAAAGAAATAAAAGGTTTGACTTTAGAACGCTGCCTCAACAGAAAAAAAGCTATTTCTCACCACTGTATTTATTTGTTTATCCATTTTAAGAGCTGTGACAATTTTTACTCCAAGGTTGGAAACAATTGGTTTGACACAGGAAGTGAGAGGACCCAAATAAGATGGAGGGACACCAGGGCCACTCGGCCTAAATATAATGACCTCTGTCTTCTTTTCATTAAAATTTAAAAAATTCAGAGCCAGCCATGCTCTGATATCTTTAAGACATTCTAAAATAGGCCTGAGGGGGTCATTGTGTTTCAAGGGTAAATAAATTTGACAGTCGTCCGCATAAAAATGAAATGGAACTTTATTTTTTTAATAATATGGAAGTAAATAAATGCTAAAAAAGAAGGGGCCCAAGGATGGATCCTTGGGGTACACATGGGAGGGCGGCGGAAGATGAATAAAATTTACCAAGTGAGACAGAGAAACTTCTGTCAGATAGGTATGACTTTAACCAGTGCCTCTAATTCCAACATGTTCTAAGCGAGAAAGCAAAATGTTGTGATCTACTGTATCAAAAGCTGCTGTGAGATCCAAAAGCACAAGTAAAACATAAACAGAGTCAGCAGTTAGTAAGATATCGTTAAAAACTCTCAAAAGTGCAGACTCTGTGCTGTGAAGTGCTTTAAAACCTGATTGAAATACCTCAAAAATGTTTTGACTCTTTAAAAACATCTGCAGCTGTGAAGACACTACTTTTTCCAAAATTTTGGAAACAAAAGGAAGCTTTGAAATAGGTCTGGAATTACACAACAGAGGCATCCAGGCCAGGGTGTTTTAGCAGAGGCTGGACCACTGCCTGTTTAAAAGTTACAGGTACATTGCCTAAAGTCAGGCTGCTTTTTATAAGCCTTTGAATATAAGGTCCAATAGTGCCCCAAACTTCTTTTAAAAATCGAGGAGGAAGGACATCACTGGGAGAGCCAGACTTGATTTGGGTGACAATTTTACCCAGATAAGACAGAGTCACGGGTTCAAAGTGGCTAAAAACTGGTGTAAAAATAACAGAAGGGTCATAAGAAGGGGGTATGATATGTGCTCTAATAGTTAAAATCTTGTCAACAAAGAAATTTAAAAAAGCTTCACAAGTTTCAGCAGAAGCTTCTGTACAGTTGGATTGGGGAGGGTTAATAACAGAGTTTAAAATACTAAATAAGACACAGGCAGTTGTCGTTAATATCACCTGCAAAATGGGCAGACTTCTGGTTCTTAACAGTTTTCTGATATTTATGCCAGCTATCCCTTAGAATATCGTAAGAAACTTGTAGCTTGTCTTTTTTCCATTTACGTTCTGCTTTTCTGCACTCTTTTCGAGCTGCCCGATGTCATTCAGCCATTGCTCAGGCTTTGATTTAGGCCGTCTGACCTTCAGGGGAGCAACAGTGTCCAGAATGTTTTGACAAGTAGAGAAAAATTATGCAGTCAGCTCCTCAGTGTCAGCACAAGCTGAGAGCTCTGAATCAACATTAAGGGCCTTATTAAAGGCGGTAGAAAACTGAGCTGCACTTGATGGTTTAAACATGCGAGAAGCAGTAGGAGGACCACAAGTAGTGATATTGCAGGGAAGAGAAGTTTAAAACAATACAGGCATATGATCAGAAAAAACAGCGTCATAAATCTGAAGGTTAAAAACAGGTAAACCATATGACAAAACCAGATCCAGAGTGTGTCCATGTTTATGTGTGGGACCAGTGACAGACTGCAAAACATTAAAAGCATCAAGTAGGTTTAAAAAGTCCTTTGCCAGCGTAATAGTTCTGAGAAAGTGCTTAACTCACCGTCACTTAGCCAGGTTTCTGTCACACAGAGGAAATCCAGATTATGAGAAGTGAAGAAGAGAAGTGAAGAGAGCCATGCACTCCGGCACCATCTTGGATATTCTAGAGTTATATTGTTCTCTTATATCCATCAGCAAAATGAAAATACACAATAATGTAAACCTCTAGGTGCTCTGAAAAGAAAATTTGGGTCTGCGGAACAACGGAACAACATAACTGAACAAATAACATGTATGACTTCCAATTATGAAGTGTACGTCCAACTTCGAAACAAAGAGGAGAGTCCCTAGAGTCCCCGAGAGCCCCTCGTAGTGCTGCTTGGTAATCTCCGCTCATCATAGCAGCGCTCTTGGAAAAAGCCAGTAACATCCCATAACTGCGGTCAAACCTATTACATCAGAGATGTGGTCATTTTAACTAATGATTTTAATTTTATTTTAAATTATTGTCTATTAATTGTAATTGTATTTATGATGTAATTTGGTTTTCTGAAAATGTATGTTTTATTGTAAAATGTACATATTTTTATTGTAACAAGGGACAATTGTTGAAAAATAAGCAATAGCTATAAACTTATGTGCGTTACATCAGTTTCATGTTTTGTACTTGAACTACAGTATGTTAAACTGCACTGTCCCTTTTAAATAAATAAATCCAAATAATTTTACAGATGAAAACTGCAGTTTCAGGTGCGGAAAAAAAATGAGGTGTTACTATCCATACACTTGAATCCCTGGAGCTTTTCCTGGATGTATTTCATCCATTCCTTACGGATCCGCCGCGGCACCCCACTCGCTCTTTCCTAGAGGGGTGTCCTCGGCTTGGGTGCGGGGATGTGTGGTATTGGATCGTCCGCTCCCTTTTCCATCAACTTCCTCTTCTCCAGGTCATCGGAAGCGTCTTCCGCGTTGTTGTAAACCACGGGCCCGTTTTCATAAAACACATGCAGTCTCGACGAATACAATGCTTGGAAGCGGAGCCCCTTCTCTTTTAAAATCTTCCTGATCGAGTTGTATGCTTTGCGTTTAGCTAAAATGTCACTGGGGTAGTAGTCTTGGTCAAAATACACCCGTCTCCCTTTCAGCAGTATTTCTTTTTTGGTCCACGCAGAGCGGAGCACCAAGTCCTTGGTCTTGTATTCCAAAAAATGAATCACGATAGACCTGGGGTGGGAGCCCGGTCGTGACCTGGGGCCGAGCGAGCGGCGGCACCGCTGTATGCCCAGATTAGTGTCCAAGAGGGACAGTTTCTTCTTTATAAAATTCTCCATGAATTCGAGCATGTTGTCCCCTTCTTCGCCCTCTGGTATCCCGTGAACACGTATGTTATTCCTGCAAGAGCGGGCTTCCAAGTCGGACAGACGTGTCTGGAGTAGGGCTTCGGCGATATGACCCAAAATTCATATCTCGATATTTTTTAGCTGGATGGCGATATAAGATATATATCTCGATTTTTTTTTAAAGCCATAAGTTAAGAACAAAAAGAGAGTTCTTAGTCACACTGTGTCCCAGATGTCACACGGGCACTTTTATTTACATACAGCGTAGATGTACATGAAGAAATTACTCAAAAATAAATTATCAGCATTTATTAAATAATCATGGTCCATAAATAAAAGAAAACAATGTTGTTTTTGTGCATAACAAAAAGCTCATAATTGTGCAGTCAAAATGTAAACTAATAGACGCTGAGCATAATAACAAAGAGACAGATTTCAAAGCTGCACCACGTCTCTGAACAGGTGCCATTTGTGGTCCTTATACACACACAGTACGGTAATATTACGTTGAAGCACAGTACGTATCACTCCGCGAGGCTCCTCCCCGGTAGCCGTAATCCTCCGACAATCCATCAAGCGGTGCAGCTCCGTAGCTTAGCAAAGTCATAATAAAACATTTTTGACAGATTGCTGAGCGCTGTGTACCACATAAAATCGGTTCGCGGTCAGTAAGCACAACCAGAATTCATACATAAGGCGCAATGTCGAGTTTTGAGAAAATGAAAGGATTTTAGGCCGTGCAGCCCCTCCGGGCTGCATGTCGTTAGCGCGGTTAGCTTGTTAGCGCGGTTAGCTCGCTAACACGTTGACGCCGTCCAGCCCCACGCACGGGGCGATCCGCGGTAACTCGCTAACGGAGATTTTCCGCTTTCATCTTGTCATTGCCTGCAGGTGAAGCTATGGGGGAGGCGGAGTTGTGTTCAGTGAAGGAGAGGCAAGGCAGAGTAACGTTGCGTAGAGACAAAAGTGGACGAAAGAGAGGCAAACCTGCGGCTCCACAAGTATAATTATAATGTAACATAGACTATATCGATATAAACGATATTGTCACATCTTATATCTCGTATGAAAATATATCGATATTTTTAAAAAAACTCGATATATCGCCCAGCCCTAGTCTGGAGGTCCTCTTGTAACTGGAGAGTATGGCTGAGCACGTCTTTAAGATCGACTGTGACCTCCTCTACCTCGGTTACTCTCTGCTCAACCTCCTCGATTCTGCTTGTTACATCTTTCACGTCCGTGACAATTTCGTCAAGCCATTGCCCCACTTCTTTCCTAAACTCCGACATTTCTGTTTTCACAAGTCCAGTCTTTTCCATTATTTCTCTTTTCAAATTAGCCTGGACTTCTTTCAGCTCAGCAAGAATGTTAGCTTCAATTGCCTTCATAGCTCTGTGTAGCTTTAGCTTGCTAGCACCGTCAATTTCTTTTGGTGAAAAAACTCCTTCCTCCGCACTTTCTTGCCGAATTCCTCTTGTCTTTCTCTTGTTACCCCCTGGCATACTATTATGAATATTCTTAGTTGTGTTATAACATGTCAATTGTCAAGGGGTAACCAGACCGAGCTGAAACATTATACTGCAACCAGTTTCCTCACATTCTGGAAGTCCTCAGCACTAGGGATGGGTACCGGTGTCTGGTGCCATGATGGTACCGGTGTCCGGTGCCATGATGGCACCGGTTCTGACATAAACGGTAGTAACCAGACTGAAAAGCAGCGCACATTTCGTTGCTTTATTTCGGTGCTTTTTTTTCCTGAGCTGTGATACACTTCTAGCCAATCATTTTACGTTTCCGAGGATAGTAGGCGGGGCCAGGTACGTACGTTCTTTTATGCAGAGCTACAGATTAAAAATGCCCAAGGCGAAGCGGTCAAAAGTCTGGCTGTACTTCACAGCAAAATATGCAAACTCAGCAGCCTGCAACAAGTGCTTTAAGCTGATACTGTGATACTGTCAAAGGAAGTAACACCTCGAATCCGATGAAACACCTGGCGACGCATAGCGGGTTTTTTTTAAAAGCCGAGAAATGCGCCGTATTTGATGGCAGCAGCAGCCGTTCTTCTCTGCGTGAGTAGCTTAATGTTGTTCGTGTGTAATTTACGTTGAGTAGGCTAACCACGTTATTACATTAATGCATGTAAGGTGAACTAGCAAACATCATCATAGCTACATGCGGCTGTCTTCTTGTTTGATGGCAGATACTCCCTTCACCCTGGCCAAAAAGGCTAAAATGACCAAAGAAAAAGAGGGAAAAAGCTAAACATGAGAGGTTTTTGGACAAAGTTTGTATTTTTTCCATTGTTTAAGCACTGCTTCCAGCTAAGAGTGATACCATATATGCCCCATAGCTGCAGAAAAGGCTAACATTGTTATCTTTTTACAAAAAACCAGCTGAATATGAGAGGTTTTTGGACCAATTTTGTGTTCTCCATTCTTTAAGCACCGGTTTGAGCACCGTTTGAGCACCGGCACCGTTTCAAAAGTACCGATTTGGCACCGGTATCAGATAAAACCTAAACGATACCCATCCCTACTCAGCACTCAGGCTTTTTGAGGAATATGTGTGTCTCAGACAAATACTTCTACCTTCCACAGAATCCTCACATTGGTGGCTGGATTGGAAAGCCATAATAGAAGTGACAAGCAACAGAAGCAAAAGGAGCTATGGCACTGTGGAAGGAAATCATGAGTGACCTTCCACTGTAGCAGACAAAGTGTCATGGTCCGTGGCTCAGTATCCGGGGAGTGTTCGGGTCGCTCTGGTGGCCTCGGGCTGGCCCATCACCATCGCACCTGCATTCCATTCCAGGCAATTACCGGAGGACTACTTCTCCTAGCGCAGACGGCTGCTCCACACCAGTCCAGTAGTCACTCCTTAGTGGTAACTTGGCTCCTTGAAGGTCTGTGCTTATTCTAGTATTCTAGTATACATACAAATTCTAGTTTGTATAATACCTTCAGTATCCGCCTCTGCCACGGACACACTCCCCTTCAAGTCCTACGGTCTGACTCTGATTGTAAGCCTTAACCTCTTAAGCCCCAACGCCCCCTGATACGGGGGCAAAAGGCAGGAGATCAGTTAGGCTTGGGGCTTAAGAGGTTAATATTCTAACCCTTGGCTAGTTGTGACTCTCCGTTCTCCTGCACACTAGTAATTGTTTCCCCTTTCTTTTACAGCGTCCCACACCCCCTATTACAGCTTCAAAGGGCATTTCTGTTCCCGATTTCCTCGGCTTTAAGTTGGATTTTTGTCTCCCCTGGTTGTTCCTGATATTTTATGTTAAACCAATAAACCTGTACGTAGTTCCAGAAGATTTGTATTGAGTCTGCTTTTGCGTCTCCACTGTGTGCGTGAACCTCGGTTCATGAAACAAAGATAGCCAGATCATTTGAACCCACATGATTAGATCTCTTTGGGCCATATGAAGTAAATGTGTATGTTTCATATATATGAAGTAAGGCTTTCCTTTCAAAGACAGCATAAAAAGCGTTCAATACATGAAAAATCTAATGCAAGTTCTTCAGCTTGTGATGGGATTTGAAAGAAATTATTATTGCAACCAGATGGCTTTTGTATACGAATTCCAATATTTGTGATCATGTGTACTCCTGAATGTGTGCCTTCCCATGTTGCATTGCTAGAGGAAACAACAAGTCCTGGGGGTCACTTTAAAATCCCCCATGGCACGTTCAGTCTCCAGGTTACTAGAGCACCACCTCTAATTTAATTACTCCCCTTGGTCTGTCAGGCCTACTGTCTGCTGCCCTGTAGTACATTACACATTCACAGAGATCCACTGGGGGAAAAGGCACGCACGAAAAATACTTGTGAGAAATAAAGCAGACAAGCATGAGTATGTGCGCACACACACCACCACGCAAACAGAAGCACAGTGCCTTGTGAGCAGGTGAGAGCTGTGCAGATGCTCTTTAGTTGACAGGAAAAATAAACCCTTAATTACCACCCAGTCTGGCCCTCTTTTCCTCTCCTTCCCCCTTATCCTCCACTCCTCTGTCCCACTGCAGTGCGGTTGCGGCGCTTGCCTCAAGGCTGGTTATTGCGGTGCTGAGCTCCTCTGAGACTCTTCCCTTGTTATTATCCTTAAACAAGCAATTACAGCTGAGTTCCAGAGTGGAGCAAAATAGAGTGGCACACCCACAGAAAATCTCTGGGTTTCTCAGACAAATGAATAGCAAAGCTCTCCTGGGCAATTTTGTTTCTGGAATAGTGCTGTGATGATAGAAGAAATGTTATAGTGAGCATGAAAAACCAGCAAGTGGGAGAAAAGAAAGCAAAGTTTAAATAGCAGCAACAAAAACAACACAAGCACAGTGGTTATGTTTGACACTAGAAAGTTCTGAAATATGTTTTACTGTTTTTGCACAGGCATTGCAGTGTTTTTCATTTTCTCTGGCTTATTAGCAAGGCTTCAGGAGGGCCAGCTACATTTCAAATATTCGTTTACTTCTGGGTACATTTGGGGTCTACAACAGGGGTGTCAAACTTGTGGCTCACCAGATGTGGCCCATGATACAATTATATCCGGCCTGCGAGATAATTTCATCAATTATTAATGGCCTGTCGATATGTGGGAGCCGAATCTTCAGCCATGCTTAGAATCCATTGTGTGAAAGAAGGAAGGAGGGCAAACGCTCCAAAGAAGGCAAGTATAGTGGTACAGGCCAGGTACAGAGAGAGACAGAAAGATCAATATATAAATGTCATGGCTGGGAGGCCAGACCAGGTACGAGGACTCAAATGCAGACACAGACGGAGGCACAGATTGACGTGAAAGCAGTACCTACCTCTGTGGAGGTTTTAAAACAAAGTTGAAGACACATCTGTTCACCCTATCCTACTTGTCTTAATTCTATGCCTTCTAATTTTTAAATTCTTACTGTTTTTAACTTGTATTGTGGTTTTTACTTGTATTGCTATGTATTGGTTCTATTTATTTATCTTTTTAAATAGTTCTGCAGCACTTTGTTTGAAACAGCTTTATAAATAAAGTTATTATTATTATTATTATTATTTATTTATTTACAAAGTGGACAAAACTTTAAGGTGTGGACTATGAACTGTGAACTATGAGACAAAACCTGAAAAGTCCAAACGTGAAGCTTAATCTGTGAACTAGAATTCAAAAGTCCATGAAACAGGTCCAAGGGGAAAGAAGGGGCTGTGGCACGGGCGGAGGTGTGTAGAGTTGCTGTATTAAAAAAAAAAGGAGTCAGCTGGTTTCCACTGATTGACGGTAAGATTGGAAATGTTGCTCACACGTTGCAGCGGAGAACGTCGTGGAAGGAGGGCAGTCCAAAAGGTCTGGGTGAGCTTCCAATTCAGGGTGAGTCCAAAATGTACTGATCCAGAATCCGTGGCAGGGAGGCAAAAGGAGACAAATCGATGGTTTTTGACAGTAACTGGAGGGAGAGCACTTGTAAGTGGCAATTTGTCCACAATTTATTTTACAATGTACCAACTATGCATGTATCCACTTCAAGAAGTACATACAGTGGGGCAAAAAAGTATTTAGTCAGCCACCGATTGTGCAAGTTCCCCCACTTAAAATGATGACAGAGGTCAGTAATTTGCACCAGAGGTACACTTCAACTGTGAGAGACAGAATGTGAAAAAAAATCCATGAATCCACATGGTAGGATTTGTAAAGAATTTATTCGTAAATTAGGGTGGAAAATAAGTATTTGGTCACCTCAAACAAGGAAAATCTCTGGCTCTCACAAGACCTGTAACGTCTGTCCCCCACTCGTTACCTGTATGAATGGTACCTGTTTGAACTCATCATCTGTATAAAAGACACCTGTCCACAGCCTCAAACAGTCAGACTCCAAACTCTGCCATGGCCAAGACCAAAGAGCTTTCGAAGGACACCAGGAAAAGTATTGTAGACCTGCACCAGACTGGGAAGAGTGAATCTACAATAGGCAAGCAGCTTGGTGTGAAAAAATCAACTGTGGGAGCAATCATCAGAAAATGGAAGACATACAAGACCACTGATAATCTCCCTCCATCTGGGGCTCCACGCAAGATCTCATCCCGTGGGGTCAAAATGATCATGAGAACGGTGAGCAAAGATCCCAGAACCACACGGGGGGACCTGGTGAATGACCTGCAGAGAGCTGGGACCAAAGTAACAAAGGTCACCATCAGTAACACACTACAACGGCAGGGAATCAAATCCCGCAGTGCCAGACGTGTTCCGCTGCTGAAGCCAGTGCATGTCCAGGCCCGTCTGAAGTTTGCCACAGAGCACATGGATGATACAGCAGAGGATTGGGAGAATGTCATGTGGTCAGATGAAACCAAAGTAGAACTTTTTGGTATAAACTCAACTGGTCGTGTTTGGAGGAAGAAGAATACTGAGTTGCATCCCAAGAACACCATACCTACTGTGAAGCATGGGGGTGGAAACATCATGCTATGGGGCTGTTTTTCTGCCAAGGGGACAGGACGACTGATCCGTGTTAAGGACAGAATGAATGGGGCCATGTATCGTGAGATTTTGAGCCAAAACCTCCTTCCATCAGTGAGAACTTTGAAGATGAAACGAGGCTGGGTCTTCCAACATGACAATGATCCAAAACACACCGCCCGGGCAACAAAGGAGCGGCTCCGTAAGAAGCATTTGAAAGTCCTGGAGTGGCCTAGCCAGTCTCCAGACCTCAACCCCATAGAAAATCTGTGGCGGGAGTTGAAAGTCCGTGTTGCTCGGCGACAGCCCCAAAACATCACTGCTCTCGAGAAGATCTGCATGGAGGAATGGGCCAAAATACCAGCTACTGTGTGTGCAAACCTGGTAAAGACCTATAGTAAACGTTTGACCTCTGTTATTGCCAACAAAGGTTATGTTACAAAGTATTGAGTTGTATTTTTGTTATTGACCAAATACTTATTTTCCACCCTGATTTACGAATAAATTCTTTACAAATCCTACCATGTGGATTCATGGATTTTTTTTTCACATTCTGTCTCTCACAGTTGAAGTGTACCTCTGGTGCAAATTACTGACCTCTGTCATCATTTTAGGTGGGGGAACTTGCACAATCGGTGGCTGACTAAATACTTTTTTGCCCCACTGTAGCAGGAATAACTACTAAGTCATTGCGTCCATGAGTTTGGCCACAAGACAAGTAGAAAGATTGCATTTCTATTACACCCATTTTTAAATCACATACTACATACAAGGAAGCAGGAAGCATTGCCAGAAGGTTTGATGCATTTCCCAGCATATTCTCAAGAGCATGCAGGACATTCTGAGAGACAGGCAGCTGCTCTAGGAGAGTTGGATAGGGCCATAATATAGTGGTAAAATTCTCAAATGCACACTTTAAAGCAGATAACTCGTAAGCTGGAGAGGAAATGGCATGTCACAAACTTAAAAGATCATCATTTAGCCTGGAGAAATAGTTTGTTACTTTATAAGAAAGCCCTCCGTAAAGACCGCTCTGGCCTTCGTTTTCAGTCTCCTCTGGAAGGTCTGAGGGGCCTGTCCAGCCTTCGTCTGCCTCCGCTGGAGGGTGTGAGGGACACATCCAGCCTTTGTCTGCCTCCGCTGGAGGGTCCAAGGGACTCGTCCAGCTTTCGTCAGCCTCAGCTGGAGGGTCCGAGGGGCCCATCCAGCCTTCATCGCCTGCAGTGCCACCACCTGGTCCTGCCTCGTCTGGTCCTGCGGTTGCTACACCTCAACATCACCGGCCGCTTTCCAGGCCACTGGCTGGGCGTCATCGCTGTCGTGGCTGGCCTAGGGACCTCCTTCGCCTGCGTCGCTGCCTTCCGCGGACAGACCTCCAAGCCAGTCCCCTGAACTGTTCTGTTTTGGACCTCCGTGCTACTGGCCTCCTGGTCAGCCCCCTGAACTGGTTTTGGACTCTGTTTTCTTAGGCTCCAGTGTTTTTGGTTTTGGACTTGTATTTTTTTTTTTTTTTTTTGGGACCTTCTGGTGCTCCGGTTTTGTTTCCCAGAACATGAGTTTCGGGTTAGCCTTCGTCACGCTGCTCAGGTTGCCTAGCAACCATGGCACTTACTGCGAGAAACGTTTCATACAGGATTCATTGTTTGACAGAAATGAAGGAGAAAAATGTCTTTTTGTTTATTCATTTTTTTATCAGATCACTTTGATGTATATATAGAGATGTATTATATATTATATTATATATTATAAGAGACAAATATTGTTTGTTTAATATGTTGGCATTATTACATATGTCTCAATGCTTACATATATGTGTAAAAAGAAAATGTACGAGTTGTGATAACTGTTGGTCATAGAATGAAGAGTAGACTGATGTATTAAATATTCCTTTATTGGGTGAGAAAATCAGACCATGTCATAACTGCTTTAAGTCATACAGAATAGATATCAGAGCCTTAAACAGGCTGACTTTTGCTAAATGGGTCAAACTGGGCAGAAAGTATACAAACACATAACATCCTTATAGAATATGATGTAACACTATAGATCAACTTACCTCAGAATATATAAAGCATATAAACAATTACAGCAATATGATGCAACAAACACAGCAGTGTTACTAATCCAAAATACTCAAAGCTTCATAGAACTGGAACAAACATTTATTTTTAGGTCCATTCTGCTGCTGATACATACTTTGGGTTTCTGAATATTAAACTTGGGCAAGTTACTTTGAAAAAGTAATTAATTATAGTTACTAATTACTTCAAAAAAGTAACTGAGTTAGTAACTGAGTTACAAGATTCTAAAAGTAATTAATTACTTGAAAAGAAACTATTACGTTACTTTAAAAAAAATTTTTTTAACCCTCTGGGGTCCAGGGTAATTGGCCATTTTTAACTACTTTTGATGTTTCCTCTACACTTTGCCTTGTTTGGTATCATCATTTTCAGCACAACCTCACGTGTCTGAATTTACAGTTATGTTTTCATTTTGACATACTGTAGTAAGACAATTGATCTAAAATCAGACAAAAAACATAAAATCCGAGAAGAAAAAGTTATATTTTTACTGTAACAACCACAAACATGTTTAATGAATCATATTTCATAACTTCAAATGCAAATATAAAGTGTCAATTTTAAAATCATATGCACAAGTTTTGCAAACAACAAAGTTATTTGCAGCCATTTACCTTTTACCCTTTTTTTAAATAACCATTTCAAACTATTTACATAACAATCAGCTGTTCTGCATTCAATAAGATGCCACACAAATTATTTGTGCCACTCCAAATATTCCTGTCCACTATAAAGGAGAACATCACAGCCTGATAGGTCTAACAGCAGCAGGTGTATCACTCCTTTTTCTACCTGGAGACAGCAGTCGCCTCATTGTTCTGACACAAAACACAAAACTATCCACAGCACTACCTACACAAAACAACACATTAACTACACACTCCAAACACGTCACAAATCTCTCACATCTCCAAACTCGCTCTCTCTCTTTTTCCGCTCTCTCTCTCTCTCTCTCTCTCTCTCGTGGTCACTCCTAAATCTTCCTCCTCTTCCTAAACAACCAAATGTCATGTTGCCATATCATTTTTGATTGGTCGATGTGGTGCATTTTTCCACGAACACGAAAGGGCTGTTTTTTGTTCCTTTTTTTTGGTCATAAGCAGAGAGTGCTTGCTAGCGCTGTCCTTAGACAGTAAACGTGTCGAAATTATTGAGGAAAAACACACGTATATATTGTTTATCATGACTCTGGTTTTACGCGGCCTATCAACACAATTTAAAAACTGGTATGTATCACCTTGTTGCTTTGTCATCTTGAAGTGGTCATCTGATTGGCTTACCACGACTACCTTATTGTTCCTCAGTCAAACAGCAGCACTCATGCGATTGTTTTGCCCTCTTAGCTCCAGGTGTTGTGCCAAAAAGTGTTCGTCGGGCAGAAAGTGATTGCCGCCGCTAGTGCCCAGATTACTACTTCCGTGCAACTGATATAAGATGCGGTAAGCTGAAGACAGCTTCAACTGTTTGTTTGTTGAAAAATAGTAACGCGACTGCACCGCATTTTCTTAATAGTAACAATAACGGCGTTGTAATGATAGAAATAGTAATTAGTTTACTCATTACTGAAAAAAGTAACGCCGTTACCTGTAACGCCATTATTCTCATCACTGATTCTCTGTAAGATAACGGTCAACTATTGAACGGCGTATATTTAAAAGTAAAGGCTTTAAAACTGCTGCATTGACTGTTGCAAGAGCAAAGGACCTAAATTTGTGTCCGAGATGAGCGTGCGCCTTGTCATTTCAAAACATGTATCTCTCTGAATTTGTATCCTCCATGAGAGTTTGTGTTGTATTATGTCCATCCATCCATCCATCCATCCATCCATCCATTTTCTTCTGCTTATCCGTGGCAGCAGCCCAAGCAGAGAAGCCCAGACCTCCCTCTGTCAGGGGTCTGAGCGACCCAGGGACCCTGAGCAGTTATGGACTTGAATTTTAATATATGTATTTCTGGTATTGTTGTCCCTCGTTCTCCCTGCTTGTAGATATGTGTGTATGTAGGTGTTTGTGTGTGGCTGCAGGTGTTTCTGAGAGCACCTGTTTACAGGCACCTTCAGGCCTGGTGGGTGTGGCCCTGGCAGGTGATTGGCCACACCTGAAGACCGTGACACACCTGCAGCTGATCAGGCCTCATTGGAGAAGCTACTTGAGAGTGTGGTGGAGCTCTGTCCGACGCTGGATCATTGCGTGGCTTCACGTTAGTCTCTTGACCAGTTACCAAGTTTAATCTGCTGCATTGTGGTGTGTCTGACGGCTGCCTCTTTGTTGTTTTCCCCAGGAGAGGCGGCAAGGAGGAGGTAAGTGACGGAAGTGACGGACAAGGTAAGCGACTCATGTTGTAACTGACGTCAGACGCCGGAGATTTTGGCGGAAAATTAAAGCAAATGGTAGTTTAGATTTGAACAAATTCATTTAAGCTTCAGCATTACCAAATACACTTATCAATTGTCTTATAACTAACACTATTTGTCTAAATAATCTCCAACACCCTGGAGAACAACGAGGAGAGTTTAGAGACTCTCCAAGATTATATTGATCAGTGCTTTCAGGATCTCGTGATGAAGAAGACCCCGTGTGCAGCTTCCCCAGCCAAACCTGAGACGCCGTCGTCGAAAAGACAACGCCAGGCAGATTTCCCCGGCTCAACATCGCCAGCCGGCAAAGATATTGCCGACATATTGGAGTCAATCGACAAGCGATTGTCCAGTTTCGACGCAAGGCTGTCCTTGGTGGAGATTCTTCACCGAGAATTTAAATGCTTGCGAGAATCCCTGGAGTACAGCCAGCAGCAGGTGGAAACGCTTGCTGCTGAAAATGCCACGCTAAGGGAGTCGGTGAAATGTCTCACAGATAATGTTACCCAGCTCAATAGAGAAAATAAAAAAATAAAAGAAACAGTTATCGATCTACAAGCTCGTAGCATGCGTGATAATCTGGTATTTTCTGGTATTCCAGAAGCCGCTGGAGAGGACGCGGAGACCACGGTAAAAAGCTTCATCAAAACCCACCTGAAGCTGCCGGAGGAAACTGTGAAGAACATCGTCTTCGATCGGGTACATCGCCTCGGCCCCATTCGGGCTACGGCCGGGAGACCACGTCCTATCGTGGTCAAATTCGGCCACTTCAAACAAAAGCAACATGTGAAAAGCCGCGGCAGGGAATTAAAAGGAACGGACTTCAGCGTGAACGACCAGTTCCCCAAAGAGATCTTGGAACGACGCAGGGTCCTCTTCCCAATCCGACGCGGCTTCATCCAGAAGGGCTCCCGCGCTGTCATCGCTGTGGACCGGCTGTACGTGGACGGACAGCTCCACCGCGACCCCAACATCACTCCGTGGCTGTATTAACCTCACACCAGATAAGAATCAGCTGCACCATTTCCCTATCCACTCACACTAACTTGCATTAACATCTGTTTAACTTACCAGCATCAAATCGCATCTTAAAGTGTGATTTCATAGCAGAATTAACACCGTCACTCTCCGTCAGTGATTTAATTGGAATGTTTACGTTTTGTTTTGTTTTTTTTCTTCTCGTTTTTTTTTCCCCTCTCTTTCCCCCCCTCTTGGTTTTATGCTGCTCACCCCTGTCCTTGGTTTCTTTCTTTATTCCTTTCACTGCCTCGATCACCTGCTTCGACACTCATCCACAAACATCCTTTATTTTGACACATACGCACCATGCGCTCAACGGCAGCACATTTACATCAGTCAGACAGCGCACACAGTCGTTTAGGATACACACACTTAAGCCAAGCCTACTCATATTAGTAACTATGCATACACAAAGTCAGACTCAGGGAGCATCTCGCCACACATTTTTTCTCTCTCTCCTTCTCTTTATTTATGAACAAGTGACGTATTCTCTCCACCTGGCTAAGCGACGCACACAGCATACATCCCTAGTTATACACAAACATCTATGGGTACACTGAGGTTCATTACATGGAATATAAATGGAGCTGGCTCCAGAGTAAAGAGGTTAAAAATATTTAACCAACTCAAAAAACTACAGGCAGATGTTGTCCTTTTACAAGAGACCCACAGACCTTTTAGAGGTTCGAATGAACTTAAAACACCTGAGTTTCCTAATGTGTTCTCAGCTTGTTATAATTCTAGACAAAGGGGAGTAGCAATTTTAATACATAAAAATATTAATTTCACAGTACTCGATACAGTTATAGATCCAGAGGGCAGATTCTTAATCATTAAACTATCTATACTTGATAAAAAGCTATGTGTTGCAAGTGTATATGGTCCAAATGTTGATGATCCCTCATTCTTTCACGGTTTTTTCAGTGCACTCTCTGAACACTTAGATGGCACACTTGTTCTTGGAGGCGACCTCAACCTTGGACTAAATGAAGACATGGATAGGCTCAATACAGCGGGAACTCAGCGTAATTGGCAGTCCACAAATATAATCAAACAGTATATGAGCGACTTTGGTCTTTGCGATGCATGGCGCTCCCTTCACCCCACCAGTAAGGAATATACTTTTTTCTCACATGTCCATCACTCCTACTCTCGTCTGGATTATTTTTTTGGTCAGCAGCTCACTGCTGAACGACATTTCAGACACTGAGATTCATCCTATAGCTGTCAGCAATCATGCTCCTGCATCTTTAACACTAATGCACAAGAATAATACTACGCCAAGAAAAAAGTGGAGATTTAATATATCACTACTTAAAGATGAAGACTTTATTAAATATTTTAAAAAAGAGTGGACTTCATATTTGGACTATAATGACACTCCCGAAACATCAGCTTCTGTTCTATGGGAAGCAGGGAAAGCTGTGATGAGAGGTAAAATAATTTCTTTTTCATCACATAAAAAGAAAAAAGAAAACAAAAATATTCAGGAATTAGAAAAAAACATCAAATCACTAGAAGAAGCCTACGCGTCCCACCAAGATCAGGAAACATTGAACAAAATACGCAAAACAAAACTAGAATTAAATGAGATAATTGATAAAAAAACAAAATTCTTAGTACAAAGACTACGCCTACAAAATTATGAACATGGTAATAAATCCGGTCAATTTCTAGCAAACCAGCTAAAAATAAATAAAGAAAAAACAACTATATGTGCTGTTCAAGATTCTGGGTTTTAAATGCACCTTAGAACACACATGCATCAACACTACAATGAGCGGGTGGAGGGAGGTTTGGAGTCTTCTCTCACCCCCATTCTCTGCGACCTGCTGGAGCGGGGGGGCTAGGAGGAGGAGTTGGCCGTCCGACTGCGGTCTGGAGTGTGGGGCCTCCCTGCTGCTGCGGAGTCGGGACGGTCTGTCTCCCCCCACCGCAGGGAAAAGGGTAACACCACCTGGGTCTGGGGGCAGTTCCCCCCCTCCAGGGGCAAGGGTACCTAGACCCGGGGCTTAGAGTACGCTTGGGGAGTGTGATCGTGTGTACAGCGTCTCTTTATGTCTGTCTCCACGTTGGTTGAGTGTGGAGTAAGTGTATATGAGAACATGAGGGTGGGAATGGATGTTTGTGTCTGTGTGTGCCTGTATTTCTGTGTCTATATGTCAGGTTGGGTGTCAGGCGCCACCTCTCTGGGGACATCTTAGGCCCTCCAAGGTATGGAGGCCTATCTCCCCCTACCACCACTTCCCCTGCCAGTGGCGGACTCCCTCAGACATCGGTGCGTTGGAGGTTCTTTGTGTCCGGGGATGGGCGTCCAGGTACACACTGGCTCACTCCTTGGCGGCCGCTTATCGGGGCCTGGAGCCTGGGGCTTGCTCGGGCCACTTCGGAGGTGGGGTGCCCCCGGCCTCTCGGCCTGGGGCTCGGTCACTCAGGCACGGCTGGCTGCCGGCGGAGCTCACGGGCGCGTCACTGCAACTCCCCCTGGTTTCTGCTCCGCGGCTGCTGAGTGAGCCCTCATCTGGGACTCTCCTCAGCTCTTTCTGGGACAGTGGCGCGGCTGCCCCTCTGTTGGTCTTCCTTGGTCTCTTGTGTTCTGGGGGCCTCTGGATGTCTGGAGTTTTGATCTCCACCATACCTGCTTCATGCCCTGGAGGACGGGGCTGTAGCCCCCCCACACCCTCTAGCAGATCATTACATGAAGGAACCTTTTAAAAAACAAAAAACAAGCGCGTCCATGCTCACAGGTGTACACACGGGTGATCACACCCACAAACTACACCCTTTTTGGCTCCTACCTCAAAGCACACTGTGTTCTGTTGATCTCATGTGCTGCACAATAATGTTTAATATTTAGTATTTACTGTCATATTCCCATATATCATTGTGATGTTGTTTATTCTATTACTCTTGTTCTCTTCTGCTTGTTTTCTTTTTTCTTTCTCAGCAGGTGATCCAGGTGATTGATATATGCTTTTTTTTTCTTTTTTTCTTTTTTTTTCTTTTTCTGCTCATTCTGTTGGTTTTTGGTTTTTGCCCTTCTCCCCCGTCCCTCTTCTCAGCTGTTTCTCTTTCCCTCTTTCTTTCTCCCCTTCTTTCCCCCAGTCAAGTCTGTCCCATATTCAGTAAGTGAAAATAAAATAAACAATAAAAGGTGAATCAAATGGACCATTATTGCAAGGCTGGGATGGTCAATTTGGTAAAGTAAATCCGTTGGGCATCTTTCTTTGCCTTTAGACAACAATTCTGGTGGCAAAAGAGCCAAACGGGACAGGCCAAAACAAAAAAAAAAAACAAAACAAAAAAAAAACATGTATCTCTCTGAATTTGTATCCTCCATGAGAGTTTGTGTTGTATTATGTCCATCCATCCATCCATCCATTTTCTTCTGCTTATCCGTGGCAGCAGCCCAAGCAGAGAAGCCCAGACCTCCCTCTGTCAGGGTCCTGGGTCTGAGCGACCCAGGGACCCTCAGCAGTTATGGACTTGAATTTTAATATATGTATTTCTGGTATTGTTGTCCCTCGTTCTCCCTGCTTGTAGATATGTGTGTATGTAGGTGTTTGTGTGTGGTTCAGGTGTTTCTGAGAGCACCTGTTTACAGGCACCTTCAGGCCTGGTGGGTGTGGCCCTGGCAGGTGATTGGCCACACCTGAAGACCGTGACACACCTGCAGCTGATCAGGCCTCATTGGAGAAGCTACTTGAGAGTGTGGTGGAGCTCTGTCCGACGCTGGATCATTGCGTGGCTTCACGTTAGTCTCTTGACCAGTTACCAAGTTTAATCTGCTGCATTGTGGTGTCTGACGGCTGCCTCTTTGTTGTTTTCCCCAGGAGAGGCGTGGAGACGAGAGGGCAGCAAGCACCGGGTGCTCAAACACTGGGAAGCGGAGACAGGAACACTAGCACTGGGAAGAAGACACGTCACGGGGGCCGGGAATGCACTGAGGATTTATTGTTATGTTTGTCCATTCACTGTAAATAAACGCACTGCTGCTATTCAGAGCTCCGCGCCTGAGTCCTCCTTCCTCACTTCCCCACGGTTGGCCATCGTCAACCATGACACCCTCTCCCCAACCACCACTTCCAGCTTGTCCGGTGGAACACCCAAGCGTTCCCAGGCCAGCCGAGTAATATAATCTGAGGCGTGTCAACCAAGATAGCCCTTCAATATCCAGAGCCTTCAGGAATTCGAGGCAGACATCATCCACCCCAGGGGCTCTGCCACCAAGGAATTGTTTAACTGCCTCAATGACCTCGCCCCCAGAGATTGGCGATTATCCCCTTCGTCCGCAGACTCTGTTTCCTCCACGGAAGACATGCCAGTGGCATTAGGGAGGTCCTTGAAGTATTCCTTCCACTGCCCGACAATTTTCTCAGTCGAAGTTAGGGGCGCTCCACCCGCACTACACACAGTCCAGGTAGAACACCGCTTTCCCCTCCTGAGTCAGCTGCCAGAATCTCTTCAAGGCAGTCCGAAAGTCTTTTTCCATGGCTTCTCCAAACTCCTGCCACACCCAAGTTTTTGCTTCAGCCACTGCCCGTGTTGCGTTCCGCTTGGCCTGTTGGTACCTAGCAGCTGCCTCCAGAGTCCCACAGGCTAACCAAGACCGATAGGACTCCTTCATCAGCTTGGTGGCTCCCCTTACCGTTTGGTTCAGTGCAGCGGCTTCGGCAATGGAGGTGCTGAACATGGTCCATTCCGATTCAATGTCCCCAATCTCCCTCAGAATGCTGTTGAAGATCTCGCGGACTGGGGCCTCAGCTAGGCATTGCCAGCTCACCCTCACTGTACGTTTAGGCGTGCCAGGTCTGTCCAGCGGCCTCCCCTGCCACCTGATCCAACTCACCACCAGGTGGTGATCAGTTGACAGTTCAGCCCCTCTCTTTTCCCAAGTGTCCAAAACATATGGCCTTAAGTCTGGTGATATGATTACAAAATCAATCATAAACCTGCAGCCTAGAGTGTCTGGGTCCCACGTGCACTTATGGACACTCTTATGTTCGAACATGGTGTTCATTATGGCCAAACTGTCATTTGCACAGAAGTCAAATAACAAAACACAGCTCGGGTTCAGATCTGGAAGGCCGTTCCTCCCAATCACACCCCTCCAGGTCTTGCTGTCATTGTCCAAGTGAGCACTGAAGTCTCCCAGTAGGACAACAGAGTCCCCAGGAAGAGCACCCTCCATTACCCCACCCGGGGACTCCAAGAAGGCTGGGTACTCTGAACCACCATTCAGCACATAAGCACAGATGACTGTTAGGACCCATTCCCTGACCCAGAGGCGAAGGAAACAAACCCTCTCGTCCCCTGGGAGAAACCCCAACATCCAGGCAACTAGCCAAGGGGATACCAAGCTACCCCAGCCTGCCACCTCTCACCAGGGGCAACTCCAGCCTGAGACAGAGTCCAGCCCCCCTCTAGGAAACTGGTTCCAGAGCCCAAGCCATGCGTTGAGGTGAGCCTGACTATATCTAGCCAGTACCTCTCAACCTCACATGCTAATTCAGGCTCCTTCCCCACCAGAGAGGTGACATTCCATGTCCCAATTGCCAGTCTTGGTATCTGGTGATTGGTTCCGCCAGGGCCTCTGCTCCTGGCCACCGCCTGGCTCACAATGTAAGCCGGGTTGTATTATGTTCAAATGTTTAATTAAAAAAAATTTTATTGCTCATTCATAAAGAAGAAAGTTTGTAACTATCTTGACTAGTGAAGAGAGTGTAATTTAAACTTGTGTCAAAAAGTTCACAGAACTTGGATATGCACAGAATGTTTTCCTTCATCATGTGGTTGAACTTGCAGGTATGTCCCATTTGCTGGGAGTAAGGGCGCCCTCCATTTGTGAGGTGCGCCTGCTGCTTGCGGCACAGGGAGGAGAGGGCGGGGCGGCGGGGGATTCTCTGGCTGGCTGGAGCAGCATCTAATAACTCACTCGCAAAATAAAACAAAATAAAAACAAAACAACAAAAACACCAGACATTATGATACAGACTTATAATTTACACTGATGTTTTTTCGAAATTCTATACACGAAAAGTGAGTGCGAGAGCCCTCGGTGCGCCTGCTTGCTGCTGTAGTCAAAGTAAACTTTATTGTCATCTCCGCTCAGTGGCGTGTCCAGCGGGGTGGCCCCCCCAACCAGACTGGCCACCCCAAAGGCAAAACAATAAAATTCAATCAAATATCAAATGTACGATTATGTTTTCACGGTGAAGCTCAGGTATCAGAGTGTAAGTGAATGCAGCATCGGCTTCTGCGCTATGTGCATCACGTTAGCAAAGGTAGGAGAGCCAAGCACGAAAGACGGCACTGAAGGAAACAATTTTTTGGTGAAAGAAAATGAGGACAGAATAAATGTCCCGGTAAGTAATATTAAGTTTGTTGAGTTTAGTAAACTTCGGTGAAATTAGAATACCAAAGAAAAAATAACACTTAAAGAATTAATTCAGCCGACGAATATTTCAGACAGTATGCTACTGAGGGGAGCTAACATAAGAGTTATGAGTTATAAGATATAATCTAAGTCGTAACATTGCTGTATGGAGCTGCAGATTTGGTTGCAGGTTAACATAGCTGGACTGGCCATCGGGCATACCGGGCATATGCCCGGTGACTTATTTTTTTAAAAAAAATTTTTGTAATGGCATGAACAATGAGAGGTGGTGGATTGGCCAGATGCAGGTTGATGTGTAAAAATAACTCAGTTGTTTGGTGGTGGCTATGGCGGGGCTTCCACAGAGGCCAGCAGGTGGATGAGGGAAGGGGAGGCAGGAGGAGAGTGTCAGGTGAACTGAACTTCAGGTAAGAAGTTATGACCTGCAGTCTATCTGGGTCAGATATAAACCAAGTTTAGGTGGAGTTTATTTTCGTTGTGCTGACTTTTTACCCTCAGTTGCAATAACTCGTACTGCGTTGTAGCCAGCTTGACGGAGTTTATATACAGCTGGGTGGTGCTATGATGTTACTGATAGTGAACTTTATTTTATTCATAAAGTTAGTTAGTAGAGTTGCCAACGGCTCCTTAAAAAAATGGAATGGTCCCTCATTCAGAGAAAATATTACACGTTTCGTATTGAGCTGAGAAGAGACGCAGTTTGTCCCGGACTTTCGCTACAATGAAAAAAAGACACAAAGCTGGAGTTATTCTGTCGTTATGCTGCACAGCTGCCTCTTCTTCTCTCATTCTCCCCCCCCTGCCTCTCCTGTTGCTACTTCAATCATGAAACTGATCAATGATCAGCTGATCAGCTTTTCTCTCTTGTTTATTTATCGCCCACTTTGCGCCAGAAAGAGGAAACCAGCAGATGTCGCGCTAAACAACAGCAGCACGTTTAAGCTTGATCAGCTGTTGTTAGAATTTATTTAATATTAATTTCTAGTATCAGCTGATGTTTGCTGGAGCCACAGCTGTAAAAGCTGCTGGTCATGATGTCGGTTTGGATATGTGGTGAGAGGGAAGCATGAAGATGAAACCAGGAGATGTCCTTACTGAATCATCAGAGCTGAACAGGTGATGGAGAAACAGGTTTACCTCTTAGGTGACATGAATGAGTTGAAGGGAAGTTATGAACTGTTTCTGAAAGATAAATAGCGCCAGGATCCTTTTTCTACGTAGCTGACAGCTGGTAACTGTGCAGGGGTGGATCTAGGAAAGTGTTGCCAGGGAGCCAGGTAGGGCATTAACAGGGAAAGGTGGGGCACAAAGAAATACTTTTCTTTCTTATTCTCATTTAAAATATCTAGCTTTTATTAAATAATTATCTAAATCTTACAACCAAAGTTTTTATCTGACGTAAATACATACATATATATACACCAACAAGACAGTGTACATCACTGTCACAACAGCATTTATTTTCATTCAAAGTCTTTATGGCTTTAATACCTGGTGGGCCGGTCTCTAGTCAAAATGCCCGATTTTCTGTCCCAGTCCAGCCCTGCAGGTTAATACTGGTAGTGTCACCATGCCAGCTGACTGTATTTCATCATCAGCCAGTGTTGTTCTTGATCAATATTACCAAAGTTTACCATAAGGCAGCATAGAAAGTATTTACTTGCTTTCAGGTTTTATTCAAATATTAGTCTTTTCAGTTGTTTCCCCACTTTTTTCCTGTTTCAAAATCAAACACCAATTTGTGAGAAGATTATCTTCTTTGTTTATCTTCTTTATTTGTCAATTGTTTGTTACAAATGTTCGTATTTTAATATTCAAAAATGTTTTTGCCCAAAACATATGTGCACTACATGTCAGTAAAAATACTATGCAAATATTGCTGTCCTTGAATGCTGAGTAAACACTGACAAAGCACTGATTGTATCTCTTGTACTTTATCAACGCAGTATCTAAAAACTTTGCACCGTAGTGGTTAAAATCTCATTCTAATAAGAGTTAAAAGCGCATTCGGTTATTAGGTTTACAGGATTATTGAATTATGGTTAATGGTTGGTAGAATTTTTTTTAAACATTATCTGCCAATTACATCTGCCACCCTTCTCCAAATCTGTGCCCCTACCTGGCCCCCCAACAAAAATTTTCTAGACACGCCACTGTGCCCACCGTGGTGAAAGAAGTTGAAAGCCAATTTCTGATGAATCAGATTTTCTGAGCCTGCTCCTCTGCCTCTCCATGGTCCTGTTCCCAGGGTGGCTGTGGTCCAGCCATCCCCTGCACCCCTATCAGTTTCCCGGGTGAGGAGGCCTGGGGCTCGGTTGGTCCTTGCTCTGGTTTTCAGGCCAGCTGAGGCTCTACTAGTCTCTGCACCTGTACCAGCTCGTCAGGTGGGAACAGCAGCTGCCTAGCTGTTGCCTGTCCCGGCTGGTTCAGGGCGGCCGTGAACCAGCTCTCTCTTGCACCTGTACCTGTAGCTCTCTCCTGCACCTGTGGGAGTGACTGATGTCCGGTCTGCCCCAAAACCCACACCAGTCCCTGAGGTGAGGCCAGCCAGGACACAGCTGACCTCCGCACGCATACCTGCTCCTAGGGTGGGAGCGGCTAGTGTCTGGTAGGTGCCTGTACCCGTTCCTGTCTCAGTTGGAGGTGAGCCTGTTCAGCAGTTTCCCCTCACTTTAATCACCAATTCAACCACCACTACAACCACCATTGCAACCTCTACTTCAGTCACTAGCTCAGTCATCAGCTCTGTTACAGCCTCAGTCACCTGCTCAGCCACCTGTCCAGCCAGGGGTCTCTGCACCTGCTGGTCCTGTGTCGCCTCAGCCAGGGATCTGCACACCTACCGTCTGTTACCACTGGGGGCCTTGGTGAGCTTCTCCGGCACTCCGCGGCTTCCATGCAGCCATCTGTTTACGCTGGTGGCTCTGGAGAGTCAATCCAGCTGTCCATGTTTTCGATGCTGTCTTCTGTCTCTGCTGAAGACTCTGGAGAGTCTGTCCAGACATCAGCTCCACCTGATGCACCTTAGAACACACATCAACACTACAATGAGCGGGTGGAGGGAGGTTTGGAGTCTTCTCTCACCCCCATTCTCTGCGACCTGCTGGAGCGGGGGGGCTAGGAGGAGGAGTTGGCCGTCCGACTGCAGTCTGGAGTGTGGGGCCTCCCTGCTGCTGCGGAGTCGGGGCGGTCTGCCTCCCCCCACCGCAGGGAAAAGGGTAACACCACCTAGGTCTGGGTGCAGTTCCCCCCTCCAGGGGCAAGGGTACCTAGACCCGGTTCGTAGAGTACGCTTGGGGAGTGTGATCGTATGTACAGTGTCTCTTTATGTCTGTCTCCATGTTGGTTGAGTGTGGAGTAAGTGCATATGAGAGCATGAGGGTGGGAATGGATGTTTGTATATGTGTGTGCCTGTATGTCTGTGTCTATATGTCAGGTTATATGTCCCCAGAGAGGCGCCACCAGTCCAGTATATAGAGAGACGAGATGACGAGGCTCCAGTTACAACAGTGTAAGTAAACAAACAGTAACTACAGGGAGTGCAGAATTATTAGGCAAGTTGTATTTTTGAGGAATAATTTTATTATTGAACAACAACCATGTTCTCAATGAACCCAAAAAACTCATTAATATCAAAGCTGAATGTTTTTGGAAGTAGTTTTTAGTTTGTTTTTAGTTTTAGCTATTTTAGGGGGATATCTGTGTGTGCAGGTGACTATTACTGTGCATAATTATTAGGCAATTTAACAAAAAACAAATATATACCCATTTCAATTATTTATTTTTACCAGTGAAACCAATATAACATCTCCACATTCACAAATATACATTTCTGACATTCAAAAACAAAACAAAAACAAATCAGTGACCAATATAGCCACCTTTCTTTGCAAGGACACTCAAAAGCCTGCCATCCATCCATCCAAAGCCTGCTTCCCTTTGCAAACTGCAGCAATGTGTCCGTATCTTTGGCATTTATACCCGAAAATACGGCACGTATGCTCTAACAGGAAAGCTCATGCATCCTATTTTAACTCTATCCGGCAGGACAGCCTCCTGAAATTTCAATAATACTTTTAAGCTACTAACCCTCTCCCTATTAATTGTTTTTCACAGTCTTTTTAATTTGCTGACCTCACTACCATGAATACACCGCTTGAGCTTTTCTAGATCCTCTTCTACAGGAAAACCTGTAATCACATCCCAGGTTACTTTGTTTTCTCCTTAAGATCCTCGTCTCCTGCGGTCTTCTTACAAATGCTTTTGTCATTCAACACCTTATTTTTCCAAACTTCTGTCTTAACCACTATCAATAAGTTGCCATCCCTAAGAATTTTTGCCAGCTGAATTTCTCCAAATTTCTTTTTCAATTATCTAGTTAAGGCTATTGGGCTCGATTGCACATTCTCATCTTCCTTCCTGAACTTCAGGATTATTTTAAATTCTTCCCTCACCGTCTTCCTCTGAACAACCCTGGAGTCTTCATCCAAACTGTTCCCCTCCAAACTCCAAACTTTACTTGTGTGTGTCCCAAACAAACTTGGCTCCTTTCTCCTGCTCCTCCCTCTTCCTGATCTTCCCACACTAGCAACCAGGGTACATTCACCAAAATCTATTTGGTCATAACCTGAGATGATGACGATGTCTCCAGTCTCCCTCCTACCTCAGTTTCCACCTGGTGTTTCTCCCTCAACTCCAATCTGTCCGTGACACCGAACTGAGGGAGACACTGACCTAAATACGCATAACAGGATAACAGGGACGTGAGAAGACACGAGGAACACAGCTGACACGAATAACCATAACGAGCAAACCTGAACTGGATGGTTTAACGTATAGATACGACGCTATGAATATAATATTTTTATATATGTCATTTCTGAGCAATAGCATGCAACAAATACAATATTTTAAAAGACTCAGTTAACATTTTACCACAATTAATTAACAATTAATACACAATTACAACTTCTTCAAAAATAGAAAACAGGACACTGCACAATAAAGGAGATACACTGAACCAAAGCTGGATCAAAGCATTGCTAGACTGCCTGATGACCTCACCCTCTAGCAGCCATCCTGTTATGAACCAGTCAGTCATTTGCAATAAGTAAATGATTAACAGTTGCAGCAGTTTGGTCATTTGTTCTTCTGTATGTCATTTAGCTCTATTCTAGTTGTTTGAACAATTTTTCATCAGATTATAGAAAAACATAATTTTAAGGTATGCCTCCAGAATAATTTAATTTAGTTATTTTTTACAGCGCTAAATTACAACAGCAGTCGCCTCAAGGTGCTTTATATTGTAGAGTAGGTCGTACAATAATACATACAGAGAAAAACCCAACAATCATATGACCCCCTATGAGCAAGCACTTTGGTGACAGTGGGAAGGAAAAACTCCCTTTTAACAGGAAGAAACCTCCGTCAGAACCAGGCTCAGGGAAGGGCGGGGCCATCTGCTGCGACCGGTTGGGGTGAGAGAAGGAAGACAGGATAAAAGACATGCTGTGGAAGAGAGACTGAGATTAATAACAAGCATGATTCAGTGCAAAGAGGTCTGTTAACTGAGTGAAAAAGGTGACTAGAAAGGAAAAACTCAATGCATCATGGGAATCCCCCGGCAGCCTATTGCAGCATAACTAAGGGAGGATTCAGGGTCACCTGGTCCAGCCCTAACTATATGCTTTAGCAAAAAGGAAAGTTTGAAGCCTAATCTTAAAAGTAGAGATAGTGTCTGTCTCCCGAATCCAAACTGGAAGCTGGTTCCACAGAAGAGGGACCTGAAAACTGAAGGCTCTCCCTCCCATTCTACTTTTAAATACTCTAGGAACAACAAGTAGGCCTGCAGAGCGAGAGCGAAGTGCTCTAATAGGGTGATATGGTACTACAAGGTCATTAAGATAAGATGGGGCCTGATTATTTAAGACCTTGTATGTGAGGAGCAGGATTTTGAATTCAATTCTGGATTTAACAGGGAGCCAGTGAAGGGAAGCCAATACAGGAGAAATCTGCTCTCTCTTTCCAGTCCCTGTCAGGACTCTTGCTGCTGCATTTTGGATTAACTGAAAGCTTTTCAGTGAGTTTTTAGGACTTCCTGATAATAATGAATTACAGTAGTCCAGCCTGGAACTAATAAATGCATGAACTAGTTTTTCAGCGTCACTCTGAGACAGGATATTTCTAATTTTAGAGATGTTGCACGAATGGAAGAACGCAGTCTTACATATTTGTTTAATATGTGTGTGACCAAGTGGTCGGCGGGGTTATAAAAGAAATAATAAAATGACAACGCGACTTAGGGGAATTTCACCCCCAGGAAATATATATTTAAGAAAAATAGATAAAAGGAATAAAAAGAGGCCGCACAGATTCAAGGAAGCACACCGAGGCAGGTTGGCTCCAATATTAAAACAGTTTTATTTATAGTAAAAATAAATAAAATATTAAAAACCAAGATATAGCGTCATTGTTGACAGTGTCCTAAAGTTAAAATAAAACAATCATGGAACTTGGACTTACCAGCAGCTGTGGACCCAAAAGAAAATCACACGAAAAGAAAATCACCCGGTGCTGTACAAAAGAAAGTGTAAAAACGACCCACCACCTGAGGTCCCTGGCACGTCCTCCATTCACTGAAATAAAACAGAAATACGTTAAAAGAATAAAAGGACACTGAGCATCAGGCTCGCTACAGATCATAAAAAAACTAAAACCAACTTTAATAAAAGAAATCACACACGTGCGCACACACACACACACAACACTGGAAGGCTACGAGTCAACTAAAACTCGTGCTGGTGGTAATTGTCCAAGCCTCATTTGCAAGCCGGTCTGGGTCCCCACAGGCTGAGACCGGCAACTGAGGTGATTTAAAGTTCCCAGCATGACACTCGGGCAGAGGATCACTCAGAAGTGTGGTTACAAGCAACAGTCCAGAATAAAATACAATAAAACCAGGCGAACCAGAAAAAGGTAGGCCTACTTAAAAAAAAACAGTCTCACGACAAGACAAGACAGGACAGGACAGCAGGCTCCACCGAGGAGGAGCCCTCACAACAGCGGCTAGGCAGGCGTCTTGATACTCCAATTAAGGTTGGGCGAGTTGCCACGGACAGGTGAGGGCAGCGAACAAACCCCCAGGACCGGAGGCACTATACCAGGGGTGCTCAATACGTCGATCGCGATCGACCATTCGATCGCAAAGGTAGCATTGGTAGATCGCATGGCATTAAAAAAATAGATGCCAGCCTATCATCCATCTCGTCACTTGATTGATACAGGGAAGCCAGTCAGATGACATCAGATTTTTTCTGACGCTTAGGTCGCTGCGCATGCGCAAACAGCGGCGCGAAGTGTAGTAAAACTGACAAGCTAGTCAGCGAGTTAACTCCAATTTTTAGCTCTCGGTTTTTTTCTCTTAAACCTAAGAAAGGGTTAAAAATGAGTGAGGGAGCTGGACCAAGTAAGAAGACAAAAACGTATCACTTTCATACGGAATGGGAGGAGGACTTTTTTTTTCACGATGTCATTTTCGAAGTGCGTTTGCCTCATCTGCCAGGCTACCATCGCAATGCCAAAGAAGGGAAATGTGGAGCGGCATTTTCGAACTGTTCCAGGAAAATACGACACTACATTCCGCCGAAAAGCGAGCTAAGAAAGAAAAAGGTGAATAAACTAAAATCCCAGTTGTCCGGACAGCAGTCATTTTTCACACAACAAACTTCAAAAGCGAAAGCCGCCACCGAAGCATCGTTCCGGGTGAGTCACATCATCATTAAAAACAAGAAGTCTTTTCAAGATGGAGAGATGGTAAAAGAGGCTTTCGTTGAAGCAGCTGACTCATTGTTCCGAGACTTTAAAAATAAGGCAGAAATAACATCTTCGATCAAAGCTCTCCAGCTGTCAAGAAGTACAGTTACACGGCGCTGTGAAGCCATGGCGGAGGATTTAACCCAGCAACTTTGGAAGGACATCGGAGATTGCCAGTGTTTCTCACTGCAGTTGGAAGAATCTACGGACGTGAGTGACACAGCCCAGGTGTGCATTTTCATTCGTATGGTGTTTACTGATATCACTGCAAAAGAAAAGCTATTAACAGTCCTGCCCATGAAGGAACAGACGCGAGGAGAGGACATATTTCAGTCGTTCAAAAACTTTATCGAGAAAACCCAGCTCCCAGTGTACAAATTGGTGTCTATTACCACAGATGGAGCACCCGCAATGGTTGGCCGCTTGAATGGATTTATTGCCAAGTGCAGGCAGGACGATGCTTTCCCGGACTTCCTAAATTACCATTGCATAATCCACCAACAAGCATTATGCGCTAAAATGCTCAACATGAAGGAGATCATGAATGCTGCAACAAAGATCGCCTGTTCTATTCGCGCCAGATCTCGTGCACATCTGGAGAAGGCTGACTGCGACCACTCTGAGTTGTTGCTACACACTGACGTGAGGTGGCTTAGTCGAGGGAAATTCCTGCAAAGATTTCGAGAGCTCTGTCCGGAGATTAAGGAGTTTTTCCGTGTAGCTGGACAAGCAGAATACATGCAACTTAATGACGGTCAGTGGCTGTTAGACTTGGCATTTTTAACCGATCTGACAAACATGTTGAATGGCCTTAATCTACAGCTGCAAGGAAAAGACAAAACAGTGATCAACATGATCAGCTCAGTTAATGCTTTCAAACGAAAGATGCAACATCTCTCTTTAAAGCTGCAGCGCCATGATTTGATAAACTTTCAAAACCTGGCGTCAGAGCTGGAGATGCAAGGGATGGCCTGTTTGCAACTTGACAGTGCACGCTACACAGAGCAGATTGACAATTGTCTGTCAGAGTTTGACAAACGCTTTCAAGACTTTTCTTTGCTCGAGCCAGTCGCTACCTTTGTAACGGAGCGGAAAGGCTGATTATGTTTCCAAGATGGTTTGTGTTTTTTAAAAGGAAGGAAACCTTCCTCAAAGCGGGCAGAGCAGTGGAGCCGCCGAGGGAAAAGCACACGATACAAAAACTGTAGAATTAAAAATATAATTTATTATGTTTAAATAGTTAAAAATATAAAATTAATTAAAACAACCTTGGCCAAGGGAAGACACAATAAAAATCAATAACACACAACATTAAAAGTCCAGTGGAATCCACCACGGCCTAAAAGTCACAGAAAACTAAGAGGTCCAGCGTAGTATTAAAAGAGGGAAACCCAGCGGAGTCCTCGCCTTCCTCCCCGCATTCCACGTCCTGGTGCACTGAAGAAAGGGAGGGAGCGGCAGTCACTATTCCTTTGGCAGTTTACTTTATAAAAAGGATAAGTCAAAGACTTACCCGGGTGGGCAGAGCTCTCAACTCCGCCCGCCGCTTCCTCAAACTGCAATCGGCACCGCGGTCTCACTGCTTCTGTTCTCCCGCAGTGCACGAGCTGGCTCTTGTCGTTATTGCCACCAGACTGCCGCTACGCGTCCCTAGTCGCTGGTCATCTGGCTTTTTTTCCTCTGATCGTTTCCCCTTTCCAGTCGCTGGTAATCTCTCTTCCCAGTCGCTGGTCGTCTGCTCCATCTGATCATCTCTACTCTCTGATCGTCTCTCGCTCTCCCCTCTGATCGTCTGTGTCTTTCCTCTGTCTGTCTCGCATTCTCCGTGTTACATTTTCGTTGAACACCGGCTCCAAACCTCTTATGTGTCATTGAGCACTCTGTAAATTACCTTTCCTTTCCTCTTCAGGTGTGTCCAATTAGTCAAAACGGGGAAAAGGGCGGAGTCTCTCCAGGACAATTTGACGATAACTAAAACATGCAAACTAAATAAAACACTGCACAAAATATAACCAATACATGCAATATAAAAAATAATAAGTACACTTCACATTAAAATACAGCACAGCAAAACAACGTCCGTCCTTCCCTGGATGACACCTTCATGTGCTATCCTTTTCGGGAAGATGCTGAGGTCGATTCACTCGCATCAAAAATTGCAAAACTATTTCACCTGAACTCTTCTGGAGTGGAAGATGAGATTTTGACACTACAAGCCGACATTGAGCTGAAGTCCAGAGATCATGGACAGTTCTGGAACTTACTCACAGAAGTAAAGTACCCCAACATGAGGAAATGTGCTGCCTCTTTGACTGCATTATTCGGCTCCACTTATTTATGTGAGTCATCATTTTCCCACATGAAGATCATTAAGTCCAAGTACCGTTCCACCATGACTGATGAACATTTGGAAGTGTGTTTGAGGCTGGCCGTCAGCAGCTACTGTCCGGAATATGCATCCCTGGCTGATTCAATTCAGTGCAAGTCATCAGAGTAAACTCAGGTAATGACAAAAAGTTTACATTGTTAATTGTGTTGTGAAATATTGGATATTGCGGTTATGCATGTATATACATTGTAGATATAAAGAATCCTCAATATATTTATAAATAAGTATATGTTTTGGATTTTTGTAGTGGGTAGATCATTTTGACTTGGTCATTTTATAAGTAGCTCACATGCGGAAAAAGTGTGAGCACCCCTGCACTATACTCTCACTGGTGGAGATAACTGAGCACCTCTCTCCGCAACGCCGGAATAAAACAAACTGCCACGCTGTAGCTGTCATATGATCTACTCGCTTGCTGATCAGTCCGTCGCAGTGTGCCAGCATTTACTGCTGCTTTGCGCCGAATGCACGGGAGGAATGATCCAGAAAAACACCGGCTTAGCTTTATACGTGCTGACGCCACCCTGCAATCAATATGCAGGTGGGTTCCCAATTAACCTAGTTGCGCAGCCGAGAGCGAGAGCAAGAGAGAGCGAGAGTGAGAGAGAGAGAGAAAAGAAAAGAAAGGCAAGTAGCCCATCCGGCTACATGTGCGTTGAAGGACATATCCTGGTCAAAAATGACTCCAAGGTTCCTCACAGTGTTACTGGAGGCCAAGGTAAAGCCATCCAGAGTAAGAATCTGGTTAGATACCATATTTCTAAGCTTTTCAGGGCCAAGTACAATAACCTCAGTTTTATCTGAATTAAGAAGCAGAAAGTTTTCCGCCATCCAGGTCTTTATGTCTTTAAGACATTCCTGCAGTTTAACTAATTATTGTGTGTTATCTGGCTTCATGGACAGACAGAGCTGGGTGTCATCTGCATAGCAGTGTAAATGTATGCTATGTCTTCTAATGATACTGCCTAAGGGAAGCATGTATAATGTAAACAGAATTGGTCCTATCACCGAACCCTGTGGAACACCATAATTAACCTCAGTGTGTGAAGAGGACTCTCCATTTACATGCACAAATTGGAGTCTATTAGATAGATATGATACAAACCACTGCTGCACAGTACCTGTAATACCTACAGCGTGCTCTAATCGCTCTAATACACGTGTCAAACTCAAGGCCCGCAGGCCACATCCGGCCCGGTGTACATTTATATCCGGCCCGTGAGATCATTTTATATAGATTTATTATTATTGTTATGTATGGCCCGGCGATATGAGGCGCTAATAACACACAAACTACAGATCCCATAATGCAGAGCTGCAGCCTCCTTGCCGAACACTAGGCTAGCTGGGAACATTCCCACGTCAATCAAGTCAAACTTCTGTTATTGCGAAGCTAGCCCCTCACAATGGTGGAGAGAAAAGTTGATTCTGAAAGCAGAGCCTTTCAGCGCCAGTGGGTGACTGAATACAGACATTGCCGGTAAACCCGTGTGTCTTATTAGTGGAGCTAATGTGGCTGTAATTAAGGAATTTCATTTAAGATGGCACTACGAGACAAAACGTCAGGATAAGCTGAAAAACCTAAATGCACAAACTACAGAAGGTAGAAGAGCTAAAGAAGAATCTAACATTTCACCAGAGCAAAATCACAAAGTGAAGCTGTTGTGAAAGCAAGTTTTATTGTAGCAGAGGAAAAAGCCAAATCAGCCCGGTGCCACTCTGATGAGCTGCGAAGAAGCTGTGAGACATCTTGTGTCCAGACAAAACGCAGATTTTGGCAAATGTGAGCCTGAGGAGAAATACGATTGCTGATCGGGTTTGTGAGATGGCCACTGATTTAAGAACACAGTTGTGTGAAAGAAGCAAAAACTTTATTGCATACTCTCTTGCTGTGGATGAAAGTATAGACATGATGGACATTGCACAGCTGACCATCTTCATCTGTGGAGAGGAAATATTGAACATTAAGTCGATGCAAGGGACAACGACAGGGAAAGACATTTTTGAAAACGTATTTCAAAGTGTAACCGACATGAAACTGCCCTCGGACAAACCTGTTGGACTTACAACAGATGGAGCGCCGGTGTTGTGTGGTGAAAAAAGCGGACTAGTCGGCAGGATGCGAGTAAAGTTGCAGGAGGAGAACTGTACCGGTGAGTTAACAGCATACTGCATCATACACCACGAAATGCTGTCTGGTAAAGTCCTAAAAATGGAGCATGTAGTGGTCAATTTCAGTCTTTTATGTGGGAAATAGATTCAGAGTTTGCCAACATTCCTTATCATACAGAGGTCCGTTGGCTGAGTCGAGGAAAAATTCTCAATAGGGTTTTTGAACTCGGCAAGGAAATCTGTCAGTTCATGGACATGACATATGATGCAGTGAAGGCATTTCAAGTGAAGCTGTCACAAATGCACCAGTGCAACTTGCTGCACTTTCCCTGTTGCCAAGTAATGTTGAACCAAGTTGGCGCACTTTGCTGATAAACTGAGCGCACTGAGTTCGCAGCGCTTTGGTGACTTTGAAGCACAAAAAGAGAATTTTGAGCTGCTTCGCAACCCATTTACGTGGAAACTGCACCTGTGCAGATTCAGATGGAGCTGCAGTATAATGGTACAATCAAGGCAAAGTACGACTCTGAATGGCCCGCACAGTTTATTTGTTCCATTCCTGAAGTTAAATTAAAAATGCTTCAAAGGCTTCGAACTGAACATCTCAATATCTGAACATCTTACCTTGGGCATGGGCATCTGAGAGGTTGCACTCTTGACTATTTCTGATTGGTTTAGACCATGATATGGGCTTAAAGTGTGTCTGTTGTTGACCACACCGAGACTTTCAGATTTGCAGAGACTTTATTTTTTCTTTTGACTCAAACAACTGGTCGAACTAGGAATTTTTGGTCCCCCATTTCTCAATGGGGGACCAAATTGGTCACACTCTAGAGCCCTATGAGGGGAGCTAGGACCCAGCCGAGTCTTGTACCCATACTTCTTCCTAGGGAGGGAGCTGCTGGTGTCTGGCCTGTATCCCCCACCCATCCCTGTCTCCAGCTTGAAGGTGGCTAAGGCCTAGGCTGCATCAGGCCCGGTCCCTGGAGTGAGAGCGGCTAAGCAACAATGGCAGCCCCAGTCTTCAGAGCAGGCAGCTGGTGGTCCCTACAGTCTTGGGCATCTGCACAGCCCGACTGGCCAGTTATGAATCCATCCAGTGATTCCTGTTCTTCTTGTAAATCTTGTTCATCCTGACTCAGCCCCAGACTGATGGGCCCAAGCAGGTTGTGACCCCTGCACAGCCCCAGCTTCTACAGCATTCATTGTAACTGGGTCCCATCAGAGTGTGTGTGTGTGTGTGTGTGTGTGTGTGTGTGTGTGTGTGTGTGTGTGTGTGTGTGTGTGTGTGTGTGTGTGTGTGTGTGTGAGTGATCACTCAGGCCACTCACACACAGACTCTATACTCAGACCAAGTCCTTTACACTTTATTTGAATGTGTGTACACTACAAAACTCCTGTTCTGTATATATTTCTCTTGTTGTATATAATCCTCTTGTCTGTTATTTATTGTTTCTGTTCTACTATGTATATTTTGATTCCATGCACAGTTGGTGTGGTGCATCCACAATTTTGTTGCACATCTACAATGACAATAAACGGCTATTCAATTCTATTCCACTGCATTCTACTTTACGAATATCACAGAAATGTATTGAAGTGATTTTAAAGTTCAAACTCTGTTTTAAATCATGTGTGTGGAAAAGTCAGATAGCGAGCTGATGATAAGGTTTGCTGGACATCAGGTGATTAGATGTTAACAACGTGATTGGATGTCACAGTAGGTAGGTCAGGCCATATGTCATTTCTGAAGATGTGGCATCCAGTCAGAGATAAAGGAGAAAAGGTGACCGGGTTTAAAAGAAGAAATAGAGGGTTACTTCATCTTGTTATTGCGATGAGCAAAAGCTCATCTGAAGATTCAGCCCAGGGAATCCACAGCTAGAAATGATAGAAAGTAACCCCAGACGAGCAGCAAACTGGTCGAGTCATTTCTGGCCTTTTCTCTGCTCATTTTTGCCATGTTACATTATTAGTTCAGAAGGATTTGGATTTTTTTTTTCTGGATTCCAACTTTCAAGATTTACTCAAGATTTACTTTCATGTGGTTTGTAACTTTGAGAAAATTTGGATTGCCACTGAACAACCAAGGGCTGCTGCTTTCCTGTCGGAATATATATGGTCAACACAGAACACAGAGAGTGCATCATCAGATCCAATTGTGTTTGTCCTCTCCGATCTCTCTCCTCCCAAAGATTGGAGCAAAATAAGTATTAGCCCAGAGTTGTCATGGTTTTGGCTCTTTGTCAGGATAATGAGATGCTAATGTTCAGTCTGGAGAGACTCTCGGTTTTATGTTTCTAGTTCTTAGTTCTTGTTTATTTTTGTTGTTTCCACAAGTACCTGCCAGTTAAGTTTGTTAGATTTAGTTATTTGTACTTGCCAAAAATGAAACCCGACCAGCCTGACAATCCTGAATTTGGGTCCTAACCTGCCTGCCACACACAGCATTATGACAAGAGTAGGTTAATTAGATAAGTATAATTCAGGTGATTTGATTATTATTTTGTTACAATTATTAGATTCTGTTTTTGCCTTGCTCTCACTAAATTGCTTTATTAAGACATCCTGCAATCAAAGTCTAAATTGTGGACGTTCCCTTTTAAAGTCTTTGTGAAACAGTAAAAATCTAAGTATGAATCCTCACTCTTACTCCAGCCCTTTAAAAGTAGCAGACCCCTGGGGCTTTAAAACAACTTACATTTCCATCTGAACATCTGTTTTTGGGAAGGTCTTGCATATAGGCAAGATCATCTTCTTCCGTTGCTCCAGCAACCATTGAGCAACTGTTGCTGAACTGGCCTTCCTGCAGTCCAGGCCTCTGACCAACTGAAAATATATGGTGCAATTCCATATCTGTATATATGGAATTGGTGTAGACGGGTTGCCTGTGTCTTAGTGGATGTTCAGGATTTAAATATCGTGTATGACGAATCTGTATACAATTTGTAGGTGTTGCCTCCCTAAGATGATGACCAGAGGGGCAACTGGTTTCCTGTTCAACAACGTGTGGCGCTGTGATAAAGAATAGAAAAAGGGACACACGTTGAGCTGATGTCAGTTTCACAACAGGAAGGTTTATTCTTCACAACAGCTTAGAACAGCTTCAGGTATCACCATACTAACTGCAAAGAAATGGCCTTATGTTTCAGTCCAGTTTACCATACATGGCCACAGTTCCCTGAGCTAGAGACTGTATAAATCTCTCAATACAACTTTGACAAAACATAAACAAAATATTGCTTAAATCCATTGATAATATCAGATCCACAATGTATCACAATAAACACATTTGTTTTACAAAGATAAACAAAACACAATAGTGTATTCTGTACTTCATTTTTAACTACATTTACAAACATCATAAAATTAACTCATTTTAATTCTTGTTCAGCACTAAATTATTTATGTGAAATGTATTTCCACTGTACTGACAATGTAACTTCTGTTTTTTTAAATATAGCTATTTTACTCTTTACAAGGAAATAATGTCTTTGACATAAAACAAACATATTCACTGTTCTTATACAACCTACAACTATATAGAGTGCAATGCTCCTTTAACAGCGTTCACTACTGCTGTGCAGTCAGCATTGATCAAACAGTTTCCTTATAACACTTTATAAATGTCTTTGTATTAAACCACAAACTTGTTCTTGTAACCACAAGATCAACCAGAAGAATAAAACATAGTATGAAGCCCATTTATCAGAGTGCATAATACATTAAGAGTTTAGTCCAGAAATCTCTCACAGGTCAGATTAGCTTCCCCACTCACACTCCGTATTCCACATTAGCCAAGTCCGCTAGCATTAGCATCATTTAGCCTGCAGCCTTAACCCACAATTCAGACACAACTCAGAATGAATCCATTTCTTTAGCGAGTTGCGCTCATTACCCACATAAACAACATCATCCGTTTGTAAGGTCTGCAGTATACATTCATTTAAATGCATTTACTAACCTGTGATAAAGAATAGAAAAAGGGACACACGTTGAGCTGATGTCAGTTTCACAACAGGAAGGTTTATTCTTCCTCTGTGCCCCAAAACGCTACTCGATACCACTGCGCGTAATGCGCCCTCTAGCGGCTGGATGTAGGATAGCATTTAAAATGACAGGTACAAAGATACAATCACAACAAAACACAACAACAACTGGGCTGTTTTCCCCAGTTTAATTCTGATACTAGATTTTACTAGAAAGCTATTTTCAACTCTCTACACTCTCCCCCACTTAAAAGAATGTCTCCTGACATTTGTTTCTTCATGTGTGGACCCATTAGTGTATGAGTGTGCAGTCATTGTGGTAGTACGGCTGAGAATAGATAGGGTGAAAGAATGATGGGACGCTGTGTGTCCACATCCAGGGTTGGCTAGCTGAAAGGGTGTTCATATCTGCCCTCCAGTGACAGTATGATGGCTGACCCAGTGCATTGTACGTGAGTCTTTCTGCTGGTCTCCCCCTCCTCTGTGATCTCCTTACAAAGTCATTTTCTCTATTTTCTCCATCCATTTCCTCCATGTCTTTTTCTGCTAACTCCTCGGCCTCCACAACATCTTGTTCTCCCCCATATTCTGGCCTGTCAAGAGGACAGAACTCTCTTGCTGCTGCCCGTAGCTTGGGCTGACTTTGAGAATCCTGCTTTGGAATGACAGTTTCCTGTTGCTGAGGGTGCTCCTGTTGAATAGCAGGTCCTTGTTGTTGAGGGTTCACGAGTCTGTAGCATGGAATCTTCCCCCGGAGGTCATGGTGGTAGGTATAACTATCTTCCTAATCCGAGCTACTGGTCGCCGTTTCGTTGACATCTCTTTCAGGTTGTCTTTACCTTTTTGCTTTTGTCTTTTCTTCCACAGGAAGTTCTTCCTCGAAAGGTAAGTCGTTTACTGGTAGTAGGAAGTTTCTATGAAGAACCCGCATGGCTTTACTACCTCTCTCTGGCTGTACCTTATAGACTGGTCCATCTCCCAATCTCTCCACCACACGATGTACTACCTTCTCCCAATAGGCGCGGTTTTCCTGGCCCTCCTCTCTCTGACAAATTTTTCACCAGTACTCTGTCACCTGGCTGGAGAGTAATACCTCTTACATGTCTGTCGTACTGCTTTTTGCTTTTGGCTGAGGACTGTCGGCTGTTATTTGCAGCTATTTGGTAAGCGACTCGCATCCTCTCAGCCCACTTTTGGACAAATGTTTGGTGGTTTTGTGCCTCAGTGTCTTTCCCTTGGTGAAAAAGTAGGTCAACTGGTAGCCGTGGAGCCCTGCCATACAAGAGAAAAAACGGAGAGTACCCTGTTGCGTCATGTCTTGTGCAATTGTAGGCATGCACGATCTGAGGCAGGTGATCTTTCCATTCACTCTTTTTCTCTTCTTGTAGGGTGCGCAGCATTTGGAGAAGTGTGCGATTTAATCGCTCCACTGGATTGCATTGAGGATGATAAGGAGTGGTGCGTGAGTGTGCAATTCCTGATAGTTGTTGCAGTCTTTGGAACAGGCTGTTTTCAAACTCACGTCCTTGGTCGTGATGCAACTTCTCTGGATACCCAAAGCGAGGAATAAAGTCCTGAAATATCTTTTCAGCAGCTGTCTTTCCTGATTTGTTTCTCGTTGGGTATGCCTGTGCAAAGCGCGTGAAGTGATCAACGAGGACAAGGATATACTCATATCCTCCTTTGCTTGGCTCCAAGTGCAAATAGTCAATAGAGACCAACTCAAAAGGTGCACTGGTGGTGAGGGATCCCATTGGAGCTCTCTGTTGGATATTGGGGTGCTTCTGTTTAATACACGGGCATTTTTTTGTCACGTATTCTTCCACATCTTGCTGCATGTACGGCCAATAGAACCGTTCTCGGGCCAGATGGATCACCTTTTCAGAACCTACATGCCCCATGTCGTCATGTAAGCTTTTCAGTACCACTGATTTGAGCTGTTCAGGGAGGACCAGTTGTCGGTTTTGGTTTGTTTTTCGGTAGAGTAGTCCATTTTCTACTTCTAACTTGTTCCACTCATAGAGCAGTCTCCTTGTCTGTTTAGACATTGTTTTTTTTTATCTTTTTCATTTGGAGTCCAAGCTCTCAGTTTCAAAGAAATAACTTCTTTAATAGCTGGATCTGCTTGTTGTGCAGCTCTAATATCTCTGGGAATGATGCCTGAAACGCTATTGTGTGGTACAGCATTTCCATCATCACCATTTAGCTGCAATGCAGCCACCCAGGGAACATCATCGGTTTGTACCATTTTTGTCCCCTGCCACACCGCAGAGACCACCTCCGGTGACACTGTCTCTGTATGGTCACTCATCTGCTGCTGCAGGTTCACGGGATACCTGGACAACATATCGGCATCAGCGTTCCTCTTTCCTGGTCTATACTTAATGTCAAAATGGAAATCCGCCAACTCCCCAACCCATCTGTGACCCACAGCATTTAGTCTTGCTGAACTCAGGATGTAGGTCAAGGGGTTATTATCGGTATAGACCGTGAAAGTTGGTGCATAATACAGGTAATCCCGGAACTTGTCGCAAATAGCCCATTTAAGTGCCAGGAACTCAAGTTTGCCCGAGTGCAGATGATAGTTCCTCTCTGCAGGTGTTAAGGTCCTGGAGCCGTATCCAATGACACACAGTTTGTTGTGTTGGCGTTGGTATAATACAGCTCCCAGACCTTCGTTTGAAGCGTCCGTGTGTAACACAAATGGAAGATCAAAATCTGGGAAGGCCAGGATGGGGGGGTTTGTCAACATGTCCACCAACCTGGACACCACGTTCTGATGTTCAGTAGTCCAAGTGACAGGTGAGCGAGAGGGAAGTTGCCCCTTGTTCCCTTTGGTCACTGGACTTTTTCCCTTAACAGTCTGAGGCTTGATGGCATGACCTGTCTCAGCTGGGTTTTGGAGAATTTCAAACAAGGGCCTCGCCAGTCATGAAAAGTCTTGGATAAAGGACGGGTAGTAACTGAGAAATCCAAGCAACGTCCGGACCTCTCCAACTGTGCGAGGCTTCTTGTCTTTCAGGGCTAGAACTGCTTCCAAATCCTTTGGATCGATCTGAATCCCTTCTCCTGACACCACTCGCCCGATGTACCGAATTTGTCTCTTAAAGAGCTCACATTTGGCTGGGCGAAGCTTAATGCCATGTTGTCGCATCCGGTGAAACACTTGTCTTAGATGGTCTACATGTTCGTCAAACGTTTTGGAATAGCAAAGGACATCATCCAAATACGGCACGCAACACTCGTCTCTGATGCCCTCTAACACTCCCTCCATGCACCTCTGAAAGGCAGCTGGTGCATTCGTCAGTCCAAAGGGTATTCGTACCCATTCGTAGAGTCCCCAGGGTGTGCTAAAGGCAGTTAGATGTCTTGACTCCTCACTCACAAACCCTTGATGGTACGCACTCCCTTGGTCCAAGATGGAGAACCATGAATTGCCTCCTAGGCTGTCCAACAAATCCTGGATCCGTGGGAGTGGATGGCGATCTGGGACGGTTTTGCGGTTAAGCTCACGGAAGTCAACACACAGGCGAAGACTGTTGTCTTTTTTTCGCACACACACTACAGGTGAGGAATGGGCAGAAACAGACTTCCTAATCCACCCCCTGTTTAGGAGATTTTGGATATACTCCTTCACCTCCTTAAACAGTGGCGCAGGAAATAACTCCAACCCATCTGGCAAGTGACTGTCTACATTCGGCTCAAACAACATGACTCCTCCTCCAGGAAAAGCTCTCATGCGGCATTTCACCTGACAGATCTGACTGCGGGGGATCGTGAGTCCCTTCTTTCCAACTCTTAATACTGGACATTCTGACTCTTCCAGGGGTTGCTTTGTGTGAACCACCGAAACAAGACTTTCAGCATTACTCTTCTGAATTCTCAGGGCTTCTGACAGGAGACTCACTAAGTTGCCGTCATCTCTTTGATCACCATTCCCTGCAATCATCTCTTGTATCACATTAAAGCCTAGTAGCGGGCTGCTCAACCCCTCGACTTACTAGCATGGGAACATGAATAGCAACTGAACCATGTCTGCTACTTGTGATCTCAAGAAAAACTTCTATCCACCCTTCAAACGGCACATCTGTCCCATTAGCTGCAGTGACTTTGAGTGGGTGATTTGAGAGTAGGCTTTCCAGTGGCCTAATTGTCACATTTGGCAAGGCCTTTTGCACCCAAGACTTCTCCACAATGGTTACTTGGGCCCCACTATCCAACAACATTTGAAGTTTGACCCCATCTAGATAACAAGTTACCATACACCTGCCCCCAATCAGCTGGGCAACACGCTCCCTTTTGGACACTTGACATGATTTGGGGGTCTTGGTTGAAGATGGAATTTTATCTTTCAGGTGCAGCTTCTCTGGGATTGGGGACTCTGCATTCTCCAAGGTCACTGGTGGGCAGGTAGGCATATCCCCTTTCACCTCCAGCTGCTTTATTTTTACTGAAAAACTATACATTTAAATATGACGGAAAAATCAAAAGAAAGGAAAAATGCACCTGACAGACTAGTGTGATTGACCAGTGTGATACAGGTGGGTGGTATTAAATCCAGTTATTTGTATTCTTTAACGGCCAAGAAAGACACGGCTCAAAGTGGTCTAACTCAAGAAATGATCTTTAATTTTACATATTCCGGAATATGGAGACTGAGCAGACACACAGACATGCCAGCCGAAGTCTCAAGCAACAACAGGAAGCCTGATTATTTGTATACTTCCTCTAGACGTCACACACACTTTAAGTTTCGATCAATACTGCATAAACATGCTCTAGTGAAAACTTTGCACTAAAGAAAAACAACATAGACCCAAGCAGAAATGTACCATCTTCTGAATGTATAATTAATTTCTGTCTCTGTTGCTGGTTTCTATTGTAGTGATCAAAGTCACAGAGCCTAACATCCCTTTTATTCATCACTGTATCATTTGCTTCCAGTGTTGCTCTCTCTCGATCTTCTGTCTCTCCCCCTCACCCAAACTGTTCTCTTTCTGTCGATGGAGATGCAATCCTTGCAGCTCTAATTCTCTCTTCTCTTCCTTTTGTGTGGGAACACCATCCAACTATTTAACCACAGCCCTGAAACAAACGAGCATCTGTTTGGATGCCAGCCCAGACCTAGCCACTGCCTTCCTGCTACGAGAATACCAACTGCCTCCGGTTTAACCCCTTGCTGCCAGGCCAAGGCACAGGCAGATGCCACGCCAGCACTGCAGTCAGAATCGCATGTTATCTATCAGGTGTTAGCTCGGGTTGTGAAAAGTACTTTTAAGGTTTGGTGTCTCCCTTTTATAAGTGCTACTTTGGTCTGTACCCATTAAGTACTTGTCAGTCAAATGTTGCTGGTAGTACTGTGCCATCTGATTAAGTCTAATCTTTTGAGTTGCCATTTATCATATTCAAAGGAGCTTGCAAAGAAAAGCGTCTGCACTTTTCTTTCTGGACTTTTCTTTGCAAGCTCCTTTGACTACGATGACCTGGATGACTGAGAACCTTCACAGACATTTATCATATTATTTATTCATTTTTTTACTGCATATTCAACATGATCAATAAGGGCCTGGCAAGCTGAATAGTCCTGTTATTAGTCATCTTAACTCATTCACTGCCAGCCATTGGCAGTGAATGAGTTAAACCCATTGACTCATTCACTGCCATTGACGGCTATAGACGTCAATGGCAGTGAATGAGTTAAGAGATTAAAAAGCAGTTTGCTATTGTACAATAAGAACATAACGACTATTTACAGGAGGGTGCTCTCCTTGCCATATTTTATTTGAAATATGGTTTTACTCTGTCCAATTTTTAAATCTCCAGTCTTTTTTAATCTTCTTTCTTGGTGGAAGCACAGTGTGCTTGGTGCTTTGGTGGTCCGTCCTTTGAGGAACTGTTGTTTAACTTGTATTCTTCTGTCTGGCCTGTGTGATCTGGCCAAAGTTATTTCTTCACCATGTTGTCTCACCTGCATCATTTGTGTATTTGTTATACTGGCTGATGTACTGATTTACTCCAGTCGTTTTATTAGAGTTCTGTGCACCGTATTACAACCAACAACAATAACCAAAATAGTGTGCGCGCACAGATACCACAAAAAGAAAAGAGAAGAATGTCACACACAGGTCTTTTAATTGTTAATGTTATCCAGTTCAGGCCTCTTGGCTGATCTGGGCAGTTTATTGGTGTGAATTCAGTCCAACAATTGATGTATGGTTTGTACAGTTTGTCCTAAGATTCAGTTCCATATGGGTTGTGGCTCACCATCTGTTGCAATGGAAGATCGTTCTTCTATGGATTTCCAAAAGGGCTGCAACTCAAAGTTCTCTGCAGACTTTCAGTTCTTTCAGTTCTTTGATCTCCAGAAAGCCTGACCTAAGAGCAAGGTCAGAGTTACTTCAAATGCACATTATCCACAGTTAACAAACAGTTATCCACAAACATCTGTGCTTAAAGCATGAACAAAATTAGTTTCAAATCCAAGTTCTGTTTCTAGTGTGTTGTACAACTATCACATTTAAAATTGTTTTCCATCAAATGGCAATCTTGCCATCAGCAATCATGAAACCAAAATGTTAAATGAGATATTCTGATTAATGCTGTGATCCTTTAGCCACGAGTGTTTTAAGTTATGCAAATGTGAATTAATTTGTCCTTATTTTGCTTTTGAAAGAACGCTTTGTGTAACTTTATTTTTGTTTAAGAAATCTGGTGTAGCATAGATAGGACTGTCTGATGGAACTGCAAACAGAGAGACAACATTAGTTTACTAAACGTTGTGGTAGTAAGATTAACTACCACAGCATCCCCAAACAAATGTTTGTTTGTTTGGGGATGCTGTGGTAGCCATGCTGGTCCAGTGTGCCTTCAATTTTGAATAGATCCACAACAGTGTCACCACCAAAGCACCTCCCTCCACACCATCACACCTCCTCCTCCATGCTTCACAGTGGGAACCATGCATGTAGACACCATCTGTTCACCTTTTCTCCTCTGAACAGCTGATGTAGAGATGTGTCTGCTACTGAAGCTCTGTGTGGCATCTATCTGGGCTCTAATCTGAGCTGCTGTTAACTTGTGATTTCTGAGGCTGGTGACTCGGATGAATGTATCCTCAGCAGCAGAGGGGACTTTAGGTCTTCCTTTCATGGGGCGGTCCTCATGTGAGACAGTTTCATCAGAGCGTTTGATGGTTTTTGCAACTGCATCTTGAAGCTCACTGAGAGAAGGCCGAGGGTTTGCAGCACTCTCAACAAAGCACAGGGTGGAATCTAAAAAATAAACATATTTAGAGTTATTTATCAGTTTTTCTCTGCTACACAATTCCATATATATTGCTTCATATATATGATGTCTTTAGTTTGCACCTTCAATATAAAGTAATAATTGGTAGTCAACTGTAAGTTGCAGGTTGTATAATTAAATATTACCAGATACTGTTTAATCAGGAAATAGAACCAATTATCTACCAAAGAATTTCAGTTTAACTCAGTTCAGTTTTATTTAAATAGCCCCAAATCACAACAGTCATCTGCTTTGTATTGTAACATACCCTACAGAAATAAACCTTACAATGATACACAACAACCAAAGACAAAGGACCCATTTTACAATCCATAGACACATATAACATGTAAAAAATTGTACTGATGTACTGATGTGAAAAAGACTTGAGATCTCATTTTGTTCTCTTCATTAGGCGAAGATTTCAGCACCTTTCAAGTTTTGTTTCTTTATTTGGGAAGGAGTACAGCAGACTGCTGCAGATAAGTCTTTCAAGAACAAAAGCAGTCCCTCAAACATGGGCAGAGAAGGCTTGGATGACTGTTATCACTCCCCTTTATCTTGATTTGCCCTCTTTCCATCTGCCATGCTTCTTTCCACCTCTAGTTCACTGTTATTCACATGGATAGAGTAAGGGAAATAATTTGGCTGTGTCTCTATGCATCATGTAGATCAATCAATGCCTCCATCAATCAATCAGTCATTCAGTGATCATGAGAAATGTGGTCAGGCCAAAAGTAGCCCAAAAACGGGAGGAGGGTGTTAATGATCTGACGCCAGTTGGGACAACAGTCACCAAGAGCACCACTGGTAGGTAACACGCTGTAATGGACTGAAACCTTGCAGTGCCCACAACGTCCACTTCTCAAGGCTTGCCTCAACCTGCAACATGATGAGACATCTTCTATACAACTATGACATGTTTTTAAGAGCCAATATATGTGTGGCACTATGGATTAGGTTGTATTGCATAGACCATGCCAGATTAGGTGGATAAGTGTGGTTAATGCTAGCAGGGCTAACTGTAGATATAGCATCTTAGCAGTTAGCTGAAAAAAAATGGTTTCTGTTCCTGACTAACAAGGGAAGCGGTGTTTAATCCTTCAGCTGACTAGTTGCACACAAAATTAATTTTCATTCATGAGCTGATAAACAGTGTGCTTCATAGATGTCAAAAGAGATGCTGTCTCCTTGGCTTGATAAAGTGTTGTTATCAAAAATGTGAGCAGCGTTAAACCCAAATGCATCCTTACAATCAGCGTCACCATTCAAACTCTAAATATTGTTACTGTGGACTGAAACTCTCAGTGACATTCCCTACAGGCAAAGGGCCTCACGATGCCTGCAGGCTCACTGATGTGAAGTAACTTGCCTTTTTTGTGCTGATACGCCTACCACACAAATTGGTTCCCTCTGTGCACATGTATCCGGCCACAGGACACAAATAACTAGATGCAGCTCCCTGTAATGACATATAGTGGACAAAAAAGGCTAGAATTATGGAGGGAGGGGGGGAAAAATCACTGCTTTTATCTTGCCTGCTGGGGCTGTCATGCTCTTAAAAAGTCTCTGGTCGGGAATTCCAAACTGTAGCAACGCCAGACAAGGGGAGGCACAATACAAGAGCACAGGAACATATATGCACACATCAGACCCCCATGGATGCTCACAGGGGGTTGCTTTTCAAAGACTGCAGTTTGGAGGGGTTTCAGCATCAAGGCCCTTGCACTATTTCATGCCATTAATACTGAATGACTCTGGGTCAGTAAAATAAAAGAGCATGTTAAGTAAGACACTGAAGGCCTGCTTACCCCTCAAGCTATCTACACTTCCTTCTATATCTTAGATGTGCAGCTGCAGAATGACAATAATTTGAGCTATAAAATCAGCTCGTGAATCATTTTAAAAAGTCAGTAATTGGGTAGAATTCATGATGACTTACATCGATAAAACTCCTTGGAAAAAGAGTAAAACTAGGCTTTTTTTCTTCTCTTTACATTCAGTTGTCGTCTTTATTGTCAGGGGGCTGGTACTGTGACCCAGCATTTTGAGATATTTTGTATTTTTTGATTACTTATGAGATAACTGTAGGTTCTGGGGTTATTATTAGTCCATCCTAGTGGAGTGTTATCGTCCTTGTTTATGAGTTTTTTAACTGTTTGTCATGTGTTATCTCCTTTTCTATGTATGTTCCCCTTGTGTGTCTCTCCTCTGTGTCTCTCTCCCACTCTCGCTCCATCTCGCTGTCTCTTGTGTCAAGCTTGCGTGTCCCAGTTAATGTCTCTCCATCTTTCCTGTTTTATTTTGAAAGTTTTGTCTCCATGTTCAGTGTGTTTAGCTTTTCTTCCCCTGTGGCGTGATGTTGTGTTTCCCTGGTGTTTCTACTTTCCTCATTACCCTCCTGTGTATCTGAGTCGTCTGTCTCCCTCTGTTCAGTGTGGGGCTGTCTGTTTGTATTGTCTAATGTCAGGTCAGGTTCTTTTATGCTCCTGCTAAGATTCATGTTCATGTTCTCAAGTCATAGTTTTCTTTGTTTTGTGTTTTTTTCCTATCAGCCAAATAAATGGCTTGCTCGCTTTTTGTTAAACCTTACTTATCTCGATCCCTTGTATGCGTTTTGATCCACACCTGAAACACAACGGATACTCCTTTATGTCAAAAGTGGAAGAAACCAGAAAATTAAACTCTTTAATTAGGGGTCTAAATGTAATCTTGTAGTTAGCTTCCAGTTGTTAAGCTTTGCATTCTTTTTGCAGGAAGGACAGGAGGGAGAATGGCAAGATTACTTCTGTCTCTGCATCATCTGAAATGAAACAGACCTGAGATGCGATGAAACTTTGGCCTAAGCTCAGGCCTGCAGCTGGTCACGTAGTTTAAGATTAAACAGGAAATGGAGTTTGGGGCTGTGTAAGGGTTTGTTTGTTATGACTGTGGATGGTTCTATTTGGTCTAAGTAAATAGCTTGGGTAAGTGCATGTAATTTATGTTAACAGTAAAGGACAGCAGTTTTATTTATGTACTTAAAGTCTTTAAAAAAAGGCTGGCTATTGTCATGTGAGATTTTCCTTATTAGATGGGTTACACAGTACCCCCCATGAAGTCACTGCTAGTAAGGTAGTAGTAAGTAGGGGTGGGTTTTTATAATCGATTTATCGATTAAAATCGATTCTGGCTTGGATAATGTAAAATCGATTCATTAAAATCCTGAATCGATTTTTTAATATAAATTTATTTTGCCCGAAATGCCAGAATCTCTGGTGAAATCTCACAAAATTTCAACCACCACCAAACAGCTAAGACAGTAAACGAGGGCAGGTACACGGATTCTGCACAAAGACTTAAACACACAGCGTGACCCACGGATCAGAATCAGTTAGATGTCGCCTTTCTCACGGTCCGGGCTGAAAGCCGACAGCTTGCTGATTCTGATCTGTCGGCGGGTCCGCGCTTTGTGTTTACGCCCTTTATGCGCTGATTCTAAAGCTGTTAGTTTGATGTCTCTCCAAACAATATTGACCGAACCAGCAGCAAAAGAAGATCCAAACTATGCTTCACATGAACATTGTCATGTATTCACTCTTACTTTTACTGTTTTGCTTCGACCACGATGCACAGCTCTCTCTCTCTCTCTCTCTCTCTCTCTCTCTCTCTCTCTCTCTCTCTCTCTCTGTACTTCAAGAACAGTTTCCCGTCTAAAAATCTGTTTTCTTCATTATTCGCTTACTTGTTATGCACAAGACTACCGTTGTTTACAGCGCTGTCAGCCGACGTTTTTTTTTTTTCGTTTTATATACTTCCGAAAAGAAAACCTAATTTCTGCTGTTCAATACTGAACAAATTTAAACTTTTTAAAATTATGCAAAATGCAAAATGCTTAGCCGTGTCTCTAATAAAACCGCTGTAACTTCAGATTACAATCATGTGTTGATTAATGGTTTTCTTTCGTTTTTGATGTACTGCAGAATATTTTTATAAAATCCCAGGCCAGGAAAATCACCTTCATGTTTTTCTGTGTTTTATCCTCAGCTACTTTGACACAAAGGCATCTGCTGTGATGCTCACACCTTTGATGAAGTCTTGCGTGTGTCAGCTTCCTTTTTATAGATACAAAAATATGTAAATGTACTGATCTGAATTATAATATTTCTGTCAAAATTTCCCAGATTCAAATTGAATAGAATCGAATTAAATCGAATCGTGGATCAAATCGATTCGGGACTTTGTGAATCGGAATTGAATCGATTCTAGAAATCAGTGACGATACCCAGCCCTAGTAGTAAGTACTTAATTCATCATTTATAAAGCATTACAAATCTCAGTATGTAATTTATAAATAGATGTTTATTCTTAATTAATAAGCTAATATTTATGTGTTCAACTTATTTTATAGTGTAATCTTCACATGCTTTATCCAAAGCATATTCTCGGTTGACTCACCCACTAATTATATTCACAGTATTCACTACCTGTGTCTTTAGGGACTCGCTAGCTTAGCGTAGCTCGTAGCTGACTGGCTAGCAGCATGGCCTCTACACCTGTTCCTCCTGCACTTTCCTACTCATTGTGTCAAAGGTTACTCCTCAGCCTTCTTTAGCAGTAATGATACTTGTAATAAAGTAGTACATTTGCAGCTCTGGAGACCAGGATCACTGAATTGGAGATTTGGCTTTGCACCCTTGAAAAACCTGTTGCTAGCCAGGCCTCTGTAGTTGGTGCAGCTGAAGGTAGCATGGGCCCCATTAGTTCTGCCCTGGCAGATTGTCCCGAGCAGCCAGGAACTCAGGATCACTGAGTGATGGTGAGAAGGAAGCATAGCCTTAAACAGAAGCTTTCAGTGCACCACCTGCGTCTAACTATTTTTACCCAACCGGTGACACACCCGCCTGGGATCAAACTGATAATTGGCGATTCTGGTGCCAGCAACCATAGTCAATTGTCTTCCAGCGGCCAGAGCAACACCAAGGGAAATTTAAAAGTGACTCCTGGTTACGCCAATCGGAGGTCACTAAAATCAATATTGAATTGGTGTGTGACTTTGCCAAAACAATGTCGGACTCTGTAGTTTTCTCTGGTCAGTCAGTCTCAGTCAGACCAGGAGTGACATGTTTAGCCGCATGTTCTCCTTAAATTGTTGTCTGTCTGAGTGGTGTCCAAGAAACGATGTGGGCTTCATAGATAATTGGCAAACCTTCTGGAGGAAACCTGGTCTTGTTAGAAGAGACGGCATCCATCCCACTCTCATTTCTAGAAATATGGACAAATTTATTAAACCCCCCAAAATATGACTATCCAGAGTTGGGACCAGGAAGCAGAGTTGCAGTCTTACACGCTGTGATGTTTACAGAACTTTTATTTTGAAAGGTCGAATGTAAGGCGGAAGGAGGATATATAAAAAAGGAGACAACAGAAAACGGTAGATGAACAAGTTAGCGCTGCAGACTGTGTTGCCGCTGCAAGCCTGAGAATTAAAGAATGGAACTGAGAAATACTGAAGGTGTCATCATTAATCTCATGCCTAAATATGATCACGTCCTTATTGTTGGAGATTTTAACGTCCGTGTGTGTTCTCCTGACAAAGCGATGGTTAAAGATTTTTAAAGTTTAATTGATTCTTTTAACCTCACACAGTGGGTGGCTGAACCTACACAAGTATGTGGACATACACTAAACCTTGTTTTATCCTACATCCTGCCTGTTTCTATCATGATCATTTTAGCTGCAGTGTTTTCAGATGAGAAGCCTTTGTTAGCTGACATTGTATTGTCTACAGGCACAGACACTCCTGCACAGAGTTTTTAGCTCATCATGAGAAAATGTCTTTTTAGATGAAAGTAATGTCCTTGAGATTTTTCAGTCTGGTTTCAATTCTCTGCATAGTCTCGGATTGTTAATGACATCCTTCTGGCTATAGATGTAGGGGATCATGTGGTCTTGGTTCTCCCAGCGTTAACGGCTGCCTTTGACACGGTGGATCACAACATTTTACTATCTCGTTGGGAACACTGTGTAGGCATACGTGGCACTGCTCTAAATGGGGTTTAGATCTTACCTGGCTGAGAGAACGTTTTGTGTATATCAAATCCTTCTATGGGTTTTAAATGGGTAGTGATTCTATGTTTGACAGTCAAGTGAGAGCAGAAGTGAAATCCTTTGTTCCGGTTGAGGTAAGTCTCGCCCCACACAACCTCTCTGAGCTACTGCACCCACACACTCCCTCTCTTAGATCAGCTGACCAGTTGTTGTTGGATGTGCCAAAGAAGCGCTGGAAGCCCTGGGGGATCGCACTTTTGCAGTTGCGACTCCCAACTCACCTGTTCAATTTGGCTTTTAACCCAGTATAGAAATGTACATTTTATTTGGATTTGATTGTCTTCTTGATGTAGGTGTTCTATATTGTTTACTGTTGTTGTATTTTTACTTTGATTTTTAGTATTTATACTTTTCCTATTTGATGTTAAGCACTTTGGTCAGTGTTAGCTTTTTTAAATCTGCTTTATAAATAAAGTTAGCTTGGCTCGATCACTCTGGTCTCCGGTCCTGGACCTGAAGACCACAGGGAAACACCACACATCTATCTGCTGTCTGCTGTCACTGCTAAATTATTTTTGTAAAATTCTCTTGAAATTATTTTAATCTTTGTTTGATAAGTTAATAATTTTTATCTTAATTGAGTTGTTTCTGCTCTGTACTTAGATCTGTGGTTATTAGTAAAATCATTGTTTATTGTGTTGATAAACAGTGAACAAATGCTCTGATCAGATGCTGATTATCAACTTTTTACAGTTGTGGAAGAAGTACCTGTGTTGATAGGAGTTATGTGGGTAGTTCATAGGGTTGCCAACCGTCCCTTAAAAAACGGAATCGTCCCGTATTTAGAAACAAAAGTACACGTCCCGTATTGAGCTAATAAGGGACGCACTTTGTCCCGTAATACAGTGAGAATCAAAAGTAGTCTATAACTTTTAATGGAATTAACACTTTGTTTGAAAACATAATTCCCAACCCCTCTCCTGCTTTGTGACCAATGAGCTGACAGCACACTTATGACAATTCGAGTATAACAATTCAGATTACCGCTCATCTCATTGGTCGAGGAAAGGTCGCTTACAGAGAAAATACCGGAAGACAACAGATGACCACAACAAGAAGCATGGCCAACAGGGGAACAAACGCCGACACTGCGGTGCAAGTCTCGGATGACAGTACACCTAAAGCTGGACATACACTGTGCGATTTTTTCAGTCGCGATATTCAGCTCCTGCTCAAACTGCACGATTGACTCGCAGGGGTTAGAAGTTGGTAGGTCACGTGCAGGGTCTCACACTATACGGCCCGATGCTCTGATGCGACCTGAGTGCTCACACTGTGCGTCCATAACATGAAGGTTATAACAGAAAATCTGTCGCTCGCTCTCTCTGTCTTTCACTCACACAGACACACCACCACCATCAACTTTGCTAAATTGCTAATGAAAAACATTGATCAGGCAGCTGTGATTGAGCAGCAGTGTAAATCCAACTGTTTTCACGGTTGTTGTGGTTGTGATAATTTTGTGATGCCACATCGAAAAGGCTCGGATGAGCTTTCCAAAGTTCTACAAGTTGTGCCTCCATCGCTTGTGTCCAGATCACACGCTGCACAGCCGTGCTGCTCCGTCTTTTTCACCGACGTTTACGTGTTTGCGCGTGAGCAGTGTGAGCGGCTGTGGTGACACCCTCACGAGCGATTGATAATCGGGAGCTGGTCGTGAGGTGTTAATTGCTTCTCGTCACCCCACGTATACTACACGATGCACGATGAAGGCCAAAATTGGTCCGATCACTCAAAAATCGGCTCAAAATGGGCCTAAAACCGCACAGTGTGAGCCCAGCATTAGAGCAGCAATGTTTGTTCCCCTCAGAGAAAGGGAAGAATGGGAAAAGGAAAACACCTGGCTGGAAAAAGTTAATATGGGCATGTGCAGTGAATATCAGCGCTATGTGGCCAGAAGTGTGATAATATAACTTATTTTGTGTAATAAACAACTGCAAGGATAGATGATTACAACAAATTGATGACTAATACATAAAAGTAATACATAGATGAATAATGATGATGAGTTATTATGCGTAATCATGGGAACAAGCGGGTTTACAAACAGGAGCAGCTGATTAGCATTAGAAAAGCTGAAATAATACCTCAACTGAAGCCAATTGTACTAAATGCACTAAATGTGCACTGTTACAAGAATATTTTTCTTTCTATTGTTTTCTATTATTTTAAGTTAAGCAGGACAGTTCTTTTAAAGAAAGATTTACTTATATTCTCAAAAGTTAAGCATGACAGGCTTCTGTTTAAGAAAGAGACCTGTTTTACTGTGTTAATGTTGTCATTTTGAGCTAAAAATAAATGGCTAAATGATCATTTGTTTCACATGTGTTCATATCACAAAGAATAGAATATGCATCTACTTAAATCAACTTCAAGTCAAATGGTTAAAAAAATAATTTCACACACAAAAAAAGAGCTAGAAAATTCACCACACTGGGAAGGGTGAAGACAACTGGGTCGCCCGGCCCTGGCCACGAGGTGTCCCTTATTTATTTTTCAGGGAGTTGGCAACCCTAGTAGTTCAGCTTCACCACTAGGGGGATGTCTAACCAAATTGTAATATATACTGTGTCGTAGAAGCAGCGGCAGGTTATGTTTACGTGCATGGATGTGAGCCACGTTAAAATAAAGAAGCTTGCTCACTACTACTGTTGTTTTATTGAAAACACGACATGGTACCAGGAGTGAACCGGTAAAGCAGGTCATCATGGACAGTGTTAAGCCACCAGATGCCGTCAACTGGAACAGAAATGTGGACTGTGAGTGGCGAACTTTTAAACAGCGGTTTATGCTATACCTGCAAGCTGTCGGCCTAGATAGTAAGCCTGATACACGGAAGATTGCACTGCTTCTTACCGTAGCAGGTCCACAAGCGCTGGAAGTATATAACACGTTTGTGTTCGCAACTGCAGAAGACAAAGAAAAGTTTGAAGAAGTAGTGAGAAAGTTTGATGAACACTGTTCGCCCAAAAAGAATGAAACATTTGAGAGGTACGTCTTTCGGTCACATATACAACAACCTTCAGAGAGTTTTGATACGTTTCTGACTGACCTCAAGTTAAAGGCAAGAACATGCAATTTTGGACAGCTGCAAGAATCTATGATAAGAGATCAGATCGTATTTGGAATAAAAGATATAAAGATAAGAGAGAGGCTTCTGAGAGAGGCGGATCTGACTTTAGCAAGTGCTGTGAAAGTATGTCATGCCAGCGAGCTCGCAATACAACATGCAAAAACCTTCAGCGGGTCGCCGAGGGAAACAGACACGGAAAGCACAGCTGTAGCTGCAGTTAATACACGGCAGGCAGGGCGCACGTACAAAAAAGAACAGAAAGAATCAAAAGACACTTTCTTGTGCAAAAGATGTGGCACAAAATATGGAAGGAAACAATGCCCAGCTTATGGTAAAATATGCAAAAAATGCAATGGACAAAACCATTTTGCCAAGCAATGTTTTTCAAAGAATAAACAAAAAGAAAGAGTACACACAGTAGAAGAAACTGCTCTCAGTGACACGTTTTTTGTGGGAATGGTAATGCAGCACGATACACCCATGGACCAACCTGCAGTCAGTACAGTGAAGAAGGACAAATGGACAGAGATGTTACCAGTGAATGGAGCCCTGGTAACTTTCAAACTGGACACAGGAGCCAAGGCTAATCTGGTGAATGAGCTGGATGTGAAAGCGATGAAAACAAAACCACACATATTCCAAAATAACAGTTTACTCCAAGCATATAATGGAGAACCAATCAAAACCAAAGTTAAATGCAGGCTCAGGGTACAAGTAAAAGGAAAATATCACAGTCTGATGTTTATCATTGTGCCAAAGGGACATGGATCTCTGTTGGGAGATAAAGCATGTGAGAGACTCGGCCTAGTCAGACAGGTATACAGTATAAACAGCTCTGAGCCCAAAAGTGTGAAAGAAATAGTGGATCTGTACCCAGACATATTCAAGGGGTTTGGAGTCTTACCCTTCACCTACAAGATAAAGCTGAAAGAAGGAGCTCTGCCTATGGTTCATGCACCTCGACGTGTTCCAGCTGCTCTTAAAGACAAGCTCAAAGAGGAACTAGAGCGGATGGAGGCACTGGAAGTTATAAGAAAAGTTAAAGAACCTACTGAATGGGTTAACTCCATGGTGTGCATTAAAAAACCAACCGGCGCTCTTAGAGTCTGCATGGATCTGAAAGACTTAAATGCTAACATACAAAGAGAGCATTACCAGATACCTACAAGAGAAGAAATAACAAGTGAAATGGCTGGTGCAAAATTTTTTAGCAAACTAGATGCGTCCCAAGGATTTTGGCAACTCAAGCTTCATGAGGACAGTACAAAATACTGCACATTCAACACGCCATTTGGGCGTTACTGCTTCTTGAGAATGCCTTTTGGAATTTCTTCAGCTCCTGAGATATTCCACAGGACCATGGAGTATATGATCGAAGGAATCGAGGGAGTCAGAGTTTATATGGACGACATCATTTTGTGGGGATCCACACTACAGCAGCACAATGAGAGACTAGTAAAGGTTTTGGAAAGAGTGAAACGTTATGGACTTAAACTGAACAGAGCAAAATGTCAGTTTGGCGTGGGTGACATTACCTTTCTCGGTGACAAGCTGACAGCCGAAGGCATCAAGCCGGACAAGGAAAAACTACGAGCTATACTGGAAATGCCACGTCCTGAAGATAAAAAAGGTGTGTTGAGAATCCTGGGAATGGTTAACTTTATTGGAAAATTCATCCCAAGCCTGGCGGCCAAAACAGTGCACCTGAGACAGCTTCTACACAATAGCTGCGAGTTCAGATGGAATAAAGAACTGGAAAACGAGTGGCAACAACTGAAAAAGACACTTACAACAGAGCCAGTTTTGGCGTATTTTGATCCAAAAAGAAAAACAAAAGTGTCAACAGATGCATCGAAGGCCGGGATCGGCGCAGTGTTGTTGCAGGCTTATGGAGACCACTGGAGGCCAGTGGCATATGCCTCAAGAGCAATGACAGAGACAGAATCTCGCTACGCCCAAATAGAAAAAGAGACATTGGGGCTTGTTTTTGGATTTGAAAAGTTCCACACCTATGTCTATGGTTTGCCAACATTTGTGGCAGAGACTGACCACAAGCCATTGATAGCCATAATCAAGAAAAACTTAAGTGAAATGTCTCCACGCATTCAAAGATTGATGATGAAGCTACAGCGCTATGATTTCAACTTGATCTACACACCAGGTAAACACATTGTGTTAGCAGATGCACTCTCTAGGGCCACAACCCCAAACAAAGAGCAAAGCTCCACAGAGATGGATGTAAATATACATGTAAACCTGGTAGCAGAGTCACTTCCTATGTCAGACAGAAAATCACATCAGATCAAGGCTGAAACACAAAAGGACTGTAGTCTGCAAAGAGTTATAACACTGTTGAATGGGAAATGGCCAAGAGGTGAATGCAAAACATACTACAACATAAGAGCAGAACTAAGTGTTGTGAATGGACTTCTGCTAAGACAAAACAGAGTAGTAATTCCACACTCACTGAGAGGAGACATCCTGAAAAGACTGCATGAGGGACATCTAGGCATAGAGAAATGCAAACGGAGAGCCAGAACAGCAGTCTATTGGCCAGGTATAAATGCAGACATTGAGCAAATGGTTTCAACTTGTGATACGTGTATCAAACACCAGGCCAAACAACCAAAAGAGCCTCTGACCATAACAGACATACCGGAGGAACCATGGCAGAAAGTCGGAACAGACATTTTCCACCTGGGAGGAAAAAACTACCTGCTGGTTATTGATTACTTGTCAAACTATCCAGAGATGGCATTATTGTCCAACATGTCAGCTACTTGTGTCATAACACACATGAAATCAATATTTGCTAGACATGGGATACCACAGATTGTTCATAGTGACAATGGACCTTGCTATAGTTGTAGAGAATTCCAACTATTTGCTCAGGAATATGACTTTAAACATGTGACCTCAAGCCCCCTGCATCCGCAGTCCAATGGGAAAGCAGAGAAAGGTGTGCACATTGTGAAACAGTTACTAAAGAAAGCACAAGATAGTAAGGCAGATCCTTATTTGGCACTACTGAGCTACAGAGCATCACCACTGGAGCATGGCAAGTCACCAGCAGAAATATTAATGGGAAGAAAACTACGGACCACTCTTCCTTACACAACAACCAGGAAACATAAAAAAGTGAGAGACAAAATGAAACAGTTGCAGAAGAGACAAAAGGTCAACTTTGACAAGTCCTCAAAAAGTCTAAAACCACTCGCACCCAATGAAGCAGTCAGAGTGGAAGATGCAAACATCTGGGCAAAGAGAGCAACTGTACTGGAGATCGTACAATGTGAAAACTGAAGATGGACTGATATTAAGGAGAAATCGGAGGAGTTTACTGTACACTCAAAAGACAATGGGACCATCGGAAGGACAGTGTGATGACAACAACACACCACCTGAACCAACAACACCCGTGAAGGACAGTGTGGAGCAAAGAGACCAGTCACCCATTGTCAGAAGATCAGCACGCTCTATCAAGCCACCTGATAGACTAAACCTTTAAGCATATATATATATGTATATGTTGGTGTATACATATATAGCTAGTAGGGGTGCAACGATATTCGTATCGATATTGAACCGTTCGATACAGTGCTTTCGGTTCGGTACGCATATGTATCGAACAATACAACATTTGTAATTTATTTTATCAATTTTCCTTCTGACGATGCTGTCTGTGTTGAGCGCTCAGTGAATCTGTGTTCGACTACTCCGCCTAGGCTGCACTGATCCACTGAGCGCTCAACACAGACAGCATAGTCAGAAGGAAGAGCGCAGGGCAAGCTAGCGAGACAGAAGTTAAGCTCTCCTTTCAACCGGCAAATTGAACCTCATTCAGATCTGGCGTTTGGAATTATTTTGGTTTTCATGTGACGTATGACCCTGAAGGTAAGCGAGTCATGGACTAAAGTAAAACAGTATGTTGGATGTGCCATGCAATGCTCAATTACATTGGTGTGAACTAGTGTGTTAGCGCAGTTAGCTCGTTAACGTGTTGGCCGTCTAGCCCCATGCACGGAGCGATCGGCGGTAGCTCGTTAACGGAGATTTGCCGTGTTGTGGCTTTAAGGTCATTTCAACGAGGTTAACCTGAAAGCACTAGTGGGAACACAACGAATATGACTGCACATTTACGCCGACATCATCCTAGTGCAAAGACAAGTGGAAGCAGACAAAAAAAAGCAAGCATGCTACTAACTTTAGCCGAGTCATTTAGACAGCTGTTAGCACATGATTCTCCTTATGCTGCTGAGAATATAGCCCAGAAGAAGCGGATAGTATAGCTTTTATTTTGGAAAGAGACATTTCTCTGTAATAAACTCTCTTTTCCAAAGATGAGTGATTCCTCAATCAGATACAGGGCTTGCAATATCGCTAGCCCGACGTCCCGGAGCTAGCGATTTTTTCAGTCGGGCTACCAAAATCTATCTCTTCCCTGCCCGTCGAGCTATTGTAGGAAAAATATATGTCAATGCTTTTGCATTCTTTCGGAAATGTAGCTGGGTAATTATGTCATTGGCATCGGTGAGCCACTGTCAATATGTGACATATTGAAGTCGCGTTTGAATTTGCGCTTGTTTTTTTGCTTTCACTTTGCAATCGTGCGAACTGTGTAAAGAGAGCGACCAGCACCAGTAGGCAACAGGTGAAGTGTCTTGCCCAAGGACACAATGACCGAGACTGTCCGAGCCGGGGCTCGAACCAGCAACCTTCCGATTACAAGGCGAACGCCCAACTCTTGAGCCACGATCAAAAAATATACCCATAATATCCTATTAGAGCAATTAGAGAAAGCTGTAGGTATTACAGGTACTACGCTGCAGTGGTTTGTATCATATCTATCTAATAGACTCCAATTTGTGCATGTAAATGGAGAGTCCTCTTCACACACTGAGGTTAATTATGGTGTTCCACAGGGTTCAGTGCTAGGACCAATTCTGTTTACATTATACATGTCCATGAAGCCAGATAACACACAATAATTAGTTAAACTGCAGGAATGTCTTAAAGACATAAAGACCTGGATGGCCACTAACTTTCTGCTTCTTAATTCGTATCAAACTGAGGTTATTGTACTCGGCCCTGAAAATCTTAGAAATATGGTATCTAACCAGATTCTTACTCTGGATGGCATTACCTTGGCCTCCAGTAACACTGTGAGGAACCTTGGAGTCATTTTTGACCAGGATATGTCCTTCAATGCACATATTAAACAAATATGTAAGACTGCTTTCTTCCACTTGTGCAACATCTCTAAAATTAGAAATATCCTGTCTCAGAGTGACGCTGAAAAACTAGTTCATGCATTTATTACTTCCAGGCTGGACGACTGTAATTCATTATTATCAGGAAGTCCTAAAAACTTGCTGAAAAGCCTTCAGTTAATCCAAAATGCTGCAGCAAGAGTCCTGACAGGGACTAGAAAGAGAGAGCAGATTTCTCCTGTATTGGCTTCCCTTCATTGGCTCCCTGTTAAATCCAGAATTCAAAATCCTGCTCCTTACATACAAGGTCTTAAATAATCAGGCCCCATAAGATGGGGCCATAATCAGGCCCCATCTTATCTTAATGACCTTGTAGTAGGTACCATATCACCCTATTATATGGGTGTAGGCCTGCAGTCACTCTCGCACTGCAGGCCTACTTGTTCCTAGAGTATTTAAAAGTAGAATGGGAGGCAGAGCCTTCAGTTTTCAGGCCCCTCTTCTGTGGAACCAGCTTCCAGTTTGGATTCAGGATACAGACACTGGTTGATCTGATATCCTCGTGTTGGTGTTGTTCCCAGATCATCATACTAAATGTTGTTCCAGGATCAACATTGCAAGTGACCAATCAGAATGTTGTGACGTCATACTTTTGCGACTTCGGGAAAAAACGGCGTAAAACAAAAAACTGTACTAAAGCTGCGTGAAACCACCTCTGTCCGCCGATCAACGGACCCTGACCCTAACCCTAACCGTAACCCTTTAATAAACAGTAAGCAGAATTGATATTGTCCTTGCAACATTGGAATTTAATAAATGCACGAATGCGCGCAAAAGAATAACGTCACAACAATGTGATTGGTCACTTGCAATGTTGAACCTGGAACAACATTTTCATGATGGTCTGGGAACAACAGCAACACGAGGATATCAGATCATCCTACAGTCACTATCTCTACTTATAAGATTAGGCTTCAAACTTTCTTTTTTGCTAAAGCATATAGTTAGGGCTGGACCAGGTGACCCTGAATGCTCCCTTAGTTATGCTGCAATAGACGTAGGCTGCCGGGGGATTCCCATGATGCATTGAGTTTTTCCTTTCTAGTCACCTTTTCCACTCACTATGTGTTAATAGACCTCTCTGCATTGAATCATATTTGTTATTAACCTCAGTCTCTCTTCCACAGCATGTCTTTATCCTGTCTTCCTTCTCTCACCCCAACCGGTCGCAGCAGATGGCCCCGCCCCTCCCTGAGCCTGGTTCTGATGGAGGTTTCTTCCTGTTAAAAGGGAGTTTTTCCTTCCCACTGTCGCCAAAGTGCTTGCTCATAGGGGGTCATATGATTGTTGGGTTTTTCTCTTTATGTATTATTGTAGGGTCTACCTTACAGTATAAAGTGCCTTAAGGCAACTTTTGTGCTGATTTGGTGCTATATGAATAACGTTGAATTGAATTGAAAAACTGAAAAAAAATGTTCTTTGTAAGTATGGCTAATGTATACTTTAGCTATACACACACACACAAGAACAACAACAACACAAAGAAGAAGAAGAGGAGGTAGTCTACTACGCCTCAAAAACGCAATCATTAGTCTTCCAACTGTATCTTTCTGTTCTGACTGTTTACTGAGCTGTACTTTGGGAGTCATACTGTTGTGATACTGGGGAGAAAAGGATAAGGTGTGAGAGACTAAACCGTTACACACAAAACTTCAAAAACCTAAAGCGTGTGAGAGACTGTTAGCCGTGTTGTTCAGCAATAAACTTATGTACAATGTGTTAGTAAAGCGTGACTTGCACTTCTGGCCTGTTAAGCAATGGTTTTTAACAAATTTCACTGCAAACTATAAAAGGAATCTGGATTTAAATAGAACATAGTAGTGTTTGATGTAAGTGCAGGAAACACTAGTATAAGGTGTCTATGGAACAAATCTCCTTCAACGTTCACAATGACCAAAGTGGATGACTACAGGCATTTCTCTCAGTCAGCTGATTGTGTTTAGGGAAAAAAGCAGCTAAATACACTGAGATTGCTCCACATTCTTAGTGCGTTAACTCTGGATGTCTGTGGGTTTTGTCAAACTTGGAGTGAACAAAAGCAGAAAAACAGTAAAAGATGCAGACAGTGAAAGTCTGGTTTATTTCATGAATACAATGAAACATTTTACAGGCCACAAAGCAAAGTAGCATACATGATAAATGGATACTACAACATAACACGGACAGTGAGAAGTAAAACTCATCGTCTTACCAGATGTTATATTCTGTAAACTTAAAATAAACCACTGAAATCTGAGTTTAGTGTTTTAAGTCATCTATTAAAAAACATGAGTCAACACTTCTTTCTCCCAGCAGCATTACTGAAGTGACACTTTAATGATGCTTCATATCACAGTCTGTATGATGATAAAACATGTTCTCTCGTTAGCAGATGTCTGTGCTGTCACTTGTCATGAAAATGTCCAGAGCCAGGGTTCAAGCTTCTTCTTCAATCACCATTGATCATTATTAGGGCCCACCAAAGATTTGTCACATTATCCCCATAAACAACATGTTTTTATAGAAATCATTGTGACACAAAGATTTAGATTCTTGTTTCACAATGTGCATGAACTCAAAATCTTTAGTTTCATATTCATAAAGTATCGAAAATAATACATTTATTCCAATGTACGAGCTACACTTTTTTTTGTAAAAAAAAAAAAAAGCTGATTGGAAATGCATTCAAAAAAAGCTCCTGCCATGACCTTCCTTCTTCGAGCGCGCGCACACACACACAGAAAGAGAGAGAGAGAGATCATTAATATAAAGGATTGCAGCAGCTTTTGGATTTTCACTCTTTGTTGGATTTGATATGAACAGCCACATAAAATTCATTCCAATTTTTGCCTTTGCTTCAATTAAGATGTCTTTAAATCTACCATACCTTTTCTTCTTTGGCTTCTAAAATATGTGGTTCTATTGCGTGCTGCGTACATAACGTAATGTCAACTAGACCGATATTAAAATTTATAATATTGATAATAAGTCACTAAAATGGCGCCTGGAGCCTGTTTTGACATGAGCTCTGTGTCTGCTCTAGAAACTCTGAAATTCAGTAGAGCTGAGCCGTACATTAAATACTCACATGAACCTGTACTTTGAATTCTGTATGAGCTGTATAAAATACAGCAATGCACAAGTGTTTTGAATGAATAGAAATGTGACACAAGGTGTGTCTTCGACTGTTCCTGTATAACTTATTTTCGGACTAGTTGACAAGTTATGCTCCGGTCATTTGATGTTTCCAAGATAGATGTCCTTTTGTAATATAGTTAAATTTTCTTTGTAAATTTCATTTCATTCAAGCCAAGAAGAGGTCATTACACTAACAAGAGGTATCAACGCTGGGCTAAAGTTCAGCACGTGGTTAAAGTTTGTAATCCAGCCAGGGTGTAAAGCAGCCAGTCGTAGAGCTGAAGCAGGTAGCATCAACACATAAATCTACTCTACCCGGCTTAAATCACAAGAGCACCTCTGACCGAGGTGAGGAAGAGGAGGGGGAGAAACACAATTCGATTGAATTCGAATTGGATGGAAGTTGAGGACAGGGAGAAGGAAGCTTAGGATGAGGAGAAAGAAAAGCAGCAGGAGCATCTTTAGGGATCTCTATGATGTCATTGAGGTTTGCTTTCATTAATATGGTCCTCTCACAAAGAAAGATGACCTTATTGTAGTTCACCTACTTCCTGTATTAAATAGTGATGTGCAAAACGTTGTGGAAAACCACAGAGCAGGCACATATAGTGCATCTGCAGGTAAATGAGCATCAAATCTCTCAGACTCTGTATTATACTTTTTAGTCTTAAGACCATATGTTGTATATTCATAACCTTTATGATAAAACCTCTGTCAGCCATTGGTTTATGGACTTTGTATTAGAGCAGGGCGATATGGCCAAAAATATTTACCACGATATAGATATATATATATATATATATATACATACAGTGGGGCAAAAAAGTATTTAGTCAGCCACCGATTGTGCAAGTTCCCCCACTTAAAATGATGACAGAGGTCAGTAATTTGCACCAGAGGTACACAGAATGTGAAAAAAAAATCCATGAATCCACATGGTAGGATTTGTAAAGAATTTATTCGTAAATTAGGGTGGAAAATAAGTATTTGGTCAATAACAAAAATACAACTCAATACTTTGTAACATAACCTTTGTTGGCAATAACAGAGGTCAAACATTTACTATAGGTCTTTACCAGGTTTGCACACACAGTAGCTGGTATTTTGGCCCATTCCTCCATGCAGATCTTCTCGAGAGCAGTGATGTTTTGGGGCTGTCGCCGAGCAACACGGACTTTCAACTCCCGCCACAGATTTTCTATGGGGTTGAGGTCTGGAGACTGGCTAGGCCACTCCAGGACTTTCAAATGCTTCATACGGAGCCACTCCTTTGTTGCCCGGGCGGTGTGTTTTGGATCATTGTCATGTTGGAAGACCCAGCCTCGTTTCATCTTCAAAGTTCTCACTGATGGAAGGAGGTTTTGGCTCAAAATCTCACGATACATGGCCCCATTCATTCTGTCCTTAACACGGATCAGTCGTCCTGTCCCCTTGGCAGGAAAACAGCCCCATAGCATGATGTTTCCACCCCCATGCTTCACAGTAGGTATGGTGTTCTTGGGATGCAACTCAGTATTCTTCTTCCTCCAAACACGACGAGTTGAGTTTATACCAAAAAGTTCTACTTTGGTTTCATCTGACCACATGACATTCTCCCAATCCTCTGCTGTATCATCCATGTGCTCTCTGGCAAACTTCAGACGGGCCTGGACATGCACTGGCTTCAGCAGCGGAACACGTCTGGCACTGCGGGATTTGATTCCCTGCCGTTGTAGTGTGTTACTGATGGTGACCTTTGTTACTTTGGTCCCAGCTCTCTGCAGGTCATTCACCAGGTCCCCCCGTGTGGTTCTGGGATCTTTGCTCACCGTTCTCATGATCATTTTGACCCCACGGGATGAGATCTTGCGTGGAGCCCCAGATCGAGGGAGATTATCAGTGGTCTTGTATGTCTTCCATTTTCTGATGATTGCTCCCACAGTTGATTTTTTCACACCAAGCTGCTTGCCTATTGTAGATTCACTCTTCCCAGTCTGGTGCAGGTCTACAATACTTTTCCTGGTGTCCTTCGAAAGCTCTTTGGTCTTGGCCATGGCGGAGTTTGGAGTCTGACTGTTTGAGGCTGTGGACAGGTGTCTTTTATACAGATGATGAGTTCAAACAGGTGCCATTCATACAGGTAACGAGTGGGGGACAGAAAAGCTTCTTACAGGAGACGCTACAGGTCTGTGAGGGCCAGAGATTTTCCTTGTTTGAGGTGACCAAATACTTATTTTCCACCCTAATTTACGAATAAATTCTTTACAAATCCTACCATGTGGATTCATGGATTTTTTTTTCACATTCTGTGTACCTCTGGTGCAAATTACTGACCTCTGTCATCATTTTAAGTGGGGGAACTTGCACAATCGGTGGCTGACTAAATACTTTTTTGCCCCACTGTATATATATATATAGCACATTAAGCGAAACAAAGCAGTCAGATAAATCAAACTTTATTCAATTCATTCTTCTTGCTTCCTCCACTTCTGTACCATTGATTCATTAATGCTGTATTCTATCACAGCTGCTCTATTCCAATGTTGTTGCAGTGTATTAATGACTAACTTCGTATTGTGGATGGATATCTCAGTTGTTCTCCTCACTGAAGTTTGGTCCGTTTACAGCATCCTGCCATGCGACTGCATTTGTCTCTAACCATCAGGAACCTTCACGTTAACTTTTATCGAGTGGAAAAGTGTTAGCGTTCATCCTGCAGCTTCACTGTTTGTGTTATGCTAACATAGCTGTGTCACTAGCGATTACGCAGCACAACATTATATACTAACTTCAGTAACCCTACAAACGTCACTGCTGTTTAGTTTCCTGTCTTCATTTATGTTGGAAGTGATAGCAGAGCTGTACGTTTGAATTTTTAAGAAATCTCTCAGTCAGAACATGCTATATCATGCTTAGGTGAAAACTAGCAAGCTAACTTCCTGCTAACTCCTAACTCCGGTAAATGTAATACATTCTGTTTTAATGGATGCCTGGATGTTAAACTTCATAGTTACACCTGGTAAAGCAGCAATGCTGATTGTTTTATTAAAGATGAAAGAATTTAGACAGTTTTTAACTCTCAGTGATGCTGCAGTGCTCGTTTGACTTTGGGACCTGAAGGACGGAGTTTAGGACCCAGATTACTCCCAGATTTACGAGCACCTTGGTCCAACAAATACGGTAATAACGAGGCCCGCTTGCATGTTCTACATGATCAATGTCAGCAACATGATTGGATGACCAACCTGTGAACATCCAGTAAACTCAAAAGATCAACTGTTGGTTGAACACAATTTAATCAATGCACACATTCCTGTGTAATTAAATCAAGTACAATAATCTATTTATCATGTCAAATGAACACACTTAACATTTGTTGGTTACATCATAATTCATCCTACACTGCTTAAAAATGTAAATAAAACAAAATCAAGCCTTGTTGAATGAACAACTACTTTGCTAATCAAGCCTAATACTGTTAGTCCCGTTGCCTCGTTGTCTGTATTCTGACTGAAGAAATATAAGAAGACAAATTAAGAGTTGAAACATGTTGATGATACAAAAGACAATTTTGAGATAAAATTTAAATTTGTTTGGAAATGCAGTGCAACATTATTTAACCAAATTTAGTGTCACGGTTCTGGGTCCGTTGGACCCAGTATTTTGAGTTTATTGTGTTCTGATTTAAGTTTGCATCAGGGATTGTGTTCTTGTTCTCTTGTCGTGTTATGGTAATGTTTATGATGTCTATTATTAGAGTTCCATGTTTCTGTTTATCTGGGTTTAAGATGTGGGTTTAGTTTCATATGTCATTTCCTGTCTGTCTCTCTATGTCGAGCCTGCGTGTGATGTTTTATTGTGAAGGTCTGCGTCTTATGTGAGTGTGTTCAGTTTTACCTCTGTCTCGTCTTACGGATTATTCCCAGCTGTGTCCACCACCTGTGTGTAATTCCCGTGTTTCTCTGTGTGTATTTAAGTCGTGTCCTCCGTCATTGTAGTTGCTGGTCCGTCTGTGTTTCCACCCTGCTTCATCTGTGTGTTTCCCTTCAGTCAACCATCATCTGTTTCCGCCCGCTCTCATTCATGTCCAGGTTCGTGTTCTGTAGTTAGTTTGTTCCCAGTTTAGTTTAGTCATCGCTCCGTTCGCCGTTTGTCCATTTCCTTTTTGTGTTTAATAAACCACCCTCACACCCATACAAGTGCCTGCGTTTGGATCCTCCTTTATTTTCCACACGGCTCATCTCACTCGCCGTGACAGTACGGACCAGCCAGATATGGATCCAGCGGCATTCACCCCACCCACAGAGCTTCGAAAGCTCATAACGGACTCGGTGTCAAAACTAATCAACCTGTGGCTTAAGCATGAGGGAGAAGCGTTTCTCTACGTTCTGGAAGTCAGGCTGCAACAGCTTATCACGGATTATCCCTGGCTATTGGACTCACTGCACCCTCTGGTACAAAACTTCATTCTCCACGAACTTCACCTCCACCCTCCAGCCGCTGCCGCTTCCCAACCCAGCCCGCCGGTGGAGGTTTTGCCCGGCCCGCCGGAGGTTTTGCCCGGCCTGCCGGAGGTTTTGCCCGGCCTGCCGGAGCAGTCGGCAGGGAGGAAGCAACGTTCGCGTCACCGGCGCGGCGCCCCGCAGCCGGACTTCAGGATGTCAAATCGGCCAGCTGCGGTTGACGTTGGGTCTGCAGTGCAGCTATCAGTTCAGTCAGCAGCTCAGCTGCCCTCAGTTCAGTCAGACACTCCACAATTCATTACACCTCCACCTCAACCGTCTCCACTACTGGCAGGTCAGTCTGTAACCACTTCACTGCCTATAGCTCTTTTGCCACCGGTTCAGCTGTCTGCCCACTCATTTACCCAGCCATTATCCTCACAGCCTCATTACAAGCAGGGAACACACTCCACACAAACTTTAGCTGGTTCATTTAAGCTGGCCATCTCAGAGACAGTTGCTCCCTCTAGGGCCTCCCCAGAGGCTGGGTGCCAGTCACCAGTCAACTCTGGACCCCTAGAGGTCAAGATGCCAGCACCAGCAGCTTCACTAGAGGACTTTACTAAGCAGTCTCAGCCGTCATCCCCTGCTGAGAGCTCCAGTGAGTCCGCCCCTCTGCCCCTGTCCTCTGCTGGAGGACCAGAGGGACCCATTCAGCCGTCAATCTCAGCTGGAGGGCCCGAGGAGCCCGTCCAGCCTCATGTTTCGTCAGCTGGAGGTTCAGGGGAATCTAGCCAGCTTCCTGCCTCATCAGCTGGAGGGCCCGAGGAGCCCGTCCAGCACCCTGTTTCGTCTGCTGGGGGTTCTGGAGAACCCAGCCAGCCTCATGTTTCGTCTGCTGGTGGTTCTGGAGAACCCAGTCAGCCTCAAGTTTCGTCTGCTGGGGGTTATGGAGAACCCAGTCAGCCTCAAGTTTCGTCAGCTGGAGGTTCGGGAGAACCCAGCCAGCCTCATGTCACGTCTGCTGGGGGTTCGGGAGAACCCAGCCAGCCTCAAGCCACGTCTGCTGGGGGTTCGGGAGAACCCAGCCAGCCTCAAGCCACGTCTGCTGGTGGGCCCGAGGAGCCCGTCCAGCCTTATGCCTCGTCTGCTGGAGGGCCCAAGGAGCCCGTCCAGCCTCATGCCACGTCTGCTGGAGGGCCCGAGGAGCCCGCTCAGCACTACGCCTCGTTGGCTGGGGGTCCGGGAGAACCCAGCCAGCCTCATGTTTCGTCTCCTGGGGGTTCTGGAGAACCCAGCCAGCCTCATGTTTCGTCTGCTGGAGGGCCCGAGGAGCCCGTCCAGCCTCATGCCACGTCTGCTGGAGGGCCCGAGGAGCCCGTCCAGCCTCAAGCCACGTCTGCTGGAGGGCCCGAGGAGCCCACCCAGCACCACGCCTCGTTAGCTGAGGGTCCTGGAGGACCCAGCCAGCATATCCTCACATCTGCTGGCGGTCCGGGGAAGTTTGTTCAGCTACCATCTGCTGAATCATCCCCTGTGACTCCTACACCGTTGCCTGCATCCACATCACCGCCTGCAGCATTCACGCCACCGCCTACAGCATTCACATCATCACCATTCGCATCACCGCCTGCAGCGTCGCTGCCGTCAGGTTCCGCAGCCGTCCCGCTGCCGTCATCCACGCCTGGTCCGGCCTCCGTGTCTTCATCCACGCCTGGTCCGGCCTCCGTGTCTTCAGCCTTGTCGGGTCCGGCCTCCGTGTCTTCAGCCTCGTCGGGTCCGGCCTCCGTGTCTTCAGCCTTGTCGGGTCCGGCCTCCGCTTCAGCCTCGTCTGGTCCAGCCTCCGCTTCGGCTTCAGCTTCAGCCTCGTCTGGTCCAGCATCCGCTTCAGCCTCGTCTGGTCCAGCCTCCGCTTCAGCTTCAGCCTCGTCTGGTCCAGCCTCCGCTTCAGCTTCAGCTCCGCCCACGCCGTCGCCTGGTCCAGCATCGTCTTCGTCTGGTCCAGCCTCCGCTTCAGCTTCAGCCTCGTCTGGTCCAACCTCAGCTTCAGCTTCGTCTGGTCCAGCCTCCGCTTCAGCTTCAGCCTCGTCTGGTCCAGCCTCCGCTTCAGCTTCGCCTGGTCCAGCCTCCGCTTCAGCTTCAGCTTCGTCTGGTCCTGCCTCGCCTGGTCCTGCGGTTGCCACACCGCCGTCAGAGCCAGCTCGACCCATTCCGCCTCGCCTCTGCTGGCCGTTTTCCGGGCCTATTAGGTGGCACCGTGGCCTTCGGGGACAGCCTCCGGAAAGGGTTTGTCGCTGCCGCTGGCATCGCGGCCGCCCTCCGGACCTGCTTAGTGGCTGCCACTGCCTTCCAAGTGGTCGGCCTCCAGAACTGTTTGCCCGTCGCCGCCGTTGCCGTGTGCACGGTCGGCCTCCGGAACTGTTTGCCCGTCGCCGCCGTTGCCGTGTGCACGGTCGGCCTCCGGAACTGTTTGCCCGTCGCCGCCGTTGCCGTGTGCACGGTCGGCCTCCAGAACTGTTTGCCCGTCGCCACCGTTGCTGTGTGCATGGTCGGCCCCCTGAACTGTTTCGGCTCTTGTGTTGTCGACCCCCAGACTTTACTGTGGACTCGTGAATAGTCTTGTTTTGTGTTGGCCTGTTTTTGGTTTGTTCTGGTCTCTTGTGCTCCTTGTTTTTTTGTCTGGTCTCTGTCCCTCCTTCCTGGACCCCCTCCGCCCGCCCTGGTCTGGTGCTCTGTTTTGTTCTGTTTTCTGTTTGGGGCTGTCGGGAGCCAGCCCTTAGAGGGGGGGGTACTGTCACGGTTCTGGGTCCGTTGGACCCAGTATTTTGAGTTTATTGTGTTTTGATTTAAGTTTGCATCAGGGATTGTGTTCTTGTTCTCTTGTCGTGTTATGGTAATGTTTATGATGTCTATTATTAGAGTTCCATGTTTCTGTTTATCTGGGTTTAAGATGTGGGTTTAGTTTCATATGTCATTTCCTGTCTGTCTCTCTATGTCGAGCCTGCGTGTGATGTTTTATTGTGAAGGTCTGCGTCTTATGTGAGTGTGTTCAGTTTTACCTCTGTCTCGTCTTACGGATTATTCCCAGCTGTGTCCACCACCTGTGTGTAATTCCCGTGTTTCTCTGTGTGTATTTAAGTCGTGTCCTCCGTCATTGTAGTTGCTGGTCCGTCTGTGTTTCCACCCTGCTTCATCTGTGTGTTTCCCTGCAGTCAACCATCATCTGTTTCCGCCCGCTCTCATTCATGTCCAGGTTCGTGTTCTGTAGTTAGTTTGTTCCCAGTTTAGTTTAGTCATCGCTCCGTTCGCCGTTTGTCCATTTCCTTTTTGTGTTTAATAAACCACCCTCACACCCATACAAGTGCCTGCGTTTGGATCCTCCTTTATTTTCCACACGGCTCATCTCACTCGCCGTGACATTTAGTTTCTTTAAACAACTTTTTAACAAAGTGTTTTAATGGTTTGTCCTCTTTGTTTTGTAAGGTTCATAATATATTAGTTAATGTAATCAAGAGGAAGTTAACATTTTCAACTGTTAGCAGTTGGTTTAATGTTAACATTGTAAAGCAGACATCTAATGTAAATGGAACTAAGTTTAAGTTTTACTTAAACAACAAATAACAGAATCGGTCTGTTATGTTCCTATTTATTCTTTTTAAAACTTTTCTTACTTATTTTTCTGGTTTAAACATTGATTTGATTGATTACTCTGCAGCCGGAAAGATTTTTGCTGTCGCTTTTTTACTTTGGACAGTTGTTATGATGCATAACCGTACACTGAAAAAAAGACCATGTTGAATTTACTTAATTCATTAGTGGACATTGGCTGCACACAATTGTTTTGCTTTGGCAGAAACTTAAGCAACTGAGCTAAATCAACACAACTTATTCATATTCAATAAACCTGTGCATTTTGAGTTGATAAAATGTGATTGGAACATGTTTCGATGAGATAAGTTGAGCTCTTGGAATATTTTTATCCTTCACAATTTTGTCATTTTATTCCAACACTATTCAATAACTTTTACCCCAGTACTACTTGGTCACTTAAATACTACATGTTGTCTTCATGTTACATAATGTTCACCAAAGTCTAGAGTCTGGCTAACATAAAAGTTAAATTGATTTATAACGACTACCATCCTACTATCTTTATCCGGGGTGCAGGTCTGGGGCGTAACCCAGAAGTGATAGGTTAAGAGGCAGGGTACACCCTGGACAGCTCACCAGTCTATCACATAGAGACAAAGAACCATTTGAACTCACATTCACAGGTAATTTGGAATCACCGATTTGTCCGGAGAATACCCAGAGAGAACCCACTACAAACTAGCCAGATTGTGGATTTGAACCCAGGACTTTCTTGCTGTGAGGAAACATCGCTAATCACCATGCTACCAATCCAGGTGTATGGGCAGAAATCTGTGCCATCAGAAACTGAATTTGAGACATCGGTGCGTTGGTGGTTCTTTGTGTCCGGGGGTGGGTGTCCGGGTACACACCGGCTCACTCCTTGGCGGCCGCTTATCTGGGCCTGGAGCCTGGGGCTTGCTCGGGCCACTTCGGAGGTGGGGTGCCCCCGGCCTCTCGGCCTGGGGCTCGGTCACTCAGGCACGGCTGGCTGCCGGCGGAGCTCACGGGCGCGTCACTGCAACTCCCCCTGGCTTCTGCTCCGCGGCTGCTGAGTGAGCCCTCATCTGGGACTCTCCTCAGCTCTTTCTGGGACAGTGGCGCGGCTGCCCCTCTGTTGGTCTTCCTTGGTCTCTTGTGTTCTGGGGGCCTCTGGATGTCTGGAGTTTTGATCTCCTCCATACCTGCTTCATGCCCTGGAGGACGGGGCTGTGGCCCCCCCACACCCTCTAGCAGATCATTACATGAAGGAACCTTTTAAAAAACAAAAAACAAACGCGTCCATGCTCACAGGTGTACACACGGGTGATCACACCCACAAACTACACCCTTTTTGGCTCCTACCTCAAAGCACACTGTGTTCTGTTGATCTTATGTGCTGCACAATAATGTTTAATATTTAGTATTTACTGTCATATTCCCATATATCATTGTGATGTTGTTTATTCTATTACTCTTGTTCTCTTCTGCTTGTTTTCTTTTTTCTTTCTCAGCAGGTGACCCAGGTGATTGATATATGCATTTTTTTTCTTTTTTTTCTTCTTTTTTTCTTTTTCTGCTCATTCTGTTGGTTTTTGGTTTTTGCCCTTCTCCCCCATCCCTCTTCTCAGCTGTTTCTCTTTCCCTCTTTCTTTCTCCCCTTCTTTCCCATATTCAGTAAGTGAAAATAAAATAAACAATAAAAGGTGAATCAAATGGACCATTATGGCAAGGCTGGGATGGTCAATTTGGTAAAGTAAATCCGTTGGGCATCTTTCTTTGCCTTTAGACAACAATTCTGATGGCAAAAGAGCCAAACGGGACAGGCAAAAAAAAAAAAAATGAATTTGAATAAGTTAAATTGGAATTTGAATTGCTCAGATTGAATCTGAATTGTAACTTGAATAAATGCTTTTACAAACTGAATATGAATTAGCCTAATTTGAAATTCAATTTATTGGTTTGAAAATGATCATCACTAAATTGAAATTGAATTTTATATTTTGAAAATGAATTCATTTGCTTTGAAACTGTATTTTATCCTTTAAAAATTTAGCTCTCAAATAATTTCAGATTCACTTCTCACCATTCAGTTTCAGTTCTACAATTCAATTTCAGTTCCAAAATTCAGTTTTTTGGGACTTACATCCGGTTCCGGTTCAAGCGCAGATTAATAGAACTACGTTTTACTAGCGGACCGAAAGTGTTACTGACGGGAATTTACAGCATCGTGAGCTAAATTAAGACTTCAGAAGTCATTCGTCATGTCGAATGACCAGCGGATAAACTCTCAGGTTGGTAATAAATGTATTACATGTACAAGAACAAGAGTCATGTTAACAAATGATAGCCGTACAGTAACTTTTATGCTTATTGTAGCTGTTAGCTGAAAACGGTAATTTAGCGTAGTTTGCCCTGCATTCAGCTTTGACAAACAAATATGATCGACTGTTTCTTTTTTTTTTTTTTTTTTTTCTAAATGACATCAGAAACAGCAGTATGCGACATTACGTGATGGCAGAGCTTCAGTTCATCCTTTGTCATTTTTTTTTTTTTTTTTTAATAAATAGGACAGGGGGAATGAATGAGAGAGAGAGGGGGAGAGAAAGAAAGAAAACCAAAGGGGAGAAGAGACTGTGAGAAGGGGGGGGAAGAGAGAGAAAAAAAAAAAAACTCCTGGGTCACCTGTATGGAGAAAAAAAAACAAAAAAACAAACAAACAAAAACAAACAGAGGAGACAGCAAACAACAAAGAGCAACATAATAATAGAGAAAACAAAGCACCATCACAATAAACTAGCTAGTCATAGATATCAGTATTTACTAAGTAATAAACGATATTGTGCAGCACGCAAGATAGACAGCGCACAGTGTGCTTTGAGGCAGCAGCCAAGAAAGCTTTAGTCCGCGTCTGTGAATACCCATGTGTGCATACCTGTGTGGATCAGCATGCTTGCATTCCAAAGGTTTCTCCATGTAATGATCTGCTAGGGAGTGTGGGGGGGCCACAGCCCCGTCCTCCAGGGTGTGAAGCGGGTATGGAGGAGATCAAAACTCCAGACATCCAGAGGCCCCCAGAACACAAGAGACCATGGAAGACCAACAGAGGGGCAGCCGCGCCACTGTCCCAGTAAGAGCTGAGGAGAGTCCCAGATGAGGGCTCGCCCAGCAGCCGCGGAGCAGAAGTCAGGGGGAGTTGCAGTGACGCGCCCGTGAGCTCCGCCGGCCCCCAGCTGCGCCTGAGTGACCGAGCCCTAGGCCGAGAGGCCGGGGGCACCCCACCCCCAAAGGGGCCCGAGCGAGCCCCAGGCCCCAGGCCCCGACAAGCGGCCGCCAAGGAGTGAGCCGGTGTGCACCCGGACGCCCACCCCCAGACACAAAGAACCACCAACACACCGACAGCTGAGGGAGTCCGCCACCGGCAGGGGAAGTGGTGGTGGGTGGAGATAGGCCTCCAAACCTTGGAGGGCCTGAGGTGTCCCCAGAGAGGTGGCGTCTGATACCCAACCTGACATATAGACACAGACATACAGGCACACACAGACACAAACATCCATTCCCACCCTCATGCTCTCATATGCACTCACTCCACACTCAACCAACGTGGAGACAGACATAAAGAGACACTGTACACACAATCACACTCCCCAAGCGTACTCTACAAACCGGGTCTAGGTACCCTTGCCCCTGGAGGGGGGAATTGCACCCAGACCCAGGTGGTGTTACCCTTTTCCCTGCGGTGGGGAGAGGCAGACCACCCCGACTCCGCAGCAGCAGGGAGGCCCCACACCCCAGACCGCAGTCGGACGGCCAACTCCTCCTACTAGCCCTCCCGCTCCAGCAGGCCGCAGAGAATGGGGGTGGGAGAAGACTCCAAACCTCCCTCCACCCGCTCATTGTAGTGTTGATGCATATGTGTTCTAAGGTGCAATTAAAACCCAGGAGGGCATGGAGCTACCTGCCAAGGAGCAGCAGGTAAGCGCATAGTCCCTCCTGCTAACCCTCAATGACTAAGTGTATTTAAAATTGAGAGGTGGGCAACGACGTCAGGGGTGAGGTATACACCCTGATGGTGATTTGGACTCCGTGATTGTGCCCACCCCCAAGATCCTATATGTATGTGTAATGAGAGTGTGAATAATGTGAATGTCTAAGTTGTGGGATAAAATTGAGGCAGAGGCAGCCAGAAGGGGATAGAGGGAAGGGGTAGCCTCCTCTGCACCCTGGTGACATACCCCTACTCCAAGGTCCTGCATGTGTGGGTGGTTGTGGAGGAGCGGGAAGAGGGAGGCAGCTGGAGATGGGGAGGGAAGGAAGGGAGGGGCAGGTAACCCCTCCCTGGGGCCAGCTCCCCCGCTGACCCCAGTAGGCACTCCCACCCTCCGCGACCCGCCAGGGAAGGGGGGCCCAGGCCCATCAGACCGGGGCCCAGTGCAGTAGCGCCCCCCGGCTCCACAGAGCCCTGGACAGTCCACCCAACCCCACCACAGAGAAAACTGCACCCACCCCACCAACCGCACATCTTCCAGACTACATAAGACGGTAAACGCCCAGGCTGAGATCTTCCTCCACCTCTCCTGTATCTCCCCCTCCTGCAGAGAGTTCCTGAGAGAAGAAAGCTCCTGCAAGATGTGACCATCCCCCCCACCAGTTGAAGAGCCCCCCAGGCGGCTCGATGCACCGGCGGCACCCTGCTCCAGGGCCGGGCCCCCATGCACCCACCCGCCCACAACCCCGGCAACACACCAACCAGGACCCGAGCCCCCGAGGCCCGGCCCGGGCCCCAGCCCAGAGACGGAGCGCCCCCAAAACCTCACGCCCATCCCGGACCCACCCAGGGGCAGCCAGGTTGCCAGGTCAGTAACCCACGTCCGTCAGCACAGACCCTCCCCTAGCCCCGCTGCACGCAGCCGCGAGGAAACAGTCACCTGAGAGCCAACAGAGCCCTCAACCGGACGTGACCGCTACCCCGGGTTGAGCCCCCCAAGGAAGATGCCTCCGGGGAACCCCCCGACGCCCTAAGCCTGTCCCTACCCCCTCACCAATCACAACAGTGAAGGCGGGACCAAACTATGACCCCCCACCCCCACTAGGTGATGGAGCTGATAAAAGGGGCCCAGAGCAATTGATCTAATGTGGTGGCAGAGGCTGTGTCAAGACTAATGTAATCTAATAGATAATTTCTATATTGGTTAGAATTAAGATTATTTTTATTTTTCCAGTTCATGAGGACTGTTTTCTTGGCTATGCATAGGGCAGTGAAGATCATATGGGCTATATTCTTTTCTGAAGTGACATTATCTAAGCTGCCCAACAAACACACTAAGGGGGAGGTTGGAATGTTACATTTCAGACATTTTGATAAGTCTTCACATATCTCGCGCCAAAACTTTTGCACTGGTGGACAGAACCAAAGAGCGTGGATGTAATTGTCTGGTGTATTGCCTTGACAGTGTGAGCAGTTGTTGGAAGATGTAAAGCCCATCTTGAACATCCGATGACCTGTATAGTGCACTCTATGAAGTATTTTGTATTGTATTAATTGCAGACTGGGATTTTTAATTAATTTAAAAGTTTTTAAGCAAATCTGAGACCAGAAGTTTTGGTCTAGGTTGACTGATAAATCTGCTTCCCACTTTGCAGTAGGAAGGGATATTGATTCATCTAATTTAGAAAGTGTTCTGTATATTTTAGATAATAATTTGGGGGATTTAAGAGTAAGAAAATGTGCCGCACTTAGTGGTGTTTGTAATTCAACTTGACTGAGGTTAAATTTCTTTTTTACTATGGATTTAATTTGTTGATATTCTAAAAACCTTGTCTTGTTGATCCCATATTGTTCAACTAGTCTGTCAAATGGAATAAATTCTGTTCCCTCTAATATATGTTCTAAGTATTTAATTCCTTTACAACTCCATTCTGGGAAATTAATCATATTATTGTTTTGTAATATGTCAGGGTTATTCCAGATAGGTGTACGTTTGCATGGGATTAATGAAGACTCCGTTATTTTTAGAAACTCCCACCATGCTGTTAGAGAAAAGCTGATGTTGATACTTTTAAAGCATTCATGTCTTTTGATGTTTGAGCTAATAAATGGTAGGTCTGAAATCTCTAGATCCTTGCATAGTGCCTGTTCAACATCTAGCCAGGGCTCAACTAAGAAGGTATGTTTTAACCATTCTGAGATGAACTGAAGCCTGTTGGCTAAGAAGTATTGGTGAAAATTAGGCAGATCTAATCCTCCTCTATCCTTGGTTCTTTGTAGCGTTTTTAAGCTAATACGCGGGGGTTTATCTTTCCAAAGGAATTTGGAAATATATGAATCCAGAGATCTGAACCAATCTTGTGATGGTTTGTTAGGGATCATCAAAAATAAGTAATTTATTTTTGGCAAGATCATCATTTTTATAGTGGCGACCCTTCCCATGAGTGATATGGGTAAAGATTTCCATCTAGTCAGATCGCCTTCTACTTTCTTTAGAAGTGGGATGTGGTTTAGTTTAGTTAAGTCTGAAAGCTTAGGAGAGATATTAATACCTAAATATTTAATATTTCCGGATTGCAGTGGGGCAGAGGAAGAATTATGGAAGGAGCAGTTAATGGGGAGAACTGTAGATTTTGGCCAGTTAATTGAATAATCTGAAACTCTTGAAAACCAGTTTATTAAAGTAATTACCTCAGAGAGGTTGGTTTGTGTGTTTTGCAGAAAAAGCAACACATCATCCGCATAGAGACTGATTTTATGTTCTATGTTCTTACATTTTATGCCCTTAATTGTTGTAGCCTGTCTAAATGCTGCTGCTAGAGGTTCGATAAAAATTGCAAAAAGTGAGGGGGAGAGTGGGCATCCCTGTCTGGTGCCCCTCAGGAGACAGAAGCTGGAGGATGTCTGGTCATTTGTTCTGATACGAGCCGTTGGGGAATTGTATAATATTCTTATCCAGTTTATGAAAGAGTTTCCAAAACCAAATTTGTGTAAAGTTGCGAATAAAAATTTCCAATTAACTCTGTCAAATGCTTTTTCTGCATCTAGAGATAATATTATGGCTTCGATGTTTTTATCGTATGAGTAGTCTATTAAATTAAGTAATCTACGAGTGTTTGTTGAGGAGTGCCGACCTTTTATGAAACCAGTTTGGTCAGGATGAATTAAGAGGGGGGTCATTTTCTCTAATCTCTTTGAGAGAGCTTTGCAGATTATTTTAAGGTCTACATTTAAAAGAGAAATTGGACGATAGCTTGAGGGAAATAAAGGGTCTTTATTTCGACTGTTTCTAGTAGAATTCCAAAGTTGTCATCTTGTACCCTCCCACAGCCCTGTATGCTTGCAGAGACCCCTACAGTAGGGAAACATGCAAAACGGTGTCCAAACCTTTGTATTTTAGCTTTATTTATGTCTTACACAGGATCCCAACTCTTTAGCTGGGAATTGTGGTTGCGAATTGTGAACGATAGCCTCGCTCTAATGTCCTCAGAACCCATTCTGGCGCAGCGAGAGCTCGCCATCTCTCTATTCTTGCTGACAGCACTCCACAGTAGACGGGGCTCTGGCTCCCTCTTGTGGCGGAAACTGGTCCTTCGGGCCAGACCCTACTGCGCATGCACGGGCGGCCCGTGCTTGACCAGCGCTTATGGGGCCGGACACCACAGAGGGAATCAACCCCGGTGGTGTTTGGGTGCGTGGGGGCATTATGTTTTTCAACATACTTTCTGTGTTTTTCACACATTTTTCCCGTGCCCTTGGCAACATGCCTAGATGCAACGGGTGAGTTAATAAACAGTGTGTTTTGTGAGACTGACATGCTTGATTCAGCTGAACAGTGTCTCATCATCTCTTTGTTGAAATGCACTCTTTGGGATCCAACTCGAGTCCCAGGCGCTGAAAGGTGGAGGCAGAACACACTTCTCCGAACGGGCTCCGGAACTGATCCCTGGAGTGAACTTGGAGCCCGGGCTGGTCCGGCTCTGATCTCCCCGTGGGGGATGTTAGGCAGTCCGCTTCTTCTTGCGGTCCGACTGCTTGGCTGGTGGTGGGCCACCCTGAGCGGCAGCATGCGGGAAATGTTTCCTGGGCCAGTGGGTCTTAGGGTTCTGCAATCCTAGGGGACCCTGGGCCGCGACCTGTGGGGCTGGGCAGCGAGGGATTTTAAACGTCGGCATGCCGGCTGGACGGCTGGTGACCTGAGCGAACTTACGGCGACTGGGTGGAGGCGGGGGCGCAGCCTGGGTCTTCCTAGGGAGACACAGCTGCAGGGCCTCTCCCTCTTTCTTTTTCTCCTCGCACCGTCTTTACATGGTGGCAACAGCGGTCCCGAAAAGGCCAGCGGGGTCGATGCTTTCGTCCAGAATGTCACGTTTTTCTCTGTCCGAAAGCCATCTTGCCCTCTCCTGTAGGACGATGATGCTGAGGGCTCTGCCCGCCGCTTGTACTGCTGCTCTAGTGAGGTGGAGACACTGGTCCATAACTACGCCCAGCTCTTCCCACAGCTCGCTAGCATCCGGGTTCGCAGCAGCCTGGTCCTTGAGCTCCGCCGAGTAGGCTAGCAGGAGCGATGAGGCGTTCAATGCCCTCGTAGTGGTGGCAACCGATTTATACGCTTTGTCAGCCAGGGAGGACTGCAGGCGTTCGGCCTTGAAGGGCAGGGACGGACCAGATGACATGGAAAGTTTCTGGTTTGGGTGGAGATGAGAAGCCACCAGATTCTCCACTGTGGGAATTTGGTAGATGCCCTTCTCCTTCATTCCAGCGCAGTCAAACGCCGCCGCCCCCTTCACGGAGTTGGGTGACGAAAATGGCTTTGCCCAGCAACGTGTGACCTCGTCCACGCATTTGGGGAAAAGCGGCAGTACCTGCTTAGTAGTGCACTTTGCTTTGGGGAGCCTTTTACCCTCGTATCGTGAGGTGGAGGTCTCCGTTGTCACCGCGGGCCATAGGATTGCCAGCTTTTCAGCTGCCCGTTTTGCAACGTCAAATAGCTCCATGCCGCGGGACAATCGGCCCCTTGTGTCACAGAATTCCGACCAGAGGGGGCAAAGAAAACGTCGTCATCCTCGTCCGAGACAAGATGTTCCGACGCTCCCTCAGAGGATTCGCTGAGTAGCTCGTCATTAGCCTCGAGGGAATCAGACAACATAGCTTCGCAGCTGACCTCGGCATCATCCTCCAGCGGGAGGACGATATCCATCTCGTCGCCCAAGCTGGTGCCTGGTGTGGCGGTCTCATTGTGCTCCATCGGTGGGCCGATTGGAGACAGCATTGGGTCCTTCTTTGACAGGCAGTGTTGCCAACTTAGTGACTTTGTCGCTATATTTAGCGAGTTTTCAGACCCCTTAGCGACTTTTTTTCTAAAAAAAAGTCGACTTTTTTTCTAAAAAAAGTCGCTAAAAAAAGACGTGAAAGCGCGTATCGCATTTACTCTCAACAAGCAGCGGGTGCTGTAACACAGTCAGTTCTTCTTTTACTCTTTTACTCTTATGCTGTTTTGTGGATAACGAGGTTTAAAACTACTTATAAACACACACACACAAAATAACTCCACCAGAGTGCCTATTTCGGGTCACTTTTGCCGGTCCAAGCCCGGGTAAAGGAGCAGGGTTGGAATGCGGGGCGACCGTGGCTCAGGGGGTTGGGAATCGCATCTGTAACCGGAAGGTCGCCGGTTCGATCCCTGGGCTCTCTGTCCTGGTCGTTGTGTCCTTGGGCAAGACACTTTACCCTACTTGCCTACTGGTGTTGGCCAGAGGGGCCGATGGCGCGATATGGCAGCCTCGCTTCTGTCAGTCTGCCCCAGGGCAGCTGTGGCTACAACTGTAGCTTGCCTCCACCAGTGTATGAATGTGAGAGTGAATGAATAGTGGTATTGTAAAGCGCTTTGGGTGCCTTGAAAAGCGCTATATAAATCCAATCCATTATTATTATTTAGGATGTTTTTTACTCACTTTATGTCTCTTCCACGATGTTATTTCTCTCTCCAACAACATAGGTTACAATTAGATTAGCATGACCAATTATGCAAATTAGGCGATGACGTCATTTAGCGACTTCTAGCGACTTTTAGGAGAACCAATAGCGATTTTCCTTATTGAGGAGTTGGCAACACTGTCGACAGGCTAGCCTGGCGGGCTAGCCTTCGACAAAGGCTTTTTAAATGGTAAATGGCCTGCATTTGTATAGCGCTTTTCTAGTCCCTAAGGACCCCAAAGCGCTTCACACTACATTCAGTCATTCACCCATTCACACACTGGCGATGGCAAGCTACATTGTAGCCACAGCTGCCCTGGGGTGCGCTGACAGAGGCGAGGCTGCCGGACACTGGCGCCACCGGGCCCTCTGACCACCACCAGTAGGCAAACATGGGGTTAGTATCTTGCCCAAGGATATTTGGCATGCAGCCAGGAGGCAGCCTGAGATCGAACCACCGACCTTCTGATTAGTGGCTGACCTGCTGTCACCTGAGCTAATACAACCACCCCAGGGTGGAGCGAGCGCAGTGTTCGCTTATACCCGGTGTGGAAATAGCCGCTTGGGCGTGTTGCAGCCCGAGGAACATCACACACGCGTCATGTGTATCTGAACCTGACATTTTGCAACCGCAGGGGCAAATTCTGGGCAGCGGTTTGCAGTCTGCTATATTAAGAAAGCTTGGTGTAGCTAGCTTGGAATGGCTGGACGGCTAACGCTGATCTTTTTTTTTTTTTCTTCTCTCGGTCGGGTAGCTATGGTGAGCTAGTATGACCTAGCTAGTGTGGTGGCTAGCGTTTGTGCTACTTGGCTTGGTGACCGTGTGTAGCAAAGACAGTTAGCTTGGTCAGCTAACTGTTGTGCTAGGTGCATGCTGGCAGCTAACACACTCTCCGACCTGGCTCTGTGGTGAAGAGCAGGTGACTCGAAACGCAAGCCGCGCTAGCACCTGGTGACCAAGGTGTTAGCTTGCTCACGTGGACAGTTAAGCTAGCACTCACGTTCACAGTCAGGAGAGATGAGGTTTCTAAGAAGCGAGAAGAGGAAATTGAATGACGGGTGAAGCTGCGTCACACCCTTTTATAGGGAGGAGGGTGGCCCCTCCCTGACGCAAGCGTCACGACTGCCAGCCAATACTGGCTGGAGTAATGATATAGAGGCTTCTGAGGACAACGCTGAGAGAGCGTTCCCCATAGTGAGACACCGAAACGAATGTTTGAAAGAGAACAAACAGTTGCCATTGCTATTGCTTTGGTCCTGCTAAATTCCTTCAACAATGTTTCCTGGTAGAATATTTACTTTTCAACTTTTGTAAAACAGTAAAGGTAGAAGTCTGAGTATTATTCTTTATAAGTGCAAATAGCTCTTACAGATTACCCTAGCACAGGGGTCAGCAACCTGCGGCTCCGGAGCCGCATGCAGCTCTTTAGTCCTTATAGTGCGGCTCCGCGTGGTTGATAAATTAGAAGTATTTAGCTGAAGTGTATTTTATTTATGTTAGTTCTTTTTTAACTTGTAGTTCTAAATTGGAAGATTATTGTGATATTGAAATATAAAAATAAAATTATATTCTATTATTTTTTTCATCGCTCAAAATAAGCTTCACACTCGCAGAAGTCGGTGTACCAGCCGAAACGCCGTGCATTTATCGAGACTTTCAACCCCAGGTAGGCCAATTATGGATCTTCAGATCCACATTATGTCAGCAGCTGTTCTCCAGCGTGAGCGGCGAGACGTGATTGCGGGTGCAGCTCAGGGGCGTCCGCCTCCCCTGCAGCGACAGCTTACAGTCCTGCGTAAAGATGATAGTGACTTTGTACAGTCCCGATTTGCAGACGCTGTGCGCAGAGGTTCAGGAGCAGAAGTCCCATTGTAAACATACCATCTCTTTATTGACCACTTTTCACACACAGTTTGCTGTACACATACAGCCGGCTGTAGCTTTTCAGCTCACAGCCCGACACATACCAACACGACAGCATAGATAGCACAGACGTTATGGCGGAGAGATGTGATTGCGGGTGCAGCTCAGGGGCGTCCGCCTCCCCTGCAGCGGCGCTGCAGACGACGCCCCGCCACACACATTAACCAGGTAAAATACATATTTAGGCTGAATTTTGCAAATATCTATTTTTCATTTTTTAGCAGAATAGTGCTTTTTTTCCCAATTATTTTTTAAAAGTCAGGTCAAGGCTCCAAAAGCCCAAAGGAGATATAACAGTTTTTGTTTGCTACATGGATCATTTTAGTTCAGCTGGTGTCTTTCCTTTTGTTATATTTCTTTAAGAGTCCAAAATGTGTTAATTACATAAATAAAATGTAATCTTCTCTGTAGCACTTCATGGATTTCATAAGCAACACACCTTAGTTGTTCACACAAAGCATAAAGGTAAAAAACAATATATACAGTATTATCTTCATTTTAGATGTCAAAAAGTATTTACGTCTCCCAGTGTTTTCTTTTGCCTGGAAACGGGGTCCAAATGGCTCTTTGAGTGTTAAAGGTTGCTGACCCCTGCCGTAGCATAACAAAAGTACTGTTTCCAAAATCCACATATGTCTGGTTGACCTTGGATTTTTGACTGTATGCTTCAAGCATACAACACCATGGCCTTAACCATATTATGAAGCTTACATGTAAGTTCAATAAGGAAGATCTATGGTCTCACATCTGCCTGCTCCCAGGTGCAGCCAGTTAAATCTAAGCCTTATCACTCCGACTTTCCCACACTGTCAAGCTGTTCGTGCCATCACGGGTCTAGTCCAATCACCTTCTCCAGGCCAATCAGCATTCATGAAGCATGCTTTAAATCTCACTGTGCATCTTTCATTGTCCTTTGCAGATGCCTTTGTGCAAAGAAGACTAGGGATCATTAGAACCAGGATATGGAGGTTTACCCCGCAGACTAGACTTCTGCAGACCCAGAGTTCACCCTCAGCCACTCAGATGGGACTACAGCTGACCACTCCCAGCCAGGTAATGGAATTGATCAGGGAAAAATACATTTATCCAACATTTTCTGCAAACTAATTTAATCTAAAATAGTTTCTTGACTTCCACTGCATGAAGATGTAAGTCTAGCCCCTTTGCTGTACAAGTGCTGCTGATGTTCCTGAGACTGGAGCAAATTTTTCCGTGACAATCTCTCCAACGTCTGCAGCTTTACTCTCCTTTCCAGAACATACTGAATCCCATTTTTGCTGGGCTTGGACCTTCCTCCAGGTTTTCTTTAATCCAACACCCCCTGCGGGTTCCACAAAAAATAATGAACTACCACATAATATTCAGAGTATGTTTTTTGAGAAAAGGAAGTTATCATTTAAGGGGTTTTTGTAACTTCGAAGCTGTGAAGGTACGTACTACCAGAAAGAGCTTTTGTGCATGCAGTGAAGCTGTGGAATACGCAGTTGAAGCCAAACATAAAGCAGTTCAAAAAGAGTTCTGAAAATATGATGTTCATGAATTATAAAGAAAGGGAAAATGTTGGAATTCAGTGAATTTAGTAAATTCACTGAAAATAATTTACTGAAAAAATAAAAAGCAAACGTTACATGCCACTCAAGGTCGACCACATCCTCACACACTGCTCCAACAGGTTATTTAAACCCCGGCCAATCTGAACCCAGAATTAAGGGCTCCATCAGGCGTGAGCTAAGTGCAGCCTTTACACTGTGCTTTTTACCCTTGTATTTAATATGCAGCGGTAAAAATAATATATTTGTGTATGTCCCCATGCACATACGTAATTTCCACCCACTCTGCCTCCGCCCACACCGCCAACACACGTGTCTCAGCATTTGCATTGCAGTCTGTGAGTTGGCCTCCTCTGGGCTGGGTACCAGTGTCAGGAGTGCCAGTTGTCGGTGCATCTAGGTTGTGGTCGCTCCAGTGGTTAAACTGGCTGAGCTGCCAGGTGGTTTTCAGCCAGCGACACAGACATGTCAAGGCTTGCTGGCCAGTGGCAGTGGACCCACTCCGCCATTCCTGCTGGGAGCACTTCCACAAACCGCTTGAAGAGGATCACATCTAGCAGCCGAGCCTCCCCCATTGGAGCCACCTGGCCTCTACGTCACTCAGCCGCCTGGCCCCAATTGTCCCTCCTGGAAGCATCTGCGTATTCCACAGGCCCTGATAATCACCTGGCGGGCATCCTCAAATGGCCTCCTTGGCCCCACAGACAAGTATTGTTGCCAGTACTCCCAGCACCCAGATCCCAGTAGCGGATCTGTCATCCCGCGACTGGGTTTAGGCACCACTGAGACACGAAGAACCCACACGTACACACTCTTATCACGCTGGTTACACTTTATTTAGCACTTTAAGTCGATCTGTGCAGCTTTTCAACAGACTAGTTCCTGGCGCAACCTTCCTCTCTTCAGTCCCAAGTAGTAACCGAAATGGCAGGGCTGATCACAACCAATCAGTCCCAGCTGCTCTGCTGGCCTTCTGGCACTGGCCACCGAACCCACTGCCCCACCTCTGCAGCAGAGGCGCAGACAACACCCTGTTGTCTGATGCAATTAGCATCAAATCCACTTTCCTACACAAGAAAAAAATACCTACTGCGCTCACCAGAGCAAACTTTTAAAAAGATAGCTAGGACACACCCACACAGCCATAACAACAAACAGAACATTCCTTAAAGAAAACACATTAACCTATTTATCACCAGAAAAAAATCAAAAGAAAATATAGGACTTTTACCTGCTTCCTTAGAAAGGACACAGCACTGTCTGGGTGGAAACAGGAAGTAGAAAAGGTCGAGCCAGTCTTGTCAGGTTTCAATTTATAGTCACAAAAAGGTTCACTTTAGTAGGCTTCTGGTGGACACAAACCCCCACAAATAAATTTAACACTGCTGTCATACTTGATTACCAAATACACATGTTTGGTCCAATTTTGCCACAAATTTCCTAAAGCCTTTATCCTCCACAAAGTTGAAAGGTCATCAGTCCACAATTACAGAGACTAAGGCTTCACCCAAGTCCTTCTTTGTCTTCACTGAAAAAAAATAGAGAACCTTTTATTTGTGCTATTATCATTGTTACTTACAAATATGGTAAAAATGCCAAAATGTGTCAGTATAGTAAGATAATTACCCACACTTCAATTAAATTCAATATTATTTCCACAGCGCCAAATCACAACAGCAGTCGCCTCAAGTGGCTTTATATTGTAAGGTAGACCGTACAATAAGACATACAGATTAAAACCCAACAATCATATGACCCCCTATGAGCAAGCACTTTGGCGACAGTGGGAAGGAAAAACTCCCTTTTAACAGGATGAAACCTCCATCAGAACCAGGCTCAGGGAGGGGCGGGGCCATCTGCTGCGACCGGTTGGGGTGAGAAAAGGAAGACAGGATAAAGACATGCTGTGGAAGAGAGACAGAGGTTAATAACAAATATGATTCAATGCAGAGAGGTCTGTTAATACATAGTGAGTGAGAAAGGTGACTGGAAAGGAAACACCCAGTGCATTATGGGAATCCCCCAGCAGCCTACATCTATTGCAGCATAACTAAGGGAGCATTCAGGGTCACCTGGTCCAGCCCTAACTATATACTTTAGCAAAAAGGAAAGTTTGAAGCCTAATCTTAAAAGTAGAGATAGTGTCTGTCTCCCAAATCCAAACTGGAAGCTGGTTCCACAGAAGAGGGGTCTGAAAACTGAAGGCTCTCCCTCCCATTCTACTTTTAAATACTCTAGGAACAACAAGTAGGCCTGCAGTGCGAGAGCGATTAACTGAAGGCTTTTCAGCGAGTTTTTAGGACTTCCTGATAATAATGAATTGCAGTAGTCCAGCCTGGAAGTAATAAATGCATGAACTAGTTTTTCAGCGTCACTCTGAGACAGGATATTTCTAATTTTAGAGATGTTGCGCAAATGGAAGAACGCAGTCTTACATATTTGTTTAATATGTGCATTGAAGGACATATCCTGGTCAAAAATGACTCCAAGGTTCCTCACAGTGTTACTGGAGGCCAAGGTAATGCCATCCAGAGTAAGAATCTGGTTAGATACCATATTTCTAAGATTTTCAGGGCCAGATTTTCAGTACAATAACCTCAGTTTGATCTGAATTAAGAAGCAGAAACTTAGTGGCCATCCAGGTCTTTATGTCTTTAAGACATTCCTGCAGTTTAACTAATTGGTGTGTGTTATCTGGCTTCATAGACAGATAGAGCTGGGTGTCATCTGCATAGCATTGAAAATGTCTGCTATGTCTTCTAATGATACTGTCTAAGGGAAGCATGTATAATGTAAACAGAATTGGTCCTAGCACTGAACCCTGTGAAACTCCATAATTAACCTCAGTGTGTGAAGAGGACTCTCCATTTACATGAAGCCGATTATTAGAGATAGGTTGATCATATTTAAGATTGAAGCATTAATTAATGGCAGGACTTCTTTGAGCAGTTTTGTAGGAATGGGGTCTAAAAGACACGTTGCTGGTTTGGAGGAGGTAATTATTGAAGTTAACTCAGAAAGATCAATTAGAGAAAAAGAGTCTAACTTAACATCAATGGTACTAAGAGTAGCTGTAGATAATGTTACATCTGTGGGATGATTATTGGTAATTTTTTCTCTAATGATAAAAAATTTTATTTGTGAAGAAGTTCATGAAGTCATTACTAGTTAATGTTAAAGGGATAATTGACTCAAAAGAGCTCTGGCTTTTTGTCAGCCTGGCTACAGTGCTGAAGAGAAACCTGGGGTTGTTCTTATTTTCTTCAATCAGTGATGAATAGTAAGATGTTCTGGCTTTGCGGAGGGCTGTCTTATAAAACAACAAACTATTTCTCCAGGCTAAATGATGATCTTCTAAATTTGTGACACGCCATTTCCTCTCCAGCTTACGAGTCATCTGCTTTAGGCTACGTGTTTGAGAATTATACCACGGAGTCAGGTACTTCTGATTTGAGGCCTTAGTTTGAGGCCTTAGCTACAGTATCCAGAGTCGTACGTAGTGAGGAGGTAAAATTATTAACAAGATGATCGACCTCTGTTGGTGTAGTACATTGTTAATCATTAATATTTAATCGGTGCTGATTATTGATTCTGGTACATATGTAGAAATCAACTGAACTAAAGGTATGACATCTTTAACACTCAGGCTCCTCCTCGTTTTCCATAATAATAATAATGGATTGCATTTATATAGCACTTTTCTAGGCACCTAAAGCACTTTACAATTCCACTATTTATTCACTCTCACATTCACACACTGGTGGAGAAAAACCACAGCCGCCCTGGGGCAGACTGACAGAAGCAAAGCTGCCATATCGCGCCATCGGCCCCTCTGGCAGGGTAAAGTGTCTTGCCCAAGGACACAAAGACTAGGACAGAGAAAGCTGGGGGATCGAACCGGCAACCTTCCAGTTACAGATGAGCTTCCCAACCCCCTGAACCACGGTCGCCCCAACCAGCAGCTTTAAGAGTTTCTGTATATTTCGCTCTCAAAAGGTAATTCTGAATCTGCTATTTAACGGCACTTGTGTAACAGTATTTACTAATACTAACACTATTTAAAACTATTTATAATTAAAGTAAAGATGTCCTCATAATGGGATGTAAATATAAATATAAATATAAATTACATTTTAATTTAATAATATAAATTAATACATTAATAATTTATATTATTTAATAATTAATTAATTACATTAATTTAATAATATAAAATTAATACAGGCTTTTAAAAGTTACATATTTTATATTAAAAAATAGTTCACAACATTAATCATCATTAATCAAGTCATCTCACTTTAGTCATTAACACTGAAAATACTCAAATATTAGACTCCAACAATCAGATGTTTACCTATGCTTGGAAATGGAAAAAAGAACTTCATTCTAACAGGAGAGATCTCTCGGAGAGCAAGGCTCTCTTTATTTATCTTTTATGAAATATTTAGGAATTTAATGGGGCTAAATGAAAGAAATGCAAAACGGTTAAGTAAAATATTTTTAAAGAAACTGTAAAAGCATGCTGCCTGTTTCAATTGCTCCAGCTTTTTACTACATACTTTAACTTTTTGTCCTTTTTTTTTTTTGTCCTCTGTAGAGCTCGTCTGTCCTGCATGGTGCTGTTTCCGAACCAGGTTAAGATGTTTCCCGCCAGGATGCTCTCTATGGTGCACGAGTAAAAGTTCCTGAGCACCTTGGAGGGCAGTTGGAAGTCTCTCAAGCGTCTGAGGTGGTAGAGACGCTGACGGGCCTTTTTCACCACGGTGTTGATGTGTATATATGTATTTATATTTCTTCATACATTCTTATATAGTTCTATATTGTGTATTTTGTTGTACAGTTATTTTATTTTCAACTTTAATTTATATATTTTATCTTATTCTTTCCCAGTTAAATTTACCCTTCATTCTAATTTGTGTTGTACAGTTATTTCCTTTTTAACCTTAATTTATATTTTATTCCTTCCTAGTAAAATTTACCCTTTTTAATTTTTCATATTTATTTCCCTTTTTAATTTTTCATATTTATTTCCTATCTTATTCATAGCCTTTTCCTTTTTTGTTTTCTTTAGGTCACGAGCAGTTGTCCAAGCATTTCACTGCATATCGTACTGTGTATGACTGTGTACGTGACAAATAAAATTTGAATTTGAATTTGAGTACTAGTTTGTTTCCTGTCATCATCAGAAGTTTTCTAATGACTTTGTCACTCTGAGCTGCAGATGATTCTGTTTGCACCATGTGACCGAAGAATTGGAAGAGAGTGCAGTAGGTTTTCTCTATCTTCTGAGGCAGCTGCTGTCTTTTAAAATCTAGTAATATTGCGATCGTGGCTCAAGAGTTGGGAGTTCACCTTGTAATGGGAAGGTTGCCGGTTCGAGCCCCGACTTGAACAGTCTCGGTCTTTGTGTCCTTGGGCAAGACACTTCACCCGTTGCCTACTGGTGGTGGTCAGAGGGCCCGGTGGCGTCAGTGTCCGGCAGCCTCGCCTCTGTCAGTGCGCCCCAGGGGGGCTGTGGCTACAATGTAGCTTGCCATCACCAGTGTGTGGATGACTGGATGTGTAAAGCGTTTTGGGGTCCTTAGGGACTAGTAAAGCGCTATACAAATACAGGCCATTTACCATATTGTGGGGATAGAGCTGGACCTCCTTAAGGTGGTGTCAGAGAAGTGGATAGTGTCCACGATAAGGGCAATGTTAGATAATACCTCCCAACCACTCCACGGCGTGCTGACCAGTCACAAGAGCACGTTCAATGAGAGACTGAGATTGCCCAAATGCACCTCTGAATGACACAGGAAATCATTCCTGGCTGTGGCCATCTGCCTGTAAAACTCCTTCGTCTAATGTAGATTGCAAAAGTTAAACCCTTTGCACATCCTCTACAGTGAAAATAACAAATAACAAAGTTTTACAGTTTGCTGGTAAAATGTCAATCATATATATTTAATCTCTGTAATGTTCTGCATATTTCTAATTCAGCTATTTGTATACATTAGAGATTGTTCTTATATTTGGTAACTTCGTAATATCTTGTATTGTTTAATTTTTTTCAGTCTATTGCTGTTCTTATTATATTGGAGCAAGTGTAAGTAACTTTAGGTTACCCGCATTGCCAGACAAGCTTATCTCAAGCGTGGGGTGGCTGTAGCTCAGGAGGTACAGCAGGTCACCTACTGATAGAAAGGTTGGTGGTTCAATTCCAGGCTTCTCCAGTCTGCATGTCAAGTATCCTTGGGCAAGATACCCAGGACACTGCCAGACCACAAGTAGAGTGAGCCTGCAGGCCATCTGGTCCCTGCCACCCCATACTTGTGTAACCAAGAGCAATCGCCTCCAGTCGCCTCCAATCCAATGTGAGAGCCGTTGCTAACTGATATCCCTACCCTTATAAATGAATGCCCACGAAAGAAAAATCCTGAAAAGGATTTCAGAAAATCCTTGGTCCTGCATGCATGCAAAATTCAAACAGGACACAGTGTATGCAGCCTTCTTCAGAAGAGAAAGGGGGTGGGGAGAATGCTGACAGGACAATAGGCACACATGCCCCAACAACCTTAGGCACACCAGCACCAGAGCACATTCCCCTCTTACCAATATTATCCATGCACCATGATACACAGGGAGAGAAGCCACCCAGTGCTGAAAATGCCTCATAAACAGCCGGCCAAGCTGGACCACCAGATCCAGTGGCCAAAGGGATAATCTGAAGGAAACTGCTTTGTGTGGGCGAAAAAGGCCGAGGCAAGCTCTGCACATTTTCACTCTCTCCTCTGACAAGCGGGCTGTAAATGTGATCGAGTCCAGAGATAACCTGAGGAATGATATATGTTGTACTGAAGACAACACACTCTTCTCAGTGTTTATTATGAAGCCCAGGTCAGCCAGATGCTTCATGACAACAGAAGTCTGTGTGGAAGCCTCGCCTCCATAGCCACAATAGACTTCTGCTCTATTGCCACTCCTGTCCAGCGAACAAATACTTTGGGGCTCAGCGACAGACCGAAAGGCAGCACTGTGTATTTGTAACAAAAGCCCCGAAAAACTAACCTCAGATACCTCCTGTGTGGAGGGTAAATGGGAATGTGGATATATGCATCCTTCAGGTGGACTGAAGTGAACCAGTCGCCTTGGCGCACTAAACATATCAGAGATGCATGTGTGAGCATCCTGAATTTGTATTTTCTGAGAAATCCATGCAGAGCCCGCATTTCCAGGATGGAGCGAAGACCGTTTCACCCCCGTTTAGGGACCAGAAAATACCAAGAGTAAAAGCCACTTCGACTCTGATCTGACTATACATATTGCTCTAGAATACGAGCAGACTCCCTGTGCTCTGGAATGTGATACGCCCTGAAAAGGAGGTGGAGTCACGGCGAACTGAAGCCTGTAGCCCCATGATATTGTCTTCCCAGGCTGAAGTTGTGAGCGTTGCCCATCTCACTCTCCTCCGGGATAGAGAAGAAGCAGCCTCTTGTGTCTCCCCTGCCCTGCCTGCCCCCAACACTAGTGGCAGACTATGGCTGAAACATCTGGTTAACACTGAGCATGCCCAGGGTGTTAGGCTTTTTACAACATTGGCCATGGGGTGGCTGGAGCTTCATCCGTTGAACTGAACTGAACTGAATGGGAGGCCGGGCAACTGCCTGTGCAAAGGTGCAAGAGGTGTTGGCTCGATTTTCCGGGGGAGGCAGAGCTTGAGAGCCTCATCCTCTCTCTTCCTCGCCTCACATTTCTGCTGCATGGAAGCCAGAGCAGTCCCAAAAATGCAGTCAGGCACGATCGGCATGTCCAAAATGTCCTCCTTCTCCCTCTCTGACAGGTTTGTCAGGTTGAGCTATCTGGCTCGCTTCTGCAACACTATCTTCCCCATAGATTTCCCTGTGGCTTGGACTATGCAGTACCGCATGTGGAGGCAAATGTCCGTGATCACAGTATTCTCGCCCCGCACATTTGGATTGGGCCTTCATGGCTTCACATAGCTCTGCCTGGTAGCAGCTAGGATGGAGGAAACATTCAGTGCATTACAAAGCCACCACTTTGTAGGGCCTTTCAGTCATGGCGGACTGAAAGCGGTCTACCTTTGACGGGAGTGTGGGGCTCCTGGAGGAGGCTGTAGGCAGCTGCTGATAGAGGTGGACTGCAACTACCAGCTCCATGGGGGACTTACTGAGTAGGCCTTGCTTCTCCATGCCCTCAAAAGAAGAAGTGCCCTGTATGGGGCTTCTGCTGCTAAACGGGCGGTCCTTCCAAGAGACGGTTACCTCTTCCAGCAGCTCTGGAAAGACTGGGAGTAATTGCTTCACCGCTCTGGTAGACTGGGGCAATTTCTTCCCCTCATAACATCATCTAGTGGTCTCAGTTACTCCGTTATGCCACAGGATATTAAGTGCATTTGCACACATTTTGCATATCCATGCTAGGACCATGAGAGGTTGGTCTGCTCCCTCTGCTCCTGAAGAGCAGTCGTAGGGGCGCTAGTCTGACATTTCATCTTCATACTTGTCGTCGGATAAGAGGATTTCTGAGGCATCCTCATCATCATCCTCGTAATCCAACTCCAATATGTCTTGCATTGGTGGAGCCACCCCTGCTAGGTCCAGCTGAGAGCCCCAGCTGCTGCCAGCCCGCTGTTCAGCTTCTGTGACACCACCATCGGCCACGGTGTTGGCTGTGGGCAAGAAGGGGTCTGTTCCTGACAGGCTAGCTTGGTGCACTAGCCATCGTCAGAGATTCTTCATGGTGAACTGGGCACGATGTGCACATGAACCGGAGGCCTTGGTTGCGAGCTGGGCATGTTCCAGCCCAAGGCAACACAAGCAGACCTGGTGAGACTAGTCCATATAGAGAAGACAACAGGTTTTTGAATAACAACTATGTAATAGCGCAAGCTATTAAAGGGTGGGTGGCTCTGCCTGGTCATGCATGGTCATCACGATCACCACCTAATCAGGATTGGCAGAATGAGAAAAAAGCTTCTGAGGAATACGCAGGGAGGCGCATCCCATAATGAGGCATTGAAATGAAAGTAAGGAATGAGAACGACAGAATTTCCTTAGGGATTAAGTATTTTGATTCTGATTATTCTGATTCTGAAATTAAAACAAAATAGAATGAAAACCTAACAAATATTTTAAAAAGTAAATGTGCCATGCAGTTTTGCTGCTTAGGATATCCTCATGATCATCACAATACTTTGTTGGTACAAAACAGGAAGGAGCTTGTTGTGATTCTTATTAAGAGCTGATTTCATAAGCTGAAGGATGTTTCAGTATTACATGTTACTAAAATCACTCACTAACAGGCTAAAGACGACAGTGACTCGTGCCATTCATTCACTGAGCTTTCAGTATACTGTACAGGGAGTGCAGAATTATTAGGCAAATGAGTATTTTGTCCACATCATCCTCTTCATGCATGTTGTCTTACTCCAAGCTGTATAGGCTCGAAAGCCTACTACCAATTAAGCATATTAGGTGACATGCATCTCTGTAATGAGAAGGGGTGTGGTCTAATGACATCAACACCCTATATCAGGTGTGCATAATTATTAGGCAACGTCCTTTCCTTTGGCAAAATGGGTCAAAAGAAGGACTTGACAGGCTCAGAAAAGTCAAAAATAGTGAGATATCTTGCAGAGGGATGCAGCAGTCTCAAAATTGCAAAGCTTCTGAAGCGTGATCATCGAACAATCAAGCGTTTCATTCAAAATAGTCAACAGGGTCGCAAGAAGCGTGTGGAAAAACCAAGGCGCAAAATAACTGCCCATGAACTGAGAAAAGTCAAGCGTGCAGCTGCCAAGATGCCACTTGCCACCAGTTTGGCCATATTTCAGAGCTGCAACATCACTGGAGTGCCCAAAAGCACAAGGTGTGCAATACTCAGAGACATGGCCAAGGTAAGAAAGGCTGAAAGACGACCACCACTGAACAAGACACACAAGCTGAAACGTCAAGACTGGGCCAAGAAATATCTCAAGACTGATTTTTCTAAGGTTTTATGGACTGATGAAATGAGAGTGAGTCTTGATGGGCCAGATGGATGGGCCCGTGGCTGGATTGGTAAAGGGCAGAGAGCTCCAGTCCGACTCAGACGCCAGCAAGGTGAAGATGGAGTACTGGTTTGGGCTGGTATCATCAAAGATGAGCTTGTGGGGCCTTTTCGGGTTGAGGATGGAGTCAAGCTCAACTCCCAGTCCTACTGCCAGTTTCTGGAAGACACCTTCTTCAAGCAGTGGTACAGGAAGAAGTCTGCATCCTTCAAGAAAAACATGATTTCCATGCAGGACAATGCTCCATCACACGCGTCCAAGTACTCCACAGCGTGGCTGGCAAGAAAGGGTATAAAAGAAGAAAAGCTAATGACATGGCCACCTTGTTCACCTGATCTGAACCCCATTGAGAACCTGTGGTCCATCATCAAATGTGAGATTTACAAGGAGGGAAAACAGTACACCTCTCTGAACAGTGTCTGGGAGGCTGTGGTTGCTGCTGCACGCAATGTTGATGGTGAACAGATCAAAACACTGACAGAATCCATGGATGGCAGGCTTTTGAGTGTCCTTGCAAAGAAAGGTGGCTATATTGGTCACTGATTTGTTTTTCTTTTGTTTTTGAATGTCAGAAATGTATATTTGTGAATGTGTAGATGTTATATTGGTTTCACTGGTAAAAAGAAATAATTGAAATGGGTATATATTTGTTTTTTGTTGTTGCCTAATAATTATGCACAGTAATAGTCACCTGCACACACAGATATCCCCCTAAAATAGCTAAAACTAAAAACAAACTAAAAACTACTTCCAAAAACATTCAGCTTTGATATTAATGAGTTTTTTGGGTTCATTGAGAACATGGTTGTTGTTCAATAATAAAATTATTCCTCAAAAATACAACTTGCCTAATAATTCTGCACTCCCTGTATGTAGAACTGATCAATGCAGAGGAAACGTGGTTGCAGTTTTCTGAACTGGTAAACTGAGGCTCTTGATTTCCAGGAGGATGTTTGCTCAACCAGAAGACAAATACAAAATCAATAAAATTTTCAACTTAATTTCATCTCGTGTGCTCTAGAAGCAGCTGTTGATGGGAGAGTGGGCAGAGCTGACTGATCTATGAAATCAATTGTATCCTATTCATTTCAGAATGAATCATTATTGTAATACTACAGGAACTAAGATGTGAAAGTATGACCCTCTATTTATCTGTACCATATCATGTTCATTTGATTTAATAGAATGGGACTTTTATGTGTGCCTTTCTTTAAAATAGAGTTCATATTGTGTGTGGAGGGGGGGGACCACCCGACTGCACGTGAATCTCAATTATCCAGCCAATTGGGCAGTAAGGAATATGATTTGTTACTGATCCTTACTTAATGCTTATAATACAGTGTGTGCAAATCAGCACAGTGGAATAACTTATTATTCAGATGGTCATTAAGTATGAAACAAGGTCTGTACTATGAAAGCTGTTTTACCCATAGGAGCTTCAGACAGATATGAATCATGTAAATATGAATTATATTTACAGGGAACTACTTTTACACAGTGCATTCTAGGTAGAAACTACTCATAGTTTTTTACCCATCAAGCCCCAAGTTGCTTATCTCAGCATGGTTAGGTTTCCAGTCTACCAAACTCACTGACAATTGAGAAGACGAGGGGTCTCAAAGTTGTTTTAGCGGTAAAGAATTTATCACACAGAGATGAATTAGTTATATAGAATGATATATTACATTAGCTGAGGACAGAATTATCAGCCCCACTATGAAAACTGCTTTTTTAAAAGTATTTTTGCAAGTGCTGTTAAAGAGCGCAATGGCTTCTGCAAACATCCTGATTTTATTTTGGATGTTAAATTATTTTACTGTAATTTTTTTCTTTTTCTTTTTTTTTTTGCCTGCTCTGAGATTTATTTATTTATTATCCAAACTGGAGCAATCAGAATTAAAGTCTGACGGCCAAGAAAAACAGCCAGCAGATTTATTTTCCCAAGTGGACCTTTTGCTATACTAGTACACTTGATTGTCATAGTTTATTAGCTTATTCGTTATTACAGGCAGAACGGACAGGACCGGGAGATGGGAAAGAGACTGAAGAAGGAAAAAGAAGTTGGGAAAAGAGTTAATTGAAGGAGATGGGAAAGATAAATAGAGGAAGAGTGACAGAGAGACAGAAGACACTGATAATCTGTTTTACCAACTGTTGAGAAAAACAAGCAAAAAGAATATGACACAGCAAGGAAACAAAAGCATCAACCAACATAAGCATAAATAACAATAAATAATACACGTTGAATGCCACTGAGTAGCATACAGTACTAATAATGCATGATATGCATTCATAACTGTAACTGTCTAATAGTGGGTGTGGGGAGCCCTGCCCCACCAGAACATGAAGCAGGCATGGAGGAGATCCAAGACATCCAGAGCCACCCCCCCCCCCCCCCCCCCCCCCCCCCAGAGTACGAGAGCCCAGTGAGGACCACCGCAGCCCATGGATTCTACATGTATGAGATGCTGAAGATTGTGCTGATCATTAATGTACTGTGTGGAAATTAATCTTTGGCCACCTACAGTTCCACTGATGTGATATGATCACTTCAGCAAACAGTAGATGGTCAGATATATCCCTCAGGTCCAGTGTCACGTCTGTTTTTTCCTATTTCATAAGCAAGACTTCCAGATACTCTTCTTCTACTGTTGGCAGTTTTTTTTTAGATCTGAAACATCTTTTGTCCTCTACTTGACTAAATCGCTCAGTTTTCTGAAAGACACACTACACACCATGGTGAGATATGACAATTTTCAGTTAATAGCTCTTTGGAAACCAACTTGTTGGTAGAAAAATACTTTTTATGCCTTAAAAAATTGTGTTATCATTAGCGTTTTTTCCTATATTTTGGAAACTATTGCTCAAGACCACTTAAACAAATTACAAAAAAGTCGGCTCTCCCAGCTGTCATAGGTCGAAAGCCAGGTACACCCTGGACCGGTTGGCAGTCTGTCAAACAGCTAATCCAAAGAGACAGACAACGATTTACAACTATCGGCAATTTAGACTCAACAAATAGCCCAAACCCTCTAACTGAATATCTTTGATTGTGGGAGGAGTATGTGGAGAGATGGGGCACGACATGCAAAATGTTCTCCACACAAGAAGTCCCCGGCCAGAAGGTGGATTTGAACTGACTGTTGTGAGACAGCAGTGCTAACCAGCATGTAACCCAGCTAATCTTCTAATGTTTGCTAATTCTTGCTCATTTTAGCAATCAATTAACCTATAAGGCTTTTGCTTTCCTTTCTTTACCACACTGTTTATTTATGAATCCTTTTTTATTGCTGTAAATGTGATTTACATGATTTATCTTTGCTATGATTACCATCCATCCATCCATCCATCCATTTTCATCCGCTTTGTCCGGGGCCGGGTCGCGGGGGCAGCAGCCTAAGCAAAGAGGCCCAGACCTCCCTCTCCCCAGCCACCTCCTCCAGCTTATCCGGGGGAATACCAAGGCGTTCCCAGGCCAGCCGAGAGGTATAATCTCTCCAGCGTGTCCTGGGTCTGCCCCGGGGCCTCCTCCCGGTGGGACATGCCTGGAACACCTCACCCAGGAGGCGCCCAGGGGGCATCCTTGTCAGATGCCCGAACCACCTCAGCTGGCTCCTTTCGATGTGGAGCAGCAGCTGCTCTACTCTGAGCCCCTCCCGGATGGCCGAACTTCTCACCCTATCTCTAAGGGAGAGGCCAGCCACCCTTTGGAGGAAGCTCATTTCTGCCGCTTGTATCCGCGATCTCGTTCTTTCGGTCACTACCCACAGCTCGTGGCCATAGGTGAGGGTAGGGACGTAGATCGACCGGTAAATTGAGAGCTTCGCTTTTACACTCAGCTCCCTCTTCACCACGACGGACCGGTGCAGCGTCCGCATTACTGCAGCTGCAGCCCCAATCCGTCTGTCGATCTCCGGCTCCCTTCTCCCATCACTCGCGAACAAGACCCCGAGATACTTGAACTCCTCCACTTGGAACAGCATAGGTGAAAGCTACAGACAATGCACAGACCATATAGCTTCAGACAACAGACTGATTTTATAGTTAGATTGTTGTATCTCACTGCTGCATTTGACCAAATCTAGAACCCAATCTTACCACTTGGGGGCCATCTACAAAAGGATTCAGAGCACTTATTTGGATTAATGTGGAACACTATATATACATGAAACTGAATTTCAGTATTGAGAAAGTGAGCAGGCGTCCATATGGAACAGTAGGCTCTCCCTTTCTCTCTCTCCCTCTCCACTTTCTCCTGTCTATCAACACAATCTATGTCCAATAAACGCTAGAAAAATCTATTGCATTCTAATTTTAGATTGAATTAGAGTAGATTAATTTTTTTTTTTTTTAATTTTAGATGATATAACGAATAAGACTGGTTTCTGAGTTTTACAGCTGGGGTGGACAAGACTAAGCATAAGTCTGTTTGGGTCTTTGGTTGATTAATAGGCTGGTATGAAAAATTGCTGCCACACTGCCCCCTCAGCCAGTACTTCGAGGTTTCTGATAGTTAGAATGACTCGGGGGTGTTGATTCATTTAAACTAACATAATCATCTTGCTGCAACCAGGTTTCTGTAAGGCAGAGTACTGTACTTATATGATGTCTCATATTTTGTGCAATTATTTCTTGTTGTGCTATCATCCTTCATCTTTTTAATAAATATGTTTTCTGTTCTTAAGCAGGGGTGGTGTTAATTGTGAGCTGGGAAGTCTTGGTTGTAGCATCAACTGCCAATCACTTTTAAGAATCTGAGATCTGATGAGACATTTGGACTCGTTTACAAACTGAAACTGTGTGATTCTGGGCCTGAACATTGTAGTTGACCTGAGATTATAGATGATTAGTATACTGCCCAGGGTCAGCAGCCCAGATTCCCAACCATTAAAGCTTGGTGTAAGTACAGATGCGTTGCAATTATTTGGATGATTATATGTATTATATTTGAATTATAATGTTTTTGATGCAAATTCACAGAAAAATAACTCATGGATTATCATTTAAAGTCAGTATGTTTATATACAAATGTTACATTCTCATCGAGTCACAAAAAAAATAATAATATAAATGTAACAATATCTTTACAAATTTCACAAATGTTTTAGTTCTGCAGATATTTTGGACTTTCATTCTGCAGTTTAGTCATTATATTCCCCTTTTGTCCGTCTCCTGTCAGATGTGAGTTTATTCCTGTGACTCAGTTCTTTTTCTCAGTAGCAAAAGCGATTGAACTACCTCATCAAGAATCACTGATCCTCCCACACTGCCACAGAGTTTGCTGGTCCCCATCCTCCAACTGCTCATCAAAGGGCCTGTGCCTCTCTGTGGCCCACAGTAGCCTGCTGTCACAGCCTGCACAGGGACTATGTGATAAAACCTTCTGTCACTCTAATTATACAGCCATTTACTCAATGACTGGAAACTAGGTCTCACAGTGAGTCTAGAGTTTACAGGTTTACAGTCAGAGAATTGCACAAAGAAGAAGAAAGAAATATGATGTAACGTCATAGAGGAAATAAAATCAGCATATTTAATCTGTTTAATATGCTGGTTTACACACACACTGCCTTTAAAAACATAATAGGATATTATCACATATTTCACTTTGAGTGATCTTTTTACTTTGTAACTATACCATGTTAGGTCACAACAAAGATAAGTAGCAATTGTTTATCTTTGCAAAGTTACAATTGACTCATAGGTAACAGCATTTATGTATATGTATTTTTATGTACGTGGTCCTTGTCTGAGCACCACCCAACCATAATAAATGTTAGTCAAATTTGAGTGGATGTACTAGTTTAACAGGTCTTGGTTATTGTGGATACACTTACACCAAATGTAATTTTATGTGTATTTTGTCCGTTTGTTGCCTTTGAAAACCAAATTTGTAACATTATTAATTTGCACAACACTGAGATTTGAATTGAACAGTAGCAATATTTTTGAATGGTTTAATGGTTTTGATCATCATCAGATCATCAACAAAAAAATTATAAACGGTTCAGGGCGGCCGACCCACAGGCCGACAGCACAAACACAGTTCAGGAGGCCGCTGCATGCACTCTAAGAACTAAAACTGATAATTACTTAAATATTTTGGTGCAACACTTTTACACTCAAAAATAATGAGTAAATGCAAAAACAATCACATCTCTTAAATACACCTTATTAATTGAGTAAATCCAACTAAAATGGAATAAGTTGTTATGAACAATTAAAGATGTTACAGTAACATACAAAATTGAGTAAATACAATTGAAAATGTAAGTTAAAACAACAGTAACCAAAAGTTCAAACTACATAAAATATTAATTAGGAAATGCTGAAATGCTTGGCACATTTAACCTACACCATTACAATTATTTGTTTTTAAATAATGGTTCAATTTACTTAATATTTTTAAGTTAACTTAAGCAAAAACGTTAATTACAATTAAGTGTTTATTATACACACACACACACACACACACACACACACACACACACGAAAAAAGAACCACGTCAGTTCAACATTGTTCACAATGATTTATTTTAAACAGCTTTTTTGTGAATCACACATTTTGCAGATTCCTTCTCTGAACACAGTGAGCTGAAATCTGTTCTACATTCAGTGGATAAAACTTGGATAAAATTTCAGTCACAACAGCCTTATATAATAAAATTGCATCCAAATTGGCATGCTTGATAAAACTCTGTAAAACTGGCATATTCATGCTAACAACACGAAAAATGTACCTGCCATACAAAGAATAAAAGTGGCTCAAGTGAACGCAGTGCTTTACCTTTTCAGAAAAGGTCAAATGACAAAAATAAAATTAAGATCCCAAAAAAACATAAATCCTGAAAAAAAAAAAAAAACATTTGCACTGTGACATAGTTTTTGAACATCTTATTTTGATTCCAAAAATTGGGAAGATTATAACTAAAGAGTGACCAAAAAACATCCAGAATTTAAATAAAAAGGTTTCAAAAAGGATTGCACTTAAAAATAAAAAATAAAAAAAAATCATACAGAAGATACTCTCCCATTTACACCTTAATGTGAATCTGGAAAGTTAATACAAAAACACAGTTTATGGTACAAACATTATTTATGAACAGGAATGTCAACACAATGTAATGCCGCAACTGAACCTTTTGATGAGCATTACATGTCACTTAACAAGTCTAACACTTTAAGAACAGCCCTGTGAAATTTTGTCTACAATGAACAGAGGTCATTTTTCAGTCTTTGAACCTTGACAGAAAGGTTTCCTGGATCCAGCTCCATGAACACTTTGTGAAATGCTTCAAATGTGCATTTGAAATTCTTGGGGTATTTCAGATCCAGAGCATAGCACAGTCCCAAAAGATAGCAACAGGCTTTGCTCAGATTCCCAAGTTTGCCCAGAACAGTAACGCCTTCAATAACAATACCCACATCAGTAGGTTCGCCTGACCTGTCTTGATTCTGCAGCAGGTAAATCTTCATCACCTCCTCAGCCAAAGCCTCTTCAACAAAGACAGCATCAGCACCGTCCTTTAAAAAGAGAAACAACTGTTTTAAGCTCACATATTTCCAAACATTGAAACAAAAAGTTTCATTTGTATGACATCACCGGTACTCATAATATGTGGACACTGTGCTCCAAAATCTTTGAGCAAATGCTATTCTTTTGTATGCTTTGAAGTGTTTTTTTTCTTTAGAACAGTATCTTAAAACTTTTCTATGATCTCACAAGCTAAAATAAACTACTAATATTCCTAAAACAGATTTAGTGCACCAACCTCAAAGGTTTTGATTAAGGCACTTGGATCCTCTCCCAGATGGTCAATGAGACATCTGATGATGACTTCTCGTTTTTTTCTCGATGGAATTTCCACTCTGTAAAACAGGAAGTCTCAACTGAGGCAAAATTTGCACATTTAAAACATGACTTACCATTTCTAGCTTAAACATAACTATTTTTTTTCTGTTGTTGACCTGTTTTCACACCCACCATCAAGGTAAGAACACCTGTGGAGCTAAAATATTGAACAGAAACCTAAGAAAAGCCGTTTTTAGTGGAAGGGCCTCTTCAATGCTGTGTTGGAACGTTTTTGTGGTTAGAAAATGCAATCTTCCTTACCTGAAGCAGAAGGTTTAACTGTGCCCTGTCGCGTTGTCCAGCAGCACCTTTCTTGGCTTGAAACAAGGACAGGAGTTTGGATGAATACAAGTCCAACGATGACATGAACTTTGGTTCAAGGTTCAGGGTCGTGATCCTATGAAACTCTGCACTGACCTGGATGGGAGAGGACAAAAAACCAAGGACAAAAAATCTGAAGGCCAAAATTCTGATTCAATCAAAAAAAAAAATCTTTAAGTGGAACTACCATTTTTTGCAACCTGGACCTTATTTTCTAACATGCAAAAGATTAATTTATTCATCCAGACATAAATCCATATAAGTGGAGTTGTTCAGTATGCAGACTAAAGCCTTAACATAAAGTATTATCTTCCACTAAGCTTCTAAATTTTATGTTATGAATTGCTTGCACTATTTCCCTGTGAGATTGTATAATCTTGGAGGGAAGAGGCGGAGCCAGGTTGCCCTCTGAACCATCGTCTGCCAGGCAGCGATGCGAGAGGAACACACCGCTGAAGTGGCGCACATTTTCAGAATCGCGTCAGCGGCTTTACAGAGAAAGCCTTTCAGCTCCTCTGGCAGCTCTGCTTCCTCCACCTTCCTGGAGATGACAAACGCTAGCGAGGCAGTGTTGTTAGTCACTGCAGCTGACAGAACAGTGCATTGATGTGCGTGATCAGTGAACCTTGCTATCAGCTGGTCAAGTTTGGCGGGATGGGCCGGTCGCTGTCCAACGACCTTGGTCATTTTGGTGCCGAAAACTGAAGCAAGGCTCGGCTCTAGAGGGGGAACAGGCGGAAAACTCCGGTCTGTGAAGCCCTCTGTGAAGCCCTAGGTAGAGACCGGCGCTCTAATCTTCGCTGGCTCTGCTGCTACCTCAGAGAGGTAGGTCATCACCGCCGGGAACTGAGGCCAGATGGGATCTGGGCAACGAGAGTGAGCAGAGCCATACCTTCCCTCCAGATCATCCGATGGGGGTGGAGCAGGCTGAGGGACGGGAAGTCCCTTCTCACCAGCTGCCTCCTGGATGATGCCAGGCAGATCCAGGAGCAGCGCACCAACAACTGGGAGCGGCGTCCTCGCCGACATGTGAAGGCCAGGGGTGGATGAGCGTCCGCTCATCCGCCTCCCTTCTGTCGCCAGGCTGCCCAGCTCGGAGGCAGTGGAGCTGCCACCACTGCCGTTTTCCTCACGGTGGGTGGAATCATCCAATTCCGGCCCACCATCGAAGAACTCGATGGCTTCTTCCAGCGAGTACCTCTCTCTTAGCGGGAACGCCTCCTCAGTATCAGCCTTGAATAAGGCTGACCTCCGCTGCTTTTCCTCTGGCGGGAGGAGCTAACAGGAGCAGCAATAGGATTAAGGTGTGAGGGCGAGGTCCGCATGGTGAGGACCGAGGCAGCCCACGCAGACGGCATGTTGGTCATACGACATGATGTAGCAGGATGGACACAGACGGATGGTCTCGCTGGACATCTTCTGGCTGGCTGAAGAAAAACGGTAGAGCCGATTTCCTGGTCTCACCGTAACTTATACTAGGACCAGGGTGAGGCCCACACAGCAGGTGGGCGTGGACTAAAATACTTCAGTGCTGCGCTCACAAGGGGAATACCCACTTAAAGGGCTGCGCCTATACTCATAGAATCTGGGGTTACAATACGTAGCCAACGTTTCATAAAAATATTAAATTACTCTTCACTCTTTACTCTTCAGTAAAATCTAGTCTGTCGTTATGTGCTCCAGAGTTAGATAAGTGAGACAAAGGCACTTTGCAATCAGCCCAGTCATTCTTCAGTCAGGTTACATTAGCTTAGCCTAAAACAAGTTAAGTGAACGGAAATTACTAGCATTTATTGTTCCCTAGGCTTGGGAATGGTTTCGATTAGAACCATTCTGGTTTTGATTCAGATTCCTCATTTTGATTCAAACTCCTAGCGATTCTAGAGTCTTATGACAAATTAAAGCAACCTGGCTGCTGCAAGATCATCAAAATCACTAGGATGGTAGCAACATGTTTTTCCTCACTTATCTTATGATGGGGGATCTAACAGACCAAATTTTATTTACAAGTGGATATCCCTTTAAATGTTCACTTACTTGGGAGACGTCAAACAACGCCGGCCATCTGTCCTTGATGTCGCTGACACTCAGCTGTTGGCTGATAATATCATGTCTTCTATGTGCAAAGGTTTTGCACATTAAATCCTTGACGGCTGTGCTGTTTTTCTTCTTATACTCCTCAATCAGTTGTTGTCGCTCCAGCTCTTGCTGTTCTTTACCATCTTGTCCTGGATAGTGTGGCAGAAACAGCACTTCTCCTTTCCGCGCCTTCTTTATGTTCTTCGCTGGAGCCTTGTCATCAGGGTGCTTGTTCTTCAGTGAGTTGCAAGTAACCTCTGGAACTCCAAGACTTCGTAACTTTGACCTGTAATTTCCCATCTTGTATTTAAGACTATACATCCATCCCATCCAGCCATTACGACTGCCTGGCTCTGTCAGACATGGGTGCTTTTTGACCAGAGCCTCTGCCACTTCTCCAAACTGAAGGCCAGTAGGGTAGGCTGTGTAGCTGTACATATAATCAGCTAATTTTTCCATTATATCTGACTTGACTGAAGTATTGTTCAGCACAGTGCCATTTTGAACAAAGACTTCATTGGCATTTTTCAGTACAGTCTCTGTTGCCACAGAGAAAAGTGGAATGACAATTTCATCTGGCCATGTAGTCTTCAGAGGACTTTGAAGAGGGGAGAGTATGACAGTGTTGTCTGAAGACAGAGATGATCCATCTGTTTGGTCCTCTGTGGTTTTATAGGTTGAAGAGCTTGAACTTTCATTCAGTGAACTTACATCTGAGGGATTTTCACACTGAGGAATCAATGTAAGCACTACTGATGGAATGACCACAGCTTTGACTGTACCCCTATCTTTGATTTGGTTGGGAGAATGAAGTGTAAAGAAATCTCCAAATGAGTCATCATAATAGTGCAATGTGAAATCCTCAACTAGCCCAAATGTCTCTCTCACTGTCTCATGCAACTCCTCAACAGTCCTGGGTATTCCAGAAGAGAGCACAAGCTTCTCACTCTGTTGTCCAAAAATTACTTTCAAGGCAACGGAGTCCATCTGCAGAATAAAAACCACAAGAAAAAAGAAAAAGAAAGGGGGTATCTGAGTCTTTCCCCTTACACTAACAAACAATGTGACGTTTTATTGAAGGATCCAGGTAAAAAGAATCACAGATTTTACATCTAATAGTTGGAAGGACCTCACACTCTTCCGTTTCATGCGAACTGTGAGACCTAGGCAAGTGTGAGCCTAAGGCACCCCATGTCTTAAAAGAGCAAGGACAATTCAAATGAAGACAGGGTATGGAATAGCCATGACCAAATGTACCATGTTTCACTCGATAATGTTTGAGTAGTGACACTTTTGATGACTCCTCATGTTTGCAGAGTTTACACTGCCATCTCATCACCTGTGACCTAAAACATTGTGAGAAAATATGTCTCACAGTATGAAGATGACAGAATGGTGTATAACCATATTTACACAGTTTTTGTATGATTAACTGATTGAATAACCAATACTCACTACCAATTCAGGTGGAGGATACAACTTACAAATAAGTCAACATGGAACAAAGTACAATACTTAACCACATTGAAATAATCTGAATCACATCACCACGCTGTATAAATAAAAAGATAGTATGGTGACACTAGATGACAGACCATGAAATCATCAATATATTTACTGAACTGAAAAATTCTCATAATTTAGATTTGGCATTTGTATGACCCACCACAAAACCAGTATAAATATTTAGGTGGTATCACCATCCACTACTCAGCTTGTATAAAACAATATCATATCATTCCAAAATTTAACACATCAAGTCCTCTGAGTAAAATTACCTGCTTTACTTTGTAGTTGATGCAGATTTTTTTCTCCTGGTGGTGAAGATGGTGCTGAAAAAATACAAATCAAAACTTTATCATTACAAAACATGTCACTGAGTAATCTGCCATAACATCAATCTCTTATAAGAAATTTTAACTTGGATTGAAATAAACATTTATTTATGTAAATTGGGAGTAACTATACTGGAAATGATGGTACTTTTGGCTTGACCCAAAGGACCAAAGCTTTTTTTTTTTTTTCATTATTTTCTGGGATCTGAAAGGAAGTAGGGCCCCGAGTCTAAATTTACTTAAGCCCCCATAGTACTTTGGACCGGCCCTGGATGAGGTAATCTGCTGACCCGGGCGGTCCTCTCAGCGTTCTCTCAAAAACTGGCCCTGTTCGGGACAAAGCTGAAAGCAGCGTCTTATATGCTCTGAAAGACCCCACATAGAACAAGAAAGCTAAGCAGCATGGTTGCTGCTATGAACTGTTCCGCGGGCAGATCTTCTTAGTTACCAAAGCCATTGATGACGTCTGTTCATCACCTGAACAACCTGACAGAGTGAGTCAGGCCGCATGACTACCGCAGCTCCCGCACCGCGACTCAACAGGGCCATTTTCTAGAAATGTCTGAGCACACCTGCTTTCACGTGGTTCCTAAAATGCCCCCGATTAAACGGTCAGGTCGCTGGTACCGGGACATTCCGGTCAAATTACCCGGAACGCAGATAGCGACTCAGAACGTAAAAGGATAAAAGGGCGCGGTTTCCCGCCACCTTGACTGGAAGACGGGTTGAAAACTTAAATTAACGTGCACAAACACGCTGCGAAAAGTGAGCCACCATGACAAACGCTTTCTTCAGAACATGTTATAAAAGAACGGTGTGGATAAAGACAGCTAATGCAAGAATTGGTCACTTACCTGAAAACGTTACCAAGTCTGCAGTGGATGTGTGTCTGTCTCGTTCAACGGGCAGAAAATCTCCCATGAGGCCATGCTCCTCGCGCGCGGTACATGCCAAAGGTCATTAGTCTTACTCAAAGTTTTAAGTTAGTATTGGGGGACAAAATTATATTGATTTTGAACCATTAATAATTAAAGTTAAAGACAATGATAAGTATGAATACCAGTGTCTCAGTTATTTTGAGTACTTTCTATGAGATATATTGAGTAGATTTAAATAATGCACCCTGTGTTTCAAATACAGAATTTTTTCTTTTAAATAAACTTGAACAAAAGAGCTCAGTTCAACCAAAAACTGGTGTTGAAAATTTAAGCATTCTTTTCAGTATTTTCAACTCAAGATAACACTTTTGTGATTTTCAAAGATTTAATCAAGGTCATCTAACTCAGAATTATAATGATATTTACTAAGCCCCTGAATAATTTTTTAGGGTGTGGAAAGCACCAGTGCAGATATAGTTCTGGAGGCCGACTGCGGAGACAGCGGTGGCAACGGAGAAGTTCTGGAGGCCAGCCATGTGCAAAGCGGCAGTGGCGTGGGTGAAGCAAATCCAGAGGTTGACCGCGCAGAAAGCAGTGGTGGCGTAGAAACAGTTCAAGAAGCCACCCATGATGGCCAAGATCTTCAGCCAATGGCCTGGAAAGTGGCCGGCGATGGTGTGGTGCTGGACGTGGACATGGCCGTGAAAGCACAGGACCAGATGGCAGCATGACAGCTGCAGGAGAGGAGGTAGGACCAGACGAGGCAAGGCCAGACAAGGGCATGGACGCCGGCACCATGGCTGTTGCAGGTGGTGGAATTGACGGTGGCATGGCTGCCGCACACAGTTGATCCAAAGGTGGCGTGGCCGCCGCAAACAATTGATCTGACGGTTGAATAGCTGGTGGAGCTGATGTCTTTTTTTTTTCCTTTTTCTTTTTTTTTCTTTTTCCTTTCTTGCCTGTCCCGTTTGGCTCTTTTGCCATCAGAATTGTTGTCTAAAGGCAAAGAAAGATGCCCAACGTATTTACTTTACCAAATTGACCATCCCAGCCTTGCCGTAATGGTCCATTTGATTCACCTTTTATTGTTTATTTTATTTTCACTTACTGAATACGGGACAGACTTGACTGGGGGAAAGAAGGGGAGAAAGAAAGAGGGAAAGAAAAACAGCTGAGAAGAGGGACGGGGGAGAAGGGCAAAAAACAAAAACCAACAGAACGGGCAGAAAAAAAATAAAAAGAAAAAAAATGCATATATCAATCACCTGGATCACCTGCTAAGAAAAAAGAAAACAAGCAGAAGAGAACAAGAGTAATAGAATAAACAACATCACAATGATATATGGGAATATGACGCGCTTGTTTGTTTTTTTTTAAAGGTTCCTTCATGTAATGATCTGCTAGAGGGTGTGGGGGGGGCACAGCCCCGTCCTCCAGGGCATGAAGCAGGTATGGAGGAGATCAAAACTCCAGACATCCAGAGGCCCCCAGAACACAAGAGACCAAGGAAGACCAACAGAGGGGCAGCCGCGCCACTGTCCCAGAAAGAGCTGAGGAGAGTCCCAGATGAGGGCTCACTCAGCAGCCGCGGAGCAGAAGCCAGGGGGAGTTGCAGTGACGCGCCCGTGAGCTCCGCCGGCAGCCAGCCGTGCCTGAGTGACCGAGCCCCAGGCCGAGAGGCCGGGGGCACCCCACCTCCGAAGTGGCCCGAGCGAGCCCCAGGCTCCAGGCCCCGATAAGCGGCCGCCAAGGAGTGAGCCGGTGTGTACCTGGACGCCCATCCCCGGACACAAAGAACCACCAACGCACCGATGTCTGAGGGAGTCCGCCACTGGCAGGGGAAGTGGTGGTAGGGGGAGATAGGCCTCCAAACCTTGGAGGGCCTGAGATGTCCCCAGAGAGGTGGCGCCTCTCTGGGGACATATAACCTGACATATAGACACAGACATACAGGCACACACATATACAAACATCCATTCCCACCCTCATGCTCTCATATGCACTTACTCCACACTCAACCAACATGGAGACAGACATAAAGAGACACTGTACATACGATCACACTCCCCAAGCGTACTCTACGAACCGGGTCTAGGTACCCTTGCCCCTGGAGGGGGGAACTGCACCCAGACCCAGGTGGTGTTACCCTTTTCCCTGCGGTGGGGGGAGGCAGACCGCCCCGACTCCGCAGCAGCAGGGAGGCCCCACACTCCAGACTGCAGTCGGACGGCCAACTCCTCCTCCTAGCCCCCCCGCTCCAGCAGGTCGCAGAGAATGGGGGTGAGAGAAGACTCCAAACCTCCCTCCACCCGCTCATTGTAGTGTTGATGTGTGTTCTAAGGTGCATCAGGTGGAGCTGATGTCTGGACAGACTCTCCAGAGTCTTCAGCAGAGACAGAAGACAGCATCGAAAACATGGACAGCTGGATTGACTCTCCAGAGCCACCAGCGTAAACAGATGGCTGCATGGAAGCCGCGGAGTGCCGGAGAAGCTCACCAAGGCCCCCAGTGGTAACAGACGGTAGGTGTGCAGATCCCTGGCTGAGGCGACACAGGACCAGCAGGTGCAGAGACCCCTGGCTGGACAGGTGGCTGAGCAGGTGACTGAGGCTGTAACAGAGCTGATGACTGAGCTAGTGACTGAAGTAGAGGTTGCAATGGTGGTTGTAGTGGTGGTTGAATTGGTGATTAAAGTGAGGGGAAACTGCTGAACAGGCTCACCTCCAACTGAGACAGGAACGGGTACAGGCACCTACCAGACACTAGCCGCTCCCACCCTAGGAGCAGGTATGCGTGCGGAGGTCAGCTGTGTCCTGGCTGGCCTCACCTCAGGGACTGGTGTGGGTTTTGGGGCAGACCGGACATCAGTCACTCCCACAGGTGCAGGAGAGAGCTACAGGTACAGGTGCAAGAGAGAGCTGGTTCACGGCCGCCCTGAACCAGCCGGGACAGGCAACAGCTAGGCAGCTGCTGTTCCCACCTGACGAGCTGGTACAGGTGCAGAGACTAGTAGAGCCTCAGCTGGCCTGAAAACCAGAGCAAGGACCAACCGAGCCCCAGGCCTCCTCACCCGGGAAACTGATAGGGGTGCAGGGGATGGCTGGACCACAGCCACCCTGGGAACAGGACCATGGAGAGGCAGAGGAGCAGGCTCAGAAAATCTGATTCATCAGAAATTGGCTTTCAACTTCTTTCACCACGGTGGGCACAGTGGCGTGTCTAGAAAATTTTTGTTGGGGGGCCAGGTAGGGGCACAGATTTGGAGAAGGGTGGCAGATGTAATTGGCAGATAATGTTTAAAAAAAATTCTACCAACCATTAACCATAATTCAATAATCCTGTAAACCTAATAACCGAATGCGCTTTTAACTCTTATTAGAATGAGATTTTAACCACTACGGTGCAAAGTTTTTAGATACTGCGTTGATAAAGTACAAGAGATACAATCAGTGCTTTGTCAGTGTTTACTCAGCATTCAAGGACAGCAATATTTGCATAGTATTTTTACTGACATATAGTGCACATATGTTTTGGGCAAAAACATTTTTTAATATTGAAATACGAACATTTGTAACAAACAATTGACAAATTAGCCAATGCAAAACTTTATCTGCCTGTTAAAAAAAGAAGATAATCTTTTCACAAACTGGTGTTTGATTTTGAAACAGGGAAAAAGTGGGGAAACAACTGAAAAGACTAATATTTGAATAAAACCTGAAAGCAAGTAAATACTTTCTATGCTGCCTTATGGTAAACTTTGGTAATATTGATCAAGAACAACACTGCCTGATGATGAAATACAGTCAGCTGGCATGGTGACACTGCCAGTATTAACCTGCAGGGCTGGACCGGGACAGAAAATCGGGCATTTTGACTAGAGACCGGCCCAACAGGTATTAAAGCCATAAAGCCTTTGAATGAAAACAAATTCTGTTGTGACAGTGATGTACACTGTCTTGTTGGTATATGTATGATTTCTATACATTTTACGTCAGATAAAATCTTTGGTTGTAAGATTTAGATAATTATTTAATAAAAGCGAGGTATTTTAAATGAGAATAAGAAAGAAAAGTATTTCTTTGTGCCCCCTTTCCCTGTTAATGCCCTACCTGGCCCCCTGGCAAAAATTTCCTAGATCCACCCCTGCACAGTTAACAGCTGTCAGCTGCTTAGAAAAGGATCCTGGTGTTATTTGTCTCTCAGAAACAGTTCATAACTTCCCTTCAACTCATTCATGTCACCTAAAAGGTAAACCTGTTTCTCCATCACCTGTTCAGCTCTGATGATTCAGTAAGGACATCTCCTGGTTTCATCTTCATGTTTCCCTCTCACCACATATCCAAACCGACATAATGACCAGCAGTTTTACAGCTGTGGCTCCAGCAAACATCAGCTGATACTAGAAATTAATATTAAATAAATTCTGACAACAGCTGATCAAGCTTAAACGTGCTGCTGTTGTTTAGCGCGACATCTGCTGGTTTCCTCTTTCTGGCGCAAAGTGGGCAATAAATAAATGAGAGAGAAAAGCTGATCAGCTGATCATTGATCAGTTTCATGATTGAAGTAGCAACAGGAGAGGCAGGGGGAGAGAATGAGAGAAGAAGAGGCAGCTGTGCAGCGTAACGACAGAATAAATCCAGCTTTGTGTCTTTTTCCATTATAGCTAAAGTCCGGGACAAACTGCATCTCTTCTCAGCTCAATACGAAACGTGTAATATTTTCACTGAATGAGGGACCATTCCATTTTTTTAAGGAGCCGTTGGCAACTCTACTAACCTTATGAATAAAATAAAGTTCACTATCAGTAACATCATAGAACCCACCCACCTAAAAACTCCATCAAGCTGGCTAGAACGCAGTACGAGTTATTGCAACTGACGGTAAAAAGTCAGCACAACGAAAATAAACTCCACCTAAACTTAGTTTATATCTGACCCAGATAGACTGCAGGTCATAACTTCTTACCTGAAGTTCAGTTCACCTGACACTCGGACTGGTGGCCGCCTCGGGGCTCTCCTCCTGCCTCCCCTTCCCTCATCCACCTGCTGGCCTCTGTGGAAGCCCCGCCATAGCCACCACCAAACAACTGAGTTATTTTTACACATCGACCTGCATCTGGCCAATCCACCACCTCTCATTGTTCATGCCGTTACAAAAAAAATAAAAAAAATAAGTCACCGGGCATATGCCCGGTATGCCCAATGGCCAGTCCAGCTATGTTAACCTGCAACCAAATCTGCAGCTCCATACAGCAATGTTACGACTTAGATTATATCTTATAACTCATAACTCTTATGTTAGCTGCCCTCAGTAGCATACTGTCTGAAATATTCGTCGGCTGAATTAATTCTTTAAGTGTTATTTTTTCCTTGGTATTCTAATTTCACCGAAGTTTACTAAACTCAACAAACTTAATATTACTTACCGGGACATTTATTCTGTCCTCATTTTCTTTCACCGAAAAATTGTTTCCTTCAGTGCCGTCTTTCGTGCTTGGCTCTCCTACCTTTGCTAACGATGCACATAGCGCAGAAGCCGATGCTGCATTCACTTACACTCGGATATCTGAGCTTCACCGTGAAAACATAATAATCGTACATTTGATATTTGATTGAATTTTATTGTTTTACCTTTGGGGTGGCCAGTCTGGTTGGGGGGGTGGCCTGTGCCCCCCCCAGGCCACCCCGCTGGACACGCCATTGGGTGGGCAGTCTTTGGAACTATCAGTCTTTGAATTGACAGAACCTGAACTCACAGTCTTTGACTCAGGAACATGGCTTACAGACTTTAATTTAACGGGTCTTTGAGTTTAAGTTAACAGTCTTTGAAAAATGATTGTGTTTTACCTTCTGGAGAGGAACAGAACAAAACAGTTCTCCCAGTCAAACTCTTCATCCAAGAAAGATATTTCAAAGGTTTCTGGATTGAGAGTATAGTTATTTGTGTGTGGGTTTGGGAGGTGTCTGGAAAAAAGAAAACAGTCATTGTCACCCACGGCCGTAGGTTGCTCAGCAGGGTTAGTATGACGGCGGTGTGAGCACCGCTTCCTGAAGCCAGCGGGGTGAACAGCTGAGCCTCTGGTGTGCAGAACGGCAACGCCGAGGCTGGTGCTTGTGCATCTGAAGAAATGCTGAGGATTCCCGCCTGAAGTGGCCGAGGCTTAGGTGCAGGCGGAGCAAATGGTGGGGGCTTTCGGCAGCTCCTGGGATCTCTGAGAGCCAGCCAAGTCCCGTGGAAAATGCGCTCATAGTCAGGGACGCGCCATGGCTTCCAGCGGAGCTCTTCCTCCAGCTGGGCTAAAGCTGCCTCCAGCCACTCAAACAGCTCGAAGTCTGCTGGGTCCATGTTGTGGCTGGATCATACTGTCACAGTTTGTGAGGTAAAGCGTGTGGAGATGATGGAGAGTGGACCCAAGTGCAGAAAAACAGAGGTGTAGATGGAGGTTAAACTGTAAGTGGGTGTTTATTTAAAGGAAGAACAAAAAACACTACAAAGCAACAACTAAGGGAGGAACTGAAAACACTAACAAAATCTAGTGTGGGAACAGGAGGGAGACACGGCTGTAGCTCAGGTGGTAGAGCAGGTCATCTACTGATCGGAAGGTTGGTGGTTCGATTCCCGGCTTCCCCTAGTCTGCATGCCAAATATCCTTGGGCAAGATACTAACCCGAAATTGCTCTCCGATGCATTCATCGGAGTATGAATGTGTGTGAATGTCAGTTGTTCTTGTGCGAATGGGTGTGAATGGGTGAATGCACAAGTTGTGTAAAGCGCTTTGAGTGCTCAGAAGAGTGGAAAAGCGCTATATAAGAACTAGTCCATTTACCATTTACCATTAATCTGACATAATGAGACACAGGAAGTAAGGCAGACTGCACTGATAAAGGACCAGGACTATCAAAGTAAAACAGGAACGCATAGGCTGAACTCAAGACACATAAGCTTAACACAATGACTGAGGAGACACAGAGAACATAGAGACCTGAAACATGGGACAGGAAGTCACAGAGTACACACAACACAGAAACTAGGAGACTAGCAGTGATAAATCATGAACTCAAAAACTATGTAATAATTCAAAAATGCAAAGCAGTGTGTCTCGGACCGTGACACTTGTACTATTTCTTCTAGACTAAACACAAATTTCATTGTGTAATGTTTCCTAAAAAGCACTTAGGTATAGAAATAACTGCATGAGTGAATGAGGCGTGTTATATGAAGAGCAGAGTAGAAGAGTGCTATTTAAGAACAAGTCCATTTCCCATATATGATAGAAATAAATAGTTATAAAACAAAATTTGGCTTCTCTAATTAATACATATAATCGACAACATTACACATAGGGCTGCTCGATTATGGCAAAAATGATAATCACGATTATTTTCACTGAAATTGAGATCTCGATTATTTGACGATATTTATTTAACCCTTTAAGACCTACCATAGAACCAAGTCCACCAGAGCTTATATTATTTTTTTACATGTTGTAGTGCCATTTGTGGGAGCATTTCAAGTTGCTATACATCAATACAACTGTTATAGGCCATATTTTAATAATATGTATGCATTATGTCCATAGTAACTACATTAATTGCAAAAAAGTGCAAAAAACTACAAAAAAATGTAAAATCGTTTTTGTTTTTTTTACATATATTTCTACTTGGAGAAATTTAAGAGGTTTATCCCTCAAAACTTTAAATACAAAAAAATTGTAAAAAATAGTTTACAACAACAGGAAATTTATTTTGAGTGTCTTGATAGTTTTATTTTGGAGATACAGCAATTTTTATATACTGCAGGAAAAACGAAAAACAATCCTGTGATGCAAATTTGCAAAGAAAACAGCATGTGCATCAAAATAAACTATTTCCAGCAGTGCAATTGAAGTTCTAAGCATCCCAGAAACTATTCAGAAAAGTCAAACATGACCAGTATAGGCTTTTAAGGCCTACAAGTAAAAAACTACATTTTCTGCGAAAATGACGTCACTTCTGGTTTCGGGCAGGAAATGGCGGACATGCGATAGTTTGCGTTGACGTCTTTTTCAATGTGGGAAGTGTTACGAACAGCTGATAGGATCGGCAAAGCCTGTTTCTGGAATATTATGTTTTTGTTCCTGCAAGCGCTTTTTATGCAATATTTGCAAAGCTATATGTGGAAGGAAACCGTGACCTAGGACAAGCTGATGGCATAAGATTTAAGTACAACAACTCCGGTTTCATATGCAAAAAAAATTATTGCGCTAGCTTACGCGGTTCCGGTTCTACAAGGATTTAAAACTAGTTACGCAAAACGGAGCGTGCTGCTCTGACCGGCTTTAAAGGGTTAACAATAACAATGTATTGAATAATGACTTTAAAAAAATAATATAAAATAGTGTGCAAATACTGATAACAGTGCAAATGTTTGCAATATAAGAAATAAATGAAAAATGTAAACATCTATGTTTAGTGAACTTTGCAGTGTTGCTCTGTGGTGCAGCTACGACACCATAGCAAAGTTTACACACTGTGTCTACTTGATCCACATCTGACTCCGCGAACCCATAATGTTTCCACACCACTGAAGTTTTTTTTTACCTCTCTTTTCAACCAACGGCAGTCACTCTCCTCTCCAAATAACTTCTGCTTAGCTTTCCGAGCTTCCCTCGGGTCCTCTTAATTGTTGTGACACGTGTTCAAAATGCAGAGAGGTGCGCTCGATTTGCCACACGGAGCAGCGCGAGAGTAAAGCACGAGGGAGGTGCTAATAATCGGCTCAGTCATTTTTAATGATCGTTGAAAGCCCAGATCGTAATCGTGATTAAAATTCGATTAATTGAGCAGCCCTAATTACACATATAGAAGATGTTTGTGATTTTTCTCAAAGAACTGTTACATTTGACATGCAGAAGAAAGAAGAGCACACGCTGACCTAATATATGTTTGCCACAAAACATTTTACAAAAATTCACAAACAAGGGGTTTCAAGAGACTCCGGTGTGCCATCTCATTAACAGAGATTGGCAATGACAAGTTAGGTGGCAAATATGTGTGTTAGCCCTGTGACCTGTCCAGGGTTTACCCTACATCTTGCCCTGTGGTAACTGACCCACCCAACAACCTTGATATGGGTAAGTGGAAGAGAATGTACGGATGGTTCAAATTACTATTTAAAGTTGACTCAACATTAAGTGCCAGGGCTAGGCATGAGCAGGAGAGCAGGAAGGTAAGGAAACAGAGGCACAAGGGGATTAGCATTAACACAAGGAGTAACAAAGCATAAGCAAAACATGGAAGGCAATTTACTATTTAAAATTTAAATAGTAAATTGCCTTCAAAATTTATTTGAGGTAGCAGACAATCTGGGAGAGAGTGGAAGTCTGAGCTGGTGTTAAAAACTGGCTAATGATTGCTGCTGATGATTCACACGTGTGATGAGGCTAAATTAAGATTTTATATTAATGAGATGACAGTTCCTATCCACATCTCCAATATAGATCTGAACACACAAAAACATCTAATGCAATTAAATTTATTTCTCTGTGTTATTACTGTTCATGCAAGAGCTAAGCATGAAAACAAAGCTGTCGGTTTACCAGTCCAGTCCATTCAAGAGCAACTCAGAGTAGAGCTCCTGCTTGGGATGGTGCTAGGATGGTACTAGGATGCTTCTGGATGCCTCCTAGGTGTTGTATTCCAGCCATATCCTAACCAGAGGAGGCCCCAGGGCAGATCCAGGACCTTCTGGGGAGATTATATCTCTCAGCTGGTTTGGGAACGTCTCGGGCCCACCCTCCAATGACCTGAAGAAGGTGGCTAGGGGAGAGTACAAATCTTAGTCTGGTTCAGCAGAATGTTTTAAACTCTGATCCTATGTCTGTCACCCAGTAGGCAATGAGTTTAGATGGAGCCAATGTGGGTGAGGTGACTCGCCCTGCACTACCTACCGTGAAGACCGGATGTCTTGCCTGCTTCCACTGATAAGATGAGCAAAAACTTGAGTAGCCTTGCAGGTAAAATTCTCACCTGTTGACAGAAGCTCCCCCCTCGATTGGTGCACTTGTCAATTAACTGGATCATTTTAGGGGCCTGGACAGTAGGCCTCAAGGGCCTTTTATTTTTAAAGGGCTGGATCAACCTGTAGGAGCCATATACATTCATTAAGATTAATACTCAGATTTTTTCCTTCTCTATTTACTAAAGGTTCAAAAAAAGAATCCCACTATTTTAAACTTTAATTGTGATCATTTCTATGAAAGCAGTTTAGCAGGACCAAAACAAAAGCAAAATCAAATAATATTAGAAAACATCACCATATAATAATCTAATAACCTGAATTATACTTTCTCATTAGCCTACTCTGAGCTAATGCTCATTTTGCTCTGATCTGTTATAGAATAGAATAGCCTTTTATTCTCATTGTACATGTGCAACAAAATTGTGGGTGCTCCACAGCAACTGTGCAGGTATAAAATACAAATAAGACAGCAGGAATAAATAAGAAACATGAGAGCTATATACACACAGGAAGAAGGCAGAATAGAAAGGCATGCGTTAGAAGCACAGGTTGCAAAGTGCTTGGAAGTAGTGCAATGGACTTGGTAAAGTCCATGTGTGAGTGGCCTGAGTGATGAGGGTTACTCACACATGGCTCAGATTGGTGGGCGGTAGTGTTTGTTAACAGTCCAGATAGCCCAGAGGAAGCTGTCTCTAATGGGCTTAGACACTACTGCTCAAAACACTTCATGACGGCAGACATGAAGGCTATAGGTCTGTGGTCCCTGAGGCTGTCTATTCCAGGCTTCTTGGAGTTGGGCGTGACAGTGGAGGCCTAGCAATGGTGGCATGAGTCAGGGAGAGGTCAAAGAACCTGGTGAACGCAGGCTTTGAGCACAGCGGGCTGGTCTCCAGGACCTGCTGTCAGATCAAAACAGTCCTGTAGGATCATTTGGCCATGTTTTAATGGCCCAGGTGCTTGGAGGAGTTTATTTCCCAAAGCAGGTATAGGCAGCGATGAGGAGCAGAGAGAGGTGGTTAGATTGTCCCAGGTGGGGGGGGGCTGTTGCTTTGTAAGTCTGCTTGATTTTGCTGTAGATGTGGTCCTGTCCTCCCTGGTAGGACAGTTAACATGTTGGCTACAATTTGGGGAGTACAGATTTCAAACAGGGTGTTCTCTCTGCTGTTTGCTGATGATAATTGTAGAAAAGAGGTTGGAGAGACAATCAGCACAACCAGATCTGAAGATGCACTTATCCACGTGTTGCAAGTTGACACTAATCACTCAACAGGAAAACAGTATCCCCTGGGCATCCAGTGGAAGTATGATGTAAACTGAAATCTTTCTGAATCAACCATTTAATATGGCAGAAATAAGCAGCCAAGAAGCCAAAAATATACAAAACCAATTTGCAGGTTCACAGTTTTGGGCAAAGATTTGACCCTGCTCTGGCATCTCAATTTTTCAACTGTGACCTCTTTAGATTCAATCTTCAGAACTGTTCACCTCAGAAAACAAAAGAGAACAACCCTGTATCTCTTCTTCACCTTACTTTTAGATCTGTTGCCCCCCCCCCCCCCCCCCCCCCCCGTCTTACTGGATGTCATATCTTCTGAGTAGGGCTTTGCAGAGATGTTTGAAGGGGTGAGTGCTCAGAGTTTTAAAAAAAAAAAAAAAAAAAAGGGCACAGGCTGAATAACAACAATCCACATTCATCAAGAGTCTAACATGGAATCGCATCATACTATATCACTGCCATCAGGTGGGGACAAAGCAAAGCAGACGTGGCCTGTTTTACCTGATGGTACAATGTTGCTGCTGATAGTGCTGGATGGCAGGGCTGTGTTCACCTGAGACTTACACATTAAAAGGTCCACAAGAGAGATGGTAGCTGATTAAACAAGTGCTATGGGATAATAATAAAATGCAAAGATTGGTGAGAACGCTTGGAACCATAAGGAAACAGATTTTTAAAAAACTGTGGGAAATAAACTGAAACTGAATTATTAGTAGAGCAAAAGAAAGGGCCGGGTAGGGTAGGATAAGAATGTAACAAAAAATCTATACAGATGAAACACGCACACACAGTGTGTTTTTTTTATATCAACTACAATAATAATTATAGTTATGGATATGCATATCACATAGTTTTTAGTGAAATATAAGCCCTTCAGTAAGGCGGGGAAACACCTGTTACTTACTTTAAATATTTTCCCTAACCTAAGCAGACCGAGCTACAGACCCATGACAACGTTACCCAGACAGCTAGCAGCTATGACCTCCAAATTTACTCATATAAACATTGTGCAAAGTAAGAAAAATAGAACACTGGGCTGATTTAACTGCATTAAAACGTTTATTTTCATATAGAAAAAAGTACTTGATACTGCTCTGCTGAACAAGAAAACAAGTATACTGCCACTATTGTAGCTGGTGTTATTTCATAACATTTTTAAATATATGAAATAACGTTTTATGCTTTATTTTTGTACGATTTTTTAATAACCTTACAATAAAACAAGCCTATAAAACATCTTGCTTCACATTTAATATTCATCTTGAAATGAAGTTTTAAGTTTCCCATAATTTTGTAATGTATGATGTGAAATGTATTTATTATTCGTATATCTGGTGCTGAATCGCAAGAAGGAACAAAAACAGTTTGCATAACAGTAAACTGTCTACTTGCAAAATCAATGTGCCAAGTACAAGAATCACAATGATGCCAACAAAAACCACTTAAGTTGAAGAGTTGTGCATCAGCAGTAAGTGCTGGATGCAGATTTATCTGCACGAGAGGAGGAAACTATCCTCATCATTATATCCTTCTCCTAAGAAGAGTTTGCCTTTTGAATGTTTCTTTGTAAAGTCACACAGAAATAAAATAAAATGAATTGCAATTTCAGATGGATTTATTTAAAATATAGTATACTGTATATAGTATATATGTATCGTATATATATATAAAGTATGACCTAGGTTGCACACTCTCGATCTAGTTCTTCTCTTTTTTTCTAGAAACAAACAATAAAAAACAAACAAACAAAAAACCCAGAGAAAGTAAAAATTGATTAACTAAATACAAATCAGTAATTTTACTTATATTCATGTACACAGCTGTCATATACAACATTACATGCATATAAATAAAACATCTAATATAGTGAAGGAGAGACAGAACCACACAACCTCTAAGTTGTAGCTTTCTGAAGTAGAATAGAAAGTACATGCACTTAATTATATTCCACCACTGAAAAGTAACATTCAAAGTATAGGTTTCTGATTTAAACTAAGTCACATAAGTGAATACTGAATATGTTTAAATAATCACCACATTAGTATCTACAGATATGGACCTACAACACACACAGTCAGAGCAAACCCGTGCAGTGGGTTTGCTCTGACTTGTGTTGTGTTGTCTGCAGCACCCCTCCTCTGCAACGGAGCTGCAGACAACACTGCGCCACAACAGTGTCAATTAAAGGGTTCGAAAGCTCATTTCATGTTTTTACTGTTTTTAGGAAACAACTGCTATAAATCTGTATAATTTATTCAAATGAACTGACTGGAGAATCCATCTGTCTAAGCTGCATTTCAGAAGCATTTTCATTACTGAAATAGCAGCAGATGGAAAGTACTGGACACAAATGACTCTCAAACGCCCGACCAGTATCTAGACTGGTCTAGACCGTTCTGGTTAACTCAGTCGACTATTACAGACACTGTGTGGCAGAGCTGACTGTAAAATCAGTGTGGTCTCACTGATACAGATGTAATCTTAGTTATGGTACATGTATTTATTTTGCTGGCCATGTTTAAATTATAGTATAAATTGATGTTGCATACTAGGTTTTGCTAAATTATTTCATGATTTTACACATTTGAGTTTATTATCTATTTAATTACTTTATTATCACTTATCTCTCTTTATAATTTTCTTTAAAACGTTTAAGTTATTTCTTATAACATTTTGTTGGGTAATTTGGGTTCCTACTCAGTGTTTATGGTGGGACTGTTTATGGTGTGACGTGCCCTGTGCCCTGTGCCCTGTGCGTGGAGGAGTCAATAAACTTTTAAGATAAACTTTAGCCCACATCACACCCACTGCCCAATGAGATTGGAGAACACTACCACAACCAGAAATCAGAGTTACGCAGACATTTACATTTCCACAATCCACAGTCCAGGTGAGTCCACGTTCTCCTGTGCCTGTGCCAGGGCGGAGCTGTCATCACCTCACCTGGAGCTAATCTGGAGCAATGTGCTGCAGATGTTTAAGACCAGCGTTGTCGTCTCTTCACCGCCAGTTCATCAGCTAAACTGCGTTGGTAACAGGCTCCCATGCTCCATGCTTTTGTCTCTAGTCTGTGTACTTACCTCGTTCTCATGTGCTTCAGTTCTCTGGTCATGTCACGGCTCAATTCCTCGGCTCAGCTCGCTATTCAGACACCCACCCACACTCACTGCTGTTCATGCTCCATCACCTGGAAGGTTTCCAATCTTACACCTGCCTGCCTTCTTGCAAGAAGGCCTGCACATGGCTGACCTGAACTCCGGGCAGCCATCATCTCTCCACTCGGCTCACCGGGAATATCGCCTTCTCCCCTCAAAGCATCGCTGACTCCACCTGCAAAGTAAGCTATACCCCTCTGTTGAACATATGTACACCTGGAGGAGTTCTCTTTTGGTCCCCTCTCCTCAGTGCAACCACTTGTTACAAGCCACGCCCTGTGCCTGTCTTAAACCTCCATACTAGTTTTCCTAGACATGAACCTCACAGCAAGCATACTTGTACTTCATGTTCACTCAACCATCTCCGCACTTGGCCCAACAGGTGAGCCTCTGGCCCTCTGTGACAACGGCTCTTCTTCGTTATGGTCATGGCCACAGTGCATGTGTCAAACTGGCTATGAAGTGACGCAGACAATACCTGAATGATTCACCACAGTAATCACTAACCAGATTCATTCTTCTATTTTGTTGCATCCAAAGATCAAGTTGGTTTACCTCTTCAGTTTCATTTAGCCATGGTGACATCAACTTTTTCAGGAGAGCTTGTCTTTGTGTGAAAACTGTAAAATTCGGTGTGTTCAGAGTAACATGACCCTAACCCATCCAGGGAAAAAATATTAGAGCCATGCCTTTTAAATCTGAGGCCATATTTCAAAACCAGAGGAGTGCAGCATCTGTCGTGTTATTGTACTGGTGTGTTGTGACAGAGAGAAATAAACATGACCGTGAACCTGTCATTTTATTGGTTGATCTATGTTCATGTCCTTGCATGTGGCCCCAAGCTATCCGTGACCAAAGAATAAGATCTGAGTGGATAAAAAGAGCCGTCTCTGAAGGGTGTCTGGACTCAGCTGTTCCCACTGTGAGCCAACTGTGGTGATTCAGGCGTCTGACCAGAATGCCTCCTGGATGGCTGCCTGCTGAGGTGTTTGGGCATCTCTTACATAGATGAGACTCCAGCACGTGAGATTGTCTCTCAGATACTTGGGGCACGGTGGCCATGGTTCAGGGTGTGAATATAACAGCCATTTACCAACTGAGCCAAGTTACAGCAACCAGCTCCACAAAACTCAGTTCTTTAAATTGCAAAAGTAATATACAATTAATTGCAATTATATGGTTTAAGTAAATCTAGCTAAGTTGTAGGGCTGCAACTATTGATTATTTATGTCAATTATTCCATTGATTAATACTGTGAGTAATGCTTTTATCAAGTACAACTATTCAAAAGAGAAAAAACACAGTCTTTCAAAATGAACTATTCATTGGTTTTAATTTTAGCAAGTGCAATGTTTTGAAGTTTAATTCTGTACAACCTCTGTAACAATAAATAAACCCTTTAATTGTATTTACGTGCCTTATACAGACTCCTGCGCCACATTAAACTATGATGACATCATTGTCACTGCTGCTGTTCTGTTATCAGTCTTATGTTGAAAAACTGGGGCCTGTGTGAGTTCTCAAACCTTTTAATTCACACACTACTCATGTTTTTATTGCATGTGTGGGTTAAACAGTCACGTTTACATGATGACAATAAAGTAAGTAAAATTTATTTATACCGCGCTTTCACAGATAAGTCACAAAGTGTTTCACAATACAAGGAATAAAAATACAACATATAACAATGTAAAAGACTAAAATTCAACATGAAAACAACAAATTAGTTGAAAGCTTGTCTCTATAAAAATGTCTTTTTAAAAGAATCAGGGGAGTCAGCGTAAAAACAGTGGGAGAGAATTCCACAGCCAGAAAGGCCCGATCACCACCAGTTTTAAATCGAGTGTGTGGGGCCACCAGCACACTCTGACCTGATGATGATCTCAGAGCTTGGGAAGGTGAGGCACTACAAGGCATCAGAACAACAACATTGTGTTGAATCTGCTGACAACAGGTTCAGTTAAGTTGACATGATAAAGTTGCAAAACACAAATGTTCATTATTAATGTTGTGAGGTTATGTTCGTTGTGGGCTGTATCTTCTCTATTTAAATATTCACTCCAGTAATTAATTTGCCCAGCTCTATTAATCTCAGGTTTAAACAGTTATTCATGGTGCGTTACATTAACTGGGATGTTAAGAAACAGAGCTGTTACTGTACATGCTATGTTTACAGACTGAAATCCAAAAACTAAAACTTCCTAATGTGTCCTTTGATTAAAGTCCCACACTGAATCCCTTCAAACTAGTAAAACTGTGTTTTAAATAACTGGAAAGGTTTATGGTCATACCCTGCTACTCTAAATATGACAAAAGATTCTTCTGTCACACCCTCTGGTTCTTGTTTCTTACACCAACAAATGGTAGCCTTACATCAGTGATCTTATTGTTTTCTTATTAACAATAAGAATTAAAATCAGCTAACAGTAATGTGAACATACAACAGCAAAACAAACATGAAGATAGTTATAGTTGGCATTAACAAGGGAGCAGCAGAGGACAGTAACTCCTGTACCTGTTTATAGAGCCACAGGGGGAACAATTAGAAAAAGAGCATGTTAGCATTTACAGTTGGGACATCTTCAAAAGTGTGTCTCTTTTTTAAATTGCTTTTGTTCCCCAGAATTTTCAGAAAACTGTTTGTGGTAATAACCGTTCACAGGTGAAACTTGAAACAGTTCACTCATAACAGTTAACCTAAATCCTTGAGGTTACTGATTGTTTTGTCCAGATTCCAAACACAAAGTTTTTTACTCTGCCCGATTAAGATTTAACTTAAGCCCGATTCCAGGTCCATGTTGTCTGCTATAGATGACTTAACTCATGTAGTCTGTTGCTGAGGACGTGGACCTTAGTGGTGGACTTGTTTTGTCCAATCCAGTTATCTCTTTCAAATGTGTATCGCAGGTCTTTAGGACAAGTCAAACTTTTACTGTAGATCACAGGTGTCGAACTCCAGGCCTCGAGGGCCGGTATCCTGCAGGTTTTAGATGTGTCCTTGATCCATCACAGCTGATTTAAATGGCTAAATGACCTCCTCAACATGTCTTGAAGTTCTCCAGAGGCCTGGTAATGAACTAATCATTTGATTCAGGTGTGCTGACCCAGGGTGAGATCTAAAACCTGCTGGACACCGGCACTCGAGGCCTGGGGTTCGACGCCCCTGCTGTAGATCAAGCCACACAGGACTGCACACCCATTTGCCACCTCAGATTTTACAGTACTGTGCATCTTTCAGTGATGATGCCAACATCTCGAAAAGTCTTGAATTCTTGAAAATGTGATGGTCCATTATCAACATCGACAGTTAACAACAGCATGCCAATAACAGTTCCACCTTAGTCAAAAAGTTATGACATTTACAGGATGAACAATACAGATAAACAACATAATGTCTAAAGGAAAAAAATTCCTTTATCAGTTGTGCTGTAACAGTGCTGCAGCTTAGCAGGAACTTTTTAATAAGGCTGACAGCATCTTGATTTAAGTATACACGTAATGCTTTCAGTATGAATTCCTGTAGCAATAACCCTTTTTTAAACTCTATCCAATTATATGAAGAAGCACATTAAAAAAATTCTTCATCATCTCCAGTTACAAATGTGTCATTTTTCCAAATGTGATGGATAATTATTGTATAATTATAGGTCCCTGCTCTTCTTTCTTTAGTACTGCACATGTGTAAATGTGCTAAAGAAAGCACAACGTTAGTTAGTCCCTCGGAAGTGAGATGTTTATATTAATTTGAATCTGGAGGATTTTGTAGCCTTACCATCTCATATGATCATTTAATAGGAAGAAACCTTATTATTTTGACCATAACAAATAAATTGTTGTTATAATTTTACCATAAAAATATGTAAATGGTGCACTGAATGCATGAAACAGCTCATGCTTTCCTTGTAAAGTGAGTGAATAATTTCATTTTTCTGGGTCTGTTTCGTTCATATGAATGTTAATGCATGTATGAATATCTACCTTAACATGAATTCAATTCAGCTTTGTTCAGTTTTATTTTTAAGGTGACAATTAATACTGTTTATCACCTCAAGACTTTTTACATAATAAGGTAAACCCAGTCATAATGACCACGAAATCCCCTATGAGCCAGCACTTCATGACAGTGAGAAGAACTCTCTGTTAACAGGAAACAATCAACAGCATGGTAAAAGCACTTCCTAACAACAACAGCCACACACTACCACAGCTGGAGAACAATGTCAAAACTTTTATGTAGAAACTGTTTCATGATCTAATGATCATTTTTGTGGCTCTTTGTGGGGTTTTTCTTGCTTTTCTGAAGTATGGAAAATGTTTCTTCTCTTTCTTGCATGACTTTCATTGGCTTTCATTATTCTTAACAAATACATGAGCAAAAAAATAATTTCATTTCATGAGCGTAATCAAGTTAATCAGCCCGAACACGTAGACGTCAGCAGCCGCGCACACAAAGAATCCACTGCACAAGCAAGAGTGTCTGCTTTGCACGCGCTGCTACAGTTTCGTGCTCTGGCGTGTAGCTCTCAGAGAAATCCTCCTACATATAAACGTACTTTTGACTGTCTGGAGGCGGAGCTCAAAGAAGGGTGTGTACTGTTGAATTTAGTAGTGAGGAATTCAGTTGCACCCATGAAATAAAATTATTTGCTTGGATTATGTTTTATGACATAAACATAATTCCATATGTTAGCTCAAACCTAACATCAGATGATTTTATATCGAGACTGTATTTTTTTAATTTGCAGTAAATAGCACTGCTTCCATTATAAGAACTGACAGGATTTGACAACAAAGTTAGTAGTGGCAAAAGAGATTTAAAAGTCAGTGATATATTTGGAGAATGTATTTTTAAATCAGAAGGTCAAAGATTGCTAAGCTGGAGAACATAATTATGTGAATACAACTCACTAACCTCCACATAAACTGGATCTTTGATTACTGAACGTTACCTGCCTTTCAGGCATGTTAGCAAAACCAACTACTGTTGAACAAGGCAAATTAGTATTTTTCATTTTATGATGGTGTAAATTATTTAAACAGTTTCTGAAGCTGACAGGCTATATTTCACATGGCTTGGTAGTATTCATCCACCTGGCAAGACAATACAAAGAGCTGCAATCACTCTGATGATTTCTGCTCCTGTGAATGTGTGTGGGCAGAAGCCACGGACTGTGGGTTGTGAAACTGGGTGTTGGCAGCATTCCAGGTGGATGGAGGCTGAGAGACGCCTCAACACGCTGAAATATTGATTCAAAAAGCTGAAGGCAACTGCAGGCCATGGGTTACATTTGGACAATACATGCAGCAGTGTGTAAAAGTTCAATCCATGCATCTGCTCAAAGTCTTACAGGGTTATATCATTTGAGTGAAAAAGGTTTCGCTGAGTGCCACCACAAGACTGCATTTACATAGATCCACTGATTTTACATATTGCAAACAGGTCAGGTCATATTTATCTATATATCTATGTGCACATAGAAATATATACATATAGAGAGCTACTGTCAGCCATTTTATATCCAGCTGGATGCCTATACTACTTTAAGTCATTATAAAAGCAATTGACAAGAACTTGGAGGTTCTTTTTTCATTCCACTACTATGTCATCTGTATCTTTAGCATTGTATTCACTTTCCCAGCCAGTTTCACAATAATTGACATGTGTATTTGTCTGATTTGAATAATGATAAATAAATAAACATACATTTTCCTGTCTCTCGGGTTGAAACTGAATCACATTTTCATTTAAATGACCTCAGGGTTATACTCAGCATAGATGTTTCTGTACACTATGCCGGCCACTTGGTTATGGCGTTCCATGTATGCCTTGCCTGCTAGCATCTTGCACCATGCTGTTATGTGCTGGATTGTCTCAGGGGCATCTTTACACAGCCTGCACCTGGGGTCTTGCCTGGTGTGATAGACCCCAGCCTCTATGGATCTTGTACTCAGAGCTTGTTCCTGTGCTGCCATGATTAGTGCCTCTGCTATCACCTCTGCTATCTGCCGGTGGTACATACCGTGCAGGGGCCTGTCCTTCCATGATGGTTCCTCCTCTTCCTCCTCTCTCTTGGGTTTCTGCTGCCTGAGGTATTCACTGAGCACTCGGTCAGTTGGGGCCATCTTTGTGATGTATTCGTGGATGTTCGTTGTCTCATCCTGGACTGTGGTGCTGACACTCACCAGTCCCCAGCCTCCTTCGTTCCACTTAGCGTACAGCCTCAGGGTGCTGGATATGGGGTGAAACCCTCCATGCATGGTCAGGAGCTTCCTGGTCTTGATGTCAGTGGCTTCTATCTCCTCCTTTGGCCACCTTATTATCCCAGCAGGGTACCTGATCACGGGCAGGGCGTACGTGTTGATAGCCCAGATCTTGTTCTTACTGTTCAGCTGACTCCTTGTCTGACCCTCTGCAGGTACTTGGTGGTTGCAGTTTTCCTAGTGGCCTCTTCGTGGTTTCCATTTGCCTGTGGGATCCCCAGGTACTTGTAGCTGTCCTCTATGTCTGCAATGTTGCCTTCTGGTAGTTTGATCCCCTCCGTTCTGACTACCTTCCCTCTCTTTGTTATCATCCGACTACATATTCATCACTGATTGAAGAAAATAAGAACAACCCCAGGTTTCTCTTCAGCACTGTAGCCAGGCTGACAAAAAGTCAGAGCTCTTGTGAGCCAACAATCCCTTTAACGTTAACTAGTAATGACTTCATGAACTTCTTCACAAATAAAATTTTTATCATTAGAGAAAAAATTACCAGTAATCATCCTACAGATGTAATATTATCTACAGCTACTCTTAGTACCATTGATGTTAAGTTAGACTCTTTTTCTCCAGTCGATCTTTCTGAGTTAACTTCAACAATTACTTCCTCCAAGCCATCAACGTGTCTTTTAGACCCCATTCCTACAAAACTGCTCAAAGAAGTCCTGCCATTAATTAATTCTTCGATCTTAAATATGATCAACCTATCTCTAATAATCGGCTATGTACCACAGGCCCTCACAGGCTGTAGTTAAACCTTTACTTAAAAAGCATCTCTAGACCCAGCAGTCTTAGCTAATTACAGGCCAATCTCCAACCTTCCTTTCATATCAAAAATCCTTGAAGTCCTCCAGTCTTCCTTATGGTGCCAAAAAACAAAACAAAAAGTACTGGCACACTTTAACCTCTGACACACATAGTTTTGCCTCGTTCCTCTCTTTTTGGATGTGACATCCACCAGTGATTAATACACAAACAGGACTGCCTTTCGTTTATTATTGTTTAGGCTAAAATCAGATTGATTGGAGGTTTAAAGTGACATAAATAAAATACCTCACCTCAAACGTGTTAAATGTTAAATTGAAAATGAAAGGAGTAGAAAGTAGAGATATTTGTTTAAAAATGTAGTAAGTAAAAAGCTGTCTAATATACTACCAGTCAAAAGTTTGTTTTTTCTTTATTTTGTACTACTTTCTAAATTGTAGATACAAACTGAAGACATCAGATGTATGAAGCAAGATATATGGAATTATTTAGCAAAGAAAAAAATAATAAATAACTCTAAATATTTTTTATATTTTTCCTCAGTATCTCCTCAAAGTAGCCACCCTTTTGCTTTTTTGACAGCGCTGCAAACCCTTGGCCTTCTCTCAATGAGCTTCATGATGTAGTCGCCTAGCATGAGAACCGCCCCAGAAAAGGAAGACCTCGAGTCCCCTCTGCTGCTGAGAATAAATTCGTCCGAGTCACCAGCCTCAGAAATCACAAGTTAACAGCAGCTCAGATTAGAGCCCAGATAAATGCCACACAGAGCTCCAGTAGCAGACACATCTCTACATGTTCAGAGGAGACTGTGTGAATCAGGCCTTTATGGTCAAACAGCTGCTAAGAAACCACGACTAAAGAAAAGCCAAAAAGTAGATTCTGTTCATCTGAATGTAGCGTTTTCACTCATCCAAGACAAAATGTTTCTCCCACTGAAAACACTACGTCCAGATGAACAGAATCACCTTTTGGGGATTTCCTTACCTGGATGATTGAGCATGCATCAATATATTAAGAAAAGCAACAAGCAGAAGAGATTTGTTTGGTCCAAGAAACACAAGGAATGGACATTAGACCAGTGGGAATCTGTGCTTTGGTCTGATAAGTTCAAATTTGAGCTCTTTAGTTCCACCTGCTGTGTCTTTGTGTGACACAGAAAAGGTGAGGGGATGGTCTCTACATGCATGGTTCCCACTGTGATGGTGTGGGGGGGGGGGCTTTGCTGGTGACACAGTTGGGGATTTATTCCAAACTGAAGGCACACTGAACCAGCATGGCCATCCTGCAGCCACATGCCATCCCATCATTGATTTTACAAAAAGACAATAACCCCAAAGGGCTATTTGACCAAGAATGAGAGTGATGGAGTGCTGCACCAGATGGCCTGGCCTCCACAGTCACCCGACTTAAACCCAATGGAGATGGTTTGAGAGGAATGAATCGCTGTGGCAGCTTCATTGCATGAAGCATGCCAGCGCACGGTATCTGGTGTGATCTTATGGCAGTTTAGACATTTACTCTTGCTCTTGCATTTAGTTTTCAGCAAATTCCCTTGTTGGGCTGACTGTGACTTTACTGCAGTTTCCCTGCTATTAGCCACAGCTCTGCTCATATCTCCACATTCCTTGGTCCCAGTGTCATACTGTTTCTGATGCTCATCCAGTTTAGGGTCATAGGGAGGCTGGAGGCTATCTCTGCTGCTACAGGGCAAGAAGATAGGTGGTCAGTCTGTTGCAGAATATTCATGTTTTCAAATAAGAAGGCATAATTAGGTGATGGCAGGCAACTGTCAGACAGCCTCCCATGCCACTGTTCTTGAACCTGCTTATAATATTCAATGAATCAAGTATATTTTACTTGATTTGGCCAAGAACTAAATTTCATTATATTCTTTTTAATTCTCAAAAAGAAACCTTCTCCTCTTAACAGAAGGAGGCAGTATCTATTTTGTGCAGAAGAGTCAAATGATCCCAGGTTTAGGTTTTGTCAAACCAGCTAACACAAAGAAATCCCTGCTGTGTTGAACTTTCTTCATAGTATACCCCTCTGGTAGCTGCTTGTGTTCTGTTATGATAAGCTAGGCTAACTATATTCTGACTCGTGTAACTCAGCATCTTACATTTATCTTGACAATCATTAACATAATGTACAAATGCTGCATCATAATTTGTCTCATTCTGTGACATAAATATGCACCAAATTATGTTTGTTTGTTGAGGCTGTGTGGGGAACACATATATATTCAGACATAATATGTCCACTGTGGTGTCTCGCAGTTCACCAGACTCAGGGAGTCCAAACGTTCTAAATAGAAAATGCTTCAGAATCAGAATAAACCACACAGGACATGCCCACTCTGAAGGAACTGTGGGTCTCTCACTTATGATTCATTACTCCAACAGCTCAAAGTACTCAAGGATGTGTTCAAAGAGTTGTGCAGCTGAAGCTTTGTGGATACTGATTGGGGTGTGTCCTCAAAGAGCATGACTTAACCAACAGGGCGCCACCAGTAGTAGGCAGCTTTCATCAAAGCCCGTGTGGGCATCGTTTCATAAATACTATGTGCACCTGTGGGTGAGTCATGCATGCCCTGCTGCATGCCACAATTTCTCACCATGGTTAGTCAACTTATTAGGCTTGAGAAGCTAATGGCAGGGTTAGTATGAAGGATGACCATTGATACACAGCTGGTGTAGGCATCCAAATCAAGCCTGTAACAAAGAGACTTTAAAAAAAAAAGAAGCAACAACAAAGCACGTCACATGTGGGTACTTCAGGAGAGTTGTGAACAAGGGAAAGGCAAACAGCAAAAAACCTTTTCAAAAAGAGTAAAGCTTGATGCATATTTCCTGCAGAAAGGTTAGTCTCAGGAGAGGCTGGTTGAATCAGGGGCTCTACCAAGGCAACATGACTAGTACAACGCCCAGAAAGGCAAGGAAGGGGTTGGTGGTTGTGCTGGGCGCTACATCTCTTCCATTGTGTGCATAGTGGGAGCTGACAACAAGTTGAGGGAGGGGAGTCGATACCACTCTGATGAAGCTAAGCTGGTGTGCCCCCCAGCATCACTCTGCATGGCTTTGTTTCTTTCATTTGTACATTTAATACAATAATTTGGATTTGTGCATTTGTGTACATACAGAAACATTGAGGAGTGAATGCACTAAGACACAACACACTGTTGGCGTAGGCGTAAAACATGAGGGGAAGAAAAATAACTGAAGGATGGGGGGAAGGGTGATCAAAGAGGAAGTAGGGCGAGTGGAGAAAGATGAGCTGGTTCCCTCCCTTCCTCCCTCCTCCTCCTGTCTCTGCTTTTTCAATGGAGATTGAGAAATACAAGGTCAGTCTTCACAGCTTCCTCTCACCTGCAATTGAAGCCCCAGTGAATGCAGGCTCTTCTGTTCTGAGACATGTGAAGCTAGAGACACTGGCAACCATAGTCAATTGTCTTCCAGGGGCCAGAGCAGGTGACATTGAGGGAGATTTAAAACTGCTGGCTAAGGGTAAATGTAAATTCAGTAAAATTAATTCACATCGGCAGTAATGACACCCGGTTATGCCAATCGGAGGTCACTAAAATCAATATTGAATCAGTGTGCAACTTTGCCAAAACAATGTCAGCAAAGTCAGATTGCTGTCTGTCTGAGTGGTGTCCAAAAACGATGTGGGCTTCATAGATAATTGGGAAACTTTCTGGAGGAAAGCTGGTCTTGTTAGGAGAGACAGCATCCATCCCACTTTGGATGGAGCAGCTCTCATTTCTAGAAATATGGACAAATTATGACTATTCAGAGTTGGGACCAGGAATGAGAATCCTCCTGTTACCCCCCAAAACCGTGGCGGCCCACCCTCGAGTGGGCCACCACGTCACACCTGCATCTCATCTCAAGAGTTTTGGTGGAGGACTATTTAACCCCGCACAGACGGCTGCTCCACGCCAGTCCGTCACTCACTTCACAGTGGTAACTTGGCTCCCCGCTGAACCTTTATATGCTTAGTGTCGCATGAGCTGTGCTACTTTTACCTCTGTGTTCTCAGGTTCCTATCCGACGTGCTGTGTTAATCACTTGCCTGTCCTCCTGCCCACTTGTTCTCATCTCTGCCTCCTTGGACTTACCCTCCACGGACGTACTCCCCTCTCTGGGTTCCAAGGTCCGGCTCAGATTGTAAGCCAGATTCCCTTAGCCCTGCCTAATAGTGTCTTCCCATTCTCCTGCACTCTAGTAACCTTTTCCCCTTTCTGTTGCAACTTTCAACGGTCCCGATCATGGCTCCCGTGTGCTCCTTTGCTTTCCTGGTTTTCTTTGCTGTCCCGGGTCGCTTTTCGTTGTATGAATAAAACTCGAACTTGCCCACATTAAAGCGTATTGTGTGTACTTTTGGGTCTTGCTTGTGTGCAAACCACGATTCATGACAGGTAGTGTGGCAGCAATCTTCCAGACCAGCCTATTAATCAACCAAAGACCCAGACAGACGTTTAACTCATTTCAAAGCCTGATGCTTAGCCTTGTCCACCCCAAATGTGAAACTCAGAAACAGTGTTGGGTGCAACGCGTTACTAAGTAACTAAGTAACGCGTTACTGTAATTAAATTACTTTTCCACTGAAAAAGTAGAGTAACTGATTACTGTTCATTTTTAGGTATTTTAATTACAGTTACTTACAATGTACTTGCGTTACATTGTAAAAGAATTAAACTTGCTGAATATCATGATTTAATTTCAATAATTTATCTTCTAAAGGTAAAAGTAAACTCTGCCGCTTTAACATCGCTGTAGTGCAGGTGCGCGTCATTTCGCGCCACTTTGCTGCATAGCCGTATTCTAAAGCGGAAGATGTCGGACTCGGCTGAAGCGAGTGGCTGTTTTATGAAATGGACATATTTCCGTCTCTTCACTTTTCTGAAACAAGCAGACAAGAACATTACAGTACTGTGTAAGCTATGTCCTTGGGAGAAAAAACTATCGGTCGCTTTTAATAGCACGAGTAATCTACTGAAGCGCCTGACACGAGAGCATAGACGAACACTTCTGAGTGATCCTTGTTCATCATCCATGGATAACACCGCGGCAACTCCTGCTAAGCAGGCAAAACGTGATTTTACTTCAGCAGCACAGAAGGTGCTTAAAAAGGTGAGCTTAAAAAAACGATTGCAGGCTACATTGTGGAAGAGATGCTACTGCTGCGTACTGTAGAGTCTTCGTCTTTAAAAAAATATTTATTATTATCACGATCGGGCGGATTACACACAGTAACCCCCCCCCCCCCCGAAGACCGGCACCCGACGGTCCAGGACAGCAGCGACGAAAATCCGAGATGAGGGAGGGATCCAAGACGAAGCGGGATGGCACCCAGGAGCGCTCCTCAGGACCGTAGCCAGCCCAGTCCACCAAATACTGGACCCCGCGACCCCGGGGACGAGAGTCCAAGATCCGCCGGACAGTGTAGACAGGGCCCCCATCGACGAACCTGGGCGGGGGCGGGGCCGGGGAGGGGGGCGCCAGCGGAGAAGTAACGCGCCGTTTAAGCTGCGAGACGTGAAAAACCGGATGGACCTTCAAGGCGGGTGGAAGCCGGAGACGATAAGTCACGGGGTTGAGCCGGGCAGTGATCTCGTACGGGCCAACGAACCGGGAAGCGAGCTTCTTGGACTCCGTGCGGAGCCGCAGGTGCCTCGTGAAGAGCCAGACGCGATCCCCCGGCTGAAAAGGATGACCCGGGCGGTGGCGGCGACGATGCTGCTTGGTGCCTGACGACAGCGACGGACCATCCGTTCAGCAGCAGGATGAAAACCATGGCAGACCTCAAAGGGCGAGAGACCGGTGCCAGAAGAGACGTGAAGGTTATGGGACAGCTCAGCCCACAACAGGTAACGAGGCCAAAGCGACGGTTGGGCGGAGACAAAGCACCTCAGGAAGCGCCCCAGCTGTTGATTGGTCCGTTCAACCTGCCCGTTAGTCTGAGGGTGATAATTACTTACCCAACACTGCTCAGAAACCAGTCTTACTTGTTATCATCTATCGTCCACCTGGGCCTTACACTGAGTTTCTCTCTGTCAGACTTTTTATCTGATTTAGTGCTCAGCTCAGATAAAATAATTATTGTGGGTGATTTTTAGACTCAACTGGCTTCTGTCAAAATGTAAAAGAACCCACCCACCACTTTAATTGCCCCGCCGGAGATTTTCCACAACTCCAATGGAATTAAATTGTTTTGGTCTGTTACTCGCCGCCCTTGCAGGAACCCTGATGGGGCTGTTAACCCCCGGTCTCTAGTCTACCTTGGACTTGCTGTTCTGGTCTTACTCCCTTGAATCTTTCTGCTGCTGAAATCCCCATAACTGACCATTTCCTCCTTTCATTTAACCTCACTCTCTGTTTGGTTCTACCAAGCCAACCCATCTCATCTCGTTCCGCAACATCAAGTTCCGCATCATCTTGATCCTGTCCCTACAGGACTTGTGAAATCCTGCCTCTCTTCCTTACTCCCACTCATCTCTGCTATCATCCACTCTTCACTCACCACCGGTATCATTCCCTCCTTATTCAAGATTGCTTCAGTCACTCCTATACTGAAAAAACCTTCCTCAGATCCTAACAACTTTAACAACCTCCGTCCGATTTCTAATCTACCCTAGGTGTAGTGATGGATGCTGACCTAAACACATTAAGACAATAACAAAATCAGCTTACCCATATGGAAAAGAAATAGTAAAAACTTGCATGATTTACTCATGAAAGTGGCCACTTTCTCATTACTTTCATTTTTTTTTTTAGTAAGTATACAAAACATACAAGTTTCATTATATAATTTTTCAAGGGATCTTATGTGTTTTCACTCTTGTATGCTTTTCATAGAAGTTTCATACAAGACAGATAAAAACTTTATAAGATTTATATATATCTTTTCCATATGGGTACTATCACCTCAAGAATATTTCAAGGATAAAAGATCTGATGTCTCAACAGGACCTGGAAAAACTAGTCCATGCATTCATCTTTAGTAGGCTTGACTACTGTAACAGCATCTTTACAGGTCTACCTAAAAAATCAGTCAGACAACTACAGCTCATTCAGAACTCTGCTGCTCGAGTCCTCACTAAGACCACATCAGACCAGCTCTGAGGTCTTTACACTGGCTGCCTGTCCGTCAGAGGATAGACTTTAAAATTCTGATGCTGGTCTATAAAGCTCTGAATGGTTTAGGACCAAAATACATCAGTGACCTCCTGACCCAGTATGAACCTTCCAGATCCCTCAGGTCATCTGGATCCTGTTTTTTTATCAGTTCCCAGAGTCAGAACCAGACATGGAGAAGCTGCATTCAGCTTTTATTCTCCATTTATCTGGAACAAACTGCCAGAAAGCCTCAGATCAGCTGAAACACTCAGTTTATTTACATCCAGGTTGAAGACTCCCACTCCCTTTCAACATGTAAATTAATCAGAATGGTTTTTTGTATGTAATTTGTATAGTATTTTTTTCTCTCTTATTTCTTTTCTAAATGTACTTGTATATTGTTCACATGTTGAAATAAATTATCAACCAAACCAATCAAGACTCACCTGTTCTCAGCTGCATTTGAATAAAACACCAAATCCACACTTTTAAGCTTAAATTTCAAAACTTATATTTTAACTTCTGATTTTATCTACTGTTCTGATTTTATCTACTGTTTTTTTTATCAATTTTAAATCATGCTTTTTATTTGTTTTTGTTTTTTAGTGTCTTTGTAAAGCACTTTGAATCACCTTGTTGTTGAATTGTGCTATATGAATAAGCTTGCCTCGCCTTGCCTTTATTTCTAAAAGACTCGAAAAAGTAGTTGCAACTCAACTTCATTCACACCTGGTTAATAATAACATCTACGAGAGATTTCCGTCTGTTTTTGTTCATGTCACAGTACAGAAACTGCTTTACTTAGAGTCACTAATGATCTTCTAATCGGAGCTGACTCTGGTCTACTCACCATCCTCGTCCTTTTGGATCTGAGCTCAGCCTTTGACACCATCTGTCACTCTGTCCTTCTAAGCAGACTTTCCTCTCTCGGCATCTCTGACACACCCCTAGCCTGGTTTCAATCATATCTCCTTGACCGCTCCCAGTTTATTCAACTGAAATCAAGCCACTTACGTCTTTTCCCGGTCACTTCTGGTGTACCCCTAGGTTTAGTCTTAGGCCCTGTCTTCATAACTTACATCCTCCAAAATATAAGCAAAATATAAGAATCAGACCATTTACCATCTCAATTTATGGAGAATAAAGTGTGTGTATATTTTTATATTATATTTGCATACATTTCTAAATTTGAAAGGTAGGACTGCTACACGCATTATTAGTGATATTCCTGATTGTTTTTAGACCTCTACCTGAATGTTGAATTTTAGGCGTTTAATCTATTTATCATTAATAGGTACATTTCCAGCTGTTAGAACTACTATAGTTCAATTTTGTTTTTTACTGGATAAGACAAAGAGTATGAAGTTTTCCCCTATTCTGTGAATCAGATATGACTGTAAACAGAGGATCCGCCCTGACCGGGTATACCTTCCTTTTGTACAATTCATACCCACTCTCAATATAAAGTAGCACGTGGAGAGCAGCTCACTTTCACCAGTGAATTCAGGGCAACACAATAACTCACAAGACATTGTTTTTAATATGGATTTCAGAAATGATGAGAAACACAAGGATAGCATTATTTATAAACGTCTGACTTCATGGTTTATTCAGTTTGCCTTTCTTTGTTTTTTAAAAATAAAAAGTCTGATTTATCGATCACCCTGAGAACAAGCTTACTGCGTGTTTGCTGGAGGGAGGTTAGTGTTTTCACATCTTATCTTCTAAAGGTTTTTCTTAGTATTGTCGCTGGCTCATAACACCCCCGTTTTTGTGACAGCTGAATATGTGTCACAAAACAGATGTGTTTGGGTTTGTGCGTGTGTGTGTGTGTGTGTTAGCAGGTTCAGAGACTGAGAGTACTGCAAACCAAAGACCAAACCAAATCCACAATCAGAGATTACATATAGTATGTAATAATTATAATGGATTGCATTTATATAGCGCTTTTCAAGGCCCTCAAAGCGCTCTACAATTCCACTATTCATTCACACACTGGTGGAGGCAAGCTACATTTGCAGCCACAGCTGCCCGGGGGAAGACTGACAGTAGGTGAAGTGTCTTGCCCAAGAACACAAAGACCAAGACAGAGAGAGCAGGGGATCGAACCAGTAACAAGATGAGCTTCCCAACCCGCTGAACCACAGTTGCCCCAAAAATGGACAACAATCATGGACGTTTATTTTAGCAATAATAAATATAAATATTATTACTTATTATTACTTGGTGCTACGCAGAAGGCTGATCCCCACGCCCCATTATGGCAGGACTTCCAGCGTGCCAGTGGCCCTGGGGCTCCTGCTACTTGACACGGTGACACTTTGTCATCCTCCTTCAGAGCTACTGCTACCTAGCAGACTGATGCCTCCGCCTCCGGCTCGGCCTTTGCATCTGGCAGGGCCTTGACCGGGGTTGCATGTGTATATGTACAATTGTAAATAGTTCGTTTGGAATACTTTCACTCTGGGCTTTCAGTTGCATTGTCTCCTGATGGGGTGTCTTAAAGAATTACCTGGTACATATGGAATATGTAATGGAGTAATGGAAGTTACACTGTAACCTTGTTTCTCTAAGTGAGAACCAAGGTTACACCTTCAGGCCGCTCGGAGACGCGTTCCGATCAAACCAGCACCGGTTTCACGTCTGCACAGCTGTTTTATATGTAAGTTGTGGGGCGTGGCCAGGTCATAAAGAATTATCCACATCACGACAAAGACTCAGAGAACCAAGGTTACAGTGTAACCATACAAAATGCTGTAGAGTTGGTGGAGTGAAGGATGTCTGTTTTTCTGGGAGTCATGACTACAGCTCATGTTAGAATGATGCTGTACAATTTCCTAGACAAACTGCAGCAATATGTAATATACACTGATACTGAATCCATCATAGTTACGTCATTAACACGTGAGTGGATTCCTCCTTTGGGACCCTTTATGGGCGATCAGTGAATTATATTGTGGAGAGGGAGAGGATTAGGTCACAGAATTTGTGTCGGGGGTCCAAAATGCTATCTGTGTCACACAAAGCAGAGCAAAACTTATTTTGTAGTAAACCAGAAAACAGACACGCATGTGGTTGTTGTCTCTGATACTTTTAAGCACGATAAAAAAAAGTTTTCATCTAGAGAATGATTCAATTGTAAAAATAAAAGTTCAAGTGGTTTACAACAAATGTAGCGTGTTGCCTGATTATCTGCTCCACATCTACTCCTGCTGGCAGCCTTTATATAACCAGCATTTTCACATAAGAGATATAAAGAGTTTCCACTGCACAGACTGGGATGTATTCAAGGTGCAGGACACTGACAATCGTGTCGCATTGGACAGTTACACCTCCACTGTCTTGGACTACATCTGTTTCTGTGTGGACAATGTAACAACTTGGAAACGATTCCGTGTGTTCCCTAATAATCCACCCTGGATGACACACGGAGTTCAACAACTTATTCGAACAAGGAACAACGCTTTCAAATCCGGGGACCAGGAGGCATACAGTGCTGCCAGGGCCAACCTGAGAAGAGGCATCAAGACTGCCAAGCAGCAGCACAGGAGGCGTATCGAGGCCAGGTTTGAGAACAACACAAACCCAAGGCAGGTCTGGGAGGGCATCAGGGCTATCACGGACTACAAAAGAAGAACACCATCACCCTCAGCCGACAGTTCTACTCTGGCTGAGGATCTAAATCTCTTTTATGCCCGTTTTGACAGGGAGAACACCGACCCTGTCCTGTCCCCTCTCCCCTCAACCGACCCTGCTCCGGTCCTGAGCACTCATGAGCTGAGGCGTGTGTTCCGGAGCATTAACACCAGGAAGGCGGCCGGGCCGGATGGAGTGCTGGGCCGGGTGCTAAAAGACTGTGCTGCGGACCTGGCGGACGTCTTCACCTCTATATATAACACCTCGTTCTCCTGTTCACTGGTACCATCCTGTTTCAAAGCAGCAACCATCGTTCCCATCCCAAAACAGTCAAATGTCACATGTCTGAACGATTTCAGACCTGTGGCACTCACCCCCATTCCCGCCAAATGCCTGGAGAGACTGGTCATTAAACACATCAGAGCTGCTTTTCCACCATCCCTGGACTCGCACCAGTTTGCATACAGGGAGAACCGGTCAACCAAGGATGCGATCGCCACAGTGCTGCACACATTACTGAAGCACTTGGAACACAGGAACACCTATGCACGGCTCCTCTTTGTAGACTACAGCTCGGCTTTTAATACCATCCGGCCATACAAACTCCGTCCCAAACTCCACCAACTAGGACTTAACTCCTCTCTGTGCAACTGGATTGTGGACTTCCTCACTAACCGTAGACAGAGTGTCAGAGTGGGTAAGAACACCTCTTCCACCCTTGTGGTCAACACCGGTGCCCCTCAGGGGTGTGTTCTGAGCCCTCTGCTATACACTCTCTTCACCCATGACTGTATTTCCTCCTGCGCGTCCAATCTCATTGTTAAGTTTGCAGATGACACTACAGTGCTCGGACTTATATCCAACAATGATGAGACAAACTATAGGACAGAGGTGCAACAACTAGAGTCATGGTGCCACGACAATAACTTGGTCTTAAACACCAAAAAGACCAAGGAGATCATTGTAGATTTCCGGAAGAGGGGTCATAACAACCATCTGCCTCTCTTCATTGGCAGTGAGGCGGTGGAGAGGGTGAGCAGTTTTAAATTCTTGGGGGTAACTGTGACCGAGGACCTGTCCTGGGGCAACCATATCACCTCAGTTGTACGGAAGGCCCAACAGCGCCTCTACTACCTGAGGAGACTGCGGAGCGCACACATTCCCAGATCTCTGATGTTGAACTTCTACAACTGTGCCATCAGCAGCGTTCTGACGTATGGATTTCTAGTGTGGTTCCCCAGCTGCACCAAGGCCGATCAGCAAGCACTCCAGCGGGTGGTGAAAGAAGCTGGCAGAATTATTGGAACAAGTCTGCCAGAGATCAGTAATATCTTCCCCACTCGCTGTCTGAGGAGGGTGCACAGTATCCTGCGGGACCAACATCACCCTGCGCGCCACCTTTTCCATCTGCTGCCCTCAGGGAGAAGGTACAGGTCTATACAGGCCAGAACATCCAGACTGGCCAACAGCCTGTATCCACAGGCTGTGAGGCTCCTGAACTCTCTGCCCCCCTCTCACGGACAATAACCATATCCAACTTCTTAATAGCAATGAACTGGTCTGCATTGGTGCATCATATCTTTATTCTCTTCCCCCTCCTGCCCCCCCCCCCTCTTTCTTAAATAGATAACTATCATATCTGATATCATATCTCACAGTACAATAATATTGAATGGGTTGCATTGTTGTATTTTGTCATGTTTCTCAGGTCTTTGTCTGAATTTCTACGAACATTATTGCTAAGGATTGTCTTATTGCATTGGAGTCACACTGGGTTAAATATGTACACTTGGGTTTTAAGGGGTATTTATTATTTTCTTCTTTTTTTTGGGTTGTATGGAAGCCCCAAACGCAATTTCATTGTTCTTGACAATGACAATAAATAAATAAATACTAAATACTAAATAAACTTTGCAACAACATCCTTCCACCTCCAGACAAGAACAGTTATAATAATGTATAATAATAATAATGTAGAAGTACAAAATGTTTTCACCAAATATTAGGATTTGGTGAAGTAGGAATTTAAGTTGTATTTATTTAGTTTAAACTTGTTTAGAACGTTTTGGGAAAATCCAGTAGAGCGATTTCTGTGAACAATTTTGTTTAATAATCCCAGAGAAATCGCACAAATGTTTCCTGATAACACCAAATATTTTATAGAAGCATTTAACGATGCGGTAAGCACCCTTTATGTTCTTATACAAAATAAATCCAAGACACCTGACTATTTAAGACTCAGAACGAACCTGCTGTCAGACCAGCCACTTGTTAATATCACTAAAAAAGGGCGAAAGAAAAAAAGAAAGAGGTGAAAGGATGGAAACTGGCACTGTTGGATTTGATATACAAATCATCACCCTGTGTGAGGAGGATTATTATTGGTAATGCAAACATCGATTTTATTAATGCACTGTGTGCGATACAACAACAACCATTAGACCAGTAAAAAAAACCATCAACACAATATGGTGGATTTTTATTTCTGTTATAAGTTGCTGCTGTCCTTTTCATAGCCAGTATGACAGCAAACAGGTGCAACATACACACAAAAAATGTTTGTAGTCCCTCAGCACCAAAAACACCAAAATACAGAAACCAGCTCAAAATGAGCTGGACAAAGCTATGGTTGAGGTACTGCAAAGAAATGACAAAGATGTGTATGAAAAAGCTACAAAGTACTCCAGTATTCTTCAGAGATATCACTAACGCTGCCACGGGAATGTGATATTCACAGAGAAACCCCCCCACCGACATGACCTCTGTGGCACCGGGCAAACCTCCACCCGGCCCACTCTAAACAGGTGACAGTAGACTTAAGAGCCACAGGACTCAGTGCCGCTGAATCTTTGATTTTATTTATTTTTTGTTGTGTTTTACTTGCATCTATTTGAAAGGGTGAGTGTAAACACAAAACATTAAAAATGAAACCTAATAAAACAAGTTTTAGAAAGAGACTTTTTCATTTGATTCAATTTTATATTATGGGTTATGCAGAAATAATAGAATTGGGCTGAAAGGTCTGTTGCTTTTTTACATATTCAAGTTGTGTATGATGTTTTTAAAAAGTAACTAATTATTTTTGAAAATAAGTAATCAGTTAAGTAACGGGATTACTTTCTTGGAGAAGTAATCAGTAATTAGTAACTAATTATTGTTTTCAAGTAACTTGATCAACTGGTCAAATAAATACTGTCAGTAAATACTGACTCAAGAGATTGTGAAGGCATACCGTGTATGTTATTAACAGTTTTTTGGTGAGTTACTGAGATATTGTGTATTATTCTTGTGTTGTCCATGCATTTGCGTTTCATAAACATGTATCTTTCCATTTTTTTAAAACATGTATATGCTAAGGACATCCCAGTATGTGCCCTGTACCTATCTGTTTCATTTAAAAAATACTCAAAATGTACCTAATAAATTAAACACGACTCCTTGATTGACTGTACATTTTAAAATAGCAGGAAACAGGGGGGGGGCAGAATAAGAGTGAGAAAGCTGCAGAGATGCTCCAGAGACTAATGAGCTAACTGCGGGGTGTTCTTCCTCGTGTGACTGCTGTATTTGGGTCAGTCAATAGTCCCGTGTAGTGATAGCGCCGCTGGTTTAAAGGAGTTTAGAGCTGTCCGACAGCCAGGCCCACATCACTCTGAAGATATGGGCCACGGCAGAAGCAGCATCCAGAAAACTGCCTCCAAGCAGCCTAATGTCTCACTGTACAGAGAGGGAGGAGTCTGAGGCTTGTGTGAGCTATGTGGAGTATTTGGGTTTTGCTCTAAGAACTATTTAGTTTTTGAGTTTTCAGGTCAGTAATTTGTCATTATTCATAAAGACTGAATGCTAAATGCTTCAGTTGAAGCTAATAAATGTTCCTGATTGACAACAAGCTTCCTCATATAGAAATCTGCTTACAGGATGCTATTTCTTTTGCTCAAGGTTGGCATCCTTTGGTTGTGCATAACAACAGGATGATATCTAAATTGTGTTTTTTCACAAAAAAGCTCCTTGAAAAGTTTTTCAGTGACAAAAAGAACGTATTCTCTCTCAACATCAAACAGGTAAACAGCGAAGCACAATATCTGCTTTTATTAAAGTCTAAATGGCATTATTGATGGAAACAAAATACTGAGCTGCTCTATTTCTTCATGTGTAAAAGACTTTTGTCAGTTAATCACACAACCTTGGGAACTTGGGGCGACCGTGGCTCAGGGGATTGGGAATCGCATCTGCAACCGGAGGGTCGCCGGTTCAATCCCTGGGCTCTCTGTCATAATCATGGGTCATAATCTGAGTTACTTGAAAAAAGTAATTAGTAACTAATTACTGATAACTTCTCCAAGAAAGTAATCCCATTACTTAACTTATTACTTATTTTCAAAAATAATTAGTTACTTTTTAAAAACATCATACACAACTTGAATGTGTAAAAAAGCAACAGACCTTTCAGCCCAATTCTACTTTTTCTACATAACCCATCATATGAAATTGAATCAATTAAAAAAGTCTCTTTTTTTAAAATTGTTTTATTCAATTTAATCTTTTAACTTTATGCATCAAGCAAAAATTTAATTATATGCAACAGTCTTTGACTTGAAGAAATGTGTTTAATATTTAAACCTATTTCCTGCATATTCAGCATATAAAATAAAATCAAGTTTTGTGTTTACCCTCTTTCAAATAGATGCAAGTAAAACAGCAGAAAATAAATAAAATCAAAGACTCAGATAATTCCATTAACAATGTTCTACAACACACACACACCCTCACACACACACACACACACACACACAGAGAGAGAGAGAGAGATCCAGTTTAGTGAATGCAGTAAGCAGTGGAGTGGAGGTGAGACCAAGCAGCAGGCTCTCAGCCACAGCTGCCTGCATCAGTGCGCCTGTTAGACTCAACCACAGGAGGGCAGAGCAGCCAGAAAATGTACTCAAGTACCACTACCTCAACATAGTTTTACTCAAGTAAAAGTAAAAAGTATTTAGTAAAAAAGGCTGCTTGAGTACTGAGTAACTGATCATAACATCTGATTTAATGTTTCAAAATGAGAAAATCAGATGGACAAAAATATAAAGTTTAGTGCAAATTTTGGTATTTGAAAGACTGAAAAGCAAAAAGGATACTAAATATAAATAACACTTTTCCAAATCAGTTTTCACACACACACACATATATATATATACATATATAAAAAACACCCAGCACGCGTCTGCTCGGGTCCTCTACCAGAGGCCTGGGAGCTTGAGGGTCCTGCGCAGTATCTTAGCTGTTCCCAGGACTGCGCTCTTCTGGACAGAGATCCAGAGACAGAGATCTCCGATGTTGTTCCCGGGATCTGCTGGAGCCACTCGCCTAGCTTGGGAGTCACCGCACCTAGTGCTCCGATTACCACGGGGACCACCGTTACCTTCACCCTCGCTCTTCTCTGAGCCCTTGGTATTTCTCCAGCTTCTCGTGTTATATATATATATATATATATATATATGTATATGTATATGTATATATATATATATATATATATATATATATATATATATATATATATATATATATATATATATATATATATATATATATATATGAAAGATTGTGGGGCTGACTGACTGATTTTTGCCCCCCTGCCCCAAGTGGTCATTAGAAATACTGCGGGCCAACGTGGAGTTTGATGAAGTACAGCAGCCTTGTTTGGAAGTAGCAGACGACTTCAGTTTCATCACTGCTTTGCTTGAGTCTGTGTTTGCGTCTATTGTCTTGATTTTGCCACAGAATGAAGTTAAAAGCAACATTTGAAGGTTGAATATGTCGTAAACCTCATCAAACCTCCACTGAGCAGAGAGAGAGGAGTCTGCGGCTAACATATACTGTATACACACATCTGTGTAACGCCGCTGTGTGCACACACTAATGAATGTTTACATCAAATGCTGTAAGACTGAGTGGGCGTTAAGTGCACATTCCTGTGTAGTTCAGTGCTTGTAGCTCATCTTTTCCTTTTTAAGGTTTTCATAGTAATTACGGAGGCATCTCCAAAGCTGCCCTGAAACCACATCAGCACACACAAAGAAATCAGAAGGTGAAACTAGAAGAACGCCGTGTTTCAGTGATGCTGAAAGCGTCCTCTGCACTGGAAGAGCTCAGCTTTGTTTTACCTGACAGAAGCTCTGTGTATATTATTTGTTTCATCATCATTATGGCCACGGTACACTTTTAATTAACTTGTTCTGGTTGGAGCGCGCTGAGCTGCTTCTTTTGCTCATTTGATTCTGTCAATCCTGTAATTAGAGATTAGAAGGATAAAACCAACGAGTCTCACGTTTGTTTATTTTGTCTTTCCAGCACATAAACAGCAGAAGCTTCTAGTTTCACATCCAACTCTTACTCATATCTTCAAAATAACTCGAGTCATACTGAAAGCGAGGGACATGCCAGATGACGCTTTGTTGTAGTGATCAATCCCCAGCTGTGGACTACTTTCTTTATTTGCTTTATCTAGAGGTTTTGGATAGCACGGGGGCAAAGGAAGGGCAACAGGGAAGTAGGGTGGCACATCCTACTTCAGTGAAGATCCCCAATATGTAAATTCAGCAAACTAAATATCCACTTTAACACTATTTATTGTATCAGTATCTCCAATAATTAGTATTTTAAGGACATAAAAGTTGGGGGCAGCCGAGGCACGGGGAACGGGTGGATCTACAGCAAGGGGTTGCCCCCCCATAGCTCCGCCCCACCAAAAGTCCAGGTTTCTAGGTGGAGTCTTTTACAGTAGCTTTAAATTCACAGATAAAAATAATTCTTATGTATCTTTATATTAAATGGCTTTTATAAAGTGTTGCGCAGTCCCACTGACCTCCTACACGACAGGCCACATTTGGACTGTTTAGTGGTTCAGAAGCACTTTATCCTTGAATGTTTAAACCAGCTTCACAATCATCAATTCAAATTTCATTAGAGAATCCACATAAACATGCAGACGACAGGGTGAAGCACGTCTCTGAAGAATACAAAGCAGAGGTCTTATGGAGCGTCACGGTTTGAAACTACAGCTCAGTTGGCGGTGCCAAACAACACGGTAGAAGCACACATGTAAGATTGTTGTAGTCTGCATTGAGGACATTTAATGGTAAAGACATGGACAGCCACGTTATTAAGCAGCCCATCTTAACTGCAGTTTGATTCTCCACAGTCTCTTTTTCCTTCACAACTTTCTTTGATGGTAAAAGGACACTTTATTTTTCTTCTCTACTGGAACACACAGATAGTAGGAACTATCAACACATGAATCCAGACATATGTGTATTTCCACTTTACAACACCAAGGTTTAGACCGAGGTATTCTTGCAGTCTCCTTGTGAACTGCACTGAATCCATCGGTCAGAATTGAAAACAAAAAAGGCACTGAGTGCAAATAATAGCTGTTTGCTAACAAGGCACCAAAAACAGGAAGCAAGGTCGTTCTATCTGGACAAACAACTTTATTTGTGGTAATGCATCTATACACTGTACATTCAGTCACTGTAGTATATAAGCATAGCTATTTTCAAACATAATCTCATAAAGTCCTTTCCTTTACAATATATCTGTATCGTTAGAGAAGGGAACAGTGGCGCTGGAAGAGAAAGGCATGAAGAATCAAGAAAATAAAGGAAATAGATGAATAAGCCAAGCCTCTTTTCATACTGTATGTGTGGCATTAATACATGGGAGCGCTCGCCTCTTACATAAAAATATTTCTAGTACTGTATATAGTATTAGCAGCAGCACAGGGCTAAAAAGATACATGAGGATGAAGGGAAAAGAATCAGCACGGTGATATAGTAGGTGTAGCTGTGTGCGACCTGTACTGCAGGTCAGCTGATCCCAAACACACTGTTAAAAATTCATGAGTGGTGAAAAAAGTCATGTCATATAAAGACTACAGTAAAAAAAAGAAAAAAAAAGAAGAAGATTAAATTCTCTTATGCATGAACTGTTTTTGAAACATCTCAGTTAAAACACAAAGTTAAAAAAAACAAACTCCCCACCAGCTATTGTAAGAAAAGAGTTTTTGAAAAAGGAAACACCATGTACATATATTATTACAATATCGTAAATGAAAAAATATTTACATTTGTAAATTCTTATTCAACTCTTCACACTGGCTAGTATACTAATGTGGACTGTTATTGCTGCTTTGCTGCCGTCGTTTAGCAAAATGGTTCTTTAGAAAATAAAATGTGTTTTTAAACGTCAGGAGGACAAAAAGCCAAATGTCATTGTCTCCTTCTTTTGTAGAAAACCACAAGCACTGTAAGGCCATTAGCTATTTCGTAAAAACAACTACAAAATGTACCAATTTCAGCTCTGCCAAACCCAGAGTAACAATTTGCCAAAGCAGGTGGCTTTTTTGCCACAGCGTGCACATAATTGATTTCAAGTACGGGGCGAGGAAAGCAATCGTTCAGAAAAGCGCCCAAAGCTTTTTAGGATTGTGAAGTTTGTTCGTTGCGCTGAAAGGGAAACATGAGTAAACTGGTGGATTCTCAGAATACTGATATAAAGAGCTGCAGAGCGAGGGCGGGGCTTGATGTGACACCCCTCCCTCTGACAGCTTCAGCATCACCTGTCCTGCTCTGGAAACCTTTGGCCCTCCTTCAGGCACTTTAGGTTTTCCAGCATTGATTAGTTTTTTTCTTTGTGTGAAGTTTGATTTTCTCTTAAGAACAACATACACGTGTTGCTTTTTTTTTAATAACATTTCTAAATAAGACAAATTGTTTGATATTGCATAACACAATAAAACCCTTACATGTACAGTATCAATGCCCAATAACTGACTATAAGTATGGCAAACGCTGTCAAATTTCATGCATAAAGAAAATTAGTTTTCTATTAAAAATGTGAACAGAACTGTTAGTTTGAAGTATTCTTCTTTAGAAAGTAAAAACTTCAACACAACAGACAAATAATAAAATATTTTCACATTTAAAACAACATCAATAATTAAAGGAAAACTAGCATCAACACAATGTACATTCTGATTGTATTGCATCCACAGTGTGGCGGCTGATTCACAGCCTCCGGCTTCTGAATACAACGTTTGTTCGTGCTCCTGTTGTCAGACTGGAGAGTGTGCTGCTGCCCAACGCCGGCTTCCTGCTTATTTACAATACTTTCCTAATGAAAACAGAGCAGCAATATTCTTTTGAAAATGCATATAATCAACAAAATGCTATATGGTAGGAGTCGCGTATAAGATGATGCTTTCAAAGAAAGATTGCTGAAAATAGTGGGAGTACGATGGGGGAGGGGCTGTTTTCACCTCATGACAAAGTGCGATTCATTATTGTAAAGTTTAAAAAAAGAAAGGTATATTTATATGTACATACTTTAATTCAAATGAACACTTTGTGGTTACGGACAAGACCAACCACCCAGCCCACTGCGACGGCACGAAAACATCTGGAGTGTGTTACAGACTTCAGGACTCAAACACTCAAATAAAATGCGACTTGTATGTGAGTGTATGCAGAGCATCCAATAAAAGAGCTCGTTTAAAAACTCGTCACCAAGTGACTGGTAGGGATCATCTTTGAGGCTTCATTTGAAATGGAAAATGTGCCTGTTGAACACAAAGCCAAACCTAATCTTTCATGTTAAAATCATTTGCCATGTTTTCATATCCTATCGTGTTTGGGGAGTCGCCCCAATGGGCTGCGATGGCTCCCTGACAAACCCCCGCAGCACATTGGGAAGTCCATTTGTTCATTTTTCCCTCCAATAGCACAGAAAAACAGAAAAACGCTCTTTGTGTACTCTACATATCGCTATGTAATCTATTAAATAGCTTATAATGTCTTCAGACTCCTATGGTTCATCGTGGCAGGAGGCGCTGGTGGAGGCCTTCCCTCCTGGCCACGTCATTGTAACACCTCCCAGCAGGTGCACACGTTGATGTTATATTGTTATGAGTTTATATCACAGTCCTACAGCCTCTCCTTGTGTCCTTGTGAAGGAAAATCCAGGCACAGCCGCACTCAGCACTACAGAGCCGTTCACTGTGCTCCAGTTTTCAGTTCTACGAGTTCAGAGGTGCAAAAGTCAGTGCTTCAGAAAATGCATGCTTCCAGTCATTCCTCTACGGTACCACTAGACTTTTCATGCACAAGGACAACGCTCCTCCATTCTTCTCTGTGTCTCCATTTGAAGTCTTACGTTTTGTGTTCAGTAAACTGAGGGGCAAGCACAGGAACAGTGGTGTGATGCGGGTGACCTGTGGGACTCGTGGGGTGGCGATCATGGTGGCAAATGGAAAAGGTTCAGCTGTAAGGCTGGCTGCTTGGTTAGTTGTCACCAGTGGGAATGTCCTTGGGTGTCCCGTCTCTTTTACTGTTTGATTTGCTGCTGTAGCTCCTTCACCATCCTCTCCAGGTGCTCCCGAGCTTCTCGCTCGTGCAGCAAGTCGGCTCGAAGCTGCTCACGGTCGGCCTCGGCATGCTGCAGCTTCATCTGGAGGTCCTCGATCTGCAAAACGCAAGGGCACAAATCAGCTGGGACTGTACAGCAGAGGAGAGCAGAACGGTCTGGAGTCAAAAGCACCGACCTCACTCTACACAACTCAGACTAACTGGGCTCATGTACTCAAAAAAACTATAAGAATACACTGTAAAAATGTTGTTTCAGGGCTAAAGAATGAACGACCTGGAAGTTTCCTGCGTTTCCTCAAACAGCCACTTGGCAGTGGCTCCAAGTGGGAGTCAATGTTAAAACGAGCGAGGCTTACAGCCAATGCTTTAACAAGTTTGTTCAAACTGTAACAAAGCTAAAAGTGATGCAGAATAAAGGGCGGCTTAATTTTGACACAGGTGTGTAGCGTTGGTACTCAAAGACACCCAAAGGAGTCAGTTGGTTTGAATCTTGCTTTTCACAAGCAGAGCTGACGTCGCCTCCCTGGAATATTGATCCTATATTCAGGAAGTGAGAAGTTTCTCTCAGCAGGTTACATCCTGTCACCAGGTGCTTGCTCATAGAATACGAATGCAGTGAACTGCCAATCTCTGAAAGCTGAACTGAAACAACAACAGTGGCTGTCCCTCTTTTATCTGTGCTCTTTAAAGCAAACATCCTGATCTTTTGGCTCACAGGGATTACACACGGGATTTGAAAGCTGAATCATCACCTGTGCAGAATACTTTGCACGGAGTCGCCCAGCCTCACAGCCTTTATCACAGACCCTCAGCTGTCGGGCTTGCTCTAGCTCCCGCTTCAGGCGGATCCTTGACTCGTTGGCTTCCTTCATCTTCTTCTCACTCTCAGCTCGCAGACGCTCAATTTCCTTCCTGAGGTTGCGCTTTGCCTCAGTCGCCTCCCGCAGCTTTTCCTTCTTGGCCACCCGCAAGAACTCCAACTCCTTCAAAGTAGAGAACACAACAGCCGGGGGTTAGCAGCCTCTTACCATTCACGCTCAAACTCAGAGTTACGGCTGGTCCTGGGTCTGCTTAGCATTCTGTCCTAAAGCAGAATATGTTGTCTTTGAATGTCTCAAATGTTACAGTCTTTCTGTTTGTCTTCCAAACAGGCACGTTTTTCAATAAAAGGAATGAACTAAACTATGTCCGTAGACATGGATGCGTCACTGAGAGAAACTCGGAGTGCCCACAGAGCTTAAACAACATCTTAAATGAGCATCGTAGGAACGTGACCCGCCCCGCTGCCTGTCACAGTCCTGTCTCTGAACTGCTCACACTTCAGTGTCAGTGTTTACACTAAGCCAGTTCAGCTGACAGAGTCTGGGTTTACTTCCTCTAAATCTCTAAGAGAGAGTCAGTCTGTGCCGTGGCAACACGCCCATCGCCTTCTCATGGGAAACGAGCAGCTGGGACTAACTTATCTGTCATCAAGCTTTGTTGGTTCCTACAGTGACAACTAAAAGTCCATCCCCATCACAGCCTGTATTTCACAGAGACTTGAAATGAAAACAAAGCTATGAGGATGAACTGAGCTAAACACAGGAGGAAGGAGAGCAGAGGCTCTGCTGCTGGTTTAGCTTGTGGGGGACATGGATATGCACTAAGCTCTAATGGAAAGTGAAAGTAGACTGGCGTCTGGCTGCTTTTCTTTCTCTGCATGCATCTTGTGTTGCTCACCCACACCGGCTCTGTTCTGCCAAAAATGGTCCAAAAATAAAAATGGAAGTTTGGCCTTTCCCTTTGCAGCAACATCCGCTGCCACTGTTATCATTTGCCAACTCATGCTAAGCTTTGTGGGGAACGACCGTGACTTCTACTAAAGCTCAGTGAATCTCCTGTGTGTGCACACTCTGTGGAGTGTAGAGCTTTTGTTAAGGACGGCTAAAACAAGCCAAAACACAAGTCATAGTGATAAATTTAAATCTACGGCCCCTGTAGGGTAGTCCACTTCATGTCACACAATGCAAATGTGTTAGTTCCCATTTACCTATGCTTCCACTCTTTACCTTGGCACTTTGTATTTAATGCAAATACACAAAAGTTAGGATAATACTCATGTTGCCTTCCAACAAGGATTACCTGCTGAAGGCTTCGTTTCGCCTGCAGGGCCGATCCCAACTTCTCCTCCTGCTTCACCCTCATCTTAACTATTTCGTGCAGAAACCTCTCCTTCGACTCCTTGGAATCCAGCCCACTGTCCAGCGCCTGCCTCAGGCTCTCCAGCTCTGACTCCAGGCCCGACTCTGAAGAGGTGACAGGGGCTGGTGCTGCCACCGATGTGGCTGCCGGTGCCGTGCTTTCGGCTGACGCGATAGTGCAGATGGGACCTTGGACACCGGGCGAGCTCAAGTCTTTGGCTGAGCTGCTGGATGAGGTAAAAGATGGCGACGACAGGGAGGACATGGACGAAACAGCTGTTGGAAAAGGCCATGGAGATGAGAGAGGATGAAACGATCACCTGACCGGGGCTACATGTATTTAGCCAAACAATGAAACAACCTTTACACATCTGATTATCGTTAAAGCGTTCGTTTCTTACCTTCGTCGCGGCTCTCCACCTCGATCTCCACCTCAGAGTCCTTGTCATCCTGAGGCAGCGGAGGTTTGCAGGCTGCTGAGGAAGCAGGCCGAGGGATTTCATGTGCTGTGGACTGGAGCTCCTCGGTAGCTCTCCTCTTGCGAGGCCTGGTGTTGGGGTGTGCGCCCTCACCTGGAGGTTCGCTTCCACTTGGGTAGGAAGTGCTGGGTATCGATGGGGACAGAGGCCCTACCTTGCCTAGTGGTAGCGGAGTGAGGGCGACGTTGGGGGCCACTGCATTCTCTAGGGTCTTGTAATTGTAGAAGCTAAAACGAAACCAGACCAGCATGACGCGTGTTGCTTTACATACAATAACCTAAATCCAGGTTACGCGATTATCAAGACAGAGATCCAATAGTACGGATTGTTACTGCTGTGTTACACAGTCCAATCTGAACAGCCTCAGCAGCCAAACGCGTTGGGAAACAGTCAAAGCGCCCGCAGCTCTTTCCTCCCACTTCAGGAGAAACTGGGCCAGATCATCTGTGATATTTTGCAGACTGCGCTGGCAGCACTGTGCCAAGTGGGTGCCCACGGCATGAGTGTGTCAAATGTGTGTGAATGGTAGAGTGTGGGAAGCTGTGGAACAGTCAGACTTGACCCCTGTGACACCAGCCCACCCAGACAAGTGAGAGAGCACTCCTCTGGGTGGGAGCTCCACATACCCAGCTAAGTGAAGCAACTGCCATCCTCATGAGCAGCAGCTTCCCTTAGACCGCACATCTACTGAACTCAGGTTTATAATGGACTTGGTGCTGTTCTCACCTGTCTCTCAGCAGAGCCAGCGGGTTACTGGAGGGCTCCTTATCACCCGCAGAGATGTGGGGGGACCAGGGTCTGAAAGCTGAGGGCCTCTGCCTGGACTGAATGCAGTTCAGCCCCTGGAGAACAAAAGTGATTCAAGTTAGTGAGGAAATTACACCGAGCCACAGAGTTTAGGGTTAACAAGGACAGAGATGGCTAATCAGATTACCTTTTTCAAGTAATAAGTAAAGTAAGGGATTACTATTGCAAAAACGGTAATTAGATTACCGTTACTTTCCCGTAGGAACGCTGCGTTACTGCGTTACTAAAACCGTGATTTTTTGCGAGAGTGTCTCATGACAGTGACGTAAGCGAGTGCGACGTTCGTGACAACAGCTGTCTGCAGATCAACAGTGGATCACATATCGATTGTGGGAGAGAGTATGAGCGTGCAGCGTTTAAAGCGTGGAAGTACTGACCTTACTTTGACTTTGATTCCATAAAAAGTGACAAAAACATTAGCGTCCGTTGTGCGTGGGAAGAAAACTTCTTTTTACAGCGAAAAAACCCCTAAACTTCCAAGCAAGCACCGAGTGCGCAACGACGTAATGGGAAATTCACAGAGAAACTCGAGGATTCTTCCACTGACCGCTGCGGCACACCTGCACCAGGGCAAACCTCCGCCTACCCTGCTCCTGCTTTACAGGTGAAAATAGAGCAACAGGACCGCTGAGTCTTTGATTTTATTTATTTTCTGCTGTGTTTTACTTGCATCTATTTGAAAGACTGAGTGTAAACAGAAAAAATATTTTATTTTATGTGCTGGAATGTGCAGAAAATAGGTTTAAATGTTAAACTAATTTCTTCCAGTCAGAGAATGTTGCATGTAATTAAATTTTTTAAAAGATTAAAACTAATAAAACAAGTTTTAAAAAGAGACTTTTCCATTTGATTACATTTTGCATGATGGATTATGCAGAAAAAGTAGAATTGGGCTGAAAGATCTATCGCTTTATCACCTATTCAGGTTGTAAATCGTGTTTTTAAAAAGTAACTAAGTAACTAAGTAATTAATACTTTTGAAAATAAGTAATCAGTAAAGTAACAAGATTACTTTTTGGGGGAAGTAATCAGTAATTACTTGACCAACACTGAACAAGGACATTCCCATTGGTCACAACTACTAACCATTAAAAAACTACATAAAATGTATTCATTTTTACTATCAGCTCACAGGAAAAGTCGATAAGCGTGTGAATATTAACATAAACATCTTTATAACTTGGCCATAACAACAATATGCAGTGAAGAAACTGTTCCCTGTTGTGATCATGTAAACTCCTGCTCACAGTCCCAGGTCCACTGCTACAACAAGAACAGGAGCCCACTTACACTATGAACCTTCTCTGGCTGTGGGTGAGGACGACGGCTTTTTGTTTCTACTTCATGGTATTTAATATGATTTTTTCTTACTAGTATTGGTTTACTATAATAATGGACTCTGATATGTTGGAGAAGAGAAAGAAAAGATAAACACACAAAGAAAAATCGGTCGCAGTGTTGACAGGTTTGTGTCGCAGCGATCTCTGCTCTCTGAGAATCTCCATGAACCTCGAACACTGTAGAAACTCCTCTGAGGTCAAACCTCCAAACTGGGAGGTGAAATTACACCAGTGGACTGTTCAGCAGTCGTGACAGCAGTTTGGCACTCATCAGTTAATGAGATTTTATTTACTTCTGAAAAATCATAACTTTATTAGGACTTATTAACTTTACCATGTTACAGCTGCAAGTTACTGTAAATGTTTTAGGATGTTCAAAGAAAAAGAACAAATATTTGTTTGCACAAGGTTAATATTCCCAAAATTTCATTTTGACATAATGTAAATATGAAACATGGATATTAGACAGGTGTCACTGGTATCAGAACATTTCCCTCCTGTTCTTATGGTGAAAGCTGCCGTTTATTCTGGGTACAAAGAGTAGAATGAGTCACTTCAGTTGTTGGTGTAAATGTGTTACTGTGTTGGACACACTGGACATGGGTCAGTACAACCAAGCGTCACTCAGCACGTGGCCACCATTAGCACTGCATGCCAAATCTAAAGATAGTGCTGTGTGTCCTGATTTCACATGTTTTTGCATATTTGTCAGTTACGTGTTTCACATCGTCACACAAATGTCAGTAGTAGAAAAAGACGACTGAGGTGAATACAACATTTTGACTTTTGATTTGATTCATTAAGAGAAAAACGGCTATCCAACCCTGAACTCTCAGTTCTTTCTTTAGATTGTGACACAAAGTCATTTCTGAGGCTCCACAGTGAGAGCCTGCATCCACACATGTGGAAAACTTGGAAGAGTACTGGACCTTCCGAGGAGAGGAAAGAGCACATCATCGACTCAGAAAAGAAAGGGGAACAACATCTGAACAAGTGCAGGCCTAATTTGCCTCAGGCTGCATTCATGATTCAACAATGAGAAAGAGACCTGTGGAAAACTGTCACCAGTGGGAGCGCTGTGAGGCAAAGCCATGCCTGAATAAAAAGAAGAAAAAGGCCAGTTTCAGGTGAACCTCAAGCACACTGAAGTCATGCAGCAGGTCAATACTCCACAAGACACCAGCAGGTCGAGGCTCCCAAAATGAAGTGTGGATCTGAAGTCAAAGAGCACACTTCACTCTGAAATTAAACTTCATACTCGAAAACTGTCCGATGTGGCTGACTTAAAGCACTTCTGCACAGTTACTGCAAACATTTGAGGTTTCGTCATATAGACCAGGAAGTTTGGAGAGCAGAATGAAAACTGGACTTTTTCTCCACTCTGGTTATGTGTCTGATATAAAAATGAGCTTGATGATCTGAAACAGATAAATGACAAATCTGCGAAAGAAAGCAAACCGTTCATCTTCACATGACATCACGTGTCATGTCGTGCATCATGATCACCAACATGTTCTCCTGATTTGACACTGACCTTGTTGGGAGTTGGCAAGGACTGCAGCCAGTCGTGCTGCTTCGCTCTGTCGGCCAGCGGAGTTTGTGATGAGAGGTCGTCATGTTTAGACCTTTTCATCGGGATGGGATCGGACACCTGAGAACAGAAGAAGGTGTGTTTAAAGGATCAATCAGACCATGCCGATGTCTGCATCACTCCAGTGTCAGTGAACTGAGCAGCCTGTACTGGGGAGTGCCAGCAGGGGTCTCCGATGGCTGAAGTTAAATGTAGGTGTGCCGCTTACTCTTCGTGTGTCGTTCTATTTCTGGCAAAGGTCACACACACACACCTCACAGTCCGCTTTATGGCAATGTGTCACAGAGTAACCAATGTGAGGGCATGTGCTCAGAGGCAGCCAAGAGAGTGTGTGAGTGTGTGTGTGTGTGTGTGTGTGTGTGTGTGTGTGTGTGTGTGTGTGTGTGTGTGTGTGTGTGTGTGTGTGTGTGTGTGTGTGTGTGTGTGTGTGTGTGCCATCCATATACACACACGCATGTGTGTATTTATATCCTTGTGGGGACATCTCATTGACATAATGCTTTCCCTAGCTGCTTACCCTAACCATCAAAAATGGAGGCCTAACCCTGACCCTAACCTAATTGTAACCCTGACACTAAAACCACATTTTGAGTCTCAAAAATGCCTTCAAACTCATGGAGACGGGATTTTGGTCCCCACAAGGGCTGTTTGTCCCCACAAGTATAGCAAACTACCAATTTTTGGTCTCCATGAAGATGTTAATACCCTCCCACTCACACATTCGTTGGAATGAGTGTGTGTGTGTGCCATCGATATACCCGTACAGACAGACAAGCAGGGGTTTGTTTCTTTTCCTCCCCGTTATGCTGACTTTGTGGCTATGACCTCAGCCTCTCTAGGCTGTGACTGTCACTAGTACACACACACACACACACACACACACACACACACACACACACACACACACACACACACACACACACACACACACACACACACACACACACACACACACACACACACACCGAGTGATTACAGTGACTGAACAGATTGCATTCAGCTAGACTTTAAATATGATAAAGACTGTTTTAATTGTAGAGTATTTACTCAGTAGCAGCCACAGCTCCAGGAGCCACAGACTGCCCGGCCCTGTGGCCCTGTGGCCTCGAGGTTCCTGACACTGAGGTTGGTGAAACCGTTTTCATGACTGACCTACTGTCACACTAAGCAGGCTTAAAGTAGGCGTCACGGACAGTGTGCTCCACTTCATGGCTCTGCACAGAACATGGAGGAAGCCTATTTTATTCTTAGTGACTGCTGAACTTAGTCCTGGACTTTGTTGAGGTCACGGCTTGGACTGGAGGTCACATGTAGCCAGGTTTGCCTCGGCTCCGTCAAACCATTAACATTTATGCATAGCTTAAATGTTTTGGCAGGCACCTAAAATAAAATGTATGGATCTCAAAATCCTTATCATCGGAGATAGATGCACTCTCTCACTGTGGTTTTCTCTGTGAGGACTTCTCTTGAGAATCAGCGATGTGAGCAGGAGTAGCACTATCTTTACACCATCACACAGAGCAGCCCTGCGTGATGTCAACAGGTGGTCATTTGTAATGGGCTGGACGCTGCTTCTGTCGACTGTTGGCAGTGTGTCACGTCTGCCACATGTCTGTGTAATCAGAGCTGCTCTCGTAGGAAAGTGGCCAGACGATCAAATACCACTGAGGTCTGCCGATGTGACAGCTGGCCTCGATCTGCCTGACGTAAGACTTCGTGACTTTCCATAGCAGCGTCACAGCATTGAAGCAGCCTTCATTATCTGGTCTGCTGGTGTAAGGGAACTGTTATCTGGAGGCTCGGGTCTCAGAGGAACACAGTTGTGGTTCCTTTAAATGAGAAACCACGCTCAGCGCTCAGCTTGTTTAAAGACGTCTTTTCTATAAGTGTCTCAAAGGTACAGCAAGCACCAACGTACAGTCAGGTTTTGTATTCCTATTGTTTGCTAAGCTCTTTGATAGAGAACCTTAAACTATCTAACAGAGAGTGATTCATGGCATCATTACACTGACTGTTAATATATCAACTGCAAATTTAAGCATTTTTAATTAAAAAAATGGGTCCAAATAGCTTTTTTTTTTTTTAAACTAGGCTTTGCTCTGGTGTAAAAAACAAATATATTCACACACATTTATCACCTTTTTACCGCCTTAGCACTTCAATCAGCACAACTATAGCTTCAATTTTTCCATTAATTCTAACTAATATTTTTATCTGCTGTCATTTTGCTGTCAGTTGTAAACCTGTCCTTCCATGTGCTTCTATGGAGAGCATCGAGTAGGAGCCCAGAACAGAGCTCCATGAGAACAAACACAGAACGAGGAGGAGATACAAGAACCTGTGGCCAGGTGAGGGTAGTTAAAGTAGCAGAGATGAGCAAGTGTAGGCTGGGACTGATGTCATTAAATATGGCACGACTCAGCAAACATGTGGGTAAGCACCCTGAACCAGCTCTGACACTTTGTGTCCACTCATATATTTAATACTATGTTACCTTTCAAACAGGCTTCCACAGTATACTGGAGTCCCACACTCACACAATAATAAGGACATTACCATTTTTCATAGAAGGTAAACAAACACAAAAACCCCTATAATAGCGCACAAGAGTCTTGGTCGCTATGATTGTGGGTTATCAAGAGATCAAGACGTGTCCTAGATTTGACTGCAGCCGAGCAGCCAGAGGCAAGCGGCTAGAGCCTGCAGCTGAGAGGGAGAGGGGGAGAGGGGGGTGGCAGACAGCTCTGGCTCTGGGCAAAGTCTCCGTGCCACGTGCCAGTCCTTGTCTCGTGGATTAACAGTTGCCAACACCGCGGTCTCCATACGGTCCTGGTAATCACGGGCACACGGGAGGAACAGGGTCAACAAAGCCGGCAGCTGAGCCTGCGTGCTTCAGCGATGCAGAAATCTGAATGTCTCGTTGATTGAACAACGGGAGGCAAAGAGTCAGGAAATTCCTGTTTGAGGCATGTCAGTGGGACTGGTTCTCAGTCCAAAAGTGAGCACCGGTGTAATCTTTACTACTGTGTCTGACGTCACGGTGTGTGTCATTGTCTTGCTTTCTTCATGAGGAATAAGTCTCTAAACCAGCGATGCCTGTCGAAGCGCAGACCCAACAACTACACCAACCCTACCCCCCTAACCCTATTATAGTTTGATTTCTGACATCATCTTTATACGTGAGAGTAAACGTTATCGAAACGCTTGTGTGGGATGAATGACGAGTCTTCGAGCAAACACCGAGACCTTGACCGAGATGTGAGCAACACACATCTTGTTTATTGGAAACTTCACAGTCCTCTCCAGATAAGACGCTGTGCTCAACAGGGTGCTGTAAGTCAGAGTTCAAAGACGTGCCAAAGTATGCAAGCGTGCACACACACTTGTGCACCTTGCAGCAAACCCACTCCCTTTATGATCCGGCGTGGATTCCACAGCAGACAGGATGTCACACTTCTAAGATAAGACTTTGTGATTAAGCAGGGCGTGTTAGACGTGTCGAAAGTGCACCGTCTATGTACTGCCTTCCAGTGCTTGTATTATCTAGGCACAGGCCTTACTGCGATATCGAGAGGGTGGCAGTGGCTCTTATTGAAAGTCAGATATGATTTTATTAGGAGAGCTGCAGAGTGGTGTACAGGCCGGGATCTGTCAGATGTGCCTCGCACGGGAATCGCACAAAGGATCGAGTCACGGAGCAGCATATGTTGAAAAGGTCTGTCCGTAGCATGTGTCTGGCAGAGCCGTGGTGGGTGTGTATCTCTGTTAGGAGTGTTTGCGGCAGAGACAGGAAGGGTGGAGTGAGAGCAGTCTTCTCAGTTTAAGTCTGTCTGAAAATCCTCAGTTTCACTTCCTGTGTCTGCAGGCCATCGCCGTTTGTCTCTATGAATAGAATCTTTTTGTCAGACTTTTGTGTGTAAACCATTTTTACACATATATGGAGAAGAAAATCCTGAAAAGAGCATGACCACGAGGTTACCACTGAATCCCCCGCACCACGAGCGCTGTGCAAAGACATTCAGTTCTTTAAAAACGTACATAAGTCTTGCAAAGACAAACGGGGAAGTGAAACTTTTAACAAGACTGACACTGCTACACTCTCACTGCACTGACCTTTAAACGGTTAACTAACATATATACTTGTGAAGCTGGGCACAATCTGAGATGGAAAAGGAACGCTAGAGCAAGATCCCAGTGTTGATGAAAGCTGTGCTTTCTTATTGTGTTGTACTCACAAACACAGAATCAGTCTGACTACAGAAACATGTTCAGTTTGTTTTAATCATTCCCTGCATGCTCCGATACACCGACAAGACGAGCAACACTAGCCGATCCTGTCTGCTGACGTCTGCTGAAAACCATGACTGAACACGGCGGACGCACACGCTCTTTCTTGACAGCCCACTGTCACCACCACATTGTTTCCTTTGCTGCCACTCCCTCCTCTTGCTCGTCTTCCCCTGAACCTCCACCCACCTACCCAGCTCTTTTCGTCTATCTGTCTGAGAGCGTTTCCTGTGTCATAGATTACAGGATGTCCTCTACAAACAAGTTAGATTCCAGCTGCAGAGAAAAGCGAGCAAAACAGAGCCTCGCAGAAACATACTTGCAGCACAGCCTCACAGAACCTGACAGCTGGCTTCAACTAAACAGTTACATTAAAAAGAAAACGTCACTGAGTGGTTTTTTTTGACTCATACACAAACATTAGTGCAGGCATTAAACTGTGCTGAATGTTGTGCGTTTCCTTGGAAAATCAATTTCCTTTTGTGATTTCTGTTTTGACTGTGTATCAGGTGGTCAGACCGCAGATGAATCAGAGGCAAACAGCTTGCACGAGTAAGGAACCAAAACAGGTCACCTAACCCAAAATCCACCACATGCCAGGCTGACATGAAAGGGGCAAATAACTCTGCTTCTCCTTCGCTCAGGAGCCGCACCCTGCCTGTGACCTGACTTTGGCCTCACTGCATGTCTTGCTAAGGGGCCCGCTGCAGTGGAAAGGGAGGGGCTCTTCCTGAAGACAAAGCGGGAGCTTAGCTGCCTTTGTACATGAGAAGCCACAAAACCCAACATATGCTGGGGAAACAAACAGGTGTGAGACAACATGCTCCATTTTTGATGCAAATAAAAAGGACGGACCCTGATGCTCTGGGATCAGTTCATTGGCTCTGGATGAACAAACAATCTCACTAAGTGGCTTTTATTCAAGAGATATGTGAAGGTGAACTCCTCTGTGTGCAGACTGTGTGTGTGTGTGTGTGTGTGTGTGTGTGTGTGTGTGTGTGTGTGTGTGTGTGTGTGTGTGTGTGTGTGTGTGTGTGTGTGTGTTTCAGTGTGCGTGTGTTTCAGTGTGCGTGTGTTTCAGTGTGCGTGTGTTTCAGTGTGCGTGTGTGCGCACACGCTGAGCTTCAGTTTTGGTTGGTAGTTCGACCCACCATCACCTCCTTGGCCGACAGGTCACAGAGAACAATCGTGCCTCTGTCCTCTATGGAGTAAACAGAAACACACTTTACATAATTACAGCACTGCATCAGATCACTCTTATTATTCAAGACTTCCCAGTGTGCTGGGGTGCAGTTTTCAACATGAACTGGTTTGCTGACTCCACTTGAAATGGCCTCATCTAATATTCACTTTGATGTGGTGCAAAGTCATTTCTCCTGCACTCAGCACATAAGTAACTGAGTTTTTCTTTTTTTGGGAAGTTTTGAGTTAGAAGGAACAAGTAATAAGTTGTTGAGTTCACTGGGTAACAGACAACTACCAGCTGTATACAGAGAGGAGGCCCATGCACGCTGGATATAAACACAGACTAGGACAACTGACACCGACGGCCAAGGACTCCCTCCTATTATCCTTCTATGAAGTCTGCTCGAGCCTACCATCATGTGCAGTTGCTCCAATGTAAACTGGCAACAGTGCAGTCAAACCAGGCTAAACAGGACATCGGTGCAGATGGAGATTATAAAGTCTAATCCCCCCTCCATCCATTCTCTTCCAATCATCAGGGTTGCCTATCCCAGCTACCATGGAGCAGCACCCTGGACAGGTCACCAGTCTGCCCCAGGGAGTGACCAATTAACCTGACCCCACTAACTGCATGCATTTGGACTGTGGGAAGAAGAACCCATGCAGATGCCTTGTTGCTGTGAGGCAACATTGTGCGACGTGTTGCCCTAATCCCCATCTGAGACATCATTTACCCCATCAGCTGTGAAATTTCTACACTGCCAGTTACCCCTTCTTCCTGGAACTTTGACCCAATGTTAGATCTGACGATTCTGTTTATTTGAAATGGACATGTTTTTCCCAGGAAAGATGTGGCAGCAGGTCTGTAGTTGTTTTTAGGCCTTTTCCAGGAAGACTCCTGAGAGGCTAGTAGACAAAACAGAGGGCCAACTTCCCAGAGACGGTCTAAAGTTCAAACACTTGTAGCAACTAACCAATACAACCCCTGTACAACACTAACAGGCCAAATATAATGGTTAAATTACATACTTACATCCTCCTAGTTCATGTCCTTTGTAGACATGAACTATACTATTTCAGGAGTCTCAAAATCACCTGACCCTCTAAAGGGAACGCGGCGCCTCCGTCTCAAACACACATCAGTAAAATTAAAACCACCAAGTCTTTTTAATAGGTCATAAAAACCTATAAACTGACAGATTTGTGACACCTCATGGAGGGCAAGCTTTCATTTAGAGCACCAAAACTGTCAGTTTCACATGACAAGACTGATAACTGTGAGAGGAAGCATAACGAGAGGGAGGACAACACACGTATTGTGTTGTATGCAGGCCTTTCCCACTGGCGCCCTGGAGGCCGTGCAGATCCACACACACACACACACACACACACACACACACACACACACACACACACACACACACACACACACACACACACACACACTCTTACACTCTTTAGGAAGGGAGAGGGGTCTCCATTTCCTGTCGCCAAATTTGCTTTGGCAACTCTCTCCGTGGGAATGGTGAGAGACCAGCTCCGCTGAGCCACAGAGTGCTGCAGATTAGCTTTCCATCCTCTCAGTGGGGCCAAACCCCCCAAAACACAGAGAGAGAAAGAAAAACTAAGATGGAGATAGAAGAGAAAAGGTGGGGGTCAGGGTAAGCACAGACATATGGGTATTTCCAGAGCTGTGCTTTATTATTCTCTCCTTAGTTTTGCAGTTCAGAGGGAACTGCTACTGCTAACGTTAGCAGATGCATTGATGCTGCATGTTGGATTTGAAGGACTGACAGTGAACTGTTGTATAATACAAAAGTGTTTTATCTCTTTCTTTTCTTGAGCGTGCACATGAATTCCTTTGTGTGTGACGGTGCCACATCGAGCTCTTTCAGAATAAAGAAACCAAAAAATGCCTAAAATATCGTTGTGATGCAGAGAGGCAGAACCACAAATTATGGACATTATGTGCTAGCAAGCACAAAGACTTGTGGAACTACTTATACATTTCTCCCCATACTCTAAATGTATTTAAAGTATGGTCCATTGCTATGCTACATTTGCCTTTAGCAGCGTGTCCATCACAGCCTACATTATGTATGTATATGTATGCTTAGCCAGTCCATCCATTTATTAATGTCACAAAATGTGAATCAAAAGATGCAAAATTAATTCAAGTCATTTTTTATACAACAGTGACTCTGACTGGCATTTAGTAACTTATCAAGGCTCCTGTTAACAAAGTGAGAAAAGAACCCTACAGCAGGGCTACATGATGTCACACAGTGGGTGTTTCCTCGGTTGTGTGAGTGTTTGCATGTATGCACTTCATGTTTCACACAAAGACGTCTAAATGATTATTATGCTATGATATTAGGTGACAAATTTAAACCTGTACAAGCTGCAGACTGTTCAGCTGGAGGATGTTTCAGGTAAAGTATCAGCTGTTCTCATATCTCAGCTTGATTGTCAAAGGCGATGATGAGCCAGACTTGTGTTTGGAGAACTGTGGGATAGCACGGAAGAGAAGGTTGAAGAGCGAGGAGGAATGTGCTGATGAAACAGCTGTCCCATTTTAAAGATGGCCAGATGTGAATTATGGGTAATGAGGGCAGGAGTGTGTCTGTGTGTAGGCTGCAGAAATGGGAAATGCAGAGCGTACATCATATTTCTGCTTGGTGTGTAGTGTGCCTCAGGGCTGAGGTCGCTAGTGAAAAGGTCACATGGCTGAGCAAATTCATAAGTAGCACTGTGTGTGTGTGTGTGTGTGTGTGTGTGTGTGTACTGCTGCTAACTGGACTGGTGTGCAAGAAGTTGTTCCTTCACACACACACACACACACACACACACACACACACACACACACACACACACACACACACACAGTGGTTTTCCAAATTACTGGCACTGGAACAGCAACAGGCATTCTGGGTGCCTCCGTTCAGACTGTAGCACATGCCTTAACATGTGACAGCCACACACATGTTAAAGCACTCACATACACACACACAGAATAATTTGCACACTCCTAAATACACACAGTGTGCACAGGTTTATGAATAAGTAAAAACACGCCCACTCTCAAGCATCAGAGCTGGCAGCTCTGTTGTAATAATGTGAGAGTCACCGTGAATCTCTGCAGCACTGAACATGGCAGCATGCAGCTGACTGAAAACACACTTATGTCACACTCTGTGGAACGGCTTCTCCACAGACCAGAGATGATATCGTGGACCTTTTTGGGGTCCATAGTTTAAAAAAAAAAAAAACGTCCAGCTTTGACACTGGCCTGGCACATCTGGTCCCCACTCATTGATTCCATTACTTAGTTGGGGGTGGTCAGCTGCAGTCACCCTCTGGTCCTTGCAGGTGGCTGGGGTGGTCTCTGGGGCTATGGCAGTCTGGTGCCTTCCTGGGGGCTGGAGAGCTGCCGTTTTGGGGCATCTGTGCGTCTGCCTCGGCTGGTGGTGGTTGGTGGCTGGGGTGGGTGCTGCCTTGCAGTCTTGGGATGTGGGGCCTGGGGGGCTTGTGGTAGCAGGTGCTGGCACAGGGCCAGGTGGCTGGCCTCCTCTATGCGGGTGCAGGCGCAGGGCAAGGGGCCCTGGTGCCCGAGGTTACCTGATTTTCTGGCTGTGCGGGAGCGATCTGCAACCTTTGGCTGCTCGGGGAACAGTCGGAGAGGGAGCCGTTGAGATGGCGGTTTGGGGAAGTGGCTTGTCTTGGACTGGGGCCAGTCTGCCTTTTTGGTCTTCAGTGTTGGTTGAATCGGTTACTGGTGTTGGGGCTCTGCGTCCGGTGGAGTCCCCAGAACTGGGGCCTGTCTGCATCAACTACACTACCCATTGCAGTGGGAGCGATGGGTTCAGGTGATCCGGGGTGTTGACACAGGTCTCCACAATTTTAATAGGACAGTTATTGTTTACACCTCATAGAGGTCACCTTCAACACTGACAAGCAGGGAGAGGAGCAGGCAGGTCTTTCCACAGTATTTAGTTTGCTGTAGTGTTGACAGCAGAGCAGCAACAGAGGGACTCACTACTCAAAGAAAGAACCTGGCCCCCACTGTACCTGTCAGTCTCTACTTGGCTAACAGATGGACTGTGCCTATGGAGCGCTTATTGTATGAGAGGGAATGCCAAGAATTTCATGGAGGCTGAATATGACCGCCTCACCTCCTTTTCTGAGAAATAATGTTAAAAATCATTAATAATGGGGGGGAAGGAGCTTGCAGCAGCAGAGTGAAGCTGCAGAGACAAGTCATACTGATAAATCATAACCAACATCTAAAACAAAGCCTCTGGTCTTCTAAAGGGAGATCCAAGACGAACAACCAGAACAAACCTGGTGCTCCCAAACTCTGCACCACATTGTTCCTGCAGGACGTTTTCCCTCATCTGAAGGACTTGGCAAAGCTTTGTGTTGTCTGGATCTATGTCACGTTAAAATTCGACATCACTGTGAGTCCAGCATGTATCCTTGAGCTGGCAGTTTGCTGTCTGTGGATCCTCCAGTCAGAGAGGAGCATGGGTGGGGGCTCGCAGTTAGTCTCCCATCATCTTGCAGGCATCATTAGGCCTGATAAAGTCTTTGTCCCTGGTGCATTGCACTACCAGGACCAGGACAGATGCCAATTACAGTCTTAACCTTTCTCTTGCACTTCCTGTCTCTACTTCACTGACTCCTCTAGCTGCAGGGAGGCGGGGCCGATACAGATGCCACCTCACTGGAGACACTGAAAGCTGCCATCACTGCACACATGTAACACGCAGTGCTTCTGCTACATGGACACAGCCATCAATGGGCCGCCTTCACAGGTTCACTGTATCTACAATGCATAATTTTCATTTGACATGTTCAACCTGTCAGAAATGACACATGTGCTGTTATAACAGACGGTAACCAAGAGGAAAAACAACCTTTTAGTGAACTGCAGAACTGGTCGTGCCTCGGTCACATGTTGGACAGAGGACCAGATCTCTTCATCAAAACTGTGAGACTGTGCTGTGAGGCCTGAAATGAACCCTAATAAAGTTACATCAAAAACGTTCAGGCCAGATTCATTATTAAACATGATGTAATAGTTAACAAGAGTTACAATGTTCACAAATGTGCTTGTTTCTGGTTCTAGTTCACTTTTAATTGCAACAAGGAGGGTATGGAAGAAATAGCAATGTCTGATCACATATAAAGCAAATGCTGAATGAGCTGAATAACCAACAGCTACACAGGCTGAACTGGTGAACCTGGTGTGTAGTCGGCTCGATGCTTACACTGCACAGCTCTAATATAAATAAAACGTCTCACGGGGAGATAATTTGCAGATGGAGTGGTCTGCTGTGACTCAGTAGCTGTAAATGAATTGTTGATCACATAAACAAGCCTCTGGCACTTGAGACAGCAAAGCTGATATGCTGAGTTGGAGGATAATGAAAGGTGTGAATGTAACGATGTGTGAGCCGTAACCACACTCAGGTCGGAGAGCCGGAGGAAACTCAGCGGCTTTGAAGAAATGACAAGAAATGTATGTGTGATGATGACACAGACTATGGGTGCATGTTATACTGCAATCATGTTTCTCATTCAACAGCAGTGACGAGCTGCAGTAACAAACGACACAAAGATCCAGCCCTCGTCACGGACGGGCTGACCTTTCCCTTAAGAGTGACCTGGTGAGAGTCAGACGTGGCGATGTGATTAGGAGTGTGTGAGGGGTGGACATCAGATGAGGTCAGCAGTGAGTCCAGTGCTAGTCAAACATCGGATTACAAAAAGCTGCCACAGAGACGAGGTTCAAACGAATGAGCGAGAAACAAAGTAATCTAGCCTCAACGTTTACATCACTGAGAGGATGTGGATGTGACTCCAACTTAACTTTACAGTTATCCCCATCTCATCGAGTATCAGCAGGATGGGCTCAAACAAAGCCACAGTCCACAGCACACATGCCCTGTGTCAGATGATCTTTGCCGCCTCACAATATCATTCAGGTTGTTATGGTGCAGCTATGACACAGTTTGCATGTCCATCAGTCATCTATAGCAGCTACAGCTTGCTTACAACATTATCATAACTAGTAGAATATTTAGAATACAATAAATCGAAACGGGTTGAAATTCAGATATCAAAGACTGTGTCCATAGAAGAACCTTGTAATGCTCTCACACAGTCTGAGAGCAACTAATAATTCATGTTGAAGTGTAATGAATGTGTCATATTTGCCTTTTGACCCTTCAGCGGTTCTTTGTGCTAATCCAACTATTAAGGGTCCAGGCTGCGAGGGACCCGGGTCGCCGCTCTAAATAGTCTGACCCAAAAGTATCAGAACTGATTGCATCAGTCACAGATGAACACAAGCAAAGCTCGCCAAATCCCCTTTAGCCATGCTGGTTCTTGGATAATCTTGCTGTTTGCCCACTGACTGAACCCTTGTGTTACTCAAAAATCAGATGGGCAGAAGCTACGTTCGTTCCTTCGCTTCCTGTGTGCGTGGTAGGATGATGCACACCCTCCAGTTTCAGACACCGCGACTAGCCGCTCTCCTAACCAGGCTGCTGTCTGAGAGGCCCTGATTTTTAGACAAACCGCCCTCACAGGCAGACAGCAGCTCACTGTGCGCTGCATAAAAAGGCGGCTATATTTATTGATGGCAGTGTTTGTTGTAGTTGGGCATTAAGTGGGCCCGAGTACAGTCGCACTAATGGATCTGCAGACATACTCGGTCAATACGAGCGCTACACTGAGCCAATCATCTGATGTGGAGAAACAAGCTTTTACACATGCTGGCTGCTGAAATGCAAGCTGTGGTCCTCAAGTGTCATTATGTAGAGAGACAGAGCACAGTCAGGGTGTGGTAGGGTTAAGTGAATGAAGTGTGCTGTGTAAAATGCAAGTGCCTACATGCACAATATAAATATGAAGCTATACAGGCTGCAGAAAATGTTTGCCAGGAACTTTAGAGACTAATTACTTTGTGTGGTATACACACAGTCCTCACTGCTGCTCTCATGCATTATTTCCAACCCGACCCTCCCTCCATAGGCACAAACAAATCTCCACACAGCAATGTAACGTGTCAAGATTACACCAGGAACATGCTCCATCCCACGCACGAGACGCAGAGGACAGACGATGCTTCTCCTCTCTGAGACGCAGAGGACAGACGATGTCTCTCCTCTCTGAGACACAGAGGACAGACACTGTCTCTCCCAGCACACCTCTATTGCTGGTCCACGGTGAAGACAGCCCTCCTGCTTCTATTCCCACCACAGTGCAGTCATGTACCTGTGACAGCAGACAGTGCTTAACCACTGATCTCCTGTGACAGTTGGCCATCACACAGTAAATGCTGCAGCACAGCACTCTTCTCCATACATTTCAGTTTGGTTTATATAGCACCAAATAAAAACAGCTGTCCCACTGTGCTCTACACTGTAAGACCTTACAGTAACACACAGTTTGCATTAATACATCAGTTCCATGAGTTACAAACTTACAAACCGCGAAAAGGGCAGAGGCGATGAACCGGGCCAAAGAGACATCTATGTAAGCGGAAGTGTGCCAGACTAGAAGTTCGCAGTTGCAAGGTGAGAAATGAGAAGTGTTTCAGCGAGAGACATTAGGTCACGTCCTCCTAGAGCGAAGTGAGTGTCTCGGGGGCAGGAGAGACAGCCGCCATGTTCCTGCAGTGCTACAGCAGGAAACGGTGCCTGTTACACATTATGAGCTGAGTTCAAGCCAAGATTTATGTCCAGATTCATCCTACAGTGTGAAAGACTTCCATCTGCAGCTGTAACAGTAGTTTGGTTTTAAAGAGTCAAACTCTGACAGTTATAGCATGGCTATGGTCACAGACTCTCCAATGAGCCTCTTTGACTCAGCTGAGAGGAAATGTGTGCAGCTGGACGTGTGCTTAATATGCCAACATCACACCTCAGTGCGAGGCCCGGTGACTGCTGGCCCAGTCAGGGACTGCAGGCGTAATGGTCCGGCTTGTTAGCGAGCACTCCAGTTGTGCAACGTGATGGCAACGCTCGCGACAGCACACTCATCACTAATGACGTTGTGCCTGTGGGAGCAAACTGGGAGCTTTCTTTTTCCTCTTCCTAATCAGCGAGTCCAACCGTCGTACCTGCAGCTAACTCCACTGCACTGCTGTAGGCACTGTTAAAGTTTTACTGTCCAGTAGAGCTGGGCGATATGAGATTTTTTCATATCACGATATGTTTTTTTCATTTCAGGCGATAACGATATCTATCACGATATAAGCCAAATAACTATATTTGTAAGATTTAAATGTGCCGTTGCTCACAAGTAAAATGTGAAATAATCAGCAGCTTGTTTTTATTTAAATATTTATTTCCCATAATAAGTTCAACAGGGTAGATGTACTTAAGGAACATGAGACTTTTTCAGATAAATAAAGACAAATATTGCAAACTACACAAAAGGCAGCCGCTAAAGCGTTTAAGTTTCAAAATAGAACAAATGAAACAGACTAAATTGTCAATTCCACTTAGAAACAAAATATTGATTCTAAAAATAAATCTTAGTTTGTTTTACAGAAGAACAGACAAAACTGACTAACTTTTGTCAATATCAAATAAACTGAGAACTAAAAGGAAATTCTCAATCTCTCCTTGTTGTATAGCTTAGCTTTTCAAACAGTTTTAACAGTTACTTTAGTCTGACAAAAGCCGAATGACGAATTAGCGCTTCCAGTCAGAGACTGAGGCTACGTCCACACGTACACGGGTATTTTTGAAAACGGAGATTTTCCGTTTTCGTTTTAAAAAATAATCCCGTACACACATAAAGGCAGAAATGAAGGAAAACGCTGCTATGAACATGCCAAAGCAGCAGGTGGCGCTAGATTCCTAACCGTGCCGAAATGTTGGCCAATCAGAAGTCTAGAAGCCTCGGTGGGAAAAAGTAAACAAAACTGGGGCATAGAAGCAGAACCGAGTTGTATGTGTGGACGGACAGTAACTGTGTGTATATGTAAGCATTTAAACACTGCAGAGAGTAGAATTAACAGTAACAGTATTGTAGAAATTCATTTCACCGAAACAATAACGTGGCGCACAGTGTGACGCATGCACCAGTTTATTGTATTTCCAGACTTGCTTTCGGCACAATTTACAGTGCACGCTACTCTATTTTTTGTCAGACTTGAAATAGCCGAAATACCTTCACACTACGGAACTTCTATGGCTCTTCCGTTTGACAATCTCTCCGGCATTGGAACCATCATCTGTTTTCTCTTCGGTCACGCTCGGTTGATTTTTCTAGTCGGCACACTCATTTCCTCCATTACGCGCTGGCTGCTTCCCAAACAAACACACGTGCGGCTTGGCACTTGTGCTGTACGTAACAAGTCACGCGACGTGACGCTGCGGCTGTGATTGGTTTGGCTCTGCGCTACTTAATTTGGATTGGCTGGCCTTTTTTTTTTTTTTTTTTTTGAGGACAAGAGCGGCGAGGTCTATCGCGATAGCTTAATTTCTCTATCGAGTAAAAGTTATATCGCGATACATATCGTTATCGTTCTATCGCCCAGCTCTACTGTCAGACAGAGCAACACATTGGTATCTATAGTATCTCTGGGGCCACAGAGTACCAGATCTGGTAGGTCCAACATTGGCACCCTGTGCCTTTCACAGATGATTCACCCTGAGCTCGTGTGACAGACACTAAAGGGCCCGTATCAGAAATCAGCAGTGACATGTTGACGTAGTGTAGCCTGGGTTAATGTTAGACCCCGTCAGACACAGGAAGCACAAATCAATGAGCACCAGAGGCTCCCCGAGGCACAGCATGGGAGGGGTGAGGGGGTTACTGTAAATCAATTGTTGGCCAATTCATTTTCCATCGATAGCATCAGAATAATGCCGTGCTTTAATAATCAGGGCCTGGACAGTCAGCTGCTGGGACACAGGGCAGTGGCCCACATTTCCTCTTCTCTATTGCATTGCTGAACACGTGTGCACCTATTCATGTGTGCACAGGGGCATTAGCATGAATTATTCAATACAATGTGTCATTTGTTTTTATTATGGCTGGATAAGAGTGTGCGTTGTGTGTCCTTGGCTGGTGTGTAGCTTGCAGAGCTGCAGCTATCAATTAATCAGGCAAGTAGTTAGAAATGTGTTTGCTATTAATGGGGAAAGAGAACAGACTGATCATTGGTTTCCATTTAGGAAAGTGTTTTCCTTCTGTCAGTGGAAGTTACACTGCTTCTGTATTTTAACATGTTGCAGTTTGTTGAACAGGTGGTTTCAGTGAGTTTTTTCCCAGTACAGGTTTCTGTGTTTCCTCTCTGCTTTACACATCAGGTCACATTTTGGTTGCACACATGGGTGAAATGCTAACGAGGTAATAACTGGGCACTACAGAGTTTCAATGAAGCGTTGAAGCTAAAATCTTTCCTGGAGGAGTTTTTCTTTAAGAATAGTCACTGGAGTTACTCGATGAATAGTTGTAGCGTATACAGTGGGGCAAAAAAGTATTTAGTCAGCCACCGATTGTGCAAGTTCCCCCACTTAAAATGATGACAGAGGTCAGTAATTTGCACCAGAGGTACACTTCAACTGTGAGAGACAGAATGTGAAAAAAAAATCCATGAATCCACATGGTAGGATTTGTAAAGCATTTATTCGTAAATTAGGGTGGAAAATAAGTATTTGGTCACCTCAAACAAGGAAAATCTCTGGCTCTCACAGACCTGTAACGTCTTCTGTAAGAAGCTTTTCTGTCCCCCACTCGTTACCTGTATGAATGGCACCTGTTTGAACTCATCATCTGTATAAAAGACACCTGTCCACAGCCTCAAACAGTCAGACTCCAAACTCCGCCATGGCCAAGACCAAAGAGCTTTCGAAGGACACCAGGAAAAGTATTGTAGACCTGCACCAGACTGGGAAGAGTGAATCTACAATAGGCAAGCAGCTTGGTGTGAAGAAATCAACTGTGGGAGCAATCATCAGAAAATGGAAGACATACAAGACCACTGATAATCTCCCACGATCTGGGGCTCCACGCAAGATCTCATCCCGTGGGGTCACAATGATCATGAGAACGGTGAGCAAAGATCCCAGAACCACACGGGGGGACCTGGTGAATGACCTGCAGAGAGCTGGGACCAAAGTAACAAAGGTCACCATCAGTAACACACTACAACGGCAGGGAATCAAATCCCGCAGTGCCAGACGTGTTCCGCTGCTGAAGCCAGTGCATGTCCAGGCCCGTCTGAAGTTTGCCAGAGAGCACATGGATGATACAGCAGAGGATTGGGAGAATGTCATGTGGTCAGATGAAACCAAAGTAGAACTTTTTGGTATAAACTCAACTCGTCGTGTTTGGAGGAAGAAGAATACTGAGTTGCATCCCAAGAACACCATACCTACTGTGAAGCATGGGGGTGGAAACATCATGCTATGGGGCTGTTTTTCTGCCAAGGGGACAGGACGACTGATCCGTGTTAAGGACAGAATGAATGGGGCCATGTATCGTGAGATTTTGAGCCAAAACCTCCTTCCATCAGTGAGAACTTTGAAGATGAAACGAGGCTGGGTCTTCCAACATGACAATGATCCAAAACACACCGCCCGGGCAACAAAGGAGTGGCTCCGTAAGAAGCATTTGAAAGTCCTGGAGTGGCCTAGCCAGTCTCCAGACCTCAACCCCATAGAAAATCTGTGGCGGGAGTTGAAAGTCCGTGTTGCTCGGCGACAGCCCCAAAACATCACTGCTCTCGAGAAGATATGCATGGAGGAATGGGCCAAAATACCAGCTACTGTGTGTGCAAACCTGGTAAAGACCTATAGTAAACGTTTGACCTCTGTTATTGCCAACAAAGGTTATGTTACAAAGTATTGAGTTGTATTTTTGTTATTGACCAAATACTTATTTTCCACCCTGATTTACGAATAAATTCTTTACAAATCCTACCATGTGAATTCATGGATTTTTTTTTTCACATTCTGTCTCTCACAGTTGAAGTGTACCTCTGGTGCAAATTACTGACCTCTGTCATCATTTTAGGTGGGGGAACTTGCACAATCGGTGGCTGACTAAATACTTTTTTGCCCCACTGTATGTTGCCTCATGTGCTGCACTGCATCCAGTTTAGTCCCAGAGACGAGCGACAGATGGGCTGTGATCACATTCAAAGCTAAGCTCAAACCTCATGCTGATCCAAACAGACAGAAAACTGAGACAAATACTGTCACATCTATAATATATGAGTGTAAGGAGAAAAGAAGACAAAAGATTACTTGGCTCAACAGAAATCAGAGTTACCCTAAACTGGCTTCAATCGATGAGTGAGGGAAACGATGCTCAGGTCAAACCAATGAGCTGGGTGTTATAAGAAGAGAGGGACCACAGGAGCAGAATGTCAGTGTCAAGGCAGAAACTGAGGATAAAGTTAGTGACCATGGCTGTGACGATACCACTAGACAATTTAATTTTTGACAGCACAGAGAACATTTTCACCCCAACCTGCAAAAATAATGACCAACAGGTCATTTCTATAAAAAGTCAAGTTAACTTTATTTTAAAAAGTAACAATTTTAGATGAAGTTTAGAGGTTTTATTCAGTTTACAGATGATGATCGTTAAAGTAAAACACATCTGCGAACCTACGAATGAACCAAGGTTACAACAAACAATTCCTCACATGTAAATAAAATTAATTTAATGAACTATTAAGTGTGAATTATGTGTGCCATTATTTATGTTGAATTAAAGGACGTATTAAAGAAACAGTGCTCCTGCTGCTGAGTAGCAGAGATGTTAGCTACTTGATCTTTTAGTGAGGGGAGAAGCTGTGTGTCTGCAGCACTGCCTTCTGAAGTGTTTCCAATGATGATAACCATTCAATATTAATCTTAGTATTGACTAATATCTGTGTACTGATGGTTTTTGACATCCCTACTAGTGACTGTTGTACTGCAGGACCAGCCCAAGCTTTAAATAACAGGGCCGGTATTTCAGCAGAGAGTCTGGAAACCACAGAGTTCAAATGTGAGCTCTATGTGACGTCATGTTTGTGTCCTATTGGGTGGGTGAGTAAAGTTTTTGGTGCAGGACCAGTAAAAAAAATACATGTACAGGTTAATTTGCTGAAACACGCACTCCTACTCCTAAAAGGAAATCTGACTTCAACCTGCACTGGCAGTAAAAGCTGAGTAAAACCAAAGAACAGGACCGAACGCAGTTTTGTCTCCTTATTTTGTCAGGGAACATTGTGTGTTGGTGAGAACACTAACTGCCACTCTGCTGTTAGCCTCAGTGCCCCACTTCCACCCGTAACACACATTCACACAATGAATGTGCCAGCCTCAACAGAGCCAGCGCCACAACCTTGGAAGTAATTTCAGGGTGCTAACACTAAACGATGGCCATCCCTGGTGTTTGAATCAAGCTCCAGTGTGGACCATCAAACACACACTCAGCAGACAACATGTATTTATACACGACTCTGTCTAAATACAGTGTTTGACAAGAGCAGCAGGAAAAAGGAACAAAGGTAAGAAAAGCAAATATGGCTGTGATTACTCACAGGTCTCAGGGAATCGCCATGGTTACTGGACTTCCACATACTGGAAACTTGGACAAAACTTGTCAGAGGCTAAGTTACTTTACATTATCTGTTAGGAAACCTAGATCCAAAGCTGTACTGAACCACAGGGAACAGAGGCAGTGTCTCTCTAAACGCTGGACAGAAGCGTGAAGACACTGAAGTCGTCCACAGGGCAGAGTGGACAGGGTGAAGTTGGGGTCATGTTGTTCTGTGCTCCAACGAGAGGGAAGAGTGGTGTCTGTTGGTGGAGTTCACCGAGAGGTGAGCAAACAGACCCGCGTCATAAACAAGTCTGAAGTTTATAGCCACTATTTGGGTTTGTTGTTCTGCCACATTCTGGGGGGTTGGGGATGGCAAAGACACAACAAGAGACGGGCCGAGCAGGGACGCCGTAAAAAACAAAGGGACGTTTGGAAATAAAACCAAATGGCTCACAGCGAGGCCAACTGGCCACTAAATGTTGGGGTCATTCAGAGAGCAGCTTCTCCAGGTCAACCTGCCATCCCAGGTTTGGCTCTCGTTCTGACTCCAGGTCAGTGCTTCAGCCACATACGTCTCCACAGCAGGAAACAACGTGCAAGCTTCCAGAAATAAACAAGAGAAATAACTGACAGGATGTAATCGTTGTGTGTGTGGGCAACGGCGTATCTTCTTCCCTCACTGGAATCTGTCTCCATTAAATGGTTTAGCATCAAGTGTGAGAGTCTGGGGGAGTCACTATAAACGTGGCCGTGCTTGGAGTTTCGAACACTCACTTAAAGAAGAGCTCAGCGAGGAGACTGGCTGAAGCAGGAGTTCTCTCTGGATCCTACAAACCCACACATGCTTTTGGGATTTGTCTCTACAACCTTGAAGAAGCCTGTTTATATCCAGGTGTGAGGCTGTGCCAGCAGGTGATGAAAGTTAAATGAAGTGCATTAGCAAACCTGGAAACAACTAGCTGCACGCTGCTGCACGCTGCTGTTGCCACAGCAAACAGGAAACCCCAGTGTGGACGCACACACACCAGGAACGTCAGACTGGCTGCTGTCTCACCAGTTTGTTTAGTGGGATGTGTTAACTGCCATGCTTTCAGATGCTCCACACTTGCACGTGGATTAGGGCCATGCCCTTATGACTAGCAAACAGGTCTGAAGTCACAGGAGTTTTAGATCTGGAAATACCACACGACTAACCATCTGGCTGGTGTGCTGAATGACAGCAGGGCTGCAGCTAAGAAATGAATCGACTTCAGGGTTAGGTTCACGTCAGTGAGGCCTGCTGCTCCCACTGGGCACAAGGATTTTTTTAGTTTATTTTATTCAGCGCGTTACCTGCCACCAGGTTGGCTACTGTGTCTCACTGACCTACCTTTGCTGCCATCCAACATACCTAAAAAAAGCTTGAAGAGGGTGAAGAAGTAGCTCAGTACTGCTGTAACATCCATCCAGAGATTAGGCCACAATAACAGGATGGTGTAAGAGTAGTTCTTAAGCTCACAGGTAGTATTCCCCCAAACGTGTCCCAGTGAGGGGGACCTGCCAACAACGTTAACAGTATAAATAGATCCATCATTATCAATGTGGGTTACCAGAGTCAAGCACAGTTCACTGTTTACTGGCAGTGAGCGATGGAGGAAGCTAATCAGGCAGCAGAGGACCAGAGCCGTCACCATGGCAACCAGCAAACCCGCGGCTTTGCCAGAGAAGCGTAGACTAAACTGTTAATACTGAGCCAAAGCAGATCCTGATGTGAACGACCTCAGAGAGCGGACACACAGACACACTGCCCACAGCAGGAAGCACAGGGGGCGGGGCCACCTCAGCCCTGGATTAAAGTGTGTCTACACACCAACCATGTGTGAGCGCTGGCACGTTTGGTGTGTGGGAGTGCTTTTACTGCAGGTGAGCTGCATACCACAAGCTCCACTGGCAATGGATGAACTGATAACAGACAGAGACATGACGTGCGCACACACACACACACACACACACACACACACACACACACACACACACACACACACACACACACACACACACACACACACACACACACACCAAGGAATCAGCAGAGCTGTATCCGCAGCCAGACGCTCACAGCTGACCTTTAACTCACTTCCCTCTAATTAATAAAAAGCACCCCATCAATCCAGCTTTGACACAGCAAACCTCAGCTCTGTTTCTGTCTCTCACACACACAAACACACGCACACACACTTATTCACTCACTATCAATCTCATGTCAGCACGCACTAATGCGCCTCATCATTCATTCATGGAGGGGAAATGGCATACACAAGCAGCAGCTTTGTTCAGAGCAAACAGTGGGATTAGTGCTGTTGGACTCAAGTGAAGCTCAAACTGGATCGAAAGGGACTCACAACAGTTTACACTGAGTGGAAGTGTCTTGCATGATGTTTATATTTTCTTCTGTTATATCAAAGTGACCGGTCGACCCATTGTTGTTAGTCTGAGCACAGATGGTTCTTCTCTGTGGAAGGCAGCAGAGATTGCTGCTATACAGGAGACTGAAACTACAACACACAGGAGGTCGTGAGCACTGACCACTCCCCTTCCTGCTCAGGCTCACCTTTCAATCATCCAGCATTTGATACAGGTCATGTTAGCCCATTGGGGCATATTGGCAAGCCACTGAACATGGTGCTTCAGATTACCTCACTTACCCCATCTTTAAAAGTTAAAATATAGTCAACAGTTAACAGTAAAAAACCCCGCCCAGTTAAGTGGAGACAGGGGTGTGTGGGAGGCTTGGGATTTATACAACACTTTCACATACACTCCATGCACTGTAAGTGCTTCAGGCGTGACGCAACAACGCCTGAGTGCGTGAGCACGGCAGAGAGCAGCAGAGTCAGGAGAACACGTTTTACATGCTGTCCATGGCTCGTTGATACACGCTGTCAGTGCACTGCAATCAATTTGTATGGTTATGTTAAGTTTACGTGTTGACTTCCTGACCCGCCACGAGGCTGAGCTCTCTTATTTTGAAAAGAAATCAAAGCCACCAACTTTTTCCCTTCATCGATTTGCACAAAACAGGCAAATGATTATAGAAATCCTCCAGACAGTGATTGTATTCATTGACAGCTCATTATACACGCTTGCTTCTTGCATGGCTGCTCAGCTTCAGTGAGGGCAGACATATGAACCTGATTCGCCATCTTTATTGGTGGAATAACGCACGACGTACAGCCGACAGCTTCAGTTTGTTGACAGCGTTCAGAAGTCTTGGTTTGCTGCGGTGGTTCAAAGAAGGAGCAACTGAAACACTGGCTTTGTGCAACAGCAGAGCAGCTTCTTTTCTGCTGCAAATACAGTGGGGCAAAAAAGTATTTAGTCAGCCACCGATTGTGCAAGTTCCCCCACTTAAAATGATGACAGAGGTCAGTAATTTGCACCAGAGGTACACTTCAACTGTGAGAGACAGAATGTGAAAAAAAAATCCATGAATCCACATGGTAGGATTTGTAAAGAATTTATTCGTAAATCAGGGTGGAAAATAAGTATTTGGTCACCTCAAACAAGGAAAATCTCTGGCTCTCACAGACCTGTAACGTCTTCTGTAAGAAGCTTTTCTGTCCCCCACTCGTTACCTGTATGAATGGCACCTGTTTGAACTCATCATCTGTATAAAAGACACCTGTCCACAGCCTCAAACAGTCAGACTCCAAACTCCGCCATGGCCAAGACCAAAGAGCTTTCGAAGGACACCAGGAAAAGTATTGTAGACCTGCACCAGACTGGGAAGAGTGAATCTACAATAGGCAAGCAGCTTGGTGTGAAAAAATCAACTGTGGGAGCAATCATCAGAAAATGGAAGACATACAAGACCACTGATAATCTCCCTCGATCTGGGGCTCCACGCAAGATCTCAACCCGTGGGGTCAAAATGATCATGAGAACGGTGAGCAAAGATCCCAGAACCACACGGGGGGACCTGGTGAATGACCTGCAGAGAGCTGGGACCACAGTAACAAAGGTCACCATCAGTAACACACTACAACGGCAGGGAATCAAATCCCGCAGTGCCAGACGTGTTCCGCTGCTGAAGCCAGTGCATGTCCAGGCCCGTCTGAAGTTTGCCACAGAGCACATGGATGATACAGCAGAGGATTGGGAGAATGTCATGTGGTCAGATGAAACCAAAGTAGAACTTTTTGGTATAAACTCAACTCGTCGTGTTTGGAGGAAGAAGAATACTGAGTTGCATCCCAAGAACACCATACCTACTGTGAAGCATGGGGGTGGAAACATCATGCTATGGGGCTGTTTTTCTGCCAAGGGGACAGGACGACTGATCCGTGTTAAGGACAGAATGAATGGGGCCATGTATCGTGAGATTTTGAGCCAAAACCTCCTTCCATCAGTGAGAACTTTGAAGATGAAACGAGGCTGGGTCTTCCAACATGACAATGATCCAAAACACACCGCCCGGGCAACAAAGGAGTGGCTCCGTAAGAAGCATTTGAAAGTCCTGGAGTGGCCTAGCCAGTCTCCAGACCTCAACCCCATAGACAATCTGTGGCGGGAGTTGAAAGTCCGTGTTGCTCGGCGACAGCCCCAAAACATCACTGCTCTCGAGAAGATCTGCATGGAGGAATGGGCCAAAATACCAGCTACTGTGTGTGCAAACCTGGTAAAGACCTATAGTAAACGTTTGACCTCTGTTATTGCCAACAAAGGTTATGTTACAAAGTATTGAGTTGTATTTTTGTTATTGACCAAATACTTATTTTCCACCCTGATTTACGAATAAATTCTTTACAAATCCTACCATGTGGATTCATGGATTTTTTTTTCACATTCTGTCTCTCACAGTTGAAGTGTACCTCTGGTGCAAATTACTGACCTCTGTCATCATTTTAGGTGGGGGAACTTGCACAATCGGTGGCTGACTAAATACTTTTTTGCCCCACTGTATACTTTCTATCTGTCGTGTCATCCTCGCCATGAATCCACACCCTCTGAATTCTTGGACTCAAATTTCCCTCGCCCCCCCGCCCGCCCGTCCTTGCACATGCTTTTCTCCCTTTTTTTTCACTCCTTGTACTGCTCAGAGTCTGGCATGGCCTGTGTTTTTCACCATAGAAACCGACATAACACACCAGCACAGCCAAGCCTGGGCTCAACAAACAGACCAAATAAAATCAATCAGTCAGTCGGTGTGTGCAAAAGCCTTTTCTCTTCACTTCACAGCACTTCCAACAGGACGAGGAGGGTCAGGGCCAGGCTGCGCACATTTTTGACATCATTCTGGTGTTGAAGCCAGACGCAGTTTGACATAAAACAAAAGCAGTCACATACATCTGCCCCAAACATTTCTGCAGATGGAGACTTTATATTTGTATTTAATATGACTTGTTCTGACTGTCCCAGGCCCATCCACATAACCTGCTGAGATAGGACACTATTATGTCTATGACGTAATCTGATGATTCGACGAATCAAAACGCGCTGCTATGAGATCAATCTGTTCTTTTAACAACAATCTTGTTCTAAAAACACAGTCTGGCACCTTCTTGGCACCGAGGCAAAACTAAAATCTAACCAATTTGCTCCCATTCCTATGATGTAATCCCCGAAAATGTCAGATATTTGTTTTAGTTATGTAAGCCTTCCTCAGCCCTCTCCAAACCCTCCACTGTGTCTGCCAGATGGAACAAATGACGAATCTCAAGACGTTCGGCGTTTCCTGGCCAGAGCAGTGCAAGTGTGTGTTTGTGTGCGTGTGCATGTGTGTGTGTGTGTGTGCGCGTGTGTGCGTGTGTGGAAAAAACAGCAGTGAAGTGTTGGTGCTCCTGCCTCCATGTCTTTCTCGGTGTACGTGGAGATGCACCATCAGTGATGCCAGAAAACTGTTCACATTATTATAAACCACCAACAGCAAAGAGTATCAGTCATGTCCATGTGACTGGATTTAGGAGGACTAAATCCAGTGTGTTCTTAGGAGGACACACAGACTCAGCTGACAGTGGCCAGCGCCAGGGCACCCGGTCATCCTATCACTGAGGACAACCAGCTTCTCTGCCTGGAGACAACCCTGCAAGCAACTGGTGTATCCATGCTAGGAGAAAGGAAGGAAAGGGAGGGAGGACTCCTGCCGAAGGTGCCTATGGGAAAAGTGTACATGACTCTCAGACGAGAGGCAGAGAGAAGGTCGGTGGCAGAAAATCTCGTGGACCATCAGCTGTCTGTTAACACGTCCCCTTCTCTTCCTTATCCTTAAACACCATGTGCCATCCCCTCGTCCCATCTGTCCCTAACAAGTGAATATTACTACAAGGGGTATGAGACTTTAGCTTGAGGCTAATCTTTCATTTCAAACCAATTCCTTCAAATGAAAGACTGACAGAGCTCCAAGCTGCATTTACTGACTATGAAACCTAGATCTAGTAGATCTAGAAAATAGAAATTTGGGGGAATAAAATGCAGAATGACACTATTTTTATAGCTAATGGGTCCTTGTTCAGCTTCTTTATGTTTCTTTCTAACAGTGTAGTCTGTCTCCTTCTGCATACACATTTATGTGAACTACCAGATCTTTTCTGTTGTCCTTTCCACCCTTCTTATTTCCCCAACGTCTGCAGCCATGATAGTTACATAATTGCTTTGGTAAACTGTGTGACCCCCCCTCCTCCTCCAATCTCACATCACACTGATCTGTTATGTCTGAGGCCGAGGAGACCAGATTCCCAGACACACATATCACAGTGGGTGTTTTTAGGGCAACAGTTACTTTCATGTGTCGCTTTGAAGAACAAAAATAGAAACTAATTCCTTCAAATCAAAGATTGAATGTTGCAGGGCTGTCGTTTCTATGGTGAGAAACTCAGTGAGATAAAGTCTCCCGGGCTGTAATCTCCATTCTATCAGGTAAACACAATGCACCGCAGCTCCTCAGTGCGCCCTCCCCTCAGTGAGCTCATTGTGTTTGGCTGTGTGGGCTTTACTGGTACTGGTGGACCCAGCTGTCTTTCTCATGCTCACACTGGTTCCACAATGTAAGGCCTGACCAACAGCTCTGGATCGCCATAAAATATTGTGTCCATAGTTACCTTTATGGTAAGGTAGGCTGGTGATTGGTTTGTAGGATGATCACTTTAACCTGTAAAAGCATGAACTCTTTCATGTCATCGATTTTTAATTTGGGACCTGATGAATGTAAAAACAAAGAACTACCAGATTTTTTTTTTTACCTGATTTTTGTTTCTGAGAGAAATGAGATCCAGATATGAGGACATATTTCGATAGAGCAGTGGCAGCATAATGTCCTCGTAAGTGGATATCAGGCCTTTGTGGAGCAAAATTTTGTATTTTGGTCAAAACAACCCCAAATGTGATGTCCACATATGTGGACGCCAGGTCCTAGGAGGTTAAAAATCTCCCCCTGACATCAATCAGCTCTGCTTTGAGATTTCCAATTAAACAAAGAGTAAACTGGATTTTTTTAATATCCTGGTAAAACAGGGAAAACATGAAATTTAAGACAACCTTCCACCTTCTGTGGACACTGAGGGAGCTGCTAGCCTTTGTCCTTTTTAAATGAGTCATTAGAACAAACTGTTACAAATGTAAGGTTGGCGGCTTCTTCTCATCCTGCCAGAAGGTCTAATGCACCAACTATATGTTGTTTGGTACAAACAATGTGACACATGGGGGATTTAGGGACTTTTCAATACAGACACTTCCTGCTTGTCATTTATTAAACTTCTAATGCAAATAGTCCTTTTTACCACATTTGTTCAGTTTGACACGAGGCCTGGTGGCTGCAGCACTGGCTCCAAAAATCCAAACTCATTTTCCCACTGGGAGACTGCGAAAGGTCACGAGCAGAGGGGAAAAGCCTAAGCTAAAGAGTAAAAAGATGGAACATCTGTCTTTCTCTTAAAGGACAAAGGAAATAAATGTGTTGTGTCCAGAGTGTACCAGCTGGAACTGGTGGACATTTTCCACTCACTGTGCTTCCCCAGAGGTATCTCTCTTTCCTCTCTCAGGCTCTCTCCTGAACTCTCTTTTACTTATCATTGTACAGTCTGCTAATTTTATCTTCACAAATACAACACAGAGCGATAAGCCCCCTACATATGAACACCAAACAAAGCCGAGTGTGTGTGTGTGTGTGTGTGTGTGTGTGTGTGGGGGGGGATAAAGTTAGTGTGGTCGGGGGGAAGGGGAAAGGGAAAGGGGGCAAAAGCAAACAGTCCTTTCCTCCACTTCTTCATTCCTTCCTCCCAACATGAGGGAGTGAGATTGCAGCTGCAGAGCACACATGCAGCCAACAGCAGCTCGTTCATCACAAACACGGTGCTGTGAAAAAGTTTTTGTCTCCTTCTTCATTTCTTGGTTTTTGTCTAATCGTCAAACTTTAATGTGTCAGACAACCAAACACACTGACTGAGATGCTTTAAATAAGCTGTTTCTGCTCCAAACACGAGTCTGAAAAGAGGAGTGGGCCAAAATTCATTAGCAGTTATGCTTGATTGCAACACTCGCTGCCAAGGGTGGTGCAAGCAGTTATTAGGTTTAGTAATGACTTCTTCACAGAGGGACAGGTGATCCTCAATAAATGAAATCATCTTTGACAAACTGCATTCTGTACTTTGTACGTAATATAACATTAAAACTGGTCTGAAACATTGTGTGACACATTTTTTAAAAAAAAAGCTCTAATAACATTATAAAGTCAACCTACATTAAACTATTTAAACTATAATCTGTCCCACAAGTATTGAAATATTATTACATGCTGCCTACAGGAGCGTGCAGATTCACAGCACACTGTCCACAGTGCTGCAAGCACAGAGATCAGGACAGTGCATCTGTGGCTCAGCATTAGAAAAACAGAAACAAATATGCTGTTAAGTTAAAACCGCACATGAGTCTTCAGACGAGATGTAACTGCAGGGGCAGAGTTTACAAGCAGGAAGCAGGATGGACTCAGATAGCTGTGGTCAGTTTAAAGGAAGCTGAGGTGTTAATGGACCCAGACTGATAAGAGTGCTTAAGCCAATTAAGGGAGGAGTACAACCATCATTGCTTATCTGGCTTCATGTGTCTTTTTATGCAGTCGCCTACAAAGCCAACAGTTCTGTGTTATTTAACTGCATTAGTCATGTGAAATGACTTGCAGCACTGGAACGTGTGGGCCTGTGTTGCACTGATAAATAACAAACAGGTGCCGGGATGTTTCACAGGTTTATCGTTGCAGCCGCAGCTATCGGGGCCGAAAATTGACCGAACGTACGCATTTTTAAAGCCACAGCTGCATGTGAGCCCCACCTAAGCACCGGGGAGGGATCAAGCAGGCGGCACAGCACTGGCAGGTCTGCACTGGCTGCACTAAGCAGTGACGCTGATCGATTTCATTGTGCAGATTAGATTTGGGGAATGCAATGGGATGGAGCTGATGGTGCTCTGAGTGGAGGTGGGTGGGTTCATCATCATCATCAGGCGCCAAGTTGGTCTACTGAAGCCTTCCAAAGCCAACACACACACACACACAGGGGGGGGGAGGTGGATCGGTGGGTGGGGCCATATCACGACTGGCTGGGGGGTGCAGTTAGGCAGCTGTGAGCATTTCAGAAAAGATTAGCACCAGGTTCAACTGTAAACAATGAGCTCATTCTCTCTGCTAGAGCACCGCAGAACACACCACATCTGTTTTTGAACAAGCAGGCTCATTCAAGGCCCACACTGAGGTAATCAACACCCACACTTGTAAAAATTAAACTGGGGAAAACGCTGGAGACTTAAAGTCATGCATTGTCCTGCAGCTACGGGAAAAAATATGCACGACTAGTGTTCATTAAAAGGAATATTAATGAAGACTATAGCAGGGAAAGGCTTGGTGCGAGGGGGAAGGACGGTGGAAGGTTTCTCAAATGTCCCTCGCTTCTTAAAAATACCAGTGTGGTGAGCACTATCGGTTTCTGTCTGAATCCTCCAAGCTGTTTTTCTGACTATTGCAGAGCCCCTGGCAATATTGTTTCATCTATTAAAATGGTACAGGACTCTAAAAGCCATTGTGCACAGCACGCTTTAAAATGGATTGAGATTATTTCATTACACTGTAAAAAAAATCAGCTTTCCCAGATGTGACTTGCTGCAGATGCAGAAATCTTCAACACAAGCCTGCATCAGTAGGTCCTGCAGGAGCTTAGACCTGGATCACACAGAGCATTCGATGGTTAGCTTTACAAAAGGATCATTATGAGGAAACTTTTGATAAATGAAGTGGAGTATGGAACAACTGTGTCCAGGATTAACAGAGGTCCAGTTAAATGTCCTTACTACAGAGGGTGGAAACAGTAGACTGGCATGCTTTGACTCCACCGCTGGCCCCATCCCGTCCCTAAAAACAAAAGTATCATATGGCCAAGGAGGATTGTGAACCATTCAGCTCAGTTCAGCTCTAATTATATAGTGCCAGTTCACAACAGCAGTCACTGCACGGTTTCTTTACATCGTATACTTTACTGTATACAAGCCACACTGCAGCCCTGCAACTCCTTTGTCGTCTTTGACATGCTGGAGCTGTTTTGTGCAGAGATATGATGAAGATGACGAGCTTGAAGGAAACAAGCATTCACTGCTGTGATAATAAAGCTGTGCAGTGAGACTCAGAGACAAAACACACACGTACAGCCAGCTCACGTGCACAAATCTTTCAGTTAGGAGAGACGTTTTCAGAGCTGTATGCAGCACAGATCGGAAACGTGTGCGTGACTGAACTCTTTTCTGACAGACTTAACTTTTCATTAAAAAACAAAAGGCTAACACAAAGAAGGCATGAAAATAGAAAATGAGAGTTTTTCATTACGTGGGTTTGTGTGTGGCAGGCACGAGGGTCAAGCAGACACCAGGAGCAGGTGGCACCGGGGTAGGTGCTGCTGGGCTGACGGGTGCTGATTGGTGAGCGCTGCCCTTTCACGATCCACGTGCCATCTGCCTCGGCCGGCAGTGACTGCATCCCCAGTGACAAACAGGCAACAGAGGGACGGAGGCTGTACTGCCACGTTAGAAAGCTTCCAGCTCTCTTGCTCATTTTCACCACCGCCCTCTGCTTGGTTGTCAGAAACAGCTCGGGCCCCTGTGGCACCGGTACCTGGGTGTAACGCTACGCCAACATCGTCTCGTCCAGCGCGTTAGCTTTGACTTACACTAACCGATCTGTTTGGCTGCATAGAGTAAAATGTAGGGAAAGGCCCGTCTCCATAGAGAATTGATGTCACACTCTGCCAATTTAATTTGGCAAACCAATTTATGGAATAGTTAATTGCAACACTGCTCTATTTAACAGTCAAATGAGGTCTGGAAGATGTCCTCGGTCTTGTGACCTTAGAAATGTCATATCGTTTAATCAGAGCTGGGAGGCAGCAGCAGTTCACTGTGTGCACTGTCCTGAGTAGAAAAATGGCATTTTTACTTGGCAGTTTGTGTGTCTTTTGCAGCTTGGGGGGTTGGAGGGCAATCAGGATGCCTGTGCAATCTGCATGCAACTCACACTCACGAGCGGCTCCAACACCTGTCTTTTTTGTGGTAAAAAGGGCAACTTGCAGAAATAAAACGGGGCCTTGTTGTGGTACTTAAATCATCTCAGCTTTCTCAATCTTCCTCCCATTGGAACCGGGTTGGAGGCGGTGATGAGCTATTTACGAGGAAGGTCATGCTGAGAGGGCATGGCAAAGAGCCAGCGCTCTGTCTCTCCTGCTCCTCTTCCTCCTTCCTGCCCTTGTCTTTGTTTTCTCCCCTCTGCTTTCCTGCACCAACTCTGAATGCTAAAATCAGAGAAGGCAGAGTGTATCATGCAGCAGCATGGATACACTCTGTGCAACCACACAATCAAAAGTGAGTTTGCAATAGCTGAGACTGTTTGCTACCAGCTCTGAGGGTGATTTCACACATAACTTCAGTGGCTTTGTTTCCTATTGGTGTTCACACCAGGTGAAGAAACTGAAATGTCCAGTCAGTGCTTCTAACGGTTCAGCCATCTTCCTCAAGCATTAGTCAAAAGGACATATTTTTGATGCATGTTAGCATTTCATACTACATACACAGGTTGACCTGAAGCACAACACAGAGCAGCTTTAGCCATGAGACACCCTGAAGGTAAAGAGTGGGCAATCAGATTTCCACGGGGGGAACTACAAGTGCTGTGGAAGGCCACACCAGTAGACTGAACCCAGCTCTGCTCAACATTACTTTGACCTTTTTTATAAACAGACTGCTGCTGGTGGGAATAAATGTGAACAATAGGTCAAACCTTCGATCACTATTTAATCAACGTTCCCCAAAACAACAAAATGTACCTTCATGAACATTCAGCATATTTCCCACATACAAAGGTGAGTATCTGGGCTGTGTCACCAAAGCCTCACAGTGAAGAAGAAAGAAAGAAAAACTCTAATTTGGCTGTTTGGTTTCTCAGCTGACCCTCCAACCTTCCTGCAATCTCCTCAATCTGCTCTCGTCCATGAATTTCTTTCTCTCTTCATGGATGGATGCATGGATGGATGCATGGATGGATGCATGGATGGATGGAGTCTCTGATGAGGGTCTCAATAAAAACAGTGGGACCGGTGGGATGGGCCTAGACTGCAACCCTTCCATGCTGTAATCTTCCTTGCCTCCATCCGATCAGCACTATGAGAATCTCTCTCCGTCTCCACCTCTGTGTTCAGTAAATTGCACTAATGTACTGGGAAAGCTCTCTCGCGCTCCTTCTCGGAGCTGCACACCTCCTTCATCTCACACCAGTTTAATTAGCGTAGCCAACAAAGCAGAAAACAGATGTCTGCTTAACACGTACTTCTGGCCAAATATGGAGTTTAATTAGAGGTCGAGCATCAGTTGCCAATGAGTATTTCACCATTTTACCCCAACCCTTACCTTTTATTACAGTATTCCTTGTTGTGTGTTTGCAGCCGTTGCAGGCGTTGACATAAACGAGAATACGCCCTAATTCGAGGAAACGAGTCAACCTTGACTTGTTTTTTTTCAGAGCATCTTTGGCCACATCAAACACACACACACTTGAAAACTGGAGATGGCACACCATCAGGAGCAGGCAGCAGGAGACGGGGATTAGATTGGGTGTGGAATGCATTTCACACCCAGACTTTCAAAGAAGGGAAGAAGGAGCTGTGGCATTCCTGGGTGCACCTAGTGGAGGCTCTCCCTTTGATGTTTAATTTAGAGGCAGAAGGAGGGACAGACTGAAAGGCTGGATGGAGAGAGCGATGGTGGAAGTGTTGAGTGTGCTGAAACTCTGCTGTGCTTCATCAAAGGCTTTGGGTTCCCTCTCCTCTTCATTTATACACCGACAGCGATAAAGGCGAATATGCTCGAACGCAGCAGAGAGAAAGGCCGGGGTATGAAAGAGGAGGGAGGAGGGAGTGAAGCGAGGCTCATAAACGAGGCTCTAGTGGGGAGCTGAGCCAAATCTGACTCATGGAAGCAGTTTTGGCTGCCATTTCCTCTCTTCCTCTCTCCTTTATCGTTCCTTCCCCCTTCCTCAGCTGGGGAGACCTTCCTCCTCCTTTCTGCTCACTGAGTGAAAAGTGGAGCTGTGCGCCAGGCGGAGGAAGCGATTAAAAATTAATGGAAGCTGAGTGACAGAGAAACCTGCAAGGGCGTGTGTGTCGCTCTCTGAACCCACCAATCCCCAACAGGTCAGAGTGCTCAGTGTGTAGGTCTAACACAAGCCCCCCTCATGCTGGGGCTGCTGTTGCCATTGTAATACAGTAAGACAGAGTACTTATCAGCGTTAACTGTGGGCTGGATGGAGTACAGAGCTGCTGAGGAGTAACGCTGATGAGCACCCACTAAGATATGGAAAAGAGCTGGTGTGAGAAGACGAGTGTTTATGTAAGCAGCAACAGACAAAGAGTGTGCTTTGGCTGAGAGTAAAACAGACGATGAGAAGTTGGACTGTGTGTCAGGGCCTCTAAGCCCCTCCCTGTTTGTAAGAGTGATGCACATCCATCGCTCCTCCGTGTCCGCAACAAAAAACAAACACCACCATCTACCTTTTTTGCTGTTACAGGCAAAACAAGTTTTAAAAAAAAGAGTTTCAGTAGTAAAATAATGTTGCAGAGCACCACTGGTGACCTCCATCCAGAAATACACTGGAAATTCACCAGTGTTTGGATTTTTCTAAGTACAGAAGTTGATGTTGATAGATTTCTTCAGTGAACATGCAGCGAATGAGTTTGAAACAAACACACAATGTAGACTTTAAGTTAAGATTTCTTTGTCAAACTGCTGATTGGATGGTGAGGAGCAGCGTGCTGCTCGGGATGGATGAGACTGTATAAAACGAGAGCTGAATTAGCGAAACACAATAACAGATTTCAGTTAGTCGCGGCTGTTGGCTGTGAGGAGCGCTGATGCAAAGTGAAAGTTAGCAGGTGTAGCTGAGAAACAAAGCTTGTAAGAACAAAGGCACTGCCTCGCTGTGTGCACGTTTGCAGTTTGTAGGTTGCAGCATGCACCAGTGCAACCGTGGTAGATAGCAGAAGCATGTGGTTACACCCAGCTCCATCTCACAGAGGCCTGTGGCGGGCGGCCATTTTGGTTAAACCCAAGTCGGTCTGCGCTGGGGGTTTCAATACCGCACCCTTCCCCAGCCCGTTCTGCAGCTCCTCCCTCCCAGAACTACCACACAAATCTCAGTTTACAGCATCTGAAAGGTGGATGTGGGCCATCAAATTACCAGTATGCAGTCCATGTAACACAACTAACCAGGGCTGCAGCTCTACTGGCAGCCATCGCATGAAAGGCTGCAGTCATACGAGTGGCGTCAAGCACTCAAGGTGCTTTATACTGTAAGCTAAAGATCCCAAAATCCCATAGTAACACAAAGGAAACCCCAACAATCAGACAGCTGCCTGTGAAAGGGGGGGGGGGATGAGAGCATCTTTAAGAAGAGATTTTGACCTCGTATTTGAGGAGCTGCATCTGGATTCAAGAGGGAGCCAATGAAAATGAGCCATTACAGCAGAAACATGCTCTGCCTGTCAGGACTCTCACTGAAGCAGCCTTTAACTGAAGGTTTTTCACAGAGGTTTGAGAACAAACTGATAATAATGAAGCACAGCAGCCAGCCTAGAAGTCAAAGAGCCATCCTCAGAGACAGGATGGGTCTCATTTTGGAAGTACTGCAAAGATGCAAGGAAGCACTAATGTGCTGAGTGTGACGATGGATGTGCAGGGGACCAGCAGACAGTGACACTCACCTGTAGTTGGACAGCAGCAGGAACACAGCAGGCAGCCATGGAAGAGAAGAGGAGACAAAAAAGGGGAAGTCAGTGCAAACTAATTGCATAATAAAGCATTGATTCACAAAGTGGTCATTTAGGGGGATCCAGCAAAATGAGCTTAATTTCACTCCAAGTGAAATGATCCTCATTAGCAGCATGTACATGATTCATTTCACTCATCATCTGTGCTTCCCCACAGGAAGTGCACAAACTCAGGTCTGGGACCCTGGTGGGCTCTAAACACATGAAAGTAAACCAGCTCCACTGAAATGAACCAGCACACGTAATCTTTTCCATGTTATCTGTAATACATACTGAATGCATATATGCTCAGAATATACAGTGAGATCATATCACCAGAAACACATCCGTCCTCTTCTGCTCACGGTCACATGCACATATGAAAGCTAATGTGTGCACTCACATCAGCTCAGTGTGCTGCTGTCGTTCACCAACACGAGCACGTGCACGGCACATGCTCACGCTCACATATGTTAGTCAATCAGACTGAGGGTAAACCACGAGGTCATCGGCGTACACACACATTTCTCTCATTAAGGAAACACCTGGAGGTGACCTGGACCGAGTGCAGTGAGACGGACAGAAGGACGCCGTGGCTGAAGATCATTCGATAACAGTGTCTGAGGAGGAATCCAGAAAGAGGCAGCTTTTCCTCCCCGCTCTCTTTATGGCACCACAAAGATAAGAAGAAAAAAGACAAAGACCACAAGAAGAAGGAACGCTGGAGGAGCAGGTGCACGGTTCCTGCAGACTTCCATGTACACAGTGTTAGTACATGAGCGCCTATCTGAGCGCACATTCTGTGCCACACACACACGTTGGTGTGGCGCTGACACAAACAGATGAAGTGAGATAATATTAATGGAGCTGATGACAACACTTTATGTTACTGTAAGTGCAACGACAGCTTCCCAGCAAGTGTTAGACCAAACACACGCAGAGGAGCCGCCACAGCTATCAGGGGCTCAGTGCAACGCTCACTAAGGACGTGTAAGCATGCTGCCAGCGTCTGCAGTGCACAGCCAGCTAACGTCGCCACACACTGACTGTGCAGAGCTGTGAGGGGATGAGGCGTCTCGCCTGGTTATCAGCGCTTTTATAAACACCCCTTTAACCACAGCCCCGGTTCTTACACACAGCCACACATACCTGCATGTGGGTGCTTGAATGATTAATGGGGCATACAGAGCACAGGCACCCACACGGATTAGCTACTAACACACGGCCGTGACTATCTGTAGCTAGGCTGTAGCTGCCTGGCACAATCTGCCCCACTTCCTTCTTTTTTCCTAAACTCTGCATTTCACAGGCCCGCCGACATCGCTCTCCACGCATATGAGCACCTCCTTCACTGCACCCCCTAATGAGGTAATAAGGGTAAAACTGGTCTAAATGTATTTGTTTTTCACACTGAGGGCCTAATTAGCTGCTCCTACAACCCCACACAACGCTGCCATGTGCACGTTCCTCAGGTGTGGGTCAGCATCTTATTTTGTTACACACTGCTTTTCATACATGTGGAGACAAAAGCATGAGAAAATAAAAGTACGCTGTGGTCTGTGTCCCAGACCTGAACCAACAACTGCCTTCTGTGGGAATAAAAACAGCAGCAAAAGGAGGTGTAGTTTAAGTTGAGGTGGAGCAATCCCTCAGTGGGTTTCACTTTCACATGGTGATTAATCACTTAAGAAGATTTGCCCCCCCCTCACTTCCCTGTGGTTGTCTGGCTAATGTCTCTCTGCTTAACCCATTTGAAGCCCCGGCTGCAAAGTGGCACATTTTCATCTGAAAGGACAGAGGACTCACTAAGACAATAGACAGAAGGGGGTGTGGGTTGGGGGGGGGGGGTCTTTCCTCTCCCCACAGGCTCTCCTGTGTTGTTAGAGAAAGCTAGCATGTGGTCTCCACCTTCTCTGCAACTAAATGAATGATCTGTAATCGGGACAAAAGTGCTTCCCTCACTGAGCACACTCAGCTCCACTTCAGGAACTTTATCAGCTGAGATCTCTCACGTTTGTTCTGTGTGAGGTGCTTTAAGTCCAGATGCAGGAACGCTGTACTCTACATGGGGGGGGGGGGGGGGGGGCTGGAAAATTACCTTTGCACTTAGACCGACTGTTTCTTCTTTGTGGTGCTAAAAACGCTCACATTTCCTTTCCTCGCACCTATCAGAGGCCTCAAAAGTGATGACACTAACGCTGATGTTGAATGGTGGGAAAATGTCAGAAAAGTGGAAGCAGACAGTACAGGAGTGTCGAAAAGCGTGTCTGTGCACGTCGGCTATTTTAGGTCTCTGAGTCGCTTCACTTTCTCAGACAGTAAAACAGGAAACTGGATGTGCTGAACATTACAGCAACATCCTCCCTGTAACTCGCAGCTCCTTCAGCAGGTTACTACAGCAGGCGCTGAGGTCAGCTGCTCGTCTGAGCACACACGAGAACTCTTAACCAGTACAAGAGCTGGGCTGGCTTTGTTGCTGTCAGTGAGGGGGCAGTCTGTGAACGAGCCCACACCCTGTAAAATAGTGACCAGTTGACCTTGAGCCTTATAAACCTACATCTAAGACAGCAAGGCCCCAACCACAGAGACTAGTCACTGCAGTCAAGTCACCTGAAGAGGCCCACTCACACAGGCTGCTGTTTGATTTCTGCTCTTTTCCACAGGGCAAAGGTCACCAGGAAGAACCTCGGGACTTCTTCCAACATGCAAACTTACAGCTGTCCTTCTTTTCTGTCACTTTGTGCTTATCACAAAGATTAACAGGCTGTTTGCTGTGTTAGGGAGCGGAGAGCACCACCCTGCCTAGGCCACACCCTGTTAGGAGCCCTAATGATGTGGCCTGATAGAGACACGTGTTGCATACAGGCCACAGATGTTTGACGACCTCACAGAGAAACAGCAAAGATCCTTTAGACTAGCATCAATCTCTGAATCACTCAAAACTGCAAAACTGGGGAAAGGTGCAGGAAGGTTGTATCTGGGTTTTAGAGTATATTGAGAAGTAAGGACATCCAAATGACCTTTAACAAGCAGAAGTTAGTCCTGCAGAGGTTGGAGAGGGGTCACTGCAGCCCACTGAGAGAAGCTGCTGTGCCTTCGAGGAGCAGTTTGTTCTGGAGACAAGTCAGCGAAGAAAAAGTTCACACAGCAGTGCTAACAAAATGGATTCCTTTGCAGAGTGAGCAAATGAGGAAACTGTGGTTTGAGGCTAAGATATGAGGAGGCTAAATAAGGTGGAAGGGGACACACCCCCTACCTGACCACAGGACCGACTCAACCTGGAACCAGAAGACTCTTCACGCTGACGACAGTCTGTTTGTGTTGCTGCGCTCTCTTTTGTCCGGCCTGTTCTCCTCATTTCCCTTTTCTGCTCTCACATCTGGAAAGCAGGACTGGTTTCCCTGCCATTCCCCATGCATCCACACACACACACACACGCGCGCACACACACACATGCACACTGACGTCATGCAGTTTGCTCTGCCTGATGGAAAGCATATGAGCTGAGAAAGGAACACTGGAGGAAGGGGTGTTGTCACTAGAACACGCAATTTATTTGCCAGAACTTGATTAAAATTCATTTTTTCCAGGACTTTTTCCCTCTTTGTACCTTATAATGCTGCTGCTTCTTCATGACAGTCTTATTATTCCAAACTTCAACATTAGGACCTGGTGCAGTGTTTGGATTACAGATGAGTGTTACATCTGTCCTTCTGCATGTAGACCCAGGTCTGACACTTCTACCCATAGGAGCAACATTAGCTGGTTTCAGAGCCACACATCTCCAGCTTTGCATATGAAACTTTCTCCTTTTTCTATTGCAAAATCCTGCAGGAGAGGTGGGGTGCACTGGAGAACATGCTTCCAGCTGGACAATGCCATTGGCTGCCTCCCCAACGCTCACTGGCTACATTTTTCCATAACATCAAAGCCAAGAAAAACCTCCTATGTTGCTTTCCTCTGTTTGGGAATTTGCCACCACCACCATAATCACTTCTCCTGCCGGAGCCAGAATGGTTGCTAAGAAGGAAAAATAAGAGAAAATAATACAAACGGAGGTGGTCTGTGCGTGTTCTTGGCGAAGGACGCATCTGATCTGGTTTGGATTTTTCCTCATTGTGAGCTGCAGGACACAGATGACTCGCTGTCAACTTTACAGGCCTTATTTACCATGTATGTGTTTCTGCAGGGCCTTTTTTCACTTACTGTGGTGCAGAATTTCAACACTTCCTGCAAATTTAGGCTGTGAAACTCCTGCACACAATTTTACTCCCCCTCTGTGAGCTCTTTCTGCTGATTCAGAACCAAAGCATTACAGATTTGAACTTCAAGGCAGGTTCACATGTAAGCATGACACTTCCACCCGTCATGCTACACCCGCTCAGCTTTATAATGCTAACATGTTTGATCTGGTCAACACACAGCGCCTTTAGAGCGTTTAGTACCAACAGCACCTGCTCGCAATCCAGCGACACCAAAACAACAAAAACAAGAATGCGATTAAAGCAGCGAGTGGCACTGCACATGAACTGTAGGTACACTGCAGTTGGTGTATATAAGCCCTCTCATGCTGAGGGGTGATTACCTAGTTTGCAGTGCTGGTAATCTGTAAAGCAGCTTGGAGAGAGTTTTTTAAAGACGCAGCAGTGGTGGCAGTCTGTTCTCTCTCTCCCCCTGAGCAGCATGGCCAGCCTCACAAGCCTGCCAAAAAGAACTACCAGGAGGTATGAATCACCACATGGACAATATTTCACAATATTGTTAAAGTGCTTTGTGAAGTAGGTCAGCTGTACGAGTAGGTGCAAACGATGGTGATGAGCCTCCCACAGAGGTGCATTAGTGTTGGTGAAACGTCTAAAACTGATAAGAACGGCAAGAGAAAACATGATGAGGCTCCAACGGGGCGTCAGCAAACGCTCCTGTAGTTTGGAGGCTACACCAACTCTCAGGAGAACCGAGAAAGCAGGTGGACACTGACATTTGACTTTGGCTAGGGTCAGTGTCACTACTGACAGCACGAGGCAATGCCTCGACCTCTGCACAGGTAGTCCAGCATCTCCAGGATAGAGCGCACCATTACCAGAAGGCGCAGTCTCAAGACCAGGAGACAGGAGAGCTGGACAGGTCCTTAACCCGTCAGCAAGACCAGGACCTACTCCTCTGTGAAAGGAGGAACAGGTCACAGCCACAGGCCTAGAAAATGACCTCCAACAGATGACTGGTGTGAATGACTCTGACCAAACATTCAGAAACGGCGCTCCAGTGGGCCCAGTGCTCCTCCCAGCATCATGGAGCCTGATTCACATTGGTCCTTTATTTCTAACATATTACTCCACCCATATCAGCACAGACATTTAGAGTGATTATTTTCTCTTTCAGATCTGTGTTTTCAAAATGTTCCTTTCCTTTTTGTGAGCAGCATATCCTCTAAAGGGTATTTATGGGCTCTATCATTCTACAACACAATGCAGTACGAGTACAGGAAGGTAGCAGGACTCCAAGCTTGAAAGCAGCCTGGGTCTCAGCATCGTGCTGCTCCTGACTCCTCGGTGACACTGCATGTGTTTGTGACAACACAAACATATTAACACACATACACACAAGCGTGTGCACGTCGTCTTTCCACCAGCTCAGAAAAATGGAAATCAAAGTATTTACGTCTTGTGATCCACGCTGGCACCCTTCAGCAACACAAACTGGGCCTTCACGACTCCTCCACCAAGATGCTTTTGTATGGAAACAGTTTTCATTCATCTTTGGCAAAGACGCCATGTTTCTTAGAGTTTGTTTTAAAAGAGTAGAAAAAATGTTGTGGTTTGATATCTAAAATAGAAAACAGGATGTCCTGTTTTCTTAACTTTAACCCAGATATGGAAATTCTGTTATTCCCGTCAGTGGAACAGCACGGGAGGCAGACGCTGCCATTCTTGCTCTGTCTGCCGTACAGCCACTGTGAAATTGTTCGCTTCTCTGAAGTAAGCGTGCTGGGAGCCTATGGAACCACACGTGTGGGCGTACGTATGAGTGAGCGCACTACAGAGTGTGTTCAAGTGCACTGCACGGGCACATCATAATGTGGAGAAGACATAGACTGCAACAGAAGAACGGATGAGCGAGTGAGAGCGAGTGGACGGCTGAATGAGAGAGCAGAGAGAAAGCTCTGGTCAGGCACGCGATGCTCAGCCAGAATCAGGTCAGAGGCCTCCCTCACATCCACGCTCTGCAGAAACGCTCACTTCTGCACGGCTCCGCTAAGTTATACGCTGCTGCAAAGAACCACTTAAAGGTACAGTGCAACATTTTGGAAATCTGTTGTTTGCAACCTTACACAGAGACAGAAGTCACCGTGGATAGGGCCTTAAGGTAAACCGACTTATATACAGTATGTAGTGTCAAAGGTTTGCTGAGACTCTTATTTGAGCTTGAAGAAGTGTTTCACTGTCACAGGTCTAATCTCACAAACAGACCCTCACCCCATGGAGCCACAGCCATAAAATGAATGATTACTTTTGCTTTTCTATGTATTAATCAGTCACTTGTAAAAAACAAGGTATGCACGCCTCACTTTTGCAAACAGCACAACTTCATTGAAGCTTAATTAAGTTTAATATCCACACAGTATCCTGATGGACTTCCACCAGCTTGGGTCCCACAGACTGTGACGTACGTGTGAATGTAAGGACACTAGAAGCAGGTGACACGATGAACAAACAGACACGTGCATACACAAGGAGAGCTATATTTCTATAACATCTGACAACTCTCACTGCAGGTCTGTGGTCCCTACAGTCGACATGCATGACGTGGATGATCCAATTATTCTCCACTGTTGCTCCATCAAGGTTGGAGAGCTGCACTAATGAAGATGCGAGGAATATTAATATAAAGGTTTCCCTGTATGCAGATGACATACTTCAACATATCCCTGGGAGGTTTGGACAGACAGCTGACTAGTCCACCACAAGAGACCCGACTCGATAACAAGACACTGGAAGTGTGACACTGGAGCATGGTCTCTGAGTCTAATGCCGCTGCAAGGAGCATGAGGTCACAGTATAACGCCGGGTTTTAGATCCGATTGTGGGAATTTTATAATTTAGTGATTAGGTTTCAAAACACAAGCAACTATTTAGTCCAAGTGTTTGTGCTTTTTCAGCTGAATATCACAAACCCTTTGTCGTGGCCCTGATTGCCATCCAGCCCATCCTTATATTTCTGTTGTCCAGCCCTTCGGGCAGTCATGTGTTGTCTTTATTGTGCTGTATAAATAAACTATGGTGTGGTCTTCCTAAACTAATAAGTGCACCAACTTTGGCTGAAATGACCTGTTTCAATGACTTCATCCGGTCTAAGAAATATAATTACAGCTCTGAGAAACAAATAAGTACTTTTAAATGAACATAAACAGGAGATCCAGCTGGGATTATGTCTCTGTGCTCCTCCCACCAATCACCTGGAAGTCTCCTCTGCACAGAGACAGCGCACAGAGCTTCTTTCTCATTGTAGTATTTACCTTATAATATAAAGCACTACATGAAATTACTGTTATTGTGAAACGGCACAACATAAATTAAGAGCTGTGCCATATCATTCCGTTGGCTCACTGACAGAGGAGGACGGCCCTCAGGCTCTCTGTACTAATAAATGCTGCCAGCCTGAAGCTGAACTGATACATTAGTTTGGTATGTTTTTCTATATCATAAATATCATTATCAAAAATGTGCTTAAAATAACACGGCATCACCCTGGGGCTGTGTGACCGATCCTAATCCAAACTAAAATGGAATTATCCAGAGCTTAACGAGGTTCCTCTGGAGATGCACTGCTCCAGCACTGCTCGTGCATGCACAGTGTCGCAGCGGCACTAAAGCCAGCCAGTTCCTGATTCTGCCCTAGAAGGCTGCATTCGCTTAGCAACCACATCAACGTTCAGCCGCCGCAGCAGTCAGTGTAATGTAGGCCAAAATGCTGTGTGGAAGCAGTCTGGTGCTTCTCGTCACCTCATGCTGCAGTAAGCATTAAGGAAAAGGAAGCCCCCCCCCCCAGCACAGGACACGCTGTAGCCCTGCCTGTGTTTAGTGTCACACCACACAGCTGCTCAGGCCTCGAGACAAAGGTTATTAGATCTACTGTACAGAGGGACAAAGAGCAAACACAGGCCGGTCCAAGCAGGGTTAATGGAGCAGTCTGCAGATTGCATCTGGATTCCAGTTTGTGACTGCCAGAGGCGCTGATGGTCATGAGTTTAGGATTTCTTTTGAAAACACTATCCCTGTTTGTCATTGTTCTGCAGCGCAATTACCTGAGGAGGTCATGTGACGGAAACATTTCACCATATGCCGGTTCAACTCAGACTAGATCCATCAGCAGGATGAGGAACATACTACCATCAAACAGGACAAACAATGACTTTAATGTAAGGCAAGGCAAGGCAAGGCAAGTTTATTTGTATAGCACAATTCAACAACAAGGTGATTCAAAGTGCTTTACAGAGACATGTAACATGTACGCAGACAGGCGGATACTCAGTGGCTGTCTCAGTACAAGGGCTGACAACTTGACTAAACAATGAATCACCTGAATTAATTCTTACGTCTATTTTTTTCCCAGAAACACCGACATGCTCAAGCTTGTAAACATCACAGGCCATCTTGTTTCAGTGGTAGCTGAACTTTCTTCATGGTTCAGACTGTTGTTTCAGCAAAATACGCTGAGTGAAGACGGGCAATCGCACCAAACGACCACATGACACCGTTTTGGGACAGAATGATGATTCTCAGCTGACCGCTCTGATGGCGTCACGTCAGTCGTTTCCCACTGCACATTAAATCGCTCGGACAGACTCCGGCTCTACAAGGTCTCGTTGTGTTCTGCAAACTCAGCGAGTTTAGCACGATGGAAACAACAGAGGGTCGCACCAGGGCTGCGACGCTGATGTCAGGGATCCAAGGTCAAAGGTCATAGCAACAGTGCACCAGTCAAGGTGACAACTCATACTGTCATCGTGGTGAAACTCATAATGAGTTTAAAGCCATAGTTTCATGTTGCACCTCCACCTATGGCCTACATTTGCAACAGAGACGTTTTTGGGCGTGTGTGTGTGTGGCTCCACTGATTCATCACGATCCTTACATGAGAGAAAACAGGAGGAGGATATTTGTGGCTGCTGATTGATTGTGAAATCAGTGTTTCCACAGTGTTGGTGAAGGGAGCACACAGAGATGATTTTACACATAAAAACCAAATGAGCTCATCATCAGATCACCTGGGGCTCCAAGATGAGATTGACTAAACGAGCAGATTAACTAAAACCCTGCTGGACGCGTTTGATATATGAAGCTAGCAGTTTGTGCAGATATGTAACAAGGATCGGATGAAAACCATTGACCAGAATGCAAAGAGTTCAGCTCTGTACACACGGGGAGGAGTGAGGGGAAGCCCACCACGTGGCCACTTTCAACTGTCATGGAAAACTTCCTTCCCCAGTTTTCCTCCAGTTTCTCCAGTGGCTCTTAGTCGTGACAGCCCCGTTTACTTGGACAGCGTGTAGGAGGCTGCATCCACCCCTGGCTGTGACACTGCTGTTTATTTTTATCTTGAAGAGGACTACTTTTTTCTTTGCTCTGCTCAGTCTACATCTTTGTGAGGCCACAACACAAAGAGGCTCTTTTGGTTTGGTGTGGGGAGCCGGGCAGCCTCAGATTCACGCCAGCACGTACTGGTGCTTTCCACTCTAGAGCCGGACATTTTGTTCCACTGCTGAGCTCTGGAGCCAAATCACATGATTTCCAGTGGAGACTGAGAAGGGCTGGATGTGAGTGAGGAAGGATTCGACTTCCACTCCATTTGATCCTAACCCATACACTCAGTTTGACTGTTTTAACCGGGCTCCATGCTTTCTTTTATCACACACGTTGATAAGAATGTGACAGCATGAAGCTGTACTCACTCCTCAGTTCACACAGGGAGGGTTACTACAAAGCAAACAGTGATAGTAGATAACCTGCTGCAATTTTGGTTGTGAACATGATGGGACAGGACCAAAACTGTGGAGCAACAGAGTGATCATAGGAGACAGTTAAATGAGGAGTGCTGACGGTGCTTCCGACAGCAGGGCGGAGGCGCCACAGGAAGCCAGTGTGGTGTCGAAACCAGAACTCTAAGGCTCGCTGCCTGCCACGGCTCTGCGGTAGACGCTTGCCCTAACAGTCTGCTGAGTTGTTGTGGCCAACAGCCGACACACCGCTCAACCCTCACTCTGTACTGAGAAAAAGGGAAGTGGGAGGGACATCGCACAGGTTCGGTTGCACACATGTGCATTCATTTTGAACAAAGGGGCCCATCACTGAGCTTTGGCCTGTTGTCTACAAACATCACACTGACGAGGTGCAGCAAACTCTGGTATCAGCAACCTCTCTGACCCCGGCAATGAGCGCACACGGGCCAGGAGCCACAGAGGGGTCCCTTACAGCTGTTTGTGCGTTACATCAACGTATGGAGTCGACGGGGTTATAGTGGATGGTCTTTACAGTCCAGTGAGTCCAACGATGCTCCTCCCTGCTGGCAGCAACATTTTTATCAGCTTAAAAAGCTAAAGCCAATGATAATGAGACTGAATTCAGACAACAAAAATGTTAAAAATGTCCCATTTCCTGCCCTCTGTCTCTTTCACCAGGTTGGTCTCTGCTCTAATGGACACATTAGCCGCCGGCTTGTCACTCCATCTCAATTAGGTGGCCATGAGGTCATCCCTTCACTTCTACTCCCATCTACATCAGGGAGCTATCATTTCATTAGTCCTGTTGGGGAGGGTGGTGGATGGGTGGAGAGTCTAGCCCTTCCACGGGCCTCTCTGATTCACAACATGAAGAAGAGAAGGACAGGACGAGGATTTTACTGGATGATGTGAGAAGGAATTTAGCAGAATAAACCTTTGAGTCAGCTGTACAAAAACGTCGGAGAACTGTGTAGGGCTGCCACGATTAGTCGACTAGTCACGATTACGTCGACTATCAAAATCGTCGACGACTAATTTAATAGTCGACGCGTCGTTTGAAGCTTTGTAAGATCCCAAAAGACGCAGGAATAAGTAGTAGGATTTAAGAGTGTAATAATGGACTGAAACAGAAGATGGCAGCACTGCATGTACAAGGATGCCAGCTGCCGTTAAACCCCGAAGAAGAAGAAGAAGAAGAAGCTGTGTCCCAGAATTCATAGCGCAGCCCAGCTCAGTTTCCAACAATGGCGGCAGCTAGTTAGTTTTAATATTACTCTTATTATTCTTTCTGGGTCACAAAATAAACGTTTAACATATTTTCAGGCGAGAATGTAGCTGTGTAAACCTCAAATATCTGCTCAGTTTATCAAGACTACATATTTTCAAAAGCGCTCCGACGTTTTCGGAGACGTCTGTTACCCACTAGCTCGACAGCTAGTCGGGGGCAAGGCTCACTAGAGCCCGTGAGAACACCGGACTCCCAGCAAATAGTTTTCAAACCCACCGCCATCTTTCGCTACTCAGGTTAAACATATATAAGTCACTTAGATAACTTAAAATGTTATTGTTTGGCTTTTTCCAGTGTTTTATTTGTTCCTGAGTAAATCGGTTTGTCTGAGATTAAAGTTATAGTTTTTACACAGCTGAATAAACATCAAGCAGACAGCTGATTATCAGAAGTGTGAGATGCTCGAGAATATACTCCAGTGTCCTGTTATATTTTAGATAGCAAGGAGTTTATTAAACTTCACTGAAACAATCTGCAAATTTCATTAAAATTTAATAAACTATCATCTTGTCTTTAGTTAGCACATACCTTAAACACTTAAAGCTGTAAGCTAATGATAGTTATGTAAGAGCAGATGCTGCTGGTGCAATAAGCTGTACGTTTTACATCCAATGGATGCATGATCTGATTAGTCGACTAATCGCAAAAATAATCGGTGACTAGTCGACTATCAAAATAATCGTTTGTGGCAGCCCTATAACTGTGCTTCTTGGCATTTCAAAGGTTGAATGAGCTGCCCATCAGGGCTTTGCAACCAGGTCTTCTTCTGGGCTTCTGGAGCTGAGGGACAAGAACACGACTGTGCTGCGTTATGTCTCAGCAGCGTTTGCACCTGCTGAACCTGAAACGTATCGATCGCTGCAGGAAGTGGAATCTGATGTTTCACTGCACTTCCCCAGCTGGACAGTTTGGCCACGAGCAGCGGAGCTCTGGTGGAGCACAAGACGGGGCTCAAATCAGGTTAACAGAAAGAACTATACTCAAAAACACAGAGCACTCATGACTCTGTCCTTGTGCTGAGACTAAACACTGGCTCACACAGACCTGTGCTCTGCAGAGAGTCATACGCTGGCCTGTGTCACACCGGGTTTCCTCTACCATCAGATAGCATCCAGCTCCAGAATAAACCTTCCTTGAAAAATAAAGTCTTCCTTGAAAACCACCTTTGATCAGATCTACCATCCTCACATTTTACAACTAGAAAATTGTAACCACTTCTAAAAAAAAAACCACATCGACACTCAGACATGCTGCCAGGGAGAAGAAGATACACTGTCACAGATTTCCCATATCCCAGGCAGCATGAGTGATTTGTGGGAATTTCGTGATTTTGTCTCGCCGGTTGTTTTTGCCCATCACGTTGTTGTGTGACAGTGTTAACCCCACAGGACAGGCTGTAGACAAGCACAGTCCTAGAAAGCATGTACTGACACTACACTGGTGGGATGGTGGGGAAAAAGTGTGACAGCTACGCAAACTACAAGTACACACACACACACACACACACACACACACACACACACACACACACACACACACACACACACACACACACACTTACTTTAATCCTCTAAAAAAACATACAGATAAGCAGCTTTCATGCAGGGAGAGAGGGAGAACTGTGAGATGAGTGGGCGGAAGAATGGGAGTGGGAGTGGAGGTGGCGTGGCAAGGTTCAGCTGCAGAAGCTCTGACCTCTGCACATGTGAGAGGGGATAATTAAAGCAGAGGTCACACTTGTCCAAACGTGACACACACCTGAGCGGCAGCATAAAAGCTGCAGCGGGGTTTAAATAAACAGATGTGCTGCTGCTCCAGACAGCCGTGGCAGCGTTTCTATGAAAGAAGATGCTGAGAGTAACGCCTCTGTGCCCGGAGGTGTTACACATGCAATGCATTACCTCATCTCAGAGATCTACAATTACATTAATTATAAGCAGAGGGCTTCGAGAGGTCTATTGTCTGCTGTGCAGGATGGGAATGAGCGCGTTCACACGTGTGTGCATGCAGAAAGAGGATGCCTAAACAGCCGTATGCACGTTTACAATAAGACACAAGCAAGAAGTGCGTAAAAGGAAGTGTGCAACGTACAAAATCAATGAGATAGGCTGAAGCAGAGGAGCAAGTCTGGGCCTGGCTGGAGACGGCTTCCTGAACCTGAGAAGCAGGCATCGGTGCCAGGAGGAGGGATCGTCTTTCAGCGTATTGTTTTATTTAGCATTCCTTCATTTGCCAGAGTGAGGCTGGCTGATTTCATTCAGGAGATTGGTGACTTGGAAAGCAGGAACAGCCCAGCCGGCCTGATAAGCACATTAAAAGCCTTTGTTTCCAACACTCGGTTCCTGAGGAGTAACCTTAGCCTCCGAACCCCTGACTGCCTCTACCAAGAGGCCCTAATTTGCTCGCACACATCCATCTTCCACCTCAACTTCCTGACAAACTGAGGCGAGGTGTGGCTGCACTTTATAAACTGTGTTACCGAAGCGGTGTCGTCCTGTTCTGCCCGGCCGTGCGCTCCCGTCTCTGCTCAGCAAATCGAACCAGCCCAAAGCTTCTTTGCTGGTTTCACCTCAAACCCACTGATGGCTGCATTTGATGAAGCAGCACTTCTTATAAAAGCGTGAGAACACTTGAACGGTCAGTCAAAGTTCACCGCCGTGCCAATTAATCCTGTTTAACATTAACTCGCTCAGCTCTAACATAACTAACAGCAGCTAGACATCACAATGACTCAGAGCAGACTAAACAACAGTAAAGATCAGATGTGTTTGTGCTGCGTGCAGCCAGGAAACACACCATTTCTGAGAAAAGACATGCGCGTGCACTCGAGTCTGCTGCGCACTTTCGCAACTTTGCTTTCTCTCGCAAAGCTGCCATTTGATTTCACAAAGGTGAAGTTTAAGGGATCAAAAAGGTGCATCCAGAAACAAAGACGGCGCTTTCTGTCTTTTATTAGCAGACTTTGTTTCAGTGTGAGACAAACAAAGTGCAACACTTGCGTCTTACACAAAGGGTGACTCACGTTTGTTTGTCATTCCATAAAGTGGGTTTGATTGATGCATACAGCAGCTCTCCCCCCACGCCTCGCCTGTGCGCCTCCTGTCCTACAGACGCGGTCCTTCCTGCAGCGACTTGTCTCTGGTTGTGCCTCGGGCCCTTCACCCAACGTGTCCCCCTCATCTCTCACAAGCACATACTTTCATCAGATTGCTGTTATTGTTTATCCAACTATCTGTTAAATTAGTCAAATGACTAAAAATACCATCAAATGTCAGAAGTAGACGGGCTGTGTGGTGAGGAATATGTGTCTGAACAAAGACAGGACAGGAAGCATTTAATGATAGAAAAGATAAATGATGTTTTAGCTCATTTCCATCTGCAGGCAGAAGGTGAGATGTAATTAAAATCAATAACAAACACACACATACTTACCTACACACATATATCCACACACACAGGTTTAAGCACCCATGATAACAAATATCAAGCATCCAAATGTTAATCATTTGGATGCTTGATATCAGAAGCAGACTGATATGATAGGATAATTACATTTTGTCACTCGGTAGTAAACCTGCGTTAGCCTCCTGACACCAGAGCCCACTGCTCCCTAACCAGCAGTGCTGGAACCAAAAACCAGTTTCAGTCTGGTTCAAAGGAAGCTAAATGTCTCTTAACATCCACATGCAGTGGTAGAAAGCAGACAGTGTCCACACTGTCTGCTTTCTACCACTAAAGATGAAAAACAGGGGGACAGAGGGTTGAAGGGGGGAGTCAGGCACTTTGGGATCAGTGATCCCCGCAATGAAGGGGGATGGGACTCAAAGCAACAGATCCACAGCTGATACTGGTCACAAAGGATGTGACAATAGCTAGCCAGTGGACAACTGCCCCGAAACCACACATATAACACAAACACCACCCCATACCTCCACAACAATACCCCGCCAACCTCCTGGGAGCTGCCCTTCCACATGGCTGAGGCCAAACCAGTGCACCCACCCTCCCCACCTCTGCACCCCCCCCCCCCCCCCCCCCAAAAAAAAATCCCTTGAAGAGTGAAAAAGAAAGAAAGAGATTTCCAAGAACCGAGCCTTTCTCTTAAGAATAGAAAGTATACCTGACGCCCTTTCTCTCTCTTTGGTCTGACTGCTTTGGACAAATGCTTATTTGGAAAGCTGATATACTGTTACTGCATTTCAGAACATTTAACGTCCCCTTTGGTGACAGACAATCAAGCTCCCCAACTAACAGAGTGCACCATGATGGAGAGGACAAACAAAAGATGGCTAAGGTCAATCAGCTTTATTTTTAGCATTATAAACCTATCTGTAAAGTTTGGTAGTGCATACAATGTGGACTAGATTTAAGAATTTCAAATAGAAATGAATGTGAGTCACATGACGTCTCTTTCAGTGGGATTTTTTGGAGCAGTGTAAAGAAAAAGGACGACGATGCTATTCTACATATTTTCAGCCAGAGTAGAAACATGAAGCTTTGCTGCTCTGCTTCTTAAACATAAAAGTCTCTCAGTGCTGTCCCATCCACTTGACAGAGACTTTGCTGCTTAGTTGACTTGGCAGCTCCTGCTCGGAGGAACTGTGCCCGTTCGATCAGACGTACGATTAGCACTGTTTATTATTAGATTGACAATCTCCCGGCATCTGCCTCTACCTGTCCTTCCCAAACTTTGAGATAATTCCGGAGATGAGCTAGCACTCATCCCATGGACTGAGCTGGACCACTGGCTCGTGACATGATCTTAAAGGAGGACATTGTGGATGTTGTGTTAGAGAGCTGCAAGGCTGTAAATGCGTGAACGTATGATTCTTTGGGCTTCTGTATCATTTATAAGACTTAAAAGGAATTGCGGGGGTGGAATCGGGTTGCTGTGTGGAAGTCTAAGCTCAGTATGTGTGGCTGGGATGGGGGAGGGATGGGAAGCATCACTGTGGGAGACAGGCAGATGGAGATGGAAATGAGTAGGCATTGAGCTCATGTTAATCTCCTCCTACAGCTGATGCAGGCACAAAACAAGAACACATATTTGTCCACATGCGCACTCGCATGACAGCAGATCATAGACCCGACCGGGCCTGTGCGCCATCGCGCTCCAAATGAGGCAAAGGGATGCTTTTGCTATTCACACGTTCCCATGTGTGCTTTGTGGAAAAGTTTGCAGCCAAATCTGAAATGCATCCGAGCACAACTTCCACTGTGCAGCATTCAGTTTACTGTATCACGGTGGATCTCATTTATTTGATAGTATGTGAGACTAGCTGCCTTCATCAGACAGCCATCTGCCCCGTGGGAGCGGCTAAGCCACACGCCATTGGCCGACTGGTCGTCAAGAGAGGCGAGGGGTGAGGCGGGTCACCTCTTTATTTGGGGAGGGAAAGGTCATGCAATACTAGCTGCCCTACAAACAGCATGAGGGGGGATGGGGTACCGCCAGTGGCTGCTATCATACACAAAGGCTGCTCCTGGTCTGACACAGCAGAAAGTAACCTCCCCCCTCCCGTCGGACTCCAGTTCATCCTGGATCCATCTAGACAGCATCCCTCACCAACGATCGCGGCGTTTATTGTCAAAGATTAAGAAAAGCTTTAGGAAAGACAGCAAGACGGCAGAAGATTGGAATTTTCCATGGAAACGCATGTCCTACATACACATCAGATTATCTCCACAGCCTGATCTCGCATCCTCCTCTGCACTTTATACAGACATGGGAAAAAAACTTTTACAGATATGACTCTCTTTTAATCATCCACGCACTCCATACACAGAGTGTGGACAGGCTGCACCATTCAGTTAACATCACCCAGGTGCTGGGTTAGGCTTCAGTGCATCAGACTAATGTTCACTTGTCTTTGTAAGACTCACACTGAAATCTTTTTACTGAAAAACCTGTAAGAATAAAATGTGACATGTCTCAACATTCAGCACTGGTGAGCTCACCAGCAGGAGGACTGGAGGAAGCCTGACTGCCTGATTCTCTGATGTTAAAGACCAAAAAACTGTCAAACCTTTTGACCAACTTATTTTTAAGCACATCACTAACACTGTCCCCTCTTCACAGCTCAACCTATGTAAACACTACCGGGGAAGGAGCTGCAGGGGAGATCGCGCTGCTTGGGCACGTCCAGTTATGCTGATGAATAATTCACAGACCACCTTATTAAACAAACATGCCTATGGTTACCTACCATCAGCTGTGGCTAACAGTCAAACTAGACACCAAATTCCATCATCTGGCTGAGAAAGAGCTTCTGTCCCACGAGACACCTGGATCAGGTCACTGGCTCTTCTCTTACCTGTGCTATAATCCCAATGAGACACACTTAAGGTCTTTTGAAAACATAAGAGCAGCCACAGCCAGCCGTGTGTGCTTGTGTTATCATACGGCTCGGAATATTCTCACAGGAATGTCAAAGACGGGAAGGAAACACTTGATTGTCACGCACGCTACTGGCTCGTCAAACCGATATTCAAACTTTCCCAGATGACCTGCATGCAGCCACGCACAAACCTTATCTGGCCTGCTCTTTTTTCACCCCTCCATCTTCTTGAAATGGACAGGCAGACACTTATTGACTTAAAGCAAGTATGTGTCCATAGCAGGCAGAGATATGACTGCAGCGCCGAGTTTCGGCACCACTGCTCTTTGTGTATTTCACCGAAGATTTCACTTCTCACATGTTGGAAGAAATAGTTCTTCTCAGCTGTGAATCCAATCAAATTTTACTCAAGTAACGTGTTGCCACTGAACATCTCACAGCTTCTGTAAATTTGAAGCCCTATTTGAAATACCTGATAATCAGAAATCAGGACTGTGCACAGTCGAGCCGTACACGAGGAAAGAAAAGTCCTTTTGTTTGCAAAAGTTAAAAACTGTTGATACAAACGGCTTGTAGCAAGGAGACGTGCTGTATGAAGACAATCACTGCACCCAGTTCATTTCCACCACCGCTGGAGTCGCAGCCTTTTGAGAAACGTTCCAAGCAAACCTAAGCAGCCGTACACCCTGCTCCCACAGAGAGGCCTGTCCTGAGAGCAGCTGCAGTGGAAACAGACTTTTCATCTTATGGCTGGTCCTCAGAGTTTTTGTCATGGAGCACAATGATTCATCGCTGATGTGTTTTTCCATATAGGAGAGCAAAACACATGCTTTTTGTTGTTCATTGCCAGCATAGAAGAAGAAAGCAGCAACCCTGAATGAAACACTCTTTTTAAATATTCTTAGAAAGTGAAGAATACTTTTGTCTTTGAATGCGCTCCATACCTTCAAGCAAAGACTGAAGCACCATTCACACAGTGAGGTGGTTCATTTCCAACACTGTTCTGACCCACAGCTCGAACCAGAGACACGACTCTATCATGTTAGTCGTGTTTTTAATGGGACGGCCCAAAATATAGTTTTTAATACAGCAGCAGAACTCATTACAGAGCCCTGACTGAATTGGTGTCCTCTCCCAGCACAGGGCACAAAATGCACTTTTTATGAAAAGGAAAATAGGAAAGTATACAAACTGACCGAAACAGCCACACAGTCGGGCTCCACTGCAGACTGCTGCACAGGATCAGAATGGAAATATTCCCTGAACAGCCACTGAAACGCACAGCTCCCAGCTGTTGTTCTGTCTGCTGTGTGGACATGGCTGGCTGTCAGCAGGCTTAGCCAGCACTGCGCCTTGCATATGAAACAGGACATGGGCCTATATCCCCTGTGGGAGTTCACTTCCTCTGAGCCCCCACCACCACAGCCCCACGTCTCCCCTGAAACAAGCAGCTCCTTCAGCTGGAGGCCAGATATTCCAAGCACCGGGGGTAGCAGGGTGGGGGCAGCAGAAAGGGAAGTGCTGGCTTCTGCACGTTAGAGATTTAAGAAGTGCCCTGACTTGGAAGGATATATTCAGACTCGACAGTTGTGCGTTCCAACCCTACGTAGGTTTGGTTTGAGCCTTTCCTCAGCCACACGTGGAAACAGCCTGCAGGAATGTGTTGGTTGTCAGCACAACAACGCAGCATATGTGGAGCATCGACGCAAAATGGCCTCTGCTATTGTTCTGGCTGGTTTTTAGTGCACATCTGTCTCTGAACAAATCCCATCCCAGCACTTTAGGAGGAACCTGAAAGCTCAGCAGACACACATGCTTTGCTCAAGACCAGTTACAACAGTCGTGTACACATGCTCACCACTCTGAGGAGGCGCACATCTGCAACATGAGCACAGACTGATGAAGCAACAATAATAATAATACAGTAACCAAGAAGCCCGAGGACGGCCCTCTCCACGTAGGAAGGTGCCAAAACCCAAACAAACCAAAAAAGTCTGAGGTAAACTTTTTTCAAAGCCAAGCACAAGTCGAGCTTCAGCTGCCCACCACCATCCACCACAGCCACCCTCACTCCTCATATCTCTCTAAACCAGGCAGACTGTGCAGAGCCGACGTCATCGTGAGGCCAAATTATAAAGTTAGTGTCACACTAAATCTGCAACCACAAGCCTTATCTCCACATCCTGATGTGGAAACCCACTCATTATGTGTGCCAGCCAGAAAGCAGAAGCCTGGCATGGCAATCTGGGGCCGGCCTGCGCAGGAAAACCTTCCCCAACCTACGTGGAACGCTTCAATGCATTTGTGCTTTGCAGCCTGCACTGTGTATGAATCCTACAAGACAAAAAAAGGAAAAGTGAACTTCAAGTTCACACTTTCTCCACAACTGGAGGCACGCTGCTAAATGTGGACAGCTTTTTTTACTCTGTGATTCACTCGTCTCAGGAGGAAGCTTTCAAAAGAGCGTCTGCAAGGAGGGAAGTGTGGCAATATCGCTTCCTGTGTCTGTCTGCTATGCGAGACTGCTGCCGACACTTTTCTATCAGTCTTATTAATATTCACTGAGCTGCCCTCCTTTGACAACAGTGACGCATTTCAAAGTAAGGCGCTGTGGCGACATCCTCCACAAACGTTTCCTCAGCTGTGCCCAAATGTGTTGAGAAAAAGGAGAGCAACAATATTTCTCAACCTGTGTGCAGTCCCTCAGATGCTCGGGGGCAGGGCTTGAATTAAAAAGCATTTCAAACAAGCCTTGAGCTTAACATTCGGGCGCCCCGTCAGCACTTGGAAAAACACAAGAGCCCCCTGAAAGTGGAGCTCCTTGAGGTGTGTCCACTCAAGTCTGAATGAAAGTGTGTGCCAAGAGTGTGTGTTCACCGTGCATGGTAGGACTCTGGCACTCTTCAGGACTTCAAGGGCCTCCCTGATCTCCCTTTCTTTGGCAGGTTTTTCTGAAAGAAGCCTCAGTGGAGGAGTGGAGGAAAACTCTTGTAAACACTTGTGCTGTTGCTTTCTGAGCCTCATCAACAACTCCGCTCTGCTCTACAAGTCCACCGAGGAGAGGGAGAGTAGGCAAAAGGAGCCCTGTCAGAGGTGGCTGGCTGGCCTGGTAGAGGGGTTCTGATGTTTGCTGAATGCTTCCCTTTGTTGGGATCATGTTATGTTTCCACCACAATACTTCTAAACCCCGCTTCATCAGCTCCATTCATGTGTAACAGTTCATGCAAATGGGCTCACTAGCCCTTTTCCCCCTACAGGGGTGGGATCAGTCTGCAAACACCAAAGCTAACACAGAGTCTTTCCATGCAGCTTTAAAGCTCAGAAAAACAAACCTGATGATTGAGGCTGGAGGTGTGTGACCACTGAAAGTGCGCAGAACCTAAAACCTGATTACTGGGACTGTTCAAACAAGAACACAAGAGAACATGGATAAGACTAGAGAGAGGGGGAAATGACATCAGCACTGATTAAACCACAGACAAGTAAAATGACACATATGATACCAGCTCTGTCTGTCACACTAACAGTCAGGTCTAGCTCACCCACTGGAGATAGAGACAGTCACAGACAGCAACCCATTGAACCACAGTGTTCTGAAGAAGTGACAACATTATCTCACAACTGTTGTTTACTACCCTTTAAGGTGTTTCACGGCCAGATAATGGCTTTATTGCCACCAGAGGCATATTGTTGTCGCTGCTGGATGACGCCCAATTAGTAAGACCACAGTAGCAGCAGTGACCAGACACTGTCAGGCTCAGCATCCACTCCTGAAACGTGTTTGCTCGGTCATGTTTAAAGTTTGGTGACCCACGCTCGTTTTAACGTTAAGGAGAAGGGTGGCGGATAACAAGCTGCAACAGTTAGAGCTCGAAGACCAGCTTACCTTGGATGATGCTTTTCTCTTGTACTTGTTGGCGAAGTCGAATTTCTCCTTAATCTCGTCCAGGAAGAGCTCCAGGCGGGCCTTCTCCTCTTTCTCCGTGTAATCCTCGCCCAGGAGGATGTACGCCCTCCAGTTGGCCGAGTCGAAGCCCCAGTGGCAAGTCCTGTTCTCCTGCGCCTTGTGGCCGTGCACCACGAACTTGTGGGTCGGGTACATTAGTCTGCAGTCCATGCACTGGATGCACGCTGCGTTCGGGTTGGTGTACAGCTCCGGCACGAACAAGCCTTTGCACTTGCCGAAGCACTCGTGGTAGACTTTGAAGCTCCTGTCGGTGAACTGCAGCTCCAGCGAGCCTCCGTTCATCTCCTTCTTGCAGCGCGGCGGGTAAGCGCCTCCGTAGATCAGGGCGTTGCAGAGCCGCTCTGCGTCCGTCTTGGTGATGAGACCGCAGGACGGCGCTGAGAAGGGCAGGATCCCCATGACTTTGAGGATCTCCAGCTGGTCGGCCGTGCAGCGAGAGCAGTAGATGTGCAGCTCGTCGCACACGGAGTTGATCTGCTGCAGGGTAAAGTCCCGCAGCACCGTGTTGAGAATCTGCGGCAGGCACAGCCGTTTCTCCCCGCCGACCACAAAGCAGGAGATGGTTTCTCCCTCCAGGACCGTCTCGCACCTCTCCGTGGAGCGGTCCGACGGGATGAAGAGCGGGCCGGGCATCACGGGCGGCGGCAGATGCTGCAGAACCGGCTCGGGCTCCTTCCCGTCCTTCTTAAAGAGCAGCTCATGTTGCCAGCGAGCAGAGAAAGCGGCCGGTCCACCCAACGAGCTCATAGAGCTGAGGTGAAACTGCTTGAGAGTTTGTTGCAGTCCCGGATGAGGCTGGAAGCTCGGCCGACTTACAGTCTCCATGCTTTTCCTGCAACTTTAGATGCGTAAATCCTTCCTACGGTCGACCGGGAATCACAACCAGCTAGGCGTCCTTCAACCTGGTAAATCCACCGCGTCCCAGAGCTGATCAGATGTGCGAAACGCCTCATCAACCATCCAGGAAAAAAGTCCCAGCTGCAGTTTTATTCCCGTGTGTGAGTCAACACCGACCAGTCGCTCCCTGTAGCAGTGAGCCGACTGTCCATATTAGAAAAAACGGCTTCCAAACTCCACCGAGGCGAAAAGTTCCGTTTGTCAGGCTTGAAAACGAAATGTAAAAATCCTTATTTGAGGTTCTTTCCGCTGTCGAGGACGAAACATCCACCCCGTTTGCCCCCGCAGTTCACTCTGACTGCGCGGAGAGGAGAAGTCTGAAGAGCCAGTCCGCTCGCGAGAGCTCTCTCTCCCCCAGTCTGAGTGCGCGTGTCTCTCTCTCTCGCTCTCCCTCGCGCTCCGTCTAGGTCTCTCTGTCGCGCGCTCACTCACACGCCCCCTCCCTTTGCGTTTGTGTGTCTGGCTCAGTCATTGAATCCCGGCCAGGAATGTGAGTGACACTGCAGGCAGGCTGGGCTCTTCCAGGAACAAGCCGCCACCCCCCGCACGTACACGCGCACACGTGCACACAGAAAAGAGAACTGAAGAAGAAAAAGAAACGAACTGAGCAAAGCAAAGAAAATGACGCATTCAGGCCGTTGAACAGGCCGTTTTCCTACTTTTTCTAAGGCGTAGATGCGAAATGTTGTTCTCTTTACCACGTGGCACCCCAAGCTGTGACTATACAGTCTAATATAAGATTGACTGCATGGTTGGATCTTAAAGGAGAGACTCTTCTTTTGATGAAGAAGCTTTATTTGTCACTTGCAGTTGCCTGCAGCGAAACAGGACCTCTTCCGACCATACATACATTACACAAACTGCAGAAAAACAATGAAATTTACAACACAATAGGCAGCGGAGGAGAGAAAAGGTAAAATATTTTAAAATATTATTGCATTTACTTTTTTATTTTGTACTCTGTTCCTTTATTATTACTATATACCTTTATCTGAATGATTTTTAGACTGCTAATAAAATTTTTGCATAATCTTTTGCATAATAACATTTTTTGCATTTTAAAAATTATTATCATTAAGTTATTTAAAACCCAATGAAGCATATCCTGTTACTGCTGCTATATTATAATGTGGGTAAACATCTGGAGCACACAGTTTACACATTGGTGACCAATTTCTCCCCAACTTTTGTCTGCATTTTAACTCAACATGCAGTTTGTTTACAGCAGCGGTGCAGTAATCCACCGACGAAACCCCGACGGGAACGGAATTTTCACGCAAACTAGGAGTGCTCGTATTTACCACATTTCCCGTGTACCCTGAACCTAGCAGAAGAGCTGGGCGTCTATGTGAATCATTTGGTTCACGGCTGCTGTCAAGACAGAGAAAAAAATCGAAAGAGGATGGGTGGTGTTTTGCGAGACAAGACAAATTTAGCTTTGGAAGAGGAAACGCAAATTGCACGGCTGACTGCGGTTCATTTATTTTCCCTTCTGCCTGAATGTGTTAAAACTGTTTGGCAAGAGGCGCCGAGTAAACAAGTTTCATGTGTTGGCGACCTTGAGAAACCATCCTGCTAATGAAATGGCTAGAGTTTTTTTTTTTTCCACAGACCAGCTATAATAAGTTGTTAGTGGACATTTGAACGTGTACCTGCGCTCTCAGCATCTCAATTGTAGCTACATTTAAAACTTTTCTTATATTTGCTTTAAGTAGCGGGTCGCCTAATATATCAGATCTGTAAATACCAATCATATAAATAGACAGAGGCCGTGCACGGTTGACTTCTTTGTTTTCTCTGAACTTTGCTATAACAAGTGAAGAGGAGAAAAATAAATGGCTGATTCAAACATACAAGCTCAACCTCAGGGGGTCCGAGTCGAAGTTCAACTCCAGTACGAGTTTGCTGTTCCTGTGGCGTCCCCTACCCACACAGTGTTGTAACTGCAACGTTATGGCAGGATCGGGGGTCAAGGATCTCAGTGTGCTGTCTGCAGCAAGACAGAACCTGAGATTTATGACTGCACAGTCATCTGTGCTCTTTGACTGTATGTGTTAATACAGCGAGAGACGGCTTTAAAAGGAATGGGGTGAGTTAATAGACACAGCCCCACCGTTGACTGATTAGGTGTAAAGTTTTAAAATAACCTTTATACAGTGTGCAGCCAGTGGACCTGAGGTGTTGGAGGCACAGGTCTGGGCTCCAGCCCTTACAAATGGCAGATATCTTAACAGCAGGACACCATCCTCTCAGCAGCATACAGCTGTGGCACTGATACTGGCAGACTGTGTTTACTGGCTGTGTGTGGATTTTGTCTTCTCTCTCCAACAGTTTCAAGTGAGATACAAAGGTTTTGTTTCCTTTAGGCTTCTCATTCTATCAAGGCCAAAGCTGTTAGACAGTGCAGAGTGTGTGCCAAGCCTCATTTTCAATGATTCATGTTCTTACCAGCAAGCAGTGCTTGCCCCCCCCCCCCCCCCCCCCCCCAAAACATCCAGCGAGCTCATCTGTGATTATCATTTACTCATATGTGGTTAGTGAGGTAAGTTCGAATTCAGACCTTCAGTGTCACAACAGTGGCTTGCTTCTTATCAGGGTACATCACCATGGTAACTTGTGCTGTACACTAGCACGCTCTTCAGCAGGTTATTTTTGACAGAGCTGAGACAGTGCTTAGAGCTAATGCTTAAAATCTTTCCTCCCAGGACTAATCCAGAAAACCCCAAAGAACGACGGCAGCCTTTCCTCACACGGTCATGGCTGCAATTCCATGTTTTTGGAACGTAGGCATAACCAATTCCAAAGGCTGCCTCCAGATAAAGTGTCTGGACGACCAATGGTGAAATGGAGCAGATGTGTGGTACAGTGTATATAATGTTACAGTGAATGTTGGAGTAATATGGAACCAGGTTTCAAATAACGAGGTAAGAAAAAAACATGTAAGTGTACATGTTAAAACATACAGACACATAAACCGCAAACACAATCAGCCATAACAACAGACACTGGTTCCAACATGCACACATGCATGCATGCATTGTTGCAAACTATGGCCAAAAATAAAGGGGAGAAGATTAAAGAAAGCCTAACCCATAAAATCCAGCTTTGCTGCTGTGTGCTGCACCAGCTGGAGATGAGCTATGGAGGACTGAGAGATGCATGTGAAAAATCAGTTGCAATAAGACAGAATTGAGCTGTGAGGATCTTCTCCTGTGGAACCAGCTTCCAGTTTGGATTGTGGAGGCAGACATGTCTCTAATTTAAGGATTAGGCTTAAAACTGTCCTTTTTGATAGAGCATACACCTCATAGACTCTCAACCATCTCTTAGTTATGTTATTATAGTCTGAGGCTGTTGGGGGAACTTCCCACAATGAATCGAGCAACTCTGTTTCTGTTCCACTCTTTCACTCCTCACGGTTATAGTGCCATCACAAAATATCTGCATCCTTCTTCATTTCTTAGTTTTCTGCATATTTGTTGCATAACCAGCAGTTGGGCCACGGAAATAGATCACGGGGGGGGGCAGAGACCATGCAGTTTAGTTTAATATATGAATGTATTTATCTAAATTAATATTAATGGTCCTGGTTCTGTTACCCTGTGTTACCGATTCTCTTTTCTGATCCTTCCAGTTCTGTGTATTATTATATAGCTTGTTTCTTAAGTTTGCTTTTCAGGTATTACTCCAGAACTTTGGTCTTATCTGTTTTATAGGTTACATTTGTTATTTATAGTAACCCTGTAAGTTTGTAATCTGGTTTATGTTCATGGTTGTAGTTTGTTGTTATTTTTGTTTTTCCTGTCTTCCCTGTTTTTAATTAAGTCTCCATCGCTCTGTTATTTTTCCTTGTTTATTACCGTCCATGTTATTTTGATAGTCACATGTCCCTGTGCTTTGTATTTAGTTTATTTCTATGTTTCATTTCATTAGTTACAACTGTATCATGTCCATTTCCCCTGATTGCCTCATTCGTGTATGTGAGGTGTTGGTTTGTCTCCATCCTTTGTTGTGTCGTGCTGTTTGCTCGCTGTGGTTCTTCCTGTCTGTGTCTTCTGGTTTGAGTTTGTTGGATTTTGTTACTTGGTGCTGTCAGACTTTCCATTTGTCTAAATAAAGGTTTGTGTTTTTGTTTTTTTAACTCTGTAAACCAGTCTGTATCTGGGTCCACATCTGCACTCTACATAATACCACATCACTGGAGATGTTGCACTTGCAACATCCATCAACCTCACAGCCCACTTTTTCCTCAAGGCCACAAGACACTCAAAACACATCCACTTGAGACAAAAACATCCACTTGAGACATGCAATCCAGTCTTTCCTAGCGATGAACCCTAGTTTGACATGTAGTAGTGTGACTCTGCCCCTGTGGAACCTGGGGTTCACTACTCAGTGAAGCCAACAGGACCACATCATCTGCTAAACGCAAGCCCAAGTAGCCAGAACTGGATATACTCTTAGCTAAGCCAAGAACTTGTATTCATATGATAAATTACAGACACTAGGCTGGCTCAGTGGCAACAAATCTAACTCACTGCTGCCAATGTGAACCAAGCCCTTACTAAGCACTCCCAAAGGATCCCCATAAGAGAGTCTAATGGATGCAGTGATACGCTTCTTCAAGTCCTCAAGTACTTGGGCAAACTCTCACATGAGATCCCCCAATCGAACAAGAAGTATTCCTAGATGTGGAACAGCTAACCCAAAGACTCCAGTGAGCAACTCTTCCTCACATTCAGCAGGGGGAAAGCATGTACGCAGCACACTATTGATCAAACATACTAACAGTGTCTTTTTAGATAGAAATGTTCATAGTCATAGTGTACACTCTGCGCTGTCCCTGGGGCTGCCTCTTAGCAGTTGTCCAGAAGTTGGCAGATTGAGTTTTTTTGTTAAACTGTGACTCCAAAGCTGTTGTTGTGAAGTCCCAGGGAAAAAAAGAGTGAGCTGCAAATGAGGATAATAGAGGAATTGTTACAATTGGCTACAATCGATCAGAAGCTGTGAATAGTTAGTTGTGGAGCGATGTTTTCATCACTCCATAGGAAAACTGCTGGCGGTGTATCCTTCCAAACTATTGGTGCTGCTGCTGAGGCTTCCTCATCGTCTCTATGGAAGCCGAGCACAACACAGCATCATGTGTGAGGAGTGACATAATGTTTCTTTCCAGGCGCCGGGTTACTTCTATGTACCACAGTCCTGGCCCACAGCCCTGCTTTGTGTGTTCCCCCTCTGTGGCTGAGGTAGAAAAAATCATCGTGAAGTCTTTCTGCAATACTCATCTTACAGGGAACCAGTTCAAAAAAAGCTCTCATCTTATTTTAAAGTAGCAAGTTTTCACATAGTTCTGTTTTCCATTATTTTGAATAATGCTGTCTTCTTTCCTTTCTTTGCTTTTCCTTTCATTCAGTCCAGCTTTGCCTCGTCTTTTTCCATTGCATAATTGTTGCCGCTCTCCGTTGGTCCCTGTCCTCTGGCCAAAAGCATAAAAGGCTCAGAAAGTCCCACCACTTCAAGTTTCCACTTTATGTGTGTCCTAGCAAAGGAACAAAGTCTCATGATTACAGTAACATTTCTTATGATGTAATCTTGCACTGAATGAATCCTTGAGCAAGACTGACACAATATTGTTAGTGTATTAAGTGTTGGTGATTAGGTCATGCATTCAAAGGCTGCTTTTCCATTTGATCGATGCTTTAAGTCACATCAGGTCATAATCACATCACACAGTTTGCCTGGATTGTTAAAGCTTACAAACATTTTGTGAAACGAGGATTTTCCTTCCTAAGCGCTGCTGTTTAAGCTTATTTTACAATATCAGTTCAAAAACAGACAAAGTGTAGCACAGAGCTGGGCATGTCCTTACTATGACTAGTGGAGTCTTGCAGTCTTACTGACGACTAATAATAGATTGCAAGTACAGGTGCAGCTTTTTCCAAACGGACATGATGGAGACAACAGATCTGACAGCTGAAGCAACAGCCACCTCTGGACACGACAGTGCAAAAACAGGATGAGTGTAAACAGGTGAGGTATGAAGCCATATAGGGGCCGACCACTGTTCTGGGCTTCCTTCACTGCCTGCCTTCTGCGTCCTGACCGTATGACCATGAAGTGAAGACATAGAATAGGTTATTATAGGCTCACATAATCTGAACGGTTCATTTTGTTCAAGCTGTAAAAATCCAAAGATCCCTTTGATTTTTATCAAGTTCACTTGTCATTTCCAGTGTTCGTTTTTAATAAGCACAGATTAACAGAGCTGACCTTCTGCCAGCTGCATTAAGGACAACAATGCCAACTGACCTTAAAGGAAATGTTCTATCTTGGTTTAAATCATATTTCTCTGAGAGGTCGTTCTCTGTCATGATGGGAAAATATTCCTCTTCTTCTGCCCGTTTTCGCTGTGGTGTGCCCCAGGGCTCGGTATTGGGTCCTGTGTTGTTTTCTCTGTATATGCTGCCCTTGGGCTCCATTTTTGAAAAACATAATGTCTCTTTTCACTGCTATGCTGATGATATTCAAATCTACCTCCACCTGACTGGGGATGTTTCATCTTCACTACATCCTCTGTTTGATTGTCTGAGCGATGTCAAAGACTGGTTATCACGTAACTTTCTTACTTTAAATGAAAAGAAGACAGAAATTATTGTTTTTGATAGAAATATGCCTCTGGGACAACTGACTGGCACATTCGGGCCTGTTGCTAACCACCTCACTGATGCTGCTAGGAATCTTGTCTGTGGTATGTAAGGCTAAACCTTACATACCACACAGAGATCTGGAGAAACTCATTCATGCTTTCATCACTTCAAGACTGGATTATTGTAATTCTCTCTACTTGGGCCTACAATCTTCTCTTCTTCAGCGTTTGCAGCTGGTCCAAAATGCCGCAGCACGTCTCTTGACCGGCACTAGAAAGTACGATTCTATCACCCCTGTTCTGGCAAATTTACACTGGCTTCCTATTAAATACCGAATTGATTTTAAAATTTTATTGTTTACTTATAAAATTCAAAACAATATGGCACCTGACTACCTAGCTGATCTCCTCTGTCTGTATAGCCCTCAGAGAGCACTAAGATCATCAGGCCAACTGCTCTTAGTGCAACCTAGGTCTCGGCTGAAGACCAGAGGAGACCGTGCCTTTGCCGTTGCTGCACCCAGGTTATGGAATACGCTTCCTCTTCATATTCGCGCATCAGATTCCATTCAGTCTTTTAAATCACGTTTAAAAACGTATTTGTTTAACCTGGCATTCAAGGCGAATTAGGGTAATTTACATCTGGCTTTGCATTTAGATTATGTAATTATTTTATATTTTATTTATATCTGTAATTTATATTTTATATTGTGATTTTTATCTATATCATGATTTTACTGGAAAGCACTTTGGTGTACTTCGGTCTTTAAAAATGTGCTATATAAATAAATTTTGATTGATTGATTGATTGAACTGACCCGCGTGGATCTGCTCCTGCTGGTTTATTGACAAATACCTTAAAGACTATTATATCTTAAAGAACTCATTGTGTCTTACAGTCACAACAGAGCACTTTTTTATGAGGCCACCACACACCAGCCTATGTGAAGTTTAGTACCCACCGGAAACAAACCCAGTCTGCTGCAGTAAAGCCTGCAGCCCAGGCTCTCACTCTGGTTTACAGGGACTAAAGAGCACGCAATAATGGACCAGATATTCCACTCTCCCCAAGTGGTTAAAGCCTTCTCCATGTAAACAATGAAATGGATAGACTCTCCTCTTCAGTACCCTGCCATTAACCTTACCAGGGAAGCTGAGTGATGTGAGCACCCCCTTATGAAAGATGGGAACCTCCATTTCAGCCTATCCAAAGGCACTGCCCCAGATCGCCATTCAACATTGCACAAGTGTGCCAACTAGGACAGCCCCACAACATCCAAGGCTGAATCTCATTCACCCCAGGGGCCCTGCCAACAAAGAGTTGTTTAACCACCTCAGTGAGCTCGCCCCCCCCCATTCATGGACGAGTCTTTTTTCTGTCATGCCATGAAATTTGTCCATTTTCTTTCCTGTAGTTTGTGCTTTGCTTCGGTCACGATTAGCAGAGGCAGATCGTGTGAAGTTGAGGTGTGGACCCAAAAGCAGACGCGTGGAACAGAACTTGGTTTTAACAGAAAGCGAGCCGTTTAATAAGGCTGGTAGAAAAAACACAAAACAAAGGGCAAAGGCTAAAAACTGAGTAACCTCAAATTAAACACGAAAACGCCCTGAACATGAAACCTGGAACATAATGACAAGACAGGCGGAAGCAAACTGAACATGTGACACAAGACTGTCAAAGTCAAACAGGAAACACACAGACTTGACATGGTGATGGGGAAATAGAAACGGGTGATGAGACACGGGAACAAATACAGAGAACGTGACAGCTAGGTCGAACACAGCTGACAGACTCGAACACTGAAGGTGCGACACCATAACCAACATAGTGGAGAAGACACAGACCTGGGAGGAACCTAAACAGACCTAAACAGGAAACAGAACTAACTGAAGCCTAAACCAGAACATCGTAACACAAAAAGGCATGAAAGGCATGAGTCGAAATGCTAGCTCAAAAGCCCCAGAACCATGACAGCTCCCATGTTTCTGCACACATCCCTGTCTCCACAGTTAGAATGATGTATGCGAGGATGTGGATAACTTTCCATAAGGTGTGTGAAGGTGCTGAAAAATCAAAAAATCTCACATGTATGTTATTCTTCTCTGGGTCTTACTGAGTCAGAGTACTTCTAAACAACATATCTATTACTACCTGTCTCATTAAGTTTTGTAACTTTTCTTTTTATGCCATTAATATTTGTAAAAACAGTATGCTGGTCCAGTCCACTTAAAACACACATGTTCTACAAGTCCCAGCTTAGCCCAGCCCTAAATAGTTAAGACTACTTAATCCGAGGCCAGTGATGTAAGTGCCACAGCGTCAGTGAAGCTTCAAATCCATATTTTTCCCTCTCTCAGTATCTAAAGTAAAGCCAAAGTAGAACATTTTATTATTATTAAAATTCATAAATCTGTGAAATCCACTAAGAAGAAAAGAAATCTTTGAACGAGCCCTGATATCACTTCTGTATCAGTTCGTGCAGGATTTTCACGTGACTGCTCCGTTATCGTTGTAGAATTCTATTGGTTCGAGTTCTCGTGGGAGACGTAGCTGATTGGATGTACTCGAGTGACGTCAGGTTGCGGGATACGGAAGTCGTTGTTAGAATAGCTGGCGGGGAGCTGTGAGTTGTTGTGAAACGCAGATATGGAAGAAAATCACTTGAAGTCCAGACTGAAGCGAAAGAAGTCAACGGTCGAAGCTTCCGGGGGAGCACCGAAGAGGAGCCCGACAACGTCCAGCAACAACCCGGCAAAGAGCGGTGGGTGAGTGTGTTTGCACCGACAACTTTACCTTAAAGGTTGAGAAAACACAATCTGGGCCGTTAACGGTAGTGATGGGCAGATGAAGCTTCATGAAGCACTGAAGCTTTTCATCTAATTGGTTCACCCCAGCGCAAAGCGTCTTGAAGCTTCATTTGCTCTAGTAGGACACCTACTGGACGTGAAAATATTAGTTGGCATGAATTTGAAGAGTGTGGCATTTTTGCACACAGCCTGTAAATGTCAACAACAAAAGGAGTGTGTAAAACATGTATATTGTAGTGATGCAGTATACTGTGTATATTTATACTGGCAGTATGGAACATGATTATTTGGAAATGCTTAAAGTGGAAATGATCATTTACTGTGAGGTGAGGTGTGGTGTGGTTGGGGTGTGGACAGTGGTTGTGCTTTAGTAACGTTGAGGTATGGACAGCTACACACTGAGGCTTTGAGCCTCAGTCCTGCCTGTTCACATTTTATTCTGTAAAAACTAAATTTTCGATTATGAACTTTTTAGTGGGGAGAACATAGCCAGGATTTAATGATTTAACAAATCTTTTGAATCCTTTGTCCTCCACAATGCTAAATGGCTGGGAGTCCTCAATCACCATGCTGACCAGGTCTTCATCTATTTGAGATTGTTCTCCTGAGGAAAGACAATAAAGATAAAGCACAAATATAAATATCACACACGTAACTTATAACAGTTGTATAATATTGTTATATCATTTAGTAACATTACTGCATCCTATATTATCATTGCATTTGATGGCTCACCTGGTCTTGCTCCACGATCGGTGTCCCCCTTATTCTCATGCAAAGCTCTGTAGTGCCTAAGCATGGATGAGGTGTTGTTGTTATATCCCAGCTCCCTGGCACATAGCAAACACTTCACCTTGTACAAAAGTAAAGACAGCTTAACATAAATTGTATTGCACCATCAGTATTATGAAAATACATCTTCTATAGAAATTTACATACCTTGTTGGGAGGAATAAGATCAAATAATAAAGTATCCATTATTATTATTATTATTAAATGTTCCCACACAGGGGAGGACATCCTCCTCTTCGTAGCTGGCTCCATTCTCTCCTGACTTTCTCTCCTCACTCTCATAAACCTCCAAACTGTCTCCAAACTCTCACTAACCGCAACTCTCCATCAAACACCCACATTTTGAATGAAGTCTGCGGGGTTTATATCGCTGTCATAGCTCGCGGCAAAGTTTGAACCACTTCCTGAACCAGTCACGTGGTACAGCCGGGCAGCGAGGCTTCGGACGTCATCATTTTCAGCTCCTCCCATAAATGAAGCAACGCAAGCCGAGTAACGCGAATCACTGAACTCTGCTCATTAAAGTATGGAAGCCCGTTTCCGCCACTAAAAAAAAAAAAAAAGGATCCATAACTCAAAATTTCGAGTTATTTTCTCGAAATTTCGAGTTATTATCTCGAAATTTCGACATATTAACTCAAAATTTTGAGAAAAGCAACTCGAAATTTCGAGTTAGCGCTGCCAATCAGTAATCTACGTGAATGACGTCATTTCCATGTTACCCGGAAGCTGAAGCCCTCAGCTACAAATGCTACAGCTAAGCTACTGGTATTACATCCAGTCGTGAATGCACAGATTGCTGAGTGTTTTCAGCCTGGCTTCACAAATGATGAAATCCCTGTGTTATTAGCTGAATCACATGGTGTTACTATCAGCAAACATACTTTAATTTGTTGGGATCCGTTTTTGAGTGCGCGGTCCTGCGCCATATGCTTCCGTGTAACAAGAAAGCGACCTCATTCACGTATATTTTTGATTGGCAGAGCTAACTCGAAATTTTGAGAAAAGTAACTCGAAATTTCGAGTTATTATCTCGAAATTTCGAGATAATAACTCGAAATTTCGAGTTATGGATACTAGCTTTTTTTTTTTTTTAGTGGCGGAAACGGGCTTCCATATTAAAGAGCAACAAAGGCACATTTTTGTTTATGGTCGAAACGGTTCCTGCTGCCTGGAATAAACTGTATGTAGCTACAACCTGGGCCTGTAGGAGAGTCAAACATAAGATGATAATAATGAGAAATATATGATATATGAAAGCTCTTTGAAGTAACCATGCACCGATCCGACTTTTTGCATTTCCGGTACCATAGCTTGGCTTTAGATATGTGTTGATGATGCTGCCAACCTGTTATCAGACTTCAATGACTGAGCGGTCCTCATGGAGGACAGGACTGAGATCTGTTACTGTAACGACAGCAGGCTCCACTCAAACCTTCTTTTACTAACACTCTCAAATTAAACGGAACTAGTCGGGATCCAAGTTAAATGAATGAGTTTTACTAAACAAACAGGCAACAGAATTCCAGTCAGTAAAACGATCTACTTTTGTTTGATTTTTACAGTAAATGTAAATTTCTCCTTCTGTGTTAAATCAAAGTATTTCATAACCACAGAGCTTAAACTCTGCTGTAACGTGATGTGCACCTCCCTGCACCCGAGACTAGGTTTGCACCCCCTATGTTAAAGAGAAGACCCCAGCAATCCCCTCTGAGCAAGCACTGGGCCCTTATGGGGAGGAAGAGTCTGTCTTTTAATGGGAAGAAACCACAGCAAGGCTTGCAGGGAAGGGGATGTGTTGGGGGACAAGGACAAAACAGAAATAAGAGAAGACAGAAGTTATTGACATTGGGGTGGCTGTGGCTCAGGTGGCAAAGCAGGTCAGCCACTAATCAGAAGGTCAGTTCGATCCCAGGCTGCCTCCTGGCTGCATGCCAAATATCCTTGGGCAAGATACTAACCCCATGTTTGCCTACTGGTGGTGGTCAGAGGGCCCGGTGGCGCCAGTGTCCGGCAGCCTCGCCTCTGTCAGTGCCTCTGTCAGTGTAGCCACAGCTGCCCCAGGGCAGCTGTGGCTACAATGTATCCCATCACTGTGTGTGAATGGGTGAATGACTGAATGTAGTGTGAAGCGCTTTGGGGTCCTTAGGGACTAGAAAAGCGCTATACAAATGCAGGCCATTTACCTGCATTTGTATGGGTGCGAGTGAATGCTCGCACCCTGAGCCCTGCAGCAGAAGGGCTGGCTCAGGGTCACGTCTGAGCTGCAAGCTTTATCCAAAGAAAGCAAGTTTGGGTGTAATCGTAAAAGTAGAGAGAGGCTCTGAAGGCTTTGCTCCCTGATCTACTTTTAGTCTGAGAGAATTTTACATTACATTCAGAATTTAACAGGAAAACAAAGAAGAGAAGCCAGGGTGGGAAAAATCGTCTGTTTTTCTAGCCCCTGTTTCTGCGTCTAATGTAGCATTATTCTCAGACAGGATATTTCTCGTTTCACAAAGATGATAGATATCAGCCCTGCGTGAAGCACATTTCCTGCTCAAAAACTGCTTTAGAAAACGTCAGTGTTAGTGGAGGTCATCCAGATTATCTGGTTCGACACTGAGGCTTTCAGGGCAGAGAACAATAACAACAATAGTACAGTTTTACAGAAGAAAATTATAGGTGTTTAGGACGTGTCTGTAGTTTAACCAGCTGTCATCTGTGGCTCCATAGACAAAGATAACTAAGTATCAGTTTGTATATTATCATTGGTCACGATTCAAGAAAGAGACAACAGCGACACATTAAGTGTCCTCTCACATCCTGAAGAGCCTCAATACTTCCAAAAAGGTTGTGTTAAAAGGTATTTTTGCATGGCGTGGTTGTGATGTCTATGGATGTCATGTGACAGCTCGTATCCATTTAACTGCTCGAGGCTGAGACATCGGAGCGTGCTGATGTCATCCAGGCATCATTAAACCGGACTGTCTGCTCGATTTCACCGCTGCTGCCTTTGGGGAAAATTTATTTCACTGAAAAAAATATGACTTGTTGTCCTTGTTTATGTTTTAGTTTTGCTGAGTGGAATTCTGGTATTTTATTAGTCTGTTGGGGTTTTTTTTAGTGTCTGATGTGATGGCTGGAGTTTGGTAACCAGTAAAAATTCAACATTTTTAATTGAATTTTCTTTCTAATGGAAACAAACAAAGTAAAAAGGCACACTTACAACTATTTACAGTGAGGTGTTTTTAATGCAGTTAATTAAAAACCAGCTGATGTGAAGCTTTGCTGTGTTATTAAATCTGTTTTGTTTCGTTTGCAGTGTGCACCAGATCAAAGAGCAGCTTCAGAAATAATCTGATTGACTAAAAATTCCTACAGATTGATTGATTAATAAATGGAAAAATAACAAATGTGTGTGGAAACATTCGAGTCAAAGTTGTGTCGTATTTGTTTAGTGATGGTTTGTATGGAGATGCATGCATGAGGAGCGATGTGAGGAGAATGCAGCAGTTCACAGTGTGGATGATCTGCTTCACAGGCCGACGCTTCCTGCAGGAGCGTGGTGGAACAGACAGCAGCTGCTTGCTGTGGAGAGCCTGTGGGCATTCACGCTCCAGGCTACTCTGCCATGCCTGGAGGAGCAGCTCTGGGACCAGGTTCCTGATCTTCCACATGCATCTGCAGCGGTATGTTACTGCATTACACAACTCCTGCAGGGAATATGATGAAGCTCCCAACAAGACACGAGCACACAAAGTGCCAAATGTTCACAGTTCTAATATTCCAGAGTGTTCCTGCTGTGTACTCTGTATGACAGCGTGTCCACTGGCCTCTGACAGGTGGAGTTTCTCTGTCAGACACAGGAGCCTGTGTGCTGTGATGCTCCTGTGCAACTTGGAGACAACAGGGAGAACATAGTGATGTTGCAAGTTCTCAGTAGGCAGTGTGGAGAAGATGGGGTGGGAATTATCCACCTCAGGGGTTCATTTCAATCATTGTGATATTTTATTGTGATGCATTGCACATTATAGAGATGTCACTATGATACAGTACAAACAAAAAGCCATTTGACGTTAACATCTTCTTTGTCTTGTTTTTCGTTTGATAGTCGCCACTGTCAGAAATTTTTTCTTTTCCCGAGATCTGATGTGTTTTCTTAGTGTTGCTTTCATTTTTTGAGCAGTATATTTCTGTATCCATGTCTTGACCCACTCCTAAATACATCTCAAAGGATGCTGTACTAGATAGGATGTAAAATAAGGCCACCATGTATGAATGTATGAACCCCAAACATGTTTCATTGTGTCAGGAGCATAGAAGTTGTCAGAAAAGACTAACAAGCTTGGTAATTAGGCTGCATCCATAAACTGCATTGTATTGTACTGATGTGTGTCTGTATAGATATAATTTATAAATATATGTGGTAATTGGTTTAAACGAACAGGAGGGGAAGAGAGAGAGAGAGAGAGCCAGGAAGCGAGCAGCCTTCATTGCCAACCCGGAAACGGGCAAAGTGATTGGTTGAAGTGTTCCATAGGGGAAGTGATTGGTGTCCTCCTGGACACTTTGAAGGATGCTGAGGAGGTGATCAAGGCAGCTTGCTCAGCATCTGTTCCAGGCATACAGTGGGGCAAAAAAGTATTTAGTCAGCCACCGATTGTGCAAGTTCCCCCACCTAAAATGATGACAGAGGTCAGTAATTTGCACCAGAGGTACACTTCAACTATGAGAGACAGAATGTGAAAAAAAAAAATCCATGAATCCACATGGTAGGATTTGTAAAGAATTTATTCGTAAATCAGGGTGGAAAATAAGTATTTGGTCAATAACAAAAATACAAGTCAATACTTTGTAACATAACCTTTGTTGGCAATAACAGAGGTCAAACGTTTACTATAGGTCTTTACCAGGTTTGCACACACAGTAGCTGGTATTTTGGCCCATTCCTCCATGCAGCTCTTCTCGAGAGCAGTGATGTTTTGGGGCTGTCGCCGAGCAACACGGACTTTCAACTCCCGCCACAGCTTTTCTATGGGGTTGAGGTCTGGAGACTGGCTAGGCCACTCCAGGACTTTCAAATGCTTCTTACGGAGCCGCTCCTTTGTTGCCCGGGCGGTGTGTTTTGGATCATTGTCATGTTGGAAGACCCAGCCTCGTTTCATCTTCAAAGTTCTCACTGATGGAAGGAGGTTTTGGCTCAAAACCTCACGATACATGGCCCCATTCATTCTGTCCTTAACACGGATCAGTCGTCCTGTCCCCTTGGCAGAAAAACAGCCCCATAGCATGATGTTTCCACCCCCATGCTTCACAGTAGGTATGGTGTTCTTGGGATGCAACTCAGTATTCTTCTTCCTCCAAACACGACGAGTTGAGTTTATACCAAAAAGTTCTACTTTGGTTTCATCTGACCACATGACATTCTCCCAATCCTCTGCTGTATCATCCATGTGCTCTCTGGCAAACTTCAGACGGACCTGGACATGCACTGGCTTCAGCAGCGGAACACGTCTGGCACTGCGGGATTTGATTCCCTGCCGTTGTAGTGTGTTACTGATGGTGACCTTTGTTACTTTGGTCCCAGCTCTCTGCAGGTCATTCACCAGGTCCCCCCGTGTGGTTCTGGGATCTTTGCTCACCGTTCTCATGATCATTTTGACCCCACGGGATGAGATCTTGCGTGGAGCCCCAGATGGAGGGAGATTATCAGTGGTCTTGTATGTCTTCCATTTTCTGATGATTGCTCCCACAGTTGATTTTTTCACACCAAGCTGCTTGCCTATTGTAGATTCACTCTTCCCAGTCTGGTGCAGGTCTACAATACTTTTCCTGGTGTCCTTCGAAAGCTCTTTGGTCTTGGCCATGGCGGAGTTTGGAGTCTGACTGTTTGAGGCTGTGGACAGGTGTCTTTTATACAGATGATGAGTTCAAACAGGTGCCATTCATACAGGTAACGAGTGGGGGACAGAAAAGCTTCTTACAGAAGACGTTACAGGTCTGTGAGAGCCAGAGATTTTCCTTGTTTGAGGTGACCAAATACTTATTTTCCACTCTAATTTACGAATAAATTCTTTACAAATCCTACCATGTGGATTCATGGATTTTTTTTTCACATTCTGTTTCTCACAGTTGAAGTGTACCTCTGGTGCAAATTACTGACCTCTGTCATCATTTTAAGTGGGGGAACTTGCACAATCGGTGGCTGACTAAATACTTTTTTGCCCCACTGTATGTTAGGTCTACAAATGTTGCCCAGAGCTTCTTCAGCATGTATGGAAGACCTTAAAGATGACTTGATGGGAAGGTCAGCAACCAGTGGAGGAGGTTTAGATTCCCAAAGAGAGGAACTCATCCAGTTTGGGCAATATTGCTGTTGAGTGTTGGAAGGAGGATGTTTTTAAGCACTGTATTATGAAAACTGAATTTTTCCAAGAACAACTATATCAACCCCTTTATTGAGAAGTGTGGGATTCCTGGTTGTGTATGAAGTTGATTAGGGGGTGGTTCTCGTACACCAAGAGTCAGATTAAAATGCTAAATCTATTCAAATGTTCAAAAGGTCCAATCAGTGAAATTAAAGGATGGATGATAGCTTATATTAAAGCTGCTGTGCCCCTTCCTTCCAAAGTATAGTAACACTTGTTACCAGGGGGAAACCACACCCCTGACTTTGAGAAACACCAGGCACTAAACATCCTTAGTTCAGCTGTAAAGTTGGACATCAGAAGATGGAGGACCTGCAGAGCTGCTCTCCAGGGTGGCCGTTAGAGCAAGCGTATTTGTTTGGCACTTCTGTCTCATTTTTGAGCCCTTGAGGTTGAACCAACACTTAGTTAAACACTGACACTATAGAATAAAGTCTTTTTTTTCCTTTTTGAAGGGGATATAGGGAAATGTAACTTCTTTTGTAGACGATCGTGGGGCGATCGTGGCTCAAGAGTTAGGAGTTCGCCTTGTAATCGGAAGGTTGCCGGTTCGAGCCCCCGGCTTGGACAGTCTCGGTCGTTGTGTCCTTGGGCAAGACACTTCACCCGTTGCCTACTGGTGGTGGTCAGAGGGCCCGGTGGCGCCAGTGTCCGGCAGCCTCGCCTCTGTCAATGCGCCCCAGGGTGGCTGTGGCTACAATGTAGCTTGCCATCACCAGTGTGTGAATGTGTGTGTGAATGGGTGGATGACTGATATGTAAAGCGCTTTGGGGTCCTTAGGGACTAGAAAAGCGCTATATAAATACAGGCCATTTACCATTTACCATCATGATGAAACTAATATCTTTGGACTTTTGGTTGGTTAAAACATTCAAAATGACACCTAAACAACTAATTGTAATTTTTTTTTCTATAATGTTAGAGCTGCTGGCCTATTTCCATTGGTGAGGAACATTTACATGACACACACACACCTGTGTATTCATGTAATCATCCAAAGATCAACTGTCCACAGCACGCTCCGCATGACTGGCTGAAGTTCCACACACCCGTTGTCAGACCCTTATTCCTGTTTTCTCCTTGTTTTTAGAGACCTGCGGGACTTTGGGTGGAGGAACAGGGGTGGTGCGACCTCAGCAGTGAGGTTTCTACCTTCCCTGAACCGTCTCATCTTTCTCTGAGACCGTCACAGATCCCAGATCCTGTCGGGCTCAGCTCCTCCCCGGAGGACCCCACAGCACACACCAGCACGGTGCCAGAGCCACCTGTCAGAGGCCCGTGCTCCCACAGCATGGAGAGCTCCACTCACTCTCCTCAAACCCTCAGCAAAACACGGCGGCCGTCCCTGCACAGCTGGGTGGAGGCGCTGCCATCACCAGGATTTTCCAGTGCTGGGAAGGAGGAGGGGAGGAAAGCGACTGGACCAGTCAGTAGGAAGCTTCCAACATACTGGGTGAAGGTATCTGACAGAGTTCCTCTGCAGAATGAGGTCGAAGCTAAAAAGGAAGAGGAGGTGCAGGGGTGCGGCAAAAAAGATGGAGGAAGAGGAGCAGATGGAGGAGCAGGGGGAGGACTGCAGAGTTGTCCCATGTGTCTCCAAGTGTTCCCTGCTGGGTAAGAACTGATTGGGTGTTTTCTTTCTTCATTCACATCAGCATAGGGACTTTTTTCCTTTGTGCGTTGTTGCTGATTTTTATTAATTTATTTTTTAATGATTCTTTATGACATCAGCGACCAGCCAGATGGCATCCAGCTGAAGCTGGTCACCAGTTAGATGTTTTCAGTGTGTGTAGCTCTTGTTAGTTAAATGGATAACGACAAGTAAACAAACTAGTTTAAGTTTTAGAGTCGGGGTGTCAAACTCAAATACACAATGGGCCAAAATTCAAAACTGGAACAAAGTCGCGGGCTAACGTTAATATTTATTGAAATATATTTATTCCTTCAGATATAAGAATGAATCTTTTCTTATGGACTCAAACAAGTTTTGCTGAAAAACTGAATATGGAACAAGCAAAGCTTAATACTAGACAATATATATATATTAGCTGTATAATACCAGTAGGCCAGCTCTAATAGTAATTTAAATTTTGCCCGCGGGCCAGAGTTTGACACCTATGTTCTAGAGGTTTAAAAGTGACAGCATCACAAAGCTGACTGCCCAGCCTCCAAAGGATCAACATTACCTTACAGCAGAACTTCCATATATGTTTTTATTGTGCAGGTCTTGCATAGCATCATCCCGTGACCTCTGCTTTCATGTCAGAATCAACATGACATAATTACATAAATATAAAAATGTTTATATGCTGTCTGAGGTGCAGTTTCAGCACAAGGTCCAAACAAACAGTTGTCCAGATTCTGCTGCATAAGTGGTGCCCACAGATGGAGAGGTCCAGGGTTCAGTCAGGTCCAGTTCACCACATCCAGTACAGTCTAGTTGTTCTTGGTTCTCCAGGTTCACCCAGATGGACTGCGATGGTCACCTGGCCCACTGTCTGTCTGAAATGAATGTGGACATGACCTGGTAAGCTGAATCGATGCCGACGGTCTACAAGGCGCCCGGTTGCTGCTCCGGGGTCGTATCGCACGGAGGACGACGGTGCAGACAGCAGCCTGTGCAGAGAACTCTGCTGACTGAGCTGCAGTGAGATGAGGAAACTTCTTCGGTGCACGAGCACACCATGTTTTCATGGCTGATTAGTCGTACTGAGTGTACACTTTACTTTAAAACTCAGTAACAGACACTGTAACCTGTGTGTCTTTTTTTTCTTGTAAAAGTAACTGTAATCTTTATTAGCTTTGAGTTCAAGATGATCCGGTCGGCTTCATTCATGACGGCACTGCAGTGCACGTACACCCACACAAGTAGAGCTGTGCTCGCAAGGTCACCCACCCTGGTATACTCTGCAGCTATCTAATGCAGTTCTACAATGTCACGTTCTTCATTTCTCTGCATTGATGGTGTGACTGCAGTGTAACACATGAGCCTGACTATTCTCATTCAGTCCTGATTCTTGCTGCCTGGATTTCCAGCTGCTGTATCTATAGTCCCAGGGAGCAGGTGCAAGCAGTGCTTTTACTGGACAAATGTACATGATGTATGATCCTTACTGCTCTTTTTGCATTGTGCATATGTTTTGTGGGGAACATCCAGAGTTCACCACAATAATATAAATATGGCAGTAACAGTGTGTGCAGTCTTTCTTTCATTGGTTAGGATGAGCCTTGGTTTTCCCAAAATCCCGACGGTGTTTGCCATCTCGTTACACACCTGTTTGTTATGTGGTTCCCATATAGGAAAGACCTTTTCAGTGGATACCTTATCAACATCTAGTTCCACATTTATATACATTTCTCAATTTAATTTACAAACAACATAAATTTGGTTTGGGATAAATTCAAAGAGAACTTCTTTTTGATCAAACCAACATTTATCAGTTTCTTCACTGACAACCTCCAAGAACGGCTGTATCATGTGCAACACAACAAACCTCAGTATGTCTGTCACTCTACACATGTCAGTGATACACACAGGAAACAGTCTGGGACCCAATACTGAACCTTGTGGGACACCACAGCTAATGTTCAACCACTTATGCAAACCTGCCTTTTCACAAAAGGCAGATCTTAATAAATAAATAATATAATACTCAGATTATTTGTCTAATATTAAATTATTTGTTAAATCAGGAAGGGGCAAATCATTTTTCACCGAGTGTGACTGAGCCCAGTATCGTTAGGTTCAGGGTGACTGTGCTTCTCTGCATGAACAGAGCTGAGGGATGATCAGAGGAGCTGTATGAGCCCAAGTGTTCACTCGCATAGAAATCTATAGCATCTGCACAGATCTTCCTGCTGTTGTCGGCACAAATAAAGGACGTCAGTGAGAGAAAAAAGGACTCGGTTCACAGAAAACCAGTTTGATTTTTAATAATTACACATATTTACAAAGATGCGATGAAGCTAAATGAAGCAGACCTGGCCAGCATTATGTAAAAGCAGAACTGTAGTTCAATAATCCTTCATGGGGTTTGAGCGGCCTTCATGTTCTGTAAGGTGGAGTCAAGAGCTTCCAGTTTATCCATTGGTCCCTTAAGGGGAAAAACAGCATCACTAATGTATCACCTGTGTGCAGGTAATAAAATACAGTCTGTGAGATGGAGTGTCGGGGTTGGAGGAGGAGGATGCTTCTTTAGATTAGAGGTGTGTATTTTCATTGTGACTGGAACTTCATTACGCCGTCTCCCTGCCTGTACAGGGCCTGCAGCTAATTGAGGCCCTGTGACTGATCAGCTAATTAATCCTATTATGAGGGTATTAAATTAGCGTGGGTCAAGTTTAATCACAAACAGCTAACTGAGAGCTTCTCCTCCCTCAGAAGAACATGTATGCAGATACACACAGCCTGCATCAGAAGCACTGAGTTGTGTTGGAGACATGAATGTGTGCTCACTGATGTCCCAGCATTAAAACATCAAAGCTTCAGTTAGGTACTGATATGTTGCTTGCTGTGTATAAAAGGAGGCAGTATACAGAGTTAAAGTGTCCTGAAAACTTCATTATATAGTAAAGACAAACTCATGGCTTCGTACTGGTTTTATAGCTGTTGTGCACCAGCAGCTGCATGATGGAGGGCATGAATTATAATAGTGACCTAATCCTCCAACCCCTGACTAACACTCATCCACAACATTACAGCTGAGACTGGGAATGACCCACTTTTCTTTCTTTAGCGCCCCAGCAGTTGTCTCAGGGCACTTTTTTACAGTATCTCTAGTACTGTAGGCATAGTCCTCAACAATCAGATGATCCTCTATAAACAGAGCTTGGCAACAGTAGGGAGGAAGAACGCCTGTTTAATGGGAACAGACCTCTGCCAGAACCAGGCTCAGGGAGGGCGGCCTTTGCTGAGATTGACTGGGCGTCGAGACAAACTCCAAAGTAACACACCTGGAATTTAACCCAAAAAAAGCTTTGTTCCCCCACACAGGGAAGACCCACTAATGTCTGTGAAAACCACGGAAAAGCTCTCATGGCTTTTCTGCTGTTCTCCCATTTCATTTAGACTTGCAAACAGATTTCCAGCTGTCGTTGCAGCAGGTCACTGTAGACATGGAACCACACAGTGAGCACATAAAGGAAACTGTGACCAGTTTCCCCCAGCAGGTCACACAGATGGTCACGCAGCAGCACCTGGTGAGGAGGAACCCAAAGCTGCATTTACTGTGGAAGCTGAAGCCAACGTCTGACAGCAGGCATGGGCCAAGTCTGTCTGCTGCTCCTCACCTATGTGACGATAACGCGGACCTTCACTGGGAAATATTACAATTACACATGTGTAAGGAAAGAGGTCAGGTCTCCTCCCAGCTGCTTGTGTCAATTACACATTCACAGGAAATGTTGATTATTTGAACGATTCGTTAAAAATAAGAAGGTTTGTTTGTGTGTGGGGACTGAGGCAGCTTAGCGAGCTCCATACGCTGGACGAGAGTTCGGACATACCCTGGCAGAGTTTCAGCTGCGTTACCTGCTGCAGCCGTAACAGGTGAACAGATAGAGGTGCAGTCAGAGACACGGGAAATCATTTGATCTTTGAGGCACTTCTTAAATAAAAAGTTGTCACCCCCTTGTTTGTGAAAACAACAGAACACAAAGAAAAGTTTGTGGTTATGGAGGAACATGTGCCGCTTGCATCAATAAAAGGCATCATCAATTTTGGATTCACTAGCTACATCATAATACACAATAACAACATTTTCTCCTTTGTCATTGTACATTCTTGTGTGTGTGAGGCGTGGCCCCCCTACCAAGATAGAAAAAAAAAAGAAGAATAAAAAATTGCACGTAAAATTATTTAAAGTTGTTCCGTAGAGCCGTCGTATTCATCCAGGGCGTGAGATGGGCTGAAACGTGTTGATGGTGGCAGGCACAGAATGAAACGCTCACACAGCCAGTCCTGCTCTGACACGAGGATGGACTGACAGGGACAACAGGACCAAACAAAGAAAAGGAGAAGACAGCATAAAGTCAGGGAATGTTCCTGTAGTCCGGCGTCCAGCTCCCCAGGGAAAAACTCTCCCTCCTCCCGTTTGCCTTGTGGACAGGTCCAGGGGGAACTTCCTCCTTGTTGTCGCCTTTCTGAGTTGAGTTGGCTTGCAAGTTTGTTTGTTTGTTTCTGTTTTTGAACAGCAGCTCGGAGGAGGACGCTGGTTTCTCCTTCATACAGACTCTTCTGTGGCTAGCAGCAGGGGGTTGATGTATTCAAATCCCTCAAACTCAGACTGGTCTATTCTCTTGATGACGTCCCTGAGGAGAGAAGGATGGAAAGAACAATTAGAGGACTTGTTTTACCACAGAGCTACTGAGAGTAAACCAGGTTTGCTCCTGGCGTCTCTCAGGTGAGCGTCACCACATCTTTTTCCAGGTTTGGAATCTAAAGGAAGTAAAATGATGTTTTTTGGAGGGGTGGGGGAATGTCCATGTTGAATTGCAGACCATTGTTTAGAACATTTTCAGGCTCTGTACCCACTGAGTTATGGTTCTGTTTTCATTTTCTTGGCAATCAGTGCAGGTATCAGTAGAACGTACCTACTGATACAAATACCACTAAATTTGCTTTAAGAAATGATTGAAATGATAGAATGTAGCAAGGTGATTGACTCAGTAATTCAGAAAGTGTAGCTCTTCTGGGATTTTCCACACAATCATCTTTCTGGTTTTAGAGAATGGTTGAGGGAAAAAAGAAAATATGAGTGAGCGGCGGTTCTCTCGGCACAAATTGTTGATGCCAGAGGTCAGAGCAGAATGCACAGACCACAGTGTATGCCCCCCCTGTCAGCTAAGAACAGGAAACTGAGGCTACAGTTCACATAAGCTCACCAACACTGGACAATAGAAGATTAGAAAAACGCTGCCTAGTCTGCTGAGTCTCCATTTCTGCTACAATGGTCACAAAATGCTAATCAGCATAAAGCATGGATCCATTCTTCCTTGTAGCAGCACTTGGTGTAATGTGGTGTGGAAGACAGTTTTTTGGCACAGCTCAGATCAGCCTGAACTAGTTTAAACTGGCTTGAACCTTTCAAATGGATTCCACAATGACCAAATTTGAAATGTGTACCATGACGACTCTGTAGCATCTGTGTGATGCTATCATGTAAATATGGACCAACACATCTGAGCAATGCACAAAGAATTAGCAGAGTTGTGAGGATGAAGCGAGGTCCAAGCTGTTAATATCAAGGTTTACCTAATGAAGTGGCCTGAGCCACTTGTTGACCTTGATGCCTAAAGTTTGGCATTTGTCCATGTGCCAGCCTGTCCTATAAGGTGAAGGCTGCAGCAGGGTGGGGAGTGTGTGGACAGAATAGTGCCCACACCAGCGTAACAGAGATCTGAAACATGCCCTGCTGTTCTTACTCTGATTGGGATAAATGTCGTGCTGCTGAAAATGATTTTAAAGGAAAATGCTGACATATGACATCAGGTTTGTTTTTGGAGGATTCATTAGAAAGACTGCAGGTCTGTGGATCACACTGTGGATCGCTCTGTGGATCAGTGTGTCCACGGCTCTTTCTGCACTCTCTCCTCTTCGTCTCCATCTGGTAACGCTTTCACGTTTTCCAAGTCAGCAAAAAGAACCATTTACATTGGTTGAACACACTGTTTGTTTTGGTCGTCTCCCAAACCTTCTCCACTCTCCTTTGTGTTTCCCCCTCTGTGGTCTTTCACTCTGCCTCCTCGTTCTCCCTGAAACTTGAAAACAAAAAAGCCCACTTTCTAAATCTAATGGCGTTATTGTTGCTTGACCTACTCCTACAGTGCGAGTCCTTCACATGAGATCAGATGGAGAGAAAATATTTGCTTCATCAATATTCCAGTCTGCACACTCAAAGACACTATAGCGTTTCATTCACTTGTCCTGGTGCTCTCTGTGGGTGGGATCTGCAAGCTATCTGACAAAGCGGTGGCCCTTAAAGTGAGACTCCCACCCACCTGGTGGAGCAGGGAGAGGACCAGTGAACGTGTCTATTGTTTTAACTTCAAAGCCCCCTGCTCCGTGTCTGCAGCGAGAAAACATCTTGGCCTTTCCCAGCAAGAGGCCTCCCCTCGGCAAGAGCTTAACCATGCCCCGCTCCCTTCCATTGGCCAACACAACCACACATGTACACACACACACACACACACGCGCACACACACACACACACGCACGCACACGCACGCACGAGTAAACAGCCTGTTGCTGCAGTAGGGAGAAGGCGGTAGTGTTGCTAAGGGACTGCATTTTTTTTACCCAGCTGCTCCTAATCCACAGTTTATAAAGTTCCACCTGAGATTATTCCTTCGTTAGTGGAAGAAACAAACACATAAAGCATTCAGCCAGCTCCTGATTCATCTGCACAGTGGTTTTTGTTTTTCTGACATCATGTCATGGATATCGTCTTACAAGGATGGAAGGATCAAACGAACCAGCAGTGTGGAGGCTAACACAGCTCAAAAACACATCCTCTGTGGAAACGTGCAGCTGAGCCATCAGCTGATGTGGGCTGAGATCAGTGGTTATTAGGTTACATTAGGTTATTCTTCAATACTCTTCAATTCTTCAATACTAACCTTACTAACCTCAGCTGTGAATTGCATTTTTGTGTGTTTCATTGCAGAACTGATCCAGAAGTTCATATGACTGAATCGAGCCAGATTTACCATCATCACAGCACACAAACAGGTTTCACAGGAACTGAGGAGCCTCTGGGGTTCAGTTTGGCCAAAACTTGAACTCAAAGTTTTGATTAGTGCAGTGGTTCCCAAACTTTTTTTGCTAGGCCCCCCTTTGTTTTACAACAAAAATGTCCCCCCCGCACAAACACATCTTCCAACCACACACACCCATATTTTGCTCTATTGCAGTTTATTTCACACCTCAAACATTTAGTAAACAATTAAGCAAATACAAGTAATCTGCAATAAATTACAGGTAGTAATAAAATAAACTATGAACTCTTTTACGCTATGTCCACGCCTTAGCTGAGTAAGAATGTGTCGTGTTGACAGCGGTGACTTAGATAGCCACACTTCATTTTAGAAACAGCCAAATACAAACGTGTTGCTCAAGTTTATGTCTGCATCGTTTCCTCAAATTTGTCTCATGTCCATCTCAGTCACAGTTGTAGCTGAGCACTAAGCTAATGCACATACTTACAGGTGTACACTACCAGCTGTAATTCACACAGCTGTCTCCATTAGGGAAATGAAAGCTGCGGTGTGGCCTGGACATGTTTCCCCAACTATAAATGGAGCAGCTGAGCCATCGGTGATGTGGGCTGGCATTCAGATCAGTGGACCGCTCTGTAGTGCAGCTCTGCAAGTGTAGCTCTGTGGTGCAGCTCTGTGGTGCAGCTCTGTAAGTGCAGCTTTGTAGTGCAGCTCTCTAAGTGCAGCTCTCTAAGTGCAGATCAGTGGACCACTCTGTAGTGCAGCTCTGTAAGTGCAGCTCTGTAAGTGCAGCTCTGTAAGTGCAGCTCCGTAAGTGCAGCTTTGTAGTGCAGCTCTGTAAGTGCAGCTCTGTAAGTGTAGCTTTGTAGTGCAGCTCTGTAAGTGCAGCTCTGTAAGTGCAGATCAGTGGACCACTCTGTAGTGCAGCTCTGTAGTGCAGCTCTGTAAGTGCAGATCAGTGGACCGCTCTATAGTGCAGCTCTGTAAGTGCAGCTTTGTAATGCAGCTTTGTAATGCAGCTCTGTAAGTGCAGCTCTGTAAGTGCAGCTCTGTAAGTGTAGCTCTGTAATTGCAGCTCTGTAAGTGCAACTCTGTAATTGCAGCTCTGTAGTGCAGCTCTGTAAGTGCAGATCAGTGGACCACTCCGTAGTGCAGCTCTGTAAGTGCAGCTCTGTAATTGCAGCTCTGTAAGTGCAGCTCTGTAAGTGCAGCTCTGTAGTGCAGCTCTGTAGTGCAGCTCTGTAAGTGCAGCTCTGTAAGTGCAGCTCTGTAAGTGCAGATCAGTGGACCACTCTGTAGTGCAGCTCTGTAAGTGCAACTCTGTAAGTGCTTTTAGCGGAGTAAGAATGTGTCGTGTTGACAGTGGTGACTTACTTAGCCACACTTCATTTTAGAAACAGCCAAAGCAAATATCCCAGTAAATGTCCCAGTAAAAGAGTTTCGTTTTCTCAGATCTAAAGGTATATTACACTATGTGCGACTTCATTATCATCATCCATACCATTATTGAGTTGAATCTCCTCCCACCCTCAGAACCATTTTAATTCTTAACAGTGAACACAGTGGTACATATACACAGCTTTAATACTTTCTTACTATAAGCCTCATAGACACACACAAACACACACACTCTTTCACCCTGACTCTTACACTTGCCCTGGATGCATCTATCACACTGTGTGAGTGTGTGAACAGGTGCTACCCCTCAGCCTCCACGTAGCTGTGCGTACAGTTACATTTGAATGTCCTTGGTGACTTCCTGCTTCAGTTATCACAGTCACAAGAGTTTCAGAAAGCTTGACCTCTGACCTTGAGGCTGAGCTCACTGAAATTCAAACTTTGAGTAGCGGCACCTTTGGTGTGAATTTCAAAACCCTGCATCGTCTTCTCACACTCACAGTCGTGTCAGACACATTTTAATTCAATTCCGTTTTGCTTCTATAGTGCCAATTCACAACAAGGCGCTTTATTGTAATAAGCTAACAGTCGGCAAAGGTAGGAGGGAAAAACAGCCTTTAAACAGGAAGTTGATCAGAACCAGGCTCAGGTGTGGCAGCCATCCAGTGCGACCTGCTGGTAAGTGAGGGAGAGAGCAGAGACAGGACAGAAGAGCCTCACAGTTTGAAATATGACCAGTTTATCCTTATTAAAGGCTTTAAGGTGGTGGTAATGAAACAATTTCAAAGTCTTCCTTTTCGTGGCAGATGGCTGCCCCTGAGTTGAGACAGACAAACCACTCACATTCACACATGTATGCAATTTCACCAGTTAACCTCCAATAACTGCTCATCTTGGACTGTGGGAGAAAGCCACATCAGTCGGAAAGAAGCGAGGAAAACATACAAGCTCCACACAGATGGTGGATTCCAACCAGGACCTTCTTGCTGCGAGGCATCAGTGCTGAGCACCTGGTTATTTCTCTGTGTTAGCCCTGTGACAGACTGACAGCCTGTCCACAGTGTACCTGGCTCTCCCCCTGTGGCACTGAATTCAATGCATAGATAGGTGGACTCACCAAGGGCTTGCTGATAGCAGGTTGTCTGATTGTTGGGGTTTTTTAGCTACGATGTGGTGACTGTGAGCTGGCGTTATGTAAGTGAAGATGAAGTGAATATATCAGAGATTTAGTCCATAATGATACAACAGCATCACACAGTTGGGGCTGGATGTACATGCATGATTCAAATTATTCGTGCAATTACTAAAACAATGAAACTAGCTGCAACACCTGCCAGTGAACATCACAGACAGACATGCAGCATCAGTGAATGCAAAGTAACGTAGTGAAGAGTATGACTGCACAAGTCTGGAAAGATCTGTTCATCCAAGAACGGGAAAAAAGGATTTAACGAAAAAAGTGAGCTGCTGCAAACACGTCACCGGCTCTGTGAGGACGTGCCACACTAAAGCAGTACTATAGTCCTAGCTGCTATATATTCAGGCTCTTGAAATCCATCACTAAGGATCAAGGCTAGTGAAGACAAAGGCCTCGTTTCCTAAGCACAGGCAGAGCTTGGCCATTTTCTAAGATAGGGAGCTGGCACAGAAAGCCTCTCCTGCACTCCTCTCACACGCTGCCGAGGGCCCCCAGCCATCCTGGCTTTTAATGTCGCAATGTAAATCTCTAACATGGAGGGTTTACCCTTCTCTCTCCTTTCATGGCTTTCACTTCTCTTTCTTCTTGTGCCAAAGCCATCATGAGTGGGAGAGAGGGGAGACTGGAGAGCTTTTGCATCACCCCCTCCTAGCGAGAGTGGGCAACGTCAGCCCCTCTCCTTGGTAACAGGGAAGAGGAGGGGGTGGGGAGATAAAGTGCGAGACACAGGGAGGAGCCGTGCATCTTATTTTGACGTGCTGCAGTTTTTGATGCCAACTTGCTATCTCTGCTGCTGAACTGGTCACGTGCTCCCCACCCCGTTCTCCCTCTTCTCACCACTGCACCATTTGGACCTCTTCTACGATCGTCTTCCCAAGAGTTAGTCGCAGACTCCCGTCATCAAAGTCTGACACAAACGAGCTGGGATGAACTTCAGAGACATCTCGCTGCAGCCCTTTAATGAGCTGCGAGCCTCAGCCACTCCAAGGCTGGTTTTGAACATTGATATCTGCTGAACAGCACAAACTTCAAACTGGATGCTTCCCAAAGACATCTGCCGTGGGTGCAGATCATGACGGGCATGTAATAAGGCCGCCAAGTGCAGCACAGTCAACAGCTCTGCAGTGATAATACCAATTAGTGACAGCACGAAGGGCGTCATTTATTTTGGAGTGAATTCCAAGTCAAGACACTGCGGAGGTACAGATTATCACAAGCCATGACAGACAGACCCCCGGCAGGCGGACAGCTCCAGGAGTTACACAATCTAGAGGTTTTTCAGCCATACTTTGTAAAATTCTGCTGAATTCCACATAAACTGTATATGAAATATGGAGGGAGCATGAGCTATGTGGTGCTGCAGTGGGCACGCATTGTTCTTAAACACGGTTTAACGCATGTTACAACTTCACTCTGAAAGACCAAAAACAGCCCAAAAAAACCCAGCTGTGTGTAGCACGCCACCAACACCCACATGTCCTTCAGTTTTCAGGCCCCTCTTCTGTGGAACCAGCTGCCAGTTTGGATTCAGGAGACAGACTACAGGGAGTGCAGAATTATTAGGCAAGTTGTATTTTTGAGGAATAATTTTATTATTGAACAACAACCATGTTCTCAATGAACCCAAAAAACTCGTTAATATCAAAGCTGAATGTTTTTGGAAGTAGTTTTTAGTTTGTTTTGAGTTTTAGCTATTTTAGGGGGATATCTGTGTGTGCAGGTGACTATTACTGTGCATAATTATTAGGCAACTTAACAAAAAACAAATATATACCCATTTCAATTATTTATTTTTACCAGTGAAACCAATATAACATCTCCACATTCACAAATATACATTTCTGACATTCAAAAACAAATCAGCGACCAATATAGCCACCTTTCTTTGCAAGGACACTCAAAAGCCTGCCATCCATGGATTCTGTCAGTGTTTTGATCTGTTCACCATCAACATTGCGTGCAGCAGCAACCACAGCCTCCCAGACACTGTTCAGAGAGGTGTACTGTTTTCCCTCCTTGTAAATCTCACATTTGATGATGGACCACAGGTTCTCAATGGGGTTCAGATCAGGTGAACAAGGTGGCCATGTCATTAGTTTTTCTTCTTTTATACCCTTTCTTGCCAGCCACTCTGTGGAGTACTTGGACGCGTGTGATGGAGCATTGTCCTGCATGAAAATCATGTTTTTCCTGAAGGATGCAGACTTCTTCCTGTACCACTGCTTGAAGAAGGTGTCTTCCAGAAACTGGCAGTAGGACTGGGAGTTGAGCTTGACTCCATCCTCAACCCGAAAAGGCCCCACAAGCTCATCTTTGATGATACCAGCCCAAACCAGTACTCCACCTCCACCTTGCTGGCGTCTGACTGGAGCTCTCTGCCCTTTACCAATCCAGCCACGGGCCCATCCATCTGGCCCATCAAGGCTCACTCTCATTTCATCAGTCCATAAAACCTTAGGAAAACCAGTCTTGAGATATTTCTTGGCCCAGTCTTGACGTTTCAGCTTGTGTGTCTTGTTCAGTGGTGGTCGTCTTTCAGCCTTTCTTACCTTGGCCATGTCTCTGAGTATTGCACACCTTGTGCTTTTGGGCACTCCAGTGATGTTGCAGCTCTGAAATATGGCCAAACTGGTGGCAAGTGGCATCTTGGCAGCTGCACGCTTGACTTTTCTCAGTTCACGGGCAGTTATTTTGCGCCTTGGTTTTTCCACACGCTTCTTGCGACCCTGTTAATATTTTGAATGAAACGCTTGATTGTTCGATGATCACGCTTCAGAAGCTTTGCAATTTTGAGACTGCTGCATCCCTCTGCAAGATATCTCACTATTTTTGACTTTTCTGAGCCTGTCAAGTCCTTCTTTTGACCCATTTTGCCAAAGGAAAGGACGTTGCCTAATAATTATGCACACCTGATATAGGGTGTTGATGTCATTAGACCACACCCCTTCTCATTACAGAGATGCACGTCACCTAATATGCTTAATTGGTAGTAGGCTTTCGAGCCTATACAGCTTGGAGTAAGACAGCATGCATGGAGAGGATGATGTGGACAAAATACTCATTTGCCTAATAATTCTGCACTCCCTGTATCTCTACTTTTAAGATTAGGCTTCAAACTTTCCTTTTTGCTAAAGCATATAGTTAGGGCTGGACCAGGTGACCCTGAATCCTCCTTTAGTTATGCTGCAATAGATGTAGGCTGCCGGGGATTCCCATGATGCATTGGGTGTTTCTTCTTCACTCACTATGTGTTAATAGACCTCTCTGCATTGAATCATATCTGTTATTAATCTCTGTCTCTCTTCCACAGCATGTCTTTATCCTGTCTTCCTTCTCTCACCCCAACCGGTCGCAGCAGATGGCCCCACCCCTCCCTGAGCCTGGTTCTGCCGGAGGTTTCTTCCTGTTAAAAGGGAGTTTTTCCTTCCTACTGTCGCCAAAGTGCTTGCTCATAGGGGGTCATGTGATTGTTGGGTTTTCTCTGTATGTAGTATTGTAGGGTCTACTGTACAATATAAAGCTCCTTGAAGCATGAACATGAACCCTGTTATCATGGTTCCGAATAGGTAGATATCTTCAGCGTCCTCGATCGACAGTCCCGCCAGGCACACGGTCCTCCAGTTCTGCCACCCGTCCATCGTGTAACCGGCAGGGAAAGTCCCTCCAGGGCACTCAGGCTCTCCCGAGCCCCGACTTCTCGTTGAGAAAAGGGTGTCAATAGCACTCAGGGACCAGTTGATCAAATCCATAATTCTCTTTTAGGTTTAGAGAACGACAGTGAGAGGCTGTTCCAGGGAAAGTATGTTATTCACATAAAACAAAGACAGATGCCAACAGGAAACAGGGAGGGAAACAGTAATGAAGAGCAGTGCTGTTAGGAGGGAAACAATGCTACCAGTGCACATGCTCCAGGAAAACCGTTCACAGTGTACACCGACGCACGAAACAAGTCACCAAGGCCACTGAAGTGTGGCTCGATCACACGTGCTGACAGGGTTTCCTACTCTGCAGTGACACTTTGTTTAATACTGCACTGTCATATTTTGGTTTTGGTGACCTCGGCTTTTTGTTGCTGCACAAACGTCTTACTCCATCCTGTAAGAGCCTTTAGTCAGTCCACCATGTAACTGTCACAGCCAGACAGTAACACCTCTGTCCGTATTATCAACTCGGACTTATGTGAACCGTTCCATAAAGGCATTGTGTTCCTGCCATCATGATCACAAGCTCCATAAATCCTCAGAAGGGGAAATTCAAGTTTTGGAGCATCGAGAATCAAACCAACATGATGTTTTCTAACATTGGCTGGGATAGATCTGCTGCCAAAGCCTTATGGAATCTATTTAGTGACACAGAGAGGAAAACAGGATGATGTGTTCCTTCAGTGTGTCCGTGGTTGTGTAATATCTTTAAGCCTTTTCTCTTCAAAGTTCAGCCTTAAACAAGGGCTCCACTCAGATCCTGGAGCTGCATGTTTGCATGAATCAAAACAACCCCCCAACATTGGAAACTCACATGGGGGCATTCTTTATTGGATGCAGGAGTCTGTTGGGAAGATGGTCCACCCAGTGTTTGTGTGACGTTACAGAGTGAGCTCTGTTTTTAGGCTCTGTGTGACCAGGACAGGATGGACTGTTGTCTCCACTGAACACCTCTATAGTGGCTGCTGCACATCTGTATGAGAAACACAGGAGCAGCAGTCCTGGGACTTACATCTTTCCTCTTCCTTTCATTTCTAATCCTGTCCATCCCGGTCAATCCCAGTGAATCTCTCCCACCTCCAGCTCATTACCATCTTCTGAATATTTGCTTTCACAAATCACCCATGATACTCATCTGCACCTACTCCACTCTGCCTGCACGCTCTTCTTCTGTCTGTTGTTGGATGGTTGACTACAGGCATTTAAACTCCTCTGCTCCTTGTAGCTGCCCGTGCCTCTGTCTCATTCACACTCATTATTCTGTCATATTCTGCTGATTTTCATTCCTCTCTCTCCAGATCTTACCTCCACCTCTCAACGGTCTCATCCACCTGTATTAGAGCGATTAGAGCACGCTGTAGGTATTACAGGTACTGCGCTGCAGTGGTTTGTATCATATCTATCTAATAGACTTCAATTTGTGCATGTAAATGGAGAGTCCTCTTCACACACTGAGGTTAATTATGGTGTTCCACAGGGTTCAGTGCTAGGACACATTCTGTTTACATTATATATGCTTCCCTTTGGCAGTATCATTAGAAGAAATAGCATAAATTTTCACTGCTATGCTGATGACACCCAGCTCTATCTATCTATGAACCCAGATAACACACACCAATTAGTTAAACTGCAGGAATGTCTTAAAGACATAAAGAGCTGCCTTCCCACCCTCATCAAAGTGTTTGCTCATATGACTGATGTATTACTGTAGGGTCTACTGTACAACATAAAGCACCTTGAGGCGACTGTTGTTGTGATTTGGCGCTGTATAAATAAAACTGAATTGAATCTGATTGATCCTGCTCCCTGCTCTGGCAGATCCCACTGTCCTTTGGGAACATCAGTGTCTATGGATAGTTGTGACCTCACTAGCTGTCTATCGCTGCTGCAAACTAGAGGAGCTCAGAGCCGACCCCGATGTAATCCCACCCACACCTTGAACCATATGTTACTCCGTCTATCATATGGTATGATCCACAAAGACACAGGACAACCTGTGTTTAAGCTGTGATATTATTATGTTTTCACTGCTGCACACAGCGCTGAATGCTCCGTATAAGAAAAACAAAGACTTATTCTGAACTGGGAATCATGCAAAGCTACTCTAAGGGAGTCCAAGAACAAAAATATGGAGTTATCTGTGAGAACCCTCCATACAGTTCTTCTGAGTGCTTGATGATGGCAGTAACTGATCACAGTAAAGAGTTATCATCATGTACTGACAAAACAACAGTCATGCTTACGTTAAGACAGACGTGCAGTTCCACACATGAAACTTTATTCACATAAGCTTGACTTTAATAAAGGCTGTGTTTGAGCTGAAAAGCAGTACTTACTCATCGTCTGGTGTTAGCTGCACTGGTTCATTAGTAAACTGCGTGTCAAAGTTTTCTAGGCCGTACTCATCAGAGATTTGAGGTTTGAAGGGCGGCGTCACTTCTTTCTTCTCCAGCTGAGTGAAAACAAACAGAGTGTATTACATATAACAGTTGCTTTTACTCACTGAGAGTGGAGCCATGAAGTCAAATAAAAAAGGCACATTTTCACAAGTGTAGACACCCCCACACCCACATTTCCACAGTGGAGGAGTTTATCTGTCCCCTCTGATCCTGGGAGCTGTGTTATCCAGGGAAACAGCCCCTGGTAGGGTCTGACATGTCCACTTGGTCCCGGGGAGGCAGGGAGGGAGGGGGCGAGGCAAAGAGCAAAACCCAGTGAGTGATTCTGTGTGAATCAAAATCACCAAAAAGACAAAGGACTTAATGGCACATATTTGACATCCATCATCAGTGTGTGATAGCCTGATGTCACTGAATAGGTAACGTGAAAGCACAAACATATTCTAACACATCTGCACCAACATTTGGCCAGATGTGAAACAGTGAAACAGAAGCTTGGGCTCGTGTTGCTGTATTTCTGTGTAGCGATGAAGCCAAACAACAGAACGAAGAAGGTTGAGGCAGCAGAATAATTATGCCTGAGTGATTCAGCCAGAGTTTTTGTCTGATTTGTTTCCATGGTTTCACATTCGTCCCTCATCCTGTTCAAATGTGCGCTGAGGACATTTTCTAAGAACACAATGAAGTCAGACGGGCACAGAAAAACCACAGGTACCCAGCTTCGCTCGTCATGCTGCGTTTCACTGTTTTCTCTTTAGAAAGCTGGGTGAAAAGAAGCCCTAAAATAGATGTGACCATCTGGGATTTGGAGGCTGTGCCAGACCACGGGTACCATTTTCTTATAGTTGAACATTAAACAATGACCATATTACGTGATGTCATAGATCAAGGTGTGTGCCCAGCCTCATGCTTCACACAGTGAACATGAGCTCCAGCTATTCTGCCAAAAAAGTTGTATTCTTATTTTAAAGTATTTTAATGTCTACACTGGATCAGTGGGGACGCACAACCCACAGCATCTGTGTTCTGAGACACTGCTGCTGCTCACCTCCACTGAGTCAAAATGGTGATCTTTCAAGTGGGATTTCATTTAAAACAGAGAATCACAGAAGCTAAATGTGGTGTGTAGGAAGGGTGATGAGCGTCAATTGTGTTGGTGTGGTTGAAAAACTCTGAGCAGGTGGACTGTTCGAGGAGGGCTGATTGAGCCTTACCACTGTTCAGATGGTTCCGGCTTACTGTTGGTGGGAGGAGTCTGAATGATGATGATGCTCCTTGTAAAGGCTGAATCATCCAAGACTTTTACACACTGTGTCTGGTGTTATGTACCTACAAGAGAATCTCGATGTTTAACATTTGACACCATGTGAAATCCAGACTTCCAAAAGCCTGCAGGAAACTGCAGCTCCTCTCCAAGAATGAGTCTATTGTCACCTCCACTGCATTAAAAACCATCTTTATGACCTGATACAGGAGCCAAACAAACGGTTTCCCATCATAGGAACTCTGTGGAGGGCATGTTCTCCACACCAGGTGGTGTGAAAAACATTACAGATGAAGAACATTACAGACATTACAGATGTGACAGGCAGCTGTCTGTAGGCCTTACATTCAGGACCTGGACTCACAAAAACCTGGCCCTGATCACAGGGTGGGTCAATCCTGGGAACCAGCCAGCTGTGGTGCTTAGCTGTGATTACTGTGTGTGTGTGTGTGTGTGTGTGTGTGTGTGTGTGTGTGTGTGTGTGTGTGTTTGTTTTAGTAGTTGATGCACTTCTCTAATGTTATTGGTTCAAAGTGTTTTCAGCTTCAAACAGATAAACACCAAATAACTCACTTTGTATGTTTTTCTATCCATCAAATTTGCCCACATTCTCCCAAACACACACACACACACACACACACACACACACACACACACACACACACACACTCTCTCTCTCTCTCTCTCTATTTGTTCATTTCTTTTTCAGGTTTTCGGCGCCTACCTACACACTCTGTCAGTTTCACCCCCTCACATCCTGTCTCCATCTTTCTCCTCTCGCCTCTATCTTTCTTACTCATTCTCCATTCTTTTATCTTGTTACACTGCTCTCCTCTCTCCTCCTACTTTCCCCACTCTTTCTGATGTGTTGCTGGGCAAGCTTAATCACTGTGTGTTGGTAATGAAGTGAAAGCCTGGAGTGAGCCCACACACACACACACACACACACACACACACACACACACACACACACACACACACACACACACACACAGGATCTGAAACATTAGTACTACACACATGTTGAAGTGTGGGAAAAGTGTCCCTGAGACCACAGTGGAAGATAAAAGAGGTCAGTGAACGTCAGGGCTGTGCAGGTGCCTGAGATCACAACACTGACCGTGTGTGTGTGTGTGTGTGTGTGTGTGTGTGCGCGCGCGCAGGCGTTAGTGTCAGTGACGAGCTGTCACACATGTCTCTCTCACATGTGTAAAATGACGGTGTGCCACGCTCGCTGTCTGAGTGCTGCTCTCAGCCTCTCCATCATTCTCCAAAACAAGAAGGACAACATCAGGGAGGCCAGTCACCATTCATTTACTGTTGGTTTGTTTTTTATCAGTGAACGTCCCACAAAGAAACGTCCTGCATTGTTGGTCCACAGCTGGAGACAAAGGGACCCCACGGCTGTGAGACCCTCTGTGTTTCATCGAACCTTTGACATGTGGGAGGAGCTGTGACAGCAGTAGCTGGGCACCTACCTGGGTCTCGTGTCAGCCTTTGCTGCTCACTACTTCTAACTTCACATTTGGCCTTGGACTAAAATAAAAGAACTGTGGAGAACGGACGTGTTACAGAGAGAAAACTTCCCTCAGGAAACATGTGATGAATATTAATATGTGGTAACACAGTGGTGGTACACCACACCTGTCAGGTCCTGAGACAGGTCTGAGGGCAGAGAGCGTTACCTCTCCAGCTCGCTCAGCTCGCTGTCTCTCTGCTCTGTGTGGACTCTGCTCAGGAGCTCTGCTTCCACACATCACCCACTGTGTCCTTGGTGTGCACACAGACAGACACACAGACTTTAAAAAGTTTTAAAAAATATCCTGATACATAGTTTTTTTTAATGTGATACTTAGAGATCAACATTTCCATATGCACCATCGTGAAACTGACAACACAGCTGTGTTTGCTGTTTGTCATGTATCATCCAATGAAACCGCTGAAAACCGTCAGCCTCCAGTCTGCATGGTAAGGACCTCCGACATCGGGCCTCCGACATCGGGCCTCCGGGGTAGTTCACGTCTCACTACTCCAGGTATCATGTCTTCTAATAGTATGTATAAAGTGCACACATGTAATTTTCATCAGAGTTATGAGAGTAGCCACAAACAGAATGCTTCTATTTGAATCCCAGTTATTGTGCAACACCATTCCTATCTCGAGCCCCGCGTGGACACTCCCTGAAATCACCATTTTCATAGTAGATGTTTGTTAAACCTCAAATTAAGACAACAGAAAAGTGTAATTACCCTCCTGAGAACAGTGGAGAAGAGGAAGCGTGGGTCTGAGACGGAGGTGGGGGGACGGGGAAACATAGCTGTGAAGAAATCTGCAGACATTACATGTGTAGTTCTGTTTGTCAGCACACAGCCATCACCTCTCTTCCTAAGCTCGCTGAAACAGCTCTTTCCCCACACCTTCATGGTATGACTCTGCACATCATCCTTGTTGATCAGAACCACCACTCGCTCCTCCACTGCTCGAGCCTCCTCTGACTGCAGGCTTATGTTAAACAATCCTGTCAAAAGAGCTGCTCTTTCTCCACAGGTGCTTCACCTGGACCAACCACCTGTCTCCATTCATTGGCTTTGTTTTTATAAGTGCTGGATAAAGTGCTGTGGTATGGTACAGTCCACTGTCTCCTGTCTGTAAGTCTTTTTCCTTTTGCCAGCTGTTTGCTGTTCGCCTGGTCTCTTGTTTATTTTGATCTTCCTGACTTTTCCACTTTTCCTTTGCTAACCTCGTCCTTTGAATACTTATACTTCCTTCTGCTTGTCCTCTTTCCTCCACATACACCAAACACCTTCTTAGCAGTTTTCCTAACCATTTCAAATATACATAATATTTTCTTACCACTCTGAGCCTGTCTCCAGTTTTCCTTCTTCAGCTTCCATCATTTAATCATTGGCTTTATCTTCACTTGTTATTCCTCTTCTTGGTTTCATCCTACAGACTGTTCACCACTGCCTAAGAAGATTTGCTCCTTGCAGTCTCACATCTCTTTCTTAATGCACTTTCAACATAAGATACAGTCTACCTGTGTGCACCTTCCTCCACCCTTATAAGTCATTTATTGTTCCCCCTCTTCTTCAAATGTGTGTTTACTGCAGCTGTTTCTGTCCTTTTTGTCTACTATCATCTGTCTGTCTCCATTTCTCTCCACAAGCAGAAACCTCCTCATCACCTCTGTTTCCTTCACATACATGTAATTCTATTCTATTTTGTTTACACAGCGCCAAATCACAACAACAGTCGCCTCGAGGTACTTTATATTGTACAGTAGATCGTACGATAACACATACAGAGAAAAACCCAACAATCATATGACCCCCTATGAGAAAGCACTTTGGTGACAGTGGGAAGGAAAAACTCCCTTTTAACAGGAAGAAACCTCTGGCAGAATCAGGCACAGGAGGGGCGGGGCCATCTGCTGTGATTGTTTGGGGGTGTCCACTGAAGTCTGCTCCAATCAATTCAAGTCAGTTTTATATAGTGCTTATAGTTAGTTGCTTAAATCACCTCTCTCCACCGTTTCATCCACCCCAGTATTCCTCTTTCTCTTCTGACGCTGAGCTTGAGCACACACACTAACAACACTCAACAAGTCATGGTCGTGTCTGTGTGACACAGTCCCTATCCTCACGTCCATGCTTCTCCCAGCACCACACACAGTTGTTGTTAACTTGGATCCCAAATGATCCGGTAAAGGAATCTCATTCTTCACGGTCCCATATCATCAGACCTTGGCACTCGGAGTACACTGGCTTGTCACCTCCATGTGGCTGGGTGACTGTAGTACTTTTATATAACATTTCACATTACAGCTCTGAGATGGAAGAACAGTATTGATTATATTGATCTTGAGAAAACTGTTTTCTTAACCATCTCAGGAACTGATCTGAAACCAAAGGCAGAGAGTGAGACAAGCTGCAAACCAGTAAAAACATCTTTACCAGCAGTTGTCCAAGAGCTCCATACAATGACTTTATGTAAAATCAGTTAAAAATGCTGATGATAGCCGAAGCAGGAGATTTAATAGAAGACTGCAGTAACCGAGTAGATTTGTTCCCTTACTGCTCCTTTCCAAGCCCATGCATTTGGAAATCATAGTGAGACTGCAGTGTGTATGTTGTGTTTAAGATGAAATAACTTTAATACACAACGATGCGTTTTCACTCAGACTTCAGTTCTTACCTGTTCCCAGTCTATACTGCGGAAAAACGTGTGGGACTTGATGTCTGTGAAGCCTGTCTGGACCTGACAACCCAGCCGCTCCTTGGGATCCTGTTGGAGCCAAAACAGCTGGTCAGGAACATCAACAGAAGCTGCTGTAGTACACATACTGTAAGAACGGCCAGGAGCGTGATGAAAAAGACCAATTATTATGTTTTATTATCATTCAAATGTTGAACTATACATGAAATGACTGTCTTGAGGACAACAACAAGAATTTCATTAAGTACTACAAAGGTATGTGTACATGTGGCACAGCCTCCCTGTGCTCTGCTCATCACAACAATCATGCAGGTGACATACAGAGGTTTAAACAGGACGTGGAAAAATTAAACCACAGGCTCAAATGCAGTAACGGTCATTGTTCTGTAACCTGGTCTTTAACCAAAGACACCTTTGCCTCCTGTGCACGTGGTTTTTCTCGTTGTCTAAATATCCCACAGTAAAGTGATGCATCCATCACGGACACTTTTTATCCAGCTATCCAATCACAGCAGAGGGGGAAACTACAGTCATCAACTCTTACTTGTAGTCCACAGTGCTGCTTGTACCAAATGAAAGTTTCATGTGCTTACAACACATTTATTTCTGCTATTCTGCATCACTGCAACCAAAGCATCTCAGGTTCAAACAATAAGTGCTGAGTAGGGATCTTGTCTGGACGTTTGCAGTGGAGCACCTGGCTCTTCAGCTGATTGGTGTGTACACTCCTAACTCTGGTCACAAGAGAATTAGCTTTTATCAAAGATGGTCAAATATGTCAAAATAAACTGTGAGTAACAACATGGCGCTCAGATGAGCTTTTATACAGAGTAGATGATGAATGGTCTGCATTTATAAAGCATGGTCATCCAGGGTTATGCTTGACCAGTTTACCGTGAACTGAATCATGCTTGTTATTAATCTGTCTCTCTTCCACAGCATGCCTTTATCCTGTCTTCCTTCTCTCACCTCAACCAATCGCAGCAGATGGCCCCGCCCCTCCCTGAGCCTGGTTCTGCCGGAGGTTTCTTCCTGTTAAAAGGGAGTTTTTCCTTCCCACTGTCACCAAAGTGCTTGCTCATAGGGGGTCATATGATTGTTGGGTTTTTCTCTGTGTGTATTATTGTAGGTTCTACCTTACAATATAAAGTAAGGCAACTGTTGTTGCAATTTGATGCTGTATAAATAAAACTGAATTGAATTTTCCATTGTGAACTAGCACACTCTGCTAACACAATCATTTTAAATATCACTTCTTTAAAAAACAAACAAATTCCTGTATCCATGTTAATATATAAGACCCTGCTGCAGTTATGGTAAGCTAACCCCATCCTAACTTATTAAATAAGGTAAAGCTGTGCTGAAACAGCTGTGGTTTTATCCGAGGCCTTCTTTCCTGCGTGGAGGTTGCACGTGCTGCTGCTGAGTGCTCTGGCTAAAAGGAAAAGGTTAATGGGAGATTCTAAATTGCCTGCAGGTGTGAATGTGAGCGTGACTGTCTGTCACTATGTGTCAGCCTCAGGCCAGACTGCCACTGGGTCTGTGGTGTGCCTGCTTTCACTCCTGGCTTTAGCCTTGTACTTAGTGCACAGACATGATGCTGTTCTTAAAAAGCATGTGAAATTAGGTCACTACATTCAGTTTCACACATGGACGAAAGTTTTCTTGGCCTGACAGAGGTGCCTGCCTTTAAGCAGCAGCAGCAGCAGCAGCAGCCTGGTCCAAAGACGTCGTGTGAATAGTTCAGCTTGTATTTTGGTGCTTTCACTGTTATCGTGTGTGCTGCTTCTGTGGAGGCAGCTCTCTAAATGAAATCATGCTGGAAGTTTCCCTCATCAGAGTGGGTCTGAGGTGAACTAGTTCCTGTCAGTGTTACATGTGAGAAAGTGCTGCTTATCCCAGCAGTAATCTGATTACTGTGTCACTTTCACGCTCTTTATCGTCCACTTTCAATGATAAGAAACAACCAGTCTGCCAGGAGTAGCAGTCTGTGTTGTTGTTCTTCCAAGTCGAGTGATCCAGCACGGTCCTGACCCCAGTGCCAAGAAACCCTCGAGTGGATTACCACATATCCTTTGTTGGGTAACTGAGTTGTACTGTGTAAATACTAAAATAACAGAGGCACAACTGTCCACTCAGAACTAAACACTGAGGCCTACATTGTAACATAGCCCAGAGCATGGGCTATAATCCCACACAGTGAGCAGCAGAGTGCACGCAGGAGGAGAGGGTGCTTATGGGAGGGACTGTCTCACCTTGTTTAGAAAGCCCTTGAGCACGCCGGCAGCTTTCACCGACAGAGACCTTGGGATCCGAATGGGCTTCTCGAGAATAACTGTTGGCAAAAAGAAGGACGGCAACAAAAGAGAGAGCGAGTGAATTAAAAGGACAATCGTGAGGAGGGAGAATGATTCACAGTCCAACCTGCCTGTGGGTGACTGTGTCTGCTGCGTGGGAGGCAGAGAAAGGGCGGAGATGCAGAGGACACTGTTCTATTCTCTCTCTCACACTTTTTGTGGTCTACTAATAGCCTTGAGACTCCCACAGCTAACAAGAACAAAATGCAGTAAAAACAGTTTCTCCCTCAAAACCCAAATCCAGAGATGAAGAACTGCATCACAGCTCCTTTTTAAACATGCTATTCACCCATTTTATTATTATTTTAACCCAGTGTGCGTGAACACTCATCGTCTGAGATCCAGTTTCTCTTAAACCCAAAAGACATCTGCACCCAGGACAAGGCAAACAGAAAAAGAGGAGAGATGTGTTTTGTGACTAGAAAGACGGGTATTTTACTAGCTCGATGTTCCACTTAACTCAAGTTTTATTTATGCAGCACAGAATCACAACAGCAGAGCCTTTAAGGAGCTTATCCTGTGTAGATATTACAGAACTGACAGTAAAGTTGACCTTGAGATGTGCTGATGCTCTGAACTGCAGATCTGATGTGAGAAATGAAAGTTGTCCTGTTGTGCATCTATAAAATAAAGTCTTATTTATCTGATACTGCTGTGTGGTGCTGTGCCTTTGACCAGGTGATTAAAGTTGATGGTCAGCTGTAGTAGAAACAATCAGACAGGTAGTATCAGGTGAGTCATGACACTTAGAGAGAGGAGAACTCCCAGTTGCTAGTGGGAAAACTCATTACAACGCAATCATTATGCCAACGTTAATGACAAAACCTTGGCAAGAATAACGGGCCAGTTTCATTGGCTGCACATTCAGGGGTCGTTGTGAGCATCCTGACCTGAATGCCACTGCAGCCTTTACAGGTGGAGGGTCCATCTGAGCAAATTAGCATGGACCTGATTCAGTCAACATGGGTATCAGTGTGCCGAGCATTCAAAGCCAATAGTAGCACCTACCCACTGGCACACTGCTGGCCAACAGCATCAGCGGCACTCTTTACTCCAGGGATGCAAATGTCATTTCTGATGGCAGACGTGTTTGCTTTGGCAGGGTGCCCTGCCTGATGCAACCCTCCATATTTATCGAGGCTTGGAAACGACACTAGGAGTAAACCAGCTCGTGGTCTCCCTGGCAACCACGGAGCTAAGACAAACAAAACATGTCAGCAAAATCAAATAATTGCTGGTGCTGACCTTTTCATGATTTGTTGAATAACTAGAAAGAATTATAAATGTTACCAACAATAAACATTTCTGGTTTATGTCATTTTTTAAGAAGGAGGCCAATTACATGAAAAGGGAAAGACCATCTCTGAATCGAGGAGGGGTACATCTGTCACCATCTTACAATGCTGTGACTGCAGCCATTCCCCAACTCTGTGTGAATGGGACTCATGGACATTGATCAGTGGGCTTTGATCAATTTGCATATTAATGATCATAAACTGACCTCCCAGCCCATTGTTAATCAGTGGGCTGGTTTCAGTCATTGTGCAAATGTGCTGTTTATAAGGCTGGAAAGCTGCAGTCAGCTGAGACTGAAGAAGTCACCTGATGATGAGGAAACGTTTGTCCCACTGAGAACGTCCAGATGAACAGAATCAAACTTCTGGGAAAATGTTCAATTGCTCCCAGTAACATATCAGAGACACAACAGAGAGATAATCAGTGTTGTTCACCTCATCTGTCAGTGCTCATAATGTTGTGCCTGATTGATCTCTCTGTCACTGTGTTTACATATTAATAATCTTTTAATCTTGGCAGCCGACCTGCTTCAAACATGGACGTGTTTACTTGGTTTTGTTTCTTCAGACAGAAACTGTTGTTATATCATGAAGGTAAACTACATCATTTATCACTTTTATATATATATATATATATATATATATATATATATATATATATATATATATATATATATATATATATATATATATATATATATATATATATATATATATTTATTTTTTTATTTTTTATTTTTTTAATTTATTGATGCTATCCTGTTGGTATACACAGTTGTCTTTCTGAAGCCAGTCTTAAACCATGACGCCTCCTTTCAGTGTAAAGGAGAAAGCCCAGTAAATTCTCTCTGTTGTCTGCGTTGGTTCTGCTGAAAAAATTTCAGATATTGCTAGAAAACAGTGAGTTGAGACGGCTGATGAATGCCAGCTGGAGCCAAACTGACATGGGGGGTGGCTGCCATTGGCCAGTTTTAACAGACAGATAGTCTGCTGTATTAGCCCATTTTATTTTCACTTCAGCTTTAAAAGTACAGAGCAAGCTTTACGTTACACGTGTCTGAGGTTTAGATTTAACCATTACATTCAGTTCTTGTACATGTTAGCTGTGAATACAGCCTTGTGGCTGATTCCTGAATCAAATGTTTCTGAGTGTCTAAAGCTCCAGGGTTAGCATGAGGTGCACAGATACCCAGAGTAAGGCCTGGCTCAGTCTAGCTCGGCGGCATATGGCTGGGAGCTCCTATAGTGAAGGGTTGGTTTCCATTGGCAGGCATTGATCCAGGAACCTGCTGCTGTACCGGTAAGGCCGCCAGGAGGACGGTGACAGATGCTAGCTGTGGTGCCGCACTATGCTCCTTTGACACAATGTGTAGTATGGAGGAATTTCTGTCACAGAGGACAGTCTGGGTGGCTTCGTGCTATGTAAAGAGACCATATGGCTCGAGGAAACACATGCAAGTAGAAGTTCCTGACGTTTCTCTATTATAAACATGTGATCACACCAAGGTTATTTTCTGCTGACTTCTACTTCTTCTACTTGTCACTGAGTTTAAGATCTGGGACACTGTAAAGATCTGCTAAAACTCCACCATGATGAAGCACTCTGCTCTGTCTGCATGCGAAGATTAATGACCAGACTGACTGTGGATCGCTTCATTACGCACAAAAGTTTAAGTTGTGCACAGTTCAGTAACAAGCAGTGGGTATTCTGAGTGCTGTCATTGTGTGTACTTCAGTTCTACTAATGAGCACTGCAAACATGCTGCAGGCCATGAAGAAGAGTGAAAGCAGCAACGTGATGCTGAGAATGTGAGCAGGTACCAGTGTGAGGAACAGGTTTACGATGTAGTGAGATATATATATATAAATATATACACATATACATATATATGTAAAATGAGGACTCACACGTCTGAAAACGTGCAAAGAACTTGTTGTTTACTCTGTCGGGAATGTGTGTTTGCTACAGCTTTACTGCACTGCTGGATGATGACACTGTGATGTATAGAAGAATGTCGCTCTCTGAATGCTAATCCTTTTGTTCCGCTTGGAAAGGCTGAATTTGTGCATCCTTATCCTTATAGGAAGAGAAATGCAATCAGGTGTGAGCATCGGAGGGAAGTAACTAACACCTCTTCAAGAGATAAAAATCACAACCTGAAACACTGTAAATAAGATTATGATGGATGGAAGATTACTTTAACATGAATGCAGTTCTATCATTTGCATCTAAACTGCATGAAAACATGTCTGACTGCAGCTTCTCTTGGTGTTTTGTGTGTGCTGCACTGGTTTTGATTTGTTACCCAGTGCCAGTTTGAGCACAGCTTGATAGAAACATATAGATCTTCTTCCCCCACACAGTTTCAGTTAGAAATGATTTAGAACGGAGTTTAACGGACGTCAAAACAAAAAGCTGCAGATTTAGACTCAAACTGTAAATGACTGTGAGCAGCTACAGGAGGAAGCTCTCGTGTGCCCTGACTTTTACCAATGAACAGGATGTGCACCTTACTCATTTTCTTCTAACAGATGATGAGATCTTCATTTTCAGATAAAACTGCACCCCCGCTCGTTTTGTTTCATGACGCTTTAAAAGTAACCGCCGTCCATCAGATTTACACCTCCTGATTATGACACAGCGTGTTAGCAAACATGCTCATGAACCTCTACAGTAGCCTCAGTGTGATTGCACACGTTGTGTAAGGGGCGTGGTCTCCGGCCTGCGTCAGTGGAGGAAGCCACGGAGAGAGCCGGCTCCGGGCTACGACACAGCGGCGAACATAAGAGGAGAGCTGGAACCACAACAATGGCTCTCTGTGTGGGTCGTTCACACACATCAGTGCACATGTTTGCAGCAGGGCATCAATCCTGTTCATTTCACTATATTATAATATTCAAACTCACCCAGCCCTTTTTTATTTTGGAGTCATTAAGTCGAAAGAATTCAAAAAGCCAAAGTGCAGATTAGATTTCCTCGACCTGTAAAAGCTCCCTGTAATCTGTAGACTGAGTCATTATTGATGATGATCAGTGATATCTCCTTAAACAACAGGCTTGAGTCTAACAGTCAGTATTGATCATTGGTCTGGCTCACCCTGAAAGAGGTACTCCTCTGTGTTCATGTCAGGATTGTCAGTGATGATGTCGAACGGGGACCTTCCAGCCATCATCTCAAACATCAGCACGCCCAAAGCCCACCAGTCCACGCTGAAGCCTGGGATGAACATGACATCACATTCAGACTGGATGTGACATGTGATCAATAAGCTACAAACCAGAGCTGAGAACAGAGGTCAGGTCTCTGTGGTGTTTGGTACACTACATGGCTCCGCACATGTACAGACACACAACACGACATACTGCAGTGTGGACAGGCTGACACACGGCTAACGTTAGAAAGAGATTTAAAGACACACAGAAAATGTCACACATGCAGGAGTTACTGCTGTATCATATACATACATATATGTTTTTATGATGTTACTTAATAAGGTAGCACAGGAGCACATTTGGACCAATTAAACACATTCACATGTATAACATGAAATGTTGTTAGGCAGCACATATTAGTTTGTAATAGTCTGTGAATGGCTTGATTTAGTAGGACTGTCAAAGTGTAACCCTTTACACTGCTCCTGTACTCACCATAGTCTTCTCCTCTCAGGATCTCAGGCGCTATGTAGTTTGGAGTGCCACAGAAAGTACTGGTGGTATCACCTGGTCTGATCCCCTCCTAAGAAGTAGAAGACAGCAGCGTTTGGAGAGATCAACAAGAGCGCGCTAGACCTTCCAGTCAATACTGACCTAATGCATTATTGATAATGCTACAGCTGCCCGCACTCTGTTACCTTGCACATGCCGTAGTCTGTGAGCTTGATGTGTCCCTCGTGGTCCAAGAGCACGTTGTCCAGCTTCAGATCACGGTAGATGATGCCCTTTTCATGTAGGAAGTTCAAAGCGATGCAGATTTCAGCAGCATAGAATCTGTGACGAGATGAGAGGTGAACATTTCCACTCGCACATGAGAACATGTTCAAATCCTTCCTGCACAGCTGCATGGATTTAGTGACAACGCAAATCGATGTTTACAGACCGTGACTAAGAGTGACTCGTCTCAATCGTTCAGAATCGTTCTCCAGCATCTGCTTGTGATGCTGCCGAGCGTTTGTGTTACATTTACAGAAGCTACCCGTGCTACAGCCATAAGAACAGACTTAAGTGAACCACGGGGTTGGAGGGCGCATGTAAACGCTCTCCAAAGCCTGATAGCATCCACACATTTACTTTACAAAAATAAGAGACGCAGCAGGAAGGTTGTTAGATTTCTAACCTGTGTGTGTTTTGGGGCCAGGTCAATGCAAAACGGCCCTCAGTGCACTAATGCCTGCGGTGCTATATCTAACCTGACTAAATGACTGTTTCTCTTCCTGTTTCTGATTAGTTGTTGGGATTTTTATTGTTCTCCTTTTTTCTTATAATGTAGGAATTGTGAAGATTTGGCCTTGAAGACACAAACACTCATTAGTTTTGGTTGAAACTTTAAAAAGCTGAAAGACCAACAAAAGTCCAGCAGGTTCAAATCTGCAGCAGGCAGTGTTCACCTCTGCAGAAATGTAAGACATGTCCTCCCAACAGCTGTGCACGTCAGTGGGACTCAGCATCTGCTGCAGGACTCTTTGTTTGTCTTATAGAACTAATGAAAACTGGTTTTTATAGCTCTGGCTAAATGTTGGTGTCATGCTCCAAACAGAGCCTGGGACAGATAAGTACAGTTTACAGTTCCCAGAGAAGGACGTCCCCACGTGGCCTCTGTCCTCGTTCCTTGCATATAATTTACTCAGCTGCTGCCAGAGTTCTTAGAAATCTAAAGAAGCCATCGATAACACCTCCAGCCGTGTTACAGTGGGCTTTGTAAACACTACTGTTTACTACTGATAGCTGTCACTGGGTGAGAGGACACCCTGGACTGGGACGTAACTGAATTTGTGCGTCACATTTGCAAAGTGTGTGTGCGTTTCATGCAAAAGCAAAGCCACTGTGTAGTGGCCGTATCTCCAGCTGTGTGTACATGAAGGCCCACTTCACAGGTGTAGTTTATTCCCTGTCAGACGGAGGTCTGTCAGTACCATCACTCCTCTCTGAGGCCACGGCTCCTAACAGGTCAGCATGTGTCAAAGCACCTGCAATACTCTGATACGCTTTGACTCCTGGGTCCACACAAAGTAACAGACATTAAAGAGACCATGTTCCTCGTGCCAAACATTTCTTCTTCTACTATGGCTATTGTTATGACAGCTAGTCTATAAAGCCTTTGTAGTTTGGGCCATCATTAGATGTACTTGGAGTGCTTCTTCGGTGAGTCAGTCAAATGTTTTCTCTCCATGTGTAGGTTGTGTGTATTCTGTCTCTAGGAGATAAGCCTTCATTAAACCTGACAAGCCTCTCGCTGTCTGCTGCTATAAATCTGTGAAACACTGAGGCAAAAGACTGCAGTGGAGAAATCCCACGTCGCTCCCCCACATTTTCACGGTGACAGCCTCCATTGTACGCTGTTGTTTCTTTGTTGCCATCAGACTGATGGAAGCTATGGCCTATCAGCAGCACAATCCCCTGCCCACCAGCCCGCCTCCCCCACGGCGTGGGGGAATGTGGCAGGGCTCTCTCTCTAAGAGCGCTGCTCATGAATATGTACCATCATTATGAGTAACTAACATGCTGCTTTGCATATATACAGCCACTGCCTCCACAATCCAGATTGCATGAGCTGATAGGGGTCCAACGGTGCCTCTGTAAATTACACAGCCTTTGATCCGCTATTTATCAGAGACGCAGCTGGAGCGCCCCGCGAGTAGACAGCCACAATGAATTATGGGTGCTCATTATATTTTAAAAGGAGGGTAAAAGTGTTGAGACCTGTTAAAGCATCCTATGAAGCATATCTTCAAACATATGTGTTTAAAAGAAGACACACCCAGTATGAATCTGTAGACCGTCCTGAAAACCGCTGATCTGGTGTGGTTCAGGCATGCAGCTCCTACCTGAGGGCTCTGACGTCTAATACTCACAACACTTTTCACAAAAACAGCTGAACATGAGTCTGCCCGCTCTGCACAGCCGTGCGTTGAACCGGCCCAATGCTGCACGTACACATGGCTGTATCGCCAGAGCAGCCCTCATGATTTCCTGCGTGTAAACTGAGGCTACGTGAAAATATAGGTTATGCTGTCCCTGAACTTGCTCCGCTCCAGGGATGCAGATACAATGGTTTGACCCTTCTGGAAGTCGTTTACCCCAAAATTGTTCACAATTGTACAAATGGGTTTTCTGTGTCATGTCAGTGTAACCAAAATCAAGTGTACCCACTTCAGTGTCATCCTGCTATCACAGAGGCCTCATTTACCACCTCAGACTGAATCAGCTGCTGCTCAGTCTTCATTCAAACATGCGACCTGTTCATAATGCACATGTGGGAGTACACCTAAACATCATGTACCCTCTAAAGATTCTCACATTGTGGACAGGGACCATATTTTATGTGGATAATGCCTGGAAGCTGGCGTACATCTGGAGGTTTACCTTGCGTGCTCTTCCGGGAGCTTCCTTTGTCGTTGCATATGAAACATCAAATCCCCACCGTTCACATACTCGATCACTAGAAATAACCTGGAAACAGAGCGAGAACATTTATGAACAGACGTTACATCAAATACTCTCAATATGAACGTTATGCAAATTTTAAAAAAGAGCATTTCTTGCTGGTCTTCATTATATCAAAAGAAAACATGCACCTTGACTCAAAAGCCCCGTTTGATGTTATTTAATCAATAATAAAATATTATTGTATTATGATAGTATTATGGTAGTATTGTGATAGTATTAAGGTAGTATTGTGATAGTATTAAGGTAGTATTGTGACAGTATTAAGGTAGTATTAAGGTAGTATTGTGATAGTATTAAGGTAGTATTAAGGTAGTATTGTGATAGTATTAAGGTAGTATTGTGACAGTAGTATGGTAGAATTGTGACAGTAGTATGGTAGTATTGTGATAGTATTAAGGTAGTATTGTGATAGTATTGTGATAGTATTAAGGTAGTATTGTGATAGTATTAAGGTAGTATTGTGACAGTAGTATGGTAGTATTGTGACAGTAGTATGGTAGAATTGTGACAGTATTAAGGTAGTATTGTGATAGTATTAAGGTAGTATTGTGATAGTATTAAGGTAGTATTGTGATAGTATTAAGGTAGTATTGTGACAGTATTAAGGTAGTATTAAGGTAGTATTGTGATAGTATTAAGGTAGTATTGTGATAGTATTAAGGTAGTATTGTGATAGTATTAAGGTAGTATTGTGACAGTAGTATGGTAGAATTGTGACAGTATTAAGGTAGTATTGTGACAGTATTAAGGTAGTATTGTGACAGTATTAAGGTAGTATTGTGATAGTATTAAGGTAGTATCGTGATAGTATTAAGATGCTGGAAATACGACGTGGGTGGATCCTGACATAAACTTTTCACAAATGGGAGTCGAGCGATTGAAGCGACTGAAATGTGAGCCAATAATAAGAGGGAGTAGAAAACACATTAGTGGGTTGCCTAGGCAACCGAAGCCTGGGCTATCCTCTGGTGACCAACTGTCGATTAAAGCAATGCACAACGAGTGAATCTCTTCATATGTGCACGAGGTTTAGAGGTGAGACACAAACGACCTGAGCAGTTCCACAGCATGTGCATGTTACATCGTAACCACGTGTTTCCAGCACAGCCACTCTTCACCTGGCTGCCTGTCTTTTCCTCCTCTTCCCCACCGAAAAATTCATGATGGAGAGTCACTGTGGAGGAAATATAGTACAGCTGCAGGTGGTGCCTGGAGGGGTGTTGCTCCACAAAGGAGACTATGCGGAAATGGTTGGATGAGCAAGTCATTCAGCTTCGTTTATGTAATAACACCTAAAGTGTTATTAAGATGATACTGTGGAGGACAAATGTGACACTGCATGTTGTATGCATGTCTTTATCCTGTCTTCCTTCTCTCACCCCAACCAATCACAGCAGATGGCCCCGCCCCTCCCTGAGCCTAGTTCTGCCGGAGGTTTCTTCCTGTTAAAAGGGAGTTTTTCCTTCCCACTGTCGCCAAAGTGCTTGCTCATAGGGGGTCATGTGATTGTTGGGTTTTTCTCTGTATGTATTATTGTAGGATCTACCTTACAATATAAAGCACCTTGAGGCGACTGTTGTTGTGATGTATAAATAAATTGAATGTATGAAAATGTCCTTATATAGATTTTGAACTTTTGGGGAAGTTGTCAGTGTTTATTACAAATCATAACAAAAACAATAGTAAAGTAAAAAAAAGTTCAGCTGTTTGATGTGTCAGCTGTTGGTCACGTGATCTTTATGAAGGGCTGTTATGGGTGCAGCCCTGCTGGGTTCAGCACTGTTTGAGGAAAACAGTAAAGTCCTGAGTGTGAACAGTACCTTTAGTCCTCACATCATGAACAGGTTTTAATAGATCTGCAGAACCATTGAATGGAGCACATTACAAATCTGAGCCGTGGTTATTTCCCAACTACAACAATGACCTCACTGTGAAAACACACCGCAATGTCTAATCTCTTTCAATTCAGTAAATTTAGACACACAATGTAAACCTAGTGACACAAACTACAACTCATTTGAACTTTGACCTCGGTGCATGATGGAGCTCCAGGGCTGCCTTGAGCTGGACGCTGCACAGATCACACAGAGTTGAATCAGTGTCAGAGTGCAGCGGCATTGTTGCTGTGACACAACCCTAACGACCCACAACATTGTGCTTTCTTACTAAACACTGAGGCCCAGAAAGCAGTTTGAAGAGTTCACTACGCAAAGTTAAAAAAGGGAGGAGCTTCTGGAAAACTGTCAACCTGTCTTCAGATACGTGTGGAGCTACTCAGGAACAGCCTTCATCTGTTTATCAGGTCGCCTGAATCTGTGCTTTGTTTTAAACAACGGCTCAAAGCTCATTTTTATACTTCACAGCCGTGAGCCACAGTTTACAGCTAATGTGCGCATGTAGGAAGACGTACGACTAAATATGTGTCTGTATGCTGGAACATATACTTTGAATCTGTGTGTTAATATGAAGTTAGACATTAAGCTTACTTCAGCAGACTGAGGTAAGAACGGGCCATCGTCAAAGGAGTATTTAGTGAAAAGCACTGTACCCGACAGCGCTCACAGTCAGCTTTATCCTCTTACCGACTTTCTGTCTGGAAACAGGAGTGGAGGCCGACTAAGAAGGGATTGGTCGAGGCCTGCTCAAAAACATGCTTCTCTGTCTGCACCCAGTCAATATCCTGCAGAGATGAGACAGACACAGCATGAGACAGATAATGTGGGAACAATCGGTTTGTCAGTAGGCTTTCTCAGACAGATCGATGGAGATACATCAGGTCACTGGTGTCACTGGTTTGAACAGCCCTCACACACAGAATGGGAGATTAATGGAGTGCAAGCCATGAACTCCGGAAACAGAAGAGCTCTCTATTGTCCTTTAACACGATGGCAGGTTTAAGGCACTTGAACCACAGTGGCTTACATTCACTTCCCAAAGTCCATCTTTTATCTACAGTTTGTAATTTTGGACTAAAATACTGCCAATAGTAAGTGACGTTATTACAGGTATGCAATCTACAGTGTTTGCTGCAAAATTTGACATTATTTTGTGACATCAGCATCTCATCGTATCCAACCCTTTATACTGAATCGCCTTTCTAAATCAGGTGTCACAAAATAACAGCTGAAAGCACTCCAACTCCCAGAAGTCCTTCAGAGTACCCAGGATGTCATGGATGCTGCTCAGTGCTTTGCCTGCAGCGAGGACTCTGAATCTGGAGTTAAAGCATCATTAAACTGTGATCAGGTGTGTGTACACTGTGCCGTGATACAAAATTCCTTTTGGTCAAGTCATTACTGCATCCAGCCATTATTATTATTATTATTATTATTATTATTATGCAAAATAAGTCATAGTAACACGTCTGACATTTCAGACTATTTGACTCTCAGTGGAATCACCTTCCTGCTGTCCGTGGATTGTTGTTTGTACAGAAAGTGAAACTTTGTCATGGAATAAAACGTGTCCATGTGGGACAACGTGAGCTGGTCAGATGATGGACGATGCTGTAGTTATAGGACGCTGGTCCTCAGCCTATATGTTGAGCAATATTGCCATCTAGTGGACTTTCATCACACAACCACAGCACAGTCAGTAGGCTTTCTGTATTCAGGCCTATCTCACCTCCTTACCAATCTCTCTCTCTGTCTTTCTTTTAACATATGTTTCAGCTACGATGTTCTAGGACTACCTGATGACTTTTGAGGCAGAGAAGTCACAGAGTCTAAAGAACGTGATCAGAGTCTGTTAACTTAAGCTAAGCTTTGAGTTATCAGACCAGCAAGCCAGACGAGTCGAGAGCAAGAAGTGAAATCAGAGTAACACAGAAAACAGAGCTGACTCAAAGTATTTCAAAGTCACTGAGTCTTATTGTATCCACAATCCACCCACAGAAGTCACGTGTTGTTTCTAAGGTTATGATCAGTCCTGGAGGACAGGGAGCTGTCAGTACTGCTAACGTACCATGCAGACAGACTGTGTCAGAGACACTTTCAAAGAAAGCTGCAGGTGTGGGCATCACTCGTGGAAAACGAAACGACACTTTGGCTCTTGTAATGCTTCTGTTTCTATGAATATAACATGTTTTTGCCTGTGGAACATTATTTATGCAGACTTCATGTTCATCTGGTTATTCATCCCTGCAAAGAGGATGTTATACCCGGATTTCATCTGCTGCTTTCAGTCACCCACTCACTTCTTCCTCCTCAGCAGCTCTGTGCCACCTCCACTCCAAATTTCCCCTTCTTTGTTCCATTTCCTTCCAGTGTCTGGCTCAGTTCCATTCCCTTCCTTTAGCCAATCCCGATTCTCATATTTTCATACCTCCCCACTGTTTCCTCGTCACCCTTCACTTCCAACTTTTACCCTCCACTCTCCTCTGAATATTGACCTGTTACATAGTCTAGTGCTCCTAAATCTCGCCAGAGCCCTGCTGTCTCCATGCAAGGTCAAAACAATGAAACAGACAGCGTGCAAAACCAGCTGCCCTCTGAGTATTCGAGAAAATATAAACAGAAGTATTGAAAATTCCCCACATTCTCAATGAAATGTGTCCTGCTGTCCACCACTGGTCCAGTTCAACCCTACATGTAAGACAGAAAAAAGCGGTCCGTGGCTGGGATGTGCCAACATCACAGATCCTGACATCATCTGTGTATGTGGACTTCAGTGGAAATCACTGGGTGCTGAAGCTGCTGTTTACACACTTTTATACAAGAATTTACTAATGTCTACCAAATCTGTTCCAAAGCATTTCAAAAGGAAAACAGCAACAGCTGTCCCCACGTAGGCTGATTTATAGAGTTATATCCCCTCCTGAAGGCAAACATTACACTTCTCAGTCTTTGTGCTTAGAAATCTTTGAAACCTTCAGTGTTTAATGTTTGTAGTTTTCCTTCTCTTGTTTTTCTTTTACGCTTGCAGCTGTGGTGGTTAATGTTTTCAGTCAGTTGTTCTGGACTGTTACAACACAATGAAGATGGATGAAGCCTCCAGGTCTGAAAACTCACAGCAGTATAAATCCTGCATTCTCTCCAATGTCCAGCAGGGGGTGCATTGCCTGTTGTAAAACTAACTAACCCTAATTTCCTTCGGGATTAATAAAGTATTCTGATTCTGAATAGTACAGAAGTCAGTGAGAAACACTAACTCTGATGTTTTCAATCACTAACTCAGTCTTCTGTATAACACACGGTGGTCACATTGTAAATTCAGGCCTGTCAGTGGGATGCTGCACAAGAAACCTATTGTTGTAAAGCATATATTTTATACTTATTTGATCCTCTACAATAAACCGAGGATTCAGGCTCTCACAGACCAGCTGTGCGCTACATATAATACAACTACTGTTTACAAAGCACACCTGTCCACAGAAACCCATGGGAAGACCAACAAATGTCAACCAATGTCAGCCTCCTTAAGGCTGGAATGCAGCTGGATAGGGTAGTAGTAAGACTACACACCTTTGGAGCAGGAGTCGCAAGTTTGATTTCCACCCAGTATCCAGTAAGGGTCCTGGCTAGACCCCCCATGCTAAAACCAGGCCTAAACTTGTTAATGATCTAAAGGCAGCTGGCACCACAGTCACCAAGAACACCACTGGTAACACAACACACAGCCATGAACTGAAGTCCTGCAGCAAAGTCAACCTTCAGAAGAAGGCACGTGTCATCTTACATTTGTCAGTGAAGATCTCAATGATTCAGAGAAAGCTCAGGAGAGAATGCTGCGGACAGATGAAACAAAGAAATGAGGTTTTTGGCATCAACCCACCCTGCGGTGTTTTGGAGGGAAGAGAAGTGCTGAGTATGAACCAAAGAACACCAACCCCACCCTCAAGCACACAGGTGGAAATATTATGCTTTGGATGAAGCCGTGACCTCCACTGGACACTCAGGACGGGTCATGGATGGGTCTTCTAACAACAAAGAAGTGTCTAAAGGAAACACGCACTAAGGTCATGTATTGGCTTAGCCAGATTCCAGACATTAATTCTTAATTAAAAACCTGTGGAGGGAGGTGAAGCTTCACGCTGCCAAGCGGCAGGATTTCGAGAGTTTCTATAGAGAGGAGTGTGCTAAAATCCCTCCTGACATGTGTGCAAACCTGGTGACCAGCTACAAGAAACCTATTACTGCTAACGAGTACTCATGTGGTTCTAGGGGTTTAAGTACTACAGTCAGAGTTTCTCCGGGTGCTCTCACCTCGTCGTCATGGACCAGCTCCTTTTTCACCACCTTCATGGCGTACATCTGCTCGTTCTTCTTTAGCCGCACCAGCAGAACTTTGGCATAGCTGCCTCGTCCTATTACTCGAATCAGGTCAAAGTCAGCCAGCCCGAGAGCCAGTCCCTGGGATATCTTAATGCCATCGATGCCATCAACTACTGCTTTGATATCCTACAGGGGCAGAGGTCAGAATAGCATCAATAGCATAGTTTATGTAGAAGAATGATCACACAGTCATTTTCAAAGGGAATGGGCAGCTTTTACATTATCAGCGTATTATCCTTAATGAGTCGGTCTTACCTCTGTCTCGTCTTCTGCTTTATTCACTGCACAGTTGTGTGGTAAAAACGGTACTGCAAAACACAGATCCACACCAAACTATGACCATCTGGAGACTGTCGCAAATGCTTTCTTTCCCTCAACCAGCAGAGGGAGGCAGAGCACACAAAATAAAGACCCCTGTTCTTACCAAACTAGGCTAATCCACAAGGGGCCCCAGAGCATCTCATGGGCACAAGTTTACACATAAGCATCTCAGAGTTACATAAGTGATGACAGCGAATGAGAAGTCAAGAGACCAGGCCCACTGGTCCAAGCAGCCACTCTGGTACTCATTTCTTTGGGGACTCGTAAAATGACAGCGGGGGCCACTGAGGGCTCCTCAGTTATAAATTGTACAAGTAGCTGTCGTTTAAGGAAACACTAAAGAAACTGGTGTAGTGGCGCACATCTCTGTAGAGAACAGCACTCTTCTTTATTTTTTATTCACTCTCAAATTTAAAAGAGTTTGTGTACTTTCAAAGAGATGTTGTCACCCTGTTTATCCACAGATATCACAGTTACTCTGAGACAAACTCAAATGCATTCTTATGCTAAATATTTGTAGTCATTTCAAACAAAATTACACTCTATTGTATTTTATTGTAACATTTCTTAGGGCCCACCCAACGGTCAGTTCACCGCCTACGAAGGACCACAGAAGACATCAGAAAGTGTGAAAAGTGTTAAATGTCCTATGTGTTAGAGTCCAAACAGTCCAGGACATGAATGCAGTCAGACTGGGACATGTAGTCCACAGTTTCTAGACGTGCATGGACTGGGTTTGGATGCTGTGTCCAGGATCCCGTCATGCTCTCTGCTGACTTATGTCTCATAAAAATGCAGCAGAGTTCAGAGTTTCCCTTTTTCATCTGGATCTCAAAGAAACCTGCACTCATACAACGATTAGCTTTCTTAGGTAACTCAGTGGCATATAAAAGAAATGCATCTTACTCCCATCTGTGTCCTCTGTGTCATCCAGTGGAAGGTCCACCTCGGCACTCTGGGCATCTGAAGGGGGCTTCTGTGATGGCATGACTGGATCCTGAAGAAAAGATTTCAGATATTCACCTGCATTTCTTTGCAACATGCCCTATCAGATATCCCGTCATGGCTGTGCAGTCCTGGACGAGTGGATGATGGCTCATGTTTACGCTCAGGGCGAGGTCTGTATTTCAGCTCATGGGCAGAAATGTTGCTGCTCTAATGAAGTGTGGGGGTTTCTCCAGAAAAGGGATTTAATCTTATCCAGGAAAAAAGGCAGTGAAGATAGCAGCACAGTCGCGGAGCACATACTCCATTGACTGCATTGATTTTCTGCTCAGGATTTGGGTGATTGGGGTCAAAATTTTGGATCTTTCTGTTTGGCCAGAAGCTTGCATAGCGCTCTAATGGATTGACTACGTGGAGCACACTGGTCTGTGGTCACGCCGTCCTTGTTTTGTATCAGTTAGGATATCACTATATTGCTGGTCTTTGAAGAAAGACTTGTTTGAAAGACTAGCTTGTTGTTTCTCAGCTGTTTCAAAACCATTTTAATTCCTTTTTATAAACTGCTTCACTGATAAGATAAGACATCACTACTTGATCTTTGAATCTCATGTAAAGCAGCACACACACCAAACACAAGTACATTTTAAAGACATTTGTGACAAACTGTTCTGCTGTGTTTTGTTGTTGCTCCTGTGCAGAACCTGTGTGGTTCCACTTGATGCTGAGGCCTGAAAGGTGCTACTGTGACGCAAGATTAGCACAGTATGCTGAGCCCAAAGCAAGAGGTTTCAGTTTCACTCACTTTATTTACACTGAGAGCTGACTGACTCAGAATGACTCCGGGTAATGAATTAACCCTGAGAGAGTCAAACTTCAGTTTAACATATAGAGTTTGAGAGCTCTAACATATTAACCTGATACTTAAAACAACTACTTGTTACACTGTTTCCAGCGTTGGTCTGACACTGTGTTCACTCTGATGGGAAAGGAGATTGAATGTTCCCAAATAGTGCAATCTGATTGGTTGGGAGGGACTTTGATGCAGTAGCTGTTCAACAATCCCTGCCATGGCCTCCACCTTAATGTTTGACAACAGCTTGAGAACATAATTAGTCCCATCAGTAACACTGACTAGCTAACTTTTGCTCTACATTATTAGCCTACTGCTAACAAATTAAAGAGATTAAACAACAGGGCCAGTGTAACAGCTGCTCTCTATCCACCTATGACCAAAGAAGGGTCAATCACTGAGTGCACCTAAGGTTAAAGATTATTCTTTGCATGTCCACAGTTTACACACACCCCTCACTGATATGAGTGTCATGGTAATTTTGGGCTTTTGATGGTTTCTTTGAACGGTTCTTTGTCCAGGGAGGGAAAAAGCTTTCACAATGATCCATGCAGACAACAGGAGCCTCTGTGCAATTTAATGGGCATAATCACATACTCACCATAAGCCTTTGGCAGGTCTGAGGGATGAGTCTGTGACAGCGCTTATGGACCAGCAGTTTGCAGGTGATACACTTGTAGCCCTGACTGCCCAGCCCCCATATCCTGTCACTACAGTGGGCACAGTAGGCTTTCTGTAAGACAAAAACATGCACCCTTTTTAGCAGAACATATATGTCAAAGTCAAACTTTGCCACTACAGGACGGACAATGAGACTCTTCATCGTTTAAATGAGGAGTCTGATTTTCATAGTTAGCCTTTATGGCTGAATAGCACAAACACAGCTGCAAACATCCACGTTTGTAATCAGTATTTATTTTAATACAATTATTATCACGACAGAATAAATACACATCGTTCATTTATAACAGAGAAAATCAAAAGACATTTTCAACAATAGAACTCTGTCTTCATAAACAACAAGACGGAGACTGTGCTGTCTGCTCGTTCACACTACAAATAAAATGTGACAGCAAACGCGCTCTAGTGTGAATGCTCAAAGCGGCCCGCATTGGTAAAAGATGTCACACAGAACGCGCTCTGTTTACACCCAGACCAACAGTATTGTTTGACTGATGGCCCACTTGTTTTGGACTTTACGTTTCCCAATTTTACTTTAAGTTATAAAGTTATTTTGTTATTTACATATGGCCTAATAATCATCCTTATTGCTGTTTTAGAGAGGAGCAGTGCTTCAAAGGATAGTTGCAGATTTCTGTCAGAATCTGCAGATTATACAATACAAATTAAATGTTCACGTTTCTCCAACGTTGTCTTCCCAACAGTTTCACCGGATGGCCAGGAAGCGTTCACGATATCTTCTCCAGCGCTGATAATTGCCGTCTGTCTTGTGTCGGTGACGTAAAAGACCGATTTAATGCGACATGACCGTTCAAACAGCAGTCGCTTTCTGAAACATCAGATATGTATCGGATTCAGCACCACATACGAAAGTGACCCAGATCGGATTTGAAAATATCGGATGTGTGCTGTTCACACTGTCATACCATGATCGGATATGGGTCGCATAGGGTCAAAAAAGTCAGATTTGATGCGCTTTTTCCTGCAGTGTGAACGTAGCCTTAGACATGTCATCACCGCCAACCCAGGAGGGTGATGACATCACACCTTTTTATGGCTGAGGTGTAAAAACTGCAGTTTGTGTTTATTCCTGTTTGTCTAATGTTAATATTTGTTTGATAATCTGAAACATGGAAGTGTGACAACATGTATCTAATACTAATGTTTCAAATGCTGCGTGTGTGAGTGTGTGAGAAAAAGGTGATTAACAATGGAAGAGAGACAGACCATCATAACACGTATAAATGTCGGTCTGTCCTACAGAGAAACTGCAAAGAAAGTCAAGGTGTCAGTGAGTTTAGTTTCCTTCAGCATCCAAAGGCTCAGAAACAAACTGACAGGAAGAGGTCTGCAGACCCAAAGACACGACTCAATCAGAGGACAAGTTTCTGAGACTTAACAGCTGTGTGATAGGCGGCTCACAGGACAACAGCTTCAAGCAGCTTAATAGTGGTCGTCGTAAGAAAGTCTCAGTTTCAGCTGTGAAGAGAAGACTTTGAGCTGCAGGTTTGACAGGACGAGTTGCAGCAAGAAAGCCAGACGTCAGAATAAGACAAAGAGGCTTGGCTGGGCCGTGAAACACCACCATTGGACTACTGAAGACTGGAAGAAGGTATTATGGACTGATGGATCAACATTTGAAACCTTGTGTTCATCACACAGGATCTTTGTGGTCGAGTAGGTAAAGGATGGTTCCACAGTGTGTGGTGTCAACCGTCAAACATGGAGGAGGAAGTGTGATGGTCTGGGGCTGTTTGCTGGATCCAGGGTCGGTGACTTGTACAGAGTGAGAGGCTCCCTGAACCAAAACACGTACCACAGCATTGTGCAGCACCATGCAGGACCCTCTGGTATGAGCCTAGTTGGTCAAGGCTTCATCCTACAGCAACATAAAGACCCAAAACATAGATCCAAGCTGTGCCAGAACTACCTCAGGAACAAAGAACAAGGTGATGAGCTTGAAAACATGGAGTCCAGCACAGTCTCCAGACTTAAACCCCATCGAGCTGGTTTGAACTGGACAGAAGAGTGAAAGCAAAGCAACCTACAAGGTCCACGTTTATGGGAACTTCTGCTACAGATATGGGAGAATATTTGATTTCTATTGTAGAAAGAAGCCACGACTGTCTTCAGCTGTTATATCTGCCAAAGAAGGCTACTCTGATGGGTTAAAGGTTAGAATACACTTTGGTCTATAAACTGATTCCATGATTTCTTTTTTAACTCCAATTACTTATTTGTGCTATGCTTTCATTTCAGAGTTCAATGAGACAATAAACTGCATCACTTTCAATAAAAAACTGGAAAATTTTGGGTTTTCTTAAACTTTTGAGCGGTAGTGTGTATTTTTAAGTGGTTGGATATTTTATATATTTACTAATTACCATGATTTTTAAAATGATAATTATAGTATCTTCTTTTTGCTTTCACGAGTTAATGTGAGTTAATGTTTCTATGGTTTGTTCTGGTAGGAGGTGCTTAAGCATGGTGTTGGTCCAATGCTGGACTGCTGGCTAGTCACCATTAGCCATGGAGTTAGCCCCGAGTTTTATTTCAGCCGAGTTCCTGTAGGGTCACAGACACTACTTCATGCTGAAAATATGGATTTGTAATGTTATTAATACGATAGATTTCTAACTGGACTGCACAACCTCAGCCTCACCCTTTATGTACGTGTCTCTAACTCAGACTCGTCCTTCCTCCTCGTGTCCTCGGCCAGGCCAAGGCTTATTGTAAGTTTACTCTGTTACATGACTTGGTGTGGAGTCCTTTCTGTGTAGTTGTACCAAAGCTGCTCGGTGTCTCTGGGCAGGCTGTCACCAAACCGTCTCCCTGGGAAGTGAACACTTGAGATGCAGAGTGTGTGCTCGGCTGTACTGACATCATTGTAAAGAACAAAGTCCCAGTCAGTACTCTATTACCATGGAAATGCTTCAGCAAAGACTTCAAGTCCTTTTCCTCGAACACTAAACAGAGTTAAAGCGCAAACTTTCACCCACACCCAGCCTGACAGCGATGTAAATCTAAGCTTCGGGTTCTTTTTAGGATTTTTTTTGGATGATACAAAACACCAACATGAGAATAATCACAGGTACAGATGCACCTGTACGCTGACTGGATATCAGCCCTTGACTGACATCAGCATAAAAATACCAAAAAAACTGACCCATATTTACACTGGTTAAATGATTAAATATTACATGGCCATGATGAGTGTACGTACACGTCTGTACATGATAATACACGCAGTCTCCTTGAGACAGAACAGTGAAACACTGTAAAACTGACTAAAGTTGCTCTAGTTTCTCTGGTGCATCAGAACGGCTCACCCCAAACGCTGTCCCTGACTTAGCTGGATCTCACTGCTCTGCGCTGCTGCAGAGCACATACATGTGGCTGTACGGGGAACCCTGCAGTGTCAGGCTCCAGGACATTAGAGGACAGTAAGTGGTGTATTAGTGCACACCACTCTTCTCCAACATACTGACTCTGCAAACCACACCTTGGCCTCTGCCACTGTTAATGTGATGATCAGCAATGTTTATGATGACTCGTGTGTATTCTTGTCATCTACGTGGCAGCATTTGGTGTTTCCAAGACTCAGAGAGGTCACCAGCTTTTAAGAACATGTAATAAACCAGTCAGAATAAGCTGGGATAGAAACCAGCACAGGGGAGAAGCATCTCTCAGAGCTGTGCTTGTCACGTGGAGGTCCAAAGTCCTGCAGCTGCCTGCAGCTTCAGATTAAGGAGCAGAAGGCGCTTTATCGATTGATCCCAGCAGGCAGTGGTACAGATCGTGCGAGTGCCCGCACACTGACGGGCCTAATATTGCTGAGAAATGATGTGCTGTCTGCTTTGCTTTTAAGAAAACTCATCAGAGCAAAATAACTGATAACACCTGCACAGAATCAGGCCGTTACAACAGCAAAGCATCATTTACAGAATATAATGTGCCCCAGAAACCACCATCCTTACTACTGTACTGAACTCCAGCATGGTACAGTTACAGGATGCCACGTGTGCAAACAGTCCAGTCAGAAAGTTTCCTCACTACTAAACACTCCAAAACTGTTAGAGGTATTATAACAAAGAGGAAGTGATTGGGAATGACAGCAACTCAGCGACAGTGATATGGCACGTAAAACCACAGAGTGGGGTCCAAGGATGCAGAGGTCGTGACCTTCATATTAGCTGAAGAACAGCTTCATGGCTGAGCAGCTCCATCCAAGCCTTACACCACCGAGCTCAAAGCAAAGCCTCACATGCATTTCAGCTGGCAGAAGCACAGAGTAACAAATGGGAACTGGTCTGATTCTTACAAAACACTTTTCTACTCTCCCAGAGAGCTCAAAGCACCTCAATACAACATGCTACATTCACCCATCCACTTCCTTCTATGGCTTTAAGTGCTTACTAACCCAAGGGAGACAGGACTCGAACCCCCAACCTCCGATCACTGTATGACCTGCTCTACCTCCTGAGCTACTTCTCCATCTGGCAATTCGATGGGTGAATATGAGTTTGACGGTTGCCATGAGAACGGTGCTGATCTGACTACATGTGCCAGGTTTTAGGTTTGGTGTAGGAGGTATTTTCGTGTGGGGTTGTGTGTCAGCAGTTTCCTTTAAAGAAATGCTTCAGCATACCAAGACATCTGGGACGACTTCATGTTTCCAACTTCGTGGGAACAGTTTGGGGATGGCCTCTAAGACTGCACACCAGTGCACAAAGCAGCTCCATAAAGACATGACTGAGCTGACTGGCCTGCACAGAGTCGTGACCTCAACCCAAGATCTCATCCACCTTTGGGATGAATCAGAGCAGCGACTGCGAGACACTCGTGTGTGCTGTGTCTGACCGCACAGATTCTGGAAGAACACTCAAAAATCCCATAAACACTCCAAAAGCTTCAACATTCCCAGATGAGATGAAACTGTTATAGCTGCCAAGGTTGGGCCACCATCATATATGAAACCCTATGGATTAACAATGGGGTGTGACTCAAGTTCATATGCATGTGAAGGCAGATGAGTGAATACATGTGGCAAACCTGTGTCTGCCTGAAAATGGCTTTGTTTTAAGCCCAGTGCCCAACACCTGCAGGTCCTGTATATGGATGCTGTTCACTGAGGATACAAAGGTCAACCATGAACAACTCTCTGTCCCACTCCTCATTACGCCCAGTGTAACTGACGTCACTGTGGGAAAAAGACCAGGCTAGAAAGCTAAAGATACAATATAATATACTTCATCTGATTCGGTTTACACATCTGTAACCAGCAGTCACAAACATGCTCCTCTCACGTTTGAGCTAGCATGTTTTGTGTTTGCTTGTGTGGATTTTGTTCCATGAGAGGACGCTGTCAGTCATCCTCCAACGCCGTCCTCATCACATGGGAAACAGGAGCTAAAGACAGCCCACGATGTCAGAGGGGAGAGAGCCAGAGAGCAGCTTTGCCTCTGAAAACATCAGACGGAGAGGGAGGGACGCAGATGTAAAGAGAGAGAGTGAGAGAAAGGAGGAGAAATTTGGCCTACTTCTCCTCAGCTCTTATTTATATCCTGAGGACAACACAGTAACCAATCCTGGGAGCTGGCATAGCAACAGTCACACAAGTCCCAGTCTGAGAGCCAGCTGTTTAACAATTCAGGCGCCTGCTGTTATGAATTCATGAAGGAAACAGCAGGAACATCTCCTGACTTGATGTACATTTCCTAATGTGCCCCAATCTATAAATCTAAATATCTATACACAACACTCCTTACATGCCACAGCTGCACAGTCTTTGTATGCTAAATTAGTTAAATGCCTGATTAATATGCACCACAAAGCCCATGAAGGTTCAGTAAAACTAGGAATGTGAAGCTGTGTGTCTCACTGCCTCGTGTGTTGGAAGCCATGACAAGCCGAGCTCACAGAACTGCTCAGGCTGATGCTTTCAATATGCTGTCCAATCAAACTGATTTACCACATGTGGAAAAGACTTGAGTGGTGACAAGCAGTGGGCAGCTGGTGAATACATGTGTGCAGCGTAATGTTTGGCTTCTAATAAAGGTTTAATCGTGTCACCGTGGCAGGATGGGTATTACCTGTAAGAGCTGTGGAGTCACTGAAAGCATTTTAGATTAAAGCTGTGATAGAAGTAAACGTGACTTGGTGTAGTGTGGGTTCTGTATGTTCCCATCTTCACAGCTGTGTGGGTTCTCTGGGGGTACACCAGCTTCCTCTCACAGTGAAAGACACACATGTCAGGTTAACTGGTCATTGTGACACTGGCTGTCGTGAAGAATGGGAGCACGGCTGCTGCTCGCCTACCTAAGGTGGAACCACCTCTGGTCCAGTGATGGGGGGAATGGATCGAGAGATTTGTGCCAGGAATCTGATGAAACCACCTGTACACTATCCCACCCACCTGATTGTGCCTCTCAGTCTACATCCTACCAGCTTTTATCTTACATCCTGGAATTCTGTCCTGGATGGTCTCTGGAAGACCTCTGCACCATATCCCCACTATCACCACCATGGAAACCAGTGAGCTTTTATACACCACTGCCACAGTAATGCCAGAAGCACTTGAGTATAAGATAAAGCTAGAAATGCAGGCAGATGACACCCCCTGTGGAGAAAAGATCGCTGTCAGGCTGTTAGCAGCTGAGTGTTCAGCTGTGGTGAACACTGGGCTATCTTGGAGAAAGTTCAGCAGGATTACGACAGGAAACGACCGTGGATGGAATATTTCCTCCCACGTCACTCTGCCATGGTGGTAGATGTGAGGGGTTTAGGGGAGTGTTCCACATCTGCTTTTCATTCTATGCAGCCAGGCAGGAGACCTGTCTCTGCTCATCCTCTCCTAAACCAGTGGTAGTTGTGCAGTGTCAAATTCATTTACAGTTCTTAGAGTTTGTTTTGTTTTGAGTTTGTTTGTTCTGTCTCTGTGGTGAGTCTGGGTCCCAGGGTTTAGATCCCGTCGTACTGTTTCTACTTCCCTGTAATCCATCTCACTCCAAGCTGGATTACAAACCAGGAAAACAAGCACACAGCTCTGTCTGTGAAACTGTGTGCACTGATTGGAGGGCGTTTACATTTCCATGATCATGGGCATATTGTCCTGACACAGGAACACCAAATATCATCCTCTAAACCACAGGGCTGGCCTCATTCATCATCATGTTCGCTGAGGCAACATCAAATGGAAAACTATCCCACACAGAGACACCCACTTGTTTCCAGGTCTGAGCTGAGATGAGGAAACCAGCCACAACGAGGACACCGTGAATTATGCACCAGTGTTCAAACAGCTTAGCTGTGAGGTGACTGGGTTACCTGTCATCATTTAAATGCAGGATGTTTATGACACAAACATACCAGTGTAACACACTAAATCATGATATTTATAAATAATTACCACAAAGTAACAGTTTCCCCAACTAAACCTTTTATTTTCACAGTAATAGACAGTCCAGGTCAGAGCCTATATTCACCCTCCTGACACGTCGCTCAGCAGCATCTTGCACTAACACCACTAACTTCAGTAGTTAGCGGTCCTTACTGTGTCTGCTTCAGCTAGGTGCTGTCATTCAGGTGTGTACGTCACACCCTGTAACGCTCAGGGTTAAACACACCTGAACACAGCCTGACCCGTCTGGACGCTCTTTGGACACATGAGGCCAAAAATACAGCAGCACAAACACCAGTGTCAGTATTTGGTGACTAAAACAATCTAATATACTTTTTTCAGACAAGGCAAAGCTGCTAACGGATGCTCTACCAGCTGCAACTACACACACACATCTGTCGCCTCTTACTTGCTTCATATGTTGCAAGTCCAGACTGGCACAGGGCAGATGTTCATACGCACGGCTACAGCAACGGTTAACACTATATATCTCCAGTGGCTCGAATGACCCTGAGCGAGGCAGAGTGCAGCCGTTACCCAGTGTTCTCCTCAGGTGCCAGTGAGCATTAGTAAGACCTGAGGACACTCACCCTGTTAAAGCGTTTGGCCTGGAAGAGATGTCCGTTCACTCGGTAGAGCTTCCTCCATCTTCTGGCCCCCCGTCGGTAGATCGATTCTAGGAGAGAGAGGAAACGGTTGTAGAGCTGTAGCATGATGAGGGACTAATTGAGAGAGGGATGGAGGGGGAGCTAAGATAAAAGAAAAAAGTGATACAATCAGGTAAAAAGTGAGGTAAAGGTCCAGGTTTCATGCACAACATCAGAGTTTGAGCGAGGGGGGAAGATCAGCGTCGGGTTTCTCTACAGCAGTAAAAGCTCACACTGCTCTGCCTTCTCCACGCCCTCCCTCACCACTCTTCAATCTCCTCCCTTCATGTTTCTCCCTCAGCGCCTCCATCACTGCTTGTTTTACCCGATGAATAAACTCATCAGTACCTTATAATTCCTTTTATTCAGACGACACTGTGACGGTGAAGCTATTTATAACAGGACCGTGCAGTCAGCTAAAAATAAACTGCTGCTTCATTTAGATGTGTGAGAGCTGCTGCTGTTGGAAACAATATTTAACATTATTACAAAGGCTTTCCTGGGCTCATCAATAGTGTGACCGTCTGAAACAATCCTATCAGACACACTGTCATTAATATTATCAGGCTCATTGAATGGAATGAAGAAGCACTATAAAGACTTCTGTTTGTGTTTATTCTCTGCAGGATTATTTCATCACATTGCTGTCATGTGTGCTTCCATCCTCACACAATGCTGCTTTGTCAGATGTTGCCTCACCTGCTGCACACAAAGGTGTTGATGGCTTAATACAGAGAAACTCTTCTGGTATCCAAACTGGAGAACAACAACAACAACAAGTCCTCACATTTGTAATCAAACCAACCTGCTAACATTTCCAACATAATGCATGAAGCTGAGTCGTGTGGGCAGTTTTCTTATAACATCAACAATACTAAATCCTCTAAACTATGAAAGAATAAAAAAGAAACGTTACAACCAGTTATAAAAGCCCTGTTTATCAGTGCGGTCTCCTACAACCCGAATCCTCTCTGATACACTCACTCAAACCAACACTGTTGATACTGTATGAAAGAGGACTCCAACCCCCAAACATGAAACCGTATTATTGGCCACCACAGACTGCTACTATACCAGCCACCGCAGTGAGAGGGGTTATATGCATATAGCAGCTATGGGTGAGAAGCACCGAGTAGCTCACTGCAATAACAGTAATAATAGAAGACAGCTACAGCACAGTGGGAACAACAGTATGGAGCCAGCCCTGGGAGAACAGAGCAGAAGTGGACTGGTTAATGCACAGTCACCAATGACAGACGGACCTGCTGAGCTGAGGATGAAGATTGTGGTGAGACTCAGGTAAGACCCCAACAAAGAGCACAAAGTCCTCGTGCAGATACTTGCATATGTTGCCTCACAGATCACTCCTAGTACCAGGTGTCCATGAGTGTGGCTCTAGAAGCTGCCAAACACAGGCTCACAGCTCCGGCCAAGAGAATAAATCACCTGTTCTCCAAAGACCCATCCAGGCTGCACCATCATCCAACAAGGGAATAATAGCAGAGTCACCCAGAGACAAAAAAAGTCACCATCCAGTCCTCACACTGACTTCCAAACTGGTGACATCATCGGGATTTAAGCCTTTAGTCAGAAGACGACACCGTTTCCACGGACTGCTACACCACTCAACACGCTGTAGTCATTTTTACTATGGCTGAGTTCACCATGAATGTCATTAACTCATCAAAATGTATGCTGACAGTTAGCATTACACCAGTGAATATTACCTGTGACCAGTTCATTAAAACAAAAGCAGAAATAAGCATGATGACATCTTACACCCACAAAGCTGATCTGTCCCTGTCAGGTCAGATACCTTCTCACTGAAAAGAACAATACTACTTTTCATTTCATTAAACTCAATCTTCATAAGACTTCATAGAGTTGTTACTAAAGAGCATAGTGCTGAGCAGCAGCATGTTACACAGCCTCAGGCACAGCCTGTGTGTGTCGCCTCCTGCAGTTTACTCCAACAACCCAACACAACCACCTCACCACAGTATGAGCCACAGCCATGTGGCATCACCATCTCCCCTCTCACTAATTATTCATTAGCTGCTCTCCCAGTGTACCCCCCCCCCCCCCCCCCCCATCCCCATCTGTACTAGGTTTCCAGTCTAGTTAGTTTCTCCAGTGATGGGCGTGGCCTAATAACGTCCTCCACTCACACATCTTTTGCCTCTGTTGCCATGGTAACCCATGCTCATGTTGTCATGAGGATGTCAGAACCTGTCAGTAAAGGTGCAAACAGACGATAAATCTTCTGAAAGCAGACCTCACCGTGGTGCTGAATCTGATTTCTACTCTGCGTCGTGTACACGTCTGTGCATTCTCATGTTCAGCATCACTGTGTGTGTAATATATAAAACAGTATTTGTGTGTTCATCAGGCTAAGGTCCTCTACCACAGGCCAGGCAGTGTGAGGGATCTGTGCAGCTGCTCCAGTTGTTCCTTCAGTCCCTGTTACTCCTCAGATTTTCGGTGTAGATGTTAGCGAGGTGGATCAGTGACTCCTGAATCGATATCCTTATCCACTCTTAGTGCTGAGCTGACGTAGGGGCTGACACCTCTGCAGAGCAGCAGCTGGGACAGTGCATCACCTCCATATACTGCATGCTTGTGCTGTTGCCTTGGAGCTGGCGTGCATGCTGTGCACATAGATAAAATGGGCACGCTGTGGTCACCATGGATGGTCGAGGTCAGCCACACAGAATTCTAATGTTTACTTTGAATTTCTGCAGGTCGTCCATGTTTACAGGCTTAAAGCTATGTGACTGGCTGATTAATGAGCAGCTGGTGTAGCTATCTTGCTTGCACGTCACTTTAAAGCGTGCAGTGTGGTGCGAGCCTCGTCCAAGCCGAAAATGAAGCGCTCGTTTCTATTTGCACATGAGAACCATAGAAACAAGGACTGAAATGCACCAAAGCATGACCAGCTTACTGGGCATTAAAGGCAAAACTGAAGTCACAGAGACCTCGCGTCACTAAAGTAGCCCTGCTGTAGAGTGACTCTGCTATGTTTAATGCACAAACAACAAGAAGCTGTGGCTGCTTTGGGTCTGTGTGAAGCCAGGCTGTGGAGATCTGAAGCACAAACAGGCCTCGCTCTTTACAGTTTTGTCTGTGAACTCCCTTAAATCTTCTTAAGCCCTCCAAAGAAAAAGAGAACCACTGCAGTGTGTTTCCATAGTTACCCACTATTTTCTTCTTACTGGTGGGTGAGGGAGATGGGGATGAGACACCACATGCTAATGTGGGGAGACGTGTGAGGAAACCTATGTGTGATTTAACACACAGCACATGCCCACACAATGCTAAATACAGTATGATTAAATCATTAAGTGCAAAGTGGTAAATTGCAACAATTAGCTCAGTGTGTTGATAAAACCATGAGACAGAAGGAGCTTCAACACACGAGTTTCCTCCTTTGTGCCATACAGACTTGTCGGGGGGAACCTTCATAATCAGAGCATTAATAATAAATATGGGGCAGCACGGTGGCACGGTGGTTAGCACTGTTGCCGCACAGCAAGAAGGTCCTGAGTTCAATTCCACCATCAGGCCGGGGTCTTTCTGTGTGGAGTTTGCGTGTTCTCCCCGTGTTTGCGTGGGTTCTCTCCGGGTACTCCGGCTTCCTCCCACCGTCCAAAGACATGCAGCTTGTGGGGATAGGTTAATTGAATAATCCAAATTGCCACTAGGTGTGAATGTGAGTGTGAATGGTTGTCTGTCCCTATGTGTTAGCCCTGCGACAGACTGGCGACCTGTCCAGGGTGTACCCCGCCTTTCGCCCTATGACAGCTGGGATAGGCTCCAGCGCCCCCCGCGACCCTGAAAAGGATAAGCGGAAGCGAATGGATGGATGGATAATAATAAATCAGTAGAAAGACTGATGGTTACAGGCTGCTGCAAACACTGCTCTGGTGTCTGTGCACCACAGCTGCACTGTGGGGGAATGTTTTATCCACTCAGATCCTGTGTGGGCCTGTGTCACTGACACGTGTCCCCTCTGACATGGCCAGGATCATTAGGACACACTCTCAGTTTCAGTGTTTTCATTCTCAGTGCACTGTATTTGATTACTGTGTTAACAGAGTGGCTCTACCACTCAAACTAATACATCACAATCGATCAATATTCAATGGCTGCGAATATGTAAACGGCTTCTTTAAAGGCACTGGCCCCAAAAGAGATGCTTCAAAGAATACACCTGCGTGTAAGCATGTGAAGGCCACCTGTGGAACCAGGTCCTGGTGTGGATTCAGGAGACAGATTAGACTGAAAGCTGTGTGATAAAGCTTATAGTTGGGCTGGATCAGGTGATCCTGAACAACCCCCTACTTATGGTGCAATATGCTTGGGCTGCTGAGGGGCTTCCCATGATACACTGAGCATTTCCTCTTTGCTCCTCTGTGTTTATAAATCGGTTAAAGTATGGCCGTCTCTCCTACAGTTTGTCCCGTCTCTACCCCGACCCTCTGTCCTGAGCCTGCTTCTGCCGCAGGTTTCTTCCTCTTACACGGTAGTTTTTCCTTCCCACTGTCAACAACTGCTTGCTAATGATTTGCTTTCTAATACTGCAGGGTCTTTACCTTACAATATAAAGTGGCTTGAGGCAAGAACTGAGTTGAATTTAAAATGACAGCCTGACTCGACTCCTAGCCTCGGACACAGCAGGAGCACATCTCAGTCAGCCAGTGAAAAGATCATGTGCTTGGTAAAGTAAGAGTATTGTTGAAGGAACTAGTAGATGCATAGTGCTGGAGAACGAGGGTAATGTTAACCTGAGAGTTAGCATGATGCCCCTGTCAGCATCGTGATATTGTGCAGTTTTAACTCAAACATTGGTGTTAACCACAAGATATGGTAAATAGACCAATGGGATTCCCCGGTCTCATCCATGTTCTTTTAGGTGTTAAAATTCAGATGAGCAGCTGTGAAACACAAACAGTCGACTGTGGTTAGAGCTCCATGCCTCCCATTAAAGAACCATCACAGGACCTCTCACAGCCCAAATGTGCTGTAAACTCTGCTACACTTCACTTGCACTGACTGGCAAAGCTTCAAAGAGCTGACCTAGTACAGCATACCCCTGAGGAGAACAAGTGTTGCATTGTCCCACATTTCTGCCAAGGTGATAGTAAGAATGGCCCAAAGTGAATGAGCAAAGCAGAGCAGGCGAATCAAACGATACCATACCTCCAGATGCAAAGGCCAAAGCACACAGTCCCGCCATCTTGTCCACTGGAGGGATGAAGACGAGCAGACAGCCTATCGGAGATATACTGTGACTTACGCAGCGAGCTGTGGAGCAGGAGAGCAGGGTGGTACTACCAAATCTCTCCAGAACAGGACATTTACAAGGGTTTGACTCACTTCCAGACATTGTTCCTCTCACTAACAGGAAAGTAGCAGCATATACGTTACCAACAACACCCACCCCTCCCCTCAGACTCGCGCAGAAAAAAGGAAACAGCGAGCTTTAAGAGTCAAACTGATTGTTTTCACTGACTCTTAAAGGAATTAGCAGCAGCGTTCATCAGCGACACAGCGAGCACGTTCTCAGGAAATACAGACCGACTGGGCCAAGTTACTCTCTGCTGCCAGTTTTTAAGGCTGTTACATAAAGCGAGGCTATTATTGGCTCCCAAAGAAGCTGAAGCAGATCAATAAAACAGCCCCGAGGTGTTTTTGACACCGTTAGACCGTCTGTGATAACACAACAGACTTACTGTGCTGGAAGAGAAGGAGACAAAACTACACAACAAAGTCCCATAAAATCTTCATTATTATTATCATTATTATTATGGGATTATTATGGACAACTTTATACGAACTTTCTACGGAATCAAATGAACTGTGACAATATGAACTGTTTATGTATTATTTATGTATGAGCAGTTTTTATTCAGGAGCCACCTTTGAATCTTATCCTGAGATAATCACAGATGCAGGGCGTGTCCTCAGGTTTGTTTGCTGCACCCTCTGCTGTTAAAGCAAACACTCGCCAACATGCTGCCTTAGAAATCTGTGAAAAGTTCTTGTTTCATAAAAGAATATGTGAGCATGGTGTGATTGGGAACTTCAGCCTATGAAACAAATTTAAGCATGTATGAACTTATAAATGCTCATCGTAGTCAACAACACAGATCGTTTCCAGCGGTACCTTCAAAGTGTCTGTTTTAAAGTCGGATGCTCAGTCTGTCGTGCTCAGTGATGCATCTCAGCCGTAACATCTGAATAAATGACTTTCAGCAGGAACACAGCGTGTAGAGCGTGTACGGGAACTTAACTAAAGCCATCAAGTCAAAAAGCTGAAATACAGACACAGCCTTACTCCTGGTCCCAACTGAGGATAGGGAGACACTGTGGGTTTGACACTGGTTGTACTGGGAACGAGGCTGTCAGAAAGACTCCCATACTCGCGGCAAAACAACACAGGGGAGGCGTTCAATTAAAAATACTTCCTGTTATTCTCTCTAACTGATATAATGAGATGGATCTCGTTCTTGTGTCTTTGCGCTGAAACCAAATGAAGTGTTCAACAATTCCACTAATTCCAGGATTAAAACGCTGAAACATCCAAACAAGCCATTTCCTTTAATGACATCATCATCGCTGGCACCTTCGCTCAGCCCTCGTGCGACCTTTCTCTGCACACGCCTCAGATGACCCGATGTGCTCCACGCTCACCTTACCTTTGACTCGAATGTAGAACAGCAGCAGGAGCAGCATCCCTCCAGCAGAATGTTCCGGCTCCTTCATACTGGGAATCTCATGGTGCTCTCCTGCTGCTGCTTCCCTCACGCTGCCTTTCTCCTCCTACTCCTGCTCTCAGCGAACAGCCCCGCGTTCTCCTCCTCTGTTCCCTCCACAGTCCCCTGTGGCTGCTCCTCTTCAGCCTCCTGTCACCTCAAATGAAGCTCCGTGCCATACAAACACCATTTTTCCTATTCCTTCTTGCCGTTGAGCATCAAATGTTTCTCACTGAGAAAGGATCACATCACATGACTGAGGCTTTTCACCGTCTGCACCCACGCTGCAGTTACAGCTGGCTGCCCACAAGATGGCAGAGCAAGCTCTGACTCCAGCAGCACCACCCTGCTCTGCAGGCAACACGTTTTACCCTAAATATAAAGCTCACCTCTATTTTTAGTGACTGTGCCTATTGCAGCACATCCTGCATGACACTTCCAGCCCTGATTCTGGACACGGCCTGAAGAGCGTATGTGACAATGTTATTTTACTCCATCATAAAAAAGGACTGTGAGATCAAAACTGTGCTGGACAAAGATAATTATTCAGTTATTGAAAGCACAACGATCATTATATGAAGGTCAGCCAACAGTAATGTTTGTTTCTTTGGACATACGTTGGGTCAGTTCAGCTCTAACGCTTCGTGTTGTTGGTTTGCATCACTGTGTGGACCCCAAACAACTTTTAACTATTATTCTACTGAGACACAGAAGCAGCAGCGCTGCTCACAGAGACCATGAGACCCTTTTCTGTTTAATGCCACACGTTCAAATTCAAGGCTTCTGGTGAAGGTTGAGGCAACAAAATGAGTTACAATAAATGATCTACTTGGTGGCCACATGAAAAATAAATACATGAACAACTTCTCAGAGACGAGAGTAAAAACATTACCAATAGCTAACACTATCCTGCTGCTATATGTGTGTGAATGCCCTGAGCGCTGAGGCCAGCCTATGAGCTCAGCCCTGTTAGTTTTCTGCTCTGGGCCAGTGCAAAAACATTTTTATCAAACACAATGAGACAAAAACAAAGACGATGTCGTCAGATTCCTCAGCTGGGCTTGAGACACGAGAACGATCACTTCCACCTGTAGCATGAAGACAACATACGTGTGTATGCTGATCCAACAGGAAAATAGTGTTCAGAAAGCAACTGTGATGTATCAGGATGTGAGCAATAAACAGAAAACATCTGTGATTTGGCTTCAACACCGTTTATCAGGTAACAGCCTCTCTGTGACTGAACTAAGTCTCTGTTTGAGTCTCTGTGTTTCACATGTGAGCACGATCAAGTCCACCATAAGAACACGCTTGCCTGCCCGTGTTGCAACACCAGGGGAGGCTGAGCAAACATTTTTTGCATTCCTTCACAGTGACGGAGAAAGGTTATACACAGTGTTAGAAAAGCAGCACTGCAGAAGCGGTCAGTGCAATGCTTCCACTCTGAACGAAGACGAGCTGCACAAGAGGCGCTCTGCTGGGATGGGACAGGCTAACATCACCCAGCTTTTGTTCACATGACTTAATACTATTCACTGTCACACAGCTTTATTTATTTCACACTGATGAGAAACAGGATTGTAAAGTAACTTTTAATTTTGGACACCCTGTCAAAGCTAATGAAGCTAATGAAGTTCTTGATTTGAAGGCTGGACTAAAGTTATGGTAAAATCAAAAAGTACACCCTCTTTAAATCCTCGGGTTTTACATATAATGAAACAAAATCATCTAGCTATAAGCTCAAATGGACTACTGCTATAATATCATAACGCCATGCTGCACTAAGTCAAAATGCAGAAGAAGAAAGCACAGCTGTGTTCCACAGCTTTAGGAGCAGCGAGCTGCTGCTAATCAAATGACTTAACTAATCATCAACGAGCATTACAGCCACCATACGATACAATATTACAGTTTGTGGCTTCTTTGTAAGGGTTGCCAGGGGAACGCCTCTGTTCAGTACAGAGAACATGCAGCACAGGTTAGTGTTGCAAAGTGGCAACCCCACAAACAGCACCAACACATCAAACCAGCTATCAAGCACGGCGCTGATGATTTGGGCTTGAATGCAACCACAGGATCTGATCATGAACTCGTCTGTACAACAAAGCATTGTAGAGTCAGATGTGAGGCAATGCAACAGGACACTGATCCAAGCACACCAAGAGTAGTAGTAGAAGAGGGGGTAGTAGAGGGGGGCTAAAACTGATGAAGTCATTAAAAACCATAGGACACTGAATGACTGTTTTACTGTTTGAATGACTGGTGATTTTGAATTTTACAAAGACTCAGTCTGTTTGGACACATATTCATACAAACCTCCATTTGTCTTATACGTAGTCTATACAGTGGTTGAGCTTATTAGATTGCTTATTATTAGGCTGCTGAAACCTCGTAATGTTAAGAGCTGGAACACACGCTGCACATACACAACAATGTACCAGACTACACAAATCTTTGGTCAAATGTTCCTTTGTGTGTGCTTCTTCTGGACCAGATCAGGTGCTGGATGCTGAGTTCAGAACTTCTACAACAACAGACAAAGCAAAGTGACCTGATCAGGCATGTGGTGCAATGAACAGAGAAATTAAACATAAATGTGAGTAAAACAGTGATGCAGTGAAGAAAGAGACACTGCAGGGTAGATAATGGGGAAACCCAGAGTGAAGCTTTGGAAACCAGCTTGCTTAGCAGAGCAGCTTAGCCTAGCTCTCTTTGGCCAACGCTAGCTTCAGCAACACTATTGTTGTACAGCTTGTTTGTGCCAGCTGAAGGGGTTGCCCAGTGGGCGCACAGAGACCAGCCTTTTGTGGATTAGCCCTTTGAACAGATGTGCTCCAGGCTAACACTATTTACTGCAGAAGTTCAATAGTGGGACATGCCAACCACTTTAAATGCAGGAGATTCATCAGATCAGATGTTTTCTTCAATTAGATATTTGCAGAATTAAAAGTTAGACACATTTTTATTAAATTACATGGTAAATTGCCTGCATTTGTATAGCGTTTCTACTAGTCCCTAAAGACCTCAAAGCGCTTTACACAACCAGTCATCCACCCATTCACACACTGTGAATGTACAGCTACATTGTAGCCACAGACACCCTGGGGCGCACTGACAGAGGCGAGGCTGCCAGACACTGGCGCCACCGGGCCCTCTGACCACCACCAGTAGTGGTGAAGTGTCTTGCCCAAGGACACAACGACCGAGACCGTCCAAGCTGGGGCTCGAACCGGCAACCTTCCGATTATAAGGCGAACTCCCAACTCTTGAGCCACGATCGCCCCAGCAATTACAGCAAAGTTTTGTTTGGAAGTCAGGGTTATGAGAACAAAATATTGACTTTCAGTTACTCACAATTATGATCAGTTGTGACACCATCAGTATCAACAGTGTTTGTGGTGCTCCAGCTGCAAACCACCTCACCATCACCTGAAGCAGCTGAGCTTCACAACACTTTGTCTCAAGGTGGCAGTAAAGCTGCCTGGCTAGCACACACAGTAATGTTAGCTGCTCAGCTATTAGCAATTACCCAATAGCTATTAGCTAGCTCGGAAAGACACAAGCTAGTGTACTCCCAGTGCTGGTCCCAAGCCCAGATAACTGGGAGGGTTGCACCAGGAAGCACATCCAGCGTCAAAGCTTTGTCAGATGGAAAAAGCAGATCCATCTGATCCATCAGACAGGGATGCAGCCAAAGTTATCATTACCCAATATTAGCTATCTGTTAAGCTGTCATTAAGGTAGCATTGAGTGACCATCTGTTAACAGTAATGTGGGTCATCAGTCCTGCCAGTTTGTAACAGTGTATTAGATGGGGTAACAGGATGACAGTTATTTGTGTTTAAATCTGTTGTGTTTCTGACTAAAGCTGAAAAACCAACAACTGAACAAAGAGTCAGCTGTATGTGATGAGCAGGAGCACAGTACCACCTCACACCTAACAACATGTTTCTGGATCTACACAACACAATTATAAAGTAACTGTCAAACAATATTTATAATACGATGTGAAAGAGTAGGAGCAACGGGGTGTGTATTTCATCACATGTCTGTCTGAACGCTCTGTGAATGTAAGGCTATAATTCCTTCACTGTCATCACATACAGACGCACAGCATTAACACTGTGTACCACTCTGCATACTGTGGCTCCTCTCAAATAGAAAACCTCACATCAGAAGTACTGGAATAACTCTCAAACTCACACCTGCGAGCTGGAGAGGAAACAGTGTGTCACTAACTCACAACAACTTCCTTCACAGCACAGCTTTAGTCTGATTACTCTGACTGTGACAACTGGCCTCTGTCAGCGGTATCATACACCACCATCTTTAACAGGTGTGTTTCATCATGTTTGACAATCAATGTTGTAACACTGGATTATTTATTCATTTTTACAGTGAGCAGAATAATAAATGAAGCTTGTTTTTAAATATCAGGCACAGTCAGCAGTAGGCATCATTATTACTGTCAGTCAGATCTACAGGTAGAACTGTTCAGGTGTATCAGGTGTCCTCAAATCCTGTCACACTCAGGTGTGTTCAGTTTGTCAGGCTCCAGTAATTAAAGGCAGTGTGTAATGTGTGTATGGGTGTTGATCTCCAGTTCAAGAGTTCTTTAAAACAATGCAAACTCACTACAGACCTCAGCTGGCAATGCTGTGATTGTGCATCTACAGTCACACTACACACGTTTCACCTGTAGAACAAAACTGCTGCTTACTAGCGGACACAGACAATAACCAGGCCTTGTGGAATAATCCTCCTGCAGAGCTGTGGTCAGTGTCTAACATGGTTGTGTCTATACTGGTTTAAGCGTCTCTTCATTGAAACCTTGGCTTCCAGTGTAGGAACGTTCTTGTCTTTAGACTTGGAAACAGAACCGAGAACAGCGAGTAGAACACAGAGCAAAACACGTGACCAGCAGCGCTGCAGTAAATCAGTAACAAGGTTGGTGTTAGCTGACAGCGATAACCAGTTTATGTAAGACAAACACTTCCTGTTCCTTATTCAGACTGCGTTTCCTTAAAGATTTGGACTTTGCCCACATTATGCCCCTGTGGTAATGATGTACAACAACTGCACAGGTGCAAACCTAACAGGTAACAGGTTCCCATCACTCTGATTCACGCTCCTTGTTTTTAGCACCTAAACTCCTCCCTTTCAGTTTTTTCATGAGCCTCCTAACTCATCAGCTCTACCTGGAGAAACTCATCAGATCTGTCAGAGAGGAAAAAGCTTCAAATATGCATAAATCCAAGCACAACAGAGCCCAGAGGGCCTTTATATGACATGGCCCAGTTCTCAAAGCTCTAATCATGTGTTTCCTGCAGAACGGTCAGAGAGGTTCAAAACAGCTTCAATCATCAGCTTTTAATACAACATTTTCTTATCCGAAGGGCGACGTGACCCAAATTCTGGATGGATCAGACAACTGCTGTGTTACTTAAAGGTTTATTTCCAACCCAGTTAGCAAAAATAAAAAGAGCGCTCCTCCCAGAAGACCGTGACCACGGGCTTTTCCACTTACAAAAGATAAAATAGATTATTGATCTGAAGGAGGAGAAGGGTGAGTGTGTGTCCTAGAAAAACCATGTGTCTCTAACAGTGTCTCAGGCTGAGTGAGTCACTGAGCCTCTGTCAGGCTGACGTGAGATTAGAAACACCGGTCATCAAACACGTATCCAACCACGACACAGTGATATCAACTATTCACATTAAATCATTTCTCAATTTTTGTACCTGCGAGTTGTCCAAGCTGAGACTGTCCTCCCATTAAAACCACAGCTGTTTATTTATACCAGTCTATGGCCGTGTACTGGAGCAGCACTCGGAGACAGACAGCCATCCCCACAGGCTCAAAGGAAATGCAAAAAATTGCAACCAGGAATAAACTAGGAAAGGAAACTACTAAGGAAACATGAGCAGAGGGCGGCTGAGGACACGAACACACTGAGGATAACCAGACCACAGGTGGGAACACGGCTCAAACTAAGGGGAAACGGAGACAGAGACTATCAAAATAAAACAGGAAGTGAGGTTATTGCTTTAGTGTTGACTATAGTTCTCCCTCTACAGTGATTTCACTGACTGACTGTTAAGCCACTGTACACTGACCCTCCTGCGTACACTGACCCTCCTGTGCCAGCCTCAACAGTGATTAGCTACAAGCCAAAATATCATTTATCCCAAACTGGACGAGCTTTTCCAAAAACACAGCTCTGCACAGGGAAACTGATGAATTAACATATCTAATATTTAACCAGTATTAACTCAGTGCATACCATGAAGTCAGCACACTGAGTCCTTAACAAGCTAACTTCAGCCTGCCGTTCGTCTGTTTGCTCCTCGAGGTGGCCGGGCTCTTTTTCTCTGGTCCTCTGCTTCAGGTGGACTGATGGGCGGCCGTCACCTGCTCTGTGCTCCTGGGTGGAGCTGTTCCTCCATCTGCTCGTCTGAATCAGATCACTGTTCATCGTTCCTGATGCTGCTCACTTTCATTCTCACCAGCCTCCTGCTCTCCACCTCTACAGGCCAGTTTCCACTGGACAGCAGCCCACGCCCTCAATAAGCTTTACACAGGTGTCTGCATCCAGAACATAAGTAAGAGATCCACACACCCACACTAACTGGAAACCTGCCTGACTGCCACCGTCGTTCTCTTCACCACGCTCGTCTTAATATCACTGTGTAAACTTTGCATTTCAGTCTGATTCTTGGGTCCAAATAATTCATCAAAGATCATCAAACTCATTCTAATAGTAGACAAACTGAGCTCCATGATGCATGTATCAGCATTTTTCAGTCAGGTTCATGAATCACATCCAGCCTTCGTTATTTCTAAACCAGCTAAATAAATGGTAAATGGCCTGTATTTATATAGCGCTTTACTAGTCCCTAAGGACCCCAAAGCGCTTTACATATCCAGTCATCCACCCATTCACGCACACATTCACACACTGGTGATGGCAAGCTACATTGTAGCCACAGCCACCCTGGGGCGCACTGACAGAGGCGAGGGAAATCACTGACATGTGTTAGCAGGATCACAGAGCTGCATCACTCAGGTTCACTAACTTATATAAACTGCTGTGTGGTTCCAGTTTATCCAGTTTACAGTGGTGGAAATGTGGCCTTGGTTACAGCTACAGCACTCGTTGATTAAAACCAGAATGGCTTTAATCAAGTGAGACAAACGAGTGCATCTGCATAAATACGAAAAGGCTTTTTTATATGAAAGGTGAGCTTCCCTATATTCATTACACTGAATCACACATTTTGTTTTACGTTTGCTGATTGTGACCCTGACGAAACACTGATAACTCCAGTTTCCTCCACTCAGGGGATTCCCATGTGCACCAGTAGGAAACCAGCTCCCCACCACTGAACGACACACAGACCAGCTGATTACATTAGTTCAGCATCCAAGAGCCGGTGTTGAGCCTGCAGTTTGGACCTTAGCACGGTTTAAAAACAGGGATTATTAGTGTGTGTACATACACAGTGACTCGTCCATACTAATAACTGAAGACATTACTGTCCTCCATCTTTTCTTAGCCCGTCTCAGAAGGTTCGCCTAACTCTTGGACTCTGGACATGAGGATCCATCATTATTCCATCAGAGAGTTAGTAGCATCTGCAAGAACGACCAAATCAACCATTCGGTCCAATCTTACCAGAAGTTAACACTCATCAGTTCAGCAGCATTAACAGGACAAAAGGAAGACCACTCAATGGAGACCATCTTTCCCTGGGTTGGCAGAGACAGGTTTACTACATCAGGTTACGAATCAAAGCATACTGCAAAAACATCCAAGACTTTCCAAAGAGATGGAAAGTTCCTCACTTATCTGAGCCCAACAGGGCATCTGTACAGAAGAAACAAAGAATTTTTATGTTCATGGTTTCTGGAGTCGTTAACTACCAAACAAACAAGAACCTACATTGAAAATGATGTTTTCCCATTTTTAGTGTCTGAAAATGGAGTTCTTGTTTATAAAAATGGCTTTAATTCTGAACCCTGAATCCAATACGTTTGTTCTCCTTAAATGAAAGCACTCGACTGCAGACACATGTTGACTGCAGTACTTCAGGACCCAGCAGCACACTGGTCTCTGGTTCCAGTTCCATGGTAACCATGTGAACACCAGTCTGTAGATGCACAGAAGAACAGCCCCTGTTACTGACACTGGCTTCCACACAGGAAATGATGACATATGGCTTTGCTGCTGATGCCTTATCACAGGTAAATCAAAGCAAACATGTTCTTCAGCCCTGCCTTATTATCAGTTAAATTACTTTTCAGTCCATGCATGAAAACCAGTAACACAATTCCATCAGCTCTGGCAGGCTCTGCATGAAAACCCTCCTGGAGACTGGAAGCTCTTATATGAAGAGACTGGTGCATCATAATCAGAGGCAGGCTGTGTGTACAAGCCTCATCTGTCTGCTCTCACAGTGACTCAGGCTCTGCTCTGACTCGATTTACTGCTGAGGGCAGCCAGCAGGAAAACATCAGATGCTAGAACTTCATACCAAAGTACTAAACAATCACACTGGGCTTCACGGCACCCGGGTCATACAGGCTGAGTGGGAAGACGATGGGATGACACCCAGAAGTCCCTGTGGTAGCAGAGGGGTGAAGATTTATTACCACATGAGGGTCTGCAGGTTCTTGTGTCCCACAGCAGGAACCCACAGACAGTCATGTGGACATCAGCAGACACAAAGTCACTGCAAATACTTCTTTACATCAACAGAATCACTGAATCTCTGCTTTTTATTTGTTATGCTTTGTCCAAGTCCCAGGAGACACTGCTGTGTGACCCTCTGTATTCTGTTCTGTTAACAGTCTGGCCATTAGTCTGTATAATACAGACCCTTCCTGTGTCCATCTGCACAGGACGTACCCTTTGCTACTATTTCACCAGAATATGCAGATAACTGTCCATCACATAGTCAAGCTAGGACAGCTGCATGGACACAAGAACACACAAAAGTATCTGACTGCAATTAAGCCTGAGAGCGTTTCTTTACATCTAAAAAACATAAAACAAATCTCCAAACTGAGCTGAGAATAGTTCTGCTACTGTAGGCCGACAGTAGAAGGCTGCCTCAGACGCATCCTGTGGACAGCAGCGATGAGCATGGGAACAACAAGAAGCAGGCAAGCCATCGACTTTTTCTCTGGTGGTTTGTGCACAACCTGCTGCTCTCTGACTGTAAGCTGATGGCAGACCAGCATGCTGTGAGCTCAGTCTGTGCTTCAGAAACACAGCCAGCCTGAGTAAGTGGAGGTTCTTCAGTGATGTGTCAGCGTGACACAGTAACCGCTGGGCAGCGTGTGTGATGCAGAGAAGCTGGAGTTTGATAACGCTGTTATTAACTCATTTAGTACATTAGCAATGACAGCTGACCATGTCCCAGCAACAGTTTGTCTGCACACATCGATAGCCAACTGTCACACTCATGAACAGCTGATTGTACTCTGACACGTTCCTTATGGACGGCTGCTATAAACACAATATAAAGTCTTCAACATGATCTCATCTTTAAACACACGCAGCAGTAAGATTAACCTGCTCAACACTGACAGGGAACATTTTTCTGAAGAAATTTAACTTTGATACACAGTAGTACAGTTTGATGTGTTCTCAGGTGTTTTCATCATGTTTTGTTGCTTCTCTTTCTACAGTGTTGTTTGTCATTTTCAGCTCATAGTAAATAAATAAATAAATATCTACTATAGCAGTAATTAGAGCAGGGTGATATGGCCAAAAATATTTATCACGATATATATTTGAAAATTTGCGATAACGATATAACTGACGATATAATTGATGCGAGACAAAATACAACTCCACAACCTTACTAGCGCAAAAAGACAACCTTCCATTTATTTTCACTTAAACAAGAAACTGGTTTTTATGTACATTAAAGCTTTATAAAAATTTAACAGTGCAAATGCAAATTCCTTGCTGAAAGTTTAACCAAAAGGCATTTCCAGTAGAAATGGGCTGACATATCCTGAGCATAACCATGTATAATATCCACTGAAGTTAAAAAGAGGTGCTTTGCAACATTAAACTGCAGCGTGCAGTACGTATTTTTCGGACCATAAGGTACACGGGATTATAAGGCACATTAAGCGAAACAAAGCAGTCAGATAAATCAAACTTTATTAAACTCATTCTTCTTGCTTCCTCCACTTCTGTGCCATTGATTCATTAATGTTGAATTCTCTGGCAGCTGCTCTATTCCCATGTTGTTGCAGTATATTAATGACTAACTTCGTATTGTGGATGGATTATCTCAGTTGTTCTCCTGACTGAAGTTTGGTCCGTTTACAGCATCCTGCCATGCGATTGCATTTGTCTCTAACCATGAGGAACCTTCACGTTAACTTTTATAAGTGGAAAAGTGTTAAGTGTTCGTCCTCCAGCTTCACTGTTTATGTTATGCTAACATAGCTGTGTCGCTAGCGAGCACGTAGCATATAATTATATACCAGCTAGCCCAACTTCAGTAACCCTACAAACGTCACTGCTGTTTAGTTTCCTGTCTTCATTTATGTTGGAAGTGATAGCAGAGCTGTACGTTTGATTTTTTTCAGAAAACTCTCAGTCAGAACATGCAATATCATGCTTAGGTAACTAGCGAAACTAGCGCGCTAACTTCCGCTAACTTCCTGCTAACTTCTAACTCCGTTAAATGTAATACATTTTGTTTTCATGGATGCCTGGAAGTTAAACTTCATAGTTACACCTGGTAAAGCAGCAATGCTGATCGTTTTATTAAAGATGAAAGAATTTAGACAGTTAACTCTTGGTGATGCTGCAGTGTTCGTTTGACCTGAAACATACGGAGTTTAGGACCCAGATTACTCCCAGATTTAAGAGCATCTTAGTCCGACAAATACGACAATAACGACAGCCCGCTTGCATGTTCTGCAAAAAAATGTGCTTTGTCGTGTATCTGACGGACAAACACCAAACCAGTTCCACATCACGGAAGTTGCACCATTTTTACAAACCAAGTCTGGTTCATCTGTTTCACTCAACAAGCGGCCATGTGCGTATGAAAACAAAGGCACTGCGCATGCGCGTTTTACTCCCATTCTATCGCGATATTTCATTTTCCTATCGTTGCCTAACATTATACCGGTATTACCGTGAACGGTATAATATGGCCCAGCCCTAGCAGTAATAATAATTTACAGCTGTTCAGCCAGTGCAGGCTAAACAGGTAAAGGGAGATGTTTTTATTTGGGTGTGTCCTTCTTGTCGATAAGTTACTGCATCACACCATCAGATCACTGCTCACAGTCTATTCTAGACTTGGACGATGCTCAATTGAAAAATAATAACTGAGGTCTCATTTTTAGCTTTTCCAAAGCTTTCAACAAGAGACACAGAAATACAATGTAGCCACATGTAGACACTGTGCATTACCACAGAAGGAACAACAGTACCTCAGTGTCTGCACTGTTTGAAGGCCACCACTGTAAGTAAAGCTCACACTCACAGTGCCAGCTGCTTAAAAACATGGCACAGGGCAGGCAGGTCAACTAGGAAGCTACCAGCCTACAGCAGTGTAGTGCCAGCCTACAGCAGTATAGTCCCAGCCTACAGCAGCCACAAGTGGATTTAGGTGATAACAAGGTCCTTATGAAGACCGCAATGCAGCTAAACATACACAGTGCTACACTGACTGTTTCCTAGCTTATTATTTTTAGCCTTACTAAGCTTCTATTTACTGATTTTGCAGCGATTGTATCTGCGGCTCCTGCAGTTGGTTATACATGAGCTGTTTTGTACGTAACAGTTATTTTTTGGAAGAGCTTATTCTCTCTGTGAGCGAGGGTGGCTTCACACAGTGTAACTAATCGTCTCACTGGGACTGACGGGGCCATAAACTGATGCCAAGCCAAAATTAGAATTTGTTTGGTAAAACATCCTGATGTTCTTGTGTACAATAGCACACACTGTAATTCTTTAAGACTGCATCAGAATCAGACTCAGAATACTTTATTGATCCCTAGGGGAAATCATTTTTTGTTACAGTGCTCCATTATAAACAAACATTAACAGAGAGAGACAATAACTAAGAATAGCACAATATATACAGGCATATATATATATATATATATACATATACATAAAAGTCACTTATTAATAGGGATGGGTATCGTTTAGGTTTTATCCGATACCGGTGCCAAATCGGTACTTTTGAAACGGTGCCGGTGCTCAAACGGTGCTCGAACCGGTGCTTAAAGAATGGAGAACACAAACTTTGTCCAAAAACCTCTCTTGTTCAGCTGGGGGTTTTTTTGTAAAAAGATAACAATGTGTGCCTTTTCTGCAGCTATGTGGCATGGTATCACTCTTGGCTGGAAGCAGTGCTTAATCAATGGAAAAAACACAAACTTTGTCCTAAACCTCTCATGTTTAACTGTTTTCCACTTTTTCTTTGGTCATTTTAGCCTTTTTGGCCAGGGTGAAGGGAGTATCTGCCATCAAACAAGAGGACAGCCGCATGTAGCTATGATGATGTTTGCTAGTTCACCTTACATGCATTAATGTAATAACGTGGTTAGCCTACTCAACGTAAATTACACACTAACAACATTAAGCTACTCACGCAGAGAAGAACAGCTGCTGCTGCATCATCATCCTCATCATTTCTGCTACACTGGCAGGGCTAGGGGCCAGGACTCTATTCTTCGGGGTTTTGGGGGATGTTGCTCCGGGTCCGATAACTGGCAACCCACCCGACGTGCACGGTGTGAGGTCTCGCAGCAAGCTATCAAATACGGCGCATTTCTCGGCTTTTAAAAAAAACGCTATGCGTCGCCAGGTGTTTAATCGGATTCTTGGTGTTACCTCCTTTGACAGTATCACAGTATCAGCTTAAAGCACTTGTTGCTGCTGAGTTTGCATATTTTGCTGTGAAGTACAGCCAGACTTTTGACCGCTTCGCCTTGGGCATTTTTAATCTGTAGCTCTGCTCTAACAGAACGTACGTACCTGGCCCCGCCTACTATCCTCGGAAATGTAAAATGATTGGCTAGAAGTGTATCACAGCTCAGGAAAAAAAAGCACCGAAATAAAGCACCGAAATGTGCGCTGCTTTTCGGTCTGGTTACTACCGTTTATGTCAGAACCGGTGCCATCATGGCACCGGACACCGGTACCCATCCCTACTTATTAATAAATAGCTGAAAAAAATCATAAGATTTACTGTCATCATTGGAATAACTTTATCAGAACAAATGCTTATCCTCAGTGTTTCAGTGAGACGTCCTATTGCCCAGCGCTGTCTCAGCAGACACCACAATGCATCATTCTGATAAGTATAGAAGCTACAGTGTGTTGGAGAGAGAACAATGGTGCTCTGCTGTGCCACAGTCCACGCTAACAAAGCTACCACTGAGAGCGTTTTAGTGTTGATAGATGTAGATCGAGAGATGTCCAGCAAACACACAGGCTTCACCCGCTGTAATCTTTAACATGCTAAATCTGCAGTGTGTCTCTGAAACTGATTCAGAGTCTGTCTTAAACCGGTCCTCACAAAATGAACAAAATTCTCTCAAATCTTTAAAAATCTGTCACTTGAATTTTCCTGAATATGTGTAACTTGAGTAACAGGTTAAGGAGGCAGCATTACACTGATATTGAACATCTGAATAATTCGGTCACAGACTACAAAACAATGGACACAAAGTCCATCTAAAGAAAAGATTCAAACGCTGCTCTTGTTCCTGAGCTGCTGATAATATTTGGGCTCTGGATTAGTCTCAGTCAACATGTGACCAGATGATTAAAGCTGCATGAAATTCAGCTCCATGCACTTAAATAGTAACAAATTATGTCACTTCTGTGCAAATCAAATACATCCAAGCAGATGTGGGGCGCTTCCACATTCAGATCAATGGCAGAAAGCTTCCCAGCTGCTTCGTTAGAACAAGCAGCGAGAACATATGGGTGTGCTGCAGTGCAGCAGGAGGCCTGACACATTACTAAACTACTGTTGCTATTTCTGGAGCTAGAGATGCTTAAAAGTGAAGAGGTGTGCTCAGAGTTGTGGGTGTGGAGCCTGGACATCCAGCTGCCTTATTAGAGAAAACTACAGCAAACTGAGCGACAGCTGAAATAAACGGTGACATATCTGTTAGGTTGCTTCTGCAGCTTACACAGAATGTCCTCCTGAGTGGACGATGAACCTCAGAACAGCCGAGCTTTGTAATCAAATCAAATTTCTAAATCCTGTTAACAAATCAGTTCATACAGAAATCCATCCATTTGATTGGACGGCAGAGAACCAGGTCAGAGTTTAAAACCTGAAGAGAGCATGTGAAGCACCTTCCATGGCCAGGGTTACCTTCATTGATCTGATGCACAGAGACAGATAATACAAAGTACAATTAATAGTTTCATCATGACGAAACTGAACCAGGTTGTTTTAGCCACATCTAAATAGCTGCACTGATAAACATCTGCAGGAGAAGAGATGTTTGCAAACCCATCTATACACACACTTATTAATACAAAAGAATGAGCTCATTCTCTATTTGCTGGCAGCAATACGTCTTTAAAAACAGTTGGGATGTGGCAACTGTGACAGAAAACTGACAGTTTCAGTGTTTGGCTCGTCCTCTATAGTATAACAGCAGGACGCCAGGTGAATGCCTGTGATAGGCGGGTCCTCACTGCATAGAAACAGACGTGAGGTAAGTCACTGCATGAGCTCAGGAACGGTTCCAGAAATCACAGTGTGTGAACATGTGTGATGTAACATCACGTATGACCGTACAAGACACACGTTTAGGTTTGTTACTGGATCAGAGGTCACTGTATTTTATTACAGATAACAGTGAATACTTTTCTGGGCACAACTGTACTTCGTTATCACTCTGCACGTTAAGAAACATAAACCTGAATATTGTTTATTGAGCATTTTAATGATCGGTGTGAGTCTGACCTGAGCAGCTGCTTGGTGTATGACTGACAGAGGTGTAACTGACTGATGTGGTTAACCCTCTCTTTCATGTTCAGCACGTCCCAGACTGAACTAAGTCATCGCCGGCTCCTGCTCTTTGACAGCTGAGCTCTGTGATGTGTGACTGTTACACTCACACACACTTTTCTTTTCAAACAGGGCTTTTAAACTGAACCATGTACAGAACAACTGTTTAACTAGCAAAGACAAAATGACAACGTTACGACCACTCGGACCACAGCAAAGCTCGAGAAGAAGTCCACACCTGGGTCGGGAGATACGATCAAACATCGACTAAACCCCACAGAGTCACGTGCAGAGCAATCACACTGCAATCAATGTACAAAGATCACCTGGTACTTTTGTCCTGAGCTGGAAAAAACTGCAAGATTTCCTTCAGACTTCCCAAACGGGAGCTGATAACAGGTGGAAAGTATTTATTTTCCAGACAGCTGATTACTGTTACTTCCTGATATACGTGCATGTTCTACTCCTTACAGTTTCAAAACTCTTCCTGCTTTAACAATTTAACAGATTTGAGTTTTTATTCCATGTCATTGTGCATCTTCCAACATCAAACATGTGGGCACAGTGACACATCCAACAGCAATCCTACTGATGCCTTCATCACCAGGGAAAGAGGAATAAATGTCCCATTTATGGATCATCTATAGTTCGATACTTGAGGCTTAAAGTGGGCAGCACATTTCAGCAAACACACAAACTGCTTGGATGAAGTTTGTCAGTGTTTGCTAACTGTACGACAATGAGACATAACTGCACTTAGAGTTGGAAAACGTTTACTGAAGGACAAATAAGTTAGTTAGTTGTACTTTGATGAATCTACAGCAAAGCAGTGTGTGGGACTGTTCACAGTGACTGTGGGGTTCATGGTCAAAGTTGGGTTACATCAAGAACACAGATGAATTTGGATTTAAGCCGATGATCCATTCACTGAATAACACACACCAATTAGTTAAACTGCAGGAATGTCTTAAAGACATAAAGACCTGGATGGCCGCTAACTTTCTGCTTCTTAATTCAGATCAAACTGAGGTTATTGTACTCGGCCCTGAAAATCTTAGAAATATGGTATCTAACCAGATTCTTACTCTGGATGGCATTACCTTGGCCTCCAGTAACACTGAGGAACCTTGGAGTCATTTTTGACCAGGACATGTCCTTCAATGCACATATTAAACAAATATGTAACACTGTGTTCTTCCATTTGTGCAACATCTCTAAAATTAGAAACATCCTGTCTCAGAGTGACGCTGAAAAACTAGTTCATGCATTTATTAGTTCCAGGCTGGACTACTGTAATTCATTATTATCAGGAAGTCCTAAAAACTCCCTGAAAGCCTTCAGTTAATCCAGAATGCTGCAGCAAGAGTCCTGACAGGGACTAGAAAGAGAGAGCATATTTCTCCTGTATTGGCTTCCTGTTAAATCCAGAATTCAAAATCCTGCTCCTCACATACAAGGTCTTAAATAATCAGGCCCCATCTTATCTTAATGACCGTTTCACCTCATTAGAGCACATCGCTCTCGCACTACAGGCTTACTTGTGCTTTCTGGATCTTTGAAAGTAGAAGAGGAGGCAGAGCCTTCATCTTCTGATAAACCAGCTCCCACCCTCTCTGGTTTTAAGGTTAGATTTAAAACTTTCTGACAAAGTGTACAGTTAGAGCTGGATCAGGTTGTCCTGTGTGTATCCTGAGTGTTTACACACCACTCTGCATTTAATTATTAGCTGTTATTATTAAGATGAGCTGTGAAATGTATACGTGAGAAATATGCAAAGAAAAGAAGAATCACGAAGCGGCAGCCATGCACCAGGTTTGAACAGCATTCAGCTGCCCTCAGATAAGCACAGTAAAATTCTTGATTTTAGGTCATTAAAACTATCACCATGGATGTGGGGAAAGTGTTCCTTATACTCGCATTATCCGATGAACTGCAGGGGTTGGATAATGTGGTAACTGTACAGGACGGGTCAGTGATTCCTGAGAGCCACCTAAACAGCTAAACTGTGTTTCTGCATTTATTAGTAAAAGCCTGCTTACTTTCTGCCAGGACAAACAAAGCTAGCAGGCTGCACAATGTGTGCCGCTGCAGTTGTTGTTTTTGTTTCCAAGGTACAAAAATTCTTCGATCAAGGTTCCTCAGCTCTGACCTACTGTTGTGGGAAGGAGCTTGAAAAGCATCCTAATCTTTTCAGGATTCCTTCTGCTGCACCAGCGACAGCTCCTCACAACACTCAAGCATTTTAAACCATATTTCTATCTGGTATCAAACCTGTTCACAGTTGTCACCGGCACACCAACAACAAACCATTTGTCCTTTAATATGACAGCATGAAGTCCTGGCCTCATCATTCAGCAGCTGCAGCTTCTAATGAGCGACATTAAAAAGACCAAAGCTTTTAAACCAGGACGTCATGTGACATCAGGCTGGGGCTCTGGCCTAAAGCCTCCTTTAGTTTGTGTCGTTATTATAACTGTTGCTGCAGGTGCAACTAATGTGCTGGTAGATCAGGCTGCACTGTTGCTCTGAAGTGAAGCAGTTTGTTCAGTACTGCCTATAACACATCACTGACCAACACATGCTACTCTGTGAGGGAAACACTGGAATCCAAGGTGGGTCGGGGCTTTAAGAAGGATTTAAGATCACTCAGTGAATTTTTTAATTAATACAAGCGATAATGATGGTTTCTGTTAAGCCACATTAGACATTAGAGTGGCACAGTCCTGCTACTTAAATGAGGAAACAGCCCACGAGCAAAGCTGATCACAGAAAAGATGATTTGGGGGTTTAGATTGTGATTCATGCAAAACTGATTTGGTTCCAGTTTTGAACTGAACTTAAATGTTTTTAAGCCCTGAGAATTTCATGACCCTGGTTCATGTATTTAAGAAGTTGTCAGGGATGCTAAAAAAGGGAGCAGCGACTGATTCCGCCTATGCTTTGAGCCCACACTCGACTCTTTGAAGAAGTGTGTCAGCGAGCACAGAGGACAGTTTCCTTTCAGTGGAGGTCACGATAATGACCCTGTCACAGCTGAAATACAGTCTGACAGCAGAGGCTCAGACTGGCTGCAAACTTCATCTAAACGATGAGGAGGTAAACATGAAGTACTGCCTTTCCAACTTACTTCTGCTGAAACATTACTCACCTGCCTCTTTAGTTTGATGTGTTCACTGTTGATATTCTTGGACTTTATAAACTCCAGCTGGTAGAATGAAGATGTCAGAAGCATGAAGCATCTTGACTATACATACATGACCTGGATTAGTTGGTCAGATAAAAACACTTGACTTGACTTGAACGACTACCAATATGAGCTATAGCGTAAAAACCAGTCGTTATTTTTGGGTTGCCATGGAGCTACATCAGTTTACAGGAGCAATCAGATTATATCGGTGAGCTGAGGCATCCCACAGGATTACATTAGTGACTTCAACTTAAAGCAAGTAATGAGTATGCTGAAAGTGGATTTTCAAAGCACTGCCTAAGCCAGGGCTGATGAGATGATGTAATCCCCAAGTATGCCAGTACTCAGCCAAATCAATGCATTCCTCATTATAATGTAAATAATACATTGGGACAATAAAGGGCTCAGTTTAAGGGACTATATTACATCAACAGTGAAAGCTGTGCAGACTATCACTCGACACTGTTTGTACATATTAATGCTAATCAGTATATAGAAAGGCTCCAAAGACAGGCCAACCAGCATGGTGATTAGGACCAGGATGAGTGCTGTGTGCATTTCTAATTGGAGTGTTATCTGAAGAGCTGATGATGGAAACACTGTGGTCTCTGCACAGAACACCTCCCAGCACTGACAGAGCCATCCTTGCCTTTAAGGTTCAGTAATAAGTAACAAAAGGCAGACAGTGACCAATACACAGCCTTTAGCTTGTGGCCTGCTCTGTCACATATCCTCTCACGCTGATCTTTTAACACTTGGAAGTGTGTGCACATGCTGGGACTGCAGTAGCTGCACAATACCATTACACGCCACCAGTGTTGGTCAAGTTACTTGAAAAAAGTAATCAGTAACTAATTACTGATTACTTCCCCAAAAAAGTAATCCCGTTACTTTACTGATTACTTATTTTCAAAAGTAATTAATTACTTAGTTACTTAGTTACTTTTTAAAAACACGATTTTTAAAAATCGTGTTTTCGTGTCTATTCAGTTTACAACCTGAATAGGTGATAAAGTGATAGAGCTTTCAGCCCAATTCTACTTTTTCTACATAATCCATCATACAAAATGTAATCAAATGGAAACGTCTCTTTTTTTAACTTGTTTTATCAGTTTTAATCTTTTAACTTTATGCATCAAGCAAAAATTTTATTATATGCAACATTCTCTGACTTGAATAAATTAGTTTAACATTTAAACCTATTTTCTGCACATTCCAGCACATAAAATAAAATATTTTTTGTGTTTACACTCACTCTTTCAAATAGATGCAAGTAAAACACAGCAGAAAATAAATAAAGTCAAAGACTCAGCGGTCCTTTTGCTCTATTTTCACCTGTAAAGCAGGACTGCGGTAGGCGGAGGTTTACCTTGGTGCAGGTGTGCCGCGGTCAGTTGCGCATTACGTCGTTGCGCACTCGGTGCTTGCTTGGAAGTTTAGGGTTTTTTATCGCTGTAAAAAGAAGTTTTCTTCCCACGCACAACGGACGCTAATGTTTTTGTCACTTTTTATGGAATCAAACTCAAAGTAAGGTCAGTACTTCCACGCTTTAAACGCTGCACGCTCATACTCTCTCCCACAATCGATATGTGATCCACTGTTGATCTGCACACAGCTGTTGTCACTAACGGCGTACTCGCTTACGTCACTGTCGTGAGACATTCTCGCAAAAAGATCTCGGTTTTAGTAACGCAGTAACGCAGCGTTCCTACGGGAAGTAACGGTAATCTAATTACCGTTTTTGCAATAGTAATCCCTTACTTTACTCGTTACTTGAAAAAAGTAATCAGATTACAGTAACGCGTTACAAGTAACGCGTTACTGCCCATCTCTGCACGCCACATGCATCAGCTTCTAACAACAGTGTGGCAACACAAAGACTGGACACAGATGCTGCTCCCTCTTTAAATTAGGGACTCATTGTAGAAGAGTAACATGAAGAGGTTTGCTACTCCACGGTTAGCCTGATATTAAAGCAGCAGTTCACTGGGCCAGTTTAACCAGATTAACCACTTGCAGGCTGACTGGAGCCCCATAATGCAGTATCAATGGGCCCTCCAGAAGAAAACCAGGAGACAGCTGTTGTACATGGTACAGATGATACTGACAGTCACATCACTAACCAGCACATCTGTTATTATGTAGCATTACATATCAGTGGCTACACTGCTGATAGACAAAGCTGTTCAGCTGATCCATAAAGAGCTAATAATAGGTCAGTGTCCAGTCAGCAAAACTGGCACGCATGACAGAAACTTCCAACAAACCTTCTGTGCCACAGTCCCACTCAGTCAGAAATAGTTAGAAAGGATCAATATCCAGCATGACTCACGTTGCATACAGCACAGCCACTAAAGGCCCAAGAAGCCCAGAATGTTTCCAGAGCCAGATATAGCCTCTGAGATGTAATACTCCCCCCAGCGCTGCAGAGAACAAGCCAAGGAAGGAGAAGCTGAACGCTGAAGTGCCTCGTCACTTTGGGCAAAGAAACATTCAAAGTACGAGCGACTGATCAAGCACAGGAAGAGCGTGCTGTAGTAACACCCACAGAGCGTGCCTTTAAACCATGAGCACCGCGGTTTGGAGATGCTATCCACATGGACGCTAACCTTTTATCTACATGACATGGATGCACCTTGCTAATCAGCTGCACCACAATCTCCTCAAACATTGACAGGTTTCTCTCCAAGAAACAACCTGGTGGGAAACCAGTGGTAACATCACAGCAGGGTGTCCACAGTGGACACTAAATACCAGGACATGATCACCATGAAGCTGCTTTGGATCCTCATTCTGCCCAGCTGCTCAACCTGGTGACAAATACCATTGTTGCTATATGACTTTAATCCAGACAGACTGTGACCCAAGTGTGTGTTTACAACCCGAGATAACCCCGATGATGTCACCAATTTCACTTTCTCAGATTTGATAAAGCTCCTGCACACACAGACAGAGACACTTCCAGTATTGTCATGTAAGCCTTGTATGGCATGTGTGCACGCATTATTTGACAACATACACACAGAGAAAATGGAGATTTGGGGCTTTTTAGGACGTTGATCCTGGAGTGAGCAAACATCCTGTGTAAGGCACAGAGAGAAACACTGACAGGTTTGTGAAGGTCACCCATTGCATCAACAGACTGATCACTGCCCTGTTTTCTATCCTAGCTTTAATTGTTATTGCATTTTATACCAGTGACATTTGTGTCAGACAGAGACACAGTCTCAGTCACAAACGATTAGCTTTCCCAGTCAATCTAGGTTAAGAAATCCCAGTGCATCCAGTGGAACAGAGCTCTGATGTGCCAGTCTGCATCACTGCCATTAAATCACGTTGATGTCACTGAAACACCTCTGAATCGCAGCACTAGCAGACACCATAACAATGCAAGCCCTCACTCACATGTAAAGCAGCACTGTGTCACCCTCGTCGGCAGGTGCAGCCTCTCGTTTAAGTGGCACACAGTCGGCCCTTCGTGGCTGCGATACAAACACTGCCCTGCTAGCGCTGTTAGCAGCTTACATTCAGTCCTTGCCTGCTGTGCGTGGCCCAACCGGCTATAACGCAGACATCAATCACACATCCTTGTTATGGATGAAGATTCACACGCTCGGCACAGATCCATTGTCTCTGTGGTGTGACATGGAAGCACAGACTGATGAAAGATGGATGGGTGGAAGGATGGATAGCTGATAAGATAGCTCACCGCCCGGTGTGCCTTCTCCTCTCTGTCCTCCTCTGTCAGCACATAATCCACGCTCAGTGTTTGTGAGTGTGTGTTCATGTATGTGTGTGTGGCGAGCTGGCGAGGATACACACTGCTACATCCCTCTGACGATCCCTCCCTCTCTCTCTCCTCTCTGGGATTTATTTCATTATTTCCTCGCCCCCCTCCCTCCCTCTGAGATATTCTCCTTGCTCTTCACAAGGCTCTTTGATTCTCTCGCTCTGTCTCTTTCTCTCCGTCTGCTTGCGGAGCTCGTCCTTGATGAAGTCACATCTCAGCCATTTTTTTTCTTGGCTTTTGCAGGCAGAACAAAAACCAGAGAAGCAGGGAGGAAAGCGAGTGCCCGTGTTGGAGCCGATGTCTGTACGGTACAATGCACCCGCCCTCGCTCTCGCACCACATCTCATGTCAACCTATGTTGTGATGCAGCAGCACTCGAGGCTCCTCCCTAGCCAGACAGCGGTGCCACGGAGAGAGGGAGGTGCTAGGGTGGTGCGGGGGTTTGTGCTGGGAGGAGGGGAGGGGGGATGGGTAGGGCTTGGTGGTGGTGAGGGGGAATGCTTTATCACAGAATCTGGTGCAAGGCAGGGCAGCCTCCATCCACTGAGCACATCATCCGGGATTTCAGTGCCTCCTCCCACCTTCCATCGCTCTGTGTGCACACAGGGGAGTCTGTTTCCTCACACACACACACACACACACACACACACACACACACACACACACACACACACACACACACACACACACACACACACACACACACACACACACAGAAAAAGAAAGCCAGCTGCTTTCAAGCAGAGCCTCATCTGTTGTCAGCACAGAGCTTCACATTAGTAACATGTTGGATTTTCTTGGTATCATTTTGGTGAATTTACCAAAAACCACGGAGTTTTATAAGGAAGTGCGCTGAAAGCCATCTACAGTTTCCAGGTTTGATCTGAGAGGAAACCAAAGGAGAGGTGTATGGGCAGAAATCTGTGCCATCAGAAACTGAAGTTAAATTCATATTTGAATGGCTCAGATTGAATCTGAATTGTAACTTGAATAAATGCTTTTAAAAACTGGATTTGAATTAGCCTAATTTGAAATTCAATTTATTGGTTTGAAAATGATCATCACTAAATTGAAATTGAATTTTATATTTTGAAAATGAATTTATTTGCTTTGAAACTGCATTTTATCCTTTAGAAATTTAGTTCTCGAATAATTTCAGATTCACTTCTCACCATTCAGTTTCAGTTCCAAAATTCAGTTTTTTGGGACTTACATCCTCTGGTTCAAGAGTAATCGAGCGCAGATTAATAGAACTACGTTTTACTAGCGGACCGAAAGTGTTACTGACGGGAATGTACAGCATCTTGAGCTGAATTAAGACTTCAGAAGTCATTCGTCATGTCAAATGACCAGCGGATAAACTCTCAGGTTGGTAATAAATGTATTACATGTATAAGAACAAGCGTCATGTTAACAAATGATAGCCGTACAGTAACTTTTATGCTTATTGTAACTGTTAGCTAAAAACGCTAATTTAGCGTAGTTTGCCCCGAATTCAGCTTTGACAAACAAATATGATCGACTGTTTCTAGTAGAATTCCAAAGTTGTTATGTGTTAATGTAGCGGCCACTGGATGGATTTATTTAATCCAAACCAATTCCTTTATCTTACTCAGGCTCCAAACCATAGCAGGACCCATGATATTAGAGGGAAATCCCAACAATCCCCAAGAGCCCCTTCATCTGGAACCTGAAATCTGTGCAGGGAACAATGAATTCTCAAGACGACCAAATGAGCAAAACACACCGAACAAAGTCACAAAGTCAGGCCTCAGGTGTCCACAGAGCTTCTGACAACAGCAGGATTACATGGAGAAGCACGAACACAAACTAGGCACACTTTCATTAACAGCAGTGTTAAATGTAACCTGCTGCAAGGTTTAATTATTCAGTTCAATTCAATTTTATTTACAGTGGCTTGCAAAAGTATTCGGCCCCATTGAACTTTTCCACATTTTGTCACATTACAGCCACAAACAAGAATCAATTTTATTGGAATTCCTCGTGAAAGACCAACACAAAGTGGTGTACACGTGAGAAGTGGAACGAAAATCATACATGATTCCAAACATTTTTTGCAAATAAATAACTGAAAAGTGGGGTGTGCGTAATTATTCAGCCCCCTGAGTCAATACTTTGTAGAACCACCTTTTGCTGCAATTACAGCTGCCAGTCTTTTAGGATATGTCTCTACCAGCTTTGCACATCTAGAGAGTGAAATCTTTGCCCATTCTTCTTTGCAAAACAGCTCCAGCTCAGTCAGATTAGATGGACAGCTTTTGTGAACAGCAGTTTTCAGATCTTGCCACAGATTCTCGATTGGATTTAGATCTGGACTTTGACTGGGCCATTCTAACACATGGATATGTTTTGTTTTAAACCATCCCATCGTTGCCCTGGCTTTATGTTTAGGGTCGTTGTCCTGCTGGAAGGTGAACCTCCGCCCCAGTCTCAAGTCTTTTGCAGACTCCAAGAGGCTTTCTTCCAAGATTGCCCTGTATTTGGCTCCATCCATCTTCCCATCCACTCTGACCAGCTTCCCTGTCCCTGCTGAAGAGAAGCATGATGCTGCCACCACCATATTTGACAGTGGGGATGGTGTGTTCAGAGTGATGTGCAGTGTTAGTTTTCTGCCACACATAGCGTTTTGCATTTTGGCCAAAAAGTTCCATTTTGGTCTCATCTGACCAGAGCACCTTCTTCCACATGTTTGCTGTGTCCCCCACATGGCTTGTGGCAAACTGCAAATGGGACTTCTTATGGTTTTCTGTTAACAATGGCTTACTTCTTGCCACTCTTCCATATAGGCCAACTTTGTGCAGTGCACGACTAATACTTGTCCTATGGACAGATTCCCCCACCTGAGCTATAGATCTCTGCAGCTCGTCCAGAGTCACCATGGGCCTCTTGGCTGCATTTCTGATCAGCGCTCTCCTTGTTCGGCCTGTGAGTTTAGGTGGACGGCCTTGTCTTGGTAAGTTTACAGTTGTGCCATACTCCTTCCATTTCTGAATGATCGCTTGAACAGTGCTCCGTGGGATGTTCAAGGCTTGGGAAATCTTTTTGTAGCCTAAGCCTGCTTTAAATTTCTCAATAACTTTATCCCTGACCTGTCTGGTGTGTTCTTTGGACTTTATGGTGTTGTTGCTCCCAATATTCTCTTAGACAACCTCTGAGGCCGTCACAGAGCAGCTGTATTTGTACTGACATTAGATTACACACAGGTGCACTCTATTTAGTCATTAGCACTCATCAGGCAATGTCTATGGGCAACTGACTGCACTCAGACCAAGGGGGCTGAATAATTACGCACACCCCACTTTGCAGTTATTTATTTGTAAAAAAATGTTTGGAATCATGTATGATTTTCGTTCCACTTCTCACATGTGCACCACTTTGTGTTGGTCTTTCACGTGGAATTCCAATAAAATTGATTCATGTTTGTGGCTGTAATGTGACAAAATGTGGGAAAGTTCAAGGGGGCCGAATACTTTTGCAAGCCACTGTATATAGCACCAAATCTCCAACCACGAGCGATGAGAGGAAGACAGGATAAAGAGTGCTAGAGATTGATAAGAGAGCCAGAAACTGAAAATAGTTATTAATGTAATCACATTACATTACATGTAATAAAGTAATGAAACTACAAACAGCCATCCATTGCTGTGAGCTACTGCACATACAGCATGCTAACACAAAGCTCGTAGCAAACAACCCAAAGCTAAATATGTGGAAACTCCAGCTCAGAAGCCAAAGGATGAACATCAGCAGATAACAAGATGAGCAACACCAGCTGATCCCAGTGATCCTTTCTACCAGTATCCTCACAGTGACAGCTGCTCTCACCTGCTCTTTGTGACAGTTTTCAATGCGAGTTGAGTTGCAGAACAATTACATCACTACTTAAGTATGGCGTTATTTTTGTGCCACTATTCTGAGCGCATAAAAAAAAAATAAAAAAATTGAGCGCATGTAAAAAAAAAAAAATTTGCAGGTGCAAGTGTTGCATTTTGAGGAAAAATTTATTTTGAGCGAAGAAAAGCTAAATTTGAGTGAACAAAATTCATTGCTGCGTGCAAAAGATGTATTTCATTGTTTGCTTTTATCCACACACACACACACACACACACACACACACACACACACACACACCAGCAGCTCCTCTCGCTCAGTGTTTGCATTTGCGCTTGCTCACAGTTTACACAGCAATATTCTCACATGAAAATCTCTTAAAAGTTTATTTTGTGACCCAGAAAGAGTAATATTTCAAACTCCGCCACTCTGTGTTTCTCCGCCACTACCTCGTTTGAGTAAAATCTGATTGGCCGTTTTGCATCCAAGTCTGTGATTGGCTGGTTTTGTGGCACAAATATAATGGTGTACAGAAAGAGTTGAGCGCTCGCGGGCAGAAATGTTGAGAGCGCAAGCAACACATTGCGAGCAAGCGCAAATGCAAAAACTGAGCAAGAGGGGCTGCTACTGTGTGTGTGTGGATAATAGCAAACACTGAAATACAATTTTGCATGCAGCAATGGATTTTGTTCACTCAAATTTAGCTTTTCTTCACTCAAAATAAAATTCTCCTCAAAATGCAACACTTGCACCTGCAAATTGTTTTACATGCGCTCAGAATAGTGGCACAAAAATAACGCTATACTTAAAAAGTATGAAATAATCTGTGATACCTTTTGAGAATATCTAAACCATAGAACCAATGTAGGCTGGACCAAAGTTAAAGACATGCAGAACAGAACTACACATAATTATAAATCAGACAAACAAGAACAAAGTCCATGGCTCAGTCCCACAACGGAAAACTGGGAATTATTTTAAAGCATTTTATTTGAAGTGAACAAAGCCTTGAAAACTGCTTCAGTACATTCAGTTTAGTAGCTACTAGTGCTGTCAGCGCTGAGTCTGCCTTGAAAAACAGACACAGTCTAAACATTAATGAGTAACAATGTTTCCCTGCTTCCTCATTCTTATTCTGTCCTCCTCCCTTCAGGAGAAAACAGCTCAGTCCTTCAGTCCTTGTTTCCTCCCATCAACACCAGCACTACGTTAAGGAGGGTTAAATGACAAACAGCCAAACAGGAAGCCACAATTAGTACAATGTTAATGTACATTATTACATGTGTCCACAGGGTGTGACCAGCACAGCTTAGAGCACAAGAGTGATCTAACTGAGTGTGTGTGACCCTGATCCAGATCCCTCATTACCTACCTACAGCTGTGTCTTCACACCGGTTCCAGTGGTATGGCACAGGAAAACAGCACAGGGCTCACCTCCCCTCAAACACATACACACAGGCTTTTCTGCACATGCACACTCAGGAGCGTCCAACACAAGCTGCTGAAACATGCTGTCACAGCAAATAGGCAGCGAGGGAGTGTAGCAGCAACCTGACAGTACACTGGTGGGGATGGGGAGCCAGCAGCGGTGACGACTCCACACATGAACTCAGCAAAAACACAAATGACACAGAAACATCTTTGCAGAAAAGCTTCCTGACCGACACGTCTAAAATAGTTCTGCATGTGTTACACGGACAGGATAAACTCTTAACTCCTGGTTACCTCAAACTGCTTCTCAAGTCCAACCATAAAATCCCCTCATACACCAAAAAGATTCAGTTAAGGTGCTTTCTTACTGAAATCCACCCATATGGAAAAGAAATAGTAAAAACTTATAAAAGACTTGCATCAGATGTGGCCTACTTCATATAGTGAATCATATAAGGCTTATATGATTTACTCATGAAAGTGGCCACTTTCTCGTTACTTTCATATATTGTTTTAGTAAGTATCCAAAACATACAAGTTTCATTTATATAATTTTTCAAGGGATCTTATATCTGTTTTCACTCTTGTATGCTTTTCATACAAGTTTCACACAAGACAGATACAAACTCTATATGATTTATATATAGGGATGGGTACCGGTAGTAACCAGACCGAAAAGCAGCGCACATTTTGGTGCTTTATTTCTGTGCTTTTTTTTCCTGAGCTGTGATACACTTCTAGCCAATCATTTTACATTTCCGAGGATAGTAGGCGGGTCCAGGTACGTACGTTCTTTTAGAGCAGAGCTACAGATTAAAAATGCCCAAGGCGAAGCGGTCAAAAGTCTGGCTGTACTTCACAGCAAAATATGCAAACTCAGCAGCCTGCAACAAGTGCTTTAAGCTGATACTGTGATACTGTCAAAGGAGGTAACACCTCAAATCCGATGAAACACCTGGCGACGCATAGCATTTTTTTTAAAAGCCCAGAAATGCGCCGTATTTGATAGCTTGCTGCGAGACCTCACACCGAGCACATCTACTGCGGGTGTGGTGCCTGTTATCGGACCCGGAGTTAGCAACATCCCCAAAAACCCGAAGAGTAGAGTCCTGGGCCCTAGCCCTGCCAGTGTAGCAGAAATGATGATGGATGATGATGGCAGCAGCAGCCGTTCTTCTCTGCGTGAGTAGCTTAATGTTGTTTGTGTGTAATTTACGTTGAGTAGGCTAACCACGTTATTACATTAATGCATGTAAGGTGAACTAGCAAACACCATCATAGCTACATGCGGCTGTCTTCTTGTTTGATGGCAGATACTCCCTTCACCCTGGCCAAAAAGGCTAAAATGACCAAAGAAAAAGTGGAAAACAGTTAAACATGAGAGGGTTTAAGTTTGTGTTTTTTCCATTGTTTAAGCACTGCTTCCAGCCAAGAGTGATACCATATATGCCCCATAGCTGCAGAAAAGGCTAACATTGTTATCTTTTTACAAAAAAAAACAGCTGAACATGAGAGGTTTTTGGACAAAGTTGGTGTTCTCCATTCTTTAAGCACCGGCACCGTTTCAAAAGTACCAGTTCGGCACCGGTATCGGATAAAACCTAAACGATACCAATCCCTATTTATACATATCTTTTCCGTATGGGCATGCTTACCATATCATGCTCAATTCTTCAAGAACCAGCTGATGATCACCCTTAAGAAGTTTAATATAGAGTGTTTGATGTTCAGAGCCCTGCACCTGCAGACTTACATGAAGGCCCAAAATCCACAGAAATTAAATATCAGCCATAACTAGGGATGGGTACCGGTGTCCGGTGCCATGATGGCACCGGTTCTGACATAAACGGTAGTAACCAGACCGAAAAGCAGCGCACATTTCGGTGCTTTATTTCGGTGCTTTTTTTTCCTGAGCTGTGATACACTTTAGATTCTAGCCAATCATTTTACGTTTCCGAGGATAGTAGGCGGGGCCAGGTACGTACGTACGTTCTGTTAAAGCAGAGCTACAGATTAAAAATGCCCAAGGCGAAGCGGTTAAAAGTCTGGCTGTACTTCATAGCAAAATATGCAAACTCAGCAGCCTGCAACAAGTGCTTTAAGCTGATACTGTGATACTGTCAAAGGAGGTAACACCTCAAATCCGATGAAACACCTGGCGACGCATAGCGTTTTTTTAAAAAGCCCAGAAATGCGCCGTATTTGATAGCTTGCTGCGAGACCTCACACCGAGCACATCTACTGCGGGTGGGTTGCCTGTTATGCAACATCCCCCAAAAACACGAAGAGGAGAGTCCTGGCCCCTAGCCCTGCCAGTGTAGCAGAAATGATGACGGATGATGGTGGCAGCAGCAGCCGTTCTTCTCTGCGTGTTATTACATTAATGCATGTAAGGTGAACTAGCAAACATCATCATAGCTACATGCGGCTGTCCTCTTGTTTGATGGCAGATACTCCCTTCACCCTGGCTAAAAAGGCTAAAATGACCAAAGAAAAAGTGGAAAACAGTTAAACATGAGAGGTTTAGGACAAAGTTTGTGTTTTTTCCATTGTTTAAGCACTGCTTCCAGCCAAGAGTGATACCATATATGCCCCATAGCTGCAGAAAAGGCTAACATTGTTATATTTTTACAAAAAACAGCTGAATATGAGAGGTTTTTGGACCAATTTTGTGTTCTCCATTCTTTAAGCACCGGTTTGAGCACCGGCACCGTTTCAAAAGTACCGATTTGGCACCGGTATCGGATAAAACCTAAACGATACCCATCCCTAGCCATAACATTAAAATATTCTCACGTTGCAGTCTGGCAGGGCACACACACTCAACCCAGGAAGGTGTTCATGGTGTCTGGAAGCAGGTAAACTGGGACTGGGGATATATGGACTGGGTTGGCTCTACACACCAATCCACTGCCACCAGCTCTGACTGAGATCTAGGGTCAACACCACTGCTGCACAACATGTTCCTGTTATACTCCCATCAGAGTGTATACAAGAACCAGAACGCACACACACGGGTGTCAATGCACTGAAACACACATGCATGGACTGAGATGGACACGTTCATTTTATTGCTACAGTAATCGCACATGTGTGGGATGGAACTGCAGGGGCAACAACAACAATGACAGAAGAGGTGCAAAACAGGTCAACACACCTGATTATTGAGACAGAGCGCACACATCAGCTGTGGAAACAAAGAAAATGAACACGTGGATATTAGAGCTGTCAGCGTTAACATGTTAACGCAGCATCAGGATTAACGTGATTCGAATCTTTAACCCATCTGCAGCGCAGCACGGACAAACTTCGGCCAGACTGCCTGAAATGTGTTGACAGAGTCATTGCAGGGATTTTGAGTCACTCTGCGCTCCAGACGGGTTACATGTGCTACACATTTGAATTGTGATGACACGTTAACGCTGACAATCCTACTGGATATCTGTGTCACGTGGACACATACGTGTCCAAGGACATCCACTCTCACTTGATCTCACAGAATGAAAGCAGAGCAGGTTTACTCACTGTCTTCTCCGGGGCAGAGCATTCCCGGCTGCTCTGGAATACTGGGGAATACTGGAAAAACAGGAAAGGAAAGCAGACATTTGTTGTTGTCCTCATACCAAGCAGCACAGTTTGTTTTGTCAATGGAACCAAAAATGTCATTACTTCTATTTGAAGAAAAGACCGTGTGAAAGGTCAACGAGCAGAACTTGTCTGTTTTCACACACACCTATAGAGTCAAACAGCATTCCTCCTGAGTGAGATGGTTTCCACCCAGAGTGGACGGGTACATACACAGTGCTTCCTGCTGAGCTCTGAGCGCAGGCTTTTATACAACAGGTTCACCCACTCATACCTTTTCTAACATTCACACTCCTTTGGATGCAGACACTTGGGGTTTGAATCTTGCCCAAGGGTTTTTGGCAGCCGGGTGTCGACTCTACCTTCTGAGCTACAGCCACCCCGTTAATACAGTTTTTAAAAAAGCAGTGTGGCATGCATTAAATTTAAGTAATCTTATCTGATATCAGTATTTACAGTATGGACAGGTAAGCTTACACTGGCAATGTTATTTCAGTCAGTCTTAACTCAGAGGCCTGAGACCTGAATACTTAAGTATGATGCATGTGTTAGAAGAAACAGGAACAAACAAAGTTCAAGCTGTTTTATAGACCCTACAGGAACTCGGCTGAAATAAAACTCGGGGCTAACTCCATGGCTAATGGTGACTAGCCAGCAGTCCAGCATTGGACCAACACCATGCTTAAGCACCTCCTACCAGAACAAACCATAGAAACATTAACTCACATTAACTCGTGAAAGCAAAAAGAAGATACTATAATTATCATTTTAAAAATCATGGTAATTAGTAAATATATAAAATATCCAACCACTTAAAAATACACACTACCGCTCAAAAGTTTAAGAAAACCCAAAATTTTCCAGTTTTTTATTGAAAGTGATGCAGTTTATTGTCTCATTGCACTCTGAAATGAAAGCATAGCACAAATAAGTAATTGGAGTTAAAAAAGAAATCATGGAATCAGTTTATAGACCAAAGTGTATTCTAACCTTTAACCCATCAGAGTAGCCTTCTTTGGCAGATATAACAGCTGAAGACAGTCGTGGCTTCTTTCTACAATAGAAATCAAATATTCTCCCATATCTGTAGCAGAAGTTCCCATAAACGTGGACCTTGTAGGTTGCTTTGCTTTCACTCTTCTGTCCAGTTCAAACCAGCTCGATGGGGTTTAAGTCTGGAGACTGTGCTGGACACTCCGTGTTTTCAAGCTCACCACCTTGTTCTTTGTTCCTGAGGTAGTTCTGGCACAGCTTGGATCTATGTTTTGGGTCTTTATGTTGCTGTAGGATGAAGCCTTGACCAACTAGGCTCATACCAGAGGGTCCTGCATGGTGCTGCACAATGCTGTGGTACGTGTTTTGGTTCAGGGAGCCTCTCACTCTGTACAAGTCACCGACCCTGGATCCAGCAAACAGCCCCAGACCATCACACTTCCTCCTCCATGTTTGACGGTTGATACCACACACTGTGGAACCATCCTTTACCTACTCGACCACAAAGATCCTGTGTGATGAACACAAGATTTCAAATGTTGATCCATCAGTCCATAATACCTTCTTCCAGTCTTCAGCAGTCCAATGGTGGTGTTTCACGGCCCAGCCAAAACTGAGACTTTCTTACTACGACCACTGTAAAGCTGCTTGAAGCTGTTGTCCTGTGAGCTGCCCATCACACAGCTGTTAACTCTCAGAAACTTGTCCTCTGATTCAGTCGTATCTTTGGGTCTGCAGAACTCTTCCTGTCACAGTTTGTTTCTGAGCCTTTGGATGTTGAAGGAAACTGGACTCACTGACACCTTGACTTTCTTTGCAGTTTCTCTGTAGGACAGACCGACATTTATACGTGTTATGATGGTCTCTCTCTTCCATTGTTAATCACCTTTTTCTCCCCATTCTTGTACCATCACACTACTTTCTGCAGTACAACACTGTTCAATGGATGCTGACGAGCGTATGGTACCACAGTGTGTTGCAACACTGCTTTAATGCAGACAGAGGGGGAGGGGGGGGAGTAATCCAGGAAAGTTGGAACAGCTGTAGGAATTAGTAGCTCCAGCTTTCAAGGCTTGATCAACCTCCATTGCTGCAGAACAGATTAAATTGTTAACCCATGAAAAAGGCCTTTTTGTTCTAAGATGTACGTGATTTTTCAGTTGTGGGTAACCTTACCTTTGTTTTTAACCTCTGGCAGTTCACCCTTTGTACCATTTTAAACTATTCACTGAACTTGAACGACTTGAATTGCAATAAATAACTGGAAAAATTGGGGTGTTGTAAACCTTTGACCGGTAGTTTACTCCTGGAAATATGCATGCAGATCCTCTTTAATGAAAAGTTTTCCCAAACTCACCATGCAACAGTAATCCAGACCTTTTGGTTCGACTGTAAATCCGTAGCGCCTCCTCTAGCTCCATCTGAGAGGAGATGGTGCACGGGTCCCCTACACAGACAAACACATGCATGCAATCTTATCAATATAATCTTCTGATCAGGACTACAGACTGTTCGAGGTTTAACAGTCCAATTCAGTTTAAGTTCTCAGGAGTTTTTACTTTTGACTGGGGCTGCAACCATCGATTAGAGTAATAGTAATATGTAATAGAGTAATCTATCCTTAATTTATCAAGTAAACTGAATTTCCCAGAGGAACCCACCTGAAGGATTAATAAAGTTTCATCTAACCTAAGTAATCGGATACAATACTTTTATTACTGAGCAATAATACATATTCAAAAGAGAAAAATCCCACAGATCCTTCATAGGTTTCCATTTTAGAAAATATAACAACACAATAACAACATCCTCCGCCTCTTTGCTCTTCGCTGTGTGTAGCTGGACTCCATGTTAAACTACATCATCATCATCACTGCTGCTGTTGTGTGATCAGTGTTTTGGTTGAAAAACCTGCAAGTCTATGTTGAGTCACAAATGTGAGTGAAACACACGTCAACATGGTGACAGCTGAGCGCTACAGAGCGTGTTTTTATAATCACGTTATTCAAATTACTCAAAGGGTGCAGCCCTGTTCCTATAGTGGCCAAAGATCTGCACAGTACTGAAAGCGCTTCACTTCTTCACATTTTTAATGCTACAGCCATATTCCAAAGTGGATTCAATTCATTTTTCACCTCAACATTCAACATATCCCATAATGATGACAATAAAAAAATTTTTTTAAAAACTCGCTTGAAATTCTTACAAACTTATTTTACAAATGATTAAAAATGAAAAACAAAAATATTACAGTTATATTAAAGCATGTTCATTTTAGACATACTGACAGGTTGTTACATCCTGTCTCATCTGTGAAGAGCTTCTACAACTTGACTGGAGTCCAGTGGTTAACTCTGCTTGTCCCCATATTCAACCATCTAGCACGATGTGCCAGGACCTGTCTGTACACCTCTGAGTTATATCAAGCAAAAGAAACATTTGTGCAGCCAATATCCACAAAGGCAACAACTTTGTAACAACAAAGGACTGTTCCCAGGCCACCCCACCCATCTGAGTGATCTGAGTAGAAAACCTTACTCAAGGAGCGGACTAAAACCCCGACGGTCACTCTGGTGGAGTGCTGCAGAGAAGCTTCTCCTCTCTGGAGCTCTGTCAATCAGGCTTTTTTGTTCGAGCGGCCGAGAGAAAGAATAAATGAATGCAGCAGTGCACACACATCCTTCATGATAACCAAAGCACTCGGGCCTTGGACAAAGGTTCAGCAACATCACAATGTGGCTCTGGAGCCACATTGTGATGTTGCCCAGCCAGAGCCCAGACTCGATGTGAAGATGGCACCAATGCTGCCCGTCCCCCGTGATGGAGTCTGAGAGGACAAAGGACGGGAAACAGCCAGGCTTACAGTGCCATACCCAGTCCTCAGACTGTAAGTGCTGCCAGAGGTGCTCCAAAGCAAACACTGTGACTATCCATGTACATGATGTGTTTTTATTTGTGATACATTTTCTTTGTTATTATGGGATGTGCTGTGTGCAGAACATTAAGGAGAAAAATAAAGTCTCATTTCCAAGGACAAACATGGAAAAACAAAAGTCACAGGTCTTTGTTTCTATCACTTTTTTATCTTGACAATATTAGACAGCATCTCTTTGAATTACTGTGGTGTGTTTGGTAACAATGCTAATGATCAGTCACTGTGACTGTGAGTATTTCCATTGTAGTCGAGGCTTAGTGGACTTGAAACAAAATAACAACATTTATTTGGTTTATTCATCATAAACTGTGTGACAAATGTTGGATCCATTTTCCTGACACAGCTTTGAGGGAAATGTGCAGACAGTGAAGTTACGATAACACAGGAACTTGTAGAAAGTCCACTTGCTCCTCACTGTGTCACTTCTGTGCACAGTCTGCATTGTCAGTCTGCGTCTTTGGACAGCCTTTCGCATGGTGTGTGACATTTATGCTAGCATAACATAACTACTTAATACTACCAACAACAACTCGGGTACTGTCCAGGAGCTGCAGGATACTGTCACATCATCAAAGTGAACCTGCTGTGTCTCAAAGCCTATTTGCACTGGATGGTGTGTTTTTGCCTCAAGTGGTGACACAAGTTTAATGTTTCCACCTATCACAGGAACAGTTTTCATGTAGATTTTGCCAACCATGGTGCTTTAATGGAGGGTATTGAAATAGCTGACCTTCTCTGTCTCTCTCTACAATAAACAGAGACATTCTTATAGGACACTTCACTGTCTAAGCTAACACAGCACAGACATGCTTCGCCCTGCACCGCTTTATTCTCTGTTACGTGACATTCATCACTGATTGTGTTTTTCACATACAAATGCTGCTCTCAGTGCAACAAGTGCCACACCACACTCTGATGTGACACACACACAACCCAGAGAGTCTCTGCTGTGAGGGTACCCTGCTACATGGGACACTTATCAGACAAACCGGCTGGGTGCAGGGTATTTTTCAAAAATATGAAACTGTGCACTGGAATCATTAATACTCGTCTGTTTATCAGTTGGTTTTGATTGATAAGCAGCTTGTATTTTTTACAGGAGACGCCCACAAAGCCAAAACTGACCAGGAGACCAGGCAAAGTGAATGGCAACAATGCAGGCTAAACATGTGTCAGGTGGGGAATGTTAACAGACGCCTCAGAGTCAAGGCTGTGAAGAGAGGCTGGGAGGTTGTTCCAGAATTTTAGAGCTAAGGACAGGAATGTACAATTCCCTATAGTTTTCACAGGAAGTCTAAGAATCTGGCTTGGAAAATAGAGGTGGAGTAGTTTGAAAATATAGGTGGGGTCTTATCTCCTACAGCCATGAAACCAAAAGTAAAGTGAAACCTGACAGGAAGCCTGTGCAGAAACAATGACAAGGCTGAGGACCTGTGACTGTGAGCAGTGTTGGGGAGTAACGGAATACATGTACCGCCGTTACGTATTTAGAATACAAAATATGAGTAACTGTATTCCGTTACAGTTACCGTTTAAAAAGGTGGTATTCAGAATACAGTTACTTTGTTGAAATAAATGGAATACACTGGGGTACTTTCCTGTTTCATTTTGTCGCGGGTCAGGACTGTTTGGGTTTTGTTTGACAGCTACGTTCTTTTGTTCCAGGCGGCAGCGTTACGGTTGCCATGGTTACAGGGCGACGCTCTCTCTCTGCGACTGTGTGTTTCCTGGGTGAGAGAGCGCCTTTTCGTTGTTGTTGTTGTTGTTGTTGTGCTAAGCTAACAGGCAGAATGCTACAAGCATAGCTCTAAAGAATGTAGCATCATGTTCAGTGTAGTCCGTGCTGCTGGGAGAATGGACTGCCATACACGTTATGTGTCTGTGAGCGCTAGGAGGGAGAAAAAGGGGAGTGGAAAGGTACGAGTTGTCATCGAGGAAAAACGGGAGCTGGAAGCATGTAAATATAATAATAACCACTTCAGCCAAGAAGAGTGCCTGACGAGCCCAGTTGTAAGTAAGCTATTAAGACTCGACTGTACACTGTGTTCGTGTTTTCCTCCGAAAACAACAAGTTCCGTTGGAGCAGCCTTTCAACGCCTCTCTCTGTCTGTCGCAAGAAAAGTTGACCCACACAACAAAGTAGAGCTATTTTTCGGCTACCAGCCGACAGGGACCCCGCCGTATTATGCTGGGCTTACACTGTGCGATTTTTTCAGTCGCGCGATTCAGCTCCTGCTCAAACTGTACGATTGACTCGCAGGGGTTAGAAGTTCATAGGTCACGATGCAGGGTCTCACACTATACGGCCCGATGCTCGGATGCGACCTGAGTGCTCACACTGTGCGTCCAAAAAAATGAAGGTTATAACAGAAATTCTGTCGCTCGCTCTCCCTCTCCGTCTTTCACTCACACAGACACACCACCACCATCAACTTTGCTAAATTGCTAATGAAAAACATTGGTCAGGCAGCTGTGATTGAGCAGCAGTGTCGATCCAACTATTTTCACGGTTGTTGTGGTCGTGATAATTTTGTGAGGCCACATCGAAAGGGCTCGGATGGTTCTACAGGTTGTGCCTCCATCGCTTGTGTCCAGATCACACGCTGCACTGCCGTGCTACGCCGTCTTTTTCGCTGACATTTGTGTTTGCGCGTGCGCAGTGTGGCAAACTGCGGCGACACCCTCACGACCAAGCGATTGATGATCGGGAGCTGGTCGTGAGGTGTCAATCGCTTCTCGTTACCCCACGTATACTACACGATGCACGACGCACGATGAAGGCCAAAATCGGGCCGATCGCCAAAACGATCGCACGACTCAAAAATCGGCTCAAAATGGGCCAAAAATCGCACAGTGTGAGCCCAGCATTAGTCAGAGGTCCCTTTACTACAGTTCGGAGTCGCGGACCTTCAGTAATAGTAATAAATCACACAGCAATAGTACATTCACGTTGTTGTAAAAAGCATGATAATATTGTAGCGGGTCAGGGCTGTTCGGGGTTCTGCTTGTACAGTTATGTTTTGTGTATGTTGCCATGGTGACGGGTGACGCCCTCTCGCTGCGACGGTGTGTCCTTCCGGGGTCAGAGGGCGCCCTATGTGTGTTGTGGTTGCCGCGCTGAGCAGTTAGCTAGTGGCAGTGTGTTCTTCTGCAAATGTAATAAACGGCTGTGCTCCCTGGCTAGCTCACGGGAAGCAAGACCAAACGATACCTCCGTCTCCTCCTTGTCTGAACTCGCCACAATATATTAAGTAATCCAAAGTATTCAGAATACGTTACTGTCATTGAGTAACGTAACGGAATACGTTACAGAATACATTTTGGGGCATGTATTCTGTATTCTGTAATGGAATACATTTTAAAAGTAACCTTCCCAACACTGACTGTGAGGCACACCCACCTTCATCATCGATCCATTTGAGTGTGATGGGCTGCTGGCTGGCAACACTGCACATGGTTTTCACCTCCTCACACAGTTCCACAAAGGTTACTGTTGCAGCCAAGTCTGTGATTAAAATGTCCCTGAAAGCACACAAACACAAAGACGTCAGGACCCAGTCGCTCTGTCGCCTCTGCAGACATTCCTCTTTGGCCCAATCAGCTGTTATCCTTTAAAGCAGGGGCTGGAGCTGTCGTCTCATTGGAGGGCCGCTTTAGTGTTCAAGTAGTACAAAAGAAAGAAACAATTAAACACCCACAAATATTAGTGAAAATGTAGTGTTTTATACAGTATTTAAATTTAAACTTAAATGTTTTAGGGTATTTACACTGGGACAAGTCTGACAGAGAGAAAGATGTTGGCTGGCCTCTGCAGCGGAGTTAATGATCCACTGTGGGCCCAGGACTGTGGGCTCAGGTCTGTCTTAACGGTGCACCAACTGACACAATCACACTAAGTGTTACAGGTGTGAACTGAACCACCCACTCAATCCACTCACAGCCGAGAAAGATAAGCACCAAGTTTCTCTTTCTTAACTGTTTTCAGACTGTACTGAACAATATCTGTTACCTTTAGGCATTAAATAAAGTGCTGCCTTGATCTGGACCACCTCCTTATTCCAGGCAGTTTTTACTTGAGCCCAAACACTTTGTGTCTGGTTGATGATTTCTTGCTGTAACACTGCTTCTTGGCAGAAATCGTACACCAGTGGAGTGGAGCTCCCTGTTAAATGGATCTGCTTGTAGGGAAATGTTGAGCAGCAGAGTGGAGCAGGTGGATTGTGCCCACAGAAAACTTGCCAAATGTTCTCTGCCAATGCCAAGATTAACAAAAAGGAAATATTCAACCCAACAGGTCCTTTCTTTCTGTGCTAAGGTTGTATAAATCCACAGAACGATGGATGACATGTACGAGCCAATAAGCATGGCTGAATCTGTCGGCCTGAAAAAGAAAGCACTGATTTCATATCAGCACTGACCTCACAGCCCTTATCAGCTGTCAGCATTAAATAAGGGTGCGTATATTGAGTGTCAACATCGGCCTCAGTGCTGTGCTGCTGATTGGAGCAAAGTCTGCAGCCTGCACATGCCACACTGTTAGAATAAACCTTGAGTTAGTCAGCTGTGTGTTAGAGCTGCGTGAGCAGGTGCTGCACTGACAGCTCCCAGGCAGTGTGTCGGGCAGGTTTCTGGGTGTGTGTGCACAACAGTTTGTGGTCAGTGATTGTTGGACTCTGACGAGGTGGGGCACAGACAGCTTGCTTCCCAGCAGGCATTGCTCCACGCAGCCGGCCAACACACAGGTCAGCGTGGAATTACATCACACATACACACCGCGCTTTGTTTATCATGCTAGCTCATATTTACCCAGAAGCTCTTTGGCTTTAAACAGCTCTCATTAAAATGTGTTTAATGTCATTTAAACGGTGCCACAGTTTTGGGTGTGAATGCATTACTGTCATCCAACATCACACTGAACAGTTTACAGTGCATCTCTCTTTTTACCAGAAAATCTGAAATTATTACATATTTTAATTCAACTAATGTGGATTCAAAGCAGCCAGGAGTGAAATCCTGAGAGGCAGCACATCATCAGCAAGAGCTACAGACGGAGGCAGAGCAGTGGGAACTGTGAGGCAGAACATTTAACTTTAAATACATTAAAAATCACTGACAGGTGGAGCCCACAGAGAGAGCACCTCAAACAAAGTGTTTCTCTTTTTGTTGTTCATGATCCAGGACCAGTGAGTGCTGTGTTACACATCTGTATTTACCCACATCTGTACAGCTTCCATCATGACCTGCTGCTGTAATCATTTCATTATGAAGTTACGATTACATTACTTCTGTTGTTGCAGGATGAGATTAAGGTTTCCCCATGGTACACATATACTCAACTGAAAGGAACGTTTACTCAAATATAACCTCTAGCACTGCCTTCCATTACACATGATATTGGTAGAGTTATTAATATTACTGTTATTGGGAGTAGTAGTAGTAAAATGTGTGGTAATTTGCTGTGTGAATTACATAATGTTTCATTGTTTTATTCACCTGCAGCAGGAGCAGCACTGAGCTTTCAGTGGGAGCTGTTTACACTGACTGTTGTGCTGTTTCCCACTCAGCAGCAGCTCCTGTCTCTACCACTACACTCTTCACTCTTTATGCATTAATGCAAACACTGCTATAACAATGTTATTAACTCATTAATAAGTAAGTAGCTAAGTAATTCCACTCGATAAGTAAAAGTTGTTTTTTATGATATAAAATGTCTCCAGAACAGGAGGAGATGTGAGCAGCATGAACTCTGGTCTGCAGTATTCCTGTGAAACCCTTCCTGCTCTGCTGTTGTAATAAACTCAAACAGCTGAAGCCAAATGTGCATTAAACTCTCTCAGTCTGTAACTAAAGGTTAGCTGAATGCTGACCCTTGCACTGTGTGAACATACTGAAGAATGCTCTCAGGGATTGGTCATGTATCAGAGCATAAACATGCAGCACCGTGATCTTTGACCCCACTGATGAGAACACTTCACACACCTCAGTGATTGTGTGCTGGGTCAATCACACGCTGCATTACTGACTTTAGTTTTCACAGAAACTTTCTCTACTTTGAACCTTTTTGGGGAAACTCCATAAGGACCAACACAAGTTGTTATACCACTCAAATAAATCCAGGTTTTAGTCAGATCCCTGCAGGGTCGGCACATCTGTCAGCAGCTGTAAGTCATCTCAGACATGATGCTGACAGCCTCCACTCATCCTACTTATTCATATTGTTTGCTATTGTTTACTATCACTGACTTACTTGAATGAATGTCATTCACATCATTTGCATAAAGTTATGCATGCTGCAGAGGGAATGTTATTAGCAAAAAGAATATATATTTAATTAGGACGATTCATTTCAAAGAGTCAGGTAAACATTGAATTGTTGCCTTACAGATAAAAGAAGTGGGAAACACTGGACTGGTTTGTCCCCTGATATCAATATTTACAGAACAGCTCCGGCTTAAGACACACTTCAGTGATTAAAACACACACACACACACACACTTAAAACGATTTGGGACAAATCAGATTAAGGTATCTTCCAGTTGGCCTGTCTCACACGTAGCGCACAACACGAAAGACTGCAAAGACTGTATGTGGATGCTACACACCTGACTCCCACTCGTGCTGGAAAAACCCACTCCACTCCCACGCCGCCCCAAACGTTGGCAGAATGAGTCTGGGTAAATGCATCTGTAGCAACAAACGTGCTCAGACGGGTTGCTGCAGAAGCAGCTCTTTGGTGCTGGTTATCACCAACACAGAGTGAAGCTGGGCCTGAACCGTCTGCTGTGCAGCAGGTAGATCAGGCAGGAAGCTGAACACAGAGAAAGGCTGACTGTCTGAACTCAACATGGAAAATCATTTCAGAGCGTTGTGATTAAAGATTATACTGGTAGGATTAACCTGAACCACACTGGTGACATCACCACTGGCTCCTTTACACACAGGCCTCCAAAAATATGTGGAAGGGTTTTAACACAGCGAGAGCTGAGCAGCGTTTCTGAGCCAGAGTTTGGAGACAACAACAACAACAGTGCTGACATTCAGAGGAAACATGTGATGGTTTAGTCACTCGGTCGGGATCTCCTCTTACAACAGAACAGAAGAATACTCATCACATCCATATTTAAGCACAATGCCCCTGTAAGGGGGATAACTAGATTAAAACATCAAATCATCTACTGCGGGGTCAGAGGTCAGAAGACAGTAGGCTCGACCGGGGAATCAGAAGAAAAGACGTGATGAGTTTTGAACAGAGACAGCGCCATCAGCAAACAGGTGTGACGACTGGTCGCTATGGTGACTCCTGCCCCACACGCGTGTCTGTGTCTCAGGTTCAGACTCAGAGAGCCTGGCACACAATAAATCTGTGAGCAGCAGAAACTTCTAGTCTACAAAACAGTCATCACTGATGTTTGTGGCGTTCATCACACAGACGCTGTGACGGTGCAGAGGCAGCCCGCCACGCTGGTTTCACAGGAGCACACTGTGGCAGAAGACACCAGGCTGCACCGTGTGCAGAACCACACCGGTGCATACGCTCGGCACACTGTGTTATTCCAGCACTCATTCACTCAGTGAAACAGCAGTATACAAGCAGATTAATGGGATAAATACTTGCTGTGTCTCATCTTCAAACACAAACTAAGGACAGTGTGATATAGTCATCATCATCCATTCTCTTCAGGATCGCGGGGGGTGGAGCCTATCCCAGTTGTCATGGGGAGAGAGGCGGGGTACACCCGGACAGGTTGCCAGTTTGTCACAGGGCTAAAACACAGACACACACAACCATTCACACCTGTGGGCAATTTAGTGTCACCGACTAACCCCACTGACTGCATGAGTTTGGACTGTGGGAGGAAGCCGGAGTAGAACCCACGCAAACACACGGAGAGCAAACTCCACAGAAAGACCCCGGCCTGATGTTGCTGTGAGGCAACAGTGCTAACCGCCGCGCTGCCCATATCTGCGTCTCATCTTGAACCACAAACTAAGGACACAGGCCAGTGCCATGTAGCTGTCATGCTAGCTTTAACCGTCGACCGTTACGATGCTGATTCTCATGTTTTAACTTTTAGATTGCACTTTTTTACTCTTGAGTGAAGATGTTGTTTCATTTTGATGTAAATATTTTTTTCCGTCACAAACTGAACATATGTTGTACACAGCTGTGTTTTAAATAAACAGCATTGGTATGTGCAATAAACTAAAACTAACCAATCAGAAAATCCAAGTGTTGTAGGAAATGAAACTAAACTCTGAGTGTGTCTTTGTTGTAAGGTGTGGGGCAGGATTCTGTACCTGGGAATGTAAAGTCGTACACTGAGCGTGTAACAGCCGGGAGTCAACCCGGCACAGTCAACAATCTGGGCCGCTTTGGAAAATATGAAGGAAGGCATACATTTTGGACTTTTAGCTGTACTTTCACAAGTCTTTATTGATACTCATGTTACACCAAAGTAATTAGGTAATAGGTACACAAAACAGAACCACACATAGCAGAGTATCGTCTGCTTCGTCCAAACATCTTTCAAAAAGTGTCAAACAGAACGAAGTCTGGACACTGGGCTGTCATGATGGACAGTTTTGTACTTTAGTTGTTCATATCTTAATGTTTGACCATCACATTATTATGAATGTGTAGCACAAACACTGCCTTTGCTAACGAACACATAAACAAGGATTGAAGAGAAAGACGTAATACATAGCAGACTGCTAAGTCTCTGGTATGAGACTGCTCCACCTAAACACAGTTTGGGTGGAGGCACAAGAAGCCGAAACAGCGCCCGAAGAATAATAAACCTAAATCTGTGAGTGGATTCTGTAATGCAAAGATGGCAGTGTGTTTGCTCCTCGCTCTCACGAGGTCACCAGCAGCACGTGTTGTTTTCCACATTTACACAAAAGTAGTTTGGAAAACTGATCACACTGTGAATGTTTCCCCAAGTGCAGTCGCAAAGACATCAAGCGCTACAATGACACTGAGCGCCCCAGCAAAGGAAGACCAGCAGTCACCTCTGCTGCTGAGCATATAGACATGACCAGCCTCAGAAATCACAGATTAACAGCAGCTCAGATTAGAGCCACACAGAGCTCCAGTAGCAGACTCATCTCTACATGTTCAGAGCAGACTGTGTGAATCAGGCCTTTATGGTCAAAGAGCTGCTGAGAAACCACGACTCAGGAAAAGCAACAAGGAGCAAAGATTTGTTTGGGCCAAGAAACACGAGGAGTGGACATTAGACCAGTGGACATCTGGGCTTTGGTCTGATGGGTCCACATCTGAGATCTTGGGTTCCAAAAGGTGAACGGAGGGTCTCTGCATGCACGGTTCCCACCGTGAAGCATGGAGCAGGTGTGATGGTGACACATCTATGTGCCAGCAACCATTATAGCGCATTATTACAGCTCCAGTACTACAGTCAGTATAAATGAGACCATATCACCCTAACTGTTCAACAGGTTGCCCATAGGAGCCAGGGTAAAGTGTAAAATCTTAGTCCTCACATTAAAGTGCATCCATAACCTTGGCCTCCTTATCTGTGTGATCTGCTTCATATCTCCACTGTTTCCTGCTCTGTCAGAGCTTTCACTCATCTTGTTCCTTCTGCTCGTCTGCCCACTGTGGGAGCAGAGCTTCAGTCGCTGGGCTCTGGACTCACTTCCTCCGCTCATTAGAAATATAGATTCCCTCATTTAAGTCACAGCTCCAAACCTACTTGTTTAAACTGGTTTACTTTAGTACAGATCTTACTCACTGTCAAATCTTTGTTTTTATTTGATGTTTTGTTTTTTGTTTTTAATCTAAGGCACCCTCAAATAAAATGTATTTTTATTTACTTATTTATTTGTGTCATTTTGGCAGCATTTGGGGCATTTTCAGGCCGTGTGCTCTAACAAACTCCTCCTGGAGATGTAATTGGTTCAACCTAAAGATCCTGCAAAGCTTTTGAGTTTTTGGTTTTGGAGCCCTCCGTGACGGGACGTCACACCTCCAGTCCAGTCTGTCCCACACACGTGTGTCAGTATTAGGTTACACTCAGGCTTCATCAGATATACGTGAGATTTTCACTGTGGACTCGATATCATATGTGACATACACATGGCGTGTAATCTGCGTGTTCTGTCATGGTGATAGTACACGGACTGTTTTTTCTGCTTCCACGATAATAAACTTGCCTCGTTCATACAAACACTGTTCCTGCGTGATGAGGTGATTCCACAGATGACTGCAGGAAACCTACCTCTAACCAGCAGCGGCCCACTTCCACTGCACCTCCACATGTGCCCATCATCAACACAAACGCTGACTTTATGAGGGTGAAAAATATTCTCGAAGCTTCCTCTGATGTCATTTTTCACGCACACAGTGGGTTAAACACAGGTGCCACAGGTACTAAAGCCTCTCTGACTCACGAGCTCCAAGAAGCCCAGGCTGCGTGCTGAATAGCTGTTAGTGTCCATTCCACAGGTGTTTCCTACTTACTCACGGAGAGTTACTTACCCGCAGTAGTGCGCTTTAATCTTCACAAACTCCGAGTTCAGGTCCATTATGGATCCGTTTGACGCTAGCATATGCATCGTACAGTTCAGCTCCCCCGTGTCTACGTGAACAGGCCCACGCTCGCTGTGTGATACGTGGATAGAAATTGGTTTCCACTCGCAGATGACAGAGGACCCTGTACGCCCAGTGCGCTGAAAACTAACCCGAGCGGAGCCGCTTCAAACTTTCTGTCGTTAAGGTAACATCGGGGACTTTGGGGAAGTCTGTCACGTCCCGTGAATAACGGCGGTGTTTCCGGCCCCAGCTTTCAGAATAAAAGCTAATGCGCAAGGTTTAAAGAAGCGCTCTTATTCTGAAACGGAAAACTCTTCACCTGTCATCGGTCGAGCTCGGAGTGTGGTCACACTTGACGGGCTTTCTTCCGGTTCACTATGGTTACCGTAATCTAAATTCACCTGTTCACCTACCGGGGCTTCCCGCCTGTCCCGGCAAACACCGTGCTAATAATCTGAAAGGATACGGACAGTGTGCGGTCGGGTTCATGACTACTGTTCTCTTTTTATGCAGTTTTTCCTCATAGAAATGATCCTCAAATACTGTAACTAATACTCTAATATGTTCTTCTCATCTCCCAGCGTTACAGCCTGTTCCTACGACATATTTAAATAAACAATCACATTAAATGTACGCGTTCATTAACACTGTGGTCAGTATCACGCGATCCGTACGGTGGCCCTGTAGTGATCCGTGTACACACCAGGTAAGGGCAACCTCTGTACCGGCAAACAGAAAAAACCCGACATAACCAGTCGTGTTAATATGGTGTTTAGCGCCCCCTAGTGGTTAATGGCAAAAACGTTATATGCATGAAGTGTGGAAAGTGACGCTGTAATGCTTTAATGGTCGGTGCTGAGCCCAGAGGGGAAGCTGTTGTGTTTGTGCATCAAAAACCAGAACAGATCGTCCTTCTGCAGAGGCTGAAAGTACGGACACTGCCCCTGCTCACCGAGAGGAGCCCGCAGACCGCGTAACCGTCTGAAGGATACCGCCTTGACACCTCCCAGATAAGAAGGGCACACTGAGCCAAACCCAGGACACGCTGGGGAGATTGTTTCGTGGCTATTTTAGGGACACCTCGATGTCCCCCAGAAGAGCTGCAGCGGAGGAGAGAGACATCTGGGTACCCCGACGAGCAGCGGATGGAGGATTCACGAGTTATTAAGTAGTTCACTGTTTCACATTTAGCGCCATAATTATTTGGATAAAGTAACAACTTTGGTCGTTTTGCCAGCCTATACCATCAGAGTGATCAGAGACGTAAATATCAGGAAAAAATGGAAATGAAAATCCAAACCTGTGAGGACTGAGAAGCTGAGTTTGCAGCTCCAGACAGACTATGAAGATGTTCACCCTGAGTTAATTGCATGGGTCAGTAATTTACTAATAACAATAATAATTAGTGAGGTCTGACACCAGGATTCACTGCCTGAACGGCTAAGTAAAGAGCAGTTGGCCCTGGGCCCACATCCAGATCTATACTGCTTTTACAAAATCAAATTATTACCTGATAGAGTACAGTAATCAGATATTACCTGATAGAGACCAAACAGACATAACAAGATAAAGATAAAAAATATGAACAAAACTGATAAGATATAACAGTCAATATAAGCTTTGGTGAGTTCAATCTAAAGATGATGATATTATGTGATATTAGTAAGACACAGGATGATGGACTTTGTTGATTTTCAGTGAAAAAGATATTGAGGTTTGATTTTTAGTTGTATTCAAAATGCTGTTTAATAGCACTTACTGACTATGAAATTTCAAAATAAAATGCTATCAGAGAACATTCAGGCTGGGTTCAAAAAGTCCTCAAACAGGGATTCATTGGTTTGTTCGTACCCTCAAATATGACCCATATGAGTTTTTCCAAAATGAGCCCATACAGGTCACAGGACGCAGCTGCAGCATGGTGCCATGCAGATGTAGTACGTGGCACGATTTGCATTTTAAGCTTGTTTCCTGGCATCTAACGCAGCTCTGCACGAAGAGAAGGCAACCAGCTCTCACTAAATGGACGACAGGCCTTTTCTACTCTAATTAAACACTCCAGCACATTCTACACGTGATCTCACACAAACATAAGTATTGTCTTTATTGTGCAGGCACATCGACAAGCAGATATATGGTAGACGGCTTCGGAACAAACATTACAAATTAGAAATAAATAAACGTGACTAGTAGTAGAGTTTGAAAATGAAAACTTTAAAAATCCACCAATGAGCCTGACCAGTTTAAACTGAGTCATCCATTAATCAGCTGACTGTGGTTAAGTGGGCAGGTGGATGACTTCCCTGCCTCTCCACTTGTGCCCAGTGACACCTCCTTAAATGAACATGAATACAAGCATGTCAGTGTTGCTATAGTGAAGGAGGACACATATGATAGTTTTACACAGCAGCATCAATCTGTGCCTCCTACTCTTAATGTGTTAGCTACAGTGGGGCAAAAAAGTATTTAGTCAGCCACCGATTGTGCAAGTTCCCCCACTTAAAATGATGACAGAGGTCAGTAATTTGCACCAGAGGTACACTTCAACTGTGAGAGACAGAATGTGAAAAAAAAATCCATGAATCCACATGGTAGGATTTGTAAAGAATTTATTCGTAAATTAGGGTGGAAAATAAGTATTTGGTCACCTCAAACAAGGAAAATCTCTGGCTCTCACAGACCTGTAACGTCTTCTGTAAGAAGCTTTTCTGTCCCCCACTCGTTACCTGTATGAATGGCACCTGTTTGAACTCATCATCTGTATAAAAGACACCTGTCCACAGCCTCAAACAGTCAGACTCCAAACTCCGCCATGGCCAAGACCAAAGAGCTTTCGAAGGACACCAGGAAAAGTATTGTAGACCTGCACCAGACTGGGAAGAGTGAGTCTACAATAGGCAAGCAGCTTGGTGTGAAAAAATCAACTGTGGGAGCAATCATCAGAAAATGGAAGACATACAAGACCACTGATAATCTCCCTCGATCTGGGGCTCCACGCAAGATCTCATCCCGTGGGGTCAAAATGATCATGAGAACGGTGAGCAAAGATCCCAGAACCACACGGGGGGACCTGGTGAATGACCTGCAGAGAGCTGGGACCAAAGTAACAAAGGTCACCATCAGTAACACACTACAACGGCAGGGAATCAAATCCCGCAGTGCCAGACGTGTTCCGCTGCTGAAGCCAGTGCATGTCCAGGCCCGTCTGAAGTTTGCCAGAGAGCACATGGATGATACAGCAGAGGATTGGGAGAATGTCATGTGGTCAGATGAAACCAAAGTAGAACTTTTTGGTATAAACTCAACTCGTCGTGTTTGGAGGAAGAAGAATACTGAGTTGCATCCCAAGAACACCATACCTACTATGAAGCATGGGGGTGGAAACATCATGCTATGGGGCTGTTTTTCTGCCAAGGGGACAGGACGACTGATCCGTGTTAAGGACAGAATGAATGGGGCCATGTATCGTGAGATTTTGAGCCAAAACCTCCTTCAATCAGTGAGAACTTTGAAGATGAAACGAGGCTGGGTCTTCCAACATGACAATGATCCAAAACACACCGCCCGGGCAACAAAGGAGCGGCTCCGTAAGAAGCATTTGAAAGTCCTGGAGTGGCCTAGCCAGTCTCCAGACCTCAACCCCATAGAAAATCTGTGGCGGGAGTTGAAAGTCCGTGTTGCTCGGCGACAGCCCCAAAACATCACTGCTCTCGAGAAGAGCTGCATGGAGGAATGGGCCAAAATACCAGCTACTGTGTGTGCAAAGCTGGTAAAGACCTATAGTAAACGTTTGACCTCTGTTATTGCCAACAAAGGTTATGTTACAAAGTATTGAGTTGTATTTTTGTTATTGACCAAATACTTATTTTCCACCCTGATTTACGAATAAATTCTTTACAAATCCTACCATGTGGATTCATGGATTTTTTTTTCACATTCTGTCTCTCATAGTTGAAGTGTACCTCTGGTGCAAATTACTGACCTCTGTCATCATTTTAGGTGGGGGAACTTGCACAATCGGTGGCTGACTAAATACTTTTTTGCCCCACTGTAGATTAGCAGTTAGCACACACACTGTTAGCCTGCTGTTAGCTAGTTAGCATTTCTCCTCAGCTGATGATTCACTTTTCATCAGTGAGACGGCTGCTCTGTTATCAGATGGTGCTGAGACCTGGACCTGGTGTCTGCAGTATGGATCAATTATTTATGCTGTAAAACCTGGACGAATGACGACGACAAGAACTGATTATTAAACATCTGCAAACAGCATTCATGTTACATTTCATGAAGGGAAAAGAAAGGAAATAAAATGTTAGTATGTTGTTTAGACACTAGAAATAAACTAATAGATCACCCATCAAATCAGTTTCACTTTATCATTTTTCAGATTTTTTTACAAAGATTATAGATCAGCATGTTTTATTTGCGCTTTGTCCACTGATTATGTCACTGATAAACACAAGCAGAACAGACTGTTTTAGACTTTTCAAAGGTTAAAATATGGATTCAAATTTAAAAGGTGACTCTGTGATCCAGGTGTTTGTGAGTTTTGGTAGAATCTACATGGATCTGATTGTGTTTCCGTTCTGTTAATCTCATGTATTTCACTAATATTCCTAAACGTACCAGCCAACAGTGAGAGAAGGAAATCTTATTGTATGTTATATGTGTAGTGTTGTTGGTCCTGATGAGGAGCACCTCAGGGTGCCGACTCACACATTCTTTATTATTCAGTGAAAAGCCACTGACAAGGCTCCAGCTTTGTGTAACTCAGCTGTGAGTCTGTATTTCTGCATTCATCGTGACATAATGTTCATCACTTACTTATTTCAGCTAATTTTCTTTTCATGAATCTGATGGTTTCTAATGAAAGTGGATATGACAAAGACCAGGAGACAGAAGAAAAGGAAGCAAACGGGTGAAGGGCGGAGCCGCTGACCCCTCACAGAAACCTTGCTAGGATTTTGTTTTCTTTGCATACATTTATTTTGTTCATTTAATTTAAATTTTTAGCACTTTGTTGCTTGTGGGTTGTTTTTTACATACCTGTAAATAATGACCAAAGGCCAAGGCAATTATTATCAACTTCTAGTACTAGTGCTATTACTGGTAGTATTACCTTTAGACTTCTGTGTAACACTGCCATGGTAGTCAACCGTCCCCGTATTCCAGCTTGTCCAGCATGCTCGAGTCTGTCAGAGCTCCTGTTGGTCTGTCACGTCCGCTCCTGTTCAGGGTTCTAGCGATTGTCTTATTTGAGACTGAGGTCCTCAGACAGATCTCCCAGACTCGCTCTCTGTGCTTCTCTTTGACGTTCAGTCCAGCTGCTGACACACTGTGATAAGTTTGTATCAAACCTGCTTTGTGAGAATCGCCTCTTTTTCTCCCGTCTGTTTCTTTTGTAGTTTGAACTTGATTGAGTGCTCAGCAGCAGTTTGCTTGTGTCATAGCTCAAAAAAGGTCAACTTTTTTTATTCATTTTAGTTTTTTGCGTGTAAATAGAAATCATTTCTCCTGCTAAGGAAAAACTAGTATTTTTATAAATGTCATGTTGTTGCACTAAAGATTCACTTTCATTTCATGTCTTCACTTTGATCCTCTTGTCGCCTCTGACCTGAGCGATCAGTAAGAATAGAAATTGGAGATAAAGTATCTGAATTTCAGGAGCGGGACCACGCCTCCAAACACACCCCCTCTAGTTCTCATCTCTATACGTTCCCCCAGTTCTACAAGCTGTTTGTTCTCGTTCTTAAATGAGGACGTGGGCCCAGTGAGTGAAAGCTCTGTACAGATGTGAGGACACATGAAAACCCTGACGAGTCACAAACACACAGAAACTTGTTGTTTTTCATGTATTTTATTTAGTGAAGGATACTGTTACTGCAGGATCTTTAATCCTCTCAAGCACCTACAGATTCTGCAACAGATCAAACACACACAGTCAGACGTGGTTGGCTGTTCACTGTAACAGTTCACATGAAGATGGAAGCTAAATAAAGCAGCCTGTTATTGTTGGCATCACAGGTGGATCACTGAGCACCTGTTTGGCTCTGCTGCTGGTTTTCCTTCCCCTTGTGTCATGAACCGTTCACATACTCTTCATCCTTTGAGCTACTTACTCAGACAGTTGTAGGTCAGCTCCAGGTATTTGTACATACGCGGACAGGTGTCGCCAAGCATTCCACTGCTTGCTCTCATAGAACAGGTGCGTTTCCCATTACACCTGTGGATGCAGAGCAGCACAGTGCAGATGAAACACTTAAAGGCAGGTAGTAAAGATCCCCAGCTGACAATGCAAATTAAAGACACATTTGTTTGTTGTTTTCTCATACTAGACGATGTGTATGAATGATGTGGATGTGCAAAAGAAGTACAACACTAATTATGTAAATCCAAATACTGGTGATTAATAACACTGATCAAACCCAGGCTATAACCCCTGGCTGTGTGGGGACAGCAAACGCTGTGAACACAAAGTGATGGTTGCACGTCCCAGCTCACCCAAATCATACTTTCAGCTCCGCTAGCTTCAGAAATATATGTCGTTAGCTACGAGAGGAAAGTGCCAAAGACCAAAGACTTCATAGTCATGTTTAAGATCTCGTTGGTCACTCACAGTAAAAAGTCACATTAATGTTAAAGCTGTACCTTTCAGCAACTTTGCTAGTGGGGTTTGAACACTTGATGTTTTCCATGTGTGAGGCCTCCCGTCTGAAGGAGCATATGTGTGGATCACGGCGCCCAAAATCAGCATGGTACACGTGGATGACGTGGCCCTGGTCTGTCAAAGAAAGCAGTGCGTGCTGTTGAAAACTGAAGAAGGGTGCTTGGAGAGGCAGTTATCAGGACACGTCAAAGTTTGTCGGGTCACACGTGATCTTACCGCACTGCAGTTCGACCATAGACTGCTCGCAGGTTATCAGGTGAACTGCCAAAGTAACATCAGTCAGATTAGGTGGAGCACTCAGAGCCTACTGTTTAAAGCAGGTGCGTGACTCACTTGCTGGTATACAGGTGTAGGTGGTCTGGATGTATTTAAAGGTGTCATTGCAGGGATCTCTTGCAAAGATGGCCGGGGTTACTTCACACACCTTCTTGCCGTCACAGCTGAACAGATAATAGAAAGTAGAGTCAGCAGTGAAGCACCATGGGAAATCCCACCAACGCTGAGAAGAACAGTCTTTCATTGGGTTCTACGTGATTATGGGGTCTTGTAAGGTAAAAGGAATTCCCCACAAATATCATCAAAGTGAAATCGTCTGTTTTGTCTGAGGCGAAAGGCTCGCAGTCCCAGCTTTGCACTGGATCTGATAACCTGGCATTTCTTACTCCACGATCATTATCCATGAAAGCAAGAAGGCACTCTGATTCTTTTATATTCACTTTTCAAAAAGCATCTCGTCTTCCAGACATGATCTCTCACATCACTGAAGTTTCACACTATACATGCAGCACATTTCATCCCCTGTTATTCTACAGGACCTGTCCCGACTTCTTTGATGTTGGGCTGAGAAACAAACTCAGAGCAGGTCCAGTCAATCAACAATCATTTATTAAGCACATGCATGTGGCGATGTACACAATACCACCTTCTGTGTCGATCTCAAGAGGAAGCACTTAGATACACAGTTTCATATGTCAGGGTTAACGCTCCTTCATGCGCAGGCAGATAACATAACATGCATCAGTTACAGTTAGAACAGACATAATTCCTTTTTTGGTAATCTTCTATAACACTTAGAAATATCTATATGTGGTAATCAGCAGCAGTGACATCCATTGATAACAAATACCGGTGTGTTATTGGGACGTATACCTTGTCCTGATGGTGTCTTCAGCACCCTCCAGAGAGCACGCAGTATTGATGGCCACCTCTTCAGCTTTCTCTCCACTGCACGTGTCCCGGTCTCTTCGTCCATACATGGACTCCTGGACACGAATCACTCCAGTTTCTGTTGGACATCACAGAGGCAGGTATTCAAACGCAACGACAGAGCTTACCAACCAGGGACGTCTGCAGCTGCCGTCAGCCTCACAAACTCACAAACACAAACTGCAGAGATGCTCACTCGCTGCTTTGTATGCTTCCCAAACACAAATGTCATTCCTGTCTTACATACTCTGTACTCATAGAACCAAATCAAGGATCCCTTAAAGAAACGGGCGTGTTTTCCAAATCTAACTTAGTGGTGATTATATTAAACTCATGTGTGCCACTTATTTAGTTTTGATGCAATGTTGTGTGGAGGTTCTTCCAGGCGGTAAATGACGGTGTATGTTTGCTGAAACACTTCACAGGGTTTAAAATCCACCCGTCCATTCTCTCCCGCCTATCCTCAGAGTGTGGGGGTAATGTACCACCGTGTGTGGCTCCTGGCTCTATACGACCACTGTGGCTTTCTGTATGGACACTTTTTCTAAGGCAGCTGAAGAGATGTGAATAAAAACTGGAGGAATAGGACACTATGGTGTAAAGCTTCTGCTGGATATCAGCATGTGGAGTTCTGTACTCATGGTTTAAAGTCGGTCCTGAGTGTTTCTGCTCTCGTACCTCACTGTGTGTCTATGATGTGATCTGTGTTCGACATTCGTCCCCAATAAATAAATAACAATAACATGTAGAAACACTGCAGCGCTGAGAAACATGAGTGGTTGGGTCTTACCACAGCTCAGCCGGTGGACGTGGTTCCCACACGTGATGACTCTCTGCGCACCTTTAAAGCACACATGGAGCAATTAGTCTAACTCACATATTAAAACTAAGCACACTGAGAAACAATCAGACTAGCAGACACTTACCTGTGCTAACAAGCAGACAGGCTGCTGCCAACACTGAAAAACAAAGGAGCAGCACTCTCAATTTATAATGTGGCCAAATATGAAAACACGTGATACTTTACCCTTAAATACATGAACTGAAGAAATCTTCTTCAGCTGGAAAACAACATGAATGAGAAAATGCTGACTGTACTCACAGAGCGTGCTGCTGAGGCGGAGCATGGTTTCAGGGGACCCAGTGAGACTGATGCTTGCAGCAGAAACACGCAGCATTTATAGCTTTGAGTCTGTTTGCAGTCTCATCTTATCGTGCTAAACAAACCTTACCCCCCAGACTTTTGTTCAGCTGGATACGTGCCCAAACATGTGGCCAGGTGCTCGCCCAGTGAAGGATTTGACATGATTATACACACATGCAAAGAACATACAGTCCTGCTTGGATCAAACGTGCTGCAATGAATTTTTGAAGTGATCGATAACAGTAGAGCTCTTTACTGAGTTCATGTTTGGACCTTTGCTTTGTTTTTTTGGGGGGGGGAGGGGGGGGGGTTATAGGGTTTCTGGAGGTGTGGTCCTGTCAAACAGCCTGTTTCAGTTTAAATGTTGTTTTCAATAAATTGCATGCTCAGCAAAATGTTTTGTCTCAGTAACATTTCTTCTTGTTGCATGTTGAAGCTCGACCTGGAACCTTGTTCAGATCCAACCATGCAAAACAGGATTTAGTCATTTTTCTTGTGGTAAATGGCCTGTATTTATATAGCGCTTTACTAGTCCCTAAGGACCCCTATGTGTTAGAGGGCCCAGGCCTGAAGGATAGACCGACAGGTCTGTGTAACAAAGACACTTGGCTCACTGTAACTTCAAAAAGTCATTTATTTCAGAACTGAAACTGTGTAATGAACTCACATGTTATCTTCTGATATATTAACCTGACATCAGTCTGCTCACGATGCCCTAATTCCCTTTTTGCTGATGGGCTCCATAAAATACTGTTTCCACTGAAGAAGCTGTGTTTTTATTTCATGGCCAACAGCTAAACTACTCTTTATGCTGTTTGATTGTCTGCACAAAGTAGAGAAATTGATATCTACCTCAGTTTTATTCTGTTGTATTTATTTATGCTTTTTTTTTTTTGATCTGTTTGTACATATTAACCTGCATCTGTGTGTGGACAGCAGAGAAAGACTTTCATTGCACAGAGAAATGCTTTTCTTTGTACACGTGACAATAAACGCTTGAATCTTTGAATCTTGAATCTTTGAGGACACATGGTTTCAGTGAATCAGGAAATACTGAACTAGCTGACACACAATTTACAAAGTGAAAAAAGACAAACCTGCAGATTTTCCAAATGTAAGTGTGCAGGTTTGTTTCTGTTATCTGTGTGCTTCTGTTTCTGTCACAGATAACGCCGTTAGGATTGCATACCAGAATAAACAGAGCAGAAGAAGAGCAAACAGACAAGACAAATAGGACACAAATAGCAGATAACTCAGCACAAACACAGGCACGCTGCCACCACACGCAAGCATCACTGACAGTAAATCTGATCCTTGCAACACACAGTCTGCACTATGTGCTGAATAACATGGAATTGTAACCCTGATACTGTGCAATGCGTGCATGCCAGCACTGCTTCAGGGCAGTTTGATGTGCAGAAAAATAAATCAGATATTTTAAAAATAGAGGTCGTTTCCTTTGATCTGACTTGAGACATTCAGCTCCATGCAAAAGTCTGGACAAATCAAACTCATGCAGCAGACACACAAAATGTCTTCTTCTTCTTATCTTCTAATGTTTACGCCAACAGAAATACAAAAAGTATTTCTTATTTCCAAAGGTCAACACAGCTGTAATATCTATGTTACAGCTCCAGGCTTGGAGGGTATGACGATGATACTGTCACAGCTACAGCTGCAAGCGACATCCCACAGGTCAGCCGGGCACTCCCAGGCCTGACTCTGACGTAACACAGTTAATATAAGTGTGTAATGCAAAGTGACCACATCATAAGAGTTCTGCTCTGTGTCATAGTTTTTACAGCACACGTTGTTCTGATCAGGATTATTTTCAAATCTGTCCTTACATATTTTACACTACACTGATTAAAGTATACACCTATTCGGGAAAGCTGTGATGGCACAGATGCATGCTGGGAAATATAGTACTGGTACCTTCTAAACTTGCTGCCTGGTCCTCAAACAATTAGATCCTCAAAGAATTTTGCCTGAGAATTTGACTAAATCCCTGCAGACCTGCTGACGTCAACCATGCGACAGTTTTGTCTTATAGAGTTAAACAGCACAGCAGCATTTTATTTCATGTTGAGCGAGCAAAGCGAAAAATGGTGCTCAAAAGAGGAGAGAGAGAAGAGAGCAGGATGAGTACAACGACCCGCAAGGCACAAAAGATACAGTCTGAAACATTGTTACTACTGTTGTTATAATATGTGCTCTTACTGTAATATGAGTGTCTGTTCCACTGTAAAGTAACACAGACCGAGGATGAGGTGACGCACACAGTGGGTTTGTGGACACTTCTCCTTTGTTCCATGATTACAGACATCGTGGTGTGACCTTATATGACGTGTACGTGTCCCACAGCCTGGGATTGCTGTTGTCCTCCATGGTGCTGATTAATTTTATTTTGCACGTGTGATTTAGAGAGAGAGTGAGGTGCTGTGTGTGCTTCAGTACAACATGATGGTGAGGGTCTATCAGAGTTACGACTTCAGATTCATGTAGTGCCAACACTTTCATGTCAGAGTAACAAACGACAAGCTCTGTAGCTGCAATAAAACAAAGACTGGGAGGCTTTGTTTTGTATATTAAGCAAGAAAAATGAAGCATGTCTGTTTGGGTTGTGCTCGGCGTGTATGACACACTGTGTCTGTCTAATACTGATCGATTGGGAAAGGAGCGGAGTTCAGCAGGAAGTTCAGCTGTTACAGTTTTCAGGTTTTCACACTTTTTTCACTTTGTCTCTGTGGCTGACATGTGGACGATCAGAGCAGCAGCAGCACATACAGACGCTCTCTGTACGCAGACCAAAGCTGTGCACCTCTGTTGTAAACTTCTCACTCAGAATTCGTCAAACAGTCTTCTGCTGCACAGCCGAGGATTCTGACACTAGGTAAGAACACAGGCAGGATCTAAGCCCACAGAGCAGTCGTCCACATTGTCCAGTCTGACACATGATGATCTGCAAACTGTCCATGAAGACATCTCAAGAAGCTGGTCATGACACAATAATGGGAATCAATGATAGTTTAATAGTGTGTGCAGGAGCAGAAAAGTCCAATTTGGCTGTCCAATCAGAAACAAGAAAGGAAAGGAGGTTAGCGTGTCCTCGATCGTATTTAGAAACTCCCCCGCTCATCCTGGGAACACACTAAAGTTTACGGCCTTTAGGCCTGTGTTTGAATCGAGCCTGCAGCCGTGAGCAGCATGTCTTACTCCTCGTCTTTCTGTCCTGTCGCACTAAAGGCTGAAAAAAACAAATAGAAAACAGCGAAACATGAAGTTTACACATACCTCTGCACTGAAAACAAACCTGGCCTCAGATGATTTTTACACCATAAACACACTCACAAATATTTACAGCAGGTGAGAAACTTTCATTGTCAGTTGTGTGCACAGTTTTGTGTGCTGTGGATGAAATCATGTGTATTTGATCTTTGAACACTTTGGGTCCAGCTGCCATAAACTGAGCGAATCTGCAGCCTAACAGTGAAGTCACGCATACACATCCACACACAGCTCGGCCATTGTACACTGCAGTCAAAGCCATATTGTTGAAGGTAAATAGTTGTGTAATTTTATCTTTTTTAACCTGCAAACCAACATCAGGGATGTTTGGAAAGTTCAGCTCCGCATGTCCTCATCAGTTCATGAACTTGGCTATAACACAGACCTATCTCATCCTCCAGGTTTATTATTTAACTACCTTGTCAATATTTGAAAGGCAACATGGCTTAGGACAAACAAAGTCATAAACTGGCTTCCACTGGTAATAGATGAGCCCCCAAGAAAGGCTCTGGAATCCTTGACCTTTAGCAGGACCTCCACCGGGTAATGGTCGCTGACATCCAGCGCCTGAATAAAAAACACAGGAAGAACAGCCAGTGTCAACAAATGAACAGAGTTTGATCTGTTTCAGTAACAAAATCACAGCACACCGTGTTTAACACACTCTGTAGGTGTGTGTTTCTGTACAGTTCACACACACTGGTACAGACATGCAGAGCGTGGACTGTTACCTGCTCCTCCGTCAGTCCGTAATGCTCTTGAAAGTTAAACGGTTTGGCTGAAGCAGGCACGATGGCTCTGTGAAAGGTTTCCCCATTCACAACAATCCTGTTGGCACAAGCAGAGAGCAGCACACATTTACTCATGTCTCTTATTTCATTCACACGGTCACATTTAAGTCTGCTATAGTCTGCTTACATTTACATATTGCATATCAGCTTTTATCAAAGGAAACTTTGTTTCTTGAAAAGTTCCAGGGATCCTAAAATCTTGGGAACTCTCCTGAATCAAAGCTTTGTGCGTTTACCTGTCGTAGGGGCAGGATGTGGTCGATCGCACGGTGGTGTCAGCGTCGTCTGGGATGAGCCAAATAAGATTCGTGTCTGTGATTAGGCGCACATTCTTCCTGTTCTTCTTAGCGAGGTAGCCACAGCCCGCATTAAAGTCTCCAAGAAGCATCACATTCTGCCCATTACAGCACAGCGGTCACCATGTACACCTGTGGTATTGACTTCTTGTCTGTTTGATGAATGCCAAAATAGTCTTTACCTCAGTTTTCCACATGTTTCTCACATGCTGTAGAACATCATAGAGGGCATCGAGCTCCTTGGTGGTGTTGGAGGGCGTGGTGTGCTGAGGTATGAGAACAAACTCCTTTATAGCTGAGGATGGAAATGAGGGTTAGAGGGAGAATCCATCCAACAACACCAATATTTCCATTCTGTCACAGGGAAGCATCGGGGACCGACCTGTGCGGTCCGCTCTGAAGCGGACAACAAATGGCTCTCTGGAGAAAGCGTCGACGTCTCCTGGTTTATTATCAGGGTACTGATACTGGTCCATGACCCTCACCGTCTCCTTCCTGAACACATTCAGGTTCAGTGAAGCCAGACTCCGTCACTATACCTGCACTTAGATGTCCTGTGCACAGAGGTGTAGCTCACCTGTACACAAACACGTACTGCTCCTGGTATGTCTCAGACCTGCCCAGTCTCTCGCTGGCCACAGTCTCATATTTATACTTGGTGTCAAACCTGAGGGTGAAACAGCACAGATGGGACGGGGATGCAGTCACTGCATGTGTCAGTCGCTAAGTTTGAGCATTTAGAGTCCAAACCACTCACCTCCAAACTGATGCAATAACATGTGTCTGTGGGTGTCTGTGGGGGTGGGGGTTGGTCTGTGTGTGTGTGTGTGTGTGTGTGTGTGTGTGTGTGTGTGTGTGTGTGTGTGTGTGTGTGTGTGTGTGTGTGTAAGCAAATGAATAATCACTGTTTTAGGGAGTCGAGCAGAAGTGGTAAAGCTTTTCCTCTACTGTCTCTCACTTCCTGGAGCAAACACACATCACAGCGTGTGATGATCTGAAATGGAGACACAGCACAGCCATGAAAAGGTGAGTGGGAGTGGGACACACAGAGGAGCCACTCATTATTCGCCCCGCTGGTCACCTGCAATAAAATAAAAATGTCCTGCATCCCTAAAAATATTTGTTATATTTGTTCTTTTTGGTCCTTTTCCCAGACCACCGCGCAAATTAGAACGTGTTCATTCCGACTGATGTAGTAAGGAACGCGTTGGCATTGACTCTGCGCCACCTTGTGGTGCTAAATGATAATGCATGGAAGTGTCTTCATAGCCTTTGTTTGGTTGCTTTGGTTAATTTCACAATGTGGTGAACAAATTTTCAAACAGGAAACAAGTTTCTCTAAACAAATCATTTTTACTGATTCACTGAGTAATTCTGTCAGTTTGTTAGTGGCCCCACTAGCTACAGCCATGTAGTGACTATCGTCCACTAAAGAACCACGACACTGTCCCTCAGCTGTTTGAGACAAATACAAGAACACAAGCACTCTTACCCAGTCTTTCTTTTTACCTTACCCTGGCAAGAATCCCCATAACGTCACTCTTCTTCGACTTGGATTCACCAAAGTGTTGTGTGTTGAAGGCACAGATCCTAAAATCTGAACCAGCTTTAGTATCGGTCACATCCACGAGGACGGCAAGCAGCAGGAGGAGAGACAGACTCATGGCCAACAGCTGGAAGGAAGCACAGTCCCCATCGAGAAACATGATGAAACACATGAGCTGAGGGCTGCTACGGGACAAATTCAGCTTTGTTTGGTGTTTTAAAAAAACACTTTTGATGGAAGCTTTGATGTGAACATAACTGAGACGTGGACTAAAGAGGAGACAGACCACTGCATCTCTGATGGTGCAAAGAAGACGGGAGTTTGTTGCTGCCATCAAATCCAGAATATTTTCCTCTAATGGTGTTTCACCGTCTGTTTGATTTGGGAACAACATTTTTGGAGCTGGGGTTGTATAACTAAAAGGTTTTTAATTTGAATGATTTTAATTGATAAAAAGAAGTAAACAGCAAACCAGCACAAATCTAATGGCTGTTGTTGCTTGTGCATAAACATGAACTGTGATTATTCCTGTTTCTCGTGGTTTGACTCAGCAGTGAAACTTCCTGTTTCTTCCTGTTTCTTGTGAAATTTAAATTATTCACTTCTCCAATTCCTCCTGATGACCAACAATAGCTTTAGCATAAATCTTAGACATGAACCACATATTTGTTCTCCCCCTTATCTAAGGTCAGGTGACCTGGGAGGGGGGGTTCCACCCTGAACACGTCACCACCCTGTCACAGGGCCAATGCAGAGGCTCACATTTACCCGTTCTATGGGCAATTTACAGTCTCCAGTTAAGCTAAAGCCGCATGTCTTTGGACTGAGGGAGCCAGAGGGAACCCAGGAAGGCACAGCTAGAACACACAGCGACCTCGGTCAGATGATGGACTGCCACCCAGGGCCTTCTGCTGGTGAGGCAACAGTGCTAACCCTGGCACCACAGTGCTGCCCTGCATCATTATCTATTTAAAACCCACTAGCATAAAAAGGGTCAAACTGAGTTCAATCGTGTGTATGTATAAAACCGTCCACATGTAAACACTTGTTGCCCACAGAGATGATGTTTGCTCCGTGTCCTCTGTCTGTGTTTCTTAAATTTGTTACCATTTCAGCTCCTTAAAAATGTTCTCACATAAATAATTAATAGTGTGTTCATTAAAAAATGTCCACTCATATTTACTTTCAGACAAAATAACATAGCCAGTTAGCTTTCAGTCTGTTGGTCACGATGGTTTCACCCGAAACCCCTGCTGATGATGACCCACACATTCACACTTTGGCTCACGAGATGATGCACATGATCAGTAGTGGTTCCTCTTAAGGGACAAATCCACTCAGGTTCTTAGAGCTGAAGATAGAGCTGACACGTCTTCAGGAAACCAAACTAGTCCAGATCTGTCCAAGGTCCCCCCTCAGCCACAGATGTTTTGCATTAATGAGTGCAATCACATCTGTGGACTGATGAGTCCCTGACAGGAAGACCACGGTGTTCAGTTACTTCAGTCTGTCACTGCTCTTAGTGTCTTGCAGCGACTGTAACCACATCATTTCCTCAGGGCCTGGAGAACAATGTCCAGAAACCCAAACAGGAGAAATATGAAGGAAAACAAACAAACATAACAGTCCAGTCAGTATGAAACAGGACACACGGAAACAATCATGGAAAACCCACGGCACACATCTGAAACTAACGTGGAAAACAAGAAGCGAAACTCCAGAAAACAAGATGATAAAATCCTAAAATCAAACAGAAAACACGGAGCAGTGACCATCGCAGGAATGATCCTGACGTCATGGGAAACATGGAGAAATGACTCTAGTTCAGCTCTGTTAGCTCTAAAGCTGTTACACGTCTACTTTCAGCACAACACATGAAACTACAGCGTGTGTGTAGCAGGCAGAGGTGTGGACTCGAGTCACATGACTTGGACTCGAGTCAGACTCGAGTCATTAATTTTATGACTTTAGACTTGACTTGAAAAAATGTTCTAAGACTTGTGACTTGACTTGGACTTTTACACCAATGACTTGGGACTTGAATTGGACTTGAACCGGTTTACTTGAAAAGACTTGATATTTTACCCCAAATATAAAATTTAACATGCATATTATATAGAGATTGAAAATGTGACGTCATTCACGGGTAGAACCGCAAAGGATTCTGGGAACTCGTGGCAAGCGGTACTAGCGCACGCAGGCTTTCAATTGAAATCAGTCACACAGCGATAAAAAGAAACACAAAAATGTCAAGAAGCCGTTGTATTATTAACTGCAATAGCCGGTCGCATGACAGCCACGGGAAGCCGACGGGTAAAGAGATCGGTTGTTATCGGATTACGTCGTTGAAGAGAAATTGTTCAAACCATGTTTCCGAAGTAACAAAGAGGCGACTGGATTGCAGCCATTCAAAGATCAAATATAACGTCCCAGAACACTCCAGCTCACAGGTTAGTCTGCTCCAAGCATTTACACGAAGGTCAGTGTTTTTTAGTAGTTAATGCGTCATTTTCTTAACATAATTGGTGATATAGGTTACAAGCAAGTCTGGCGCTGAACAGAAATTGTGGCGCTATGCTCCTTTATTTATTGTGCATAAATAGTGAATTGTCCTGACACAATATTGCGTTTCGCTTCTGTTATTATGGTACATTGACAAAAACATATACTTTTATTCACAGGATAAAACAGGTTTTTTGTATCACTAATTGCCCAGTACGATTACAGCATACAATATTGTTGTCACTGCTACATTTCTGTGATGAACCAGAAATTATTTCCACTACTAATTAATTACCGTTGAGCTCAAAGGTTATATTAATAAACGGTTAACGAATGTGTATTTATGACGACAATTTGTGAGACTGGTAAACTTATGATACGTACGATGGTCTTTCGTTCTACACGGTGCATTTCAAGGTCCTGCACCCATCCGTCGGTAAACTGTACCTGGGCTTGTTGCAGTGACCGGAAGTTACTAAACTTCATGAGTGTATGCACTCACTCCAAGAACCGTATGATTATTAATATGCATATAAATAAAGAAGCTATTTTGTGCAAAGATGTCAACTGTAAGAATGCTGTGCATAAACATTTACTCTGCTCCATGTATGATGATATAGTGACTGCTCTGTATAAAAGTGGCACACTGCTTGATAAACAATATAAGCATAAGGAACCTAACATCAGACCTGGCTGGAAAGAACATGTATCCATGTACCATGATGAAGCTCGCATAGCTTATAAATGTTGGGCCATGGCTGGAAGACCTAAACAAGGCCCAGAATTTGAACAGAAAAAATGTGCGAATGCCAGATATAAGTACGCTGTTCGCTTTATAACTAAAAATGAGCAAATGCTAAGAGCAGATTCTTTGGCCAGGAAAATGCTGTGTAATAATACGGCAGATTTTTGGAAAGAGGTGAAAGCTCTTAATAACTGTAAACCATCTCTACCATCAACTGTTGAAGGTGTTTCTGGGGCAGATAACATTGCAGCATTATGGAGACAGCATTACAGTGCGTTGTTTAACTGTATAAAAAGTGAACCATATGAGGACAATCTTGACATGAGTAATGACACAATAAGTGTAAGGACACATGAAGTATATGAAGCCATTCATAGGTTATCTAATAATAAAGCTTCTGGTTTGGATCACATCACTGCAGAACATTTAAAACATGCTAGTGTAAGGCTAGCTCCTCTTTTAGCACTCTGTTTCACTGGGTTTATGATTCATGGCATATTACCAGACTCAATGCTGTGTATTTTACTGGTACCAGTTATGAAGGACAAAGCTGCAAAAGTGAGCTGCTTGGATAATTACAGGCCGATTGCACTAGCCAGTATTTTATCTGAGGTGTTAGAAAGAATCTTGTTTGATAGAGTTAGTGTGTTCATCTCTTCTCTGGATAATCAGTTTGGCTTCAAAGCACGGCACTGACATGTGCATATGTGCACTCAAGGAAGTAGTCAGTTTGTACAGGGCTAAAAATTCATCTGTCCTCATGTCTTTCATTGATGCCTCTAAGGCTTTTGATCGAGTGAACCACAGAAAACTTTTTGATAAAATGAAGAGACGGGGAGTTCCTCAATACATCGTGAGGATTCTCTCTTACTGGTACGCTCATCAGAACATGCAGGTTAAATGGGGAAGCAGTATTTCTGCCCCCTTTGGTGTCAGCAATGGTGTTAGACGGGGTGGGATTTTGTCTCCAATTTTATTTAATTTGTATGTTGATGATTTGTCCATACAACTGAGAGCCTGTAACACTGGGTGTATATTAGGTAAAGCACTGATAAATCATCTTATGTATGCAGATGACCTGGTTGTTTTTAGTCCAAGCAGTGCTGGGTTACAGGATCTTCTTAATGTCTGTACTGAATATGGTGTGCAATATGACATTGAGTACAATGCTGCTAAAAGTGCTGTTTTGATATGTAGAACCAAGCAGGATAAACAGCTAAATTTCCCTTTGTTTAAACTGGCACAAAAAACTCTTGAAGTTCATAAAAAGGTGAAATACCTCGGTCACTTTATTACTGAGCAAATGAATGATGATGATGACATATACAGACAACGGTGTAAGCTCTATGTGCAGGCAAATACTATTGCACGCAAATTCAGCTTTTGTTCACTTCCAGTTAAAGTGGCTTTGTTTAAAGCGTATTGCACACCGCTATATACTGCCCCCTTGTGGTCATCCTACAAACAATGTAGCATGCAGAAGCTGCATGTTGCATATAATGATGCGATGAGAATCCTTTGCAGGATACCTAGAAGTGGTAGTGCCAGCCAGATGTTTGTAGCTGTGGGTGTTTGGACTTTTAAAGCACTTTTAAGGAAGCTAATGTTCAATTTTAGAGAACGACTGGATGGTTCGAGTAACAGTATAATTTTAGCACTCACAGATCCGACAGTGAGTGGTTCCCGTTACTCATCCAGTCTCAGAAAGCACTGGTTAAAGTGTTTGTGTATTTATTGATTTATTTTAAGTAATTGTGTTTTATGTATATTATGGTTTTATGTTTTTACAAATGTTTTAGATACTTATTTATATACATATATATATTTAATGGTGTATACCTTGTGTTGGGGGGGGGGGGGAGTGTTGTGTGTGTGTGTTTTGTTTTTTTTTTTGTCTTGTTTTTATGGACATGAAGTCTGCCAATTAAGATTGAATTGAATTATAAAGATCCATTAGAGTGTTCATCATATCGTCCTATATCACTCTTAAATGTAGATTTAAAAATACTGTCAAAAACACTTGCTCTCAGGCTAGAGCAACATCTACCATTGTTAATTTCTCCAGATCAGACAGGTTTCGTGAAGGGTAGGCATGGTTTTTTCAACCTGCGCAGGTTTTTGAACATATTACACACCAAGTCAACTACAACCCCTGAAATTGCCTTATTACTCGATGCTGAGAAGGCATTTGACCGGGTGGAGTGGGATTATCTGTTTTATACTCTGCATAAATTTGGATTTGGCCCTAATTTCATTTCATGGATTCAGTTACTTTACTCCTCACCTATGGCACGTGTTAGAACAAATTCGTTATTCTCTTCTTATTTCCCACTTCTCCGTGGTACGAGACAAGGTTGTCCCTTATCCCCTCTTCTTTTTGCATTATCAATTGAACCACTGGCGATTAAACTGCGAGCTGACAGTTGCATTAAGGGCATCTTCAGAGGTGACCAGGAGCACATAATATCCTTATATGCTGACGACCTCCTGCTGTATATGTCAGAGCCTTTATGCTCTCTTCCCCGTGCTCTTGCCATTTTTGAATGTTTTGGTAATATTTCAGGTTACAAGTTAAATCTGCATAAAAGTGAACTTCTCTGTGTCAACTCTATAGCCAGAAAGATTTCATTTTCAGGTTTTCAATTTAGCGTTAAATCAGGGTATGTGACCTATCTGGGGGTTAAGGTTACCCACTCATACAAAGATCTTTATGAAAGAAACTTTGTCCCGCTGCTTAAAAATACTGAGACAGATCTTCAGAGGTGGAACAATTTACCACTGTCATTAATTGGCCGCGTCAATTCTATCAAAATGAACATACTTCCCAAGTTCCTTTACTTATTTCAATGTATCCCATGCTACTTACCCAATAAGTATTTTATAACACTGAATAAGCATATCTCTGCATTTATTTGGAATGGCAAAAGTCCACGAATTCGTAAAGATTTCATGCAGAGGACTAGGCCAATGGGTGGATTAGCCTTGCCAAACTTTCAGTCTTATTATTGGGCAGCAAATATTCGTAATATGCTGTACTGGATGAGTAATGTTACTACAGAGACTCCAGCTTGGCTCCAAATTGAGTCATCCAATTGTGGCAAAATTTGCCTATCAGCTTTGTTGAGTTCAGCTCTCCCATTAGAACTATACACCTATAAACGTAACCCTTTGTTGTATGACTCGCTCAGAATCTGGGTGCAATGTAGGAAAAGGTTGGGGTTACACTTAATGTCAATTAAAGCACCTATCTGCTCAAACCATATGTTCCCACCCTCCATGATGGACTCTGCCTTTAAAATATGGGAAAGTAATGGCCTTAGAAATATCAAAGACCTTTTTGTAGATGGGATTTTTGCCTCATTCACGCAGCTCCTGAAGCAGTTTAATGTTCCTCGGCAACATTTTTTCCGCTATTTACAAATTCGTCACTTTGTAACGAGTTGATTTCCTTCATTTCCGGAACTACCTGAGGAAACTTCTTTGGATAAAATTATTAATATAAACGTTCATAAGAGAGGGGCGATTAAAGAAATCTATGCTATACTATTAGATCTTCAATCTCCTTCTCTCTTCATCCTTAAAGCACAGTGGGAGAAAGACCTTGGGATGACTATAACAGATGAGCTCTGGCAATCTTTTCTCCAGAGGGTACACTCTTCTTCGATATGTGCCAGGCATGGGCTCCTTCAATTTAAGGTCCTACACCGATTACATATCTCCAAGGAAAAGTTAGCCAAGTTCTATCCAGGAGCTGACCCTCTGTGTAACAGATGTAAAGCAGAAACAGGTTCGCTCCTTCATACCTTTTGGACATGCCCCAATCTTCATACCTATTGGGTGTCTATATTTAACACTCTGTCAGAGATGTATAACGTTAAATATGAGCCTTCTGCTCTAACGGCTATCTTTGGGGTGATACCTCAAGACATCACTTTGCCAAAATGCTATTCGAATTCTATTGCCTTTGCTTCACTTATCGCAAGGCGCCTTATACTTTTAAGATGGAAGCAGGAAGCTCCTCCCACACATGAACAGTGGCTTGCGGAGCTCATGAGGTTTTTACATTTAGAAAAGATGAGATATACACTGGCAGGTTCAACCACCAAATTTCTTAGGGCATGGCAGCCATTCTTGATGTACATGGAAACATTTAAAATGACCACCTTATCATGACCAGATACCATATCTCTATATCGCTATCATAGCTAACTGTACGCTGAATGTCCCTTATACATTTTATTTTTCTATTTGTTTGTTGTTGTTTGTTTGTTTTTTTGTTGTTTTGTAGGGGTTTCTTTGGTTTGTTTGTTTGTTTTTTCCTTCTCTATTTCTGTTATCTTTTGGGGTATTGTAAATACTGAACAGCAAACTACTGTATGTTCAATGTTTTGTTGTTAACATGCTGCTGTGACTGAAAATAAAATTTATAAAAAAAAAAAAAAGATTGAATTGAATTGAATTGAATTGAATTGAAATAAATATGCTAAGATGAGATAGCTGACTTCATCTAACTAGCAAATGTTGTCCAGGCTACGTTGGTGATGCAGTTTTTTTTAAATGTGTATGATATTTTTGTCATGCGATTTTAAAGCTGGTCCTACAACCGCATCCAAGAATAACATGCAGCGTATCTCAGAACTGTCGGTGAAAATTATTCTTGGAGCTAAGTTTAATTGAGCTGCATTTTAAAGAGGTGCAATTTCACAATTTGTGTATATTTTCTAAGTTCACTATTTTGTCATGTGTTGAGAAAAACACAGATTTTAAAATTACATGGTCTAATATTTACATTTAGCATAACTGCAACATTATTTTTTCGTTTTTTTTTTTTAAAGACTCGAAAGGACTTGAAATTCAAAGTTTCAGACTTGTGACTTGACTCGGACTTTTACACCAGTGACTTGAGACTCGACTCTGACTTGCCTGACATTACTTGAGACTTGACTTGAGACTTGAGGATAAAGACTTGAGACTTACTTGAGACTTGCAAGACAATGACTTGGTCCCACCTCTGGTAGCAGGCTGTACCAGCTGCTGTAATGTGAGCTCCAGCTGTCAGGTCTTGAACCCAGACACACAGCTTAGTGTGTAGGAGAGTGCAGCTCTGTAGTCATAAACACACAGCAGCAGATTACAGGTCACACGCTCCACTGAGACGGCTTTTCCTTCGCTCGCTCCTTCTGTGGGTCGTCAAACTACAGCTTACCAGCTCTGGGACTTCTTGGAGTTGTAGGGTGTGTTCGCTTCTTACTCCTGTCTCTCGACTGAAACTCAAAGCTACCCCCGCCACTCTGTTTCCTGTAGGAGGGACTACAAGGAGGAAGCAGCAGGAGATCTGCTGCTGTGAAAAACTTTCTTCTGTTTGTCAGAGATCAAGTCTTTATCAGGAAAATCATTGCAGACATTAACATTTGAATACTTCAAAGTAAAAAACCACAAACCTGCCTGGTTACACATATATGACTTAAGTATTTACTGTGAGGAGGCAAACAGTCCACAGATGAACAGATCAGGTGTGGGAAGTTTAAGACAGCCTGCAGGTTAAAGACGTGTACACTGCTCCAAAACATTCAAAGAAGACTTGTTCATCAGAGCTTAGGACCGTGTCAGTTACACTTCAGAGATATTGATCTGGTCAGTTAGCAGAAAGGGCTGTTAAACTAACAGCAGGGGGCAACACTGAGGAACCTGAAACAGGAACAGCTTTACAGGTGGAGGCACCTGACGTGGTTCACTCCTCAGCGTTTCTAACTCGGATCAGTGTCCTGCTGGGAATCTGGGATGACACCTGGAGTCCAGCTGTGGAATAATCACACGGTGTCCTCCCACTCACAAGTCCGGATCTGTGAACTGTGTCTCACAGCCAGTGTCCAACACCTGGCACAAGCTACGCTGTGGCATACAAAGACACAGGTGAAACCAGCCATCACCTGAATGCAAGGAAGTGTCCACTCCCACCGCTGTCCAAACTTTCATACTAGATTTCATTTCTTTGTAATCTTCTTGCCAGTGATTCCAACAGGAAATCTAGAATCACCAGTTAGCCCCACCCACTAACAGATGTCTCTGGACCGTAGGAGGAAGCCAGCCAGGAAAACACGGGAGAACCTGCAGACTGTCCTCCTGTCTCCAGCGGACAGGTCGGCCTGGATGAAGCAGGGACACACCGGTGCCAAACAGATGGATGAAAACAAACGTTACGGACTCCAAACGTACTGCAAAAACTGTTTCTCACAGAAATGTCCCACGAGAAGCGCAACAGTGAGCACTGAACTACATACAGCAGTACAGCTGGTGCTATGGTGGGAGCTGCAGACGCTGAACCAGGACCTTCATTTGGTCTCCTTAAAAACAGAAACAGTAGCTCCACCTACTGGACATTATATCCCTAAGTTAACCAAAAATAAATAAATGGTAAATTTCCTGTATTTATATAGTGCTTTACTAGTCCCTAAGGACCCCAAAGCGCTTTACATATCCAGTCATCCACCCATTCACACACACATTCACACACTGGTGATGGCAAGCTACATTGTAGCCACAGCCACCCTGGGGCGCACTGACAGAGGTGAGGCTGCCGGACACTGGCGCCACCGGGCCCTCTGACCACCACCAGTAGGCAACGGGTGAACAGCGATGGCAGCAATAATGTGTTTGATTATCTTCTAATCCTGATTTGCCAACACGTTTAGCTGTCAGCTGTTCCCGATGCTTCAGCAGCTCGTCAATAAGAACACAGACGCAAGTTCATTTAAAGCTCTTTACCTGAAACGCAGCAACAAGTCAAACTGAGCTGAGAGCATGGACACGTCACAGGTCTGATCACTGCAGAGCACTCATCCTACTCAGCCGCTGTTCTTTAATGTTACAACTTTGTTCTTATTTTGGTTAAACTGGTGTTTACAGTACAGCTGCAGCTCCACGTGACTGTTACCTGTCAGAAGGTAACATCCACCTGTGTTCAGTATCAATGAATGTGGATACCTGTTCACGTCATTTGTGGGACAGCAGAGAGAAGACAGACGAGGCTTTCAGCATGTTACCTTTACAGTCCAAAGCGTGTTCAGTGTTTCCTCAGCTGTAAATTAACAGAATTAAAGGCTGAATACTTTGAGCCCCATGAAGGAGACCATCAGCTGTTAGTGTGGGACTGTATGCAGTTATAGAGGTTAGGATCTGTAACGATCCTCACACACACTGCTCACACTTCAGTATAACTCCTAACACCTGTGGTAAGATTAATGTGTCCAGTCTCAAGTGCAACTGGACACCACGTTAGAAAACCTCCCCCAGACTTGATGTGCGATTTCATGTTCAATGAAGACAAAGCCACGCTCTCATCACTTTTGTAATCAAAGCCATCTTTATTGATTATGTGGGCACAGAGAGCAGCCTCAGACTGCGTGCAGGGCCCTCCAGCGGGCCAGAGGGCCTCTGTTGGGGATGTATTTGACCCCACAGCCATCAGGAATCAGACGCTTCTCGGCCATCATGTCATCAAAGTCACAGGCGTTGAACTTGGTGAAGCCGTACTTCTTGGAAATGTGGATCTGAGGGCGAGAGCACAGACATGGGTTCAGCCTTTCAGTACACTTACTTACACTAAGTCCCTGATGAAGACACATTTTGTCTCAGTGGTCCCTTAAAGCACTCAGCACCTCCCAGCTGAGGACATACACAACCAAAGAGTCAGTGTCTGCAGCCTTTGCACACCAGAACCGCACCACAGCGAGACCGGTCGGCTTAATAAGCTGCAGAGGACTCACGTCACTTTACATTTATTACAGCAGAAGCTTTGGGAGCGTTTACCTTCTGACGACCAGGGAACTTGAACTTGGCTCTGCGCAGAGCCTCCACCACGTGCTCCTTGTTTTGGGCCTTGGTACGCACGGACATGATCACCTGACCGATGTGCACGCGGGCCACGGTGCCCTGGGGTTTACCAAAAGCACCACGCATTCCAGTCTGGAGCCTGCCCGACACAAAACAAGAGGATTACAGGATGAGCCAGACTGCGCTCAGTGCAGCAGGGCTACGGGTCAGTCAGCCTCTCACCTGTCAGCTCCAGCACAGGACAACATTTTGTTGATGCGGATGACGTGGAAGGGGTGCAGACGCATGCGGATGTGGAAACCGTCCTTACCGCAGGTCTTCACCATGTACTTGTTAGCACAGATACGGGCAGCTTCCAGAGCTACAGGGGTTGAAGCACAACATGCATGAAGTTATAGGCACCGCTGTTTGTGTTTGCCAACAACCCTGACTGACTGCAGCATTAACACGAGCCAGACAAACTGAGGAGGAGGGGCTTACTGAGGTCATCACACGAGTGAGAGCTGTGCTCTGACGTCTCTCTGAACCCAGGACTCGAACGCAGTCAAGACAAACTTTACTGTTCTAACCTGGAACCTTTACTTTCCCCTAAGACCCAACACTGCAGCTACCAGGCTCAGTGCATCCTCTAACAGTAACGTACTCATGCAGGCAGCAGTGCATGCTTCCTTACTGAGTAACGTGCTCAGGGTGTGGCTGAGCAGCCTTCCTCCTGTTACCCACTGTGATACAGCAGACCCTCCACAGACGAGTCACACGTTAGCACCAAGTCTATCTGCCTGATGCACTGAACCTGTGACGAGCCCAGTTTAACGTTCCTGGTGCCAGTAAGCAGCTGTGGCCCAGTTTAACTGGCTCCTTCCTCATATACACGAGTCTTTATGGAGCAGCTTTAAAGCTCGCAGAGAGTGTGTGTGCTGTATACTAGGATAGTTTTTATATTTAATATACAAGCTGTTACATTAGGTTACAAACATCTCACAGCTATACAATAGTTTCCCACAGTAGTAATCAGTACCCCCCCCCCGAACAAACACTGGGAACAGCCAGTGATCTAAACTGGAAAACGAGACTGGCTCATTCAGCTATAACACCTCTAACAAAACGTTTAAAGCAACCTGGTCTTTTAACCACAGAGGCCATCGTCTCACTGTCTTTATCAGTAAACTGCACTCACGGGCCAAAGTGTGCTCCTACAAAGAAGCACACACGTTACCAACAGGTGTGTTAGTCGTGGCTCCTGGTCTCCTCACCTTCTGATGACAGCTGCTCGTACTCATCAGAGACCATGTGGCCGCACAGGGGGAACTCATCCACCTTGGCCTTCTTCCTGCCCAGGTCAAAGATCCTGATCTTGGGGTCTGATGAGAACAGAAGAGGAAGGATAAGAACACTGAAACTCACGTCTGCATCAGCGAGACCAACTCATGGGCTTTTCCATCAGCGCCTACTCGGATCGACTGGAGTCACCTGACGCAGCTGTCGTCATAGCAACACGTCCCGAATAAACATGTGACACGAACACTCCAACAAAGGTGGATGTGGAGAACATACCTGCTGCTCGGCCTGTGGCACGTCGTCAGACTCGGGGAACGAGACGCTCTCGTGATGCTACTGCCCAGCCAATCGGCGGCCTGCAGTCTGATGACATCACATTTTACTGCCTGCTCGGATCGTTTGAAACCCGGGCCAAGCAGGTACGATAAAGGTACCTTTATAGTACCTGGTACTACTATGACCTAATGGAAAAACGCGCTGAGCCGATCTGAGTAGGTACCAATGGAAAAGCAGCTTTAAAAATGAAACAATGATGACCAACTAATTAATTGTGAGCCACACAGCAGCAGCATTTTGTCTCAGTGGTCCCTTAAAGCACTCAGCACCTCCCAGCTGAGGACATACACAACCAAAGAGTCAGTGTCTGCAGCCTTTGCACACCAGAACCGCACCACAGCGAGACCGGTCGGCTTAATAAGCTGCAGGAGTCACAGCAGCCCACTGTGACAGTTCGGTCCAGAGGGGTGACCGTGATGTCACCTGAACATGGTCCCACTGAAGTGTTACAGACTGAAACAGGAAACATGGAGAACGTACCAGGCACACCCCTGCAGAAGCGGGACTTGGGGTACGGCTTGTTCTTGCAGTACCTGTAGCTGTGAGAGGAAACACACGTCACCAACACTGAATCTTAGTGTAAGAGGTGGACAATCTAACAACCCTTCAGCCAGCACGCTGGACCACATCAATCACATGCTGGCTACGCAGCTGTAACACCATCTGATTGACTGTAATCACAGAGTTTATGATGTCAGAGCAGGAAAGATGAGACAAAAACTAAAAAAGCCAGAGTCTGTTCAGACACACATTTATCCTGTGATGTCTGACCTGTCAGGGACTGTGAGACCGCTGTAACCAAGTATTCTTCATAAAACGACAATTATCCCTTTTATCTGATTGTTCATCAGCGAAACCTGCTTGAAGCATAGCAACAACGTGTGTCTGACCCCAACCACGTCTATTTAAAACTAACAGCTAAATATAAAAGTGTCTTCTCCCAGCGGGTGTTTTAAAGCAGGACAAACAGGAGAACATACGGCCGCCTATCCTTGAGTCAGTAACACAAACTGATTCACACCGATCAGGACATTTCCTGTTTTACAGACGTTAAATCAAAACCAACAATTTATTTATAAAAGAAACCGCGCAGTGAGGACTCTCACAGTCAGGTGACCTTCGTGGGCTTATAACAGGGTCAGAATATTTGGTGACGGAATTATTTTATACCACAATAAACTGTGACTCGGAGCTTTTAAGTCTCTTCACGGCTTCAAACAGACTCTGGCTGGGGCTGAAAGTAGTAGCATTTAGCTTGTACTGTTATCGCACCGTGCTAGCGTGCCCCGTGAACGGACTGCTTTACGGCGCTCGTTGTGAACACAACATTTAAATGGACTTCACAGTGTAGGACGACAGAAACGCCGGGTTTTATAGCACATATTATTATTTTTATTCTTATTCCTCAGGCCTGGGGCAGGCCAGCACCGTGCACATGGCGCCGAGCAGGAGCCGCTGCCATTTTCCTCTGAAACACTCGCTCGGCCCTTCGCTCAAACGGGGTCAGAAAATGACTTACCAGCGGGCTGGTCGGCGGCCCATGGTTGCAATCTGGAAATTAACGAATAAAAACAAGTTACTAAACTTAATCTGGACAAAGATAAGTCAAAAAACAGCTTTAAATTAACCGGTATGATGGAGAGCCGAAGAAAACGCGACCTCACCACGCACTCACCTAATGGAGGAAAGGAAGAAGACGTCACTTCCGCTTTGTCATATGGACAGAATGGTTCACGAGGGAAATTTTTATATTCATGTACGCGTTATTTTTGCTTCAGCGTAGTTTTATTACAACAATAAATGATTACTATATGGATTTTATTTAAAAACACAGTTGTAAAAATTCATTTAAGGGCTCTTAACGAACACCAAGTGAATGCTGGGAAGTGTAGTTGTATGCAACGTCAATGAGGCGGGTTAGCTACATTTAATTCAAACATAATTTTATTTAGTAGAACATACTGTAAATCTTCTCTGAGCCCAGACTCATTTAAAATGGAATCAGAGAAGATTTACAGGCCAGGAATACATTACATTAGGATTAAACAAGAAATCTATCTGTGCTCAGAGAAAATATAATATTTGTAGAATCACAGCCTATTGTCTGACTTGGTATCAGTGTGGTCCTCTTCCAAAAGTCTAGCAGCTGATCTCAGTTCACAGACATTTGCTGACTTTTGTTAGAAGAAGAGGAGGCGCTACACAGTAGCAAACTTTTTCTCAAATGTTGTTGCCATCAAATTCAAAATACAGGGCAAAAGTCTCAAGGAAGTCTGACAGTGTTACTCTGCTACTCTTAGTATTTAAACTGTCTTTGAATAAGCTGGCTGGGAAACACAAGGCCCGGCCCTGGAGAACTGGGAAGCACACAGATCAGGTTTCTGGAGACCTGGCAGAAACAGAATTCATACTGTCTGAGGCTGGCACAGAAACGAAATTAGCAAAGGCTCCGTGGCAACCTGGGGCAGCCTCCAGCTGGGGCGGCTGTTGGAGCACCACTGGAGCAGCCTCTGGATCCGTGACAGCCTGAGGTGGCCTCTGGGGCAGCCACTGCATCCAGGGCAGGCTGTGGCACCCTCCAGTGTGTCAACACAGACAACCACTGGCACTCACATTCACACGCATTCTTTCCAGTGTCAGTAACTACAGCTTACAACTTTTTCACTTACTTTTCTGCCACTGAACAAATGTTTTCTTGCAATTCACAAGTTAAAAATTTTCAGTTAATATCTCAAACTTATTCAGAAGTAAATCTAAATGTAAACACAGCCAGTGAGTAGGTCACAGACTTACCTACAGAGTGGAATAACTGTTTTCATTTCCAGTGAAGCTGTGCAACATCACATCCGCCGCACTAACAAAACTAGACAGATTATCTATTTACATGTATCAGCAGTGAAAAGGCGTGCACATCCTTTACCTGCAACAATAATTCTGTTAGCTCAGTGTGTAGTGAAAATCAGCACGTTCCAAGGCCATTCCGCCGGTTGGCCAATAGGGGGCGCTATCATACCATATGTCTCGAGTCTCCTTCACTGTACCCTTCTTTGGCTAATTCCTAAAAGGAACAATGAGCTCATATCTGAAGTTTTGTTAATAGAGAACAAATGTTCTGTTGCTAAAGCATGTGAGGAATCCGAGCTTTTGTCTTACTCCAACATAACTCGACATAACAAGGAGTGTTCAGCAGTGCAGGACCAGCTGAAGGTTGGTCATGCTTGGGTCTGGCTCGTACAGGCTAGTACAGGCATTATCACATGCCTGTGAGATTCCTGACTCATCATGTGCACACGGCGTTTGTTAAAGTTTTATCCTTTTGCAAGTAGATGTATTTAGGAAGTGGCAAAACACTGCCACTCCCTTGTGACTCTTTCAAAAACGCCCATGAACTCTTTCTGATATCCCCCTATAGCCTCGTGTGAAGGTCAGCTATGAGTTCTCTATCTTGTATGTTGATTCTGTTTTGTCTGAATTTGCTCCTGACTCTGGCGGAGCTAAAGGCCAGTGATGACGGCGGGACGATGGAAAAGGAGCAAGGACCAAAAATGGTGCTACAGTATGTGCCCGTTCTGGTGACAAATGACACACACACACACACACACACACACACACACACACACACACACACACACACACACACACACACACACACACACACACTGTAACAGAAATAGACCAGTCGTTTTCAGGCTTTAAGGCATCCCAGGTTGCAAAATAAAAAAGGTGCTTCTGTTTTAGTACAAGTACTGATACAACTGATGGTCCTGTTCTAAGACGACTCTTTGTATTACCCACAGATGATGTTTGTGAGTTAAACAGGCTGTTCATATGCCAGCATCGGCCTTCGCTCCCATTAGTATCTGAAAGTCTGATTTCTCATAGATGCTAATTTGAAAGTGCTAGCTGATATCCTTTCTATCTCATTAGCATGTTAGTGAGACTTTTCTTTCTAACATGCTAGCAGGCTTATCAAAAACATGTTTTGCATCAAAGCTGGCCAACAAGGAGGTTAATAAGAGGAAGCATTAGCTGCCATGATCAATCACAGTAGCTTGCTTACTTGCTAATGCTAACTCTGTGTACACACAATGCACAGAAACCACAGCCAGCAGCAGGTTGCCTTCCATGCTGGTCAATCATCAGTTTGCACATATGTGCTAACAATCAGAAACAAAGCTCCTGGCCTCTCACACTGAGGCGTAGTTTCCAACGAGATGCAAAGCAAATGATGCTTCCAGTGACAATAGCCAACTGTGTGCACAGATTTAATTTAAAGAGTGGACACACATGTGTGAGAAACTTTTGGAAAGTTATTAATGAAACCTACTGTTGTTCTGCTATGGATAGCTGTGGGTCATCTATGAATTAGAAGGTCGGTAAACTGATCCCCAACATGACCAATATCTCCCCGTGGGTGTGAGTGTGAACGTTAGATAAACTGCCTCACCGTGGATTGAGGTGTTGAGGCTTGTAGTAAAACGTGCTACATAAATATTAGTCCATTTACCATGATGAACAGAGAAAATATCTAGAGATCCTTTTTCTTCTTTTTGGAGCAGGCTGTAGGCATGATCATTTCTGCTATAATTTTTGCTCTGGCTTCATTTTTCAAAAGTTGCCACTTTGTCACCTCATGAAGTGTCTCAAGACTAAAGCCAGTGCAACGTACCACTGATGGCACCACTGCATACTTGCTTCAAAGCATCAGATGTTATTCAAATATCTCAACAAGAGGAACTAACTCAGACATTTAACTAAATTCATTGGCTGAATCTGGGTCATTTTAGGAATTACTGCTGTTCTGATAGGTTCAGAAGTCTGTGAAGCCTTTGACCACTAACTGACCAACCAAGTTACCAGTAAACTAATCTTATTATTCCAGATATTATTCCGACTCCTTCGGAGACGATTGTGCCATATGATTAAAAACGCACAAATGTTTAAAAGTTGACTTTGTACCTCAGCTAAGGGACGTGTTAAACCTTACTTTCAGAGTAATTCTACCCCCGTCTGCGGTTGTGGAATTCCCCGTTGATTCTAAATCAGGATTCCTTGAGTGCTGTGTGTTTCTTCTATAATGTCTCTGCTTGCAAACTGCAAATCAATTTTCTGAATTCAACAGTCCTCATGGTTCCTTCGATATGCTAAAGATGCCACAATCACCACAAGGGACATTGCAAGTCGCAGCTTGCACACTGCAAACTGAACTTCAGATGCAAACCAACATGATGCCACAGCTCGTCCTTTATATTCTGTCTATGAATTCTGTTTTCATGCTGTTTCCCGCCTCATATCTTCAGACACAAGAGTCAGATCATTCTCTCTGTCTACTCCTCCAAAGGTAAAAAGCTTAAAGTCTGAAGAAATACAGTGAATTATTAGTGTGTTTGTATTAGAATACATAAGGAGGACTGTGCAACAAGCAGAAGACGGCAACAATCATGTTGTCAAAACAATTGCTTTTTCTGTGGTTTCGTGGCTACATGCTGCTCTCTTGGCAACCCAAATAAAGAAATACACTATCGAGTTGTTCATTCTGCCAACCACACCCTCGCACACTGACACAGTTATGTTTCCATCACTACAGAAAATACTGAACGACTTCTTCTTTTATAAAAACCGACCCTGGCCCTGACTCCCACATGCTTCACTCTAACACTCCACTAGGTGTTTGTCTATAAAAGGGATTTTAGCGCCCACAGTGTGACTGTGTAAAAATAAAGTATGTCCCCACAACATGCCCAATACAAATATACACACACACACACACAAAATTACACACTGATCGGTGTGGCTGCTGTAGGGTGTGGTAGGTGACACACTGTGTGCTGATGTTAAAACGGAAATGTGCTGGGAGGTGTATCTGTTAGAGTGTGCTGCCTAGAGCTCAGGGCCATCTATGCTCTTCATCAGTCTGAACACTCCGTGGCCAAAGAAGAAATCCCACTGAGAATAAGCTCTATGTGTTTGTATTTATACGATTATGTCAAAATGAATGTGATGCCTTGTTTCACAGCAACATGTTACTCCAAGGATCCAGGAACCATGATGGTGTATAATGGTAACAGTTACTATTAGAGAGACATATGTCTGTGAAGGTTCTCAGTCATCCAGGTCATCATACTGGACTTCTTTAAGTTGCTTGAAGACGTTTCACCCCTCATCTGAGAAGCTTCTTCAGGATGCATCTAAGGATAAAGGACACTCTTTCGAGGATGCCAACGTTTACATTTTGGACAGAGGACAGATGGTTTGAAAGAGGAGTAAAAGAAGCCATCTATGTCCACTGTGAGCGACCATCTTTGAACAGATGCGGTGGTTTACGACACCAACTGTCTGCCATCTATAATCCAGTTTTGAGTTCCCTCCCCAGACGCCTTAACGCCCACTCACATCCTGGGCCATTTGACCTCAGGAAATGGCATGATAAGGTGGGGCCAGGTTTGACAATGAGCTCACCCGAAACTCTGGCTGATTGGGACCCACACCCGTTTTCATACCTTGGCTCAGATGATTAGATGATCATCAGGGGGTCCTTTTGTCCCTCTTTTGGGGGGAAACTCCCACTGGGTTTAAATCTGGGACTATCTGCCATTTGACCTTAGAACTGAAGAAGCTTCTCGGATGAGAGGTGAAACGTCTTCAAGCAACTTAAAGAAGTCCAGACGCTTTTCTTTGCAAGCTCCTTTGATTAGAGAGACATCAGAATGAGAGGTGGGCGGGTCACCTTTCAGCTGTCAGTCAGTGAGCTGTGGTCCACTCAGTGTCGTCACATAAAATCTGAAACCTTCACCGTTATCAGAAGGCTGAGGAAAGCTGGCTGCTGCCACGTGAGCAGCAGCTGCACTGTGACATGTGTCGATTAACACAAATGAGTAAAGCATGCAGGCTTCTGAATGCTTTCGGATGAGAGGTGAAACGTCTTCAAGCAACTTAAAGAAGTCCAGACGCTTTTCTTTGAAAGCTCCTTTGACCATGCAGGCTTCTCCATGCAGCAGCAAGTGTTCTCAGGTTCAGTGCTTGTTTGCATGTCAGTCATATTCTGGTACAAACAGTTCCTAGTTACCACACAGCAGTCACAGGACCCACATAGCCTTTGGGACAAGAATCAAGTCCGTGTCGTCAGTTTGATCATGAGAACAGTAAAGGTTCAGTGTGAGTTAAAGTTCAGCCAGTTGCTCAGTTTGCTGAGTCTCGACACCACCTTTGATCACTTTGTTCAGATGTTTAAGCTCAGACAAAGAATAAGGATTAATACTGACTCCTCAGCAGGTTGCCTCGATGATGCACTGCCCAGTTTCACATTAGCGTCTGTGGGCTCGTCCTTTCTGCTCGCCCCTCTGCATTCATCCAGGGGCAGAGCTGGTTATGACGTGGTTATACTGTCTCACTCAGTTCCTGACTTTCTGGGATTTGTTAAGTTCAAACCTTTCAGCTCTCAGGTCAACACTCAGACCTCGAGGTAAGATAAACGCCCAACATTTATCTTTGAGACACTACATGTAGTACATTACTATTTTGGACCATTTGCTAATAAAACCACACAGATAGATAAACCTCCGGGTTGGCTGGGATTTTCCAGTGTGGATGTGAAAGTGTGTGGTTTCTGATAACACATCAGGGTATTTACCCACTTAGTTTGCAGGGTCCCTCACTACACAACTGGATTTGAAAAACTGTAAGAATGCAAAAATGTTAAATGTGAGGCTTCATAACGGCGCGGTGGTGGTTAGCACTGTTGCCTGATCCAAGAAGGTCCTGGGTTTGAATCCACCATCTGGTCGAGCTTGCGAGTGGGGTCAGGTTCATTAGTGATTCTAAATTAGGCGTGATTGTGAACTGTTTTTTCTCTGTGTGTTTGCCCTGTAACAAACTGGTGACCTGTTCAGGGTGTACAGTTCCCATTGCCCTGTGGCAGCTGGGATAGCCCCCCACAGCCTCTTCATTTACTACTGCGAATGCAGGTAGTTTACCCCACACATCAGCATCACATGGTCCCCAGAGGAAAGGTTGGCACACAGCGCTCTCAACAGTGGGGATTTCTGCTGATTGTGCATTTGATGCCCACATGTTGTTGACTGGGAAGTGAAAACAAAGTGTTGCTACAGAGACTGGGAGCAAGAAAAACAGAAACAAATGAATCTGACTCACTCCTGCTTGCTCATCTTCCTCATCACTTGTTTGTTCTTCATGTTTGTCCATTGGTGGCCTCACATATCAGCCAGCATCACAGGGAAAAGCAGGCTGAGAGAGTAACTGCGCCGTCCTCTGTCACACATATTTAGCAACGTTTCCAAGTAAAGGCTGATCATATTGCAGTCACATCTCCTGAATTCTGTTGAGACATATCCACCCCTACTGACACTTTCATTCTGCTACGCATTCATGTGTCGTTACAGCAAAGGCACCAAAATTATTTGGCTCAATCTGAAAATAAAAGTAAACTCAGTAAACAGAAGTAAAGCGTATGTTATAAATCTAATACAGACTGATAGAGAGGCTCTTTTCTACATGGCTTGGGGAGGACGCTGAACCTCGGCTGTTTATGTTAAACTCTGTTGTGTGTGTGTGTGTATTTGTGTGTGTGTGTGGGTGAATGAGAAACACATTGTAAAGCACTTTCTAGAAACGCAGAGGTTAAAAGGTTCTGTCTGAGTGCATACCATGTACTGCATGTGTGCCTCTCTCTCCCTGCTGGTCGTGTCTCTGCAGGTCTGTGTGTCAGGCTCAGCTGCTTCAGTAATGAGATCATATGATGTCATGCTGTTCACGAAGGAGCAGCCTCCTGATTGGTCTGCTTGAATCCTGAACCCCAAATGTAGGTTACAGAGAGCCTCCCAGGAAACACACCTACCACAGCGCCGTTAGTCTGAAGCTTTTAGTCTGGTTTCTTTAGTTAGTCAGCAAACATCATTTTAGCATAGCCACTGTAGTAACATACACACAGTGTACAGTCTGAACAGCTGCAGACATGATCTTAGTTAAAGATCACTCTCCAACAAAGCTCAGCGTCTTTGATTTTTAATAACAGTGTAGTTATAATTGTCATCTCTGTTTGTCTGTCGCTAGCATACCTTCCATTCAATCATTTTTTTAGCCATAACATATTAACGTTACACCTTCCAGTATCCTCGTGCTTTTACTCCAACACCTTGTCCTTTAAACACTAAAGTACAGCTCATCGTTTGCACAGAGTGGATCACACTGTAGCACAGACTGCATCTGCCCTGATGGTGAGTTTGAGACTAAAGAGGAGTTGGATACGCTCGCAGGTTAAAGTGCATGAAAACCATGTTTAGTTACCACCTTTATGATTACAGCAGGAAGCTCATTTCTTTTAAAGTTCACTCTGAAACTTGGAGTAAGAATTGTTTCAATAAGCTGTAACAGCTTTCTGCAAGCCTTCACCTCTGCTCACTCACTGCACTTTAGAACCATGTTTGTGATTTTGGGAACTTTGGACCATTTAAATGGAAGAATTTGACAATCTGACAGCACGCCAGTGGTGGGTGACAGTCCAGTATTTTATTACTCAGTCAGTCAGTAAATGGCCTGCATTTGTATAGCGCTTTTCTAGTCCATAGGACCCCAAAGCGCTTTACACTACATTCAGTCATTCACCCATTCACACACACATTCACACACTGGCGATAGCAAGCTACATTGTAGCCACAGCTGCCCTGGGGCGCACTGACAGAGGTGAGGCTGCCGGACACAGGCGCCACCGGGCCCTCTGACCACCACCAGTAGGCAAACACGGGGTTAGTATCTTGGCATGTAGATGGGATCGAACCGCCGACCTTCTGATTAGTGGCTGACCTGCTCTGCCACCTGAGCTACAGCCACCCAGCAAAGGTGATATAATACCCTTAGAGGTGCACAGCACTCAGAGAACCCTGCACTTCGATCTGTGGAAGGATGCTGCAGAAGTAGAAGTTGCAGGGAGGAATAGATTTCTAAGTTCTTAGTTTGAGGCTCAGCAGATTCCTGAGAATTTTAAATGGAACTTGACTGATACTGTGTGCAGGTATGTAATGTGATGAAACCTGATATGTTTGGGCTGGATGGGTTTTGTGCTTTGAATTATACAGTGAATGTGTCATTTTGTCTCTCTGTGCAGGCCAGGGCCTATGATATGCCACAGCTTAAAGGCAGCAGAGTTGCAGAGGCTGGAGTGACCACTGGCTATCTACTTGCAGGGTGGTGGGTCTCAGAGGACAACTGCTAACCCTGTTGAAGTCATCGTGTGGAGTGCTACTGGTGTTGTGGCATAGCTGGCTCTGGCCTTGGGACTGTGTGTTTTTACTTGATTCGCATATGGGACACTGGACTGTTTTATCTTTTATCTTTGGATAATTGTGTCAATAAATTATCTTTTAGAAGTTTATTGACTGTCATCTTTTTGCCCTGCTGAGACGGTTGGTCAGACCTAGAATCTTTTGTGTGTGTTACAATCTGCTCACATTCACACTGAGTGATGAGATAACAAACACTTGGCGTAAACCACGAGTGTGGGGCACAGTGGCTAACCAATCAACCTGCAGCCCAGCACTGCCATCATGGTCACATGGTTAGAAGATAACCAAAGACAGGCAGCAACTAAAAGCAATGCTTCACCCTCTGCTCCTCTCTTTACCTTTACATCCTGTATCACGTCCATTAAAGAGCACATACAGTCACACCCATACACACAGGGAATGCATCTTTGTCAAATACTTTAGGCCCTGCTCTCCATCACCATGTGTTTCATTTAACATGAGCTTCCAGCGAATCCTCGATGCAGGTCAGGGCCTATATTGCGACATACGCTCATGCAGTGGAGCTGAAATGATGACTGTCAGACTCACACGGTGAATGAGTCACGCAGGTGTGATGTGATCCTGTACCTGTGATGTAATGCACGTTACTCACACCACCTGGGTGACCCACATTTACTCACAAGTGACTGAGAAGTCCTAGAGCCAGCAGGGTTCATGATGAAACATCATTCTGTCTGTAGCTGAGGTGTGTGTGTGTGTGTTTATGGGGGACAGCACATGTGTAGATGCTGCATACATGACAAGAGAAATGTTCCAGATTTAATCCCAGAGAGGGAAAAAGGGGGCAGATAACACTAAGGAGGGAGGCTGAGAGGTGGATCAGTCATTCATAGCTGCTCCACAGCCACATTCCTCCCCCCTTATATGGACAAAACTACTGGACCCCATCTCTTCATCTCTGTGTTGAATACAGAAATGCAGAATCCACACAGGGTCGGCACGTTTTTACCCCGTGATCAAATGTAAGACCTGTGATTTCTAATGGACGATCGTCTATACTGTTTCCCCTTTGGAACAAAAACAGCACTGTTTGCACCCTGGCTGAATGCAGTGCTATCCACAGTACATCTCTCTGCATCGTTGCAAACCTCTGTTTGTTTGCTTTGCTCCTTTCCTCACTGGCCTGGTCGCCGCCGCTCACCAGAATCTCTCTGTTTAGATGAGTTTGAGAGTAGAAGACCCAAGAGAGGCGCGCTGGTCCTCAGGGAATCCAACAGTGCTGTGTGCTCGGGCCGACAGCCAGAAACATGGAAAAAAATAAGCAGAGTAGAAACACAATGGGGAGGGCTGTGTGCTGGAAGCTGGGGGGGGGTTAAAATCACAGGCAGGCTAAACGAGACAGAGAGGAGGCTAACATAGACGGGGGAGAGAGGAAGGGAGAGCTTACCTTAAAAGGCTGTGTCGACGGAGAACGTGTGTGTGTGTCTGTGTGTGCGTGTGTGTGTCTGCATGTGTGTGTGTGTGTGTGTTTTAGCTACTAGTAATAGAGTCTTGTACTCTAATTCATTCAGCTAAGCCACGCCTCCATTTAAAGAGTATAAATCTGCATAGATAGCACTCTATCCACCTGGAATGCGCACACACACACACACACACACACACACACACACACACACACACACACACACACACACGTCTCTGAGGACAGAGACTCCACAGACAGCTTTGGTACTTTTACTGTAACTCACTTGTGCAAATTGTGCGTGTCCTGATTACATCACACACACACACACACACACACACACACACACACACACACACACACACACACACACACACACACACTCATCCTCCCTGAGCCCCATCCAGTCATTTCCCAACAGGAACTGAAGATCTGGGAATAAGTCCAGAGTTCTCTCACGTTCTCTCTCAGCGCTGCTCTCTCCTCCAATCTGAGGGATTTTCTTAATATGGCCAGAAAGGGAGTGAAAGGAGGCCGAGCGAGAGCTCGAGGGTGGAAAGCAGTTCAAATGTCCGTGTTCCAGCTGTCGTCATGGCCAAACTAGACCCGTGTTAAACTGTTGTAGTGTACACGGCTGAGTTCACCAGAAACACACTAAGACTCTTAAGGTCAGAGTGATTAACTTTGAGAACCAACCTGAAGCGACTGCATTTATTCTGATGAGGTCACATCACACATGTAACTGCAGACTTTAAACAGGACCAGTGGCACTGTCTTTCTACAGCGCAGGGATGGCTGTTTGTCTTTTCTGTGGCACGCAGCCTCAGCAACAGCTCGTTGATAGTTTTTGTTTTTGTGATGTTTCTTCAATCCAGCGTGAACGATGAATGAAAATAGCACGTTCTTAATATTTGTGACAAATTTCATATAAAAATATTTGTAAAGTATTTTTCTGAAATATAACTATTTGTCTCTCAGAAATTGTCCCGAGTCGTCCTGTGTAGTGTGACATTTTTCATTTGTGTGTCCAAACAGAAAATATGGGACTTTTCAGATTTTAAGCAGCCAGTACTCTGACTTTTGTAAAGCTTCCTGTTGCCCACAGGCTGAATACTGTTTAAGTTCGTCCACTGCAGCCACCAGTGAGGGTGAAGTGTACAGGTAACCTTTTCACAGCAACCCACCCACGTTCTCATAACACAGTCCAGCCTCACAGTGTGAAGACTCAAAATAACCAGCCTCAGTATGGAAGTATAAACATAACAAATCAAATTAAATGTCCCATTTGAACTTTGTGAAACATAAAGTGGATTAATTATGTAAGAAGCAGAAGAAGAACACCTGGATCCACAGGCACCTAACCCCAGCACAGATGAGGGAACAGTGACCGACAAGTTGTAGCATATGTGAAGCTGTTGAAAGGCTCCAGATGATGACATCATTGAATATACAGAGTATGAAAAGCTGCTCTAAAAGCCAAAGGAGCTACTGTGAGGAATGTGACTAACTCAACATGTTGAGCTTTGTTTGACACACTCTGTGCTCCTCGTTTGACAGAGTGCTGTGGAAAAGCCTCGTGCCACCCTTCCCTTCCTTGTGTTTTACTAGGAAAATGGGAAACGTGCATGTGCGCCGAAACCTTTGCAAACATTTTAAAAAAATCAACATAGGAGGCAAAAACTGAGCCAATATTTGTTGTGACCAAATGTATGTTTCAAGACATCCTGAACACGCTTTGATTTCTTTAAGCAGCCTTCAGGAATATTTCATAAGAGATGTTGTTCTTTGAAAGTCCAGCGTTGTGTTTTTGTCAGACTGTAGCCTGTGGTCCACGGTGTCGTTCTGCACCACTGCACCACCACCACTTCTTTCAAAGATATTATAAAAACTCACAGATGTACAAACCACATGAATGTTACATTATCAGATCACTTCAGCATGAATTCATCCTTTGTGAAACAGGAAGTGATCCCTGCTTCATATACATCATCATTATGGGGTGCACCACTGCCTCTGGACAGCCACATTTCAAGAATCAGAGTTATGACCCCTGATGCTCAGCTGTTCTGTTTCCATATTGTGTTTCACTCTACAATGATAATAGTAAAAATAACAACTATTCAGTGCCATGAAATCTATTTCCTGATTGTTGGATAGTCAATACACATATGTCTCAGATATGTCTCACATTTTAATATTAGACAAAGATGACGGAGGGATTTTTAAATGATGGTCCAAACCTGTGTGGCCAGTGTGGAAAAGTAACTGCTGCCCTTGTTGTGACAAACACGGGATCACCTGACACTGGAACAGAAGGAAAACTGGATCTTAATCATCTTCAGCAGAGCCTCAGTCTGCCTGCTGTTTTGAACTGAATGACACTGTGTGGTGGGTGTGGTTTGTGGCCCAGCTGCAGGGGAGGGGCGGAGCAGAGGGTTTAGGGTGTGGTCCTGGGGGGTAGGCTGGCTGTCGCAGCTGACAGCGGTCATCTAATCACACTTCCCTTTTTTCAGTAGGAGGCTGGGACCTGGAGGAGAGGTCTGGAGCTCTGCCGTAGTGACGGGCATGGGGAGCTGCTCCGTAAAGAAACGACACAGTAAATAAAACAAGTAGCAGTGTGTCCGAGGCATGGGGACGTTACACACAGACTTATCTCCAAGCTGAAACAGGAGCAAACAACCCCACTTAACCTAATTACCTCTTAGTCTGTATAATGTGGAAACTCTTCATTATTCCTGAAGTTGTGATGTCCTAAGTCTGTGTAAGTGACGCCGTGGCAGACATCAGAGTGTGCTGCTCGGTCAGTCTGTGTCTCATGACTTTGGATCCACACGGTGTTGTTTACAGTCCCTGACACCACATATTACATGTGTTAAAAGAGTGCAGGTGCAGGAGGGTTTACCTGCTGCTTGGTGCTGTAATGACAGTGAGCGCGGGTTCATGTTGATGTTTGCTTGGATCTTTAACTGTTCCGTTCTCAGCAGTTTGCATTGTTTTGAGTCTGTTGATGATCAGATGAGGAGCGTGTGGTGAAGTCCACTAATGTTAAACTGATTATACATCTCCAGTGTTGCTGTGTAGCTACACCGCTCTATAACCATAACAAACAGTTAGAAATGATACATTCTGTCTATCCAGGCTCATCTACAGCAGCTGGCACAGCTGGCTTAATTGACTCTTTCATAGGAATTTCATACCCATTCACTCCTCAGGCTATCCTCAACAATCAGGCTACAGGTAGCTTCACATATTTCAGTAACAGCCTCTTTGTACCTGGAATATTTTAACCTGAATATTCGTGGCAAAGAAAAAAGGAAAAGGCTTTTATTATGAAACCGTTGCACTTAATAAACTGGACCAACTTCATTCTGGTTTGAGGGACCTGCACTGGTCTTCAGGCTGTGTGGGGATAGAGGAAGAGACTAGCAGCTACAGTATCAAAAGGCTAGGCAAGCAAGTGAAGCTCCTATTATGATTTATTGGTATTAAAGCTACCATCTGTCAGCTTTATATGTAGGCAGGGCTTTAGAAATCATTCATGTGAAGCATCACAAAGCTAATCATTCTGCTTGGCTGCCAATACAAAGACTGAACCTGCTTTCAGCACAAATGCATCTATAAAGGTTCCATGTTTTAATGATCTTCTTCTTCTTTTTGCTTCTCCCTCTGAGGGCCACCACGCCTAATAACTGGCCTCCATTTCAACCCATCCCTAACATCCTCTTATGTCACAACATGTCCTGCTTCACAACATGCAGGACTCTTCTTCATACTCGTCATCTTCCTCTTTCAGGATAAAACACATTAACAAAGTCAGCTGTTGCACTTCATTAACATGTTTATACAATACGTGATGCATTTAATCCTGTCTGGCTCTCTTCCACAGCGCGTCTTTGTCTCCCTGCCCTCCCCCCCTCCCTCCCTCAGCCTGGTTCTGCAGTTTTTCCTTCCCGCTGTCGCTGAAGCACTTGCTGATAGGAGACTATATGGCTCTTAGAGTTACCTCTGATTTCTCTGTATTATTGCAGCGTCTTTACCTTGCAAAGGCGACTGTTTTTATGATGTGGCTCTATGTAAATAAAATTAAATTGAACTTGTGAACCCAAGTCTTCTACAGATTGCCTGACAATATGTTTTCTCCCAGAACAGGCCTTCACCTCTACCAGCTGACTCTTGAAAAGCTGTGCTCAGTTAATAAAGCATGTGCAGCCTCACTGTGGACAATAATTTTTTATTCAATTCAATTCATTTTTAAAGAATACAGTGTGGCCCTTAGACAAGACACTGTGAGACTGCAGCTGGCACAGAGAAGAACCAAAGCACAATGTGTTTGAGGCTTTGACCATCACAATTTATCACCATCACAATTTATCCTCGTTTTGCAGCTGCTAATCCAGCTGTGTGCAAATGTTAAAAACTGTTAGCAAATAGACAGTGATTCAAATGTACTACCATTGTACTATGCATTGTTCTGCCTCAGCTGGTCTTAAAATCCACTCTGTACCTAAATATAGGCTTTAATATGGGAGCCGCTTTTATGTGCACGTGTAACATCCTTTAAGTTCGACTCAGATGGAAAGTGGGGGAGCTAGATGAGAGAACAAGGAATGCAAGTAAAGAGGCACATTTGTTTAATAACCTGCAAGTGGCTTTTAATGCACTTTTTATGGGTCCAAGAGCTCAGGCCGAGGGTCTGTGTGCAGGACTACATGTGCACAGTTTGTCCAGCTCTACGAGTGTGTGTGCATGCGTGTGTGTGTGTGTGTGTGCGTGCATGTGTGTGTGTATGTGTGTATGCGTGTGTGTGTGTGTGTGCGTGCATGTGTGCATGTGTGTGTGTATGTGTGTATGCGTGTGTGTGTATGCGTGTGTGTGTGTGTGTGCATATGCGTGTGTACAAGAACAAGAGATGAAAAGTAACTGCAAAGTAACCATTACTGACATCACTTTAATAATTGAAGAGTTCAGCTTTGAAGCTTTGTCCTTGTTCATTCCTGATTTTTCGCTGTTTTCTCTCAAACACATTATCTTTACGTACGTCTTTTCTCATCAGCGGTCCCTTCCCACTGGGAATGTCTGTCTCTTTGCCTGTGACATTTTTGGTCTGTGTAGTTGCAGCTGTACTTAAACACTGTGACTTGTCCTGCTTTAAAAGGAGCAGTCAGGCCAGCCCTGCTCCTTTTAAAGGAGGACAAGTCACAGTGTTTAGGTACAGCTGCTGAGCCCACAGTGTGTCAGACACAGCCCGACAGGAAAAACTTTATCTTTTCTTTTACAGTCTGGTGCCCAGTTGTCACACTCTTTAAGAGAGAAGCCCTTCATGTGGCATTAGAGCTCGTTCATTCCTCAGTGACGTTGTGAGTTTTCCACAATTTTATCACACACTTTCATATCAGCTTTCACTCTTCACTGATTTAATCAGACCTCTATCACCGTGTGAAGAAGATCGGATCAGCGCTGTCTTTCTTGAGATCTGTATTTCCAGTTATGAGTCATTTATTTCTGTAGCTGCAAACAGATAACAAAGATGACGATGAATTCATTTCACAACACAGTAATGGTCCATCATATCGAAATCAACCATGAAGTATTTATAAAAGATACCGTGATGCCACTCATTAATTCTGGATTTCAGAGCCAGGAGCTTCAATTTTAGCTTTCTGGTTGCCATCCATCAAAAATAAAATAACTGAATCCGATGCACATGTTGAATTTATAATGTTCTAATAAGTTCTAAATTCATTTTTCTCTCACTGTTTAAGTAAACCTACCCCTGAAGTTATAGACTGATCATTTCTTTGATGGTGGGCAAACTTACAAACTCAGCTGGGGTTCACATCATGTTTTCCCTGACTTGACCCCTCATCTCTGAACTGTTCCTCAGACCTGATTCTGGGGACCTCTGCTGCTTGCTGTCACTCTCATCCAGTTCACTGTCCTCACCAAGGGGCTGACCTTTTGACCTTAACTGTCCAATCAAATTCTTTCCTCCCATAAAATTTCTCTTAACCATTATTGCCTAAAGACAATGACCTAACTCCACAATGTTGCCCTGAGGCAACAAACCAAGAAAGGCTGATTTAGTAAATGAATTACAACAATTAAACAACTAAAAATAGGATTCAGATGTTCTTGAACATGTGCATATTTTTTAAATATGCTTATTTCATTAAAAATGCATAAAAATGACAATAGCCTTAGCAGTAGCTAGCACTCTGTCACATGCAGATTTGGCACCAACCCCCAGGTCAAAGGTCAAACCCTCTCATCGTTTTACTGAATACCAAAGTGTTAAATCCAGAATTCAAAATCCTGCTCCTCACATACAAGGTCTTAAATAATCAGGCCCCATCTTATCTTAATGACCTTGTAGTACCATATCACCCTATTAGAACAGTTTGCACTTGTACTGTACTAGACAATACTAGAGTATTTAAAAGTAGAATGGCAGGCATACTAGTTATTATTCATCTCTGGCTCTCTTCCACAGCTTGTCGTCCTTCCAGTCTTGGCAGATGGCCCCGCCCCTCCCTGAGCCTGGTTCTGCTGGAGGTTTCTTCCTGTTAAAAGGGAGTTTTTCCTTCCCACTGTCGCCAAAGTGCTTGCTCATATGGGGTTGTTGGGTTTTCTTTGTTTTCTCTGTCTTATTGTAGAGTTTTTACCTTACAATATAAAGCATGTCTTTAGTGTGCCTCATACACCATTTAGCGTTTCAGAACACAAAGATCTTGACAGTGAAAACATTCATCTCAAGGCTTTGAATGAAACCTCAGTCAATGATGTCACAGTGGCTACACTCATGTTTTATATACAGACACAGATTTTTCTCCCTAAAACGAAACCTTTGTTTTTTGCTTCATCTGTCTTCCACTCACTTATATGCGCATGTCTGCAAGCATGTATGTGTGCGTGTGTGAACCAGTATGTATTAATCAGAGCCATATGTCTGCAGTTGTGAGCTGGTCCAGTCGATCAGTGACATCATGTGTATGCAGTTACCTCACCGCAGGCTCATCTGTAGCAGTAAACACACACACACACACACACACACACACACACACACACACACACACACACACACACACACACACACACACACACACACACACAGATGGGACTTTGTGACCTTAAAGCACAGACTGAGCTTTTCTGTAAAGCTCTGTAACCTCCCTCCTTCGGCTCCCTCTCATCTAGGTCCTGTCCTCTCTCACACTCCATTTCTAGGAAGACAATATAGAGAAAATACCACTATTATGCAGATCACACTTCTCCTAATACATGAAGATATCCTTTTCCACTGTGACAGCTGTGACAGGCTCTGAACTTACATAAGTGGAAGAAAGTGAACTTGATGTATGGATGGAGAACATGTTCTAATACGCTTAGGAAAACTATTAAAAGATATTCCTAATGTTCCCTACATAATACACTCTCTCCGTTCTTGACTCCACTCTCACTTTCACCTCCCTAAACCTCTCTATCTCCTCCTCCCCTTCCGTCCATCCTCCCTCCAGACTGATGAACTGTGAGTAGAGGGCACAGCAGAGGCCGAACATTCTTGTTTCCTGAGCCAATGCTCAGCTGGAGAGCACTGAAACACAGTGTGTGTGTGTGTGTGTGTGTGTGTGTGTGTGTGTGTGTGTGTGTGTGTGTGTGTGTTCACACATACACATACAACCTCCCCATGTTGAGTCAGAGCAGGACCTGACAGAGAAACTCAGCTCCCTCAGTCTCGCTTAACAATAACAGATAAAAGGAAAGAGAGCAGGGCCTGAAAGACATATGACCACACAGAAATACCAGGCAAGACGGATGTGGAGCTTTACACACACTCACACACACACTCACACAGACACACACACGCACTCACACACACACTCACACACACAGACATACTCACACACACGCACTCACACACACAGACACACACGCACTCACACACACAGACACACACACAGACATACTCACACACACGTACACACACACGCACACACGCACTCACACACACACAGACACACACACAGACATACTCACACACACGTACACACACACAGACACACACACACGCACTCACACACACAGACACGCACTCACACACACACACACACCAGCATACAATAAAAGTGGATGAGATGAGAGCAGAGCACAGACCGGTGACATCATACCTATAAAATCCAGGCGCGGTCGTGACGTCACCAAGTAAAAAAGGCAGACAGCGAGAGACAGAGAGAGAGAGAGAGTAACACCCCCAGCACCTCTGATGCTTTACCCGTTTACCAATTAAGGCTCTCACGGTGCAGACAGAGAGAGAGAGGGGGATCGAGAGGTGGAGGTAGAAAAGAGAAAAAGAGCAGAGGGACTATCTCTTTCTTTTCTTTTGCGCCACCAGTACCAATACACCCATTTCCCCCCACCGGGACTGAGCGTGGGGAGGGAGCTCCGGGACTTCGGTACGGACACACACACACATAAACACACCCTCTGTGACCACAGCAACATCTGCGCGCAGACGGAGCGGACAGAGAGGCGGAGGACGCACACACAGACGACTGAAGATCACAGGCTCCAGCACACAGGTGAGTTCGGTCCCGATGTGAGGAGGCTCCTCTCACACTGTGAGGCTTCCTGCGTGGCATGTGTGCTGAAGTTTTCTGTGTCAGCTCCGTGGGTATGTTTGCAGCGGGCTGGAGAGGCTCAGCCGTGAGTGTCCGCTGCTTCTGCCGCGGGTGCGGTGAATGGGTTTTCCTGTTAAACTTTGAAGGAGGTTCACTGGGTGCGCTTGGGGCTTGGCTGCCCTGGTGGTCCACGATTAGCCCCACGCTGTTCCTGCGTGTAAACTTTATTTGCTGGTTTTTGCGCGCGTGCACCGCAGCAGCGGACTCCCCGGTGTTACAATTAGGGGTTCCACACCAAATAAGGTCATCCGCGGCCACTGGTGCTGTTTTACCGGGGGGGCAAGTGGTGGCCGCGTGCGCCCTCCGCCGCCGGGAGCGGGAAACCGCAAGAGCACGCGCGCCGCCCGGTCCACTTTACGTTGAGGACGTTTGAAAATGACCCAAGTGTTGACCTCCCGAAGTATCAGCGATCCACTGACAGCAGCCCGACTGAAGACTCGAAACGGCAAAGTCAGCTCTAAAAGTGCACCTGTCCCAGAGTTTACTCTCTCTTGAAATAATTATTCCTTCCAGTCTCGACTCATTTGATCTAATCTGGATATTGTTCAGAAGAATGGTTGAATTTTCACGTAACACATTTCAGAAACACAGCTGGATGATCATCTAATTCTCAAAATAAGGAAAAGAAACGATAAGTTATGCAGTGTGAAGGTTAGACCCCTCCTAGTGGACCACACCTTTCATCCTGTGATAGCTGGCATAGGAAAACTGATCGATGAAAACATAAAAATAATGAGTCTGGCAATTATCAAAAAGATGCCTGCCAAGTATTTGTCAGTCAGTCGGTAATAATCATAATAAAGCTTCAGTTTCATTGAGTGCCTACACCTGATGCACATCATTGCAACATGTTTTGGTTCTTATGGTCAGCGGCTTCTCAAAGTGTGGCCAGATGGGAGGAAAGCTTTCACGCAGCTCCCATGTTCAAGGACAGCATGACCTTCGTTACACTTCATTTATCCACATTTAATAACCATACAAGCAAGGCAGCATTTCTCTTTAGTTTCAGCTCTGCTGTTCTTGACATCATTTGCAGATTAAACTGCAACAGCATTAACACATGCCACTGGAAGACTGGGAGGCTTACATCTATGTATCAGTACTTTACTATTTATAAGTTGTGATGAAGCAAACTGAACGCTCCGATCCAAGTCCAGTTTACAGTGTGGCAGTGTCCTTTCACTTAGCATTTGCAAGAAGCCTCTAAAGAACTAACTGTTGCCTATAGACATATTATATACAGTTATATAAACACAAACGTTCTTTTCAGTTCATGGCAGAGTGTAGGAGATAATCTAAGTCCAGTCCAGACAGTCATGTCCACTTCACCAGTAAGCTTCCAAAAACAGAAAAGTGCTGTCATGATGGTTGTTTGGTGATGAGACTGCAGGACCTGAATGCGCCTCTTTTGTTCTTAAATGTAACCAGTTTTTTTTTAAAGCTTTTCTGGCAGGTGATTTTACGGTGAGGTCATAACATTCCTACTGAGCTTTCATCTAAAGCGCTGTGGAGGACTGTGGGCTTCCTGTGCTCTACACAAACTCTGAGCTCCTCAGCTGACCTGTATCAGACACATCACCTTTACTTGGTTTTTACTGGTTACTAATTGTCACATACAACATGTGTGATTTAAATGAAATCAACCCCCCCCCCCCCCCTCTCTACAGCAAATTTAAAAGTTTAGCTTTTGCCATGTGAATGCAAACTCGATGACATATTAAAACTTAAATTCCCTAAAACAGAAAAATGTATGCAGACTTGGTGTTTTTATTGCAAAAATATTATGGTTAGATAAGGCCTACAGTAAAAGTCTCGAGCCACCCCCACATTTTATTCGATTTTGTTTTTTGTGATCTTTTTAAAGTGGTCCTTAAGGGAGTACGTCTCAGATGTTAGTGTGTGGGCATTGGCTGCTTTGTCTTTCATTTTCAGCCCAGTCCTTGTGCCTGACCTTTTCTAAGCCATTTCACTGTGACCTATGATTCAATCAGGCATAAAAAAGGCAGCTAAGAATGAACCAGTGTGTGACAACACATAGTAACATTTTCATTTGTAATGCTGTTCATCTGTTAAACCATCTTTAGGCACTGTAGCAGATCCAGGAAACAGAGTTCGGTCAGGAATCAAATGGTGTTTCTGAACTAACTGATGAGCTATGTGGCCTTAAACAAAACAAAAAAATGAGTGGAGGGTAAAAAAGTATCAGGTCTGAAAAACGACATACAGCAGATGAAAAGTATGTCATAGTCATATCGTTAAGAAAGGAAAAGATCCAGCAAAGAGCTGACACTGGACCGTTTGGGTAGTTACTAAGAAGCCGTTCTTGAATAAAGGAAATGACTCTAAAGGTTGAATTATGCTAAATTACACAAGAACGTGACTAAAAATCATTGGAAACAGCTTTGATGAGATGATGACCATGATTTTGAAATACTACAGTGAGTGTCTACAGATGTCTGTCACACATGGTGGAGGCTCTGTCATGGTTTGGGACTGGTGGTCCAGACTTAGGGTCTTTTTTAAAGAGAAGAATGTCTGGCTCCTTACCATCAGATGTTGATCCATCATGCAATTCCATCTGGAAAGCATCCGATTAGCAACAGCTTAATTTTTCAGCATGCGATCCCAAACACACTGTCAACAAAGTAAAAGCAAAGCTGAACAGAGAAATACACAGTGGTGGACTGGGCTCCAGACTTCAGCATTATTGAAGAAACGTGGGGTCACCTTGAACAGCATTCGGTTTGTAAAGAAGACTTTGAAACGTCCCCCAAGAAACTACTCCTAAATACTACTTAAGGAAATCACAGAAGGCTTGAATAAGAGAGTTCAGACTGTGTTGAATAAAGCTGATCACACCAAATATTGCCTTCCAAGCTCGTTAGGATTCTCAGGTTTTGTCTCATATACTGTGTTTCTATATATGTTCACTTTCAGATGTCTCAGTTAATTTCCTAGCAAAATATATCCAGTGAGTGGCAGCTTAAGACTTCTGCATACCACCCACTGTCTTTATATTTAATCAACTTTCAGAAAGTTTTTCTATAGGTATCTATAGATACATTTGTTTTTGTTAAAAAAGTTGTTTAAAGGCAAAGATCCAATTAAATCCACTAAAATGAGAGGTATTAAGCTAAGCGAGTTAGCTTTTCCACAGTTTGAGGACCTATGGCTGTCCTAGCATGGCTGTTCTAGCATGGCTGTCCTAGCATGCCTCCCCTAGCATGGCTTAGCGGCGGGGTCAGTAGCCGCTGTTTGGGTCAGGTGTAGCCAGCACACCACAGATGTCAGGCCAAAGACTTCCTGTTCTGTGCAGCTATTAGTATTTGCAACGCCAACTAAAAAAGGACAATGAAAGCTAAACTGTTGATGCTTTCGAGGCTTATAACTTCCTCTTATGATTTACAAATGGATTCACCTGCATGCAGACAAACACCAGGCAAATGTGGTACTACTCAGACTGACTGGATTTCTGCCTCTCTCTCATAAATATAAAGATGTATATACTGTGAAGACAAAAGAGGATGCTGGTGTGGTTCATCTGATGTAAACATCTCAATCAAACGTGTCCTTATTTGACATGTCTTGTCCTACTTTCAGCTAACAAGTGCCACCGTTACCACACTGTCTACAGAAACTGGAGGGGAAAACCATAATTTAGGTGTAATCTCTGCTTCTGACTGGCTGTCTCCACACTGTCTTGCATGTAATGTGGCTGGCAGTGTTATCGCGTGCAGTGTTACATTTCCTGTGCTGAGTTTTGCTCTGCTCATGCTTGTGGCTGATTGGGTGGGGTAAGTGATGAGAAGCTGAAGCTGGGACAGGCTGGTGCTATACAGCTATATAAGATTCACTCAAGTGGAGACTGAGTCGACACCTTTCTGTGGACTAGAGCTTATATTCGATATTTGTATGAAGACACACACACGCACACAAACACACACGCACACACACAAACACGCATGCACACACACACACACACACACACACACACACACACACACACACACACACACACACACACACACACACACACACACACACATATATACCATGCCCCATAGACAGGTCGATAGATTTCACATTTGACTATTTGATGAAAAATACTACAAGACATCCGAAGCTCTTCCCTTCTTCTATTTGTTCCATAAATCAGTGGTTTTCATCTCTCAGGTCTTCACTCGTACCTCTGTCTTAGCACTACAGCCTCTGGGTTTCGTCTCGGCCGATTCAGGGAATGAGGCATATACTCCTGCACAAGCAGAGAATAACAGTGCCACATTTAGTTCTGCAACCTTCTGTTGGATTTGGCTCACTGAAATCCTTTCTCAACACTGACGTGGTCAGGTTGTGTTTTTACAGCACTCATTCATGTTCTTACCTTATTGTCTTTGAGCTTAGAGTCTAAACTGAGGTCCTGATGTGTGGGTAAGAAGCTTGAATGACACATTTTTCAGTCTGTCTTGAAGCATTAGTTAGATTAACACTGATGCAGCTTTTGGGCACTTTAATGAAGTGATTTTAAGTGATTTTCTAATTAAATTTGTGTGGTGGTGGCAAAGTCCTCAACAGCACTCAGCAGAGGAGGCTGCTGTACATTTGAACTCAGTGATGATGTCACAACAATCAGTATAAAAAGTGGATACGTCCAAAAAGCAAATAATTGGAACACTTCCAGGACAGAGAAGTGTAGTACCATAATCAAATGCTAGGGGGAGACAAAGGACAAGCGAGAGAGCTCAGTCTTGCCTTGGTGAGCTCTTGCCGTCCCGCCCTGCGTGTTGTCTCCTGTTTATTTTCTAAATTCCTCTGGAACAATAGGCCTCTATATGTGCTGGATATTCTGCCAGCTTTCTCGGCTTTCACTTACTTCCAGGCAGAACTTCATTGAGCTCTCTGGCATGAACAAACCACAGATTACCCCCCTCCAAGCCTTTCCACTCCAAGCATCTATTCACTTCTTCTTTCTGGTACATTGTGTTTATTTGGCCTGTTTTCTGCTCTGCCACTGTTGTCGCACATTGCACACTGTAAAATGATGTGAATTACACAATTAAACCAAAACGATCTAATTGTATCGTTCGATTCTTTAAGTGACCACAGGATGATAGAAGCATGCTGGTGCCACTCGGTGTGTGTAGCATTAACGGGACGCTTTTATTGGGGTGTTATTAAGTCTGGAGGCTCCGTGGTTGTTATGGGGGTGAAGAGCATTCTTCAGATTCTCCTTTGACCACACACACACACACACACACACACACACACACACACACACACACACACACACACACACACACACACACACACAAAGGCCAAGCATTCTTGATGGCTGCTGGCCGCACTGGCTCCTGGCACTGAACTCCTTATTTAGTCAAAAAGCTGCAGAGTCACATCCAAGCCCATCTGTAGAGCTACTGCTGGTGTGTTACTCACAGGAAAAAAAGGAATTTAAAGGTCAGGGTACACAGATAATACTGACGTCCTGCTTAGAATACATAATCAGATGTTGGACACTACAAAGCAACAGAAACCACTGAGCTACAAATCTGGTAGTTCATCAAACGTCCTGTTCAGTCCTGCTGGTCACACTTTGGAAATAAGTTGCTAATATGTCCGTATCTTATTTATGTGAATATGAATGCTGTACTTTAGACTTTTGGCCACCACCATGATGCCTTTTGCTTTGAGGAGCCAAAAGTGGCCATATTTAAACTCACCTTTAAAGGGTGAAGTGCCCAGTTCCCAACTAATAGTAACAAGCCTGTTTAGCAAGCTTCAACCATAAGTTGTATGTGAAGGAGTGGACTAACAAAAACCTCTGACACATTGCACTGCACCACAACAGTGGTACAGACTTATTATTTGTCAGATAATTTCATTCAAAAACCACAAGAAGCACCCATCTGATGGCATAAAGCACAGAGCTTTCATGTTATAGCTTGGCTGTAGCTCAGGTGGTACCTTCCGATCTACTGATTGGAAGGTTGGTGGTTCGATTCCTGGCTTCCCCTAGTCTGCATGCCAAATATCCTTAGGCAAGATACTGACCCCAAATTGCATGAGTGTGTGTGAATGTTACTTAGAAAGCACCTAGAAAAATGTGCTTGTGCGAATGGGTGAATACACAAGTTGTGTAAAGCGCTTTGAGTGCTCAGAAGAGTACAAAAGCGCTATATAAGAACGAGTCATTTTAGAAGCATATTTGCATCAGACTGCTAAGTGGACTGCTAAGTTATCAGCTATGGTTAGTACGGTTGGTTAGACAGTTGCATACATGAACTGCATCACTGCAATGCGCAGGCACGCATATCTGCTGGTGAGGTGAAAAAAAGTGGAGCAGCAACATCGCGAATCATCAGCAAAGATCTTTTTTTGTTAGATGATCCCTTAAAAATGCTTAAAAGACACCAGAGCACATAGTCAACACGTCCCATTCACAGGTATCTGCCCGTGCCAGCACACCAGTGGATTACCCACGTCTGATTTAACACTTAACAAAATGTAAATGGATCAGATCTACCCACTGTACAGTTTTTATGAAAGAAACTAGCACTATAGAGACCTCCATCACCAGGCTGTGATGGTGTTTATTTCTATTATGAAATCAAGCAAACTGTGTGGAGGGACGAGCTTTTCGAGACTGTGCCCATTAGAGGAAGAACAGTTTTGGCCATCAGCTTACTTCCTTACCTCTGAAGGTCAAAGCAGTCACAGAGCAGCGTGCATGGAGCTGGTGAGAAACTGTAAGCTTCCTTGGTGACCAGTATAGTACCTCACCATGCCAGGCTGACAGCTGCCAACTGTTCACCTCAAAGCTTGCTTGATGCTTCGTTATAATATTGGCCATCATATTTTTTTGGTAATCCTAAAAAGAGCAATCAGCACGTGTCTCCAATGCAGAAGACAAAGTGATGAAAACAGTCGATCCAGGCTCTTATCAGACTTCATCATTAGCCTAACATGTGTTAGTGTAGAGCACATAGCTGATCTGTGATCACGCTGCTGGGCCAGTACAGCACACTGGTCCACAGTCCTGTCTTTACTGACGGGGCTGCACACACAGCACAGTGATGTCACACACAGACGAAGGCAGAGGTTCACACTGTGCGCTCAAATGCACAAATAAGCACACTGTCCATGCTTGCACAAAAAAGGAAAGTTGAACAACACTGAATGCATTCCAACGCACACAAACAAACAACAGTGAGTCTCTGATCTGCTTATCCTTCCAGATAGCTTAAATATTTACTTCGCCTGGGACCCCGAGCACAAGATGAGCTCATATCCTCACAGGGACCGTGCAGTACGTCTGCTGGAAAATCTGTTTGTCGAGCTCTGAAAACAGCCCCTCTGCTTCTGTAGCCACAGCATAGCATTAGGGATAAAGGTCCGGGGGGGGGGGAGGTGTTATGTCCTCGAAGGAAATACTTGTGGGTATTTGTAAAAACTGAATTAAGATGACAATATTAAGAGTTTTAACTTTATGGCACCATTAAGCTTCATTTTTAAAAACAGCAAAAAACTGCAGAGAAAACTTAGAAGACGTACAGTCAGAAACACTCCACTGCAGCTTACAGAGCAGCTGTACTTTGTAAATTTGAATCATAATAACAGCATTGATTATTGGATTTATTTGGGGGGAGCTATAGCAATAATGCTAGTTAGATTCAGCTAAACTTGTTTGCTGTCTGAAACCATTTTGGAAACTCAGACAGGAGCACAACCAGGTGTGAGACAAACATAAGGTTATCATATGTGACACAGTGATACAGTTCAAAGCACACACGGACAGAAACAAAGTTGCAGGTATTCAAATAAAAACTTTAATAACAAGTAAAAAGGAGCTAAAACACAGAAGGAAACAACAGCTGAGGCTGAGCAGGTGAAATCACTCAGGCTCTAATGAGGGCAGGTCAAAGAAGGGAGCAGGTGAAACCCACAGGAGGAACTAACGGTGTGCAAACTGTCACATAGTCCCACAATGGGACGCTAGGAGGTCCAGGATAAGGACAGTCTTTGACAAACACACATGAAGACATTACAAAGACTACGGAGGTAATTTCACTGCTTTCTGATTTTTCAGTGACATCACAGTCGTTGTTTCCTCCACACAATACTGCCGGCACGTTGTGGCCTGATGGTTATGATCATTGGTGTTTGTCCTGGTGTAGCCAGCGCTGTCCATTAGTTTGGGGACAGTTTAATGTACCCATGACTGTTAGCTTCAGACAGGAGCCTGTTTACAAAGGTGCTTCAGCGGAGGACAAACCGAACAATGACTCTCAGACTACTCGTACTTCTGACTTGAAGCTGCAGCTTGAGGTTTCTGTCAGCCCGGAGCTCTTTCTCTGGACACCGCTGACTGTCTTCGTTAAAAATGGCTAAATGTTCAAACACAGAGCAGCTGTTCTGACTGCAATGAGTTAAACTCGGTAGTAAAATTAGCGAGATGCTCGTTTGCTGTTAAACATGGCGTAAAGTTAGAATGTGAACAAGTTTCAGGTTTCTTACACCTCAACCGCCCCAACACAGGACATTTGGGTTTCCTTAGCTGAGCCAGGCATAAGTTTGGGACACAGTCTAACGGGGCTAAATACCATTCTTCGTATTTGTTTCCCCTTTTTTTCCTGATTGTAACACGGATAATGAAGCTGACTCGTCCCTTTCCGTCCTCAGCCGCCTACTTTCTTTGCGAAACTTGTGTCTCTAGGCTGTTAGTAACTGTTCTCTGCTCTCTTTTTCTTTTCTCCACAAACAGAGCTAGAAAGTGAGAAAGGGAAGATTGAGAAGACTCCACCCAGGGCGAAGGAAAAAAAGAGAAGCCAGCGAACCAGGAGACAGCCGAGACCATAAAAATGAGTGGTTCCCACCCCCGGCTCCACCAGAGCGCCGCGCCCGCTCCAAACGCTCTCTCCGCGGACAAGGACGCAGAAATGCCCGCTACAGAGAAAGACCTGGCCGAGGATGCGCCGTGGAAGAAGATACAGCAGAACACTTTCACCCGCTGGTGTAACGAACACCTGAAATGCGTCAACAAGAGGATCGGCAACCTGCAGACGGATCTCAGCGACGGGCTGCGGCTCATCGGGCTCCTGGAGGTCCTGTCTCAGAAGAAAATGTTCCGAAAGTACAACCAGAGGCCCACCTTTCGCCAGATGCAGCTGGAGAACGTGTCGGTGGCTCTGGAGTTCCTGGACAAGGAAAACATCAAGCTGGTGTCCATAGGTGGGTCCGATAAGTGTGTGTGAGTGCCAGGACGCGTGATTGATCCAGCTTTACTCCAACAGGCTTCTGGAAATGTTTGCTGTTCCTAAAGAAGTGGTCACATTTGATTGCACTGTAGTAAATGGTGATCATTTTAAGAGCAGCCCACGACCGTGGGGCGCAGGAAAACCAGTTATGGAGCCCACTAGAATATTTTCTGTAACAGAAGTGTTTAAACGCGCACCAGCATTTCTGAAAGGGTTTTCAGTGAGGCAGCAGGCGTCTCCCTCGGGTGACCGGGGGCGCAGGGCTTTTGTCTCGGTCTGTTCAGGTTTGAGGCCGATTGTTTTGGGAGGAGGGGGTCTGACTGTGCTGTGGGGTCGGTGGGTGGGGTGTTTTCAACCGCCTGAGCCGGCCGGGCCTGTGAGAGCCACGCTCTGTGGGCCTGCCCCAGACCTACTGTGTGTGTTGATGTGGTGGGGAGAGCTTGGGCTGGTGCTGGACTGCAGCAGACATAAAGTTTGAATTGGCTCTGCCTACATGCAGCTGCATGCCTGCTCACAGCGCTACTGATGTTCTGCTTTCTCATATTTCTCCCAGAACAGTGCAGATGTCACACAGCTGAGTCCTCACTATAGTTCATTATGCAGGGTCTGTAAGAGCAAATGCAATGCTGCCTCATCACCTGGAGTAAAGACAGTCTGTAACAGTGTTATCTACAGAGTCTGTGGGTGGAAATGCGTGATAGCTCTGTGACTCAGACATGAGTGGGTCTTTGTCATCTCTGGTGTCTGGCTCACTTGGTTTCCATGAACACGCTCCTGCCTCCAGCTGCTCTGCAGGGGAGACGATGGGTGGCTCTAAATTTGGGAGGTGCTGCTGCAGAAATTGCGGTTGACAATTTTAAAGTACACATCACCCTCATTTTCTCAATACATGCAGCAGTTTGTGTTTTACTGAAAGCAGTGCTTTGCTGGTATTTAGGGCGAAGCACGAGTGAGCCTCTGTTTGTTCCTCCTGCTGACTCACTCATCCTTAGCTGCTCTTTGACTCATTTCATCTGAAGATGAGAGAGGAGCCTGCTTTTCTTTTACTTCCTCCTTTCATTGCAGAAAGTGGACACACCCAGGCAGCAAGGCTCACCACAAATTGCCAAACTGACATCTCTTCAGTGTGATGCACATGCTCTCTGCTTCTCTGGGCTTTATTCTTGTTGTTCTTTGCCCAGTTTGGGTTTTCAGCATATTTTCTCGCTGATAACTTATCAGGTTTCCTTTCATCTTGCATCTTGATGGCCACACCTCTTTCATTTCTCTTTTCCTCATTTACTGAAAATGCAACAGTTTCCAAATAACAGCTGTGTGTGTTGTGGAGCAGTCCATCCAACCCCAGAGACGCAGGTGTCCAGTGTTTCTTATTTTACAGCGTTGCACTGGAGGAAAAGGCAAACGTGTCCTCACTGAACTCGACAGACGTTCAGTACGTGACCTATAACTTGTTCAGTCCAAGAATAAAAACTAGAATAGCTCCGAGTGATTAACCGTTATCTCCTACACGGCCTTGGTGTAGCTCTGTCTGGAATAACGACTCCTCCCCCTTTAAGCCCACTTTGTTCTGATTGGCTGTCCTTATCCACAGTCTTATTTTGGGCTACTGTGCTTGCTTGAGATTTTCATGTGTGAGAGTCTGTCTTTCTCACTCGGGCTTCACTCTGCTCTCAATATGAAGAGCGAACGTCAGCACAAACTCCCATTCTTGTACACGCCCTCTCAAAGCCTCTAACTGGGAAGTATTACAGGGATTTAATGGAGTGCAGGCTACAAATAAGAGACGGGATAATCATTTTGTGAAAACAGAACTATCATATTCGGTACTTTGGTATTTTCTGACAGCTGATATTTTCAGCATCAGCAGGATTTCAAGAATTTTTTCTTTTTTTATGTAAATGTCTGACTCTGGCTGCATGTCAGCAGCAGGTAGAGCACGATTTGACAAACACCGTGCTGTAACCAGCAGTGGATTTCTGTTCTGTCAAATCATTTTTTTATTTTTTATTTTTTTAATTTTTTATTTTTTTAATGCCAGATTTTTGACTCTGACACAAAATGAAGGAGAGATGCACCAGCAGCAGAAAGTGTCACTGTTTCTACAGTCAGCTTTTTGAACCTCTCTAAAGATTGGTTGTCACCTTTCAGCATGCTGCCTCAGTCTGACAGTAAAATAAATGAACTTTGCTTTTTGGGAAGGGCGACATTAGAGAGGCTGAAACTAATGTTGCTGGTTTAAAGGCAGAGGCTCCGTGGATGGGCTGCAGGAGATGTATCTGGAGAGGGCCGACCGCCGACCGGTACTGAGCTCTGTTACAAAGGGCTCTCCTTCACCGGCTGAGCCAGGCTGTTTGGCAAACGCTCCTCTTACAGATATGTCATGTTCTTCTTTGCACAGGAAATGCAACACTGGGACCAGCAGCGTGTCAGCTTTAGTCTGATGGTTTTTCTTTTTTCCCTTTAGGCTAACTTTACTGAAAGGTTAACAAAATCAGTCTAGCAGAATCTCCCATAGAGATGCTGTGTGTCTTTTAATCCACCTTACAGCAACAGACTAAGATTCCCAGATTTATTAACCAATAATAATATTGGTCAAATGGACTTATTACACATCTTTGGCTGTAAAGTTTAAAAAATCATCACTTTTCAGGAACAATGTAAATATTCTGAAAAACGAAATGTGAAGCAAAGATGGTCAGTTCTGCTTTGTGTGTTCAGACATCAGTAGGTTGTGACTAGAGCAGGGCGATATGGCCAAAAATATTTATCACGATATATATTTGAAAATTTGCGATAACGATATAACCGACGATATAATTGATGCGAGACAAAATACAACTCCACAACATTACTAGCGCAAAAAGACAACCTTCCATTTATTTTCACTTAAACAAGAAGCTGGTTTTTATGTACATTAAAGCTTTATAAAAATGTAACAGTGCAAATGCAAATTCCTTGCTGAAAGTTTAACCAAAAGGCATTTCCAGTAGAAATGGGCTGACATATCCTGAGCATAACCATGTATAATATCCACTGAAGTTAAAAAGAGGTGCTTTGCAACATTAAACTGCAGTGTGCAGTACGCATTTTTCGGACCTTAAGGTGCACGGGATTATAAGGCACATTAAGCGAAACAAAGCAGTCAGATAAATCAAACTTTATTAAACTCATTCTTCTTGCTTCCTCCACTTCTGTGCCATTGTTTCATTTATGTTGAATTCTCTGGCAGCTGCTCTATTCCCATGTTGTTGCAGTATATTAATGACTAACCTCGTATTGTGGATGGATTATCTCAGTTGTTCTCCTGACTGAAGTTTGGTCCGTTTACAGCATCCTGCCATGTGATTGCATTTGTCTCTAACCATGAGGAACCTTCACGTTAACTTTTATAAGTGGAAAAGTGTTAGTGTTCGTCCTCCAGCTTCACTGTTTATGTTATGCTAACATAGCTGTGTCGCTAGCGATCACGTAGCACATCATTATATACCAGCTAGCCCAACTTCAGTAACCCTACAAACGTCACTGCTGTTTAGTTTCCTGTCTTCATTTATGTTGGAAGTGATAGCAGAGCTGTACGTTTGATTTTTTTTTTTTTTTTTTTTTTTCAGAAATCTCTCAGTCAGAACATGCTATATCATGCTTAGGTAACTAGCGAAACTAGCGAGCTAACTTCCGCTAGCTTCCTGCTAACTTCTAACTCCGTTAAATGTAATAACTTTTGTTTTCATGGATGCCTGGAAGTTAAACTTCATAGTTACACCTGGTAAAGCAGCAATGCTGATCGTTTTATTAAAGATGAAAGAATTTAGACAGTTTTTAACTCTAAGTGACGCTGCAGTGTTGTTTGACCTGAAGCATAAGGAGTTTAGGACCCAGATTACTCCCAGATTTAAGAGCATCTTAGTCCGACAAATACGACAATAACAACGGCCGCTTGCATGTTCTGCAAAAAAATGTGCTTTGTCGTGTATCTGACGGACAAACGCCAAACCAGTTCCACATCACTGAAGTTGCACCATTTTTACAAACCAATTCTGGTTCATCTGTTTCACTCAACAATCGGCCATGTGCGTATGAAAACAAAGGCACTGCGCATGCGCGTTTTACTCCCATTCTATCGCGATATTTCATTTTCCTATCGTTGCCTAACATTATACCGGTATTACCGTGAACGGTATAATATGGCCCAGCCCTAGTTGTGACTGTGACACTAAACATGCCTGTAAAGCTCGTCTTCTGATCTTTGCTGAACCATTTGAGTTTGTCTGTAGGACAAACCAGAAGAGTCGCTTTCACTTAAACAGAACTTGTCAAATGGGCCTGCTGACAGTAAATCCACAGGAGATAAATGGTTAAAGGAGACTCTTCCTGCCAAACCTTGTTTGCTCCTTCAGCTGTAAACATGGTGCCTTTGCATGTGTGGTTCGCATCGCTCGTGTTCCTGCACGGCTCGGCCAGCATGGTATACAGCCACAGTGACAGAGTCCAGACTTCACTGTAACCAGGCTCCAGCCTAACAGGTAATCTCTCTGACAAAGCCCCACATGATCTGGCAGCAGCAGCAGCAGACTCATGACTACTGATGAATCCAAAGACCTAACATGGGTTCAGTCACAGAGGCTGCCAGCAGCAGGCAGTGGTGTTAGCAGTGATCCAACAGCACATCTCATGCAGTTGTTTAGTTTGCTGTGACTATAGAACATCTTACAAGCATCTTCTGTATAAATCTTTAGTTGTGAGGAAATTCCTGTTGCATCCTTGTGCAAAGACGGTGTAAGTGATTGTTCCCCTGCCCTCATCACACCCATGTTTGTACAAGTTTCATCCTATTTGTGTCTAAGTGAAATGGAGCTTTAACAAACATTAGCTGTTCAGCAGATTAAGACTTGTTGTCCTCATCAAATATTCCTCTGTTTGTGCAGAGGTTCATTCTCCATCATAATCATGTCGGCAGCATCTCTGTTCCAGCCCGTCAGCCAAACCCAGATTTGAAACCCTGCTTTGTATGAACTTGACTGAGCCTGTGCAGAAAATGCAGAAACGGTGCATGAGTGAATGTTGTGCCAAGCTCTTCCAGGCTTGGTGTGGAATCATCTTCATAAATTGCAGCTTCCTTGTGTCTGCTGGTAGTGGAGGTAAGCAGGTTGAGACAGACGCCTGTGTAGTAATAGCCAGCTGCTCCCTCCTGTTATGCTGTCCCATGATAATGAAAAGTTTTATAGAAGTGATCCCAGGACGATGAAGCATTTAAGGAAGTTTGTTACAACTGTAAGGTGCTGCTTGCACGTGTTCCTTAGATGATTGGGAAACATCAAAGCACGTAAAGATGTTTGTAATTGCTGTATACAACAGATATGTGATTTTGCACAATTAAGTTTCATACTGTCAAACATTAACTTCCCTCTGCCATGTTTCTACTTTTGCAACTTGGATGTCCACACAGTGTGGCACCATGGCTCTACAAATAACCTGAGGAAATGGGTGCCAATTTAAGCCAGTGTTGTTGATCTCTGACATTAACCAAAGAGAAGGTGTTTAAAGAGCCATGTGATGGAGATGGATACGTTTCCTTGGTTAAAGTCAGATTCTCCTGGCTGCAGTGACACCTGAGCTGCTAGATGGAGCAAACTGGCACATTCAGTCTTATTGCTCATTAGCCAACATATGAAGCTACACTGATGCTTGTGGCTGCATCAGTTATCAGCTTGGTGGAAAACTATTTGAAACTTGGACCATGTTAATAAGCAGAATTCAGCGAGCGGTGGGTTCCTTTTTGAAGTTAAGCTACTCCCAAAACCCGGAAAACTCCTGTTTTGGTCATAACATGAGTGCTGCACAGTTCCACTGGGAACGCTCACTCACCAGTTTAGCCTGCTGTGTTCGGATGTTATGATCTTAAATGTAATCTTTCAGAAACATGACGATGAAGGAAAGGAGAGCCTTTGGTGATGAGGGCAGAGAGGAATGCAGGTCGGGCTGCGATAAGCTCTTAGCCACTCAGTTGGGTCAAAATAGATCACTTCCTGCCAGCTCATTATCATTAGCACAACTTCCTGTCTGCACAGGCAGAGGGGGTTGGTCATGTGGATCCTGGAATTAGCAGAGTGTGTTCCCATTCAGTCCAGAGGTATTCTGGCTATTCCATTACATCATATTTGGAAAACTGCCACAACTCCCCATGCCTCATGTTCAAACTCAACAAGCACTTTTTCCAGCACACATTTAAACTGCACATAAACAGCAGACACATTGTTTTTCATAGATAATGTCTTATGTTACTGTTCTTATTACGATGTCATCGAGGGAATAATCAGTACTTTAATAGTACTTCTCAGCGGTTTCCAGGAAACGCTTGTATTGTGTTCCATCATTTGACATGGTACCCATGTCCTCCCTCACCTCCTGATCATCCTTTTGTCCAAGGCCATTTTCTCTGCTTGCTTCACTCAGATGAACACATCCCATCCTCAGTGTGTGCTGCTGTCAGTGCAGCCTTATAAAAATGTCCCATGCAGCACTTTCACTCCCTGCACCTTTTTTCTTTCTTTCAGACCTCCGCCCCTTCTGCCTCTTTCCTTCCCTTTCCCTGTCCGTCCTGCCTCCTCCCCTCCCTGTCTGTAACCAGAGCCCAGGGAATTGGGGGTGGTGGGGGGGGCCCTGCCAAATCCAGTGTGCTTCTGCCCTTTTAAGGCTAAAAAACCAGGAGGAACTTTTTTTTTTTTTTTTTTTTTTTTTTCCTTCCCCCCAGCTTAGGGAGTGCTGAGGGGAGGGAGGATGAGTGGAAGGAGTAGAAAGGAAGAGGAGGAAGTGTAGTAGCTCCAGTGTGGCTTGGTGCAGTCAGAGGAAGAAGTGGGAGGGGAAGAACAGCTGCAGGCCACAGATTTCAGCATTTGGAGCTTTTAGCCTAAACTCTGTATAACAATAGATTACATTTAGTGTATTGGTATATGTGGGCCAGCATGAACAAAGCAAATGACTTTATTTTTAAGCTTTATTATGAATGTCTTTTCTTCAGTCTCCCTGTGACTGCAGTTACATTCTCAGCAGCTGCTCTGTTTCCTCTGCTGCACGACTCCAGATTAACCACGAACTCTGACATCAAACTGATGAGTTTCAAGTCTTTGTGAATCAACATAACGCTCATTTTGGAAATGATGGTCCCATTGTTTCTCAGTGGGACTTCACTAATGTTTTTTTTTTTTTTCCTCATATGTATGTTACACATACACGTACGGTCATGTGACATGTTAAGAATTTCATTAAAATTCCTTTCCACATGTGAGCTGGAGATGATATTATGAACGTACAGAGATGGTGACAGTCATGCTACGGTTACACTTCATCATTATTGTGTAAGGATAACATGGACGGGAGAGGCCTCGGGACTGCTGCTTGTTCTTCAGTTTACAAGCTCTCAGGACTAATCGGCTCCAGATGTTGCTGTACAGTCTGAACCGTGCAGAGCGCTCTCGCTCCCCGTGGTCTCGTTGCTGAGACCAGGTCAGGGTACAGGTCACGGGTTGTGATGATGTCATGTAATGCCACAGGAGGGCTGTGGAGGGGCTGCTGCAGTAATGATGAGCCATACCAATGAATCATGGGAGTTTTAGGAGTAAAGGGACCACAGACACTCCATACGGTAGCCTCCGTGGTACACACAAGCTTGTTGCAGGGGGTGTATGAGTCAGCAGAGGGGGAGTCTGTGGCAGCATGTGTCCATATATGGGCTCTGTCAGGCTTGGTGAGCTGTGCTCTGCTGGGAATGCTGGCAGATTCCTTGAATGTTTAGTGGCTTTTGTGTGTGCAAGACATGAATCAAAGACACAGACTCGGAGCTGAATGAAGTCCTAACAATATTCCTTTATAGGGGACTGTCGTGTTGAACTAAAAGCAGCAGATTGTGTTCTCTTAATTGTACAAGTACTAAAACTAGTAGTGTTGTGTCTCTGCTGGGATGGCTGGCAGGCTGACACGCCTCTACTTAGCTGCTCTGCATTCTTGCTACATGTACCAACCTGTGGTCTTATTCAGACTCTGCTATCAGTACTAATAACAGTTTATAAGTCCTGGGTTTATCTGTCCCTAGGCAACATATCTCTGCGCCCCTCCACCGCTGCCTCTTTGCTTCTTTCTCAAAGTTCCCACAGTAGCTGGCCATCCAAGCATCTGATCCAGTTCTGTTTGATCACCCCTATGGAGTGTCTCTCACCCACCCACGCCAAACAGAAGGCAGCTGACATGTCATGTAGAGCAGCGTTGGCTGCTCGAGAGCATGCTTTTCTGTTGGCGCATGGATTCAGACGAGCAGCCAGCTAAGACAGATTGTCCCAGTTCTGCATGTGCACAAACAGCTCGACTTGTTGAAGGTTGTTATGGGGAAAAGATTTCCTGTTGCTGTTCTGTTCCTCATCTTTATCTGCATCATGCATCCTCACGCTCTCGCTGACTCCCAGAGAAGACCATTAATGCTGCAGTAGCTCCAGCAAAGGGCTCGGGTGGTGTCACTGTGGTTGAGGCTGGTTTGCTGTCACCAACAGTTATTCCAGTGTAGCTGTAAATTCAGGGGTGGGGAGTTAAGATTGCAATGAAGACTAAAGCTCTCCCAAACCCTGCAAAACAAAAACACTGCACGTAAAAGTGGGGCTTTGTTCGTATTTCAGAACTGGATCTCAGGTTCTTCCAAGAATCTGAACTTGGCCCCATTATTTCCTCTCTAACTAATAATCTGATCAACATCAGCTTGGAAACGCACAAACACTGCGCCACACCCGTTCCTCAAGGCCTGATCTTAGGACTCATTGGTCTTGCTTCTTGTGCAAGCTATGTGCATGCAGTAGCATTTATGTGGGCCGGTATGTGTGCTCATGCCCAGGCTAGCTTATGGTTGCATCACCTTTTACTCAGCTTGCAGCAGTATGTGGTTGTGGTGGTGTCAGTGTCTCAGTTTTAATGTGATTCAGCTCTGCATTCATCATGGCACTCTCTGTTCTGGAAGTTCTCACGCTATCGTCTGAATTCAGACAGTTCAGGCTCTAATTCAGATGAATTTCATGTCTTTGTCACGCTTCAGCGTCACTGTTTCATTAACACAAATGGAGTTTCAAAAATGGTCAAGTTTTATTACACTGCAAAAATGCATCAAAGACGTGTGAAATTAAAATTAGTTCAAATAAAAGGTCAATTTTATTTATATACACATTTATTACACTTAAACTCACTGTGCTCATGAGTCATCCACACTGAGTTAATAAAACACCATGAAAGGAATTGGTTGGCGTCTTCATAAATCCAGTCTGTGGGGATTCCAAGCTGGTGTACTCCCAGTGCTGCTTTCAAGCCCAGCTAATTGGGAGGGTTGCATCAGGAAGGGCATCCGGCACACAATCAGATGAGTCCATCCCCAACCGCTGGGTAAATAGTGGAGCAGCCTAGAGTCCATTAGAAAATGACTGTTTTTACAGAGTCAGCGGGACTCTGTGTACATCCTGGAGTTTAATGTACTGAATCTCCTTTGATGTAAAGCAATAATGAGGTAGGTAGTTAACAAGTCCATGACTGGTACATGGTGGTCAAATCTGCCGTCCTTGAAACAAATGCGTTTACACTCGACGTATCCTCCAAGGTTTTCATATTAAAGCTTTGCAGCGGTGGCCCAAACCATAAACTGTGTTGCTGTACTGCCATTTGAGGACGTGCACTCTGTCCACCAGTGTCAGAAACCCGGCTTTTAATTTGCACTGTTATCCTCCTACTTTTAAAAAAAGGTTTGGGCTCTGAGTTAATGTCTTTTGAAATGCAGTGCTCCAAGAATGGACACATCTTCGACTTATGACAACCACTGGAAATTAGACCATCTGAAATATGTTTAAAGGGGGAGGGGCATGTATCCAGCCAAACATTAGATAGCAGGAGGAATCTGAGTATTTGAAGTACAGATTACTTCATGTCCTTGGCTGAGACCTTCTAGTCGTGCTTTGCTTTATGGTGGTCTAAGCTGGTTTCTAAAATAAAGGAACTTTGTGCGACTGTTTAACGTGACTCATATCTGGTCCCCAGACTCTAAAGCCATTGTTGATGGAAACCTGAAGCTGATCCTGGGTCTGATTTGGACCTTGATCCTGCACTACTCCATCTCCATGCCCATGTGGGATGAAGAGGAAGAGGCAGATGATGGCAAGCAGAAGACCCCCAAGCAGAGGCTGCTGGGATGGATCCAGAACAAGCTGCCTGAGCTCCCCATCACCAACTTCAACAGAGACTGGCAGACCGGCCGGGCCCTGGGAGCCCTGGTTGACAGCTGTGCTCCAGGTGAGCTAAACAGTGGATGTGTTGAGGTATTCTGGGGTCTTGGGTGTGTGGGTGTGTTTACCCTACTGCTAGGGGCTGATCCTGAGACGAGCCCAGTACCAAGAACGAGATGCATCTATTTCAGAAAGACGAGGCTCCTGTCTCGATGTTCTGCTGCTCCAGTGAAGATTCAGTAGTTTTAAACATGTTCTTGGACACATGCTTTAAAGCACTATACAAATACAGGCCATTTTAAAAATTAGTCGCTTATTTATTTTATGTTAACCGATAAAGAATCATTAAATTTGGAGTGTTCAGCGATCACACCAGTGTGGTGAGAAGCTACTTTCAGCTTGTCCCACAGGCTCACAGTAGCAAGTCTGCATGTTTGAGTTTGACACCAGTCCTTCCTGACCTGACCCCAGAGGGGACTTGTGTCTTTCACTTCCCGAGGGATTGTGTAAACCATGTTGCTCTCATTTGGTAATCCGGCTCACCAAGTGAGAGACACAAAGGTAGTAAATAACTACGCAAACAATAATAAACAAGAGCCAATCACAGTAAGTGACACTGCAGTGAAACAGAAAACATCTCCGTCACAAAGCAGCAGAAATGCTGAGGTGTGTGTCTGTAGAGATGCTAAAATCAATAATCAGGCCAACACAGTTCAGCATTCATTTAAAGCTGACGTGTGAAACGGTCCTCGACCTGTGTGCAGGTCTCTGTGGCACGTAGTGACACATTTCAGTCCAGCAGCTAGAGAGGACTTAAAGATTGTGGAACTAAGCAGTGCACTGACGCAACACTACCACTCCTCAAACTGCACGCCAACCTCGCCTCATACGTCTAACATTAAACACACAGCAGTGACTGACAGCTGGAGGTTGGGTGAGGGGAAAGCATGATATTCTCACGTGTCAATAAAACAGATGGGAAGAGTGATGATGAGCAGCTAGAGGGGGGTACAGAGCTCTGTCGGGGGACAAAGGAGGTTTCTGTTTACATGCTTGGAGTGTTTGGCGTTGCTATGGCTCACCAGCAACCTCAAGCTGGAGACGAGGCCTCCACAGAAGCAAACAGATTTACTGCAGCGTCCTGAAATGACAGCCATCAGACTTACCAGCAAGTAAATAACTGCTGACATGGCCGCATTTCCAGGACAGGCTCATCATTCAAGGGCAGACATGTCTGGGAGCCAGAGTTGCCCACACCTACGTACTGCTGCAGAGATTAGACATTCTGCCTTTATCTTCTGGATATCATCAAGGCTACAAGTTTGGAGTCAACATGTTGTCCTTAATTAGACAGACTGGCTATAACAGGAAGCACTCCATGTCTAATTAATCAGAAATGCTGTTTCACTGTGTAAAGGGGATCTACTCTGCTTTTACTCAAACTTCTTATTTATCTTATACAGCCCTGGCACAGCTCCTCAGTGCAACCTTAAACAGTGGCTGGGTGGGGCAGAGCTGTATGCTTCAGATGACCATATTGGGTATTTCTGCTCTCATTGTCAAGACATCTGAGTGTTGGAGCCCTCTGAAGCCAGGACACATGATTTTAAATTATGCAAGTGTTAATAAAAAAAATATGGAGCAATGACAGAAAATTAGCAAAGACACGACAGATCCACTCTCGGTGGTGAAATGCAGAGCTAGCTGAGCTTATACATGTCATCAGGAAAAATGTCCACTCTGCATTAGCATTTCTAGCAAGTTCAATATCATTAAACACTTTTTTTTTTCTCATTGAGATCTTATACTCGTCATAATCAGTACAGCCAGTACTATAAATGAACCCTTCTGCTTCATATAGTGAATCCATCTGACCTCTTATTCCTGCAGGTCTGTGTCCTGACTGGGACCAGTGGGATCAGACAAAACCAGTGGACAACGCACGTGAAGCCATGCAGCAAGCTGATGACTGGCTCGGCATTCCACAGGTGACCTGATAATGAAGGAGTAACATTAAAAAAGCTGGATATTGGAACACAGTTCAAGCACAATCAGGTTTTCCCCATAGCTAACGTTTAACCAGAGTTATCTGCCTTTTGGAGGGAAATGCACTGCTTCCTGCTGGTCACTGTGACCAGTCACAAGTGTTTTACAAATAAGCAACCGTTCACTTTTGAACAGATTTTGCATATAAAGCAAAAACCTGCTTTGAGTTAAGGTGGCTTTGAGGATGACTGCATCATCTGCAGTTAATCTAAATGGAGGTAAAATGATGGAGCCTTTCACTGAGGACTGGTCATTGAAACTTGTTGGAGACTCTCATCCACAGGCTGAGAGGCTTTACAGAAGCTGCTGACTGATGGGTCTTTGGGCCTCTGGTTAACAGCAGGTGAACTTTTAAAATAAGAGTGTAGAGGTTGTTCACCAGTAAACTCGTGTTCTTTCAGACTGTTCATCGTTTGCAGTCAGTCTGCCATTAGGCTGGTGTAGGTGATCATGCTACGCTCTGGAAACTATGACTGAACTCTTATCCACACCTGCTAATGACTTCACTCCCTCCGACACCAAACACAAGGAAGTGGTGCATTTCCTGAGGGTGATTGTTATCTGCAGTGAAGCTTTTTCCTTTTGGTCACCATCACAACATCTATCTTTGTACAGCAGCTCGTTTTTGAATCCTTACACAGTGGTGCAAGTATTCTCTTATCTGAGTGACGGTCCCAGGTGATGGCTTCCTTTTTAATTTTTTTTATTTTTTTATATAAATTGGTCAGTGAGCGGCCATTTTCATACCTGTCCGATTCTTGGTTCCCCCCCCAAAGACCCCCTCAGTCTTATGTAAGGCTACAGAGGGTCTTTGGCAAACTAGAAACGGTAAATCTGTTCTGGTGCAGTCATGTGGGGAAACCTGACATTTGAGCCCCTTTTCAGCATTTACCAGGGAGCTTTGAAAGTGAACTCAGTTTCCTGTGCCGCCTGTGTGGCGTTGCTGTGTGTGTCAGTACTGTTGGCATGATTGGCACGCTGTAGCGTGCTGACAGTTGGCTCTGTGGTCGCTGGCGTTTCCGCCTTCAGCCGTGCTTCTGCTAAGAAACTGTCGGCGTCCTTCCCCTCCAGACTCTGTGGTTTGTCTGGCTCCTGGTTTGCGTGCGACTGTCTCAGGTACTTTCTAAATGCGTACAGCACGTGTGTGTGTGTGGTTTTAATCACACAATCAAAACATCACTGGGTTTGCCTGTGGGTAATCTCCACGGTAACTGATCAAGCCCTGCCTCCGTCTGCACAGCTGTCACCTTGGTTCTCCTACTACAAACATGCAAACAAGTCGTGGGAAGGGCTGCCCGCCGTTACATTTAGAAAAATGTTCCTCCTCGTCTCCTAGGTGATAACCCCTGAAGAGATCGTGGACCCCAATGTGGACGAGCACTCAGTCATGACCTACCTGTCACAGTTCCCCAAAGCCAAGCTCAAGCCTGGAGCACCTCTGCGACCCAAACTCAACCCCAAGAAGGCGCGTGCCTATGGCCCAGGTATGCCGGCATGCACGCGCATCACCACATGCAGCTGATGCACCTTTGCTTGTATCCACAGAGAAACTGTGAGCCTCATACTGCAGTGAGACATTTTTAACATGTTGTCTGTTGTGTGAAGGCGTCGAGCCCGTTGGTAATGTAGTGATGAAAAAGGCTACGTTCACCGTGGAAACCATCAGCGCAGGAATGGGAGAGGTGCTGGTTTACGTGGAGGACCCTGCAGGCCACAGAGAGGAGGTCTGTGATCCATCCTTGTGTGTTTAACTTCTACTTTCAGTTTTGTTCATTTAAAAACAATTGTGTCTGTGTTCAGGCTAAAGTGACGGCCAACAATGACAAGAACCGTACCTACTCTGTTGTCTATGTCCCCAAAGTGACAGGCATGCACAAGGTGAGTGAAGAATTCAATGTTAAAGATGTGAGAAATAATCCCTAAAGTAATCTTTCAGGTAGAAAATGGGTTTTGCTCCACAAAGCAGTGATTACAGCTAACATGCCATTTTCCTGCTCTCCTTCCTTTGTAGGTGACTGTGCTGTTTGCAGGGCAACACATCTCTAAGAGCCCCTTCGAGGTGGAGGTCGGCATGGCTCAGGGAGACTCCAGCAAGGCCACAGCACAGGGACCGGGCCTCGAGCCCTCAGGAAATATTGCTAACAAGTCCACTTACTTTGATGTGTACACAGCAGGTAATGTAGGTTTGTGCAGCTAGCTGTAACATCAGGCCACATGGAGTGTTTAACTGTGCGTTTCCTCCTGTTTTTCTAAGGTGCTGGTGTTGGAGAGGTGGAAGTGGTGATCATGGACCCTGCAGGGAATAAGAACACGGTGACGTGCACCATTGAGGACAAGGGTAACAGCAGCTATCGCTGCACCTACAAACCCACCCAGGAGGGCCAGCACACCATTTACGTGACCTTTGCTGGTGGTCAGATCAGCAAGAGTCCTTTCACAGTTGATGTGGGAGAGGGTGAGCATATGTTAAAGCTTCACTGAGTGTAAATCTGGGAGGATGTCACTGCTAACTGAACACTTCTACCACAGCAGCCGTTTTAAAATGTGTTTCTGCTTCTCCTGTGTCTAACCTCTGCTGTGTTCCTCTGCTGGATGTTATGTCCTCTTCTCTTTGATAGAAGCCTGCTGGCATCTGTCCTCTCTCTGGAACAGCCTCTTCCTTCCTGGGATCTCTTTGGTACCTACTCTGTCGTGTGTGTGTGTGTGTGTTTTCCCCCTGTAAACTTGCTGTGTGTGTCGGCTGCCTGTAAACTTCACGTGACTCGAGCGTCCACAGTGGTGTGAATCTCCTTATTTGGTGTTTTCAGCACATTCATGAAGAAACACATTCCCAGAAAATTAAGCTGTAGTGTGTTTGATCAGGAAACCAGTTCCTCATTACAGCCAATCTGTGGTCTTAAGTTAACAGTGACCTGGGTTACTAAGAATTATATTTACATGATTTAAATAGCTTTTAGCAGAACGGTGGGTGTGGCTGCTACCTAATAGTAACTCACTGTCTTTTTGAGATCCAGTAAGACGTCCATGCAGCCAGAGTCTGTCAGACAGAAAACAAATTCAGCTTGTATAATGGGCTCACAGAACAAATGCATTTGCTTTGGTGTTAAATGGAAAGAGCTGCACATTAACAAAGTAGTGAAGGGTTGCCACTTGCCAAGTATAGGCTCATCCCCTACTAACTGATAACGTTTAGATCATGGTCGTCCTTTAAAGTGAGCCTGTGGGAAACAACAAGAGCTTGTAAAGAATTTCCTCAGTTTCACAATCGGGAAAAACCAAAAGTCATTAAACAGCTCTGCTGCTAACCAGAAGGTCCCCTTAGATTAGGCTGAAAGACATTAAAAACAAAGTAACTTTGGTTTAAAACAAAACACAGAACAATCTTCTGCCATTAATGTGGTGTCTCTGTGTCCAGTAGCTTTTGCAAGTGCAACACATCTGAATACAATAACATGGACCATATCTTGAGACACTTTATCTTCCTGGAAGGCTTCCTTTGCTTTCTGCACTTGGTCTCGCTGTGACTCAGCACTGCTTTTTACAGTTTTAATAAAGTGATATGAAGGGATATCCCACTTCCTGTGTGAGGATAATGGCTCACTTCCTTCCCTGTGGTCTAAGAATTCCCTCTGCAGGAAAGGATGGGTGGATAACTGGGGGCATGCAGGGTAGTAGGAAGGAGAAAATAACATTTGCTTTCCAACAGATCTGGAGTGTGATGGATGGTTTGTGTTTAATGTCATTCACCTCACACTTCATTGGTCTTGTCCCCACTGAAATGTGGTCATAATGTTACTCGGAGCCGTGCCCGTCTCACTCGCTCTGTTTGTCCACAGCGTGTAACCCCAGCCTCTGCAGAGCCAAGGGTCGTGGTCTGCAGCCAAAGGGCCTCCGGGTGAAGGAGACTGCAGACTTCAAGGTTTACACAAAAGGAGCCGGCACTGGGGAGCTGAAAGTCACCATCAAGGGCCCCAGTGAGTTCTAATCCAAAAGTTCATATTGGTTTTTGTGCTTGAGGTGGGATTAATGTTTGCAATCTGAAGAGAGAAAACCCAACAAACAAACACATCAGTAAATGAGGTTGTTGGATTTACAAAGCCCCAGATAATCTTTAGCTAACTGACAACAAACCAACAGAACAGTGAAGACAAACGAGCGCAGCCAGCTGTTGTCACTGAAAGAGTAGCTCCTGACGTCTGCAGCCCTCCTCTGCGCTCTTTGACATTCAGACTGTCTTCACTGTTCACATCAGTCTTTGACAAATGCACTGTTATCACAGCACAGTGAGCCAGCTGCACAAACACCAGCCTGATCAGGCTGCAGAATCTGCTTCTTGTGTCCAACGGGAACAATTTTGTGCATAAAGCATTTTAAAAATGTACTTTTTTTTTTTTTTTTAATGCAACCTAAAATGACGATCGCCTCAGAGGATTTCTACTCTGAGCTATGGTTTTGTTTTCTTAAATGTGGTTCTGAGCAGCCAATGAATCTATTGTTTGTGGTTTCACTACAAACAGACTGGGGATGCTTCCTCCTTCCTAAAATGATAAAGTAAGACTGGATTAAAGAAATAATGCAAAGGCATCTTGTTCACAGAGGGTCTGGAGGAGCCGTGTAAACGGAAAGACCTTGGAGACGGTGTGTATGGATTTGAGTATTACCCCACCACACCTGGAACATATTCCATCACCATCACCTGGGGAGGACAGCACATTCCACGCAGGTACACATGGGCGTGCAAACAAAACACTGACTCCAACTTGTCATTGTGACTGACCATTCGATGCTCTGTTTAGTCCCGTGGAGGTCAAGATTGGCACCGAGGCTAGCCAGCAGAAGGTGAGGGCCTGGGGTCCTGGACTGGAAGGAGGCGTTGTTGGTAAATCTGCTGACTTTGTGGTGGAGGCTGTTGGAGACAATGTCGGTACACTGGGTAAGTGCCATACGCGGGCATGGGGTCGGTCCTGAAAGCATGTGCAGATCATCTTCAGTTTCTTCTCTGAAACTGTTGTTCTTCAGGTTTCTCTGTGGAAGGTCCGTCTCAGGCCAAGATCGAGTGTGATGACAAGGGTGATGGATCGTGTGACGTGCGCTACTGGCCCACAGAGCCTGGCGAGTATGCCGTCCATGTGCTCTGCAACAATGAGGACATCCAGCACTCTCCCTTTATGGCTGAGATCGTCAACCCACCAGGGAAAGACTTTTACCCAGACAAGGTATGCGCCCACCCAGAGAGATGCACATGGAGATTACGGACGAGTCCATCTAACAATCTTTCTTCAGTTAAGATTAGTTTTCATGACTGTTGCCTCAAGGCCTGAGATCATGGTGGGAGTGGATGGGTTAAAAACGATTGTGTGAAGGCAAAGGGAGGCTTCCTGCACCCAACACTTGATGCAGTTCTTGGTGTCAGAGGTGACACACAAGGTTTCAGGTTTTAGATGAATTACTTTTTCCTGTAGTGTGTTTGGAAAACTGCGTTTTTAATAGGAGACATTCTTTGTCTAATATTAAAAACTGATCTGAAACATGTCAGTGTGATAAATATGGAAAAAGATGGTAAATCAGGAAGGAGGCAGATATGTCTTCACAGCACTGTAGTGTGTAAATGCTATTCTGGCTGTAGTACATGTGGGTTTTTTTTGTTTGTTTTTTGTCTAGGTTAAGGCGTACGGCCCAGGCCTTCAGAGCAGTGGACTTGCTGTTGGAAAACCCACCGAATTCACGGTCGATGCCAAGCAAGGAGGAAAAGCTCCTCTGAAAATTGTAGCTCAGGTATGTCTGGGTTTGTTTATGACCAAAAATATGGTAAATGTGTATTAAATCTGAGTGAACTATCCCTTGTCCTCTGCACAGGATGGTGAAGGCAATTCTGTGGACGTCCAGGTGAAGGATAATGGCAACGGCACGTACAGCTGCACCTACACCCCACGAAAGCCTGTGAAGCACACTGTGATGGTGTCCTGGGGAGACGTTAACATCCCTGAGAGTCCGTTCAGGGTGAGTATGCTCTGCTATGCAGGCTTCGCCTTTTCTTCTCACTGAGTCTCCTGAGTTTTGGTGTTTGTGCCCACAGATGAATATCGGAGCAGGCTGTCATCCAAACAAGGTGAAGGTTTCTGGGCCTGGAGTGGCAAAGACGGGCCTCAAGGCCTTCGAGCCAACATACTTCACTGTTGACTGCTCAGAGGCTGGTCAAGGTAAAGCTCCAGAAAACTGAGAGTAAAGCGCGCAAACAAAAGATCCGGTCAAAGCAATATTCCAAACAACAACATGTTTATGAACAGATATTATAGGAAATGTATTTCACCCAGCTGCTGTTTGAGGCTGTAGAGCTTTACCTATAACATGCTAACGTGCTAACCTTTGCCCTCGGCCATCAGGTGACATTAGCATAGGCATCAAGTGTGCCCCAGGAGTGGTGGGACCTGCAGAGGCTGACATCGACTTTGACATCATCAGGAACGACAACGATACCTTCACCGTCAAATATACTCCCCCTGGAGCAGGCAGCTACACCATCATGGTGCTGTTTGCTGACCAGGTGACTCTGAATCCTTGAGTATTTATATCGGTTGGAAGGCAGACTGTTTCCACGACTCGGGGTTTATTGTAATGTTTGTCTTCCTGTTTGCGTTCAGGCTATTCCAATGACGCCCTTCAGGGTCAAAGTGGATCCTTCTCATGATGCCAGCAAAGTCAAGGCGGAGGGACCGGGACTCAGCCGCAGTGGTAAGAACACCAAGCCAGAGGGTGCTAACAAAAACAGGCGTGGCCACATTCAATTGGCTGTAGATTGAACGCTCAAAGGTTTGACGGTCAGTGTCAAACTGCATGGAACAACTCTTCATAGCTCTCAATGCTTTAACATCTGTAGCAAGAACTTGTTTGACAAAACTGACAAGATCCAGATTAAAATCACAAGGATTTAAAAACAAGAATAAACAGGGTTAGAGCTGCTTTGCTAATGGAAACGGGTCCCTCTGAGCTGTCATGTGACAGTCTGACAGAGGTAAGATGGCAAAGATGAGTCACATAATAGGATTTATTTGTACAAGTCACTGTTCCTGCTCATTAGCTTAAGATGTTGTCATCTGGGGGGGCAGGGGGCTGAAATGATTGTTTTGTGACAGACTCCTGTAAAGCTGTGGCATCCCAGAATAAATGTATGAAGCTGGATCACACTTATTAATCTCTTAAGAGTCAGACTGGTACTGCACACCTATAATCGTCACTGTACACTGCATATAAATAGACTTTATTTGAACTAATCTAATTCAAATCAGTCATCAACTGCTTCAGTTAAATGCATCATTTTAATTTAGCTCAAGGTAGTTTGGTGTTATTTTACACTGCAGAAGAAACGCTGTGCTAAGCTGGGTAGCATTTTAAATCTGTTACTTTAAGTCTTTTATATATCTGCAGATCTACATTTACACATCTTAATCTTAGTCTTTTGTCTGCTGTGAGCTGTTACCCGTGGACCCTGAAGCACCCAGAGCATTTCCTCCAAGTTGTAAAAGTTTCCTGCTTATTGAAACGTGTTGATACAAAAGCTTGTATGACATGCTGGGTGATTACTTTTATTCTAATTAGACTCCCTAACCCAGTTGAATGCTGTCTTTCAGGCGTAGAGCTGAACAAGCCCACTCATTTCACCGTCAGCACTAAAGGAGCAGGAAAGGCAAACCTGGACTGCAGCTTCAGCGGCCCGACCAAAGGAGAGGCTGTGAAAGACTTTGAAATCATCAACAACCACGACAACACACACACTGTTAAATACACACCCGTGCAACAGGTGAGAGAAGAATGCTCCCACATGCAGTTGTGCTACGTTGTATCATGTGGCTTCTTATCAGAGCAGTAAAGCATTCTTCTGGCTGTTATGCATCATATTAAATGGGATTGTGTGGATCGCTCCTCTTTGCTGTGACAGGGTCCACTGGGAGTTGCTGTAACCTATGGTGGAGATCACATTCCCAAGAGCCCTTTCAGCGTCGGCGTGGCGCCCACACTGGACCTCAGCAAGGTCAACGTGACCGGCCTGGGAGACAGTATGTACCTGTGCCACTGTTCTTGTCCAGCCACACCTGACAGCAAACCTCAACCTATATAAAGCCTACTGTCTAACATGACTGTTTTCACCATGGCTTTCTCCCTTGCATGGTTGTCAGTATGTTGATGTGTTTATAAAAAAAAAAAAAAATCTAAGCTTTTCAGGCAGATCAGAAGTGTCAGTGTGTTTTCTTTGGTCTGTTCTTGCAGAGATGACTGTCGGCAAAGATCAGGAAGTGACTGTCAAGTCAAAGGGTGCTGGGGGTCAGGGCAAGGTTGCTGCCAAAGTGACTGGACCAGGAGGGAAACCAGTGTCCAGCAAAGTATGACACCAAATCTCCTTTCTTAACAGGACAATATAGGAGTCAATGTTTTTCTCTTTGAGTCTTAAACCAGTTTCATCCTGTTTTTGGTTTTTAATAAACATTTTATTTATCCTTATTGGTAAAATCAAAGTCCACTCCACCGCTGTCTTACACCTCCAGCCACTTATTTGGTCTCCCTGGAAGTTCTCCTTGGATGTTGGAGAACTCTCCCAGTGTTCCAGCACTCTTTCAGTGCCACGTATTTCTCTCTCCTCATGCCTCTGGTAAAGTCACGTTAATGTGTTTTGTTCCAGGTGGAGCCTGGGCTGAGCCCAGAGACTAGTCAGGTGAAATTCATTCCCCGGGAATCAGGACCATACCAGGTTGAACTGACTTATGATGGAGTGCCCATCCCTGGCTCCCCCTTCACCCCCACAGCTTACCCTGCAACAGACCCCTCCAAGGTTGGCCACAAGCGCTGCTGGATCTTCTTAAACCTGTGTGAAGTGAATTGAATTAATTCAGCTTGACATGCTTGCAGATTGGAATCATTGATCTTTGTTCCGTGTCACCTTTCCTCTCAGGTACGTTGCTCAGGCCCAGGTTTGGAGCGTGCCAAGGTTGGCGAGACAGGGGAGTTCATTGTGGACTGTACCAATGCCGGCCCCGCTGAGCTGACTATTGAGATCATATCGGACAGCGGCACTGAGGCAGAGGTTCACATCCAAGACAACGGAGATGGAACCTACACGATTACCTACATCCCTCTGTACCCCGGCTCGTACACGCTCACCATCCGCTATGGTGGCCAGGATGTGCCCAACTTCCCTGCTCGGCTCAACGTGGAGCCTGCCGTTGATGCCAGCGGTGTTCTGGTGTTCGGACCAGGAGTGGAAGGCAAAGGTGAAATAACGTGTGTGTGTGTGTGTGTGTGTGTGTGTGTTCCTTTTTTGTGGGGCTGGTGCTGGTTTCTTCCTCCCATTATCACCATAGTCTTATTGATGGGAGCTGATCTGATCTGTAGATTATTGCAGAATTCAGATGAAATTGGGCCCCAGCTTGTGTGAATAACGTTATGTGAAGAATAAAGGGAGCTGTGTGAAATGTAAATGATAGACTGGTCTCATTTTAAAGGACATGAGCTTATGTGTACTGTATGTTCTGTCCTTTCAGGAGTCTTCCGTGAGGCCACTACAGACTTCACTGTGGATGCTCGCGCTCTCTCACAGACTGGAGGTGACCACATCAAAACCCACATCAGCAACCCCTCAGGGAGCCGCACAGATGCCCTGATCACGGACCTTCGGGATGGAACCTACAATGTGGAGTACACTCCCTATGAGGAGGGTGAGTTAAAGTGCAGCAGTGGGTACAGTAACTGAGCGTTTTTCTTCTTCTCCACTTTGAGTTGAGTGTGTGTGTTTCAGGCCCACACACTGTGGAAGTTTGCTATGATGGCTCTCCGGTACCAAAGAGCCCGTTCCGTGTTGCTGTGACTGAAGGATGCGACCCGGCTCGTGTTCGTGTGCACGGCCCTGGTCTGAAAGGTGGCACCACCAACAAGCCCAACAAGTTCACCGTGGAAACCAGGTGAGACGAGTTCATGGTGGTGTGTCACAAATCTGTTTCCTACTCCTATTGTGAAAGTCTTTCTTCCCCGTGCAGAGGAGCAGGTACTGGTGGCCTGGGTCTAGCTATGGAAGGTCCGTCGGAGGCCAAAATGTCCTGCACTGACAACAAGGATGGCAGCTGCAGTGTGGAGTACATCCCATACGAGCCTGGCACGTACAACCTCAACATCACCTACGGAGGACAGCCCATCACAGGTACCGAATACTGTTTTAGTAGTAGTAAGAAATACAACTGTGAGAAGAACATCCTTTTGAAATGTACTCATCCCCTGTTGTTAAGCAGAGGCCTTAAATATCGTTTCCCTCGTGCTTGTTCTGAGCAGGAAGTCCGTTCTCTGTGCCCGTCAGCGACACAGTGGACAGTACCAAGGTGAAGTGCCAGGGTCCCGGCCTCGGCAACAATGTCAGAGCCAACATTCCTCAGGCGTTCACAGTGGATGCCTCCAAAGCTGGAGTTGCCCCACTGCAGGTCCGAGTACAAGGGCCCAAAGGTGATCTGGCTTCTAACATTTCTCCATCTATGATTAACTGTGTACCAGAGAGCTCTTAGAGGATGTTAAACTTGGTATTTGGCTTCCTTCTGTGTGTGTTCAGGTGTGGTGGAGCCTGTGGAGGTTGTGGATAACGGTGACCAGACTCACACAGTCAACTATGTTCCTACTCGAGAGGGACCCTATTCCATCAATGTGTTGTATGCTGATGAGGAGATCCCACGCAGGTAACTCTCAGGCAGTGTATCAGCCTAAATATGCACAAATTTTAATCCATTTCCTAATATCTAACAGTGATGATCAATGTCTGCCTGTGACAAACACAGAAAACACAAAACAATGTTAGTTTTGTTTTTCTGAATAGAACCACATTCAAAAGCCAGTAATAAATCTTTGTAGTTCCTGCATTATTAGAATGAAGTAGCTGAAGTCTGGCTGGAATAATAACTGTGCTGTCCGGGTGATCTGCATGCTTTACCACAGACGGTCATCTGTCTGCATGGCTGAATTCGGCTAACGACACAGCTCGTTTCATCAGGCTGCTAGTGAAACCTCTAACCTGCCCGTGGTTTACTCGGCTCTGTCGATGAGACTGTATCCCACAGCCAGTCCTTCTCTCTCTTTGTCAGCCCGTACAAGGTGAAGGTGCTGCCCACCCATGATGCCAGCAAGGTGCGTGCAAGCGGACCCGGCCTCAACACCACTGGAGTGCCCGCCTCTCTGCCGGTGGAGTTCACCATCGACGCCAAAGATGCAGGCGAGGGACTGCTGGCAGTGCAGATCACTGTGAGTGCTTGGACCACACAAGCATGGAATCAGAGCTGCGATGTTTAGCTAACGCTTTGTTTTCTCCTGAAGGACCCAGAGGGGAAGCCCAAGAAGGCAAATATCCGTGACAACCATGATGGGACCTACCTGGTGTCTTATGTGCCAGACATGACTGGCAGATACACCATTCTCATTAAGTACGGAGGAGACGAGATCCCTTATTCACCCTACCGAATCAGGGCTCTGCCCACCGGAGATGCCAGCAAGTGCACCGTCACAGGTATGTCCAGGACGGGCTGCTGCAGTCATAGACGTTGAGTTTTGTTATTCTACCAACTCAGTCGGCTGTACTGCTGATCAGTGTCTCATCTCAGCAGGAATAATTAGTGAAACATATTGTGTAGAATACTGACACACAATGATTTCCAACATATCTGATTGTTATCAACAGTATATGCCCCACATTTCCACCTGTTGCTATTAAAATCCAGAGTTCCTGCAGGCGGGAGAGGTCAAAGGGTTTTTACTCAGAGCCACAAAACGTTTCTCTCCTCTCTCGTGCAGGAATAGTTGCTCGTACAGGATTTTATATATTGCAGAAAATGTTGCACAGTTCTTTGAGCGGTGCAGATTTACAAATGGGTAAATACTTACAAATGCGTCTACAGAACACAAGGATTGAGCGCTCGGCGTGTCTTTGAACTGAAGAGTCAGGATCTGGTATTTAAAGTCGAGCGTTGAGGAAGTTCCAGTTTAATCAGTCAGCTGTAATCACATGCAGAGCTTCTGGTTCTGAAAGCGAAGCTTGAATGTTTTCTAACAGCCAGGTAGGACTACCTGCTTTGGTTCTTTAAGTCACCTGATGCATGACATCAGTGAGTTTGAGCTCAGATGATAGAAATCCTGTTTTTGGTTTTTATGAATTAGTCAAACATACATGAATGAGACACTCTTTGGTTAACTACAATGGCAACGATTGAAAGTCTTCCTACCCACCCACACCTGAGGGCTCACGGACATTTGGCTCCACAGATGATTATGTGAGTGGTTTGTTGGAGGTCATGTGATCTAGAGTGCCTCTCAGTGTACCTGCAGCTCGTATCTCATCAGTTTTTTTTTTTTTTGGTTTTTTTTTGTGCATTGGTATGTGGCATTTCTCACGCTGTGCTCCTCAGTTGCACCCTGCACACTCCTACTCAGCCCGGCCACACACACACACACACACACACACACACACACACCGCCCCGCTTCACACTCCCCCACCGTTTGTTTCATCCAACTGTTTGGAGCACAGTTATTGCCACCCGTCACCTCCACCCCACCTGACTGTCTTTTATTTGTCACTTTTCTCTGGCTCCCTCGCTTCTCACCGTTCCTACTTTCAGTCTCAATCGGCGGTCACGGTTTAGGTAAGCCTTTTTATCATGTAGAGGACCTTCTGTTGTCTTTTTCTCAGCATGGAGGATAGTGGCACCAGCTTTCAACAGGACATCCCATCCTTTTGCTTGTTTCTCTTCTATATTTCACTTTCCCAGACTTTTTTTTTTTTTTCCCTCCCCCGCCTTCCATCTCATTTTACGCTTCCTCTCTCATAACTGTGTCTCCATTTTATATTGGACAAACTAATGGACTAACAGAGTAGGTAGAAAGGCATGGTGGAATGGCACTCTGGCTAATCTAGCTTTCTGTTCATACATGGAAACTGTAACTGTTATTGGTAACAATATATGAGCGATGGTAATAACATGACTAGATTCAGCTTTAACCTGGTCTTCTGGTTGTGGAATGTGCATGCTGAATGTTGCGTCTGGCAGTGCGTTTGTCTGTGTAAGAAACGACTTAATGCATTTTTTGATTTTTTTGATTTTTTTTTGATTTTTATTTTTTTATCTGAAGGTGCCGGTGTTGGCCCAACTATCCAGATTGGCGAACAGACGGTTATCACGGTGGACGCCAAGGCTGCCGGAAAAGGCAAGGTGACGTGCAGCGTCTGCACGCCAGAGGGGGCGGAGCTTGACGTGGACGTGGTTGAAAATGAGGACGGCACATTCGACATCTTCTACACGGCGCCACAGCCTGGAGAGTATGTGATCTGCGTCCGCTTTGGAGGGGAGCACATCCCTAACAGTCCGTTCCAAGTCACGGTGAGTGATCTGCACGTGTAAGCCTGCTCTGCTAGAATCTCATGAAAACTTCTCAGTGTCAGATACAGTTATCAAGAATGACCCTCAACTTGGAGAAGCAGAGTTCAGTCTTAAGCTGCATCCACAGTGAAAGCAGGCTGCAGCTTGAAGCTGGTGACGCGAGAATACAAAGTCACCGACATGAGACGATTATGGGCGAGATAACTGACAGGAAGTGGGCCCAAGATAAACTGTCCTCAAATTCTAGGCAAGCAATTTAAGTGAGCACTAATAAGGGCTGTCAAAGTTAACGTGTTAGTGTGGATTAATCCGTCATCACGATGAAATTTATTTTATTGCAATTAACCCATCTGGAGTGCAGAATCACTCAGAATCCCTGAAATGTTTCTGTCGACACATTTCAGGCAGTTTGTCCAAAGGTTGTGCGTTAGTCGAGCCCTGCTGCTAGTAAGAGTGACAGAAACCACCGACTGAAGAAAACTCATACACAGTCCGAGATTCCAAAGCCCTGATTTAATGTTTTAAAGTCACACATGTTGTGTTGCTGTGGAAGTGGGTCCAAAAAGCAGCTTTGGTCAGTATAGGCAGAGTGTAAGCACGTTCTGTTTTTTCCGGCTACAAAGGTGGACGTGGGAGCTTTTATAGGACAATGAGGTGCAGCTTTTGTCACACCTGTATTGGCTTCATTTGTCATTGCTCAGCCCCTTCATACTGACTGAGTACTCTCAGTAAGATGGTGTAGAGGGGCGGGGCCTTTATGAGGACAGATTTTAAATTCAAATGAGCAGCAGCTGATGTAGACGTGGTAAGAATTACAAGTTGATGCAGAGTGTTTGTGTTGCTCGTCGGTACAGTAACTACTGAGCTGGTTGTTTACCAGCAGTTACAGGTTTGTCAGAGCCCTGGACCACAGATGCTTTCAACTACTTCCCCTACAGAGGCTTTGGTCCTGACGCCTGCAGCCGTTTCTCTAAATCACTTTGACTGCCGTTTTAATCCGCTCCAATGCCTTATCTTTTTCACTCTCTCAATTCCCTCCACCATCCCTACCTACACCCTCCAGGCACTGGAAGGAGCTCCATCAGACCAGCTCATGCAACAGAGCCAAATGCCCCAGTACTACAGTCAACAGCCCTGGGTATCTAAATCCTCAGCCTCCAGTCTCTCGGCCTTCTCGGCTTCAGTTTTGCTTCTCCCTGTTGTCCCTTTGTCGTCTATGGTGCACATGGTCTCCTTTCATCATTGTCTGCTGTGTCTCATTGCAGGTGTTTCATCACTGAGAGGGTGCTTTCTCTCGTTTCTCTCTCCAAACAGGATGCCAGGGACACATGGACTGTTCAGCAGAGCTGCATAATGTTAAAGTTCAGGGTCCAAAGCCTACTGTATGAGCTAAACAGTGGTTTCCTTCGTAGCATGGGACCAAATTATATATTTACTCAAGCATTATGCAGCCCTTGTGGACAGTGCTCCATGTCGACCTGGCTTCAGAGGGAAAAAGGCCATTTTGAAAATCCTAAATTTGGCCGTCCCAGCTACTCCACGTTTTTCAAAATGGCTTCCCGATGTTTTGTCCCCATCCTGCTCTTGCAGCTTGTCCGTACCATCATCCTGACCACAGTCGCCATTATCATTCCATCTCATCGTCTCATCCTCTGTTCATTGTTGGCGTTTTCCTCTTCCATCCCGCACTGTGTTCACTTTGTGTGACATGTTGTCACTATAACCAGAACGGTTGCCACAATCTCTTAACAACCTGTGATCTGACTGGTGCACTGTGTCTCTCAGGCAACAGACCGACCAATGGGAATGAACGGGCTGGATGTGGCAAGTCTGAGACCGTTTGACCTGGTGATTCCATTCACCATCCAGAAAGGAGAGATCACAGGTAACGTCTCCTTTATAAACGCGTAATTTGATCATAGTGATGTGTGTGTGTGTCATAGTGTTGTCCTCTGCTTCAGGTGAGGTCCGAATGCCATCGGGCAAAGTGGCTAAGCCTGACATCACAGACAACAAAGATGGCACGGTTACTGTCAAGTACGCTCCCACAGAGGCCGGCCTGCACGAGATGGATATCAAATACGACGGCATCCACATCCCTGGTATCTGCACACATTTAGGACTGTGTGGGCTCTAAAGTGCACTGAGAAGATGGTTTGGACGTGCGACACTAACCGCTCTGTCTGCCAACAGGAAGTCCCTTGCAGTTCTACGTGGATTACATGAACAGTGGTAATGTCAGTGCCTATGGGCCTGGCCTTATCCACGGGACTGTCAACAAGCCAGCCGTCTTTACTGTTAACACCAAAGATGCTGGAGAAGGTGGGTAACAGTTACACCTGTGGAGTGCAATTATATTGGCTATGACTTACCTGCCGCCTCAGATTTGAACACATGTGACGCCCGCTGATCATCTTTGTAGGGGGTTTGTCTCTGGCCATCGAGGGTCCGTCCAAGGCTGACATCAGCTGTGTGGACAACCAGGACGGAACCTGCACCGTGTCTTACCTGCCAGTGCTGCCGGGAGACTACAGCATCCTTGTTAAATACAATGACAAGCACATCCCAGGCAGCCCCTTCTCTGCTAGGATTACTGGTAACTCTTTCTACATCAGAGTAGACATCCATGCAGCCCACACACTACAGTAACGTAGTTCCTCCCTTCCTGCTGGATCCAGAGATGTTCCAAGACTACATGCCTGGAAACTGAAACGATAAAAATCCAGTTAATTTAGCAAGGATACGTGTGTGTGTGTGTGTGTGTGTGAGCCGACAACAGCAGCGTTGCTGTTAACACGTTTTTATTGGCTTTCCCACTGCTCCTGTAGCACACACCACCCTCTCCTCCAGTCAGGTGTGGGTCGGCCTCCCCTGAACCCACTGCTCCACCCCCTCCCCTGCAGCTGAGCCACAAACCGCGCACCCCCCACACACACACACACACACACACACACACACACACACACAAAAAGTGCATTTATGCCATTAGCGTGTGCCCTAACAATCACTACTGCATCTCTAGGTGACGATTCGATGAGGATGTCCCATCTGAAGGTGGGCTCGGCTGCAGATATTCCACTGGACATTGGAGAGCTCGACCTCAGCCAGCTGACAGCCTCTCTTACAACACCCTCAGGGCGAGAGGAGCCCTGCCTGCTGAAGATGCTGCGTAACGGTCACGTTGGTGAGTGTGCGTCTAAGTTTGCTAAACAATGAGTCATCAGAATATTTTATGGTTCCCTAAGTATAACTGGGGGATGAAACTGGCTGCATGCTGGTTGGCGCGTTGTTAACCCTCCTCTGTCTGTCTTAGGAATATCCTTTGTTCCCAAGGAGATTGGCGAGCACCTTGTTAACATCAAGAAGAACGGTCGTCATATTCCCAGCAGCCCAATTTCTGTAATGATCAAGCAGTCAGAGATTGGTGACGCGAGCCGTGTGCGTGTGAGTGGACAGGGGCTGAGCGAGGCCAGGACCTTTGAGCCTGCAGAGTTCATCATCGACACTCGTGATGCAGGTATATGCTCAGTGAAAGCATAGATGCTGTCATTTTATTTTTACACATTCATATTTGTCATGCTCATCTTTGATGCATTAGGCTACGGTGGCCTGAGCCTCTCCATTGAAGGCCCCAGCAAAGTGGACATTAACACTGAGGACCAGGAGGATGGCACCTGCAAGGTCACCTACTGCCCCACTGAACCAGGAAATTACATCATCAACATCAAGTTTGCTGACCAACATGTGCCAGGTGCTTACATGAAACAGTCGGATTACAGAGGAGGCACATGTTTTGGTTTTGTAAAAGTGAATTTGTTCATGTGTATACACAGGAAGTGCTTTCACGGTGAAGGTAACAGGGGAGGGCAGAATGAAGGAGAGCATCACCAGGAAGAAGAGGGCAGCATCGGTTGCAAACGTTGGCAGCCAGTGTGACCTGAGCCTGAAGATCCCAGGTGAGACAAGCAGGAACTCGTATTTAATTCTCCATCTGTGCTTGGGTGTAAAGGGGGAGGTTACAGCCTTCTCACTGTTAGGTTCTCTTATGCAGCTGACGCTAGGTGATCCTCATGTTTGTATGTCTACATCTGTGCGTCCTCAGAGATCAGCATAGCGGACATGACCGCTCAGGTGACCAGCCCCTCTGGTCAGGTTCACAAGGCTGACATCATGGAGGGAGAGAATAACACCTACTGCATTCGTTTTGTGCCCACTGAGACCGGTGTGCATACAGTGTGTGTGAAATACAACGGCGTGCATGTGCCTGGGAGCCCGTTCCAGTTCACTGTTGGCCCCCTGGGTGAGGGTGGCGCTCACAAAGTGCGTGCTGGAGGGCCAGGCCTGGAGAGAGCGGAGGCTGGAGTACCAGGTTGGTGTGGTGTCTGGGTTGTGAGTGCAGAATCCAGTGTGTAATTTTACACTGTATAGCTAACTCTGTTTTGGCATGTGTGTGTAGCGGAGTTCAGCATCTGGACGCGGGAGGCTGGGGCCGGAGGGCTCAGTATTGCTGTGGAGGGGCCAAGCAAGGCCGAAATCGCCTTTGAGGACCGCAAGGACGGCTCCAGTGGGGTTTCCTACATCGTGCAGGAGCCTGGTGAGAAGAGACAGAGCCTGTGCTGCACACTGAATCACATTTCTAGTTTAGTGTGGTTTTATGCTTCAGTCGTACTCTGACCCTGGTCCTCATATGAGTGCGTGCGTGTGCATGTCGTCCTGTCACTGTTTTGTGCTTAAGTGACACTCTCACTGACTGATGGTTCCCCGTGTAGGTGACTACGAGGTGTCGATCCGCTTCAACGACGAGCACATCCCCGACAGCCCCTTCATCGTCCCCGTGGCTTCGCCGTCAGACGATGCCCGCCGACTCACTGTTGCCAGTCTTCAGGTGAGGCTCTGAGACACGCACACATCCGTATGCACACACCACCAGGCCACAGTACACCGCATTGCAGCAGCAGAGTGTTGGTGACTTTTGTGCTAGATCATATGTAAAGAGACCAGCCTTTTATTTCTTTTTACTGTAGCAGCTCGGTGAGGGTTTTTGTTTTTATGTTTTGAGCGTGGATACCTCTGACGGCAAGTCAGCTGTAGTGGTTTGTTTTGCATGCACTGGTAGCAAAGGTACAGACATGGGATCACCATCAGCTGCTGCTGCATTGCTGGGCAGTGCAAGGGCTTCTGGGATACGAAAGGACTGTGTGTGTTTCTCGTGCCTCATTCTAAAGGCTCCCAACAGCCTCTCGTCTCTGAAAGTCTTGTGGGCGCTAAAGGGTTAAAGAGGTTTAACATGGGCTGTTCTTCCTGTTCATTCATCCATAGAGCCATGTGTCAGTGTCACATCATCACACGGGCCTTTGTCATCACTGCATACATGCGTGATACCAAGACACTGTGTGGACGTAGACTTTGGGTAGCACGACTCCAAAGTACCTGCTGCTCACTGAAAGCATATCGCGCGTTCTCTAATATATTACAAAATGAATGGTCAGACCACCTACTAGAAGCACTTGCAGGAATCTTCATGTGCACACGGACGTGCACAAGCAAAAATATGATGCATGCACACCTTTTCACTGCACAGCCCTCCTCTTTAGCCTTGTTAGCGACTTCAGGTAAGCTATGTAAGAGTGGTGGTTATGATGTGGTGACCTTTTGCTGACTTGCTGTGGGCGGCAGAGGCATGGGGGTTCATTTTGTCCTTCGATGCAGTGTTTAATTCTGTGAGTGTGTTGTTGAGCAGGAATCGGGTCTGAAGGTGAACCAACCAGCGTCATTTGCTGTCAGCCTTAACGGAGCAAAGGGTGCGATTGATGCCAAGGTCCACAGCCCGTCAGGAGCGCTGGAGGAGTGCTGCGTCACTGAGATTGACCAAGGTAACCTCAGGAAAACCAACCCTAACCCAATCAAAGCACTTGCTAAGCTGATGTGATGTGTTACACACTGATCTGCCTTCTGTTTGATAGATAAATATGCAGTCAGGTTCATCCCCAGAGAGAATGGTCTCTATCTGATTGATGTGAAGTTCAATGGAAGTCACATCCCTGGTAGTCCGTTCAAGATTCGAGTCGGAGAGACCGGCCAGGCCGGAGACCCTGGGATGGTGTCTGCATACGGACCAGGACTGGAGGGAGGCACCACAGGTAGCACTTTCACCCTGAGTGCAAATCAATGAAATTCCTTTGCCTGTTTGATGTCCCCTATATCCTGCCTGTCATGTGTCATTTACCTCCAGGAACATCATGTGAATTTGTGGTGAACACGAGCAACGCAGGGCCCGGGGCTTTAGCGGTCACCATCGACGGGCCTTCCAAGGTGAAGATGGACTGTGTGGAGTGTCCCGAGGGTTACAGGGTCACGTACACCCCGATGGCACCCGGCAACTATCTCATCTCCATCAAGTATGGCGGTCCTTACCACATTGTGGGAAGCCCCTTCAAGGCCAAGATCACTGGTGAGGAGGAATATTTTCATCATTATTTTATTAAATGTAAAATACTGTAATGCCTTCAGCTTTAACTCGCACTCCTCTTCCTCTCTGTCTTCTAGGTTCCAAGCTTGTGTCCAGCCACAGTATGCATGAAACCTCCTCTGTTACTGTAGACCCTGTGACCCGTGCCATCAGCTGTTCTCAGCAGGGTGCTCCTATCCAATCCGATGCCAGCAAGGTTGTGGCTAAGGGCCCAGGCCTGACAAAGGGCTTCATTGGTCAGAAGAACAACTTCAGCGTTGACTGCAGCAAAGCAGGTGTGTAAAGCTAGGATATGCATGAACAGAACACGGGTCAAAGCGCTATTCAGGATCAGATGTTGTATTTTGTGGTAAAGTCGTAAGTATGACAATAGAAAATCCTGCGGTGTGGCAGAGCTTTCATATGAGCTGCTTTCACTTGACATTTAATCTGTTCATGCAAATGGACATCTGAAGGAAGGCCCGTACTGCCAGCACTCAGCGATGGTAGTTTGGTGAAGCTGTTGTCAGGACTAGTCTCTGAGGAATGGCTGTGCTTGTTTTAGCAACGCAACATTGGAGGAATTGTCCACACCTTTCAGCAGTGTGGCTGCTTCTGCACGACACGCTCTGGGGCTGATTCTGATCTGATGCAATCACTCACCTGATAACATCTTTTGCAGGTCGTAACATGCTCTTGGTTGGCGTGGACGGTCCTAAGGTCCCATGTGAGGAGATCCTTGTGAAACATCTGGGCAACCGCATGTACAACGTGAGCTACCAGCTCAAGGAAAAGGGAGAGTACATCCTGGTGGTGAAGTGGGGCGACGAGCACATCCCCGGCAGCCCCTACCACATCACAGTTTAAAAAAATAAAAAAGCAAAAATCCAGCTCTGCAGATTAGAATTGTACCACTGTTTAAAACGACGTTCTCCAGTTTAAGCCATCATTGTGTACAGCTCCACGTCCCTCCCATGTTACCAATGACTTCATCAGTGTTGCCCTCAGCCAGATTCCAGGATTGGATATTTTAAAATTCCATTCAAAGTTCAGTGCATTGAATATTCCTTTGTCTACAGTCAGTTGCTCCATTTTCTGTTTTCATTCTTCTGCTAAACACATTCAGTAAACTTGGGGACGAGAACGACGCACCTTTTTCATTATTACTGTAAGCTAGCAGTCAGTCGTGCCTTAGGCGATTTTCAGTGGATTTATGAGAAGCTAGTGTAGCGCCAGTAGAGTCTGGCCCCCTGCTTTGGATGGAAGTTACTGTTTACACTGGAGGAGTTACTCTGACATACACACAGTAAATAATGGATTCACTCTGATATGAGCTTCTATGAGAACACACACATGTCTGTTCATTACACCAGAGTGTTCATGATGCTCTGTTACTAACCCAGCTGTTTTACCTGCTGCTAGTGTGATCCAGGTTTAGCCACTGCTGTTCTTAGTAGGGAAGACGCATTTCACAGTAGCTTGCTCGTCATCCCGACACTGCTGCCTGGAAATGCCACTTCCTCGGTTTGTTTTTTTTGTTTGTTTTTTTTTTTGTGGAAAGAGTGCCACCAGTAATGGCCATCCATGTCCATTAGGTTGTAAGAACTCTGATAAAGAGCCCGATTCCCTGGCATGAAACGTGAGTGTGCAGTGGCTCACTGCCTTGTATGTTAAAAAGGGAAGTTTCCAAAGTTGTGCTTAACAGAAGGGCTGACAACGACGATGATGGTGTGGTTCATCGCGTCAGAGGGAGTGGACAGATGCTTGTTTTTTTTTTTTTTTGTTTTTTTTTTTGCTCAGTGTTTTAGATCTCACCAGTTTCCCCTTCAGCAACACCCACCCCTCCCTCCTCCCCTCCCTTTGTCCTTCCATCTGTGTCTAATCTGTTTCTGAACAAAAAAAAGAATCTTGTCCAAAATAAAAAGGCTCTAAAAATGATTGTAAGACAGTATTTTGATACACAATAAAGTTGTCTAAGTATTTTTCTGTCATTCTAATGGTTGTCTCATTTCTGTACATCCATCAACTCTCTTCCGCTTGTCCATTGTGTCAAAGTAACTGACGATAAAACAAGGAGATTTTAATTTTCTGGTCGGGGGGGGTGTGTGTGTGTGTGTGTGTGTGTGTGTGTGTTATATTAGGAAGTCACAAGCAAAAGGAGAACACACCATGGCACATTTAAACAAGGACAAATAATTTATTATTGAAGTAAACATCAAACAGACGCTGTCAGTTCAGCTCTAAGGAGCGGGCAATCATAATGAAGAAGTTTGAGTTGTAAGCTGCGATTCATACTTTTGGCCACCAGATGTCACTAAAGAGGCCTGAAACTCTTCGGTGCTTCAGAAGGCTTCACTCGGCCATCACTACATGTTAACACATCAGCCTTGATTAACGCAGAGTAGTTTGGACCCGGAAGCAGGGTTCATACGGCATCACTTAACAACCGGTTAGCTGTTTGGCGGCTGTTGAACTAGTTTTGTGAGATTCTGGCGTTTCTGGCAACATACATTTAGGGTTTAATGGATCGAAATGAGATTATTCAAACTAAAATTTATTTGAATTAGGAAACTGATACTTTTAAACCCATCCCTACAGTAGCGGTTTTTGATATGGGTGGTTGCCCGGGGCATCGTGGTGGGGGGCGGCATTACGGGCATCGGCAAAAAAAATATAAAATTGCTGGTTCTCATGCTCCCTCGACATCAGCCAGCGCATATTGGGAATGGCATAGGCACCGATCGGTTTTCTATCGCCCATTTGCTGGCAGTAAGGACGCCCTCCGTTTGCAAGGTGCGCCTGCTGCTTGTGGCACAGGGAGGAGAGTGCGGGGGATTCTCTGGCTGGCTGGAGCAGCATCTACTAACTAGGGCCGGGTATCGTCACTGATTTCTAGAATCGATTCTGATTCACAAGGTCCCGAATCGATTCGATCCACGATTCGATTAAATTCGATTTGAATATGGGACATTTTGACAGTCAGAAATATAATTCTGATCAGTAAATTTACATATTTTTGTATCTATAAAAAGGAAGCTGGCACACGCAAGACTTTATCAAAGGTGTGAGCATCACAGCAGAGGCCTTTTTGTCAAAGTAGCTGAAGATAAAACAGAAAAACATGAAGGTTTTCCTGGCCAAAATTATTCTGCAGTACATCAAAAACGAAAGAAAACCATTAATGAACATATGAACATTACCTCTGACATTACAGCGGTTTTATTAGAGACATGGCTAAGCGTTTTGCATTTTGCATAATTTTAAAAAGTTTAAATTTGTTCAGTAATGAACCTCAGAAATTAGGTTTTCTTTTCAGAAGTATGTAAACGGAAAAAAAACAGCGGCAGACAGCGCTGTAAACAACGGTAGAGGTGTGCCTAACAAGCAAGTGAATAATGCAGAAAACAGTACAGAGAAAGAGAGAGAGAGCTGTGCATGAAGTGTGGTGGAAGCAAAACAGTAAAAGTCAGAGGGAATTCATGACAATGTTTATGTGAAGCGTAGTTTGGATCTTCTTTTGCTGCTGGTTCAGTCAGTTTTATTTTTATTGTTTGGAGAGAGATAAAACTAACAGCTTCAGAATCAGCGCAAAAAGGGCGTGAACACAAAGCGCGGACCGGCCGAAACATCAGAATCAGCGAGCTGTCGGCTTTCAGCCCCGACCGTGTCTGTGCCCTCAGGTGAGAAAGTCACATCTCACTGATTCTGATCCGCGGGTCCGCGCTTTGTGTTTGTGTCTTTGTGCAGAATCCATGTTCCTGCTCACATTTACTGTCATAGCTGTTTGGTGGTTGTTAAAATTTTGTGAGATTTCACCTGAGATTCTGTCATTTCGGGCAAAATAAATTTATATTAAAAAAATCGATTCAGGATTTTAATGAATCAATTTCACGTTATCCCAGCCAGAATCGATTTTAATCGATAAATTGATCATAAAAACCCACCCCTACTAATAACCAACTCGCAAAATAAAACAAAATAAAAACAAAACAACAAACACGAAAACACCAGACATTATGATACAGACTTATAATTTTTTGAAATTCTATACCCGAAAAGTGAGCGCGAGAGCCCTCAGTGTGCATGCTCGCTGCTGAAGTCAAAGTAAACTTTATTGTCATCTCCACTACATACAGTCCAGTATATACAGAGACGACAAGGTTCCAGTTACAGCAGTGCAAGTAAACAAACAGTAAATATAAGAAGAGTAAGAAAATAAATATACACTTTAGGACTGGGGTAAAGGGATCAATAACAATTTAAAATTTATAATTTACAGTTTGATGATTTAAAGTCTCACACAACCCGTCGAAAGGGGGGGGGGGGGGGGGGGGCTGCTGCCAAATAGAGCACATATTATTTATAATGTTGTAAATCCAAGCCCATTATGTATTCATGATTTGAATCCTGGGTTGTGTGAAATCCCAGAAATAAACCTTAGACAAAGTGAATCTGTGAACTGTAGTGCAAAATTAAAACCAATGTAAGATGGACAAGAAAAGTTCAAAGCCATCAGGTGCTCAGTTTAGAAAAAAGAGAAAAGAAGAGGAGGAGAAGCGAGCAAAAGATACAGGTGAGCAGATGTGTCATTGGATAATGGCAGGTCATCCTGAAACAATCAGAGTCAGAATCAGAATACTTTTCCCTAAGGAAATAATGTGGATCGCCACTGCATCCCTATCCCTTAACCCCCCAAAATCCCATGCAAAACCTTCACCACAAGGTGGCAGTGTTTCAGCAGGATTTTACTGAAGGTGTCCGCGTTAACGCGTTACTGTCCAAGCAAGCACCGAGTGCGCTACAACGTAATGGGAAATTCACAGAGAAACTCGCGCATTCTTCCACTGACCGCTGCGGCACACCTGCACCAGGGTAAACCTGCTCCTGCTTTACAGGACCGCTAGTCTTTGACTTAATTTATTTTCTGCTGTGTTTTACTTGCATCTATTTGAAAGAGTGAGTGTAAACACAAAAAATATATGTATTTTATGTGCTGGAATGTGCAGAAAATAGGTTTAAATATTAAACAAATTTCTTCCAGTAAGAGAATGTTGCATATAGTTAAATTTTTGCTTGATGCATGAAGTTAAAAGATTAAAACTAATAAAACAAGTTTTAAAAAGAGATGTTTCCATTTGATTACATTTTGTATGATGGATTATGTAGAAAAAGTAGAATTGGGCTGAAAGCTCTATCACTTTATCACCTATTCAGGTTGTAAATCGTGTTTTTAAAAAGTAACTAAGTAACTAAGTAATTAATTACTTTTGAATATAAGTAATCAGTAAAGTAATGGGATTACTTTTTGGGGGAAGTAATCAGTAATTAGTTACTGATGACTTTTTTCAAGTGACCAACACTGCTTATTGCTAACTATTCTAAAACGGTAGTCTCTTCTGGCTCTCAGAATAAGTCGGTTATGTATAATAGTAACATAATTTTGAAAAAGCCAAATACCAGCTTGAATAATATTGGACAGACTGGATACTTACTATGGTTCCCATTTTGTAGTTCAAAGTGGTCTTATGCCAAAATAAAGCCACGCCCTGTTTTTACCTCTAACAAAATACTTTGAGGACTGACATTGTAGCTGTTTATTTGCATTCTTCTGATAGTTTAACTTTCTAAAGTTAAACTATCAGAAGAACACCACTGCAATCGGGAAATATTTAGGTATTAATGTTTCTCCCAAGCTTGCAGATCTAACTAAATTAAACCATATCCCACTTTTAAAGAAGGTAGAAGGCGATCTGGCTAGATGGAAATGTCTACCCATATCACTCATGGGAAGGGTTGCCGCTATAAAAATGATAGTGTTACCAAAATTAAATTATTTATTCTCAATGATCCCAATCAACCGCCACAAGATTGGTTCAGATCTCTAGATTCATGTATGTCCAAATTCCTTTGGAAAAATAAACCCCCATGTATAAGCTTAAAAACACTACAAAAGACCAAGGATAAAGGAGGATTAGAACTACCTAACTTTCAGCATTACTTCTTAGCCAACAGGCTTCAGTTTATCTCAGGATGGCTAAAACATACCCTCTTAGATGAACCTTGGCTAGATGTAGAACAAGCACTTTGCAATCTAGAGATTTCAGATCTACCATTTATCAGCTCAAACATCCAACGACATGAATGCTTTAAAAGCATCAGCATCAGCTCTTCTCTGACAGCATGGTGGGAGTTTCTAAAATTGACGGAGTCTTCATTAATCCCATGCAAACGTACACCTATCTGGAACAACCCTGACATATTACAAAACAATAATATGATAAACTTTTCAGATTGGAGTGGTAAAGGAATCAAATATTTAGAACATATACTAGAAGGAACAGAATTTATTTCATTTGACAGATTAGTTACACAATATGGGATCAACAAGAAAAGATTTTTAGAATATCAACAAAAATTAAATCCATAGTAAAAAAGAAATTTAAACCGGGTCAAGTTGAACTACAAACACCACCAAGTGTGGTTCAATTTCTTACTCTTAAACCCCCCAAATTACTATCCAAAATATACAGAATGCTTTCTAAAACAGATGAATCAATATCACTTCCTATTGCAAAATGGGAAGCGGATTTATCAGTTAACTTAGACCTAAACTTCTGGTCTCAGATTTGCTTAAAAACCTTTCATCTAATTAGAAATCCCAGTCTTCAATTAATTCAATACAAAATATTACATAGAGTGCACTATACAGGTCATCGGATGTTCAAGATGGGCTTTACGTCTACCAACAACTGCTCACACTGTCAAACCAATTCACCGGACAATTATATCCACGCTCTTTGGTTCTGTCCACCAGTTCAGAAGTTTTGGCGCGAGATATGTGAAGACTTATCGAAGTGTCTGAAATGTAACATTCCAACTTCCCCCTTAGTGTGTTTGTTGGGCAGCTTAGATAATGTCACTTCAGAAAAGAATATCGCCCATATGGTTTTCACTGCCCTATGCATAGCCAAGAAAACAGTCCTCATGAACTGGAAAAATAAAAATAATCTTAATTCTAACCAATATAGAAATTATCTATTAGATTACATTAGTCTCGATACAGCCTCTGCCACCACATCAGATCAATTGCTCTGGGCTCCTTTGATTAGCTCCATCACCTAGTGGAGGTGGGGGGTCATAGTTTGGTCCCACCTTCGCTGTTGTGATTGGTGTGGGGGTAGGGACAGGCTTAGGGCGTCGGGGGGTTCCCCAGGAGCATTTTCCTTGGGGGCCTCAACCCGGGGTAGCGGTCATGGCCTATTAGGGGCTCTGTTGGCTCTTAGGTGACGGTTTCCTCGTGGCTGCGTGCAGCGGGGCTAGGGGAGGGTCTGTGCTGACGGACATGGGTTACTGACCTGGTAGCCTGGCTGGCCCTGGGTGGGTCCGGGACGGGCGTGAGGTTCTGGAGGCGCTCCGTCTCTGGGCTGGGGCCCTGGCCGGGCCTCGGGGGCTTGGGTCCTGGTTGGTGTGTTGCCGGGGTTGTATGCGGGTATCTGTATGGGGGCCCGGCCCTGGCGCAGGGTGCCGCCAGTGTATCGATCCACCTGGGGGGCTTTTCAACTGGTGGGGGAGGTTGTTACACCTTGCAGGAGCTCTCCTCTCTTCAGGAACTCTCTCTGCAGGAGGGGGAGATACAGGAGAGGTGGAGGAAGATCTCAGCCTGGGCGTCTATTGCCTTGTGTAGTCTGGAAGATGAGTGGATGACGGGGTGGTTACAGTTTTCTCTGTGGTGGTGTCAGGTGGGCTGTCACAGGCTCTGTCCATCCGGACCGGGGCCCCCTTTCCCTGGCGGGTTGCGGAGTATGGGGGTGCCTACTGGGGTCAGCGGGGGAGCTGGCCCCAGGGAGGGGTCACTTGCCCCTCCCTTCCTTCCCTCCCCATCTCCAGCTGCCTCCCTCTTCCCACTCCACCACAATCACCCACACATGCAGGGCCTTGGGGTAAAGGTGTGTCACCAGGGTGCTGTCAATGTCACAACTTAGACATTCACATTACTCACACTCTCATAACACATACATATAGGATCTTGGGGGTGGGCACGCTACACGAACTCCAAAAGACCATCAGGGTGTACACCTCACCCCTGGTGTTGTTGCCCACCTCTCAATTTTAAATACACGTAGACACTGAGGGCTATCAGGAGGGGGTATGCGCTTACCTGCTGCTCTCTGGCAGGTAGCTCCATGCCCTCCTGGGTTTTAAATGCACCTTAGAACACACATGCATCAACACTACATATGAGCGGGTGGAGGGAGGTTTTGGAGTCTTCTCTCACCCCCGTTCTCTGCGACCTGCTGGAGCGGGGGGCTAGGAGGAGGAGTTGGCCGTCCGACTAGGGTCTGGAGTGTGGGGCCTGCATGCTGCTGCGGAGTCGGGGTGGTCTGCTTCTCCCCCACCGCAGGGAAAAAGGGTAACACCACCTGGGTCTGGGTGCAGTTTCCCCCTCCAGGGGCAAGGGTACCTAGACCCGGTTCTTAGAGTACGCTTGGGGAGTGTGATTGTGTGTACAGTAGCTGTGTCCCAAAACGTCGGCTGCATCCTTCGGAGGACCCGGCCTTCGCGGTCTACGTGGGCCGGGTCCTTCAAAGACCGAGAAGGCTGGAAGTGTGAGGCTGTGAAATGGGATGATCTAGCCTTCAGATTTGCGTCACCGCTGTCTCGGTGGAGTCTAATAAACTTGCCGTCTGCTCCTTGCTATCTAAAATATAACAGGACACTGGCGTAAATTCTCGATCGTCTCACACTTCTGTTTAACGTTTATTCAGCTGTGTGAAGATGCCGGAGGAACCCACTCGATGGATTAATAAAGTTTTATTTAATCTAATAATCTAATAACTTTGATCTCAGCCAAACCGATTTATTCCAGAACAAATAAAACACCCAAAAAAGGCAAACAATTACATTTTTAACTTATCTGAGTGACTTACGGTATATCATGTTTAACCTGAGTAGCGAAAGAGCGGGGGTCTGAAAACGATGAAGCCGGGAGTCCGCTGCTCTCGCCGGCTGGAGTGACCATTGAACCCCCTGGCTTGCTATCGAGCTGGTGGGTAACAGACGTCTCCGAAAACGTTGGCACACTTCTGCAAATATGCGATGTCTTGATAAACCAAGCAGATATTTGTAATTTACACAGCTACTTTCTTGCCTTAAAATATGTTAAAAGTTTATTTTGTGGCCCAGAAAGATTAATAAGAGTAATTTTAAAACTTAGTAGCGGCTGCCATTGTTGTCAGCTGAAATTTGGCTGGGCTATGAATTCTGGGATATGGTGGGCCACGAAGGACACACCCGACCCATCCTTCAAATTCGGGGAAATGAAGGACGCATTTGTTGGCCGCATTTGAAGGAGTTGACGAATTGGGACAGCCTTCGTCGCCTGGCTGTGACGTAATCGGCCTTCAAATGCGGCCTCCGGAGGATGCAGCCGACGTTTCGGGACACAGCTATAGTCTCTCTATGTCTGTCGGTTGAGTGTTGAGTAATTGCATATGAGAGCATGAGGGTGGGAATGGATGTTTGTATCTGTGTGTGCCTGTATGTCTGTGTCTATATGTCAGGTTGGGTATCAGACGCCACCTCTCCTGGGACATCTCAGGCCCTCTAAGGCAGGGGTGCTCACACTTTTTCCACATGTGAGCTACTTATAAAATGACCAAGTCAAAATGATCTACCCACTACAAAAATCCAAAACATATACTTATTTATAAATATATTGAGGATTCTTTATATCTACAATGTATATACATGCATAACCGCAATATCCAATATTTCACAACACAATTAACTATGTAAATTTTTTGTCATTACCTGAGTTTACTCTGATGACTTGCACTGAATTGAATCAGCCAGGGATGCATAGTCCGGACAGTAGCTGCTGACGGCCAGGTTTAAGAGAAAAAACCGAGAGCTAAAAATTGGAGTTAACTCGCTGACTAGCTTGTCAGTTTTACTACACTTCGCGCCGCTGTTTGCGCATGCGCAGCGACCTAAGCGTCAGAAAAAATCTGCTGTCATCTGACTGGCTTCCCTGTATCAATCAAGTGACGGGATGGATGATAGGCTGGCATCTATTTTTTTTTAATGCCATGCGATCTACCAATACTACCTTTGCGATCGACTGGTCGATCGCGATCGACGTATTGAGCACCCCTGCTCTAAGGTTTGGAGGCCTATCTCCCCCCACCACTTCCCCTGCCAGTGGCAGACGCCCTCAGACATCGGTGCATTGGTGGTTCTTTGTGTCCGGGGATGGGCGCCCAGGTACACACCGGCTCACTCCTTGGTGGCTGCTTATCGGGGCCTGGAGCCTGGGGCTCGCTCGGGCCACTTCGGAGATGGGGTGCCCTCGGCCTCTCGGTCTGGGGCTCGGTCACTCTGGCACAGCTGGCTGCCGGCGGAGCTCACGGGCACGTCACTGCAACCCCCCCTGGCTTCTGCTCCGCGGCTGCTGAGTGACCCCTCATCTGGGACTCTCCTCAGCTCTTTCTGGGACAGTGGCGCGGCTGCCCCTCTGTTGGTCTTCCTTGGTCTCTTGTGTTCTGGGGGCCTCTGGATGTCTGGAGTTTTGATCTCCTCCATACCTGCTTCATGCCCTGGTGGACGGGGCTGTGGCTCCCCACACCCTCTAGCAGATCATTACATGAAGCAACCTTTTAACCCTAGAACACTATCGCTATAAATAGTAACACAATCACTAATGCCGGGTGATTTTTACCCGATATAATATAACCAATGAAAAGTAATCAAATATATGAAAATATGACAACACATGACAAATTAGAGTGGTCTTCTTTTACTTTCAACTGTGCCATGTCTAACAAAATGAAAAATAAAACTCCTAAAACAAAATAATGACTCTGGAAAGCTGGTCTTTGGTCCACCCATTCCTGGGACATTTGAGACTTCCCTGGTGAAGGCACAGGCTCCTCGACACGCAAACAGCTGCAGGAGAGAGAAATCATGTAAATCTATTTTCTCGGGTGTAAATCACCCAGCGATAGTGTTCTAGGGTTAAAAACGAACGCATCCATGCTCACAGGTGTACACATGGGTGCTCACACACACAAATTACACCCTTTTTGGCTCCTACCTCAAAGCACACTGTGCGCTGTCGATATTACGTGCTGCACAATAATGTTTAATATTTAGCATTTACTGTTATATTCCCATATATCATCATGATGTTGTTTATTGTATTGCTCTCGTTTTCTTCTGCTTGTTTTCTTTTTTCTTTCTCAACAGGTGATCCAGGTGATTGATATATGTATTTTTTTTGTCTGCTTATTTAGTTGGTTTTTGTTTTTTTGCCCTTTATCCCCGTCCCTCTTCTCTGCTGTTTTCCCCCCCTCTTCCTTTCTCCCTTTTCTTTTCCTCATTCAAGTCTGTCCCGTATCTAGCAAGTGAAAATAAAAAAAATTCATAAAATAAACAATAAATGGTGAATCAAATAGACCATTACGGCAAGGCTGGGATGGTCAATTTGGTAAAGTAAATCCGTTGGGCATCTTTCCTCACCTTTAGACAATAATTCTGATGGCAAAAGAGCCAAACAGGACAGGCAAAAAAACAAAAAAACAAAAAACGAGTGCGGGGGAGAGTGCACAGCAAAATCTCCAGTGTTAAATTAACACTAGAGAGTGTCTATATGGGTCCACACCTCTGAGTGTAAAATACAACACTGTTGAGTGTTAAATTAACACTTTTGACAGTGTTATATGTTTAAAAGTAACCTAGTCAGTTTTGAAGATTAACAATGGCTAACACTGAGCAGTGCTGATTTTCTAACACTGGAATATTTCTAACATTTTGAGTTATTTTCCAGTGTTAGAAATAACTCTCAGTAATGCCACAGTGATCATTTGATATATGGACCTGCAGCGGAGTTTAGGTCCAGACACGGCTAGTGACGTCAGACTGAACAACCGGATTGTAAACATCGCAGGTGGCTCTACCAGCATACCAGCACCACGTGACAGCTTTGTGCTGTTGAAACTGGGAAGTGCCGAAATTTACTGAAACGTACAAACAAATGGGGGGAAAGCATGTAAGGCAAATACAGCTGTACACTTCCGACAGTTAGCTTGAAAGGCAATATTATGGTATGACCATCTTTTATTCTTGAGCAGGCGCCTGTAACAAACACGCCTGAAAATCTACAATTGTTTTTTTTGCTAAGTTTTACATTAGACAGACACTTGAGCAGTGGCGGGGGGGGGGGGGGGGGGGGGGGTGTTATTGGGCTTAAGCCCGGGTTGTTTTTTCAGAAACCCGGGGTCTCTTGGAGTGTAATTTTTTCATAGTTAGATGCCTGGCTTACAACTGTATAAAACAAAAGACTACACACAGTATTCGAAGCACATAGTGCACCCTGTGGAAGTTTACGACTGTGCATAAATCCCCCCTAATATTGGTATGATCCGAGCTCAGGCACTAAGCGATTGAGCGAGGGGGCGGGGGGAGCTGCTGCCTGCGAGTGCGCTGTTGGAGAAACGGAGCTAGGCAGACAGTAGTGATGGGATTTCCGGCTCTTTTTAGAGATCCGGCTCTTTAGGTTCGGCTCACTAAAAAGAGCCGGCTCTTTCGGCTCCGAACCGGCTCTTCAGGTTGTTTTGTTGCTTTAATTAATTTATTATTAACAATAATATAAAATTATGCACAAAAGGAATTACTAACGTAAAAACAAGTGGTTTTATTTATATATGTTTATATATAAATATATGCGGTGGCCCCTAGAGACAAAACACGTACAAACTCCAAAACACATTTCTAGCATGAACTGAACTTCCAAAGCAGAGCTACTAGATCACTTAAATTACACAATTGAAAGCATGTGTGTATTGTTTGTGTATTTATACACAGGCACTCATATATATATTCAAATAATTTAAAAAAAAGTTCATTTACCTGTTATTACCACACACCAAATCCGGTCGTTGGTACTTGCTGGCTTGTGTAGCCACAAGATAACAAAGGCTCAACACTGCGCCCAGCATCCTGGGGCACTTCTGTTGTCTTTTGTACGTGTTTTGAGTTTTTATGTGCTTCTGAGTTTTTAAATGCTTCTGAGTTTTTACGTGCTTCGGAGTTTGTACGTGTTTTTACGTGTTTTGGAGTTTTTACGTGTTTTGGAGTTTGTACGTGTTTTTACGTGTTTTGGAGTTTGTACATGCTTCAGAGTTCGTACGTGATTTGAAGTTTGTATGTGCTTTGTCTCTAGGGGCCACCGTAAATATACTTTTATTTATTCACTCCACATAAAATGTAATAAATAAATCATATAATACAAAAATCAACTATTCACATTTCAAGTTTTAACTATTTAAATTTTCAGCTTTTTCCTTTCACAAATTTAAAGTGAAAAGAACACAAAACACTGCAAACCACAACACAATTAAATATAAATTATAATATGAAAACTAAAAGAACATGCATATTCTCTGTCATATGGACCTGCATGAATAAACTTTCTCAATCCTTTATCATCTGCAACCGAAAATAGTTGTGGATGATTACTATACCTTTCTAATGTTGTTGTCCCTGCCTCTCTTTCTCTCTCTCTGGCTCTGTTCCTGTGCTACTGAGTGTAACTACCGCCCCTCCCCCCTCTGCCCAGCGTAAAGCACAAGGCTCGCGTGCAGAGTGAAGCGGGAAAAAAGTGCGAGAGAGAGGCTGAGAGAAAGAAAAAAAAAAAAAAAAACCCACGTGACGGCTCGCGATAAGGAGCCGGCTCGCGTCGTTCACGTCAAAGAGTCGGCTCTAAGAGCCATTTCGTTCGCGAACGACCCATCACTAGCAGACAGAGGAGAACTGAAGTTTGACCAGGTATCAAAGCAAATCATTTGTACTGTACAAATAATGTAAATATGACGATGTATCACGAAAGATTGATATCAAGTGGGTCACTTGACCCATATTACGTTACTTGCTCTTCAAGTGAATAAACAAATGGCGAAATGAAAAGCCGAACAACAATGCTGTTTCTTTAGAGCAGTGGTTCCCAAACTTTTTTTGCTGGGCCCCCCTTTGTTTTACAAGAAAAATGTCCCCCCCCCCCCCCCCCCCCCACACACACACACACACACACGCACGCACGCACGCACAAACACATTTTCCAGCCACACACACCCATATTTTGCTCCATCGCGGTTTATTTCACACCTCAAACATTTAGCAAACAATTAAGCAAATACAAGTAATCTGCAATATATTACAGGCAGTAATAAAATAAACTACTAACTCTTTTACTCTACATCCACACCTACACGGGTATTTTTGAAAACGCAGCTGTTGTGTCCACACGTAAACAGCGTTTCAAATCACCGAAAACTGAGATTTTTAAAACTCCTTTTCTGCCGTTTAAGTGTGGAGAGGAATACAGAGTTCGTCACGCAACGTCAAAGGTATGCGCCTTTTTTCATGTCACGCTGTGCGCCACTTTATTGTTTACATGAGATGAATTGCAGAAAGGCAGATAGTCAGATTAACATTTTTTTCTCTATCTGCAGGTTTTACACGCTTACATATACACACGCAGTTACTGTCTCTCTATTTACAAAGGCAGAAGCATCATGGTGTAATTATTTTACGTGTAGTTGGGTTTTTTCCTGTGTAATAATATTCAACATTGCTATCAATACATTTATCAAAAAATGTCTCTCTGTGCAAAATGGGTTTAAAAACATAAACAGCTGTGGGATCCTGTTTGTCCGTGATAGACAGGGGCAACAAATTGTGGCAGGATCAGCCCGATGGTATTTGTATTCTACTGTAACTTTACTGTATAAAGAGCTAACATCTCCAAAATGTCAGGAGTAGTTAGTCATTACAACAAGTGTTTGTGAACTAACACTGTTTGTCTGTGATTTGTAGAGCCAGGTGAGTGCTCCCAATGCAGGGAAAACCAATTCTGCAGGGAGACCTACCTTGGCAATTGTGCAGGTGAAACCAAAGGGCAGATATGCTTCACCATATTTTCTAGTCTTTGGCTTAGAATGAAGTTGGTTTGGAAACATATTCAGCGATGCTTCATCTCCTGCTTTGCGTTTGTGTGGGCGCTGTGCTAGCAGTGTCCAAGCATTGTCCCCCCCCCCCCCCCCCCCCCCCGCAATGGCTCTGCACCCCCCCCCTAGGGAGCGGGCCCCACACTTTGGGAAGGTCTGCTTTAGTGAGTCTTAGTTTACATGTGTGTTTATTTCATATTCTCAGTTGTTACCCTCCACAGCTAAATAAATAGGTTTCAGTAACGTACTGATATACAAGAATGGACATAAGGGGCTTCTTTCAAAGAAAAAACTCAGGTAGATGTTATTTTATATATTATGCTTTGTATGTTGTTCAGTATATTTCTATGCAAAACAAGAGGAATTTCAATACACAGCAGTATATTCACAGCTGAAACCAGATATTTACATACACTTTATGGAAAACACAAGAACATTTTTTTACTGTACAACATGATATGATATGATATACCTTTATACCTTTATTAGTCCCACAAGGGGAAATTTCATAAGGCTGCCGACCTATTGCACTCAATGGCGGCGCCATCTTACCCTCCGACCATACATACATTACACAAAACATCACATGGGGAAGACAGGTCAGAGAAGTATAACAATGGAAAATGCACCACATGAGGAAAGATAAAGAGAAAAAAATAACTCCCCCCAGACTGAGCTCCGACAGGGAGATCAGTATGAGAACAGAAAAAAACACCTCTGCACATAGCACATGAAAAAAAACTCTTAATACACCAAAGAAACACATGACAAGCAACAGGGGTGGGTAAAGGATGAGAGACAGCTGAATTTGACAGTACATCCGGGCCTGCGTGCGCTGGTCTCCTTGATCCCCGTCAGCATCGGAAGGGAATAAGCATCGAAGGCGTTTGGAAAGGGAGGGGGGATGAGAGTGTGCATATCAGTGTATACGTGTGCGTGTCCAGAGTTCAGCTGAGACAGTGTCCTTCGCCCTGCTAGGCTAAGTAAACAGTCTTCCAGCCAACCCAGGTGGCCTTGCATGGAATGGGAAGGAACAGACTAAACACAGTCGTTATCAGGGTGTTGTTCAGCTCCAGCCTTGCAGCTGGCGCCAAAGGGGTATCCGCATAAGTGATGGTGGTTTTTACTTTAGTGCGAACAACTCATATGAATTTCAAAGCAGTTCTACAGTCCAACACTGGTCTCTCAATCTCCCGTTGGAGAGCTGCGAGCTTCGCCGTACTTGCGTTCTGTGATTTGTCATTTCTTGTGCTCAAGGAGCCGATTTCTGAGAACTCACGGCAGTGTGCCTCCCCGAGATGTCATCCAATTTGCGCCCACAGATGTTATTCCGGACTATCCCTCAATTTAGAGTAAACTTGTTTTGTTTTGGATAAATATTGAAATATCTTTTGAATTAGTTAAATGTCAGAATAAAGAGAGACAGAGCTGTCTATTTTTTATTACTTTCATCAAATTTAGGAGTACATATACACTAAGTTTATTGTTAATTAATAAGAAAACTCCAGATGATTCCATTCTGAGCTGAAGAAGCTTCTGATTGGTTAGTAGAGTCCATGTGAGTAAATTGGTGGCACACCTGTGGATGCATATAAGGCAAAACACAGAGCCTGTTTCTGTGACATGGGAAAATCAAGAGATGTCAAACAAAACACCAGGAAAAGAACTGTGGAGCTCCATAAGTGTGGCTCAATTTTGAATACAATTTGGTGCCATTTGCAATTAAGAAATACAGATAGTTTCTCTCTTTACTCTTAAAGTTAACAAATAAGTTTTTATATTTATCAATATAAAAAAAAACATTTAGTCTGATTTGATGTTACAATTAAAAAAGTGTTTGTGTTTTTATCTGAAGAGTTTGTAAATATCTGGCTTCAACTGTATATTTGATGATTGTCAGCACAAAGAGGGAGAGAGAGGAGAATGAGGACAGAACAGAGATGGAACAAGAGCAGGTGAGACCCACATGTTAGTCACATGGTTGTTTACCAAAAGTATCACCGTATCATAGGTCCTCATGTATCTCGTACCTAGTGTTTCTTTTTGGGTTTGTTCTTTTTCAAATTCTATATTTATTAAGTTCTGCAAGCTTGTTTGCACAACAAGGCTAAATAATTATATACATTTTTCTCAATCTAAATAGTGGACTTTGGTAGAATTAAAAAATAAGTGTAGTGCAGGTCTATGATGATTTTTAGTGCTACTATCATCTAGTTCTGATTCTAGTTCTGTCTTGGTTAAATCCTCAGCAGTCCTGATTTTGAACTGTTGTAGTCCTGTTTTAATTCCGGATCAGTTCTGGGTCTGGTTGAATTGGGGTTTAGTCCCTGTGTCTTGATGCAGCCCTGATTTTGTTCTGCCTTGCTGCTTATTAAAAAACTAGTTTAAGGTGTCCTGCATATGTGTTATATATTTTTCCCTATATGAAGTCATTCTTTTTTGAACAAAACTCAAAACAGAGCCAATGAATCTTTCAGTCATTTCTACCCCCCCCAATCCCACATGCATACTACCTTTTGGTGTTTCAAATGTCTGCCTCCGCCTCTGCACAAACGAAATGTTATAAAGACTAGACTGCAATCAGTTAGAAAAAAAAAGTCAATTTCCAAAGGCAAAGCTTTGAAAGAAAGCCTGGAAAACTTTCAAAGATAACAAGTAAGTCTGGCTCACTGAAAACCAGACCTAAAGAAAAGAGGGCCTGCACTGTAGTTGACTGCTGTAAGCTCACTTCACAGTCTTACACTGTGGTGGTAAAACTGGATCCTCTGTGGTACCACAAACCAGCTAAAAATGTGGTTGCACAAACATTTCTCCCAAACAAGTCTAACGGCTTCAGATGTGCCAATTCCTTGACATTGTGCTGCACCTTTGTTTAGTTTGTTTTCCTGCTAGGGCTTGGAAAAGTCCCCGCAAAAAGTCATCTTTGGACTTTTGTGTTGCAGTGTTTTCATGCATTAACAGTTTGCCCGTCCTGTGTTTATGAGGACATTAGAACAATAGAAAATAAACAGAAAATAATGTTTGAATTGACCTGCTAAGAACTGATATGAATTACTAATGTACAGACAACACTGGATTTTACAGATCTGCCTAATAAAGTAGGAAGTGGTACACTTGAACTTGTAAAGACAATTCTTTAGAGGAGACCCTGGAACACTGAAAAGATGGTGATTTAAGCTGCCCTGTGCTTTTCTCACAACATAACACTGCATCTCTCTTAGATGAGGAGCTCATTCAGGTCCACGTTTGTCATGTCGAACACTAACAATAGCTTTAAATGTTACAAATAAATATTATGCTTATGTTATTGAAATATTTTTTTTGTATTAATCTGATTTTTCTACTATTTGGGATTATTTTAACCTTATTCAAAAATCCTACTAATAATTAATACAATAAAAATGGATGGACTAATTTATGAAGCCCGAATATGTCTCAAACTAACATCTGAGCTGCTCTATGACCGTGATTAAGATCATGCGCAGCTCTGCGGTCTACAGCAGTGGTGTTGCAGCCCCGAGCACTGCCCGTGGTGTCTGTTTTCATACACACGTAGCTTTCTAAAATATACTCGTATCTAACGACGATCATGGTTTTATTTCGAAAAGCTGTCCCGGAAGTCTTAGGGTTTGCGTTGCACTTTGCTCGCGGAAGGAAACGAGTCGAAAACGAAAGTTGGAAGTGGTATAGTTTAGCTTAATCAGCGCGGCAGGCCGGTGGGCTTGTTTTCGTGTTAAAGTAACTGTGTGCTGCAACATTTAGCCGCCTAAGCTCCGTGCCGTGCCAGTCTGCTCCAACCACAAACATGGACCCGGACACGGAGGTCGAAAGGTGGGTGTTGTCATTATCTTCCCAGCTTGTGTGCGACTTCAGGAGAGAAGCAGTGTTTCCGACGGGACCTCGTAGTTTACTCTCCTTGTGCGCTACAGACCACTCAGCTCTGACTCAAGTGTTAACACGCATTTATTACTATCAGGTATGCAGTGAGCCCCCCCGTCACGCCTCTTCCTGTGTGACCTTTTCCCTGTCACAGCAGAGACAAGTGAAAAGAAAGAGCCCAGCTGTGTGGACACAGGGGGCAAGAGTTCAAGAAAGCGAGTGAAATCCGCGTTTACAGCGAGCGAGGAAAGTAAACGTCACGTCACTGTGACTGGCTGATGTTTCACGTTTCTGCTGTTAACTTCAGGGAGGCAGTTGTGGGCCAACCGCCATCTTTGCTGAAAACTAGTCTATGAATTTCCAGTCAGACTTCTTTTTCCTGCATGTGTCACTGTGTCATGGATCCAGTCATGGATCCAGGAGAGCTGTGAGTGCTCCAGAAACATGTTCACTGCTCCCTTTGTTGCACCTGGATGCACTGGGCCGTCCTTTGCAAAGGAACACAACTGTATGCTGTGCAGCACCGAACTAACAAAGTAGTGCACATCATGTTTCATGTTTCAATGCCATAAGCTACACATACATTTAGAATTTGAAAAAGCTGTTAAAGCTACTCTGAACATCCCTCTGCTCTCATACTGTCTGCTGTTCTTTACCATCCTGTTGGCTTTAGTATTACAGCCTTTAGCACCATCAGGAATTAATTTGTTTAAGTTGGAGCCAGTTGGGATGTGATGGAGCGAGTTTAGCTTCGGTCACAGAAATCTGAAACACAGAGGAGGAAAACATAAAGTGGCTGACGAGGGAGCCAATAATGTAGTAACGAAACAATAACGAGTAAGTGCAGGCGCGTCTTTCAGAAAGCAACGTGGCAATTCAGAAAAAAATGTTTACCTTTACACCTCTCTGTCACAGCCAGACAACCAAAACTTAATATGAGTGAATATATGTGAGAAGAATGATGTTTAAGAAACAGTCAGGTGCACACTAAAACTTTCTTTTCCTTCACCCAGCATTTTCCAGAGAGAGGATGAGGAGGACGAGGAGAAGGAGAAGTGGAAAAGGCCACCGTCCAGCTACGGTTCAATGAAGAGCGAGAGTGACGACATGGAGGACAACGTGGAGGAGAAGCAGGAAGCTGCAGACGTGGTAGCAAAACTACCTGAACCGAGAGCTCCCACAGGGACAGGGTACTTGGTCCTGAGTGTTTTATCTGATTTGAAGTTTCAGTCTGTAGACTTCTGCTCTTTGCTGTGTGTTTTTGGGACAGTTAGCCTGCCACCCTTAGTTCCAGTTAATTGCCCGTATTAAAAATGAAGCCTGTCCACTGTCTGAGCTGCAAGAAAGTTTGCACAGTCAGCACGATGCACAAGACAGTGCAGCTAAACACAGCTGATCCTGCTGTTAGGATTAGGCTTCAACTTCACTGTCATGTTTAAATACAGGCTAACGAAGTACAGAGTTTTTAAAAAATGTCGTGGATTGGACCTGCGCTGTTTCTATGCAGGGGGCGCTGCCACAAGCCATTCTGGATTTGTTCTTCAATGCTCAGCAACACAGAAGTGACAATAATTCTTTTTCTGCTTTTGAAAGCAGGGCAGTCATTTTACAGCAGCTCATCTGGTACATTTGAATATCCTGTTAGAGTTACAGAGGATGGCAGGTGTGGATGATATGAGCTGCTGCAGCCTGTTACAGCTTGTTGTTCTTCATACTGACCAGGATACAGATCAAGGATCGCTCCGACTCTCCAGAAACCCTGTACACCATGACCACGCAGCAGACCAGAGCGCCCGGAGCTGTGGTCATTGATACCAGGTGGCACGCGCGCGCGCACACACACGCACACACACACACACGCACGTATGCACGCACACACACACACACACACTGTTTCAGTTTAACATGACGATGGACCCGGGCTGGTTTGTCTTCTGTTTTTCAAACACATTAAACTTAAAAAAAACAAATGTTGTTGACAAACGTTATTATTAGAAGAGCCAAAGAGTGATATTTATAGAAATCCACCACACTTTGTTCACCAGTGTTGGGTCAGGCAGGATGCGTGCTGTGTAACCGTGTTTGCAGCAGTCTCTGACTCTACCCTGTGCTTCTGGTTGTCTCCCAGCTCTGTTGATCTGGACTTTTATGAAGATGATGAGGAAGAAGATGAGTATTTAATAACTAATTCTCCAGAACCGCCTGAGCCCATTGAACCAGATGATCCAATGCCTGACGAGAACAGCCAGCCCGGCAGGCTGCACCCAGAACAGGATCTGCCTCATGTCTTTAGGGTTGGTACAAAGCCTGTCTGTCTTTACTGAAGCTATCGCTTGGTGTCCACGCTAAAGACGTTTTCATTGAATAACACAGTGTAATCACCATTTTCTGTCCAAAGTGTTTGGAACTTGTTGCTGTCAGGAGGCTTTTCCTTCAGACGTCTGTCTGCATTTTCAGTGTGATGAAGATCAGTGCCACAATGACAAACAGCAGCCGTCATGTTTCCTCAGGTTATAAAGACGTTTTACATCTTGGCTGTGATTGGTCACAGCTGCAGGTGTGTGTGACAGCTGTCCCATACACACTGGGGCTGACACAGAGTCAGAGAAAGCTACAGATGAAGCTTCTCTGGATTAGTCAGAGGTCTGCGGGGCCAGAAAACCCTGAAACACCCAATCAGTCCATTTGAGACTTTTCCACTTGTTCTGCTGTTACTTCATCTTTCTGCCCAAAACACGCCTGAGAGTGAAGTCCTGCAGAGCAGGCTCCTGCAGTGGGCGCACACATGAAACATTCAGGGTGGAACAAATCCCGATAGTCCATTTGGCAGTCGAGGGACAAATTTCAGAGCAACTTTGCCGTTTTGTTACAAGTTTTATTGATAAATCATGTCCATGGGTTTGAGTACGTGAGCATTCAGCAAGACAAGACATCGTCTTAAGTTGTGTTTTCATAAGGTGCTCTTTATTTGTAGAATATTCAGAGCACCCTGACCAAGCTGTCCTGGGAAGAAATGATGAAATTCAAGTCGTGGTTTTATCAGTGGGAGGCTGACCTGAAGCTGAACCAGATGTACGATGGAGACATACTGGACTTTGTAGACCGGCTGTTGGAGGTCCTCGGTAAGGAAGCACAGCTGTGCCACCTACAGTGATGTGAAAAGTCTTTGCCTTCTTCCTGAGTTCCTATTATTTGGTGTGTTTGTCACACTTAAATGTTTCAACTCATCAAACAAGTTGAAATGTCAAACAGACAACACAAGTAAACTAAAGCAGCAGTTTCTAAATGAAGGAGTTTATGGGGAAAAATCCAAACCTGCGTGTGGAAAGGTGTTTCCCGGAGCCTAATCACTGGCTGGGCCACGCTTAGGAGCAACAGCTGCCAACCAGTCTTTTACAGCTGTGGGGGGATTTTGGTGTAAAAGTTTATTTCACAGCTGAAACAGTCGTTGCTGTGATGGACACTTGTGTCACACATTCTTATTGCTTTTTATTTTGGATGCAAACTGTGCTCTGCAGGACAAGATCAAGCTCTGACTCGCACAATAACAAATCTGGAACGTATCAACAAGAAGCCAGAAGCAGAGGAGCTGTCAAACATGTGTAAGAGAGGTGAGCGGACAGTGCGTGGGCTTTCAGGAGGTTTCAGCACCATCAGCAGAGTATGTTCATGTCTCTGTTTCAAGAAGGGTCAAAGTGCTTTTATGCCTCACGGCAAATGACATCCAATATCTGCGGGAACAGCTCTGGGAAGCCTCAATGGGATTACTTCAGAATCGCTGTGGTCGCTGTGTCAGAGATGAGACTGTTTAAGTCAGAGTGACAATATAATTGTTTTTGGCCATGGCTCAACAATTCATATACTAGCAGGGTTACTCATGTGTAAAATGAAACGACATTTTATATTTTCATGCCATTACAAAGCATCTGCTGCTCCAATCATCACAAATAAGAAAGTTGCTGTAGCTCGATGTGCAACTCTGATGCTCCTGCTGTCTGCCGACACTCGAACATCTATTCTCTGACCTCTGTCTCAGGGGTGTCCAACCCCAGGCCTCGAGGGCCGGTGTCCTGCAGGTTTTAGATGTGTCCTTGATCCAACACAGCTGATTTAAAGGCTAAATGACCTCCTCAACATGTCTTGAAGTTCTCCAGAGGCCTGGGAATGAACTAATCATGTGATTCAGGTGTGCTGACCCAGGGTCAGATCTAAAACCTGCAGGACGCCGGCCCTCGAGGCCTGGGGTGGGACACCCCTGCTCTGTCTGCAAGCTTCTTGACTTGTAAATAGATTGTGTGACGTCCTGGATTTAACCTCTTACTTCCCCTGTAGGCGATGTGTTGTTGAATGATGATGAATGATCTCATTTTAGCTCTCAGAATTTAGACAACACGTACCTGAAGGACTGAATGTTTCTTTCTTTCCTACATGTCATTTTCTCACTTTGCTCCATATCTTTTCCGACACAGCGTTGATGCGTTTCCGCTTGCAGCAGGCTTTATTCAGAGACCATCAAGTCATCCGGGAGGGAGTCATTCAAGCTGGGAAGCAGAACTTTCTAGACAAGGTCTTTGTGGAGCCGGAGATTTCCACCTCTGGTTGTGGAGGAATTTATCCCACCCATGATTTACGACCACCTGCGTCCCCTGTCCCGGTCCCCAGCCCTGACACCTTTGTTGGACTGAACAATTTGATCCGACTAAAGAAAGATGACGGCACTCCGGTGAGGACGCTGGTGACCACAGGGCTTCCAGGAGTTGGCATGAGTGTGTGTGTGGGAAAATTCTGCCTGGATTGGGCCGAACAACGGGCCAATAAGGTGAGATGTTTACAAATCACAGCTTCAGTAAAGCCACAGCAGGGTGTGTTCTGGGCTGGTCCTGAGTGGGGAGGTCTGAGTTCTCTGAGCCTTTATGCTTTACATTCTGCATATCCTGACCCAATGAGCGCCTCAGGCCAGTCCTGACAAGAAAAAGCGTTCGGGTTGGACCCTGCTGTGGATAAACACGTGGTTATACCGTCACTCCAGCAGGAGCTCACTGTTTGAACTATTTTCCAGTCTCGTGCACTTGATACATGAAGAGCGTTAGCAGTTACTTTGAAAGAACACAGAAATCCCAGCAGCTTCACTCGGTCTGTTTCACTCTGATAACAGCTGTAAGGGGAATGAACTTTTTGTATATGTCATCCATCCATTCATCCTCCTGAATGCTGGGTTAGGGGCTGTAATTAGCTCGTTCCATAAATGAAAGCCAGTGTGAGTTCTAGATGTGTTTGATATTTGGAATTACACAATATTTTGTCTACATTTCCCTTTTTATCATCTTATATACTGTGTGAAGCCTGAGCACTGCAGTAGCACACAGCGTAGTTGGTTTGATTCGCCAGTATTTGGTTTTCCAGCTGCAGCAGAGACGAGCTGTGCTACTGTTCCTGTGTTTCGCTCATTACCAAAAGCTTTTCTGTTGTTCTTTCTATCCAGGATATCCAGTTTGTCATCAAACTTTCATTCAGATCTTTGTGGGTCCTGCGAAACAAACACCTCCCTCCTTCTCAGACGATGTCCATCATGGAAATCATTGAATATTTTTATTCTGACTGCAAAGACGTAAAGCCTTTCCTGGAGGAGGACGAATGTAAATTTCTCATCATAATGGACTCATTTGATCGTTACCAGAGTTCTTTGGACTGGGAGGTAAACCCATCCATTCACATACTTTGATGTCTGACTTATTAACATCATTGGCTCAAGTCACATAAAGGAAACAAACACACTTGGATATTTAAAGATTTGAGTGAAAACCCTTTTTATTCTGTGAGACTAACTTCCTGTTCTCAGACTAACTAAACAGAACAGCAGCAGCACCTCCTTCCAACCACACAACAAGCTGCACACTCATCAAACCATCTTTGATATGTAGTGTCAGTGTAACACATCTTCATCTCGTTCCCACAACGTCACCGGCATCATTCACAGCAGAGCTGTTCTGCTTCTAAAACAGCATCATGTTCCCCACAGAGGACGATGCTTGAGCAGTGGCATTGTGTGTGCTAGGAGCACATGGCGTTGTTTTTGCAATGATATCCTGACATGACACAGCTATATTAACCTACTGACCTGAGCTCTGTCACTGGGACCTGATGAATGTAAAAACTAAGAATTTTGTGATTTTTTTTTTTCTTTCTTACCTGATTTTTGTTTCTGAGAAAAATCAGATCCACACACGAGGACATTCGTTTTACATTTGGATAGAACAGTGGCAGCATAACGTCCCTGTAAGTGGATATCAGGCCCAACATTCAGTGTTGTGGTCTGGACAAACCAAAATTCAATGTGCAAGAAACCACACATTTCTAAAGGAAATGTGATGTCCACACATGTGGAGGTCAGGTCCTAGGAGGTTAAATGAAGATGGAGTAAAGTACTTGTGACGATCTTGTTTGTAACTGAGCAGGTTTAGCCAGCAGGAATAAACCTGGCTGCTAAGATAAGTGGCTGACTCAATCAGACGCATTTCTGTCTGTTTCCTTTTTCTGTCTCCAGAATGCTCCAGTCATACATGACAACGACACTCCGGCACATCCTGACGTCCTGGTAGTAAACATCATCAGAGGCACTGTGCTCCGCGGCGCCCGCCTCTGGATCCTGGGCAGACGGGGGGCTGTCTCACAGATACCTTCCAAGTTCATCGATGCGGTCACAGAAATCCAGGGCTTCAAGTATGGCGGCTGATTCTTTCTGACGTCTGTGTGCACGTGATTTAGTTTCAGTGCTGTGAGTTAATCCGTTTGCCCCCTTTGTCCGCAGCGATGACATGAAAGAGTCCTACCTGAAGAATCGCTGGCAGAGCGATACGGATCTGGGAGCAAAGATCTTGTCTCATTTTAAGCGCCTCCCCACACTTGTCATGGCCGCTCGCCACCCGTTTGTGTGCTGGATGGTGGCCACGGTGTTCGAGCGTTGCTACCGTTACCGGGGCTACGGGAAGGATCCTCCCAGACTGACGCCGTTCTACGTCAACATTTTGATGGTCCAGATGAATCGCAGGCTGCAGTTTTACTATGACAGGAGGGAAAATGAGCTGGTAACGTGTCTGTGTTTCATTTCCAAACAGCTTCCAGTCCTGCTGCAAACTACTGCTGCTCTAGTTTGCTAGCTTTAGGAGAGAAAGAGCGGCTTTGTCCACAGTGTGTATTACACGAGTTTCTGAAGTGATGTCACAGAGGATGCATCCATCTTTTATATACTGTCTTTGTTTTTAAACTGGCCAAGTTACAGCCTTAGTATGACTTTGATGGGTCATATACTGTCTATACTGTCGGTAACTGAGTGTTAATGTATGACTGTCGGGTGTACGCTGCAGTCCCAAAGCAGCAGAGTGGATGACATCGCAGCTGCTGTGAAAAGAAGAGCTGTTGAAACAGAAAAGTCCAGATGTGGCCCAGCTTTAAAGGAGCAATAAATCAAACACAGTCAAATCCCAGTTTATTTCCATTAAGACCGATGAACAGGCATTTGCCCTGGAACTGCAAAGCTTATGTTCGGTGTCAGAGCTTTGTTTTTATCTTCTTGTGTTCTTTGCACTCAGAAATGGTCCACTGATGATAAAAACCTGGTGGTACAGTTGGGAAGGATGGCCTTGAAAATGCTGGAGAAGGATACCAGCGTGTTCTATGAAGACGATCTGAAGGAGTACAGCCTGAATTTGAACGAGGTGGCCGTGTTTTGCGGCATGTGCACTGCGCTCCCCGCCCCAGCTGCCAATGGGAGGACAGTGTACTCCTTTATCCACTTCACCTTCCAGGTAAACATGTTCGTGCTTATTCTTTTCAAACAGACCTGACATAAGCTCTCTTCACAGGTTCCTGTTGCTCGGACATCAACCTTCCCATAAACTTTACTGTCTAAGGTTACGTTCACACTGCAGGCGAAAGCGCATCAAATCTGACTTTTCTGACCCTATGCGACCCATATCCCATCATGGTATGACAGTGTGAACGGCACAAATCCGATCTGGGTCACTTTCGTATGTGGTACTGAATCCAATACATATCTGATGTTTTAGAAAGCGACTGTTGTTTGAATGGTCATGTTGCATTAAATCCGTCTTTTACGTCACTGACACAAGACAGACGCCAATTATCAGCGCCGGAGAAGACAAACGAGAAAGCATGGCGGCCATTGTTAAAGCACAGGCCCTCTCTGTTTTCTCAGTGTCCTTCTTTCTCTAATTAATTCGTCAAAATTATGTCAGTTACGACTGTGCAGAAATTGATAGACTGCTGCAACAACACCTACTTGCTCTGTAGCCGCCATTTTTACTTCCATAAACGGAGCACGTTGTGTGTGACGTCTAAGGAACTTGGAAAGAAAAGCGTCTGGACTTCTTTGAGTTGCTTGAAGACGTTTCACCTCTCATCCGAGAAGCTTCTTCAGTTCTAAGGGTCAATGGTGGGGAGTCCCAGATTTAAAGACAGGCCTGTTGCGTCTGTCTTTCTTATCCTCCCTCGCTGGTGTGGGACTCTCTGGGACTCCCCACCATTGACCCTTAGAACTGAAGAAGCTTGTCGGATGAGAGGTGAAACGTCTTCAAGCAACTCAAAGAAGCCCAGACGCTTTTCTTTCCAAGCTCCTTAGACTACGATGACCTGGATGACTGAGAACCTTCACAGACATATTGTGTGTGACGTCTTCTTTTGCACATGCGGGCTGCTTTGAGGGCCGTGAACTGTTCACAGTAGAGCATGTTTGCTGTCACATTTTATTTGTAATGTGAACAACCAGACAGAAAAAAAAATCAGATTTGATCAAAAAAAATTGAGCATTAAGACCTGCAGTGTGAACGTAGCCTTTGACTCCATAAAGGTAGTGAAGCTAGCACAACTCAAGCTGCATTGCATCTTACACACTAACACGCCTTCTAGTATATCAAACATACACTTCACATGTAGGGATCTGTTGAAGCTGCAGACTTTCCCATCTCTCCCTCTGTTTCAGCTACCCTAGCATCCTTGCGTAGATTTTTTATTTTCTGTTTGTTTCTGTTTAATTTATATCATATTTGCAGGGAGTGGTTAGCAGAGCATTAGATCTGAACTTGGGGGTTAGCATCTTTCCCGAGGCATTTGGGATGCAGCCTGGAGCAGCCAGGGATCAACCCACCCACCACAGAAACAGTGTTTGGTTCAGCTTTCACAGCCCCGCTGTTTCACTGATTTTTTTTGTGCAATTTTGCATTTTTTATTTTTTACAGCGCATTGTGTTCTGCGTCCTGATTGGCTGCAAGCCACTGTTAATCAATCTCCTGCCGTGTCTCCTGTACAGTACAGAATGTGGTCAGCTTGTCAAATTTATATAAATCTTTGATCGCTAGCAGTGTGACTCTGAAGTGCTGCACTGTATGTTTGTAGGTTTGCTCCAACAAACACTGTCGACGAAACGTTTTGCGCCCTGAAAGGCAGCCGCGGGTGTGTTTGGTTTCATTCTATAATACTGGACTTATTTTCCTACCAAGGTTTGAACTGTAAGGGTTTAAACAAGAGAGAAAAGTGTGAAAATGTTCGTGTCTGTCTGAGTGTGTAAAGTGTGTAGTGAGGGGTTTTACAGCCTTCAAACATCTATAATAATTGTAAAAAAATAAAACTGGCTACTTCGTGGATTTCTCCTATCGCGGGTTACTCTTAGAACGTAACTCCCGCGATAAACGAGGAGCCACTGTAATCAACTGTTTCTTGTGACATACACAAAAATGTGAAAAACTTGTATGTTGTAGAGATCACGCTTTAAGAAGCTCTATCTTCCTTCTTGCAGGAGTTCATGGCTGCTTTGTATGTCTTCACAATGTTTCGCACAGAGGAGAAGAACGTCCTGGACTCTGGGATCTTGCACATGCCCAAGATCTTTGCATCCAAAGAACAAACCAAGTCCATCGCAGGCCTGATCCAGTGTGCGTTGGTGCGAACCTTTAACCACCCACTGGGTCACTTTGACATGTTCCTGCGCTTTCTGTGTGGCCTGCTTTCTCCAGACTGCCATGACAATCAGCTCTGCGGCTACCTCTTCCGCCAGAACGCCCCTAAGGTAGGAGGGCTGGATCAAGCACGGCGGCTGCTGGAGCAGACCATACAGAAGGCTCCACCTGAAAGGGTGGATAACGTGAGGGAGTGCCTTAGAGAGATGACACAGAGCGATGAGTGATTCAACTCTGCGTGGTTTCATGAAAACTTGACATAAATGTAATGAACATTAAAGTTTTTGTTGTTTGGAGTACAACATCAAAGATGATGATCCTTTTACCGTTGTACCAGACAAAATCACGTTTTTATGCATTCCAGCAGAGGAGACTTGCAGTACTGCTTTATATTTATAAAGTCTTACACAGAGCACTAATAAAAATGTATTCACACAATGTCTTTACTTCATTTAGTCGCCATTTTTCAGCATCTGTTGTCTTTATTTCCCTCCAGCTTAATGTAAGGGAGCCGATATTAATTTACAGACGAGTGAAATAGAAACTAAATGCGTGTCATGCACTGAACAAACTTCCACGAAAAGAATGAAAGATTGTTTCAGTTTTATTAATAGAGCACCAGTTCACAACAACAAAAAACACACAAGCTATGAGAGAGAAGACAAAAGTTTATGACATGAAATTGCTTAGAAGGGCTCAAGAAGATGTGGAGGATGAAGCTCCCGGTGGTCCCAGTGATAATCGGAGTCCTCCCAGTCTCTGAAGAGCGCAGTCCTAGGAACAGCCAAGGTGTTGCGCAGGACCCTCAAGGCCTCTGGTAGAGGACCCGGGCTGGAAGGATGGATCGGCGGGAGGGGGATATCTATTATGTTACACAGATTGCCGATAACAAAGGTCCTGTTGGACCCGCTCTGAGCGCTGATTACTCGTTTAAAAGCAAAGCACTGGTAACCGTGCTACAGAACAAGGCTAGGTCAGGTTAGCAGGATCAGCGGTGCTCTGCGGGTGTGCCAACCTAACGTCTCCAAATTCTGGAGAAGTTACGCCCACATGTGAGCTTTACTGCTGTGCCCGACTTTCCTTCGTCTCAGTTCACGCAGCACAGCCGTCGTCTTATTCCAAAGGTGAGTGACATTCAGCCCACTTTACCGTAAGCTTTGTTCATGCGCCGCTTTCATTTGTTTGTGGCAGCGTGATTTACTCTCTCGAGAGGGACGCAAAAAGCCGCCAGGTCAGTTCTCGGAACTATGTTTCTGCGGGGAAACTCATTTTAACGGGGCCCAAAGAAGTAAACGCTTTACAACATGTACGACTGTCTTAAACGTTGACTAATAAAGTTTGGTTTTGAAATGTAGCCTGTTGGTTTCCCTGCTGGAGCGCAGGGTGGCGCATGTCTGAATCTGTCTGTCTGCAGATGTCTCTGAGTGAGAAAAGCGACGAGGAGCTCGGCAGCTTGCTCTCTCAGTATGGCATCAAACACGGACCCATCGTGGGTAAGTACACACACAGGGATCGCAGTTTTGCGCCGTGAAGTGTTTTCCACACACGCAGATTATCCACGTGAGCGCTGTTCTGCATCTGAAACATGAGGAAAATGTTGCGGGAAACTTCCTTCACACTGGAAGTTTATAACGCGAGGCTACCGCTACGTCAGGTCTGGCTTGGTATATGTGGACAGTATGTGGAAACTGCTTACACTGCATCATAAAAATGGATCCACGTGACATTAAAATCATTCATTACAAAAGGTCATGTGAACCCAAAAACTGCTTTTAATTCATTCCAGCATTTATTTAAATAAGTGTCTGTCCTTTGTTCACATACTGAAGAAGTGTTTTTGTGTGAACACAGACTCCACTCGGCATCTGTATGAGAGGAAGCTTGAAAAGGCGATGAAGCAGGCTTCAGTGAAGACGTCCTCTGATAAGACCTACTACAGAGAGGAAGGTAGGAAGCAGCCTGAGGTAGAAGCCGTCAGTGTTTCAGTCAGAGTGAAGAATACTAAGGATCGGGCTCATTTAGCTCCAATCTTAAACACACAAACGGTGATTGGGTAAAGTCAGGAGACTGTGGTGTTTGGTGGTGAACTGTAACTCTCTTCCCTTCATAGTTGTGAATTTGAAGTTTAAATCCGTTAGTGTTATGGAAACAGCAGCAGTGATGATAACTGGTCTGTATGAAGAGGTCAGCCCCAGCAGCTCGCTCTCAGGCTCACTCTGCTCCTCCTGTTTCTGTCCTCTGATCAGATTTGGAGGTGTAACTTTGAGGTAATAGTTGATGATTTGTGTTTCGTGTTGTTTTTTTACAGAGGAGGAAGTTACCTACATCACATACCAGAGTGCAGTGAGTCCTGATTGTCTGCCTACCCCTTTGTTTTTGTGCCAACTCCTCTACTCTGGAAAAAGACAATAATCTTACAATTACTCCTGCTTTCATTTCGACAGGCTACACGTAAGCGCTCTGCCAACATGTGAGTACTGCTATAACCCACACAGAACATCACAAGGCACATTAAAGACACTCGTGCAACACGACATCCTGATTAACCTGTTAGCAGAAAAAGAGCAGCAACCTGTTCTGTCGAGACCTGCGAGGCTGAGGTGTTGAGGGTTTATTTAGATCATCACCTGCAAAGTACGTTTACCTTGATTATAATGTGACTCTTTAATGATCTCATGGAGGCCTGTCTTCATTGTCCCCACAAACAACACTAGTGACACTATTTCAGCAGCAAACGCACGGCTGAGGAGAGGTTAGAGCCACGGTGTCCAGCACCAGGCCTCGAGGGTCAGGGTCCTGCAGGTTTCAGATGTGTCCTTGATCCATCACTGCTGATTGAAATGGCTAAATGACCTCCTCAACATGTCTCGAGGTTCTCCAGAGGCCTGGTAATAAACTAATCAGGTGTGCTGACCCAGGGTGAGATCTAAAACCTGCAGGACACCGGCCCTCCAGGCCTGGAGTTGGACATCCCTGGGTTAGAGCATCTGGATGAGGCTCTAATTTAAGATCCTCTCGTCCTCTGAGACAATGATGGATCGATGAAGCCGCTCCGCTGACACGTGCATTTCAAACATGGTGCATGTGTGTGCATGCACAAATGTGGACATGAAACTATAGTGAAGCAGATTAAACAGAACATGAATCTCATAAAAATGATAGTGTGGGTTTGTGGCATTCATGGGTAAACAACATTCACCTTGACTGGCGAGATACTGGTGGTTCTCGATGCACCACTCTCTCTACTAACCATTTAGAAACACCAGTTGAAACCTGCCAACAACCACCAGACTGGTTTACAAACAACTAATACCCAGTTAGCAAACATCGTTCCATTCAGTGTTAACTGCAAAAAGAAGTTAAATGTTGTTTACTTAACTGACAGCACACCGCTCCGGTTGGATAGTCTTAAAGCTGATTATATTGCACCGCCCACATACAACACCGTGCTTTTATTTCCTCTATGAAATTCTCCCAAACTGCACTGGTGTTATCACACCTCATCTGTGTTATGGTCCACACTACCATGGAAGTAAAACTGAAAGGGCAGATTGTTGTTGTTTACCCAGATGTCAGTCAGAACTCTGCAGAGTCACATTTCTTAGTACAGTGTTGTGATTTACACTGTAAGATGATAGGTTGGATTTTCTAGTATTTACACTAACGTTATATTAATCTGTGCAACGTTTTCCTTTATCTCTTGTTGTGTGTACACCAACCAATCGTGTGCTTTGTAACTCACTACACACATGCTATTCAGCCAATCAAATCATTTACATGTGAAAATGGGAGAACTCCAGGAGGTGACGAGGGAAGCAGAGAGATGGTTTACATGTGAAACTCAAACTGCAGCATTTCATTATTTTAACTTGCTGATGCTGATGCAGCTGCCACGGTACTTACTGCCATTTGTTCCACGTGAGGGACTTTATCACGTTCTTGACCTTTGTTTGAGGATATTTTATTTAATTGGACTTGATAACATTTTAATACCCAGCCATCCTTAAACCAAAAAGTGCATGCAGCTAACTACCAGTGCAAATCTGTTATGTGTGTTAATAAAATCCACTGTTCTTGTCAGCTCAGTCATAATGGTGATGACACGTTGATGGTAAACCCTGGGGTAACTTTACCTAAAATGTATCATAAATGTAGTGCAGTGAAACAAACCCAGTGCTGGCTTGAACATTAAGTATTGAACTGTGTGTTTCCTGCACACAGGGTGAAGCGAAGCACTGAGCAACATGGAGTGGAGGGACCAGACGCTGACACAGAGTGAATCCTGCAGTATGAAGCAGTCACATGTTTGAGCTCGTGAGTTTATAGCTGGATCTAACCCACCTCTTCTCCTTTGTGTCTCAGGGCTGCCGTGCAGGTCACCTACAGCTCCACCAATCACACCTCTGTACGATCAGGGGAGCCCACTGGAGACAAGTCCACAGGAAGCCTGTGGAAGATGATTCTGGTGCTGCTGCCTTTAGCTGTGTTATCAGCTGTGTGCTACTACGCCTACATCGTGTGATGAACAGTGGAAGTTGTTCATTCGGGAATCATCTTCCTTTGGATGGAAGGATTGTTCCATCGATGTCACATCGAGACTCTATTTTTGAGCTTCACCACTTTTTACTTGGACTCTGCTACAGTAGCTTCAGATTCTGCTGTCCAACTTTAAAGCCAAAGCTTCTAGTGACCAGCCAGTATTGATTTTGTACACCTGTAATACTGTTGAAAATAATACTTATTTATCTGTTACTGGCCTTTGGTGCAGCTCCCCAGTTCATCTTCTGTCTGAAACATCTGTTTTAGCTCCTCTAACATTAAAGCCATCCATTTGTCCTTTTTCTTATCTAATTCAGGGTCAAATGTAATTGTTTTATTACAGTTTTAAGCAGTGTCCTTTTTTATTATTTTCTATTTACCCGAGTTTTGAGATGTACTTAATCATGTAGCATCAGAGAAAGAAAACCGAAGAAGATTCAAAACACCGGACTCACACTGACTCGTTGTGTCCACAGTGAAAGTACACGAGTTGATTACAGCGCTGTGTAACAAGTTTACACCTGCCTCTGTCCAGCTTATCCAAACCTGCTCCATAGGATTTAAAATGTTACTTTGTCCTATAATGACTCAAGAATAAAATGCTGTCTTCCTGCTGTTCTGTAAAGTATCACTCCTAAACAGTGTGCGTCAGTGTAACAGTGTGTAATAACAATAATACAGTTTCTTAAGTCACTGTAAAGCAGAAAGAATTACACTCTTAATAAAATGTCACTGACAAGAAATGTAACGAGGCAAATTATTAAAGGTATTTTTTGTAAAAATAAAAAAAAAGAAAATGTAATGAAGACATTTTACGAGAAACCGTATGTCCGCATATCTGACATCATTTTTGTTGCCATGTTGAAAGACCTTAGTGATCTAATGTTTCCATGTTCTTCTGGCTAGAAACAGCAGCAGGCTAAGAATGACAGTAACGTGGATTCTGTGTTATGGTCAATGAGCTGGACTGTTACTGGAATGTCTCAGCAGATGGGATGCTGCGCTAACACACTGACCACGATGTGGTTTAAAGTACTGTGTACCAGCACACCCTGCTTGGGCCCTTCTGGATCTGAAAAATGAAGCCAAATTAAGAAATGCCAAAAAACTGCAGGACCTCTAAGTGCTGCTTAGAGGTCTGCAAACATGCAAACACGTTTTAACGTCCAGCTGTATAGCATAAAAAGCATGTTTGCAAACCATTTTGGCCTGTGTTAATAGTTTTGATCTTTATTTAAAAAGAGAGAGTAGGGTCATTTCTTTTAATCTTTCCTCCACCTGATTAATTGAATTAGGGTAAGGCTGCTGTGATAGGTGTCCCAGCCTTCTCACTGTGTGCACACTGCTGGGGCCTGGTGGACTATTTTTACTGAACTGTACCCATAAAACTATGGTCTGCTGTATGGTACAGACCACTGGGGAGTAAAAAGCTCACCAACACTCATGGTATTAGTCCAGGGGTCTCCTACTCCAGTCCTCGAGGGCCGGTGTCCTGCAGGTTTTAGATCTCACCCTTGGTCACCACACCTGAATCCAATGATTGTTTCATTCCCAGGCCTCCGGAGAACTTCAGGACAAGTTGAGGAGGTCATTTAGCCTTTAAATCAGCTGTGTTGGATCAAGGACACATCTAAAACCTGCAGGACACCGGTCCTCGAGGCCTGGAGTTCCCCACCACAGCGTTCTGCTCTACAAGCCACCTCAGCCTTTTGTCTACTGCCTCTGAAAGACGGCGCCATTGAGCCAGTAAACTTCTACAGATACATGAATAATAAATACATTGCATCATTTCAGTGCATTAATGAGCCGCTCACGTTCAAACAAATCACAGAGCAGCGTTTAATGCTATGTGAGCACAACTATGACTTTATTTAGTTAATATTGTATTTAATGTTTACCTCCAATGAAGAATACACATAACGAGCAAGTTGTTTTCTATATCAGAACACCCGCCATTATCCAAACCGACCTCGGGTTCTTCTTCGTGGGTTTTATTGGCGGTTGTCAAACAGCGACCGTGTGCATTACCGCCATCCTTCGGCGTGACGTGAGGACCAGGGGAAAGCCACTCAGGAATGTCGGCTGATGTTTACACGGGGTGCTGTTCCTGACAGTCCTCAAGGGATTTATGTCTCTTACCAAAGTCAAACTAGACATCTTTTCTTTGATATTTTATCCTATAAATCAATACGCTGTTAATCCAGCTGCCCTCGGAGAAAGAAAACAAAAATCAAAGGCTATCAGATAAATTAGTCTGTCTGAGAAAATGCAATATAGCCTGATATCGTTCATTTCTTCAGTTCTTTTACAGTATATCAATAAGATCCACTTTCACTTTCACTTTACTGGGGCTTTGCATCAGTCACTTTTTCCCAACTTCATATTTCTGACAGCGTCATCAAACATGTTCTGTGGTTTCATCTTCTCCACAACTGCATTTCCCCTCACGGTGGGTTCTTATCATAAATAATGTGCCAAAACGTTATTACCTGCCTGTTTTCACAGTGGGTAGTTGTTGGTAGGACTGCGTGAGCAGGGCAACAGAAGCTTTGACCTTTGGGGTCCCTGTATGGGCCTACAAAATTATTCTGGATGGGTTTTCTAAAACCTGCCGTGGTCCGGTTCCTTAATAACATTTCTTTTAGTCAAGTCATATCATGAAAGCAACAATAGCCTGAAATGTCCAAATGAATGCGATGCAAGAAAAAAGTGCAGTGTCTAAAACTAAACAGCGTGAATTTATAGAGTATGTAAATAAACTGTGATCATCACCATAGCCAAAGAAAGCTCGTTTATGACCAGCATCATGTAAATAAGCGCTCTGTAGAACCATCGCTCCATCCTCCAATCCAGCAGGAGGCGTCAGCGTGCCCGCAGGGTGAACGTCAGCCGCAAACGAAGCCGAAGAAAACGTTAGCGTCATTTCCTGGATACTGTGCGAGAAGCGACGGTAAAACTCGAAGCTCTGAACGCGGTCCTGTGTCATATAAATCTGCGAGTGGTCTCTGCGTGAGGCGAGCGGCTTTTTCCCGGTGAGTGAGAGATTGAGCGTGAGGTCCGGAGCGCGCACAATGAAGAAAAAGGGCTCTGAGAAAAAACGCCATGTGGTAGCCTGGCTTAACAAAGCGGAGTGGGATCAGGTTCGGGACTACCTTTACTCGATGGACTCCTCTCTGCAGAGGTTTGCGTTAGAGAGGATATCGGCTTGGAAGGCCAGGTGCGCTAATAGTTTTCCTGTGGCCGTGGACTGCACAGCGGACCTCGTGCGCTGCCAGGTGCGGGACCGGTCCGGACAGCTTACCGGAGAGGACTTGACCCTGATGTACGGGACGGCCCTGGTAAGATTTGTTAATCTTATCACGGAGCGCCAGCAGGGAAGAACAGCCCGGCCGCTGAGGCGACTGGCTGGAAACTTGAACATCCCCGAGTGGGTGGTGAATCTGAGGCACGAAATCACGCATCGGACGCTTCCTTCTTTGAAATGGTGCCGAAAGGGGTGTAAGGTGGTCCTGGAGTGGCTCCAGCAGGAGTTTTGGTCCAGACAGCTGGGAGGAGCCCCCGATGAGCGCTGGGACTTGCAGTCGGATGGCGAGGATGAGGAAGCGGACGTCAAGCGCCAGGAAGATGAGCTCGTTGCCAGGCAGAAAGAAGTGGATGCCTACAGAAACGCTCGGGAGCTGCTGATCTCTTATGAGAAGGACCAGTACCAAGCTTTTGATGCTGGGTCTCCTGAAGACAAGAAGAGCTTGTGGCAGGCCCCCTTAGCAGACATGAGTTGGTTGCTGGGTGAGATCAAGCAGTTTGCACTGGAGTCCAGTGAGCTGTTGATTGATGTGCTGCTGGAAGACGGTTTTCTTGTTCCTACCATGGAGCAGCTGGAAACATTAGGCTGTGCAACCTCTGACAGTGCCAGTCCCACTGAGCCCAGAGTCCCACAAACCTTCCTGCGCTTTTGGCTGCCCCTGCTAAAGATGCTTAACTCTCCGTCTTTCATTCACCTCTTCCTGGAGAAGCTCTTTGTGGAACTGAAGCTGCTCAGCAAAGAGCCCAACAGTCACAGGTGTTTCTATATTTCTGCATGGATTTCAGAAGTCCTCCTCTGCAACAACAACAAATTTGAATATCATTTTGAGACAAAGTTGCAGAAGAAAGCCAGAACGAAGGACAGGATTTTCATCAACCGCATCCAGCTGAGGTGGCAGCAGCTTCTCTCTGCATGTCTGGATGCCCCCTGCATCAGCACACCTCACCTGATCCAGCTAGTCCTGGATGACATGGAGCATCCCCCCCCTCAGGAAACCAGAGAGAAGCTGTTCCAGCTCTGCTCCATCTACACACAGACAGAGCGCTCAGAGGCCAGCACACCTCTGCAGCAGAAGCAGCAGCAGCCCATATATACTGTGAGGATGCTGCTGGACCAGATGCAACACTCCCGGCAGGACGCCCGTCCCTTGCATTCCTCACCAATGGACTCGGAGAGAAGTGAGGAGCGCAAATGGGCAGACGTGCAGGCTGAAAGAGCACTTGCCCTCAGAGGTTCTCCGTGGCAGGTGTGCACTGATAATGTCACATGGAAGAACTACGCCCTTGGTAAAGTTCCTGGACAGTCGGACGACCCGTCGTGCCTCATGGTGGACAATTATTCGATAATGACTGTGTTTGACCAGCCAGTGGAGCTGGAGAGCAGCGCGACACGTAGCAGCATCCCCGGGGCCTCGGCTCCAGCCCGGCCAGCTGAGGGCCTCCTCTGGAGCAACAGCGAGCTCAACAAACTGAAATGTGGACTGAAGCTTTTTTAAGTCTCATTCCAGCCTCCGCTGACTCTTGTTGTGCTAGAAGCAGTTTTGAAGCAAAAATACAATGTTCAGAAGACAAAATGTTGTGGGAGCTTTAACCATGAGCACAGTGCAGGTTCAGCAGTTGTGATTGTTTCTGTCCAGTCGAGCTCGTTAACTAAACATGTTGGCAGAAGACAAAATGTTCTGATTTAACAAAACGAGGTGTTTGATTACTCTGTGTCTTCAAATAAACCATTCTCTTTGCAAGTGTGTGTGACATTTAATAGACCAAACAATACATCCGAATCCTGAAAACTGATCATCTGATGAACTGACACTGAAAATATGTCGTAGTTGTGGTCATTTGGGCCAGGTGGAAGCCTTTATGTTCTTTGTGTATATTATTAGTAGGTGGCAGAGAAAAACGTTTAACACATTCTCTGCATGCTGGAAAGTGAAATAAAGAGTTTATTAATCCCTGCGGAAATTCTGTGGTTACAGTCGCTCCGAGTCAATAAGAGCAGTAACACTGAACAAAATTAAATAACACAATACATTACACAGTTACAAAATATAAGGTGTAGCTGTAATATATATAAATAGCTCCATTATAAATGTCCAAAATATTGCAGAGGAGAAATATATATCATTGGCATTTTAGGCTAAACTGTAACAAATTGTTATTTTCACCGTAGAACAAAAGTGTGTGTCGTGCATTAGATGGAGGAGCTGTGCAGGGAGGTATCCACAGCCAGGAATGATTTCCTGTGTCATTCACTGGTGCATTCTGGGTAATCTCAGTCTCACAGACCGTCCCACTCCACAGCCTCTCACTTCCGGCCTTCATAGTATTCATACAGGTACTGTATAGTTTGGTCAGTTCAAATCAGATTTAGCGCTGACTGTGCTGTGAGCACAGTGCAGGTTGAGCTTCTGATATGAAGAGTCTGTTGATTTTGTTTCCATACAGCTGATCAGAGTTAGTTTAACCCAAGGTCGTTCACTAAAACAACATGTCAACCCCCAACGTGTTAAAAAAAATAATGCTTTTTTGCCATTAAATTCTATTGCATGCCATTGATCACGCAGATTTAATGGACATTAACTGGAATCAGAGAAACCTTATTCGTCGTAGAGCAGCAAATATACAACAAACTCATAAACAATTAGTGTAGAAGCAGAGACATTGTTAGATAAATATTAAGCTGACTTGATGAATACAGAGATGTAGGTATGAATATAAATAAGGACAAGCATGTGTGCAAATATATGTTGTGGTGTATAAAAGTGACGGTGCACTGAGGTGAATGAAGTCTTTACCTGTGCCCTTGTTCTTCTCTTTTGTGGAACTGCCCCAAATGATTTGTGTTATGGCTCTTCACAACAATTGTACTTTCCTTTAAACATGATTTTAGAATAGAATTAGATTCTAAAAAATAATTCTAGGAAATCTTTAAGCTGAAGCGTGTCGTTCTTCTGCTACTTCTTATCTCTGGGAATGTTAAACCACATCATATCCATCTTGGTCGCTTATGTTCCATGATGGATATGCTCCGTGAATGGGCACATTGGACTGGTTAAACAAATGTATTACAAGTAGGCTTATAAGTATTGATGGCTATAATGTATATAGGACAGCTCAACCCAAAAAAGGTGGAGGTACTGCAATATTTGTCAAAAGCAAGTTCCATGTAAACGTCCTGTTCTGAGTCAGTGAGTCAGCAATCTGACCTTTTGGCCCTCGAGGCCTCCAAACGTTTGCACATCATAGTTGATTTTGCTATAGAACACCCTCAGGTGTTAGTGATGCCGTGCACTCTTCAACGAAGCTTTTATCTGATTTGAAAGTTAACAAAATACTTCTTATGTGAGACTTGAATTGTAACTGGCTACATCCAGTCTGAAATGAATTCAAAGCTGCTGTAACTCGTTGATATTGGCCTAGGTTCAAATGTCTAGTAATATTACAAATGTTCCACATAAATACACGGCTGCATCAGTGTTTGCAAATGACAATAGAATAGAATAGAGTAGAATAGCCTTTTACTGTCCTTGTACATGCAAAATTCCATGATAGGTGCTGCACGCTGACTGTGCAGCAGTAAAATATAAACAGTAAGACAGCAGGAATGAATATGGAGTAAAATATGTCACATTTATGCGTCGTGACATCCAGTTTTGTGGGACTGCGTGCACTGAAGTGACCAAAGTATTGCGAGCGTCCTGCATCACCGTGTTTTCTCGTGTTCCTGCACTGTAATTTACCTTCAATTCAATTCAATTTTATTTATACAGCGCCAAATCACAAAAGCAGTCGCCTCAAGGTGCTTTATATTGTACAGTAGACCCTACAATAATAGATACAGAAAAAAACCAACAATCACGACCCCCTATGAGCAAGCACTTTGGCGACAGTGGGAAGGAAAAACTCCCTTTTAACAGGAAGAAACCTCCGTCAGAACCAAGCTCAGGGAAGGGCGGGGCCATCTGCTGCGACCGGTTGGGGTGAGAGAAGGAAGACAGGATAAAGACATGCTGTGGAAGAGAGACTGAGGTTAATAACAAGCATGATTCAGTGCAGAGAGGTCTATTAACACATAGTGAGTGAGAAAGGTGACTGGAAAGAAAAAACTCAATGCATCATGGGAATCCCCGGCAGCCTACGTCTATTGCAGCATAACTAAGGGAGGATTCAGGGTCACCTGGTCCAGCCCTATCTATATGCTTTAGCAAAAAGGAAAGTTTTAAGCCTAATCTTAAAAGTAGAGATAGTGTCTGTCTCCTGAATCCAAACTGGAAGCTGGTTCCACAGAAGAGGGACCTGAAAACTGAAGGCTCTGCCTCCCATTCTACTTTTAAATGCTCTAGGAACAACAAGTAGGCCTGCAGAGCGAGAGCGGAGCGCTCTAATAGGGTGATATGGTACTACAAGGTCATTAAGATAAGATGGGGCCTGATTATTTAAGACCTTGTATGTGAGGAGCAGGAGTTTGAATTCTGGATTTAACAGGGAGCCAATGAAGGGAAGCCAAAACAGGAGAAATCTGTTCTCTCTTTCTAGTCCCTGTCAGGACTCTTGCTGCAGCATTTTGGATTAACTGAAGGCTTTTCAGCGAGTTTTTAGGACATCCTGATAATAATGAATTACAGTAGTTCAGCCTGGAACTAATAAATGCATGAACTAGTTTTCAGCGTCACTTCTTCCTTTCATTAAAATCACAATCAATCTGAGATTCACATCCTCTTGTCATTTTTTCACTACGCAGAAGAGAGACCCCCCAAACTTATCCTGCTCTTTAAAAAGTCACGAAGAAACTTCAATCAGTTCTTTAGCAGCAATCATCATTTACTTTGTCCCACACTGCAGCCTCTCCGTCACAGCTGACCAGGTGCAAAGTCAGCTGAGGAAGAGGAAAACCAGGAAGGCCACGGGTCCGGATGGAATCAGCTCCAGACTATTGAGGGACTGTGCAGATCAACTCTGTGAGGTTACCACATCCATCTTTAACCTCAGTCTGAGCCTGGAGAGGGGCTGTCAGACTCTATAATGCAGCTCAACATTCTTTGATCATCTTACTCACCAGCTTGTTTGTTTACTGCACATTTAATATATAGCTCTGTGCATTGTTACCTGTATATACGAACTTCAGTTGCTTATGTATATAGGAACAGTTTGTGTCTTCCTTTTATATTTTATATTGCCCCTGCTATAAGAACTGTAACACCCACATTTCTCATCCGTGGGATAATAAAGGTTTATTCTATTCTTTTCTATTCTAAAAATACTTTGAAAGTATTTTTCACTCAAACTGGAATAACACAGAGAGAAGCACAGCTGTTCTTTAAGCCATTTTCATTCAGACAAAGTCAATGATGTCACTTGCCAATGAAGACGAGCAGCAGCCCCACTATGACCTGTAACGCGGAGGACAGGGTCAGCAGCATGATGAGGGGGACATAGAAACGATACTGTGGACCCACATAAAGGATGGTCTTCAGCTGAGACGAGTTGGCCATGAGCAAGGCCACGTCCAACATGCTCTGAGCCGCACGCTTCTTAGTGGCGTAGTGATTCATGTCAATCGGTCGGAGTGCTTTTCTAGGCTGGGCCTGTGAGAGGACAGGTTAGGTACGAGAGCAGGAACACAAATGCAAAGTCAAATAACTTTTCACAATGTTTCTCTCTTTAACAGTGTGACGTCTCTGCACACGTGTCCACGCTTTTTTCCACACACGTTTAGTTACCTGTCCCTGGGGTGTGGCATTAAGGACAAAGGTAGGAGTGGCAGAATAACATATGTTGACTCACCTGAGCTAACATGCAAAGAGGTGTGGTTTTCTACATACCTGCCAACTTATCACATGAAAACATGTATGTGCGGAGAACAATTGAACTGGTCCTGTGTCTGAGCTGATAAATCCAGGTGACCGCCGCCATGTATCTCAGAAATACTGTGAGAAAGTTTCAACCAGCTGAGACATTTACTTAAGTCCAGCTGTGTAGCACAAGGGTGTGAGACGTCACACCGGGGTGCAGCCCTGTCTCAGCCCCAAAGCTATCGTTCAGCTCTCTGTACAGCTGATCAGTGGAACAGACACTGGAGAGGGGTCGTTCCTATTTTCTCTCCCTGTTATCATGGACTTTAATAGCATAATGATGAAGTGACACTGAACTGAATCATTAATCTTTTTGTTTTTTGTGACTTTGTCATTCTGATTGTTCTTCGAGGTTGATGTGATGTCAGGGATTAGTGCTGCATGCTCAAACATCCAAGTAAATCCCAAAAGGTTGGTTGTGTTCACCTGGACGTTCTCAGTTTTCATCACTGTAAAGGTTATCTTTGTTATAGCATAGCCTGCACATGCCTGACGTGGATCTGAGCATTAAGAGAACACATAGTTACTTTCAGCTACTTTAAAGCAGGTTCAGAATGCCCATCGCTAGCTTCACCACATAAATTAATCAGGAATAACAAAAGCCAAAGACATTAAGACGACACACAGCCCCAGCCTTTGTTAAATTTATTGGTAGGATTAAAAGAGACTTCTTAAGATCACATCAAATACCTTAATTTTATTATTGAATCACAGTTCAACATGATCCTTATTTATCTCATGCTGGGCCTTTGTGTTCATCGAAGGTCAAAAATGAGCTGTTTTAGCCTTTTTGATCCACCTTTCTTTTGGCTCCTCAGAAACAGAAATGTAGAACATCATGTGGGTGAGACTAAAGTCCTGCTAGAAAGAAGCTACACCTGGTTCTATGAAAAAGCCCCATGTCTAAATGACCGGTGGGGAGAGAGCCACAGCTTTACTTTTGCTTCAGAAGTTTGGTCAGTTTGCCCCAAGACAGGATAAAAAATTTGTTTTTCCCCACACAAGCTATAATTCCATATACAATTCTGCCGTTACCTTCAGTAACAGCTTCATGATGTGCCGACTCAAACTGGACAAACTTTAGGCATTTCAGCTACGAGCACCGTGGCCCCCGAGGGCAGAGAGGACAAGACAGGCTTGATGCTTACCTCTATGTCGCCCAGTTTATTTAGAGCCATGTCCTCTGCATTAAGCGTGTGCTCTGCCATTCTTCTTCCTGCTGCTGGAGTCTGTGCTGTACTGGCTGCAGAAAGACTCGAGGCTGGAGACAGGATCAAGTCTGGCTGCTCCTCCTGTAGGATTGTTAAGCAACTCCCACTGCATGCCTCTCTGTCACTTTCCAACACTCGTGTCATTCATAATACAAGAACTTTGAGCCCTTTAACTGAAGTATCTCATCTTTCTCAAATGTCTTGTCTTTTAATATCACTGTACACAAATCAACACAAATCAGTGTGCCGGCCTGCCTGCAGCAATGAGAAGAATTATACGTCCTTTACTGAGGTGCTCTGTTGGGTTCACAAGGGATTTTTTTATCCTTTTGTTCCCATTATGATGGATTCAGACCAGTTTAAAGTTTAAAACCTAAAAACTGTCTATTTCTGTGATTAGAAAAGTTTCAACATTTCACCAAAAGTGAAGAGTTCAGCTGTTTTTAGGTCTCTTTAACCATAATAACATTTCTCTGCTCCTGATTTTAGATTTTTATTTATTAGACTGTGTTCCAATCTCATACTGGGTGTACGAGCTGGACAGACTGGTTTAGCTCCCCTCTGCTTTTGTTTCAGCCAGTGTCTTTGGAAAGGCTCCCCTTGTAAACAGGGTGGATGAGATAGCTGCTCCCTGTCACATGAAGCAGGCTGAGTAGAACTGTGTGAAATAGAGTGGCTGTTGGTCTGAAGGCTGAATATTTGAATCACACCACTGTACATGAGCTTGAAGCCATATATATACATGAGATATAAAACAAGGATAAGTTGAGCTTACGTTTATGTAATAAACCTTTGAACTAGAGCTGGGCGATAGAACGATAACGATATGTATCGTGATATAACTTTTTCTCGATAGAAAAGTTAAACTATCGCGATAGACCTCGCCGCTCTTGTCCTCTTAAAAAAAAAAGAAAAAAAAAAAGAACAGCCAATCCAAATTAAGTAGCCCAGAGCCGAACCAATCACAGCCGCAGCGTCACGTCACGTGACTTGTTACGTACAGCACAAGTGCCAAGCCGCACATGTGTATTTGTTTGGGAAGCAGCCAGCCACCATAAGGTCCGGGTAATGGAGGAAATGAGTGTGCCGACTAGAAAAAAAATCAACCGAGCGTGACCGAAGGTTACCGAAGAGAAAACAGATGATAGTTCCAATGCCGGAGAGATTGTCGAACGGAAGAGCCAAAGAAGTTCCGTAGTGTGAAGGTATTTCGGCTATTTCAAGTCTGACAAAAAACAGAGTAGCGTGCACTGTAAATTGTGCCGAAAGCAAGTCTGGAAATGCAATAAACTGGTGCATGCTCAGGCTACGTCCACACGTACCGGTATTTTTGAAAACGCAGATTTTTCTATGCGTTTGCACCTTTCGTCCACACGTAAACGGCATTTTTGGTCACTGAAAACGAAGATTTTTAAAAACTCCGGCCAGGGTGGATATTTTTGAAAACTCCGTTTTTGCATTTACGTGTGGACTAGAAAAACGGAGAAAACGCAGCGTCAAAGGTGTGCGCATTTTTTGACGTCACACTGTGCGCCACGTTATTGTTTCGGTGAAATGAATTTCTACAATACTGTTAATTCTACTCTCTGCAGTGTTTAAATGCTTACATATACACACAGTTACTGTCCCTCCACACATACGACTCGGTTCTGCTTCTGTGCCCCAGCTTTGTTTACTTTTTCCCACCGAGGCTTCTAGACTTCTGATTGGCCAACATTTCTGCACGGTTAGGAATCTAGCGCCACCTGCTGCTTTGGCATGTTCATAGCAGCGTTTTCCTTCATTTCTGCCTTTATGTGTGGACGGGATTATTTTTTAAAACGAAAACGGAAAATCTCCGTTTTCAAAAATACCCGTGTACGTGTGGACGTAGCTTCAGTCTCTGACTGGAAGCGCTAATTCGTCATTCGGCTTTTGTCAGACTAAAGTAACTGTTAAAACTGTTTGAAAAGCTAAGCTATACAACAAGGAGAGATTGAGAATTTCCTTTTAGTTCTCAGTTTATTTGATATTGACAAAAGTTAGTCAGTTTTGTCTGTTCTTCTGTAAAACAAACTAAGATTTATTTTTAGAATTAATATTTTGTTTCTAAGTGGAATTGACAATTTAGCCTGTTTTGTTTGTTCTATTTTGAAACTTAAACGCTTTAGCGGCTGCCTTTTGTGTAGTTTGCAATATTTGCCTTTATTTATCTGAAAAAGTCTCATGTTCCTTAAGTACATCTACCCTGTTGAACTTATTATGGGAAATAAACATTTAAATAAAAACAAGCTGCTGATTATTTCCCATTTTACTTGTGAGCAACGGCACATTTAAATCTTACAAATATAGTTATTTGGCTTATATCGTGATAGATATCGTTATCGCCTGAAATGAAAAAAAATATCGTGATATGAAAAAATCTTATATCGCCCAGCTCTACTTTGAACTACTGTTAATAATTGTGGCGTGATAAACAATGTTTTCATTTCTGTTTTTTTAACATGTAGTCGAGTGTTTAACAAAATATAGAACAATAAATGTGAATTTCACAGTACTCAGTTACAGATTAGGAGAGTAGATTTCTAATTGAATAGCAGTATATATGACCCAGATACTGATGACCCCTCATTCTTCCATGTTTGTTACTCTCTGAGCACCTAGACTGTGCCCTTGTTCTCTGGGGCGACTTCAGCTTTGGACTAATGAAGACGTGAACAAGCTCAACACAGCAGGAACTCGACTGTCCACAAGTTATACTGTATTTATACTGTACTTTGTTACCCTGTATTTATACATGTGTAATGACGAAGTTGAATCCTAATAATCAGACAGTACATGAGTGATTTTGGTCTTTGCGACGCATGGCGCTTCCTTCACGCCAACTGTAGGGAACATACTCTCTTCCCACTCTGGTCTGGAGTACTTCCCAGCACGGCTGCAGTGAGATGTGATGTGACCACTGAGTGTAAAATGGTCAGTTTCAGTAATCATCATGAAACAAAGAAGCATAGCAACATGTTTAATGTCATCACTGATTTCTCCAAAAAAACGATGTAAAAACTCTCGACTCACCAACAGTGACACTTTCTGTTTCACACAACAACATGTCAGTCATGCTCAGATTAAACAGGGTGTCTGACTGCAGTGACCACACACACGTCTGTCCCTTACACGTCTGTCCCTTACACCTCTGTGAAACACGTCCAAGCTGTGTTGTCTCCGTCTTAACACCACCAGAGCCTCCTCAGTGAATCTGATGAGTGCATCCCTCTGAATGACGTTATGAACTAAGCTGAGACAGAAAGCCTCCAATTCGCCCGATAACCTTCTCCAGTTGATCAGCTAGTGGAGAAAAAAAGAGGAAACAAATAATAAACAATATGTAAGAAACTCTAAATATGAGTGTTAAACTGACTTACGTAACGTGTGCTTCTCTCCTCGGCTCCAGTAGTGAGGCTGCGTTTGAAGCTGCTTCACCTCCTCGCTCACCGACTCAGAAGCTTCTGACACTTCCTTCAGCATTTCCAGCTCCTGACAGACGCACACACCAGAGGACAGAACACGTCACTATGTTCCTGTCCTACGAGCAGTGTCAGTTTATTAGTTACACTGACCTGCTATCAGGCCTGCAAACAGTCCGGACTAAATGAAGGTTCAGACTAACTGTTTCAGAGACGTTTGGTGGGATAGATTCAACACCTCTGTGAAACACGTCCAAGGTATCTGCTGCCACTACAACAACCCTGAATAAGCCATTAGTATGCAAAGCTACACAGCAAAATCTCCAGTGTTAAATTAACACTGGAGAGTGTCTATATGGGTCCACACCTCTGAGTGTTAAATACAACACTGTTGAGTGTTAAATTAACACTTTTGACAGTGTTATAGGGCAGCACGGTGGCACGGTGGTTAGCACTGTTGCCGCACAGCAAGAAGGTCCTGAGTTCAATTCCACCATCAGGCCGGGGTCTTTCTGTGTGGAGTTTGCATGTTCTCCCCGTGTTTGCGTGGGTTCTCTCCGGGTACTCCGGCTTCCTCCCACCGTCCAAAGACATGCAGCTTGTGGGGATAGGTTAATTGATTAATCCAAATTGCCACTAGGTGTGAATGTGCGAGTGAATGTGAGTGTGAATGGTTGTCTGTCCCTATGTGTTAGCCCTGCGACAGACTGGCGACCTGTCCAGGGTGTACCCGCCTCTCGCCCTATGACAGCTGGGATAGGCTCCAGCGCCCCCCGCGACCCTGAAAAGGATAAGCGGATGGATGGATGGATGGACAGTGTTATATGTTTAAAAGTAACCTAGTCAGTTTTGAAGATTAACAATGGCTAACACTGAGCAGTGCTGATTTTCTAACACTGGAATATTTCTAACACCGAGTTATTTTCCAGTGTTAGAAAATCAGCATATAACACTGTCAAAAGTGTTAGCCATTGTTAATCTTCAAAACTGACTAGGTTACTTTTAATAATAATAATGGATTGGATTTATATAGCGCTTTACAAGGCACCCAAAGCGCTTTACAATGCCCCTATTCATTCACACACTGGTGGACGCAAGCTACGGTTGTAGCCACAGCTGCCCTGGGGCAGACTGACAGAAGCGAGGCTGCCATATCGCCCCTCTGGCCAACACCAGTAGGCGGTAGGGTAAAGTGTCTTGCCCAAGGACACAACGACCAGGACAGAGAGCCCAGGGATCGAACCGGCGACCTTCCGGTTACACTTTTAAACATATAACACTGTCAAAAGTGTTAATTTAACACTCAACAGTGTTGTATTTAACACTCAGAGGTGTGGACCCATATAGACACTCTCCAGTGTTAATTTAACACTGGAGATTTTGCTGTGTAGGACCTGAAGAGGTTTCAGGTCAGACCAGGCTGTACAGCCGCCTGTGTCTGCACACCTTCCCATCAACGTGGCACCAACTGCTGGGTTATAAAAACAGAACGATCAAAACACCATTCAGTTTAAGGAGGAGGAAAATAATTTAGCTACAGAAACAGGTTTTTGTTTCTGGCTGTAAATGTATTATTTTTAACCGTGTCTTCACTTAGATCATCAGTGTCTATAGAAAGAGAACAGCTGGAAGCTAATATCTGAGTCTGTGACCGGAGTTTGGGAAAAGCTTCACGGCAGCCCTCTGACTGACAGCAGGTAGATCCCAGGTACTACTGAGACGAAACAAAAGAGCAGAGTGTGGGCATGAAAAACGAGAACAGACGCTGTGAAATGCAGGAATTCAAACAGTTACAAAACTAAAAGGGGAGTGTATGAGGTGCAGTCACACTCCCAGAATTAAGACAACTCCATTTCCCTTCCCACTGTTGCCAAAGTCCTTGCTCATAGGGCCGGGGTGGGCAACTCCAGGCCTCGAGGGCCGGTGTCCTGCATGTTCTAGATGTGTCCTTGATCCAACACAGCTGATTGAAATGGCTAAATGACCTCCTCAACATGTCCTAAAGTCCTCCAGAGGCCTGATGAACTAATCATGTGATTCAGGTGTGGTGACCCAGGGTGAGATCTAAAGCCTGCAGGACGCCGGCCCTCGAGGACTAACGTTCCCTACTCCTGTCATAGGGGGTCATATGATTGTTGGGTTGCTCGGTCAAGTTCATGGTAAAGAAGTTTGAGTGTGTGCAAATTGCTATCGTAAAAACTGAAGCAGCAAACTTTGTGAAAACTAATATTTGTGGGTTTCTCAAAACATTTGGCCACGTCTGTAAATAAGAAGGTAAATGATTTGCTTTGCTTTCCCTCCACCAAACTCGGTCAACTGAGACTTTCCTCATTTGCTAATATTTAGTCAATGATTTAAGGGCAGCCCTAGAATGATTTAATGTGCAAGTCTCTGGAACTGTGGGTGTCCAAATGACACAGGTGTGACTTTAACAGAGTGGGCTTATTTGTGAGTACCGTGTTGCAGGCCAGCAGCAGCTGTTGGACCCTCTGGAAGACTTCTGTCTCTGAGCTGAAGCTGGGGGGGTCTCTGCTGCAGTAAACTCTCAGGTCTGTCTCATAAACATGGCTGAAGGTGGCCATCAGTTGCTGGAGGTCAGACGCTGCTACACGCAGTGAGCTTGGAGAGAAGGCGGGAGGACTCTGGGCCTCGCTGTTCAGGAATACACACTGAGGGGACGAAGCAAACGGCATGCTTTACCACCATGACAGTCGCACATGTCAAACAAGATGTTTGAGCTTTCTGTTGGTGCTTTAATAAAACAGTTTCCCTTTTTTTCCCTTGTCAGACCTTTGACTGCAGCTGCTCCAGTGCTGATTGCGTCGCCTGTAGAAGGGCAACAATATCTCCATTTTCTTCTCTGTTTGGCTTATAAGATGACTTTGTGTTCTTCCACAGAGCCCTATGAGGTACAGAAAAGAAGTCAGAGAGGCTTCTCACCTACAAACCAAATCAGAAAGAGTTGGGACAGTTTGGAAAACAAATTTAAAAAAAAGGAAAGTAGTGATTTCTAAATTTCCTTTGACTCGTGTTTCATTGCAGAGAATATGAACACAAAATATTTCATGTTTTGTCCTTTTCTGTCATTCAGACCTGCAACACATTCCAAAAAAGGTTGGGACAGGAGCAATTTAGGACTCGTAATCACGTAAATTGGTTAAATATTGATCTGATTGGAAACAGGTGACGTCTAAGCAGCATCTGAGAAAGGTCTAGTCCTTTCTTGGAGTCTCTAGGGGCAAAGATGGGCCGAGGAGAAGCAGTTTGCAACAAATACGAGACAAAATGTTTAAAGACAATGTTCCTCAAAGAAAGATAGGAAGAGATTTGGATATTTCACCTTCAACAGTGCATAATAGAATTAAAGGATTCAAGGAATCTGGAGGAATTTCAGTGCATAAAGGACAAGGGCGCAAGCGCAAGCTGAACAACCGCTCCGATCCGATCCCTCACTGCATCAAGAACCGTCATTCATCCATAAGCGATATCACCGCATGGGCTCAGGACCGCTTTGGAAAACCTTTGTCAAGTACCACAGTATGTAGTTACATCCACAAATGGCAGTTAAAACTGTACTGAGCCAAAGGGAAGCCGTGTGTTAACAGAAGTGCCGTGGACTTCTCTGGGCTCACAGGCATCTGGGATGAACCACGTCACAGTGGAAACGTACACTGTGATCACATCAATAATTTCATATCAATTGGGTGGCAGTAGCTCAGGCGGTAGAGCAGGTCATCTACTGATCGGAAGGTTGATGGTTCAATTCCTGGCTTCCCCTAGTCTGCGTGCCAAATATCCTTGGGCAAGATACTAACCCCAAATTGCTCTCCGATGCATCCATCAGCGTGTGAATGTTAGTTAGAAAGCACTCAGAAAATGTGCTTGTGTGAATACACAAGTTGTTTGCAGCACTTTGATTGCTCAGAAGAGTAGAAAAGAACCAGTCCGTTCACCATCAATCACTGTTTTTTGGGAGAAATGGATGCTGTGTGCTCCGGACCAAAGAACAAAGTTACAAAGTGCTGACAGGTCTCCAGTCCAGAATGTGTGGTGACAACAAAGACCCCGTACTGTTGCCCAGCTTAAGACTTGTTTGCAGGAAGAAATGGGACAAAATGACACCTGAATCACTTCATCGCTCGGTGTCCTCAGTCTCTAAACGTCTTTTAAGTGACAACATTACAAAGCAGTACATGCTTTACTGTTCCAACTGCTTTTAAAATGTGTCGGAAGAACCAAAACTGGAATATGTGTTTATTTTGAAAACAACAATAAAATTCATGAAGAACACATTAAATAATGTGCTGTTGTACTGTTTTCAATATAATACAGGTCAAAGATCATTTAACGAAGCACTGTTTCAGTTTGATTTTACTTTAACACACATCCCAACTTCTTCTGATTTGTGGTTGTACAACAGCACACAATGAATTCGATTAGGATTCACCAAGCATCCATGAACGAGTCTTTCAGCAATGTGTGTAAGAAGAGATCATCAGACAGCAAACATACTTGATGTGTGTAGGCCAAGGGTCAAATGCAGGACTTAGCGTCTGTGTGAGGTGCGGCAGATTCTCAGCACCAAAGAACTCCTTCAGCAGCAGCTCTCCATCAGCTGTGTGCCCAGCAGACTTCACGCAGCCTGGGACGAAAGCTAAAAGCTGCTCCAGAAACTGAAGTTGCCGCCGCGGACTTGCATCACCCTTCAGAGATTAAACACAGAACCATGGATGTGTGATTACTGTTTGTGTTTATTGTGATACTGCATGTCTGTATGTGTGAATCAATAACATCACTAATTGAATACAAACTCTCACCCTAATCAGGTCCACATCAGATGCTCGGCATAGCAAAAGTTCCTGCCCAAGAACAGCCATATCTGTTTGGACATAAACCACCACAGTTAGTGTCAAGCAGCAAAAACATCTGGTGGACTCTGTGCACAGCTACGTTACCTTTAGTCAGAACATCAGGCTCCTTGGATCTCACTGACATCGGCTTTGAACTGGTGAAGCTTGGGCTGATACTGTGAAGTGAACACACGGCCGAGTTCATAATGATGAACAGATTATTTGTGGTACAGGAGCAGAGCTTCTCCTACCTGCTGCAGATCCACGCTAGTATGTCCGTGCGGTGCTGTGAGGGGGCGCACAGCAGCTGCAGCATACTGTCTGCTTCCTGCAGGTACAGACCTTCAACCAAGGGGCAGGACGCAGCCTCAACACGCACACACACGCACACACACGACAACAGAGTCACATCAAGGCAAAGGAAAAGAGTCATGACCAAAGGCACAGCGGATCTGTGGCTCCAGCAGTACTGTTTCTATTCGACCGCATGAGGCAGCAGTCAAAAGACCAAGAAGAAAGGACGCAGCAGGAAAACCACTGTAAAAATATTCATGTAGAACAAGTCCAACATTGTACCGAAGCCAAATCAGCTACACAGTCCCTTAGAACAGCGGTTCCCAACCTTTTTCGCGCCACAGACCGGTTTATTTATGCCCGACAATATTTTCATGGACCGGCCTTTAAAGTGTCGCGGATAAATACAACAAAATAAAACTAGTACCGGTACCGAAAAAATGAAAATGTATTCATAACACACATGAAAAGACCAAGGAAAACCGAGTAAACGATAAAAACGATGACAAAATAATGCTGAAAACCGATAAAAACTATACATTTCACACCTGAGCCTCAACTCTCGCGGCCCGGTACCAAACGACTCACGGACCGATACCGGTCCGAGACCCGGGGGTTGGGGACCGCCGCCTTAGAAAACATCACTAATCATTTCAGTGCATTAATGAGCCGCTCACGTTCAAACAAATCACAGAGCAGCGTTTAATGCTATGTGAGCACAACTATGACTTTATTTAGTTAATATTGTATTTAATGTTTACCTCCAATGAAGAATATACATGACGAGCAAGTTGTTTCTCTATCAGAACACCCGCCATTATCCAAACCGACCTCGGGTTCTTCTTCGTGGGTTTTATTGGCGGTTGTCAAACAGCGACCGTGTGCATTACCGCCATCCTTCGGCGTGACGTGAGGACCAGAGGAAAGCCACTCAGGAATGTCGGCTGATGTTTACACGGGGTGCTGTTCCTGACAGTCCTCAAGGGATTTATGTCTCTTACCAAAGTCAAACTAGACATCTTTTCTTTGATATTTTATCCTATAAATCAATACGCTGTTAATCCAGCTGCCCTCGGAGAAAGAAAACAAAAATCAAAGGCTATCAGATAAATTAGTCTGTCTGAGAAAATGCAATATAGCCTGATATCGTTCATTTCTTCAGTTCTTTTACAGTATATCAATAAGATCCACTTTAACTTTCACTTTACTGGGGCTTTGCATCAGTCACTTTTTCCCAACTTCATATTTCTGACAGCGTCATCAAACATGTTCTGTGGTTTCATCTTCTCCACAACTGCATTTCCCCTCACGGTGGGTTCTTATCATAAATAATGTGCCAAAACGTTATTACCTGCCTGTTTTCACAGTGGGTAGTTGTTGGTAGGACTGCGTGAGCAGGGCAACAGAAGCTTTGACCTTTGGGGTCCCTGTATGGGCCTACAAAATTATTCTGGATGGGTTTTCTAAAACCTGCCGTGGTCCGGTTCCTTAATAACATTTCTTTTAGTCAAGTCATATCATGAAAGCAACAATAGCCTGAAATGTCCAAATGAATGGCCCACCATGGTATTATAGGAAAAACCATAAATCCTTTGAATGAAAACAAACGCTGTTGTCACAGTGATGTACACTGTCTTGTTGGTATATATGTATCAGTCTAATAAACTAAACTATTCTGGTATTCTAAACAGTACCCGAAAGTAGACTGCTTGGTCGAGTTAACCTCCTAAACTATCTAGAACACATGGTGAAAACCTGAAATTAAGACAGAGAAGACTAGAGGAGAGACATGATCATTACTGATTACTGATGACAGATTTAGATATATTTTCATAAACCATTCATTTGCCACATCAATAAACAGCATGGCAGGGCAAAATATTTTTTCTAAGATGGCAACCTTTAAAAAGTGAAAGGAGACAGAAAGACAGGTGAGAAAGAATAAAACTTAATTGACTTTTTGTTGGCATTTTACACACAGTACTGGTACAGAATCTAGAAAATGTGGGAAAATACTGGCAAAATCAGCTGATCACTGATCAGTTTCATGATTGAAGTAGAAACAGGAGAGGGAGGGGAGAGAATGAGAGAAGAAGAGGCAGTTGTGCAGCAAAGACAGAATAACTCCAGCTTTGTGTCTTTTTCATTGTAGCTGAAGTCCGGGACAAACTGTGTTCCTTTTCACCTTAATACGAAAAACGCGCAATATTTTCTCTGAATACGAGACCATTCCGTTTTTTACGGGACGGTTGGAAACTCTAATAACTAACCTTATAAATAAAATAAGATAAAACAAGTTCAACATCAATAACATCAGAGCACCCGCCCAGCAGTATATAAACTCCACAAAATATGAATAAAAACAGACAGGAATATTATTCCAGATTAAATAAACTTTAAAAAAAAAAAAAAAAACTTTAACTTTAAATATTTTGCTCTTCATAAAAATATATCCTGTCAAAATTATGCAAGTTAGAAATATGAACATGCTGCCAAAACCCCCCAGAAAAAATAAATGAAAGCATATACAAGGTTGGAGCCGCATGTAGATGGAGCTGAGGCATTGCTTCAGGAACTAATAAACTGTGCGGGCCATTCAGTGTCGTACTTTGCCTTGAGTATCATTACACTGCAGCTCCATCTGAATCTGCACAGGTGCAGTTCAGCAAAGTCCGCTGACTTGGTTCAACATTACTTGGCAACAGGGAAAGGGAGGCAGGTTGCACTGGTACATTTGTGACAGCTTCACTTGAAATGCCTTCACCGCATCATACATGTCCATGAACTGACAGATTTCCTCGATGAGCTCAAAAACTCTATTGAGAACTTTTCCCCAACTCAGCCAATGGACCTCTGTATGATGAGGAATGTCAGCAAACTCTGAATCTATTAAATTAAATTAAATTAAATTAAATTAAATTAAATTCACCAATTTAATACTTCAGTGTAGAAAACTGAGCATAATGGAAATCTTTTGATAAATTTGTCAAAATAAAATTACATTAGAAAATACAAAATAAAGTATAAATAAGTATTTGTACATTACTGGCAGTAATAAATGGTGGTTAGCACTGTTGCCTCACAGCAAGAAGGTCCTGAGTTCAATACCACCACCAGGGTCTTTCTGTGTGGAGTTTGCATGGGTTCTCACCCACAGTCCAAAGACATACAGGCTGTATCCCAATTCAGGGTCTGCAGCCTTAAAGGCCCCGGACACCAAGAACCAACGCACCGACCCCTGAGGGCATCAGCCACTGGCAGGGAGTATGGTGAGGGGAGATAAGCCTCTCCTGCACACTGGTGACACCCCTGCACCCCAAGGCCCTACTTGTGTGGGCTGGGGGATGGGGGGGGAATAGACCACTGACCTTAGTAGGCATCCCCAACACCCACCAAGGCAACGGGGCCCAGGCCCATCCAGACTGGGGCCTACGGCAGCAGCACCGCCAAGCCCCACAGGACCCATGGCAGCCCACCTGACCCCACCGCAGAGGAAACTGTACCCACTCCAACATTCAATCATCTCCCAGACTACACAAGACTATAGACACCCAGGTTGATTTTATTCTCCACCTCTCATATGTCTCTCCCCCACCTGCAGAGTGGACTTCTGCAAGGAAACCAATGGATTAAGCTGGTTTTAAAACTCTGGTTACAGTTTCTTAACAAGAATGATTGGAATGAAGAGGCCAGGATCTTAAGATGATGCGCTTATGATCTTGATTTTTTACCCAATAAGTTAGATGTGAGATAGAAAAACTGGGCAGGACAAGTATTTCAGTCATGTTTTAAAGCCCACCACAGCACTGAAACTGCTTTTTTAAAAGGTTTTAATGACCTTTTCACTTTTGCTGACTTGGGAGATTCTGCCATTTTAATACTATTAGACCTCAGTGCTGCCTTTGATACCGTAGATCATAGGATTCTTATCTCTCGGCTTGAACACTGTCGGAGTCAAAGCGACTGCATTGGAGTGGTTTAAATCTTATCTGTCCAACCAAAGCTTTTCTGTTAGACTGGGCGATATACAGGGAGTGCAGAATTATTAGGCTCGAAAGCCTACTACCAATTTAGCATTTTAGGTGATGTGCATCTCTGTAATGAGAAGGGGTGTGGTCTAATGACATCAACACCCTATATCAGGTGTGCATAATTATTAGGCAACGTCCTTTCCTTTGGCAAAATGGGTCAAAAGAAGGACTTGACAGGCTCAGAAAAGTCAAAAATAGTGAGATATCTTGCAGAGGGATGCAGCAGTCTCAAAATTGCAAAGCTTCTGAAACGTGATCATCGAACAATCAAGCGTTTCATTCAAAATAGTCAACAGGGTCGCAAGAAGCGTGTGGAAAAACCAAGGCGCAAAATAACTGCCCATGAACTGAGAAAAGTCAAGCGTGCAGCTGCCAAGATGCCACTTGCCACCAGTTTGGCCATATTTCAGAGCTGCAACATCACTGGAGTGCCCAAAAGCACAAGGTGTGCAATACTCAGAGACATGGCCAAGGTAAGAAAGGCTGAAAGACGACCACCACTGAACAAGACACACAAGCTGAAACGTCAAGACTGGGCCAAGAAATATCTCAAGACTGATTTTTCTAAGGTTTTATGGACTGATGAAATGAGAGTGAGTCTTGATGGGCCAGATGGATGGGCCCGTGGCTGGATTGGTAAAGGGCAGAGAGCTCCAGTCCGACTCAGACGCCAGCAAGGTGGAGGTGGAGTACTGGTTTGGGCTGGTATCATCAAAGATGAGCTTGTGGGGCCTTTTCGGGTTGAGGATGGAGTCAAGCTCAACTCCCAGTCCTACTGCCAGTTTCTGGAAGACACCTTCTTCAAGCAGTGGTACAGGAAGAAGTCTGCATCCTTCAAGAAAAACATGATTTCCATGCAGGACAATGCTCCATCACACGCGTCCAAGTACTCCACAGCGTGGCTGGCAAGAAAGGGTATAAAAGAAGAAAAACTAATGACATGGCCACCTTGTTCACCTGATCTGAACCCCATTGAGAACCTGTGGTCCATCATCAAATGTGAGATTTACAAGGAGGGACAACAGTACACCTCTCTGAACAGTGTCTGGGAGGCTGTGGTTGCTGCTGCACGCAATGTTGATGGTGAACAGATCAAAACACTGACAGAATCCATGGATGGCAGGCTTTTGAGTGTCCTTGCAAAGAAAGGTGGCTATATTGGTCGCTGATTTGTTTTTCTTTTGTTTTTGAATGTCAGAAATGTATATTTGTGAATGTGGAGATGTTATATTGGTTTCACTGGTAAAAATAAATAATTGAAATGGGTATATATTTGTTTTTTGTTAAGTTGCCTAATAATTATGCACAGTAATAGTCACCTGCACACACAGATATCCCCCTAAAATAGCTAAAACTAAAAACTACTTCCAAAAACATTCAGCTTTGATATTAATGAGTTTTTTGGGTTCATTGAGAACATGGTTGTTGTTCAATAATAACATTATTCCTCAAAAATACAACTTGCCTAATAATTCTGCACTCCCTGTATAATCCTCAAAAACCTCACTCGCTTGTGGGGTCCCCTAGGGGTCCATTCTTGGCCCAGTTCTCTTTTCAATTTATATGCTCCCTATGGGTTCAGTTTTTTTAAAAAAAAAATATGGCATCTCATTTCATTGTTATGCAGACGACTCACAGATTTAGCTGCCACTGAAATGTACATCTTTGAATCCTCTGAAGGGTTTGCTAGATGTCCAGGAGCAAAATTCAGAGTTTTAGTTGTTTTCTAGGTGCCCCATCTTCTTCTTCATCATCATCATCCTCCTCCCTTGGTCTCCTCCTTGAACCTCCCGGTACTGGGCTGGGGGGCAGTGGCACAGGGGCATCCTGAACATTGTCTCCGCCATCATCATCGTCATTCCCATCATTGTTGTTGCTATCAGTGTTACTGTGGTCGCTGTCACTGTCAGGACCACTCTCAGGGTCACTTTCGTTGTCGCTCTCATCCTCCTCATCATCCCAGAACCAGTTCTCCATTTCTTCAGCAATGGGATCTTCTGCTTGCTGGGCCGGGTGTATTTCAATTTCTCCTGCTGGGATTTCTTCTCTGTTATGGACCCAGGGTCCTTCTACTTGAGGTGGATTTATTTCTATCCCCGCTACTGGAACATCAGCCTGTTCCTCCTCTTCGTTATCAGCCTCTTGATCATTGTCCTGAACTCTGTCCTCCTCCTCATCATTTCGTTGCACTTGATGAATAACTTGGCCCAGAACACGGAGGTTTTGCTCAGTTAAGAGGCCGCTCAACACACCGTACTCAAGCCAGCGGACCATCGGCCGAATCGCTTCAAAATCCGGACGCTGTTGCAGTTCCAAAATCAGTTCATCGACGGGTACCCCTACAACAACAAACAGGGAAATATATTATTGTTATCATTCATATGATGAGAAAACTGTCCACAAATTCCAATTTATGCAAAATAACTACTTAGGGAACATACAAATATACGCCCACTAAACTTATTACAGTGTGATTGTTCCTTCAAGTAAAAAAGGCTTCAGTCGATGAGCAGCAACGTGTAAATGTCCTCATGTCAGTTTTCCTCAGCCCTCACTCACAGTTGTAATGCACTATTAAATTCAATTATTAGGATTTTGTTATAATTAAGTGCAAAGTCTAAATCATTTTTATAAAGAGATATGTGTATTCCCAGTGCACCAGGAAATACACAGTACCACACAGATGTTTTCAGGGCTCAGAGCAGCCTCTGGGCTTTGTGTGACTGAGGCCTTAAAACTTCAGAAACTTTCATGTGTAGTAACAAACTGTCAGATAATCCACGAGAAAAACTGCAAAGAGAGACCACACTCTTGTCACACCCCTGAAAACACGGGGGAAAGAATCACGAAAGTGATATTTCGTTGTCTCTCATGCAGTAGTTTACAGCGGTCCCTCGTTTATCGCGGGAGTTATGTTCTAAAAATAACCCGCGACAGGTGAAATCAGAAGTAGCCAGCTTTATTTTTTACAATTATTATAGATGTTTTAAGGCTGGAAAACCTCTCACTACACACTTTATACACTTTTCTCAGACAGGCACGAACATTTTCAAACCTTTGTAGAAACATAAGTCCAGTAGGGGAGACCGGGGATAGTTGTAACGTGGGTCAGTTGTAACACTTCCAATTTCTCCAATCAGGGCTAAGTTTCAAATGATGTGATTCATCCTGTGCATGCCCAACTCAGTTCTGCTATCACATGTGAAAAATCAGCACATTTTGTCAAACACAGACAATTTAACACGAAAAAAAGTAATTTGTATACCAAAAAGTAAGTTTTTCTACTTTATTTCAATTTCTAATAGCATTATCTGCTTTTAAGTTAAACTCATCAAACTTAAATTGTGTTATTTGTATGTCTATGGGGATATATTCTGTGTAGGTCTTTAGTGCTAATGTTTTAGCTGTTGGCTGTAATGTTAGCTAGTTCATGGCTATAGGAGTCTGGGTTATTTGTAACAATAACGCAGATGTTACAACTTACCACACTATTACTTTAACTTATATTAAACAAGTTGGGGCAACGACATCAGCAGAGAGAGGTTCACTGGTCACATTTGTATATGCGGTTAATGCCATTGGCAACACAATTCCTCCACTGTTTGTGTTCCCACACACACATTATGCAGACCTCTGTGTCAGAGATGGACCAGTAGGAAGTACTGGTAGTGGAAATAAATCAGGATGGGTGCAAGAAACAGATTTCCTCATCTTTCTGAAGCACTTTGCAAACCACACCAAGGTAAGCCATGAAAAAAAGTAATGGAATTTCGATGCTGGTGAACAACTACATTTTTTCAGCTTCATTGTTATGTTCAAAATTGGTGCAAGAGTTGTAGGTTATAATGCCCACTGAGCCAATGAGGCCAAACTCAAGGAAGACCAACCAAAATTAATGAAATATTCAGTTGCAGAAAATTCTATAACTTGTCTTTTTTGGGGGGTTGGAATATGTTCAAAAGCTAGATTTCTGCATTCTGTCACACACACACACACACACACACACACACACACACACACACACACACACACACACACACACACACACACACACACACACACACACACACAGCTACATAAATGGCTCTAAGTGCATTCATGTGTTGAATAAACAGAGATTACATGTTAATGTTTTGTTAGTACCCTTATTTCATTGTGTTACATTTCACCCCGGGATATGTTACAACTAACCCAGACTATGGGGTTAATTGTAACATTTCACTCTTTGTGTTTGAGACCATACCATGCAATGGGTAATTGTGCTGCAGAGAAAATAGCTGCACTATTTAATAGCTGAGACATGTAAATACTTTGCATTACATTTTGAATCCACTACCTTAAAAGAGCTCCAATTTACAGACAGAAATGTGAAAAATGTTACAACTATCCCCGGTCTCCCCTATTATAGAATGAAACCAAAGGCAGCCGCAGGAGCCTCTGACGGTGCAAAACGTTTCGTCGGCATTGTTGTGTTTGATGGGGAGAAAACTTACAACATACAGTACAGCACAGAGTCACACTGCTAGCAATTGAAGATGTGTGTAAATTCGACAAGCTAAACGCATTCTGTACTGTACAGCAGCGGTCCCCATCCTAAAACCAGTTTGTCACCTTTAAGGTGTGGCGGATAAATACAACAAAATAAAAATGATACGACCAAGACAAAAACTGTGGTATTTTGTAAATATAATATATAATAATATATAACTTTATTAGCAGCGTCCTCCTGAAATGCACCAACAACATTGAGAGTAACGTCCGATCCTCTCTGCGCCTTAATGCTCTCTGGTCGCTATGGTAACGCGTAAATAGTTATTTCAAAATAAAACAACTACACCAGGGGAAAAGACCCAGGAAAACCGATAAAAACCCTGAAAACCATAAATTTCACAGCCTCAACTCTCGCGGCCCGGTACCAAACGACTCACGGACCGGATGAGAGCGCGCGGTGGAGGATGGAGTCACTAACAATTAGAATAGAATAGAATAGAATTCAACTTTATTGTCATTGCACATGCACAGGTACAGGGCAACGAAATGCAGTTTGCATCCATCCAGAAGTGCTTTAGTGATATAGATATATTACAATATATATTAGCAATAATATAGATATGTGAGTATATTACAGAAATGGGTCTATTATGGTATGTTATAATGTACACGGTATGAAGTATGTTGTGAATATTCTATAACTATAAGTATGTACAGGCTGTAGTGAGTACAAGCTATGTACAGGATATGAACAGGATATAAATATGAAAAACTATACAGAATATGAAATAAATAACTTTACAGAATCTGGGATATACAGAAATGGGAACTATGCAAGTTGTAAACAGTTGTAGGATTAAAGATTATCGAATGTACAGAATGATTATTTACACAGAGCTATACAGTAGTGCAGTTAAGATAAGTGAGATATAATTCCTACAGAGGCTATATAAAGTGCTAGTGGTTGTGAGTGGTGGTTCAGTCCATGTTATTATTGTGTTTGAGGGTACAGTTGTCCATTGTGGGTGTGTGTATGTTCAGTCCATGAGTTTAACGTGGGTCAGATGTCAGGAGGCAGAGTTCAGGAGTCTGACAGCTGTGGGGAAGAAGCTGTTCCGGTACCTGGTGGTCTTAGTCCGGAGGCTCCTGTGGCGCCTCCCAGAGGGCAGGAGGGTGAAGAGTCCATGTGATGGGTGACTGGGGTCTTTGATGATTTTCCCAGCCCTTTTCAGACACCGCTTCCTGTAGATGTCTTTTATGGCAGGAAGTGGTGCTCCGGCGATGCGCTGGGCAGTTTTCACGACCCTCTGCAACGCCTTCCGGTCCGAGGCAGAGCAGTTCCCGTACCAGACTGTTATACAGTTGGTCAGGATGCTCTCGATGGTGCAGCGATAGAAGTTCACCAGGATGTCTGAGGACAGGTGGTTCTTCCTCAGAGTCCTCAAGAAGAAGAGGCGCTGGTGAGCCTTCTTGACCAGCTTGGAGCAGTTGGTCGTCCAGGTGAGATCCTCGGAGATGTGGACTCCCAGGAACTTGAAGCTGCTCACACGCTCCACAGCCGTCCCCTTAATGTGGATGGGTGGATGTGGGTCAGCATTCCTCCTGTAGTCCACGATGAGCTCCTTGGTCTTCTCGGTGTTAAGCAGCAGGTTGTTTCTGTCGCACCACTCAGCCAGACGATCCACCTCCTCCCTGTAGGCGGCCTCATCGTTGTCACTGATGAGGCCAATCACCGTGGTGTCATCTGCAAACTTAATGATGGTGTTGGAACCATCAGCAGGTCTGCAGTCGTGGGTGAAGAGGGAGTAGAGGAAAGGGCTCATCACACAGCCTTGTGGTACACCGGTGTTCATTGTGATGGTAGATGAGCAGCGGTTATCCAGCCGGACATGTTGGGGGCGGTTGGTCAGGAAGTCCAGTAACCATTTGCAGATGAGGGAACTGATACCCAGGTCTGTCAGTTTCCTGATGAGTTGTGAGGGGTGGATTGTATTGAATGCTGAACTGAAGTCTATAAACAGCATTCTGGCGTAGGTGTTGTTGTTGTCCAGGTGTGAGAGGACAGAGTGCATTGCGATGGAGACTGCATCCTCTGTGCTCCTGTTCCGGCGGTATGCGAATTGGTGGGGGTCCAGGGTGGGGGGGAGACAGGATTTGAAGTGTGCTAGGACCAGTCGCTCTAAGCACTTAGTGATGATGGGGGTGAGTGCTACTGGGCGGTAATCATTGAGGCAAGATGGGTTGGAGTTTTTGGGTATCGGGACGATGGAGGTGGATTTGAAGCAGGCCGGTACCACAGCGTGGGCCAAGGACAGATTGAATATGTCTGTGAGCACTCCTGCAAGCTCCCCAGAACACGCTCTGAGAACACGCCCGGGGATGCCATCAGGGCCTGCAGCCTTGTGGACATTGATCCTGCTCAGCACCGCTCCTACATCGGTGGGGGAGAGAGTCATAGGTTGGTGGTCTGGCGTCATGTCTGCTTTGGTTGTGGTTGTGGGGTTCCCTCGCTCAAAACGAGCATAAAAGTTGTTGAGCTCGTTGAGGAAGGAGACATCAGAGGATGCGGGGGAGGGTTTGGTGGTCCTGTAGTCTGTGATGGTCTTGATCCCAGAAAGGCGATTAGTAATGGACTAATAAAATGACAACCATTAATGCAACATGAAAAAAATAATAACAATTTTCTTATCGTATTTACATCGTTTTTATGCTTATGGCACCTAATATGAATTAATTATTAACTGTACACCTTTGCTTTGTTGTGAACCCTATGAATAACAGCTATATAGCTTTTTGATACTGCCTATGGGGAATAACAGAAGTCTTCCAACCTATCACGCACTTACTTTGAATCGGGATGTTTAGTCCGTCTCCTCTGTCCATTCTTCTGGGATGATACACAATCTGGAGGAAACTAAAGCAGTACAGCTCTCAAACTTTACGGATTCAAACTTATCCAGAGTTATGACACAGTCCTTAAAATGCTGTGAAATCTTTTAGCTCTTTAAAAACGCGGAGTAAATGTAGACTAATCGCCACTGAATGCTGCGAGGAACGCTGCCAACTGTTAACTGATATTTCTCTACCAACTATTCAAATATAATGACGTCACACGTTAACTTTGTAGTTTTGCGTTCTGACTCTTCGGTGACGTCATCGATTGAAGCTGCTCAAGTTCTGCTGGTGAAAAAACGTCACTTTGAAACTTTTACAGGTGAAGCATTTTTTTTTTTTTTTTACAGTTTTGAAGGTATTATAGTGACAAAAGGGGCCACGAGATGGCGCCATTTTCACGTAGTTGATACCGTTGGCTGTTTGGTTTCTGTTCACACCCCTCCACGAGTGTTTTGCATAAAGTATTCAGGCTCATGATTTCTGCTTCCTCTCTGGCTGAATTATATTACATTAAATTAAATTAAATTAAGGAAACTAGAGCGAGTCTTTCATCATTAATTAGTTATTTACCTAAAGTGCATTTTTGGTGCTTTACATGTTTGCTGAACTGCTTCATGGGCTAAAAACCTTCTGATTCGTTAGACGCTGACTCTGTTCTTCAAATAAAATCTAAACTTTTTCATTTGGCTTCCTGGATTGCCAAGTTTGAAAATAAAAGCATTCAACAGAGTGTCAAAATGTGTTGTGTAAGTGTAGAAACACTGAACAAAAATATAAGAAGAAGAAGAAGAAAGTGTGTACTTTATTGTACTTTATTGAGCCCCGTGGGGAAATTGCTCTCTGCATTTAACCCATTCACTTAGTGATGCAGTGGGCAGCCATTGGGCGCCCGGGGAGCAGTGTGTAGGGACGGTACCTTGCTCAGGGGTACCTCAGGGTAGCTGTTAAGGGGAATCGAACCCCCAACCTTCCGATCATGGGGCAACCACTCTACCTACTGAGCTATCCCTGCCCTAAATGCAACACTTTGGTTTTTGCTCCCATTTTTCATGAGCTGAACTCAAAGATATGAAACATTTATGAAACATTTTCTACATGCACAAAACACCCATTACTCTCAAATCAGTCTAAATCTCTGTCAGTGAGCACTTCTCCTTTGCATCCCACCTCACAAGTGTGGCATATTAAGGTGCTGATTAGACAGCATGACTATTGCACAGGTGTGCCTTAGACTGCCCACAATAAATGGGCCTGCAGGAGGGTGTGCCCATATAGCTTTTTTTAGGCTGCACTTGGCCAGGCCACATGGGCAAAGGCCCAGCCATCAGGCTGTCTGCAGCTGCAGTCACAACTGACAACATACAAAAAGGACGACGACCTGATGAATTTTCTTTAAAAATATCATTTTTAAAAATGGCTGCCAATATTTATTTCAGACAGTTTGACAATAATTACAGTTTACAGCATTCAAAAATCATGTTCACCACTCAGCTGTTTTAGGGAATACACCAAATACCACGTGTTATTATAATGTGGTCAACGTATTTTCACTTTATTTGTCACAAAGTTCATCTGCTTTTCATGTTGGTGCATTTCCACATCTCATTGTTCAAGCAGCAGGCTTATCTTGAAAACATGCATTTTTCCCCCCCAAGGCTGGTAAGGCGTTAGAATATTCAACCGTTGCTTTGGTTTCAGACGTCAGTGATTGTGGCTAAATGCACATTTTTTTTCTTTATTTTCTCAAAAACAGATTCACTAACTGTCAATTTGTTTTCCGTTTTACTATTAAAAAATATTACAATACCATTTGCTTCCATTGGGCTGGAGAGGCATCTGGGTGACAGTGATCACAACTTTGTACAGTTTGTTAAAAATCTACTCTACTATGTAACAGTATCTGTGTGAGGTGACCTGCACCCCTAGTGTCTGCTCAGTAGCTGAGTATCTGTTGCGCAGAACTGCTTTGCTGCTGAGGGGTGGCTGGCTGGCTCTGGCTGGGCCGGCCTGGATCTGGGCCTCCTGACTCTCCCCATGTGCACCCTCCACCACTGGAGTGACCTGGCTGCCCTCAGCTGCAGGTACAGGCCTCCATGCCAGAGTCGGGGCCTCTAGCTGGTGGCCCATGGGGTTGACCAAAGTGGCGAAGTTGATGAAATGGGCGACGGACTGGGGTGTCCTGCTTCCAGCAGAACCTACAGTCTCTGGGATGAGTTCTGCAGACCGGTTGTGCAGCATAGCGGAGCCACTGACTGTGTCAAAGGTGACCGTGAGGATGGAGTTGTCCAGTGTGAGGGGCCGGTCGCTGGCTGTCAGGTGGCCCACGGCGACAGGCTGCAGGCTGGTAAACTGGGCAGGGGCGTGGCTGGTGATGGGCGTGACTGTGATGTTGGCCAGTCCCACTGAGCTATTGGGGGAGGAGGCTGATGGAGCACTGGGGTCGGTCAGAACCACCACCTGAAACGGCAACAATGAAATCAATTGCAACTCGATGATGAAAGCAGCTCATCTGGTGCCAAAGCACAACACTGTTGTTATAATCTAAGTTTGTAAGGAACAGTAGCTGGCTGAGGCCGTGAGTCAAGCTCAGCCAGCGATCCTGGCAGACCAGCTGACTGAACTGAACTGAATTTTATTGCATTCACATAGCACCAAATGACAACGGTCACATCAAGGTGATTTATATTGTAAAGACTTTACAATAATGCAGAGAAAACCCCAACAATTAGACACCAGCCAGTGATCAAGCACTCTGTGACAGCGGGAAGGAAAAACTCCCTTTTAACAGGAAGGAAAGTGTTGTTAATGATGCTGCCGCTCTCCCGCCCTCTTGGCTTTCCATACTGCACATGTTAGAAAAGTTCCAGAACAGAGGCCAAACAGAGGGAGAGGGAGAAAAACTTCAGTCTGTGTTTTCCTTTTTAATCAGGCCGCCTGCCTTTATCCACTTGTGCACATGTACAGTGGGGCAAAAAAGTATTTAGTCAGCCACCGATTGTGCAAGTTCCCCCACTTAAAATGATGACAGAGGTCAGTAATTTGCACCAGAGGTACACTTCAACTGTGAGAGACAGAATGTGAAAAAAAATATCCATGAATTCACATGGTAGGATTTGTAAAGAATTTATTCGTAAATTAGGGTGGAAAATAAGTATTTGGTCACCTCAAACAAGGAAAATCTCTGGCTCTCACAGACCTGTAACGTCTTCTGTAAGAAGCTTTTCTGCCCCCCACTCGTTACCTGTATGAATGGCACCTGTTTGAACTCATCATCTGTATAAAAGACACCTGTCCACAGCCTCAAACAGTCAGACTCCAAACTCCGCCATGGCCAAGACCAAAGAGCTTTTGAAGGACACCAGGAAAAGTATTGTAGACCTGCACCAGACTGGGAAGAGTGAATCTACAATAGGCAAGCAGCTTGGTGTGAAAAGATCAACTGTGGGAGCAATCATCAGAAAATGGAAGACATACAAGACCACTGATAATCTCCCTCGATCTGGGGCTCCACGCAAGATCTCATCCCGTGGGGTCAAAATGATCATGAGAACGGTGAGCAAAGATCCCAGAACCACACGGGGGGACCTGGTGAATGACCTGCAGAGAGCTGGGACCAAAGTAACAAAGGTCACCATCAGTAACACACTACAACGGCAGGGAATCAAATCCCGCAGTGCCAGACGTGTTCCGCTGCTGAAGCCAGTGCATGTCCAGGCCCGTCTGAAGTTTGTCAGAGAGCACATGGATGATACAGCAGAGGATTGGGAGAATGTCATGTGGTCAGATGAAACCAAAGTAGAACTTTGTGGTATAAACTCAACTCGTCGTGTTTGGAGGAAGAAGAATACTGAGTTGCATCCCAAGAACACCATACCTACTGTGAAGCATGGGGGTGGAAACATCATGCTATGGGGCTGTTTTTCTGCCAAGGGGACAGGACGACTGATCCGTGTTAAGGACAGAATGAATGGGGCCATGTATCGTGAGATTTTGAGCCAAAACCTCCTTCCATCCGTGAGAACTTTGAAGATGAAACGAGGCTGGGTCTTCCAACATGACAATGATCCAAAACACACCGCCCGGGCAACAAAGGAGTGGCTCCGTAAGAAGCATTTGAAAGTCCTGGAGTGGCCTAGCCAGTCTCCAGACCTCAACCCCATAGAAAATCTGTGGCGGGAGTTGAAAGTCCGTGTTGCTCGGCGACAGCCCCAAAACATCACTGCTCTCGAGAAGATCTGCATGGAGGAATGGGCCAAAATACCAGCTACTGTGTGTGCAAACCTGGTAAAGACCTATAGTAAACGTTTGACCTCTGTTATTGCCAACAAAGGTTATGTTACAAAGTATTGAGTTGTATTTTTGTTATTGACCAAATACTTATTTTCCACCCTGATTTACGAATAAATTCTTTACAAATCCTACCATGTGGATTCATGGATTTTTTTTTTTTCACATTCTGTCTCTCACAGTTGAAGTGTACCTCTGGTGCAAATTACTGACCTCTGTCATCATTTTAAGTGGGGGAACTTGCACAATCGGTGGCTGACTAAATACTTTTTTGCCCCACTGTACCTGCTGGATGCTCTGTACAGCAGAGCTCATCTCAGTCTCATCACCGACAATGCCTTGGTTCAGCAAAATCAACGTATTCATCGGACTCAGAGAGCTCCGGCTCAGCTGAGCTTCTCTGCTTCTTCTTGGGGTGTCGGGAAGGTCGACTGGGCTGCTCCTGACACATCCCGTCTTTTTCCATGGTCAGAGAGGGCTGCAGAAGGAAGTGAAACATCTTTAGTGTACAGAAAAATGCAGATTTTAAGGCAGCTGACACCACAGACATACTTAATCCAATATGGTTTCTTGTTGTTTGTCAGTGTTTCCATAGCTACACCTCCCTAAAACCACCTTGCTTGTCAATAAGGTCAAAGGTCAAGGTCAAATCTATTTATACAGCACATTTCAAACAGCCGATGCTGCACAAAGTGCTTAACAATATAAAAATGGCATTAAAAATCATGAATGTAATACAATAATAACAATATAAAACAATAATAGGACAATAACTAAAACTATTTAAAATAAGACCAGAATGCTTGGGTCATATGTGTTAAAAGCCAGGGCATAAAAGTAGCGATTTAAATTGCTCAAGTGTTTGTGCAGATCTAATATTTAGGGGGAGACTATTCCAGAGTCTGGGACCTGTCACAGAGAAGGATCTATCACCACGAGATTGGAGACAAGTCCGTGGGATGGACAGCATTCATTTTGAGTTAGTCCTCATGGTTTTTCCTGGAGCATAAACAGAGAGGAGCTCAGGCAGGTAAGAAGGCGCTCGGGCATTAAGCGACTTAAAAACAAAAAGTAAAAGTTTAAATTGGATCCTGTAGGAGACAGGAAGCCAGTGTAAAGAAGCTAAAACTAGGGTTATACGCTCTCCGTTTGATACCAGTTAGCAGGCGAGCAGCTGCATTTTGGACCATCTGAAGACAATGGATGGAGGCCTGGTCTAGACCAAATACAATGAATCGTTTTTGGTCTGTGGTGTCAGAAATCCAGAATTTTATTCTAACCTGCACAATGCTGATAGATGAATCATTCATTGACAAATTTTCCTGAAGATCATCAAACTCGTCGATTCTCACAGACACCACCTGTAGGCATATAAGAGAAGGACAGCATTTCAGGTCGAGTCTGCCTTTAGGGTGCTGTAATATGGGTTGTTTCCTCTCAGGTCTGACCCCACTCACCTCGGGATGTTTGCGTCGCAGGTGTCGGTTCATAGAAGCGCGAGTGGACACCTTTGTCCCGCAGAGGTGACACGACTGGGCCTCTACCTTTTCGTGGGTCAGGTGGACGTGCTTCTGCAGCATGTACTCTGTCAGATATTTCTTATCGCATGTGGGACATGTCCACATACCCACTGCAGCAGCAGAGAAGGAGAGGAGGTCAGCTCAACAGCATCACTTAGTATGAAGCCCCAAATTAAACTCTATCATATTCAATGTTGTGTGTAATGCACTCCAAAGCATCTTTGCTTTGTGTTGTTGGATTTGTGTTCATACATATGAAAGATCACATGTGTGTTCTGACTTTGATAGGGATATATGTTGGTGTGTAGAACAGCAGAACTGGTAATTATGTGAATGTGTTTCAGGTCAATTTATGGAGCAAAAGTAATGTACCGAGTAGTGTAACAAATGATTTACTCCATCACAATTTTGCTCAATAACGTATTAATCTCAGTGGCTAAATCTCCAAGTCCTTCCCTGTCTTATTAAACTTTTGTTTAAGAAAGAAGACACATTTTCCTAAAAATTGTTTGTAACTTTGCTTCATAGTTCATGCTTCATACTATTCTGACTGGCTGCATCACCACCTGGTACGGCAGCTGTAATGCTCTGGACCACAAAGCTCTGCAGAGGGTGGTGAGGACAGCACAGCCATGCAGGATCTCTACAGACAGCGCTGCATGAGGAAGACTATGCGCATCCTCTCCGATCCCAGCCACAGACTTTTCTCACTCCTGCCGTCCGGCAGGCGGTTCAGGAGCATTCAGACCAGCGCTAGCAGACACAGAGACAGTTTCTACCCACAAGCCACCAGGCTTTTGAGCTGCTGACGTTCTGCACGCACCATTACACACTCACTACAACTACAGGACTCTAGACACTGTCACTTAAATGCTTATTGCACAAGTTTTGCACAACATGTAAATACCAACTTGCCCTAACTTTTAAATATTTAGAGAATTTTTTCTTTCTTTTTCTCTTTTATCATTATTATTATTACTGCTATTTTCTGCTATTCCCTTCTTAATATAACAGCACACTCTCTACATGTTCATGTAAAGGTGAGGAGCACGAGCCAAAGAATTTCATTATGGGTAAATGTGGCTACACTCTTTCTCTGGACATGAACTCAATAGAACGCGAAACTACTGCTTAGTTGTAGCTAACATTACGCTAGTATTTGTCTCAGTCCAAAAATAGCAGGCGTTTACATGAAAGGATACAACATGCTTCTTAAATCATCAGGTCCTGGCAGCAGCTGCATGTCACGGGCTTTTTGACAAGTTTACTTTTGGACCAAACTGCATGGCCATCGGGCATACCGGGCATACAGATGGTGATTTTTCGTTTTTATGGGCTGATGGTTTTTTTTTTGTTGTTGTTTTTTTCCATAACGGTATAAACACTGCACATGTGTCCAGGCTAACTGAGAACATTCCCGCGTCAATCAAGTCAAACTTCTGTTATTGCGCAGCTAGCCGCTCTCAATGGTGGAGAGAAAAGTTGATTCTGAAAGCAGAGCCTTTCAGCGCCAGTGGGTGACTGAATATATGTTTACAGACATTGCTGGTAAACCCGTGTGTCTTAGTAGTGGAGCTAATGTGGCTGTAATTAAGGAATTTAATTTAAGACGGCACTACGAGACAAAACGTCAGGATAAGCTGAAAACCTATATGCAGAGCAGAAACTACAGAAAGTAGAAGAGCTAAAGAAGAATCTAACATTTCACCAGAGCAAAATCACAAAGTGAAGCTGTTGTGAAAACAAGTTTTATTGTAGCAGAGGAGCAAAATCAGCCTGGTACCACTCTGAAGAGCTGCATGATGAAGCTGTGCAACGTCTTGTGTCCAGACAAAACGCAGATTTTGGCAAATGTGAGCCTGAGCAGAAATACGATTGATCGGGTTTGTGAGATGGCCACTGATTTAAGAACACAGTTGTGTGAAAGAAGCAAAAACTTTATTGCATACTCTCTTGCTGTGGATGAAAGTATAGACATGATGGACATTGCACAGCTGACCATCTTCATCCGTGGAGAGGAAATATTGAACATTAAGTCGATGCAAGGGACAACGACAGGGAAAGACATTTTTTAAAACGTATGTCAAAGTGTAACCGACATGAAACTGCCCTGGGACAAACCTGTGGACTTACAACAGATGGAGCGCCAGTGTTGTGTGGTGGAAAAAAAGCGGACTAGTCAGCACGTTAGTGCAGGATAAACAGGTTAGTTTGCTGTGATGGTTTAAAGTAAAGAACAGTGTGTGACTGCTGCTACACATCATGTGTAGCAGAGATTCAGATGACTTAGCTGATGATGGTTGTATAGTGTCTAATATAAAGACAGCATAAACTGTGTACTGTCAGTGTGGAGGATGAAATCAGGACAACTCATGAAACATCTGCTCACATCTGGTTAGATTCAGGTGTGTCCATCCACAGAGAGCAGCAGGTCAACTGATCACACTACGAAAATCTACTGGAGCTATTAATATAGCACAAGGTTCAGTGAGCTCTGAACTAAAGTAGAAACATCCTGCAAACAGCTTCTTTTACTTTCTTTCTCCTAGTACATTTCAGTACTTTTACTTGAGTAAAGAAGTTGAATCAGTACTTCAAATTCTACTACAGCACTTTAGTACAGAACATGTGTATTTTTGCCTATGCTGGTATGGGGAGTGTATTCAGTCCTTTAACAGTAGTATGTGTACTGAAGTTACAACCTCTGTCTGAGACCTCCTTCAGTTCCACCTGCAGCTCTCAGTCTGCTGTGGAAAAAGGAAATCCAGGTGAGTTTCTCCTGATCACCTGAGGCCGTCATTACTGTGTGAACGTTACCCACACACATTGTTGGGAAGGTTACTTTTAAAATGTATTCCACTACAGATTACATGCCCCAGAATGTATTTTGTAATGTATTCCGTTACGTTACTCAATGACAGTAATGAATTCTGAATACTTTGGATTACCTATAATACTAGCATGCCTTTTACAACTACATGAATGTACTATTGCTGTGTGAATTATGACTTTTACTGAAGGTTACTCGCCATACCAATACTGACTACATTTTAAAATCTTAATATAAATGAGTAACAGTAGGGTGGACATTAGGTAAGGCTGCACTTTTTGCAGTGATCTCGTATAGAAAACTATTCCACATGTATATAAAACAGGTCCACGGCTCCGAACCGTAGTAAAGGGACCTCTGGCTAATACGGCGGGTTCATGTCGGGCTTGTAGCTGAAAACTAGCTTTACTTTGTTGTCTGGGTCAACTTTGCTAGCAAGAGACAGAGAGAGGCGTTGAAAGGCTGCTCCAACGGAACTGGGAGCAAAACACGAACACAGTGTACAGTCGAGTCTTAATAGCTTACTTACAACTGGGCTCGTCAGGCACTCTTTTTGGCTGCAGTGGTTATTATTATATTTGCATGCTTCCAGCTCCCGTTTCTGCTCGGGTACAGCTCGTACTTTTCCTTTTTTCTCCCTCCCTCGCTCACTCACAGACACATAACGGGTATGGCAGTCCATTCTCCCTGCAGCACGAACTACACTGCCCATGAGGCTACATTCTTTAGTGCGATGCCTGTAACACTCTGCCTATTGCCTTCATGTTAAATCATTTTTGTGAATAATTTTTAAAAATATTTCTTCACGTTATTATGCGGGGTGTAGTAGAGGTGACATGGGCCGCGAGATTGAGACACAGGCCTCTTAATGCGCGTTTTGTTTGGGGCGTGGAAACCAAAAATAGAGAGGGCACAGCTGACATATGAAACAGGAAGACTGCTGTGTAATCACTTTGGTCGTGTCCAAATTCATGGGCTGCATCCTTCTGAGGACCCGGTCTTTGCAATATGTGGGCTGGGTGCTCAGAAGATCGGATAGGCCAGAAGTAAACGGCTGGGGAAACTGGACGGTCTAGCCTTCTACTGTCTCGGTGGAGTTTAATAAACTTAGCTGTCTGCTTCTAAAATATAACAGGACACGTAAATTCTCGACCATCTCACACTTCTGTTTGATGTTTATTCAGCTTTGTAAAAACCACCCGGGGGATTAATAAAGTTTTATTTTCTCTAATCTAATTTCATAACTTTAATCTCAGCCAAACCAATTTACTCACGAACAAATACAACACAGAAAAAAGCCCAACAATAACATTTTTAGGTTGTCTAAGTCAGCGGTCCCCAACCCCCGGGCCTCGGACCGGTACCGGTCCGCGAGTCGTTTGGAGTTCCATAGCGGACCGGCACCAAAGTGTTCAAAATTAAATAAATAACTATGTGAATAAATAAGACACAGATATGTAATGTGAGAATGATATTGTGAAATAATGGAACACATTTTGAAAAAAATGCTCATTATTGTGAAATATATTACATTCTGCTATATAAATGTACTTATTATTGTGAAATATTATTTCATGGTCATTATTTTTCACAATGACAGAGATTATTCCTGAGGCATTTTATTTATTTCCAGCCGTTTATATTCCAAAATGTCCTTTTTTCAAAGTCAGTCTTTATTTCAAAATCCCGTTTTTCCCGATGGTCTATTTATTTCATAATGCGACTTTTCAGCAGAATGACTTTGTCTGTCAATCAAGAGAGACAGGGCGGAGCCAGTTGTGTGATTGGTTGCTCCTTTACTCAGACATAAGTAATAGCACATGAATTGTCGATTTAGGTTTAATGGTGCAATGCGTCTCCTATGCAGCTGGCGGCAGTATGCAGCTCAAAATAAACTTAATAGTTGAGGTCCAACTTTCAACACATTCCTCCTCTGGGACACCTACTGTACCTGTGTGCCAAGTTTCAGCCAGATTTACTGTAAAATTACTCAAAAATTAAAGGACATTTATATGCAATTCAATACAGCCAATGCACTACTATTATGGAAATTTCAGAAATTCATTAAAAATCACCCATAGTAGTTGAGGTCCAACTTTCAACACATTCTTCCTCTGGGAAACCTGCTGTACATCTGGGCCAAGTTTCAGCCAGATTTACTGTAATATTTGTGTTGTCTTCGTATAGCTTTGAATAATTACACAGCATCCACTTGTGTTTCGCGAGCGTCTGCTCCAAACATTTTATATCTCATTCACAAGTCAGTCTTCTTTTATAGAGGCATTCATGAGCCCTCTCAAATACAGCGCCCCCTACTGGCAAAACCCCATTGGCACATGAACACCCACACATCACCACATCCCCTTTTCTCTGACAACATAGGTCCCACGAATCAACATATACACATATTTGTATTACAACAATAATTTTTTTTTCTCTCAACACCATCAGAATATAAGATAAAAACAAATCCAGTCATAGCTTTACAGATTAAGCCTAACTGGTCTCTTGACCTTACGCTCTGACCTCCTCAATACAGGTTCTGAAACAACTGCACTTTTCTCCACATGCTCATGTCCATCCAGTGGTTTTAAACCAGACACTGTCTCTGCATGTGACACATCAACATTTTCATCTTCCTCACCATATTGTTCCTCCTGAAATGTCTCTTTAGTCTTCAGCAAGTTACGACGGTTCCTTCTGAACACATGACCTTCTTCAGTTCTTACGTCATATGATCTCGGACCTGCTTCCTGAAGAACAATGGCTTTCCTGCTCCATGCATTCTGATCTTGGATTCTCACTACATCATCCTTTGCAAGCAATCCAAGTGCTCTTGTTCCCTTGTCGTATTGTAGTTTTTGTTTCCATTTCAGATGCTCTTGTTTTTTTTATAATTCCTTCACTCTGCTTGCTTTCTGCATAGCAGGGCAAAGTTGTGTGTAGCTTACGATTCATCAGCAATTCTGCAGGGGATAAACCACAGTCAAGAGGAGCAGTCCTGTAGCTCAGCAGAGCTAAATAAGGATCTGATCGACTGTCTGTAGCCTTCTTCAGAAGCTGCTTGATGATATGCACTCCTTTTTCAGCCTTGCCATTTGCCTGTGGATGTTGAGGACTTGATGTGACATGTTTAAAGCCGTATTCTCTTGCGAAATTCTGCCATTCTTTGCATTTATAGCAAGGACCATTGTCACTAATGACAGTTTCAGGTATTCCATGCCTGGAAAAGATAGACTTCACATGTGTGATCACATTATTAGCAGTTGTACTTGTAAGCAGAGCAATCTCAGGAAAGTTAGAGTAATAATCTATCACCAACAGATAGTCTTTCCCATTAAAATGAAATAAATCTGTTCCGACTTTCCTCCAAGGCGCTGTAGGAAGTTCAGGAATCATCATGGGTTCTCTTGCCTGTCTGCTCTGAAACTTGTTACATGTTTCACACTTTCCGACCATGGTCTCAATATCTTTATTAATGCCAGGCCAGTACACAGTGTCTCTAGCTCTCCTTTTACACTTTTCTATTCCCAGATGTCCCTCATGTATTCTTTGAAGTATCAGCTGTCTCAGACTATGTGGTATCACAATCCTATTGCCTCTCAACAGCAGTCCATTTACCACATTGAGCTCCGATCTAACATGATAATACTTTGAACAAGACCCTTTGGGCCAGTCTCCTTGGATATTTTCCTTCACCGTTTGCAGCTCCCTATCTGCAGCTGTCTCCTCACATACTTGTTTTATCTTTGCGTCAGACACTGGCAGAGACTCCACTATCATATTAACATGATCGTCTACTTCTTTCTCAGTGGAGCTTGCGTGACACACCTCTGATGCTCGCGACAGTGCATCCGCTAAAGCTAAATGCTTTCCTGGTGTGTATATCAAGTCAAAGCTGTACCTTTGCAGTTTCATCATGAGACGTTGAATCCTCGGCGACATCTCGTTCAGATGTTTCTTAATGATTGACACCAAAGGACGATGATCTGTCTCAACTGTAAAGGTAGGAAGACCATAAACATAACAGTGAAAAATATCAAGTCCATATGCCAGTCCGAGACATTCTTTCTCAATCTGAGCATATCTAGCTTCAGACTTAGTCATGGATCTAGAAGCATAAGCAACTGGTTTCCAACTCCCTTCTTCAGCCTGAAGTAAAACAGCTCCAAGCCCATCCTTTGAGGCATCTGTCGAGATTTTCAGACTCTTAGTTGGATCATAATAGGCAAGCACCGGGCGCGTTGTCAGTGTGGTTTTCAAATCATTCCATTCTTGTTCATGCCTCGCTGACCATTTAAATTCCATGGAATCACGAAGTAACTCCCTTAGTGCTGATGTTCGCACTGACATGCACTGACATCCTCATTTTCTTTTTAACCACAGCTATTCTTGCACTATCATGTACTGCAGCGACGCTCGTCTCATTAAATGTCTTTGCATGCTGCAGGGCTAACTCACTTGCATGACACAGTCTTTCTGCTTCATCCAGAGTTAACTTGGAATCTCTGAGCAGCCGTTCTCTAGTCCGTTTATCATGGATCCCATACACAATTTGATCACGAACCATAGAATCTTTCAGCTCTCCAAAATCACATGACTGTGCCTTTAGCTTCAAATCAGTCACAAAGCAATCAAAAGTCTCTTCTGGTTGCTGCATCCGAGATCGGAAAACATACCTTTCATATACTGTGTTCTTCTGTGGTGAACAGTGTGCATCAAACTTTTCAACCACTCTGTCATACTTATTCCTGTCACCAACTTCCTCAAACTCAAACGTGTTGAAGACTTCAATGGCTTGAGGACCAGCTACGGTGAGCAGCAATGCAATTTTCCTGGCATCGGGTTTAGAGTCCAGTCCCATGGCAGCCATGTACAGCTCAAACTGCTGCTTAAAACACCGCCAGTTGCTGTCCACATTCCCCACCAGTTTCAGTCCTTCCGGAGGCTTCAAACTTTCCATCTCAAACAGAACTTTGAGCTACTATCGCTTCCGCTCTCCCACTTTTACTCCTGGTACCGTGTGTTGTCTTCGTATAGCTTTGAATAATTACACAGCATCCACTTGTGTTTCGCGAGCGTCTGCTCCAAACATTTTATATCTCATTCACAAGTCAGTCTTCTTTTATAGAGGCATTCATGAGCCCTCTCAAATACAGCGCCCCCTACTGGCAAAACCCCATTGGCACATGAACACCTACACATCACCACAATATTCTTCAGAAATTGCAGGGAACTTATGTTCAGTTCAATACAGTCAATACACTACAATTTTGTCTATTTCAAAAATTCATTAAAAATCATCCTTAATAGTTGAGGTCCAACTTTCAACACATTCCTTCTCTGGGACACCTACTGTACCTCTGGGCCAGGTTTCATCTCAATCTGCTGCATCAATAATTGTTTAATATTGATGGATCAAAAGTGCTGCTGAGAGAGTCATGACAGGGACTATAAAGAGACAGCATATTTGCTTGTCTTCACTGACTCGCTTTGAAATCCAGATTTTAATTTTGGAATATTAGGTGTACTTGTGGTTCCTATAGAATTTTAATGTTGAAAAGGAATCAGAGTCTTTATCTCTCAGGCCTCTCTTCTGTGGATGCAGCTCACATCATTCTGTACAATATGATAATTTTTAATTCTACAACTGTTTATAACCTGCATAGTTCACATTTCTGTATAGCTGTACATCTCATACTTCTGTATAGTTTTTTTTATTTCATATTCTGTATAGTTTTTCATATTTATATCCTGTTCATAGCTTGTACTCACTACAGCCTGTACATACTTATAGTTATAGCATATTCATACCGTGTACATTATACATACCATAATAGACCCATTTCTGTAATATACTTGCATACCTATATTATTGCTAATATATATTGTAATACATCTATTACAATATATACTTCTTGATGGATGCAAACTGCATTTCGTTGCCTTGTACCTGTGACATGTGCAATGACAATAAATTCTATTCTATTCTATTCTATATTAATTCAGAAGACAAACACCCGTCTCTGCTCTCTGCTTACCAGGTTTGCACACACAGTAGCTGGTATTTTGGCCCATTCCTCCATGCAGATCTTCTCGAGAGCAGTGATGTTTTGGGGCTGTTGCCGAGCAACACGGACTTTCAACTCCCGCCACAGATTTTCTATGGGGTTGAGGTCTGGAGACTGGCTAGGCCACTCCAGGACTTTCAAATGCTTCTTACGGAGCCACTCCTTTGTTGCCCGGGCGGTGTGTTTTGGATCATTGTCATGTTGGAAGACCCAGCCTCGTTTCATCTTCAAAGTTCTCACGGATGGAAGGAGGTTTTGGCTCAAAATCTCACGATACATGGCCCCATTCATTCTGTCCTTAACACGGATCAGTCGTCCTGTCCCCTTGGCAGAAAAACAGCCCCATAGCATGATGTTTCCACCCCCATGCTTCACAGTAGGTATGGTGTTCTTGGGATGCAACTCAGTATTCTTCTTCCTCCAAACACGACGAGTTGAGTTTATACCAAAAAGTTCTACTTTGGTTTCATCTGACCACATGACATTCTCCCAATCCTCTGCTGTATCATCCATGTGCTCTCTGGCAAACTTCAGACGGGCCTGGACATGCACTGGCTTCAGCAGCGGAACACGTCTGGCACTGCGGGATTTGATTCCCTGCCGTTGTAGTGTGTTACTGATGGTGACCTTTGTTACTTTGGTCCCAGCTCTCTGCAGGTCATTCACCAGGTCCCCCCGTGTGGTTCTGGGATCTTTGCTCACCGTTCTCATGATCATTTTGACCCCACGGGATGAGATCTTGCGTGGAGCCCCAGATCGAGGGAGATTATCAGTGGTCTTGTATGTCTTCCATTTTCTGATGATTGCTCCCACAGTTGATTTTTTCACACCAAGCTGCTTGCCTATTGTAGATTCACTCTTCCCAGTCTGGTGCAGGTCTACAATACTTTTCCTGGTGTCCTTCGAAAGCTCTTTGGTCTTGGCCATGGCGGAGTTTGGAGTCTGACTGTTTGAGGCTGTGGACAGGTGTCTTTTATACAGATGATGAGTTCAAACAGGTGCCATTCATACAGGTAACGAGTGGGGGACAGAAAAGCTTCTTACAGAAGACGTTACAGGTCTGTGAGAGCCAGAGATTTTCCTTGTTTGAGGTGACCAAATACTTATTTTCCACCCTGATTTACGAATAAATTCTTTACAAATCTTACCATGTGGATTCATGGATTTTTTTTTTCACATTCTGTCTCTCACAGTTGAAGTGTACCTCTGGTGCAAATTACTGACCTCTGTCATCATTTTAAGTGGGGGAACTTGCACAATCGGTGGCTGACTAAATACTTTTTTGCCCCACTGTATATTCTCAGCAGCATATTAAACATATCAGGTCCCCATAAGGAGACTCATGTGCTAACGGCTGTCTAAATGACTCGGGTAAAGTTTGTAGCATGCATGCTTGTTGTTTTTGTCTTTGCACTAGGATGTCGGCATAAATGTGCAGTCATATTCGTTGTGTTCCCACCAGTGCTTTCAGGTTAACCTCGTTAAAATGACCTTAACGCCACAACACGGCAAATCTCCGTTAACGAGCTACCCCTGATAGCCCCGTGCATGGGGCTAGACGGCCAACACGTTAACGAGCTAACTGCGCTAACACACTAGCTCCCACCCATGTAATTCAAAACCCATGTAATTCATTCGCGTGGCACATCCAACATACTGTAACATTCACAAGAACCAGACGGTTGGGTCTCAGTTTGTCCGTTTATTCGGCACATAAGCAAGCGGGTTGCTAACTCCGGGGAGAGCGCCCTCATACAACTCTTCTCTCCAGCCTGGCACACACACCCCCAAAACAACCAGGTCCCCCCTCCCCTTCCTGTACCACAACCAAACATGAATCTTAAAGGAACAACAACAGTGTGCAGAGATCACCAACATGTCACTGTACAATAACACTTAACCATCGTTACACTGCCCCCCCAGCAATAAGTTCCTCGTCCCCGAGGGAACGACACAGTCTCTGAGGCGGGGTGGTAGCCTACGTTCCCTCCTTGACCTCCTGAGCCCCTGAGGTGGACGCGGAGCTTCGGGGCTTTGGGGTGGAGAGTCCGAGGGAGGGGAACGCAGCCCGGGTCGGGGGTCCCTCTGAGCAGGGTCACGGACACTCTGTACACGTCCCTCTGGAAAGGAGGGGAGGGACTGCCCTCTGTAGGGGGCCATCCGGTCTCTGTGCAGCGCTACTATCCTCCCCCTAGGAGGCAACTGCACCCTGTAAACAACCTCCCCTACTCGCTCTAGGACGCTGCAAGGCCCCACCCAGCTGCTATCCAGTTTAGGACACCGTCCCTTCTTCCTCTTTGGGCTGTAGACCCACACCAGCTCCCCAGCATGGAAGTGCCTCCCCTTAGTGGTGATGTCGTAATTCCTCTTTTGGCGCAGGCCTGCCTTCGCCAGCTGCTCTCGGGCGTAGGAATGTGCAGAATCCAGCCGGTCCTGCAGCTTCCTTGCGTAGTCCCGGCCCGGTGGTGCCTCTGGCGCGTCCGGGGGCTTCCCAAAAGCCAACTCTGCAGGAGTTCTCAGCTCTCTCCCTAACATGAGCAGGGCAGGCGTACATTGGGTGGAGTCCTGTACTGCCGACCTGTAGGCCATGAGGGTAAGGGGAAGATGGTAATCCCAGTCCCGTTGGTGTTCTGAGGTAAGGATGGCTAGCTGCTGGGCCAGCGTCCTGTTAAACCTTTCCACCAGCCCATCGCTTTTGGGGTGAAGTGGGGTGGTGCGGGTCTTCTTAATCCCAAGGCGTCCACACATGGCAGCAAATACCTTGGACTCAAAGTTACGCCCCTGGTCACTGTGGAGGGTCTCTGCTGTTCCAAAGCGGCTGAACATCCCCTCCACTAATACATCAGCGACAGTCTCAGCCTCCTGATCTGGGATGGCGTATGCTTCCGGCCACTTGGTAAAATAGTCCATTGCCACAAGAACATAGCGGTTTCCTCTGTCTGTGCGAGGAAATGGGCCCATGACGTCCACAGCTACTCGCTCCATTGGGGCTCCTGCTGGTTGCTGCTGAAGCTGAGCCCGGGACTGGTCCTGTGGCCCTTTGTGTGAGGAACATGCATCACAGCTGCGGCAAAAGTCCTCCACGTCCCTCCGCTGTTGACCCCAGTAATAGCCCTGGCGGAGAGTCTTGGAGACCCCAAAGTGGCCGGAGCCAGTGCTCCCATGGCAGGCTTCCAGCACAGCTGACCTCAGCGACCTTGGCACCACAACCTGCCACCTCTCCTCCCCCGTGGCAGGATCCTTCCAGGCACACTCCAACACCCCCTCCTTCAGCCTGAGAGCTGCAAACTTGGCCCATAGCCCCCTGGTACAGATGGAAAACCCAGTGACCTCATCCCAAAGGGGTTGCTCCCCCTTCTCCAGCCACTGCAGGACCGGCAGCAGGTCCGTGTCTTGTTCCTGCCGTGCCCTCCACTCCGCTGCATCCACCACCAGAAGAGCCCTGCAGGCGAGCTGTGCTGCTCCGTCTATTGTCGTGGGTTCCCGCTCTATTTCCTCTCGCTTCTCACAGTAACGGCAGCCAGCTGCAGCACATGGGCGGCGAGAGAGGGCGTCTGCGTTAGAATGGTGCGTCCCTGCTCTGTGCTCCACAGTGAAATTGAAGGCTTGGAGCTCCTCCAGCCAGCGAGCCACCTGTCCCTCTGGCTCCCTGAAAGACATCAGCCACTGAAGGGCAGCATGATCAGTTCTGATAACAAATGCTGTGCCGCACAGGTAGTACTTAAAGTGTCTCACCCCCGCCACCACAGCCAACAGCTCTCGTCGTGTGACACAGTAGCGCCGCTCACTCCTGTTCAGGACCCGGCTGAAGTACGCCACCACCTTCTCCCCTTCCGGCCCAACCTGCGACAACACCGCTCCCAGCCCCACATTACTTGCGTCAGTGTCCAGGACAAAAGGCAGGGCGGGGTCAGGGGGGGCAAGGACTGGGGACTCTGTCAACGATCTGTGGAGGGTGTCGAACGCCTGCTGACAGTCCCGGGTCCAGATGAAGTCACGGTCCTTCTGCAGCAGGTGGAAGAGTGGTGCGGCTATGGAGGAAAAGCCCTTCACAAACCTCCTGTAATAAGACGCCAGTCCTAGGAAGCTTTTGAGCTGTTTCTGGTCTGCTGGTGTGGGCCACTCGGTAATGGTGTGAATTTTTTCCTCCAACGTGCTGATGCCCTCACGACCCAGCTTGTGGCCCAGAAACTCCACCTCCCTCCTCATGAAGTGGCACTTGTCGGGGTGCAGCTTCAGGCCTGCAGCCGCCACCCTCTCCAACACTTGTCTCAGGGCATCCAGGGCAGCATCAAAGGAGCTCCCGTGCACTAGAAGGTCATCCAGGTAAACCAGACACCGTTGCCGTGGGACGCCAGCCAGCACACTGTCCATAAGCCTCTCGAAGGTCGCAGGAGCGTTGCAAAGACCAAAGCTCAGGACTTTGAACTGCCATAGTCCCCTGTTAGTGCAGAAGGCTGTCTTCGGTCTGGATTCCGGGGACAGTGGCACCTGCCAGTAGCCACTCCGCAGGTTCAGGGTGGAGAACCAGGAGGACCCGGCTACTAAGTCGAGAGACTCATCAATCCTGGGAAGGGGGTAAGAGTCCTTCTTCATCACTTTGTTGAGTGGTCTGTAGTCCACACAGAAACGCATCCTAGGACTTTTTTTCTTAGGCACCATCACCACCGCGGAGGCCCACGGGCTATCAGATGGCTCTATGATGCCCGCCTTCATCATTTCACACAACTCTCTGTCCGCAGCCTCCTGATGAGCCAGGGGCAGGCGGCGGGGGCGCACTTTAATAGGCTGGGCATCCCCGGTCTCAATGACGTGCTCTACCAAGTGTGTCAAGCCAACATCACTTTCTTTCAGGGCAAAAATGTCACTAAACTCTTTTAGTACCTGCCATAGACTCTCTTGCTGCTGTGGAGTCAGCCCCTCACAGTTCTTTGACCAGATACTCCTCACTGCTAAGAGCCTCTCCTCCTCCTCCGCTTGCTGTTCTGCTGGCGGGTCTGCAGGGGTCTCTGCGGTGGAGGTGGACGCCGCGGCAGATGCTGTGCATACCGGGGGAGGAATAAGCGGCACCTTCTTCCCATCAGGGATTACGAGGAAGCCTTTGCCTAAGTCCAGTACACCGCCAATGGCTCGTAAAAAATCCAGCCCAAGGATGCAGGCGTCCTGCACGTCAGCCACCCAGGCAGCATAAGACACACCGAGGTCCCCCACCTTGAACTGGAACACTCCCCTCCCTCTCATTGGGGCCAGATCACCGGTCACAGTCTTAAGTTGCACATTAGTCGGTTGCACAGCAGCTCCGGTTGGGACAATATCGGGTCGGACCAGCGTTGCATTGGACCCCGTGTCCAGCAGGGCCGTACAGGACACCCCCGCGATCGTCACTGGAACATGGCAAAAGCCGCCAACCTGGGTCCATCCCACAGCGATGGCCGCACCGGGTGGAGGTGGTGGTGGCGTGGGGATGTCGTTCTCCCAGGCCCGTGTACTCCCGCCTACACGGGCCCGTGGGCGTTTCCCTGTACCGCTGCAAGCTTGGGGCACTGCCTGATGAGGTGTCCGGGTTGTCCACATCCCCAGCAGCTCTGTGGTCGGCGGTGTGGGCCAGCCCGAGGGGAAGGCGACTGCAGCGAAGCCGCCTGCACCAAGCTGCACAAGCCCGCTGGCGTCTCCATCTGTTCCACAGGTGCTGACACAGCCCTCACCACGTGTGCGCCCCCAGAGGATCCTGCAAGCATCTCCCTCTCCAACGCTAGCTCCAGGGCTGCACTGAGTGTGGCCGGCCGAGCAAGCTGAGTTTGCATACGGAGCTCTTTAGGGCTCAGGGCCTGCAGGAACTGGTCCCGAGCTAACTCCGCTTGCACTGATGGTGGCATGCTGTCATACGCCCTCCGGCAAAGGCACTCGATTTCATGGGCCAAAATGCGGAGGGGCTCACCTGGCAATCTGCGTCTGTTGTGGAACTCCGACCTCAGCAGCACTGGTTGGTTATACTGCCCGAAGCGCCTCTGAAGTGCTCCGACCAGAGCATTATAATCTCCCCTCTGCTCCTCGGTCAGCAGCAGCAGGCATGCAGCTGCATCCTCACACAGGCACAAAGCCAATTGGAGAGCTTTATGTTCCTCAGACCAGCCAGCTGCGACAGCTAACAGCTCGAACTGTGCGATAAACACTTCCCATGGCGTCTTGCCGCTGAACTTAGGCGTTTTTATATTCGCTGCAGCTTGCTGGGCGCCACCATGTTTGTTTACATCACGTGACGGCGCGCCAAGCGAGGTCGACTCCTTCCCGCCGGAATCGCGGCCGCTGTGCGAACAGTTCCCGAGCCTAGTCAAACCTGGAGAAAATCCAGCCTCGGCAGACAGCCGCAGCGCCGTTTCCCTCACTCCATGGGCGGGCGAGCGCGGACGAACGTCTCTCTCCTCCGTCTCCTTCTTAATCTTGCCCGGCAACATCCTCGTCTCGTAACGGCAAGCGTCGCCAGCAACAGGGTGTCGGGCGTTCTGGGGTTCTTTTTTCTTTCTTCACTTCTGACACCAATGTAACATTCACAAGAACCAGACGGTTGGGTCTCAGTTTGTCCGTTTATTCGGCACATAAGCAAGCGGGTTGCTAACTCCGGGGAGAGCGCCCTCATACAACTCTTCTCTCCAGCCTGGCACACACACACCCAAAACAACCAGGTCCCCCCTCCCCTTCCTGTACCACAACCAAACATGAATCTTAAAGGAACAACAACAGTGTGCAGAGATCACCAACATGTCACTGTACAATAACACTTAACCATCGTTACAATACTGTTTTACTTTAGTCCATGACGCGCTTACCTTCAGGGTCATACGTCACATGAAAACCAAAATAATTCCAAACGCCAGATCTGAATGAGGGTGGGGGCGGTTCAATTTGCCATGTTGCAAGGAGAGCTTAACTTCTGTCTCGCTAGCTTGCCCTGCGCTCTTGCTTCTGACTATGCTGTCTGTGTGGAGCGCTCAGTGGATCTGCGCTCGACAGTGCAGCCTAGGCGGAGTAGTCGAACGCAGATTCACTGAGCGCTCAACACAGACAGCATCGTCAGAAGGAAAGTTGATAAAATAAATTACAAATGTTGTATTGTTCGATACATATGCGTACCGAACCGAAAGCACTGTATCGAACGGTTCACTATCGATACGAATATCGTTGCACCCCTAATAGATATATACATATATACTGAATATCACACAATATCAGATAACCAAATTAACACTGGGTTACATCCACCCCTGCTTAAAGTGTGACGTCCCCGTCACTGTCACCCGACAGAGATTGCACTAACCCAGCAATCTGTTGTTGTAATGACAGGAAAAAGTTATTGAGCAATGCAAGTGTCATCGGAAGCTGTGGCTCTCTACCAAACATCAGAAGGAAGGGCGCTTCTCCAGTTGCGCCATGTTTTGTACAGTTATAAGCATGTACAAGGGGGCGAACATACTTCCTCCACTCCTCTTTTTATTTTTATTTTCCTCCAGTTGCTTTCTGGTACACGCATCCAGCGCTGTGGGAGGGTGCCAGAAGGCCTGCCGTCATCTGTGGCTACGAGTGTTCGAGCCTGCACTTTAGTTGAGGTGCCGCTCATGTAACGTCTCCTGTGCATTTCTTTTAATTGACTCTCTTTCTCATGCGTTCTGATTTTAAAAAACAGCTCTGAGAAAGTGGGAATAATATGATGTGCAGATCCCACTATTTCTTTTAGATGCAGAGTGGCAATTAGAGAGTCATCCCAGCAACCTCTGAGGAACTGCTTTAGTAGCTGAACATCAAAATCACTTCTAGGTATGCCATTACCGTCAACTACTTCCTGCAGCAACGTCTGGAGTCGGCGCAAGTAATCAGATGCCTTTTCTCCACTATTCTGATAAGTCTCTAGGTACTGGATATACAGCTCTTCACCTCCAGTGACATTGCCATAAGCCTTGTCGAGCTCATCGAGGTAGTCTTTTGGTGGTGCTTGAGACCCAATAGAAAGGGCTACATTCAAAGCAGGGCTAGCCAAGCTATCGAGGAAAACACGGCGCTGCTGCCCTTCGGAAAGGGTAGAGTCATTTAGTACCTGTTTAGCTCTAAGTCGCCATACCCTGTACTCTACCTCATTAGGGGGTTTTGGAGAATTTCCTGAAAATGAGCGGAGCTCAAAAGCAGAGGGAGTATGCATGGGTGAGTCATGTTTTACAATGTGCTCCACGATAACTCTCTGAACCTCCGCTGGCACAGGATCAACAAGCAGGGAGTCCCAGTGCCTGTTTAGCCTTGGGCACATGGCCATCATCACAGGCGGCAGTTGACCTGGGACCGGGTGTGGACTGAGTTTTAACTCCCAAGGCAGGAGTTGAGGTAGCTAACCCCTTATATGTATCATTTTTCCCACACATGTGGCTCACTGCAGCCTGATTTAAGGTCGCGGGGCTCACATTATATGCTAATGCCAGTTCGTTTACTTGTTCTCTGAAACTAGCAGTCACATCATCAATTGCTCGAGCAAGGGGGACCACATCATGTGCCAAGTGAAAACTGTCAGGTCCCTGAGGACAGTACTCATCTATCTGAATAACCTCCCAACACTCCCCATCTGCTGAATGTTCTCCATCTAAGAGCATTGGGGTAATGGACTCAGTGAACTGACACTAAATAGTGTCAGGGAGACTATTTGTTGAATTTTGACCACGTGATCCAGCAAAGCGAATGCTCTTTGCACCTCTTGTAGTTTAATCTTGGCTTTAGCCCCTTTTAACAAAACAGTGTACTCTGGATCAAAACCATACCTCCATAGTCTCTCTCTGCAAAGCAGTAGATGAATTCACAGATGTCTGTGCATGTGCTTCAGGATAAAGTTAGTGATGCGCTCCAGTCCCTGTTCGGGCGCCAATTTTTTCCTACTACTTTTAGTTGTAACTAATACGTCTACTCACCAAAGAATGAGTGAAGCAATATGGATAAAAGCAGAGGACAATTTATTTAGGGTCTGATGGCACTTTACCATCGGTGTCCAGCACTTTAAGGGATTGATGGACTGGAGCACATCTGTCCTTAACATACCCTCTTAAACATCAGCTTGACACTGATACATCAAAGGAAACTTAACAGACTAAGTGCAAATGTTTCAACCTGAACAACTTAAAACTTCTCTGGGATACAATGTAAACAAAGACAAGAAGAAGAAAAAATATTTCCATCAATAATCACTTCTCCTAACCAGGAGACAAGTGAATATATTATGTAGAGAGTCTTTTTTCTCAGTCCTGGGGTTGTAACACCACAACCTCCTCAGTCCGTAATCAGAGAGTGTCTATTTGACAATAACCAAAATGTCTTTGGATAGTCTTTGTGAATGCAAAAAGAAAAAAAACAAAACAATGATGTTAGCTGGCCAGCAAAATAAAGAGACTGTATGGCACTGAGTGCGGGCGTGTGTGTGTGTGTGAGTACTTCGGTCCAAATAATCGAAGTCCGGATGGATGAATGGATGGCAGCCGCTTGTCCTTTAATGGCACCAGCGAGGCAGCACAGCAGTAAGGCAGCACAGCAGTAAGGCGCCTGGCAGGAGAACGAACAATAGTCTTTTTTAAGGCTACTGCAGAAGAAGATATTCCCCGCTAGCTCACCCAAGCTTGCTCTCTGGCACAGCTACAAGCCACGTGAGCTCATAGCCCCTCCTGCTAGGATGTACTACCACAGTCGACTGTCGTAAAGCAGCCGCAAACCAATAGCAATAAAAAAAAAAAAAAAACCTCAAAATCATTGAAGAACATTTTATAACACCCAATATAGATATATACATATATACTGAATATCACACAATATCAGATAACCAAATTAACACTGGGTTAAACATCATCAGCAAATGTTAGTGCAAAAAGTGCAAGAAAGAAAAATACCATATCATCAGAGGTCGGCAGCCTATCTATATCATTCCTGCACTGTAAGAATCAGCAGGCTTTGAGGAACAATCAGGGAAAGTTTCAGGTCTTTTGTGAAAATCCATGTAGTAGATTGGAAATGAAGCAGTTTGTTCTCTTGTCTTGTTTTAAATCACTTTTTTTTCTTTAAGTTTTTTTTTTGAGGGGGGGGGATGGGGGAAGCAAAGTTTGTGTGTGGATGTTTTGTTGTTGTTGTTTGTTCAGTTTATTTTGACAGTATGAGAAAACAAAGTGATATGAAGAGATTTTCTCTCTCACCCTTTGTACTTACAGTGCAAACAAGATGGAGAGAAGCGTTGTCTATTGCCTGCTTTGTAAAAAGCCCCAACAGTCCATTCGCACACACCTGAGCAGAGTGTGCTTGAAAGACTGCACACCACAGGAATGTGAGGAAGAAGCTTCCAGAGCCATTACTTCACAGAAGCTGTTTTCTACTGAAGGTAGTCTGGAACTTCTCAGAGCTCCAGGAGTACTGCAAGGATGAAGAATCTTGCATTAAACTCTGCACTCACCTTCAAACACGTGGCTTTATCATCACTGACAGTCCCCAAGCGTGCCCGACAGTCGTGCCAACAGCGAGGTATGTTGACCTTATTGCCACTTCCACATATTGGATGACACATACACACTTTCAATGATGTCTTACCTCTGTCACATTTGCAATAGGTCTGATAAGAAGGAAATTCTTGCCGTGACCAAGAAGGACATTGAATATTTCCACGCAAGGCTTTCAGGCGGTGATTGTATCCCCACATTTGCAATGACTACCTTCAGACAGTACCGCAAGGCCATCCTGATCCTACAACATGGACTGACAGCAAATGCTGTTCAAGAACTTTGTAAGTGCACCGCCAACAATAAAAGTGCACGATAAGTGAAATGACAGTTGATGCAAGTCTGTATTTCTTTAAGCCCCCCCCCCCCCCCCCCCACACACACACAGGTAGAGGAATTGATTTTATGAGATATTTAGCATTGATTCCTTTTTTCTCTGGAGTTGTTGGACTGCTATTTTAAGAACATCCGTGCAGTGTCCTTGCAAAATCAAATTGCTGGCAGCGATGACAGGGGCAAGTTCTTGCTAGGAGAATGTGGGGTCCCACTGTCCAACCCAGTATTAGATGTACAACGCCTGAGAGCGAGGCGAGTGCTTGACTAGAGATGGCACGATACCACTTTTTTATGTCCGATACCGATATCATAAATTTGGATATCTGCTGATACCGATATGAATCCGATAGTGTTTTTTAATCAACAAAACTGTTTTTTAAATATCTTGCTGCATTTTGTATAAGTTCATACTCAAGTTTAAAACAACAACTACACTAAAGCTATTCTGTTATACCCCTATGCAAAAAAAAAAAAATTTCATAGTTCAGCAATACTGATCAATCTAATAAACTTAAACCTACACCATCCTCCCTATTCTGGTATTTTAAAGAGTACTTAGCATAAATATTAAGCAACCTAACTAATAGGGTTCCAACTCCCAGCAACAACAAAAATAAAAAAATAAAAAATAGGGAACCACCCCTCACGCTCCACCTCATGATGCTTAATCGACGTAATCAACCTTAATTTGATGAAGTGTGAAAAAAAATGCACAGAAATCAATTATTTTTCAAGAAATATTAAATAGATTCAACATCTTTCTTCAACAGAATTGCAGACTGCACAGATGGTACCTTCCCAAAGGAAAAAGTACTATAGCTTACTAGGGTATATACCGTAATTGTCGGGCTATAAGCCGCTACTTTTTGCACAAGCTTTGAACCCTGCGGCTTTTAGTCAGGTGCGGCTTTTCTATGGATTGTCCATGATTTTTGTCACATTGTAAGACGATTTGTTTTGTTTGTTCCGCTGTTGTACGGCACTACGTTGCCTGGCGGAAGGATCGGGGTTCAAGAGTGGTATGTTAGTCACATGTCCGTCCGCCAGGCAACGTAGTGCCGTACGAACTAGCGCGAAAAACAAACTTCAAAGTAGCGCTACGCGTTCAGCGGGAGTCGTGGATGATGAGCGGCGATAAACTTGCGAAAAGCAAGTTATGCCCAACTCCACCGGTGGATTCTGACAGCGTGGAAAAGTGTGAAAACATCCACGATCACCAACGGATTTTGAAGGGCTGGACTGCTGCATGATGGAGAGGAGGACACCGCCACGGCCCTTCTGAGGGTGTTCAACTCTGACACTGACAACGAGGATTTCTTTGGTTTTGAAAGTGACAACGAAGGAGAGAAGCGGAGAGTGGATGACGAAGCGATCCTGAGCCTGTTTGTATCCGACACTGGAGGAGAGGACTTTGGTGGTTTTAGTGCGCAGGAAGAAGAGGAAGATGGTGGTGAATGACTGACTTTTCTTCTTGTTAAAGCTGTGTCACTGCACCTGAGCATAAAAGGTAGTCCGAATCTATTTTTCTGGTATGCTATAGGTTACTGTTATGTACTACATGTGCAAATATGTACCCATAACTTGTTTTTCAAAATATTAATAAAAGTGATGTCTCCAAACAGCCATCTCTTTCCTGACAATTCCCTTTGTGCATATTCTCTTGCATATGATAAGTCAACATTGAAACACCTGCGGCTTTTAGTCAGGTGCGGCTAATGTATGTACAAAGCAGGATTTTCCCCTGATTTTAGCTTGTGCGGCTAATATTCAGGTGCGCTTTGTAGTCCGGGAAATACGGTATATTAGACTTAATAGTTACTATATACAGTAATTGACTTCTATTCATTTTACATCAAATTAAAACTTTGGGTGTCAGATAATTATTTATTAAAAGCTAGACATTTTAAATGAGAATAAGAAAGAAAAGTATGTCTTTGTGCCCCCTTTTCCCTGTTAATGCCCTATCGGCCCCCCTGGCTAAACTTTGCTAGATCCGCCCCTGCACAGTTACAGCCGTCAGCTGCGTAGAAAAAGACCCTGGTGTAGAAAGTAATATTAAATAAATTCTAACAACAGCTGATCAAGCTTAAACGTGCTGCTGTTGTTCAGCCGCTGGTTTCCTCTTTCTGGTGCAAAGTGGGCCAAAAGCAAACAAGAGAGATGGACTCGCGACAGAAAAGCCGATCAGCTGATCGTTAAGCAGTTTCATGATTGAAGTAGCAGCAGGAGAGGCAGTCGCTTGTTAAGCTTAACGCAGGAATGCTTTACAAACATTCAGAGATGGACTTACACACTTGCTTTACTTCTCTCGGGATAACTTTGTTTGAGATGAAATGCCGGGTTGCTAGCGAAGCTCCAAATGCTATCCAGACCACCGACAGGTCCTACATGCCACAGCCGCTCTATCACGTGATGCATACTGCTCCGACGTGCTAACGTTCTGAGGTGAGTTACGGCGTGTTGCAAGTTTTGTGAGGTGCTTTCGTGATATTTAATGGATCGGATTACATTTTTTTATTTTTCTCCGATATCCGATCCAGTAATTTAGGTCAGTATCGGACCGATACCGATACGTAATATCGGATCGGTCCATCTCTATGCTTGACATAACTGGATCAAAAGCATATTAAGAAAGATTGTTTCTTTGATCTGACAGAGAAACCCTAACCCTGTACTCATAACAGTCAACCACATATGTTGCTGTATGTCAGAGATGTGGATAGAGGAGGAGACTGGATAGAGGAGGAGACGGTAAGTGACGGTAAGTGACGAGTAAGGTAAGCGACCCATGTTGTAGGTGACGTCAGACGCCGGAGATTTGGCGGAAAAAAAGCGAATGGTAGCATAGAGTTTAACAAAGTTTTTTTCAAGCTTCAGTATTACCAAATATACTAATCAATTGTCATTTAACTAACAACATCTGTCCTATCATCTCTAACACCCTGGAGGACAACGGGGAGAGTTTAGACGCTCTCCAAGATTACATCGACCGCTGTTTTCAAGATTTAGTAATGAAGAAGGCCCAGAGTGCATCTTCCCCGGCCAAAATTGAGACGCCGTCATCGAAGAGATGTCGCCTGGCAGACTTCCCCGGTACAACATCGCCTGCCGGCAAAGACATCGCAGACATCCTGGAGTCAATCGACAAGCGATTGTCCACTTTCGATGTGAGGCTGTCCCTGGTGGAGATTTTACACCGGGAATTTAAATCTCTGAGAGAATCCCTGGAATTCAGCCAGCAGCAGGTGGAAACGCTTGCCGCTGAAAATGCCACACTACGGGAGTCGGTCAAATCTCTCACCGATAACGTGATCCAGCTAAACATTGAAAATAAAAAAATAAAAGAGTCCGTTATCGATCTACAAGCCCGTAGCATGAGAGATAATCTTGTGTTTTCTGGTATTCCAGAATCTGCCGGAGAGGACGCAGAGGCAACGGTGAAAAGCTTCATTAAAATCCACCTGAAGCTGCCAGAGGACACCGTAAAGAACATCGACTTCGATATAGTGCATCGCTTGGGGGGGCGTGCGGTCGCGGACCGGGAGACCACGGCCTATTATGGGCAAATTCGGTCAATTCAAACAGAAGGAACAGGTGAAGAGTCGCGGCAGAGAGCTGAAAGGAACGGACTTCAGCGTGAACGACCAGTTCCCCAAAGAGATCCTGGAACGACGCAAGGTCCTGTTCCCAGTTCGACGTAGCTTCATCCAGAAAGGCTCCCGTGCTGTCATCGCCGTGGACCGGCTCTACGTGGACTGACAGCTCTACTGCGACCCCGGCACCACACCATGGTTATATTGACTGCACTCCAGATAAGAACCCGCTACACTCTTTTCTTATTCATTCACACTTTCTCCTTTAACATGGGTTTAACCTAGTAATATCAATATGATGTCATAGCAGATATAACACCGTCACCCTCCGTCATTACTTTAATTGGAATGTTTCCGTTTCGTTTCTTTTTTTGTTGTTGTGGCTCACAGTTCATGTGGTTTCTTTCTTTCTCTTGTCTTTCACTGCTGTGATCACCTACTTCCCCACTCACCTACAAACAACACCCTCTATTTCTCCATATTTTCACACCACGATCACGCAAACACATCCGCTCAACGGCAGCACATTCACAACAGCCTCACAGCACGCACAGACTTGCAGGACACATAAGCAAGCCACGCTTGTTCATATTAGTGAATATTTACACACATAGTCAGACTTATGGAGCCTCTCACCACACTTTTTTTCCTCTTTCTATTTACAAACAAGGGATGTTTCCACATTCTCTCCACCTGTCTAAACAAAACACCCATCGTACATCATTAGACATACACACACAATTATGGGCATGCTGAGGTTTGTCACATGGAATGTAAATGGAGCTGGCTCCAGAGGAAAGAGGTTAAAGATATTTAACCAGCTTAAAAAAAAAAACTACAGGCAGATGTTGTTTTATTACAAGGAACTCACAGACCTGTCACAGGTTTAAACGAACTTAAAACACCTGAGTTTCCTAACGTGTTTGCAGCCTGTTATAATTCTAGACAAAGGGGAGTAGCAATTTTAATACATAAAAATGTTAATTTTACAGTACTCGATACAGTTATAGATCCAGAGGGTAGATTTCTAATTATTAAACTATCAATATTGAACAAAAAACTATGTATTGTAAGTATATATGGTCCAAATGTTGATGAACCCTCATTCTTCCACGGATTTTTTAGTGCACTCTCTGAACACCTCGATTGCACACTCATTCTTGGCGGCGACCTCAACCTTGGACTAAATGAAGAAATGGATAGGCTCAACACAACAGAAACTCAGCACAATTGGCAATCCACAAATAATCAAACAGTATATGAGCGACTTTGGCCTTCGCGATGCATGGCGCTCCCTTCACCCCAACAGTAAGGAATATACTTTTTTCTCACATGTTCATCACTCCTACTCTCGTCTGGATTATTTTTTGGTCAGCAGCTCACTGCTGAGTGACATTTCAGACACTGAGATTCATCCTATAGCTGTCAGCGATCATGCTCCTGCATCTTTAACACTAATGCACAAGAATAATACTACGCCAAGTAAAAACTGGAGATTTAATACATCACTGCTTAAAGATGAAGACTTTATTAAATATTTTAAAAAGGAATGGACTTCATATTTAGACTTTAATGACACTCCCGGAATATCTGCTTCTGTTCTATGGGAAGCAGGGAAAGCTGTGATGAGAGGTAAAATAATTTCTTTCTCATCACACAAAAAGAAAGAAGAAAACAAAAATATTCAGGAATTAGAAAAAACTATCAAATCACTAGAAGAAGCCTACGCGTGTGACCAAGATCAGGAAACATTGAACAAAATACGCAAGACAAAACTAGAATTAAATGAAATTATTAATAAAAAAAAAAAAAAACCAATTCCTTATACAAAGACTTCACTTGCAGAATTTTGAACACAGTAACAAATCAGGTCGATTTCTAGCTAACCAGTTAAAAATAAAGAAAGAAAAAACAACTATATGTGCTGCTAAAGATTTATCGGGGAACACAATATATGACCCTGGAAGAATAAACAACATTTTTAGGGATTTCTATGAAACTTTATATTCACCACAAATAAACCCATCTAAAAATGAAATTGATTTGTTTCTTGACAACGTAACTCTTCCAAAATTACTAGACAGTCAAGCAATGGCACTGGATTCGCCACTGACGCCAGGTGAACTCCAGGAAGCCCTGATAAGTATCCCCAATAATGAGGCTCCAGGTCCAGACGGCTTCCCTGCAGAATTCTACAAAGAATTCTGGATAATTCTGGCACCAGTATTCCACGGAATGTTGCAGGAAATCGAGGAAAATGGCAGACTACCACCAAATATGAATTCTGCCAACATTAGTCTCCTGCTAAAACCAGGCAAAGACCCTTTTTTTCCCCTCAAGCTATCGTCCAATTTTTCTTTTAAATGTAGACCTTAAAATAATCTGCAAAGCTCTCTCAAAGAGATTAGAGAAAATAACCCCCCTCTTAATTAATCCTGACCAAACTGGTTTCATAAAAGGTCGGCACTCATCAACAAATACACGTAGATTACTTAATTTAATAGACTACTCATACAATAAAAACATCGAAACCATAATATTATCTCTAGATGCAGAAAAAGCATTTGACAGAGTTAACTGGAAATTTTTATTCGCAACTTTACACAAATTTGGTTTTGGAAACTCTTTCATAAACTGGATAAGAATATTATACAATTCCCCAACAGCTCGTATCAGAACAAATGACCAGACATCCTCCAGCTTCTGTCTCCTGAGGGGCACCAGACAGGGATGCCCACTCTCCCCTTCACTTTTTGCAATTTTTATCGAACCTCTAGCAGCAGCATTTAGACAGGTTACAACAATTAAGGGCATAAAATGTAAGAACATAGAACATAAAATCAGTCTCTATGCGGATGATGTGTTGCTTTTTCTGCAAAACACACAAACCAACCTCTGAGGTAATTACTCTAATAAACTGGTTTTCAAGAGTTTCAGATTATTCAATTAACTGGCCAAAATCTACAGTTCTTCCCATTAACTGCTCCTTCCATTATTCTTCCTCTGCCCCACTACAATCTGGAAATATTAAATATTTAGGTATTAATGTTTCTCCTAAGCTTTCAGACTTAACTAAATTAAACCACATCCCACTTCTAAAGAAAGTAGAAGGCGATCTGACTAGATGGAAATCTTTACCCATATCACTCATGGGAAGGGTCGCCACTATAAAAATGATGATCTTGCCAAAAATAAATTACTTATTTTTGATGATCCCTAACAAACCATCACAAGATTGGAAATATATGAATCCAGAGATCTGAACCAAATTCCTTTGGAAAGATAAACCCTCGCTTATCAGCTTAAAAACGCTACAAAGAACCAAGGATAGAGGAGGATTAGATCTGCCTAATTTTCGCCAACAGGCTTCAGTTCATCTCAGAATGGTTAAAACATACCTTCTTAGATGAGCCCTGGCTAGATGTTGAACAGGCACTATGCAAGGATCTAGAGATTTCAGACCTACCATTTATTAGCTCAAACATCAAAAGACATGAATGCTTTAAAAGTACCAACATCAGCTTCTCTCTGACAGCATGGTGGGAGTTTCTAAAAATAACAGTCTTCATTAATCCCAAACGTACACCTATCTGGAATAACCCTGACATATTACAAAACAATAATATGATTAATTTCCCAGAATGGAGTTGTAAAGGAATTAAATACTTAGAACATATATTAGAGGGAACAGAATTTATTCCATTTGACAGACTAGTTGCACAATATGGGATCAACAAGAAAAGATTTTTAGAATATCAACAAATTAAATCCATAGTAAAAAAGAAATTTAACCTCAGTCAAGTTGAATTACAAACACCACCAAGTGCGGCACATTTCCTTACTCTTAAATCCCCCAAATTATTATCTAAAATATACAGAACACTTTCTAAATTAGATGAATCAATATCCCTTCCTATTGCAAAGTGGGAAGTAGATTTATCAGTCAGCTTAGACCAAAACTTCTGGTCTCAGGTATGCTTAAAAACCTTTAAATTGATTAAAAATCCCAGTCTGCAATTAATACAATACAAAATACTACATAGAGTGCACTATACAGGTCATCGGATGTTCAAGATGGGCTTTACATCTTCCAACAACTGCTCACACTGTCAAGGCAATACACCAGACAATTACATTCACGCTCTTTGGTTCTGTTCACCAGTGCAGAAGTTTTGGCACGAGATATGTGAAGACTTATCAAAGTGTCTGAAATGTAAAATTCCAACCTCCCCTTTAGTATGCTTGTTGGGAAAACTGGATGAGGTCACTACAGAAACTAATACAGTCCACATGGTTTTTACTGCCCTATGCATCGCCAAGAAAACTGTCCTCATGAACTGGAAAAATAAAAATAATCTTAATTCTAGCCAATATAGAAACCTTCTAATAGATCACATTAGTCTCGATATAGCCTCTGCCACCACATTAGATCAATCCCTCTGGGCTCCTTTGATCGGCTCCATCACCTAGCGGGGGTAAGGGGTCGTGGTTTGGTCCCGCCTTAGCTACTGTGGTTGATATGGAGTTGGGACGGGCTTAGGGCGCCTGGAGGACCCCTAGAGACGTTATCCCTGGAGGGCTTAACCCGGGGGTTGTGTTCATAACCTGGTTAGTGTCTCTGGTCACTCTTAGAGGTTGTTCTCCTTGTGGCTGCGTGCAGCGGGGCTGGAGGATGGTCTGTACCGGTGGACGTAGGTTACTGGCCTGGTGGCCTGGCTGCCCCTGAGTGGATCCGGGGCAGGCGTGGGGGTTTAGGGTTCAGGGGTGCTTCGCCTCCGTGCTGGGGCTCTGGCTGGGCCTTGGGGGCTTGGATCCTCGTCGGTGTGTCACCGAGGTTGTGAGCGGGTGGTTGCACGGGGGCTCAGCCCTGGCGCAGGGGGCCTCTTGTGCATCGGCCTAACTGGGGGGCTCTTCAACTGGCGGGGAGGTTGTTCCATCCTTGCAGGAGTCCACTCTGCAGGTGGGGGAGAGACATAAGAAAGGTGGAGAATAAACTTAACCTGGGTGTCTGTTGTCTTGTGTAGTTTGGGAGACGATTGAATGTTGGGGTGGGTACAGTTTCCTCTGCGTGTCACAAGGGTGCAGGGGAGACATCCCCCCCTCTGTCCCCTTCTGGCCACCTGTACCTCAATTTTATCTCACAACTTAGACATCCACATTACTTACACTCTCATAACACAAAAAGGGGCCTGTTTTGAGTAAAGTCAGTCGTGGCTCTCAAACTGACAAGCCTGCCAGGCCTACTAAAAGGCTAAACCTGGAGCACAGTTGCTCAGTAGCACCCCGTAATCAGTGTACGAGGCCAACTAACCCTGAGCTGCCGCTGGTTGACCCTTTCTCCGGTTCATGTTTAAAACCACCATTCTGACCTGCACCCCTTGCTAACAGTCATGTCTGTGTTTCAGTGAAGCCTGCTAGCTGCCTGCTGGGTTCTCCACACGTGATGGTTCGAAGCCCTGGCTATCCCATGGGACACTGTTTCGAGGGTCTGGGGCCACTCTCTGGCAATGTTGTGAACCCACTGAGATGGGATTGGCAGTTTCCGCAGGAAATGCCTAACCGTTGTTATGGGGTTTGGTAGGTGGAAAGCCTGCAATATTCGTCATGAAACGGTTATGGACTCATTTTTGGTTATGGTAAATTGACAAACCATGGGTTTGCATTTATGGGAGGGGGTGTTACGGCCCTAGCAGGGCCTCTCTCTCTCTCTCTCTCCTGAGGGTGCCTGTGTGGGCGTGTCCCACTACCTCCTGCCTGAGGTGCCACCTTTCCCTCCTGTACAGCTGACTCCCATCAGCAATTAAGGGTATTTAAGCCCAGAGCAGGGTGAGCTCTGGGCCAGAGTGCCATTTTGTGTGGGTACAGCTAGTGAGCTGTGTAGTGTGTTGTCCAGCTAGTGAGCTGTGTAGTGTGTTGTCCAGCTAGTGAGCTGTGTAGTGTGTTGTCCAGCTAGTGAGCTGCGTAGTGTGTTGTCCAGCTAGTGAGCTGCGCTTTCCTTTTGACTTTTTGCTTTATTTGACCAACGCCTGAGTTTTGTTTGTGTTTTGTTGGTGTTTTATGGTGATAACGGCTTGTCCGTCTCTTTTAATTGACTTACTTCAATAAAACTGTTTTATTTAAACTGTTTCGCCTCCTTGACTCCTTTTTCTGACCCGGTCACTTTTGTTACTTCCCCCTCACCGCCTAGACCCCCCCCACCCCCCAGGGGAACGTAACACACACACACACACACACACACACACACACACACACACACACACATATGGCCTTGAGGGTGGGCACGTTAACGGCGTCCAGTGGACAGTCTGTGTATTCAAACCTACCTCTTGCGCTGGTGCCCACCTCTCAATTTTAAATCCATGTAGACATTGAGGGTTCTCGGGAGGGGCCATGCTAACACCTGCTGCTCTCTGGCAGCAGCACCATGCTCTCCCTTGTTTTAAATGCACTTTAGAACAACACGCAGCAACACTACACACGAGCGGGAGGAGGGAGGTATGGGGTCTTCACACACCCCCGTTCTCTGCTAGCCATCGGGGCGGGGGGGCTGGGAGGAGATGTTAGCTGTCCGATTGGCCTCCCTGCTGCTGCGGAGCCTGGGACGGTCTGCTTGCCTCCACCCCGAGGGGGGGGGAAGGGTAACGTCTCTTGGGTCTGGGTTCTGTTTCCCCCTCTGGGGGCGAGGGTACCTGGACCCGGGGTATAGAGTATGTTTGGGGAGTGTGATTGTGTGTACATGTCCATTTATGTCAATCCTTACGTTGGGTGAGTGCTGAGTGTTTGTATATGTGTGCATGAGGGTGGGAATGCATGTTTGTGTCTGTTTGTGTCTACAGTGGGGCAAAAAAGTATTTAGTCAGCCACCGATTGTGCAAGTTCCCCCACCTAAAATGATGACAGAGGTCAGTAATTTGCACCAGAGGTACACTTCAACTGTGAGAGACAGAATGTGAAAAAAAATTCCATGAATCCACATGGTAGGATTTGTAAAGAATTTATTCGTAAATCAGGGTGGAAAATAAGTATTTGGTCAATAACAAAAATACAACTCAATACTTTGTAACATAACCTTTGTTGGCAATAACAGAGGTCAAATGTTTACTATAGGTCTTTACCAGGTTTGCACACACAGTAGCTGGTATTTTGGCCCATTCCTCCATGCAGATCTTCTCGAGAGCAGTGATGTTTTGCGGCTGTCGCCGAGCAACACGGACTTTCAACTCCCGCCACAGATTTTCTATGGGGTTGAGGTCTGGAGACTGGCTAGGCCACTCCAGGACTTTCAAATGCTTCTTACGGAGCCACTCCTTTGTTGCCCGGGCGGTGTGTTTTGGATCATTGTCATGTTGGAAGACCCAGCCTCGTTTCATCTTCAAAGTTCTCACTGATGGAAGGAGGTTTTGGCTCAAAATCTCACGATACATGGCCCCATTCATTCTGTCCTTAACACGGATCAGTCGTCCTGTCCCCTTGGCAGAAAAACAGCCCCATAGCATGATGTTTCCACCCCCATGCTTCACAGTAGGTATGGTGTTCTTGGGATGCAACTCAGTATTCTTCTTCCTCCAAACACGACGAGTTGAGTTTATACCAAAAAGTTCTACTTTGGTTTCATCTGACCACATGACATTCTCCCAATCCTCTGCTGTATCATCCATGTGCTCTCTGGCAAACTTCAGACGGGCCTGGACATGCACTGGCTTCAGCAGCGGAACACGTCTGGCACTGCGGGATTTGATTCCCTGCCGTTGTAGTGTGTTACTGATGGTGACCTTTGTTACTTTGGTCCCAGCTCTCTGCAGGTCATTCACCAGGTCCCCCCGTGTGGTTCTGGGATCTTTGCTCACCGTTCTCATGATCATTTTGACCCCACGGGATGAGATCTTGCGTGGAGCCCCAGATCGAGGGAGATTATCAGTGGTCTTGTATGTCTTCCATTTTCTGATGATTGCTCCCACAGTTGATTTTTTCACACCAAGCTGCTTGCCTATTGTAGATTCACTCTTCCCAGTCTGGTGCAGGTCTACAATACTTTTCCTGGTGTCCTTCGAAAGCTCTTTGGTCTTGGCCATGGCGGAGTTTGGAGTCTGACTGTTTGAGGCTGTGGACAGGTGTCTTTTATACAGATGATGAGTTCAAACAGGTGCCATTCATACAGGTAACGAGTGGGGGACAGAAAAGCTTCTTACAGAAGACGTTACAGGTCTGTGAGAGCCAGAGATTTTCCTTGTTTGAGGTGACCAAATACTTATTTTCCACCCTGATTTACGAATAAATTCTTTACAAATCCTACCATGTGGATTCATGGATATTTTTTTCACATTCTGTCTCTCACAGTTGAAGTGTACCTCTGGTGCAAATTACTGACCTCTGTCATCATTTTAAGTGGGGGAACTTGCACAATCGGTGGCTGACTAAATACTTTTTTGCCCCACTGTATATGTCAGGTCGGGTCTTAGACTCCACCTCTCTGGGAACTCCCAGGCCCTCCAAGGCCTATCTCCCCTCACCACACTCCCTGCCGGTGACTGATGCCCTCAGGGGTCGGTGCATTGGTGGTTCTTGGTGTCCGGGGCTGGGCACTCAGGTAGGTACCAGCTCACTCCCGGTGGCTACTTGGCGGGGCCTGGCGCCTGTTGCTCGGTCAGGCCTCCTCTGGGGTGCGGGGGGCCCTCGGGCATGTGGCTCGGTTCACTCTGGCACAGCTGGCTGCCGGCAGAGCCAGTGGGCACGCCGGTGCAGCCCCCTCTAGCTTCTGCTCGGTGGCTACTGGGTGACGCCTCGTCTGTGGATCCTCAGCCCTTCCCATGAGGGTGGCACGGATGCCCCTCTGGTGGTCCTCCTTGGGCTCTCGCACTCTGAGGCCTCTGGAGGTCTGGGGCCTGGATCTCCTCCATGCCTGCTTCATGCCCTGGGGGACTTGCTACATCCTCTTGCAGACCATTACATGTGGAAACCATTTGAATACTAGCGCGCTGATCCACACAGGTATGCACACAGGTGTTCACTGCTCGTAGACTTAAATTACACCTTTCTTGGCTGCTACTTCAAAGCACATTGTGCGCTGTCTGTCCTGCGTGCTGCACAACAACATTGAATATTTAGTATTTACTGCTGTTTACACTTAGCTAGATTAATGCGATGGTGTTGTGTTTAGTATGTTGCTTTGGTGTTTTTTTTTTTTGCTTGTTTTCTATTCTTCTCTCAACAGGTGATCCAGGAGATTTTTTTTCTCCCCCCCTTTCTCACTGTCCCTCTCCCCTTCTGTTTTTCTTTTCCTTCCTCTTTCTCTCTCCCTTTCCCATCCCTCACTCATGTTTGTCCCGTCTGTAACATCTGAAAATAAAATATAATAAATAATAAAAACAAAGGTCGATCAAATGGACCAATACGGCAATGCCACGATGATCCATTTGGCAAAGTAAATCCATTGGGTATCCCTGTTGGTCTTCAGACAACAATTCTGATGGCCAAAGAACCAAATGGGACAGACAAAAAAAAAGAAAAAAAAAGAAGATAAAAGCTGTTCGCCCCTTGTATTTTGGCTTTTTCATCTCTCCTGGCTCTAATTCATTTGCATGCATTAAAAACCACAGATACCTGAGCACTGAACCTGAGGATGCCATGGCTGAGTCAGCATCAAGCTCAGTAGGTGGACTACAGACAGACCAGGTACACTTTAAAAAAACAAAAGAAAAAAAACAAAAACAACAACAAAAAAAAAAAATCACACACTACCACAAGTCAACCTGTGGTACAAGTTTCCACATTTAAAAACTTTTGATGGATTTCCATCCCCCTTCTCTACACCTTTTGTGTAGTGCATCATCTACGCACCTGCCACTCCAAGAATGGGATGCCTTCCTCCAGGCCTTTCCGGTCACCCTGAATGGAGAGCCACCATCCAAACGCCAGTGTGTACAGGCTGGCTTTCCACAGCACAGATGCCACTACAAGAAATGGAGGGATATTCAGCTGAAGAAAAGGGTTGGGCATGTCATGTTAATGGAGCCTCTTCTGTTGCATTGATTTGTTTGTTTTGTGTGTATTTCAGAATGAAAATACTTTAATCTCTAAGAAAATTATGTGGGTTACACTTGTGTAGAGACAACAAGTAACAGACTGAACTAATTAAATAATACAATAGATGTAAGTACAACGCACCCAATGTTTCAGTATATTAACGACTAACCAAATTTATGGATGGATTATCTCAGCTGTTTTTCTCAATGAAGTTTGGTCCGTTTAAAGCACAGGTGTCGAACTCCAGGCCTTGAGGGCCGGTGTCCTGCAGGTTTTAGATGTGTCCTTGATCCACCACAGCTGATTTAAATGGCTAAATTACCTCCTCAATATGTCTTGAAGTTCTCCAGAGGCCTGGTAATGAACTGATCACTTGATTCAGGTGTGTTGACCTAGGGTGATATCTAAAACCTGCAGGACACCGGCCCTCGAGGCCTGGAGTTCGACACCCCTGGTTTAAAGGATCCTGCCATGCGATTGCATTTGTCCCTAACCACCAGAAAACCTCACGTTAACTGAGTGTGTTTTTCAAAAAAAAGTTAGCGTTCATCCTCTAGCTTCAGTGTGTTTATATAGCTCTGTAGCTAGCAACCACGTAGTACATCATTACAGGGTGGGCCATTTATATGGACACACCGTAATAACATGGGAATGGTTGGTGATATTAAAGTCCTGTCTGTGGCACATTAGTATATGTGAAGGGGCAAACTCCTCAAGATGGGTGGTGACCATGGTGGCCTTTAGAAGTCGGCCATCTTGGATACAACTTTTTTTTTCCCCCCCAAAACGAAGAGGGCCATGTGACACAAACTTATTGGTAATGTCACAAGAAAAACAATGGTGTGCTTGGTTTCAACGTAACTTTATTATTTCATGTTATTTACAAGTTTCTGACCACTTATGAAATGTGTTCAATGTGCTGCCCATTGTGTTGGATTGTCAATGCAACCCTCTTCTCCCACTCTTCACACACTGATAGCAACACCGCAGGAGAAATGCCAGCACAGGCATCCAGTATCCGTAGTTTCAGGTGCTGCACATCTCGTATCTTCACACCATAGACATTGCCTTCAGATGACCCCAAAGATAAAAGTCTAAGGGGGTCAGATCGGAAGACCTTGGGGGCCATTCAACTGGCCAACGACGACCAATCCACTTTCCAGGAAACTGTTCATCTAGGAATGCTCGGACCTGGCACCCATAATGTGGTGGTGCACCATCTTGCTGGAAAAACTCAGGGAACGTGCCAGCTTCAGTGTATAAAGAGGGAAACACATCATGTAGCAATTTCAAATATCCAGTGGCCTTGAGGTTTCCATTGATGAAGAATGGACCCACTATCGTTGTACCCCATATACCACACCAAACCATCACTTTTGTTGTTTCAGTCTTGGAGGGATCCATCCAAGTTAGTGTCAGAACAATAGCGGTGGATTTGTTTGTTAACTTCACCATTCACATAAAAGTTTGCCTCATCACTGAACAAAATCTTCTGCGTGAACTGAGGGTCCTGTTCCAATTTTTGTTTTGCCCATTCTGCAAATTCTGTGTGTGCTGATCTGGGTCATCCTCGTTGAGATGCTGCAGTAGCTGGAGTTTGTAAGGGTGCCATTTGAGAGTAGCGAATATCCACCGAAGGGATGTTCGACTAATGCCACTCTCCAGTGACTTGCGGCGAGTGCTACGCTGTGGGCTCTTGCTGAATGAAGCTAGGACAGCCACTGATGTTTCTTCATTAGTGACAGTTTTCTTGCATCCACGTTTTGGCAAATCCAACACTGAACCAGTTTCACGAAACTTAGCAAGCAGTTTGCTGACTGTAGCATGGGAGATGGGTGGTCTCATTGAAATCTGCTACAATGACCCGGTTACTGCCTTCACCAGATATCAACACAATTTCGATCCGCTCCTCACGTGTTAACCTCTTCGACACACCATTGTTTTTCTTGTGACATTACCAATAAGTTTGATGTGTCACATGGCCCTCTTCCTATTGAAAAAACAAAAGTTGTATCCAAGATGGCAGACTTCTAAATGGCCACCATGGTCACCACCCATCTTGAGGAGTTTGCCTGCTCACATATACTAATGTGCCACAAACAGGACTTTAATATCACCAACCATTCCCATTTTATTACGGTGTATCCATATAAATGGCCCACCCTGTATACTAGCTAACCTGACTTCAATAACCTTACAAACGTCATTGCTGTTTAGTTTCCCGTCTTCCTTTATGCCAGAAGTGATAGCAGGACAGTATGTTTTTAACTTTTCAGAAATCCCTCAATCATTACATGATATATTATTTCATCTTAGAATTTTTTGGGAGACTTCACGCATACCACTAGGTGGATTCCACATAGTGAAACGCGTACCACAATTTGAGAACCACTTATCAAATATACACAGATAGCTCAATTATAAATATAAGGAATTTTTCAAGGTACAAATATGTGATTTCGGCATTTTCTGACAATGCATATGGTTGATTTTTCATTTTTAAGCTGCACTAATCACTTGCATTTTTTCTTTGGACCACTTGAGCAGGTCAGTCAGTTGCCAGAAGAGGTAACCCACCTAAGCCTGCACGAGTACAGATAGCTTTGGACAAGGAGAAATGGCACACCAACAAGCCCACTGTCAATGCCATCTTGCAGGCCTGGATTGCTCCGCAACCCAGTATACAAGACAACGAGTCCCTCACGTCTTCGACTGCAGAGCAGAAGTGGAAGGGCCTGGCTTTGCAAGACTTTGGGGAATGGAAGGGCAAAGGTCAAATGCACACATCATTTAGACTACATGGTCTTTAAATTGCAAGTGAACGTTTCTAAGAGCCCTGTCATGACCGATGGTCTCTTTCAACTTACAGGTGTGATCGCACTTATGCCTTTCTGCAAAGGGGATGTCGTGTGCAATTACCACGGGACATACATCAGTAAGGCAGAAGGGAAACGGAGGCTCCAGTTGGGGTATCCGTTCTTCTTCAGGGCAAGTGTGACCGAGGTATGTGCATAGATACCACTGCATTCCCCTGTGCCTGTCTTCCCGACATTGAAACCTATGGAATGCGAATGAACCATTCCCGGAAAAATCCCAACATCAAGCCCCAGAAGTTTACAATGAACTTCCCTACAGGACCTTAGGAGACAATACTTTTCATTGCCCTGAAGGACATCACAGTTGGTGAGGAGCTGTTATGGGACAACGGAGTAACTCACAAATCTTATGGTGTTGAAGGGGAAGACTTGAAGTGGCTGGACAGCTGACTTTGATTTTATCTGTTCTTTTTTTTTTCCTCTTTGCTTGGGTTTTTTGATGCAGTGATTTTATTCTTCCCTAAGATGGCAGTAGTTTGTTTAAAACAAATAAAAAGCTGTTTTTACATGGTCTTGCCTGTAATTTAAATGTGGTTTGAGGGTTTTTGTTTTGTTTTTTTAAATTTACGTATTGAAATAAAGTGTCATGTTTCCAAATTTCACTCAGTTTTACATTGTATTATATACGTTCACAGTTTCGTGTTTTATTGTGAAGGTCTTGTGTTTCCATGTTCAGGTGTCTTGTTTTGCTTCCCTTGTGGCTCCATTTTAATTTCTCATCTGTGTTCCCCGCCTCCTGACGACTTCCTGAAGAGCATGATGATTAACATAGCCAAGGCGATTATGAAACACGTCAGGTTTACAGCTGAATAATAATAATAATAATAATAATAATAATAATAATAAATGTGAGATACTAGCTCTACATGAGTGTCTCCTGCAGTCAATATGTAACATACAGAGGAAAGATGAGGTGAGATATCTAGGCATTATCTCTTGTCATTTGAAAGATTAACTATTAACAGAAAATAAGAATATCTCAAGAACAGACTTAGAATTTTCTATTCTACGTCAATTTTAAACAGGTGGCTGCAGATTGTTTGGGAGAATTTGGACAGTCTGTCTGACCTCTGCATTGACTCATACTTGTTTAACAGCCCAGGTCTGTGCTCAGGTGTCGCACTTTGGATAAATAAGAGCCGCTAAGCAGCTTAGCAGTAAATGAAATGCGACGAGAAGTCTGACATGAAAGCTGTTTCTCAGTAGTCAAGTACGCGAGTCCGTACAGAGCAATAGTTTGACAGTGTACTTGATGACATCTCTGTTACAGAGTTTTTACCTCTTAATTTAAATATGAACAGAAATGACAGATAATTTAAAAAAAGTATCTTAAGCACGTTGAGATCATTCGCTTGCATGTATTATGAAACAGATGGTTTGGCGACAGTGATCCAGGTAAATGCTAGATTGACACCTGATCAGAGGAGAAGGGCTTAAAAGGTGTCTGTATGTTTATGTAATTGTATATATATGGAGGACAGATAGCCGCAGTGATATGTTGCTCATCAATGACCAGCAATTAAGGGAGAGCTACGAAATGACAGTTTGCACAAAGATGGCATTACATCCCAAGCCACCACCGTCCCAGTAACAACAGATTACCAGCCTTCTAAAATCTCAGCTGAAAACCATATTCTCCATGGTAAAGCAAAAATAAATACATAAATAAAAAAAAAATAATAACAATAATGAAAATGTCATTCTGCTGCATTCAAAAGTTCCTAAAACTATACTGGCTGATCAGTTACTGTACAGTGACATACTGTTTTCTTACTCAAGCACATAAAGGTTGACTAGATTATAAGAGTGAAAGGAGAGCAGTCAAGCTGTTAGCGTGTTATTTGAAATCATAACAAATGCACTTTATAAAATAAATACCTAAAGGTTTTTCAGAAATCATTACATAGGATAACAAAGCCATACTTTTACATATATTGAAAACAAGAGAAGCTTTATATTAAATGTACATAGTATCGGGGTAGGGGAGCTTGAAAGGAGCATGAAGAGTTTTTGATATGCATGTTTCTTTTTTCACTAAGCCAAACATGGCCGTATTTATATTCCCGATTTATTGGTCCTTTCCCAGTGAAGCAATGTTAAATCCTGTTAGCGTTCTTAACATGAAGATGCATAATATTTTTCATGTCTCCCAGGTGAGGCGAGTTCACACCAGGCCTTTGAAAGATATAATAATCCTGTCACACACTACAATTTATTTCTGCAGAATAATTGTTTATTCTGTTCATTATAGAATCAGCTACTGTTCTACCAGACCTGAGAAACATGTCCCATCCTTTTTGTTCTGATTTGGCATATCTCCAGAACCTCAAGAGCCATCAAAATTGACCGGTCCTTGTTAACTGCTCCTAAATTAGCACAAAAACCATTTTCAACACCAATGCTATATTCAGCCTTCTTTAGCTGTGAACAATATCTCAAAGTAGTGTTTAACATGAATAAATAGAATTAGACAAAAAAAAAAAAAAAAACTACAGTGAAAATACAAATAGGCACTGAAAATGTATTACAAAATGAACAAATAAAAAATAAGTTGAAGACCAAAGACTAAACTCAACATGAAGGTAGGTGTGTGTTAGGGCTGGGCGATATATTGAGTTTTTTAAAAATATCGATATGTTTTCATACAAGATATAAGATGTGACAATATCGTTTATATCGATATAGTCTATGTTACGTTATAATTAAACTTGTGGAGCCGCAGGTTTGCCTCTCTTTCGTCCACTTTTGTCTCTACGCAATGTTACTCGGCCTCGCCTCTCCTTCACTGAACACAACTCCGCCTCCCCCATAGCTTCACCTGCAGGCAATGACAAGATGAAAGCGGAAAATCTCCGTTAGCGAGTTACCGTGCGTGGGGCTGGACGGCGTCAACGTGTTAGCGAGCTAACCGCGCTAACGACATGCAGCCAGGAGGGGCTGCACGGCCTAAAATCCTTTCATTTTCTCAAAAATAGACAGTGCGCTTTATGTATGAATTCTGGTTGTGCTTACTGACCGCGAACCGATTTTATGTGGTACACAGCGCTCAGCAATCTGTCAAAAAATGTTTTAATATGACTTTGCTAAGCTACGGAGCTGCACCGCTTGATGGATTGTCGGAGGATTACGGCTACCGAGGAGGAGCCTCGCGGAGTGATACGTACTGTGTGTGTGTATAAGGACCACAAATGGCACCTGTTCAGAGACGTGGTGCAGCTGTGAAATCTGTCTCTTTGTTATTATGCTAAGAGTCTAGTAGTTTACATTTTGACTGCACAATTGTGAGCTTTTTGTTATGCATAAAAACAACATTGTTTTCTTTTATTTATGGACCATGATTATTTAATAAATGCTGATAATTTATTTTTGAGTAATTTCTTCATGTACATCTACGCTGTATGTAAATAAAAGTGCCCGTGTGACATCTGGGACACAGTGTGACTAAGAACTTTTTGTTCTTAACTTATGGCTTTAAAAAATAAAAATAAAAAATCGAGATATATATCTTATATCGCCATCCAGCTAAAAAATATCAAGAGATATGAATTTTGGGTCACATCGCCCAGCCCTAGAGAGTGTGTGTGTGTGTGTGTGTGTGTGTGTGTGTGTGTGTGTGTGTTTGTGTTTGTTCATGCACATGAGTGACATGTGACACTCAGGTGACAGTGGGCCTTGCAAACATAGGCATCAAATTTTCAGCATCTAAGGCTTCTTTTGTTGTCTCTAGGGGCACAGAGGATAGGCACATAAGAATGGGAAAGACATGTGTACCTGCGTTTGTTCATTCAATGGGCTATTCAGTGGCTTATTCAGTGAGTGTCGTTCAGTAGCCCATTCACTGAACGACCCATTCAGTGGGATACCATTCATTTCCTTTGGCGATAACAGACAAAGGAGTGAAGATTTTGCAGAGGGACACCGGCCTGGCAAGTCTTCCCTTCTAGAAGAATGCATGCTTAAATAAAGATGAATAAAGTTTTTGTGAAAATGGCTACTGGGTCCGGTGCATCTCTGGAGGCCCGAGGAATTTATAAAAAAAAAAAAAAAAAAAAAAAAAAAAAAAAAGAACCGGGGTAAAACTGATTTCCCAACGCATCTTAACAAAATTTGTTGAGTTGGTCAAAGACCTTCCACTGGAAGACCTGACCCACGCTGCAGAAGACCATCATTCAAAACAAGGGGAGCATGAACGTATTGTCGCAGGATCAAGCGTTCGCGCTCTCCAAACTTGAAGCGAAGAGGATGTTTTGGAGCATCCAACATTGGAAGTCCGGTTCTTCGTCTACAAATTTGGACACAAGACAAAGGAACCCTTCAATAGCTGACCCTGACGACATTGTGTGACGTTCTCTCCACGTGGCCTGCAACCTGATACCACTGGACCCTCACACCACACTTTTCTGGTCAAGAGCAGGACTGGAAAGGATGCTCTTCACGTGCATGTCCATTCACGTGTGTTAACGTGCAGACAGAACTCGACCAGCACCCACCGGATATCTTGCCAGCTTTGGCAGCAATTGCCACTAGGCCTTATGTCACCTTCTGGCAATTTTATGTGGACAGCCCACACACGCATTATATGTCCACATTCCGGCACCCGATTACTGGCTTGATCGTCACTGATGGCCTCAGTCACCCGAATTATGTTCAGGCGGTGGCCACCAGAGCTGAGGACTACAATGTCCACATGATGGACTTGGCCAGGAAGGATGCAGGTAATTATAACCTGAGAATAGAGATAGTGGAGGGGATAGAAGGGGACACATAGTTGAGGCACGCCTATTCTTCAACATGAGGACATTGCAGAAGTGCCTGACGGACTTCCCCCCTCATTGTCCCCTTTAAACGGGAACAGGAACAGCCAAGCGTGAATGAGATACTGTCTCGCTGTCTAAAGCATATGGCTGACCAGCTCCGGCAACTCTGGGAAAAGCACACAGGCAAAGGCGGCTTTCTCCCAGTGTGGAAGGCATTCCAACTGGAGCTTGCGCTGGAGGAGGCATTATACAGGCACCCCTTGTCCAACATGGACAGACAGTACTCGGCATCACTGGGGACTAGCTCGCTGCACGAGTTCAGTGCAACCAACATGAGGGGCTTCATGGGCCTGGGTGCAGCAACTGGTGCAGCTATTGACGACTGCCCACCTCCTCTGGCACACTGGGCAAGGGATAAGATGAAAAGAATCGAGAGGCTATTTGCTCTCACATTGAGTCTCGAGTGCGAGCCTTCCATGCTGGGACCTGAACTTGTAAAGCTTCTGCTGAAAGACCTCTTCAGGAGGAACAACGGCATCTTCATGTCAGAGCTGCAAGGGGAAAAATGCCCAGAGAATCTCAAAGGGACACATTAATCTGGCTGTACTGACGGAGAACCTGTCCACCAGAGACTCCTTCCTGACCCCATTCACCTTTGCCCGGGCAAGGAAGCTTGTTGAAGGTGAAGGCAAGAATGTACAAGAATGCCTGAGAGCAGGATTCCTCGAGCTGAAGATCAGGTGGTTCCCGGACATTAAGTACCGTGACATAAAGGGAACAAGGAGGGCTTCTTGGAACTTGATGGATTATGTAAAGATACATAATGACAACAGGGAGCCTTCCATCAAGTCCCAGGCCATTGCCATAGTGGGGGATGTGGCCATGGAGCGCCATGGACTGTGCTACGCCAGGACCCTTGAAAGGTACAGAGAGCATGGAATGCCATGGCTGCCCCAAGTGATCAAGAGGATTCCGAGGAAGACTGAAAAGCACACGCGGAACAAGGTCTTAGTGCTGGTCAGCTCAGTGGGACTTATGAATAAGGATTTTGTGTCCTATGAGAAACTGAAGGACCTACTCCTGAAGCTGAAGATGACACAGGCAGAGCTCCAAAAGTACAGGATCCTTTCGACATCAGTTTGTGAAAAAGTTTTCGGCTTCACTCTCTCTAAGCTCCACTATGAGATCCTTCGAATGGGGAAGATCTGAAAACTGCTGTTCACAAACGCTGTCCATCTAATCAGACTGAGCTGGAGCTGTTTTGCAAAGAAGAATGGGCAAGGATTTCAGTCTCTAGATGTGCAAAGATGTGGCAGCTGTAATTGCAGCAAAAGGTGGTTGTACAAAGTATTGACTCAGGGGGCTAAATAATTACGCACACCCCACTTTTCAGTTATTTATTTGTAAAAAATGTTTGGAATCATGTATGATTTTCGTTCCACTTCTCACATGTACACCACTTGGAATTCCACGTAAAATAAGAATACAAATAAAATTGATTCATGTTTGTGGCTGTAATGTGACAAAATGTGGAAAAGTTCAAGGGGGCCGAATACTTTTGCAAGCCACTGTAGATACTGCCCTCAGTCCTGAGACCAGATCCCAACCTGCACCAGGTTAAAGAGTCAATAAGGCTTAAAAAGTCCTTATGTATACATATAGGGCCTCAGGGCTGGGCACACTGAACGGCGCCTGTTCATTACTCTTATTACTATTCCTCTTTTACTCCTTACATTTTTAAACAAATATCTGAACTTTGTACTCCTCACATTTTCAGAACAGGCTTGTTGCTTCAGGTTTAGCTCATTTGGCTCGAGTTGTCATTTCATGTCACTGCGAGCCTCCAAACCAATCTGAGCCTAAACAGAAATCCTGTTCATTCATTAATCACCAGGAGATCGAGCATGGAAAGAGATGTGTGCCAAAGTCAGGGATTAAAGTGGGACAGTGTTGTTTTTTTTAATTCTTTTTTTCCCCACAACATCTGAAGGACTGCAGGTGTTAAGTTCAGTGCGCCTCTGTCAGTGCGCCCCAGGGCAGCTGTGGCTACAATGTAGCTTGCCATCGCCAGTGTGTGAATGTGTGTGTGAATGGGTGAATGACTGAATGTAGTGTAAAGCGCTTTGGGGTCCTATGGACTAGAAAAGCGCTATACAAATGCAGGCCATTTACCATTTAAGTTGTGTTTGTGGTACTTCAGCATCCAACCAGCCCTACAGAAGGAGGGAGTGCCAGGTAGTTTTTAATACAGCGTTTCTATCAGCTCTACAAAGATCAGCAAACACACAAATTGTTTGTGTGCAGTTTCTCTTGCAGTGTGTTGCAGCTAAAGGTCCAGCTGCTTATTTCACAGGGTGAGAAAAGAGAGCGAACTTCTTCGAACTTTATTAATCCCTCGGGTGGGTTCCTCCGGGAAATTCGGTTTCCAATAGCACAGCACCGACAGAAGTTACAGGATGCATGTGAGCAGAAATATACCATATACACACACACACACACACATATATAAATACAGAGTATACGAAAGGAATAAATAGGAGTAGGAATACAAGGGAATTGCACATTTCAAGTATTGTGAGTCTAGTGCACCGTTGGATATTAACAAAAGTATTGTACAGTGAAAAAGCACTACAGCTCAGTTGTTCCCCCCTCCTTTGTCCTCCTGTCTCCCCTCCCTCTCCCCTCCAGAGAGGAGTTAAACAGTTTGATGGCGTGTGGGACAAAAGAGTTTAAGTCTGTTGGTTCTTGTCTTTGGGAAAAGCAACCTGTCACTGAACAGACTCCTCTGGTTGTTGATGGCCGTGTGCAGAGGATGCCCAGCATTGTCCATAATGTCCAGCAGTTTCTTTAGTGTCCTTTTCTCTGCCACTGTCACCAGAGTGTCCAGTTTCATGCTAACAACAGCCATCCTTCCTGATCAGTTTTTCCAGCTTTTAAAGCTCACATGTCCTCATGTTTTCAAATCTGTACATGTCACATTATGTTTGTTCATACTGTGAAATCCAACTGAGGCGACTGTGAGATTTAAAGGCTGCATGAAAATCCTCTGCAGGTTAGTGCAGGATAAACAGGTTAGTTTGCTGTGATGGTTTAAAGTAAAGAACAGTGTGTGACTGCTGCTACACATCATATGTAGCAGAGATTCAGATGACTTAGCTGATGATGGTTGTATAGTGTCTAATATAAAGACAGGATAAACTGTACTGTCAGTGTGGAGGATGAAATCAGGACAACTCATGAAACATCTGCTCACATCTGGTTGGATTCAGGTGTGTCCATCCACAGAGAGCAGCAGGTCACCTGATCACACTACGAAAATCTACTGGAGCTATTAATATAGCACAAGGTTCAGTGAGCTCTGAACTAAAGTAGAAACATCCTGCAAACAGCTTTTTTTACTTTCTTTCTCCGAGTACATTTCAGTACTTTTACTTGAGTAAAGAAGTTGAATCAGTACTTCAAATTCTACTACAGCACTTTAGTACAGAACGTGTATTTTTGCCTATGCTGGTATGGGGAGTGTATTCAGTCCTTTAACAGTAGTATGTGTACTGAAGTTACAACCTCTGTCTGAGACCTCCTTCAGTTCCACCTGCAGCTCTCAGTCTGCTGTGGAAAAAGGAAATCCAGGTGAGTTTCTCCTGATCACCTGAGGCCGTTATTACTGTGTGAACGTTACCCACACACATTGTTGGGAAGGTTACTTTTAAAATGTATTCCACTACAGATTACATGCCCCAGAATGTATTTTGTAACGTATTCCGTTACGTTACTCAATGACAGTAATGAATTCTGAATACTTTGGATTACCTATAATACTAGCATGCCTTTTACAACTACATGAATGTACTATTGCTGTGTAAATTATGACTTTTACTGAAGGTTACTCGCCATACCAATACTGACTACATTTTAAAATCTTAATATAAATGAGTAACAGTAGGGTGGACATTAGGTAAGGCTGCACTTTTTGCAGTGATCTCGTATAGAAAACTATTCCACGCGTATATAAAACAGGTCCGCGGCTCCGAACCGTAGTAAAGGGACCTCTGGCTAATACGGCGGGTTCATGTCGGGCTTGTAGCTGAAAACTAGCTTTACTTTGTTGTCTGGGTCAACTTTGCTAGCAAGAGACAGAGAGGCGTTGAAAGGCTGCTCCAACGGAACTTATTGTTTGGGAGCAAAACACGAACACAGTGTACAGTTGAGTCTTAATAGCTTACTTACAACTGGGCTCGTCAGGCACTCTTTTTGGCTGCAGTGGTTATTATTATATTTGCATGCTTCCAGCTCCCGTTTCTGCTCGGGTACAGCTCGTACTTTTCCTTTTTTCTCCCTCCCTCCCTCGCTCGCTCACAGACACATAACGGGTATGGCAGTCCATTCTCCCTGCAGCACGAACTACACTGCCCATGAGGCTACATTCTTTAGTGCGATGCCTGTAACACTCTGCCTATTGCCTTCATGTGAAATCATTTTTGTGAATAATTTTTAAAAATATTTCTTCACGTCATTATGCGGGGTGTAGTAGAGGTGACATGGGCCACGAGATTGAGACACAGGCCTTTTAATGCGTGTTTTGTTTGGGGCGTGGAAACCAAAAATAGAGAGGGCACAGCTGAACATATGAAACAGGAAAAGACCGCTGTGTAATCACTTTGGTCGTGTCCAAATTCATGGGCTGCATCCTTCTGAGGACCCGGTCTTCGCGGTCTACGTGGGCTGGGTGCTCAGAAGATCGGGTAGGCCGGAAGTAAACGGCTGGGGAAATTGGACGGTCTAGCCTTCTGCTGTCTTGGTGGAGTTTAATAAACTTAGCCGTCTGCTCCTAAAATATAACAGGACACGTAAATTCTCGACCATCTCACACTTCTGTTTGATGTTTATTCAGCTTTGTAAAAACCACCTGAGGGATTAATAAAGTTTTATTTTCTCTAATCTAATCTCATAACTTTAATTTCAGCCAAACCAATTTACTCATGAACAAATAAAACACATAAAAAAGCCAAACAATAACATTTTTAGGTTGTCTAAGTGACTTATATATTACATTTAACCTGAGTAGCAAAAGACCGCGGTAATCTGAAAATGATGTGCCGGGAGTTGTGCCGTTCTCGCCGGCTTCAGTGACCCTCCAGCTCCCGAGCCGGTGGGTAGCAGACGTCTCCGAAGTACTTTTGCAAATATGCGATATCTTGATAAACAGAGCAGATATTTGATGTTAACACAGCTACATTCTCGCCTGAAATTATGATAAAAGTTTATTTTGTGACCCAGAAAGATTAGTAAGAGTAATTTTAAAACTTAGTAGCTGCCGCCATTGTTGGAAACTGGAGTTTGGCTGGGCCACGCTATGAATTCTGGGATATGGTAGGCCACGAAGGACACACCCGACCCATCCTTCAAATTCGGGGAAAAGGAGGACGCATTTGTCGGCTGCATTCGGAGGATTCTACGAATTTGGACAGCCTTCAGCGCGTCGCTGTGACGCAATTGGTCTACAAATGCGTCTCAGGAGGATGCAGCCCATGAATTTGGACATGACCTTTATTTCAGCAAAGTATTCTAAATACCACCTTTTTAAATGGTAACTAACTGAATACAGTTACTCATTTGTATTTTAAATACGTAACAGTGGTACATGTATTCCGTTACTCCCCAAACACCACTCCTCCCACCCGCTGTACACTGCAGATGTGTCCAAATTCAGGGGTTGCATACTTCGATGGCCACATTTGTGGGCAATGATGTCAAAGCAACGCGACAAAGGCTGTCCAAATTCGAAGAGTCCTCCAAATGTGGTGACAAATAAGTCCTTGTTTTCCATGAATTTGAAGGATGGGTCCAGTGTATCCTTCATGTCCCACCATAGGATTCATTGCAGGCCATACAGGAGATTTTTTTTCCTGATAGTCATGGCGGTCGAAGCGGGAGAGGAAATCACTTTCAAATGTAAATATATGAAAATCTGGTGTTAAAGTTAAGTATTTATAGGAGTTGTGTTGTTAGATTTTGGGCAGTTAGACATTTAATAGAGATTATGTATCAAATTTCAGGAGCAGGACCACGCCTCCAAACACGCTCCTTCTGGTTGTCATCTAAAGGTTGGGCCATTTATATGGATACACCGTAATAAAATGGGAGTGGTTGGTGATATTAAAGTCCTGTTTGTGGCACATTAGTATATGTGAGGGGGCAAACTCCTCAAGATGGGTGATGACCATGGTGGCCATTTAGAAGTCGGCCATCTTGGATACAACTTTTGTTTTTTTTCCAATAGGAAGAGGGCCATGTGACACATCAAACTTATTGGTAATGTCACAAGAAAAACAATGGTGTGCTTGGTTTCAACGCAACTTTATTCTTTCATGAGTTATTTACAAGTTTCTGACCACTTATGAAATGTGTTCAATGTGCTGCCCATTGTGTTGGATTGTCAATGCAACCCTCTTCTCCCACTCTTCACACACTGATAGCAACACCGCAGGAGAAATGCCAGCACAGGCATCCAGTATCCGTAGTTTCAGGTGCTGCACATCTCTTATCTTCACACCATAGACAATTGCCTTCAGGTGACCACAGTGATGCGGCCGATCGATGATCGGTGACTGATTGTGATAATCCTCAGTGTCACCTGCTAAATTGTGGCTGACACAGATCATCCCCACCCACAGATACTGTAACGGCCACGTGTTTGAAACGCACTCATGTACTCTGATCTCCACAAAGTCAATCACTTAAACATTTACAAAATCCAAATCCTGCTTTTTGTTAGGGTGTCTTGGTCAAAATTTCGAGTTGGCTCTGCCAATCAGTAATCTGCGTTAATGAGGTCACTTTCTTGTTACCCGGAAGCATATGGCGCAGAGGAAAGCGCGCTCAAAACCAGATCGCAACAAATTGGCTCTTTCGTGAGTATGTTTGCTGATAGTAATGCCATGTGATTCAGCTAATAACACAAGGACGTCATCATTTGTGAAGCCATGCTGAAAATACTCAGCAATCTGTGCATTCATGACTGGATGTAATACCGGTAGCTTAGCTGTAGCATTTGTAGCTGAGGGCTTTGTTAATCAATTGGAAAATCTAAATTGCCCATAGGTGTGAATGTGGGAGTGAATGGTTTTGTCTCTGTGTGTTGGCCCTGTGACAGACTAGCGACCTGTCCAGGGTGTACCCTGCCTCTCGCCCTATGACAGCTGGGATAGGCTCCAGCGCCCCCCGCGACCCTGAAAAGGATAAGCGAAAGCAAATGGATGGACGGACATTTATTTATGATGCGAGCTCACTCATGTGTCCCCGGTTCCAGGGACTCTGGGTCCGTGAGGAGTATGGACTGATTATTATTATATTATATGGGTGTATTTGCATCGCAGAGTCCTGCATCTTGGGTCCTCCTTCCCCACACACTTCCAAGGTTTACTATGTGTGTGTTTCACTTTGTGAGGGTTGAAAAAAATAAATAAATACTAAGTAGCAAGGATTTAGAGGTATATAAAAATTGAAAGCAAAAGCATTAAGAGGTGAATGTAAGAGGTGAATAATTTCTTTGCTGATATCAAAATGCAAAGAAATTACATGAAAGTAACAGGTGCTATTGTATTATATCACAAGTGAATCCAGCAAAATGTATTAACCTGTTAATGTGTTTGTGTTACTTTGTTTTCAGAATGACAATGAGAAAATTAATTGGAGTCGGCCTGACACCCCTTATTTCCGCCTCCCACCGTTGCAAATTCGAGTTTTGAAAATGGGCGACCAGGTCAGAGTGAGGATGCTCTGCATCCTCCTGCCCCTGTAACAACTGTGAGGATGAGCTCAACCATGGGTGGGCTTATGACAGTAAAAGGGGAGATCGTTGAGGTTTTTGTGGTTCCATCAGAATTGATATTGCTTCAGCTTTGCAAGGAAAGCATCAGTGGTTTTATGTATATAAATAATAATATCTGTTGTCAAACAAACAGTAAATAGCGGGAACATGATCAACCACTATTATTCTGTAATTAGTATTTGGAAGTGTTTGTGGTATTTATGCAGTTCATGGTCATCACGCCTACATGGGCTTTGCATGGGCTGGATTACAATGAACAGTTTGTACTGTATATATCCTGTAGTCGCTAATAACAATTGAATGATGAGTTTATACAGCTTTGTATATAAATTTAGAGACAAAGGGGTTTAGTGAATGTAATGTAAAAATATGAGGTACAACGGAGGTAGTTTCATGTGGGAGACCAAATAATGGTGTGAAGGTAAAACAGTCAAGTTATGGATCAGCGCTGCACTCGATGTCCTTGACAAAGATTGAGGTATGAAGAAACTGTATGTTTGTTTCAACATGTAACAGCAATGTGATGTGAACAAATGTTTACAATCATAGGTTTGGAAATGTAAACGCACGCACGCACGCACGCACACACACACACACAAAAGAGATGTGTGGATTTTGGGAAACCGTGATGGCCATATTGGGGTTGTTTCTGGATGAAAAAAAAAAATTTCAATTAGGAAATTAATTGGAAATTGGCCTGACACCCCTTATGCTAAGTAGTTGCTTGTTGTGCATTGACAGACCAAAGAAGAAAGAGTGGCGGTGCATGTGATTGCCGTTGTAACCACTGACATGTCCAACCAGGTGGAGAAACTGTATATTGAAACGGACATGTGGAAGCCATTTGATAAAGACCTGGAAAAGCCCACTGTTTGTGTAACGATCAAATGAAAGGCAAGCATATTACTGAAACAGAAAAACAGATCATGAGTAGTGAAAGAAAAGCATTGATTTGTGTGTGTTGTTAAAATGTTCAGAAAAAGATGGTAGTGATAGATTAAAAATGACAAAAAGTTGACAACGGTTTGAAAAAGTCAGTTTACAGAGGTATTAAATGTGTATTGTTTATCTGAAAACATTAAGAGCTGTAAATACATACAGTGTCATGTTTATGAAAGAATCTGAGAAGCAGGGTTAATAAGACAGGTTTCAATGAAGAGTTATACTCCAGGTTGTGTACATATTTAAAAATGTCATGGCAACAGGTTTTCTTCTGTTTGTTGTTTTTTTTTTTTTTTTTTTTTTACCAGTTGTTAAGTGAAGAAAATGAAGTATAGAAAACTTTTTTTTTTTTACAAGGTCAAAAGTTGTCTATCTGTATGGTGAACATGAGATATTTGTTATTGTGGGGTTGTGTTTTGTGACATCATGAGCAAATGTTAGTGCAAAAAGTGCAAGAAAGAAAAATACCATATCATCAGAGGTCGGCAGCCTATCTATATCATTCCTGCACTGTAAGAATCAGCAGGCTTTGAGGAACAATCAGGGAAATTTTCAGGTCTTTTGGGAAAATCCATGTAGCAGATTGGAAATGAAGCAGTTTGTTCTCTTGTCCTGAGTGTGAAATCACAGGAGGACAGATTTGGTACCCTGAATCAAACGTAATTTGTAAAGCTGAAATACTCTCATACCATTAGAGGGAGCCAACGCACCACGAATAATGCACAGACGCAGACAACCAATCACACTCACATTCATTTCCGCATTTTCACACCTATGGACAAATTAGTGTTTCCGATTAACCTATCCCCACTAACTGCATGTCTGTGGACTGTGTGAGGAAGCCGGAGTACCCGGGGAGAACCCCCGCAAACACAGGAAGAACATGCAAACTCCACACAGAAAGACCTGATGGTGGAATTGAACTCAGGACCTTCTTGCTGTGAGGCAACAGTGCCAACCACCGTGCCTGGATGTTAAACTTAATTGTTACACGTGGTAGAGCAGCCACACTGATCATTTTATTAAAGATGAAAGAATTTCAACTGTTTGCTTCAGGTCCCAGTCAAATAATCACTGCGGCATCAATGAGAGTTATAGTTTGGACCGGGAAATGGCTAATGACGGCAGACTTAAAAACCGGATATCCTTTTTAAAGAGTTCACAGATACTCTGATGATGCTTACATTTATTCAATGAAACCTTTACACAAACTTTATGACAAAGAAAAAAAAAAAAAAAAAGCCTAATATGTTTCCAAACCAACTTCATTCTAAGCCAAAGACTAGAAAATATGGTGAAGCATATCTTCCCTTTGGCTTCACCTGCACAAGTGCCGAGGTAGGTCTCCCTGCAGAATTGGTTTTCCCTTCGTGGGGAGCAGCACCTGGCTCTCCAAATCACGGACAAACAGTATCCCACAATCTTGATTTTTAGTTCACAAACACTTGTTGTAATGACTAACTACTCCTGACATTTTGGAGATATTAGCTCTTTATACAGTAAAGTTACAGCGGGATACAAATAACATCAGGCTTCATCCTGCCACGATTTGTTCCCCCGTTCAAATCACGGACAAACAGTATCCTACAGCTGTTTGTTTTTAAACCCATTTTGCACAGAGGCATTTTTTGAAAATTGTATTGATCGCAATGTTGAATATTATTACACAGGAAAATAAGCTACATGTAAAAAAAAAAAAAAAAAAAAAAAATATATAATAATAATAATAATAATAATAATAATAATCTCACCGTGACACCTCTGCTTTTCTAAATGGAGGGACATTGCGTGACAAACTCTGTATTCCTCGTCCACACGTAAACGCAAAAACCAAGTTTTTAAAAGTGAGTTTTTTGGTGATTCAAAACACCGTTTACGTGTGGACGAAATGCACTGTGTTTTCAAAAACACCCGTGTAGGTGTGGACGTAGTATAAAAGTTTATTTTATTGTTACCTGTAATTTATTGCAGTTTAGTAAACAAACTAATAAAAGTAAAGGTTTGAGGTGTGAAATAATCTGCGATGGAGTTTGAAAACAAAATACGGCATGTGTGGCTGGAGGATGTGTCGGGGGTGGGGGGTGTGTGTGTGTGTGTGTGTGTGTGTGTGTGTGTGTGTGTGTGTGTGTGTGTGTGTGTGTGTGTGTGTGTGTGTGGGGGGGGGGGCGAGAAGATTTTCTTGTAAAACTGAAGGGGACCTAGCAAAAATGTTTGGGAACCACTGCAATAAATTTAATTCAATTCTCAATTTCACACAGAACATTCATGACATAAATTGATAAATTGAATCTTTAATAAATAGGAACATGCTAACCCCAAACCATACGAGTACAAGCTCCACAAAGATGGTAAGGTGGTCACAGCACTTTACATAGTGATTAATTTTCTGGTTCTCAGTCGACATAAAACATGTCAGGAATGAATCTACCGTCATGAAACTTTAAATGATGTTTGACTCTCAGAGTACAAAAGAATGCCTTTTGACCTGAAAGAAACCTTCACGTGCAGCGCAGCTGCAGCAATGAAAGACATGCTGTTAGGGTAGCAGCCATTTTATAGACTTGGGCCACGCCCACTCCAGGTGAAACCAACCAACTCAGATGAATCTTTAACCTCAAGCAGTGACTGAGAATGCACATGTGTAATCTGTGTGGAAACATTTTCAGCTGTTATGAATGAAAGGCACACAAACCTCTGCTGGAACAATGAAGGAAGAAAGTACAAATAATTGTTTGTCTTTCTCATTTGTGGGTCCTTGTAGTTTTGCTTTGGGTTTGTGGGTTTGAATGCTCGTGCTTGGAAGGTCGGGCGGTTAAATCATTACATCAGCTGAGAAAATACAGTCAGTGAGTGACACTCAGTGATAGAGACTAACTACATCTCAAACTTCTCCAGATAGTAAAATGTGCTACCACAAAAGAACATTAAGAGTACATTTTTAGCTTTGCTCCTTTTTTAGTTCAAAGCATATATTATGATGCATTCTTGTCAACTATAACCTCACTATATGAGAAACATTTTCCTTTTATGAAAATCAGTAGAAAGCATCACAGATCAAATAAGGCATGGATCACAAAGGGGATTGAACATGTATGTTAAAAGACAAATAATCTATATAAGAGATTTATAAAACAGAGGACAAAAGATGCTGAAATAAAGTAAAAGTCATATAAAAATAGATTAGTACATATTATAAGAACAAGTAAGAAAGAATATTACCAACCATTATTGGAGCAAAGCAGGAGTAACACAAGAAACATGGAGATTATTAAATAGTTTAATCAAAAAGGGCTCATGAAATAAGGATCATCCAGAATGATTGATTGTTTGATTGACTGAATCTTTATTTTGAACATGTTGAAAAAGTCTGTACTTAGTCTGTTCCACAGCTTCACTCCACATGCAGAGATGCAAAAACTTTCTAATGTTGTACGGATACAAGGATATTTTAAATTTAATTCTACCCTCAAATTGTACCCCCCTTCCCTTTTAGAAAACTGTTTTAGAATACTGTCAGGAAGCAGGACGTTTCTAAGGGAATTCCCAAATAAGATTATTTTAGTTTTACTTAGATTTAGCGATAGTCTGTTCCTGTTAAACCATTTTTTAAATTTTGCACATTTCTGAAGTAATTGTATCCAGCAGCTCCTTTAGATTCCCCCCAGAACAAATTTTTTTTTGTGTCATCTGCAAATAATACTAATTTTAATATATCAGATGCCCTACAAATAGCATTAATGTAAATAATAAATAGTTTTGGACCCAGTACAGAACCTTGTGGAACACCACAAGCAATGTCCAAGCATGATGAGGAATGGACACCCAGCTTCACAAATTGTTTCCTGTCACTTAAATAATTTTTCACCCAGTGCAGTACAACCCCCCTTGATCCCGTACCGTTCCAGTTTATTGATTAATATGTCATGTTTCTGATCTATAGCATTTGTAATCTCATCAGTTGATTCAAATAATGCCAGAGATGTTGATCTTTTTTGATCTGAATCCATATTGACTGTCAGAGAGTAATTTATATTTATCTAAAAATTTGTGTAATCGTTTATTAAACAGGTTTTCTAGGATTTTGGAGAATTGTGGTAGTAAAGAAACAGGCCTGTAATTTGTGAAGTGGTGTCAATCCCCAGTTTTATACAGTGGCACAACTTTAGCTATTTTCATTTTGTTTGAAACTTTTCCAGTCTGAAATGATAAGTTGCAAATATATGTTAGAGGTCCTACAATTCCTTCTATGACCTTCTTGACGATTTTCATTAGTGATGGGTCGGTCGCGAACGAAATGGCTCTTAGAGCCGGATCTTTGACGTGAACAACGTGAGCCAGCTACTTATCGCGAGCCGTGGGTTTGTGTTTTTTTCTTTGTCTCACCCTCTCTCTCACACTTTTTTCCGCTTCACTCCGCATGCGAGCCTTGTGCTTTACGCTGGGAAGAGGGGGGAGGGGCGGTAGTTAAACTCAGTAGTAGTGATGTGCGATACCACTGATTTTCTTTCCGATCCGATACCAAGTAATATTCAGGGTGGTATCGACGATACTGATCCGATACCGATACAAAAACTTATTTTATTTAGTGTATCTCAAATTATAGCGTCATAATGATTACAGGACATCAGATTACTTGTTCTTATCACTTAATAGTGCAGAGTTCATCATACAGAAATGAAAAAAACTGAAGTTGTGCCTATTTGAACACCTTGCCTGCCTGCATCACTAAAGGACTCCATGAGAGACGTCTGTCTCGCCCTAGCAGCACCTGTCCCTCTCCTCCTCTTCAGTTCACCTCAACATACGCTCGTCATATTCTGTGATACGATTTACTCTGGGGTGTTTGACAAGGTTAGTGATGTTGCCACAACCATACATGCCAACCCTCCTGATTTTTCCGGGAGAATCCCAAATTTCAGTGCCCCTCCCCAAAATCTTTCCAGACCCACCATTCTCCCGAATTTCTCCCAATTTTCAATTATTTATTTTTCCTCCATTGCTGTGAGGAACATTGAGTTAGGGTTCCTATCGATCAGGCATTCACTACAGTCTACTGATGGCAGTGACTCAGGAATTTGTTCTGCCAGATTTGGTCCAATATTTACAAAATAATGATTAAAGCTGTTGACCACATCAGCAGTGTTTTCCATAACATTGCCATTGTCAATAAATTATTGAGGATAACTTTGTTATATTTTTAATGATACTGTTTAAAACATCCCATATTCCCTTCATATTATGTTTATTGTTGATCAATGTTTTACTATAATACTCCTTTCTACATACACGTATAATATTGGTCAACTTATTTTTGTATTTTTTATATTTATTTTCAGCATCTTTCGTTCTTTGTTTTAGGAATTCCCTATAGAGTGTATTTTTCTTTTTACTAGATTTTGTAAACCCTTAGTGATCCATGGTCTATCTGAATATTTGTGCTTTCTGTTCTATTTTATTGATGACAGTGTTTATCGTACAATTCCATGAATATTCTTAAAAATATGCCATATGCAATATCAATATCAGCTTCTTTGTACACATTGTCCCAGTCCTGATTTAATAGATCGTTCTTAAATGCATTCATAGTTTCTTCTGTCCTTACACGTCTGTATCTCAGTTGTTCTTCATGCTGATTTTTCTTATAATTAGTGTCATAAACTGCAAAAACTGGTAGGTGATCACTGATGTCATTAATTAATAATCCCCTCACAATATTGTTTTCGATATTGTTAGTGAAAATATTGTCGAGTAAGGTGGCACAATGTGGTGTAATTTTGCTAGGCCTGGTTATTTTAGGATGTAAACTCAAGCTGCACATAGTGTTTAGAAATTCGTCGGTCATTTTATGCTTTTTCGAATTCAACAGGTCAATATTAAAATCACCACAGATAAACGTAACTTTTTTATTTGTTTTAGAGAATATTTCTTCTATGAAGTCATTAAATACTTGAATACTAGAGCCAGGTGATCTATATATACAGCTAATTATTACATTTTTCTCTTTTTCCTTATAAATTTCAATTGTTATACATTCTAATAAATTACCAATTGCAGTTGTCATACTTTCCACCACCTTGTAATTTAGGTTTTCATCCACATACACAGCTACTGCCCCTCCACTTTTGTTCCTTCTATTTACAAAATTCACATCATATCCCTCCAGTCCAAAAAAAAAAAAAGGCAATAATTCCAAATGGATTTGTCAACTCATTTAGATATTCCTTTTATATTGTTGAAGTTGGCATACAGACTTCTGCTATTAAAATGGATTATTGATAATTTGTTTTCCGTGTTGATGGTGTGTTTAAACTGTTCATCAGTGAAGTAGCAGCAGTTATTGCTGATGTTGTAGAAGAAATTATTTTCCGGGTTTATGTCCTTTTCTGAGTCTAGAACATTATGGTCTGTGTATCGAAATGTTCTCAGTTCCAGATTATCATAAATAGAATTCCAATGAGTTATATTGATATTGTTGCCGGATGCAGATGAAGTTCTTTTAGACTGAGCCGTGTGTTGTGTGTCACGTCACATGTTTATTCATACCTCCAGTTTAAGTTGAACCTCAGTGTAAGCTGAACCCCCATGTTTTAAAAAAGATAAAGATGTTGTGCTTGATAAAACTGAAGAGACACCAAATGAATTTAATGATTTCTTTGTGCATGTTGGCTTATTTTAGTAAAAGAAATTCCAGATCCAAGAAATAATAATGAGATAAAAACACTTATTACTCAGAATGTGTCCTCCATGTTTATTGGTGCTGTGAGTCATAGAGAAATACTTGACATTGTGAAAACACTTCAAAATAAAAAGTTCACTGGTTGTTCTAGCATTGACATGATATTAGTTAAAATATTATAGAATATATAGTCAAATCTTTCACATACATTTGTAATCTGTTCTTTCGAACGCGTGTGTTTCCTTCCAAAAGGAAAATGGCAAACGTTATTCCCATCCATAAAAGAAGAGAGAGAGATGCCAGTTTACCAATTATAGACCAACATCACTGCTCCCACAGTTCTCAGAAATGTTAGAAAAATTAAATATAATCTCCTGAATGATAATCTTTACAGCTTTAGAGCGAAAAGGTCCACTTCAATAGCAGGGATGGAACTTGTAGAAGGCATATCTACTGCAACAGCTGAAAATGTTTCCACACAGATTACACATGTGCATTCTTAGTCACTGCCTGAGGTTGAAGATTCATCTGAGTTGGTTGGTTTCACCTGGAGTGGGCGTGGCTAATGCCTATAAAATGGCTGCTAACCTAACAGCATGTCTTTCATGGCTGCAGGTGCGCTGAACATGAAGGTTTTTCCTTTCAGGGCAAAGGTGTTCTTTTGTACTCCGAGAGCCTTAACTAGTGATGGCCAAATGAAGCTTACTGAAGCTTTTATTGAAAAACGGTTCATTACTCGAAGCTTTTCAAAACAGTTCTCTCTGGTGGCCAAAAATATGAAGAGCAGCTTGAATCCATAAAATAAAACCAACTGCTTCATTATGATTGCCCACTCTACTGAGTGGAATTCTGTCTGATATTGGGCCACCGTTGTGTTGTGTTGCGTTGAACGTGTATTCTTTGGTGGTTAAAAAAAATGTGGTTTATTTGTTTAATAAATAATTTTGACCAGTAAACTTTCCTTGTTTAAACATGCACCATTGTGTGGTCTTTCTTTGCTTGTGACTTCTTGATGTTGGTAAATACAATAATTGAAAAATGCCACATTACATATAACATACATTTGATAATGTACAACACATTATGGAGTATTCTTCTGCTCTGAGATCCTGTCTCCATGCACTTATGCAATTAACCGCTAGATGGGTATATTTATAAATAATATTATATTAGGGAAATTTTCCCAGACATATTTTTGACCTGGTGGTAGAATTGATTGTGAAATGGAAAGGGAAAATGCTTATGAACTTGCAAATTAAAAACATTATGCATTTAAAGTAGCCCTTTTTCATTTTTATTTAAGAAGAGAATTTGTTCTAGTGTGCGATGGCCGAACCTGTTCCTTTTTGTGGAGATAATTTCTCTTGCATTAAGGAAAATCCCTTCACATGGCACAGAAGAGGCTGGAGTGCAGAGAAACTGGTAGAGATGCAGTTATACATTCTACCTGGGCCCCACAAACTATCAGATAAAGAGAATAAAAAAAATTCAATTGCTGCACATTTGGCAGACTAACATTTTCAGATTAATTAAACAAAATATATATTTTTACAACATTACATGTAAAGAGTCAAGTGGAAGTTTTTCTAAAGTTATTTAATGATATTTATATTATGGAAGCAGATTTTACCTTTTTCCGGTTTTCAGATATAATAAACATGCACAAAACAAAAGCAAACAGCCAGAACACAAAGCTGGAAAACCCACCCGATTGACGAATATCAACTCAAAATTCTCCCTGTATACAGTTGTATACAGTTGCAATCAAAGCTGTGACTGGCGATTCAACCTTTACAACAACAAATTCAAGGTCAGTCACATTTTGCAGGTATTTTCGAGACTCTGCTGTAAGAATGATCTTGTAGTACATTGCAACTCCAGAGCCATTTACCTTTGCCATGTCTGTATGGTTTGTTTAAGAGACGTGTCTGTTGCGTGTGGCCATGTTGTATTGTTCCACCTGGAAGTGGGGAGAAACCGATGATCCAGACAAGTGTTTCTGTTATACATAAAACATCAGCAAGGCTGAGATCATGGTGGCATCTCATGTCCTCCATGTGAGTTGGGAGACCTTGTGCATTGTGGTGGATAATTGTCAACGTGGGGACTGTGGGAAATACTGATTTTTAAGAATTGCAACAGTGGTCTTACATTCTCAAATGATGCATGTCTCATATTTTTGAGTGCATCTGTGATGGCAGGATCAGCATAGATTTTCTTTTCATCAAAGTCTGTGATGTACAGTCCTTTTAAGTGAGGTTGTGCGGCTGAGTGCAACATAGGCCATTCCAGGTTCAAAAACACGCTTCAAGCATACTACTGCTGACTCCATTGTCATGCTTTGTACTTTGTGAGCTGTACATGCAAAGGCCAACTTCATTGGAAATTGCCTGCCAACAGCTCCTTTTTTTACTTGTGCATTCTTCACATTTCTCAATATATACCAGGTTGTCTGAGGATCCTTGTATTTTTTTTTTTTTGGTGAAATTTTTGTCCAGAATTTTGATTGTCCAGCGTAAGTTTCACAGTTTTTGGTCCATCCTGTGTGGCTGTCACAATGTTCGTGATTGTTCCAAATGTCCCATTAACAAGCCCATCTTCAACATCCAAATTTCTAATAATCATAACACGCACTCCAGGTGCAGCTTGTATGTTATCAGGTAAATCTCTTTTGTTGCCTTTCATCATTTCTGCCAGGAGGACCATCTCACCTGTTCGTGGGTCTTTTCTGTAGTCTTCTGCCTGAATACTTATGATATCAGAATGAAGAGCAGTTACAGTTGCCGAATTGTGTTTGTCGACCTCTTTGTTTGTAGCATAAATGTGTAATACATTTGATGGACAGTCTTTTATGTCATGGATAGCCTGTGTGAGCAAGGCTTTGTCATCGGCGTCAAGAGGATCTGTTTTTTGCTTCACTCTTATCCTGTTCAGAACTTCAGCAAAAGAATGATCATCTTTCTGTCGCATGATTTCTGTCAGGTTGACCATGTGGAAATAGTATTTCCAGAGATCAAGGACATTGTCCTCGTACACACAGAGTGGTTTGGCTTTTTCAAGGGGTGGCAGCTGGTAAAAGTCTCCTACTGCAAGGATAGACATCCCACCAAAAGGTTTCTTGTTTCCTTTGATTTGCTGAAGTCTCCAGTGGATGTAGGCAAAAAGCTCTTTAGAAACCATAGATATCTCATCAATGATCAGAATCTCTGCATTTGAAAGTGAAGCTCTCACTTCATCCAGTGCATCCCCCAGTCCCTGATAAGGCGGTTTTAAAGATTCTGGCAGCTTTAGCAGAGAGTGCAGTGTTTTCCCAGATATGTTAAAGGCTGCAGTGCCAGTAAATGCAGTCAGCAGTACTGCAGGGTAGGATATGTCTGCTTGGTCACGGAATCTGGGGAGTTGGTGCAAAATCTTCGTTGCCTCCTCATATATGCACTTAATAACATGTGATTTTCCACAGCCAGCTCCTCCAGAGACAAAATAAAAGAACTGCTCAGGACAGTGACCCCACACAAGTTTGAAACATCACTCACGCACTGTGTAGAATATAGAGGCTTGGGTTTCATTCAGACTTTGATACATCTTTCTGACAAAGTCTGAGCTCAGCTTTGGTGCTATGATTGCTGGCATGGTTCCACTGCTGCCACCACTGACTTGGTAGTCAGGAACAATGTCCAGTTCATTTTCATCAGTGTCATCTGTGCATTGTCGTTGGGCAACACACTCTAAACTATCTACTTCAACCTCAGGTGCAAAGGTGTTCCAAGCATTGATAAGTGGGCCTTGTTGTTCAATCTGTTCCAGTGCCCTTTCCATTGTTTTGCCATGGCTTTCATAACGCTTTTTGTTAAAGGTAACAATTGGCCGTACTGCAAAACCATGTTTTCGTCCACTTTTGTAGAACTGCTCGGATGTGGGGTATTTTGTGTTTTTTAAGGTCATCATTTGATTGATGTGGAAAATAAAGTTTTAGTAGTCTGCTATAAAACTTTTCTGGTTTCTTTTCTGAGAACCGAGGATATCTGACTATTGCAGTTTTCCCCATTCTTTTTTTTTTTTTTTTTTTTTAATATAACCCATGTTATTCAAGAGGGATGGCATTTTTGGACTCTGTTTGACAGCTGTAGAGAATCCTGTACTCTGAAGCAAATTCAGCCAAACACATTCTTTCAAACTCCAGTGTTCTGGGTCTGTTTGCATATTTTTCTGGCAAGCCGGACATCCACACATTTTCAGCATCTGGTGACATACTCTGCAACCTGCTCATCGGGAGACTCATTTTCAGGGCATCATCATCATCAGTCTGTATGAAAACCACACTGCGTGAACACTTTTTTTTTTTTTTTTTTTTTTTTTTAGTGACAGGCTGCATGTCCTTGCCACTGATTCTTGGGCACTGACTTATCTGTGTTTAGCATATGCCTGCATTATCTGTTTCATTTCATCGCTTTCATTGACACTGGACTTTTTTTACCTCCTGGATGACTCCATTAAGAAATTGTGTCATCTCAAATTCGGGTTTAGAGACACAAGACATGTACTTACGGCAGCTGTAGTCATCAATGACATATTGGATGTCCATGTTCTCATTCCAGGCCCTCAGCAGATCTGCATTGTACGCATTCACCCAGCAGTCATTAGGGTCACGCTTTAACAGGATGACATGGCCATTGCTTAAATTGAAGACACAATTCAAGTATTGCTCATAAGTTAATTTGCATTTGTGAAGCGGCTCAGACAAGTCTTCAAATGAGGAATTTGGGTCACAGAGCAAATCTCTCAATGGCTGGAGTTTTTCTTTGGCCTCTTTCTGGTTTTTTTTGGGCAAGAGCCATTTGTCTATTTTTGTTTTTTATTTTTTGCTTTTTGTTTTTCGTTTGTGCCTTTCTTCTTACTTGTGCTATGCTGCTTATCATTGTGGTCATCGTCATCATCTGGGCTTGGGAAAGCGATCATTGTCTGGTCTATGGGTAGTTTGGGGAACCCAAACCTACATGACACATTACCTGTTTTACAGGATCTGGAGTTATTTCTGCTGTGGACTTGAACACAATTTTGTGAAGTTCAGGATCGGCATTTTGGTCAGGCATCTTACATGTTATGTACTTGTCAATAAATTTGTACACGAGGTCTTCAAGGTTCTTCCAAATTTAGGTGCATCTTTGACCCAAACCAGTAAATGGATATGAGGGCTACCTCTGGCCTGAAACTCCACTCGATAAAAGTAATCTTCTACTTCACTGATGGGCTGTGCCGGGGACAGGCTCAGTGTTGTCATTAGTGCATCGACTGTTTTTTTTTTTTTTTTTTTTTTTTTTTCTCTTCAAACAATTGCATCAGTCACAGGGTTGCTTCGGAGAATTTCACACTTTGTGTTCCAGTCGTGAAAAATCTTATGTGAAGTTGTGAAAAATCCACCTTGTTGAGTTTTTATGACCTCAACAACCTCAGGCCATCTCATTTCAGCAGCTGAAAATGTCAGGAAAAAAGTTGGCTTTCCTAACTGTCTGACCATAGCATGGAGATCTTTCAGTGCCTTCTCCCAATAGGCTGGAGTAACTTTCAGAGGTTTCATGAAGCGTGTTGCATCTAGGGCTGCACAATTTTTTTTTTTTTTTTTTTTTTTTTTGGCTTAGAATTGAGATCACGATTCTCTCACGATTTTCTTTTCCAGTATAAATATTTATTGCACTTATTAACTGCACATCAACTTCGTAACAGTTGAGACTGAACATAAAAACAATAAATAAACATTAAAACAACAAATGTCTCACGTTTTGTTGTTGCCGCAAAATGTTGTACTGCTTGAAATTCCGTCTCCACCGTTGCTCGACACTGCATGTATAGAGCAGGTAGTGCAACAATAGAAAAATAGTTGCGGGACGGCACTGTGTAGCGTTTGTCTAGGGTGTTGATCATTTTCCTAAATCCCTCGTTTTGCACAGTGTTGATGGGAGCCATATCTTTGGTCAGGTGATAAGTGATAGCCTCCGTAATTTCTTTGAGTTCGACGTGTATAGGGAAGCGCTGTATAAGGTTCCGGCTATTGGTGTTTGGGTGGTTGACCGGAACAGATTTTCTCCTGTCACTTTCTCGTCATCCCTGACGTGCTCTCCGTTGTTTTTTTCCCCTGCTAATTTTAGCATCACACGGCACAGCTTCTGTATCACGTGGTATAAGGCTCCGCCCTTGTCATTTGTTGAGCAGGAAGAGTGAGCGCTTGTTTTCATGCAGAGTACGTCCCGGATCAAAATGTGGTACAGTCGTCGTCTTTTTTTTTTTCTTTTTTTTTTTTTTTTTTTAATCGTTGTCATTTGGAAATCGCACATAAGTATGAATCGAGATAGCAATTTTCTAACGATTAATCGTGCAGCCCTAGTTGCATCTTTGTTATTTATCAGTCTCTCCACTTCGTCTTTATTTTGAAGCATTCTGTTACAAATTTTACGTCCATCCTTGGTGATTGCCTTACCGGTGGTTGCATACAGGTGTCTAGAACAAGACCAGGTTGAAGTTCATCCTTTTCTTTCTCCATATCTTGTAAGGGCTCTCCATTTGACTGTTCAGGCTTCATTAGTTGGTTTACATAATGACAGCAGTCCAGCTGTTGTATCCTCAGTGGTTCTTCTTTCTGGTACATTTTGCTGGTCGAAGTTTCTGGGCAGTGCATCTTGAATATCTGAATCAGCAGTGTCATGTTCCGTCTCGATTATCTGATTATTTGTGGGATCAGCAAAAGTAGCTTCATCATCAATAGAAACATCTTTGTATTCTGAATGCATCTCTTTTAGCTTTGATAATCCTGCTAACACGTTCTTCATGTTCACAGTGTAGAAGTGTTTTGGTAATGCAATGATTTTGGCAAATGGGAGAATTTTAGCAATCAGTTGTCGTTCTAGTACATTTAATTGACTCAGTTTAATTGGAACGGGTGCTAAATTGTTTGCCACTGCGATGGACGACATTTTTCCTTGTTGTAGGTCAGTTGTAGCAAATCCACTCTTTCATTCTTTGTTTTGGAAAGGTACAATTTGCTGAACATTCACTATCACAAACATGGACAAATTTTCCTGTCAAGCAAGTGTCAACAATGTGACTATTTTTAACATATTTTGATCTTTTGCAGTGTTTAACTTGATTAGGAAACGGAGTTCTGTAGCACACTGTACAGACATGGGTGGGTCCTAATTGAATTCTTTCACAGAAAGCTAATGTGGCTGCTTGCATCACACTGTTCACTAGAAGCTGGGGCTGTGCTTCAGACTGTGGACCTTGCTGGAATTGTGTTATGAGCTGTCTGTATTTCTTTATTCTCTGTGCACAATGCAGCTCTTTTTGAATGGCGAAAGATGCAGTGGTGGCCATTTTGTGTCTCTGGTACTGGGCACAGCGCTGTATATGGTGTAGTCTGAATCGTGGGTCATTGTGATACCTGGCATAAATTGTTTTTGTTTGTTTCTGAAGTTCGGATCAGATGCATACTTATGTATGCTCTCTTCCTTTCTCTGACACCATCCTCTCTGTATTTCTGGCCCATGTATTTTTTCTGTCTGCTTTGAAAGTCAGGATCTGTGGTATATCTTCTGATAATGTAGTCTCCCCTTTTTTTTTTTTTTTTTTTTTTTTTTTTTTGTTGTTGTTGTTGAAAATGAGGGTAATTTTGGTATCTCTTCACATTGTGGGCATTTATCTTCTCCTGAATATGACAATTTGCATAATAATTTTTGGCTGATAACAGTTTTTGTTTATGGTGATGATAGTTTTCAGCATATTGAGTTTTCACAGTCTGTAATTTTTTTTCATTTGAAATTCATGACAGCAGGTATATCGTTCCTTTTCTTGTTTATCATCTTTGCCACTTCTTCAGATGAAGATTTTTCTTTAGCTTTTACATGCTGCTTTTGAGTTTGACGAATAGCTTTCCCACGTCGTCGTTTATTTAATTTGCACACATCTCTTGCTTTTTTGGGGGTTTTATCCAGAGGCGGCGCCAGACATTTGAAACACCCGGGGCTTAGCCCTAAAGGATAGTGTGCATGTGGGATTTTTTTTTTTTTTTTTTTTTGGGGGGGGTTAGAAATGACTGAAAGATTAATAGGCTCTGTTTTGAGTTTTGTTCAAAAAAGAATGACTTCATATAGGAAAAACAATATATCACATATGCAGGACACCTTAAGCTAGTTTTTTAATTAAGCAGCAAGGCAGAACAAGGTCAGGGCTGTATCAAGACACGGGGACTAAACCCCAACTCAACCAGACCAAGAACTGATCTGGAATTAATACAGGACTACAACAGTTCAAAATCAGGACTACTGAGGACTTAACCAAGACAGAACCAGAATCAGAACTAGATGATAGTAGCACTAAAAATCATCATAGACCTGCACTACATTTATTTTTTAATTCTACTGTAACCCAACCAGTGCAGGGGCCTCCCTACACCCCAGACTCTGCGTTGTGTAAGTTTGTGTTGGATTGGGGTGCACAGTAGAGAGACCAGTCGGACACAGGCGTTCAATTTGTGGCTCGGACCGTGCCGTTTATTCAGATGTTGGGGCAAACACCACTCCAACTCTGCTGCTGGCCCTTTGCAAATCACAGTAAACACTGCGTGATTATCAACATAGTAAAAGCCAACAATATATGTATAAAAAAACCACATTAAGCAAAAATAATCATGTTTTTACAAAATTCCACGGTCTCAGGAATGAGTATGACACAAAACTAACATAGCAGGATTACCAGCAAACTGCAGCTGAAAAGCTAATGCTTCATCTTGCATTACTTTGCCCGAATGGGTGCTCTACTAACTAGCGGTAAGCCCGAAATTGCGGCATATATTACCAAATGAAACATGCACACAAACTGCTCATACTCTCATCAGACAATATATGAACCTCCTCAATAAACAAAATATATGCTCGGCTTAAATGACAAACCGCTATTTTACACAGTGGAACACTTATTTTTAAACAAAACCAATGCAGTTCGCCACTGACAGTGCTTACCTTTGCAAATCACAGTAAACACTGAACCAAGATGGCGCCCGCACGAACGAGAAATCTGAACTACGGTGTCCTGCAGAGGACAAATGGTCAAAATTGCTAAAATTTACAACATATATGCAGCACAACAGCGACACCTTGTGACTTATTCCAGTCACTGCCTTACACTACCAAAGTACACTATTTAGATTCAGAAAAGTTTATATAATTATTTAGCCTTGTTGTGCAAACAAGCCTGCATAACTTAATAAATGTAGAATTTGAAAAATAACAAACCTAAAAAGAAACACTAGGTACGAGATACATGAGTACCTATTATACAGTGATACTTTTGGTAAACAACCATTTGACTAACATGTGTCTCACCTGCTCATGTTCCATCTCTGTTCTGTCCCCATTCTCCTCTCTCTCCCTCTCTGTGCGGACAATCATCAAATATACAGTTGAAACCAGATATTTACACACTGTTCAGATAAAAACACTTTTTTAATTGTAACATAAAATCAGACTAAATGTTTAATTTTTTTAGATTGATAAATATAAAAACATTAACTTTAAGACTAAAGGGAGAAACTATCTGTATTTCTTAATTGTAAATGGCACCAAATTGTATATAAAATTGAGCCACACTTATGGAGCTCCACAATTCTTTTCCAGGTGCTTTGGTTGACATTGTGGAGATCCAGAAATTCTTTTATTGCTGCCATATAACCTGCATCATTATAATTGCATTAATAACATTCTTTACAGCATTATTCCATTTAATAGTATTTCTCACAGTATTGATATTGCATTAAAGTTGTTTATTGAAGATGTCCATTTGAGGATCCTTCCATTATGTTAACTTTTATTACAAGTACGGTCAGAAGTATTTTATACACATTGCATATCTGTGCTTATTTTGAGTTGATGTTCGGTTCATTAAGGGTCTTAAGCTTCACTGGTGTGACTGTCCAGGTGATACATGCTGAGGGAAACTAGAACATAGAATGGAAATTTGAATCAAAGCACCCCAAAAGATTTCTTACTTTTTTTGACAATATTTGCCGTTTGTGTGACACACTAATTAAAAAAAAAAAAAAAAAAAGCATACAGTACTGTACTTGTTTGAGACGTAACATTTTAACAACAAAAGTATAGAACCCCCCCCCCCCCCTCCCAAAATGGTTTGTTCCAGCTCTCCCCTGCTCTGGCTCTAGCGCTCTTGCTGCCAGAGCCATGGTGGCTGAGACACAGCGGAGCGGAGGTGTAAGTGCCTGGCTTAAAACAGGACATATTAGCTGCATTTAACCTTCAGTTACTCTTTATATAGTTGGGTAGGAGTCAGACCATATTTCTTTTTAGCTGAAAAACATTACACCCAGGTAACCTGCAGTGTTGAAAGCGTGTTTTCCGACAATGTTTGCTACCCTACAATCCGTCCTGCTCTGTAGTAAATTCAGCGACATTTCACCGTCCTGTTGCTCCCATTGACATGTATACAGCCTATTTAAAAATCTAAAACTTTAAATTTTCCGTAGCCTAAAGTTATTACCATTGTACTGTTTTAAATGGATACTAACTAGCTAACTGACTGGATGCCCATTAACCTTATAACTCCTGGTGTGTGTGTGTGTGTGTGTGTGTGTGTGTGTGTGTGTGTGTGTGTACAGAGAGACAGCCAGGTTCATAATGGATATGAGGAAGTTTTTTTTTTTTTTCTTTTCAAAAAGACACATTCAGGTAAAAGTGTAAAATCAAATGATCCGTTAACCAAGAATAATGTTGGATCAGTGTTTCAATGTTTATCTTTTATTAGATGTTCATGTGGTTTGGTTATTTGCCTTTTGGTTGAAAGTAGGCCTACACTGAGAGGACTTTTTTTTTTATTAGTGATCTTAATAGTATTTTTTCATATTAATTTGTATTCAATTAGATGAAAATTAATCTATTTGTGTATGATTGTCAGTCCAAAGAGGGAGAGAGGAAAGAGGGAACGTGAGGAGAAAGGGCAAGGTCAGGAAGAATCAGGCAAGAAAACAGACAGGGAACAGTGACAGGCACAACAAACTGTTAAACTGACAAAGAGGAAAAAAACTAATTTTCTGGAAGTTGTGTTCTCCCTATATTAAAGCTGCTATACAGAATCTGCAAAACAAACTGGGTTGAAACATTTTGACCCTCTTTAACAACATTCCAACATAACATTATAACTGATTGGGGAGATTAAAATTAATGATATATTTTTATGTGGTTCAGCCACAACTCTACTAAAACCTCAGCCAGTAATAGGTAGACCAACTTTTGGACTGTCCAGTTGTCTGTATGACTGCCGCAGTACGTACGGGAGGAGCTGTAAAGAGAAGCAGAGTGCTCTGTTTATATTCTAAAAATGTTTTAAGCTTGTTTCAAAGATTCTGTACAGCAGCTTTAAATGTTTTCCAAAAGCACACATACACTTATCAGTGTTTCTCAAACTTTTTACAGTGTGTACCACCTGATAAAATGTCAAGCTCTCCTAAGTACCACTATGAAAGAATGAAACTTGTAAATCTTACAACAGAAAATTAGTATTATTAAATTAGTAAAATTAGTATCTGCATACATTGTATACATTCTACCACAGGCAAAGTTGCCTCCATTTTTAGTTTTTTTAAATATTATGTAATAATTTATTTATAACAATTTATTCTGTTTCGGGAGTGTTTTTTTTATGTATATGTATTATATTATACATACACATTAAAAGTGAATCTCTGTCCAAAAAATGCACTCAGTTTACTTCTTACTCACTATGAGCATCATTCATTATTCTCCCGCAGTAATTAAGGTTAGGGTATGTATTATTATTATTATTATTATTTTTTTTTTTTTTTTTTTTTTTTATTCGAATCCATTCTTCTTTTGCAGCATTTAAATAACCTTGATCAGATTTGATGGTTTTGTTACAGGCTTTTCTTTCACAAATGTGGGGATTCAATTGTGTTAAAATGTACAAAACAGTGATGTCATGTTTTGTGACGAGGACCCAGGCACAGAGAGACTTGATGAATTTAAGAATCTTATGATTTAATAAAGAAATTTGCAAAATTACACAGATGGTAAAATTATGATGACTGATAATGGAGATGAATACAACAGACGATGAGGACAGGGAGGAAGAGGGTTTTTTTTTTTTTTTTTTTTTCTTTTTTCTTTCAACATACCAAATCAAACCTCTGCAATTTTATATACATCTTCAAGCTTTGTTACTACTGAATCCATTTTTTCTTGGTTAACAATCATATCCTCAGTTGCATCCAATTAATTGAATGCATTGCTAATTAACCTCTGATGTAGACTATCAAGAAAATCTTTTGTCTAGTCTGGCCCTCATTATTCTTTAAATTTATTTTTTCCTTACTGGCACTTCATTTGTAAGCTCAACACAGATAGGACAATGCTTATAAGATGACAATATATCCAAAAATATCAACTTCAAAATCTACCACATAAGGGAGAAATGAGGATGACATAATTACATAATCAATAACACTGCTATCACTGATGAACGGAAGTTGAGGCCTTCTGGTTACATTATCAGAGTCAGTTAATGAGACGACAGGATGGCAGTGTCAGCTCTGGTTTGTTAAACTGCAGAGACTTTCATTCACAGAGCGCAGGAGAGTTGAATTCTCCAGGTATTTCAACGTGAAATGAATTCCTTTTTTTTTTTTTTTTTTTTTTTCTTTTCTTCTTTTTCTTTTCTCTTAATACGGGACAGACTTGACTGGGGGAAAGAAGGGGAGAAAGAGGGAAAGAGAAACAGCTGAGAAGAGGGACGGGGGAGAAGGGCAAAAGACAAAAACCAACAGAACGGGCAGAGAAAAAAAATGCATATATCAATCACCTGGATCACCTGCTGAGAGAGAAAAAAGAAAGCAAGCAGAAGAGAACAAGAGTAATAGAATAAACAACATCACAATGATATATGGGAATATGACAGTAAATACTAAATGTTAAACATTATTGTGCAGCACATAAGATCAACAGAACACAGTGTGCTTTGAGGTAGGAGCCAAAAAGGGTGTAGTTTGTGGGTGTGATCACCCGTGTGTACACCTGTGAGCATGGATGCGCTTGTTTTTTGTTTTTTTTAAAAGGTTCCTTCATGTAATAATCTGCTAGGGAGTGTGGGGGGGCCACAGCCCCGTCCTCCAGGGCGTGAAGCAGGTATGGAGGAGATCAAAACTCCAGACATCCAGAGGCCCCCAGAACACAAGAGACCAAGGAAGACCAACAGAGGGGCAGCTGCGCCACTGTCCCGGAAAGAGCTGAGGAGAGTCCCAGATGAGGGCTCACTCAGCAGCCGCGGAGCAGAAGCCAGCGGGAGTTGCAGTGACGCGCCCGTGAGCTCCGCCGGCAGCCAGCTGCGCCTGAGTGACCGAGCCCCAGGCCGAGAGGCCGGGGGCACCCCACCTCCGAAGTGGCCCGAGCGAGCCCCAGGCTCCAGGCCCCGATAAGCGGCCGCCAAGGAGTGAGCCGGTGTGTACCTGGACGCCCATCCCCGGACACAAAGAACCACCAACGCACCGATGTCTGAGGGGGTCCGCCACTGGCAGGGGAAGTGGTGGTAGGGGGAGATAGGCCTCCAAACCTTGGAGGGCCTGAGATGTCCCCAGAGAGGTGGCGCCTGACACCCAACCTGACATATAGACACAGACATACAGGCACACACAGATACAAACATCCATTCCCACCCTCATGCTCTCATATGCACTTACTCCACACTCAACCAACGTGGAGACAGACATAAAGAGACGTTGTACACACGATCACACTCCCCAAGCGTACTCTACAAACCGGGTCTAGGTGCCCTCGCCCCTGGAGGGGGGAACTGCACCCAGACCCAGGTGGTGTTTCCCTTTTCCCTGCGGTGGGGGGAGGCAGACCGCCCCGACTCCGCAGCAGCAGGAAGGCTCCACACTCCAGACCGCAGTCGGACGGCCAACTCCTCCTCCTAGCCCCCCTGCTCCAGCAGGTCGCAGAGAACGGGGGTGAGAGAAGACTCCAAACCTCCCTCCACCCGCTCATTGTAATGTTGATGCATGTGTGTTCTAAGGTGCATTTAAAACCCAGGAGGGCATGGAGCTACCTGCCAGAGAGCAGCAGGTAAGCGCATGGTCCCTCCTGCTAGCCCTCAATGTCTACGTGTATTTAAAATTGAGAGTTACAACATGAGTCGCTTACCTTGTCCGTCACTTCCGTCACTTACTCACCTGCTCCAAAAGCTCAACACAGATCAGAGGAAGAGGGGTTTAAATGCACCAAAGTGACAGTCAGAGAGAACTCGGGACAACATTTAAGGATGCAGGGACTGACAGAGACAGGTTTATCTTGCCTGGCTGGGCAGCTCTCTGGATGCTCAACACCCCCAAAGCTCTGATTCTAGAATCGCCCCTGCTACAAATGCTGTGTGATCTGCTCTGTGATCTTTGAGAGTGACATCATAATGAAATGGCTACAACCCTGCTTCTTAAAACAAACTGACATAATGTGCTTTAAGTTATGCAAATTCTGGAAAAGATATTGTGGAATGCTTAAAATCACCTTTTTTCAAGTCTCTTTTAAAACAGCATTTTTAAAACGAATACTCCATTACAATAGTAATACTGAAACACTGTTGGAAGCTGTGATTATATGCCTGTCCATACCTGCTGTGAAAACATCCATTCTACACTGATCATAGTGCAAGTAAACAGGGGTAAAGAAAGTTTTCTTACCTCACAAATGTGCAGCTGAACATCATATGATGTATCCCCTGGATAAAAAGATAATTTGATGATCAAAAAAGGAAACACTGAAATCTCAATTTTGCTTCTTTAGGGTTTCACATCTCCTTTCTTTTGCACCCCATTCTTGATGACCATTGTGTACAATTTTCTTTGTCCTAAACTGTGTAGGTAGTTCTTCAGAATGTCATCTGACCAAAGACAAACGAGGCCCCCTTTCTCTGAAACAACGAGACTCCCTCATTATGTGATTCAAGCTGTTGAAAATACATTACAGGGAGTGTTTTACATGATCTGGGTTTGAGGTGATTCTGAGGAGATTGCAAGCACATTATGGAGCCACTAAAAATGCTAAAATTATCAGTATTTTGTGAGCATTTGACATCCAATGATAGCATACATCTTCTCAAATAGGATGGCTAGTTTCTCTCACACACACACACACACACACACACACACACACACACACACACACACCTCATAAGGGTATTCTGCAATTGATACATGATCACGTTCACATACTCACTGATATATCACAGCAGGGCTGCTGTACAGTGAATGACCAGCAGATGTCAGTATTTCCAAATGAGCTGTTGAACGGGGCTTCGTGTGATCTGCGTTTGGGCGAAGCAATTGGCTGGAAAGATTCGACATATTCACGGGGCTTTATCACAGCGTCAGTAGTACTGTAGTCAGTGTAATGACACCCGATTACAGAATAAGCAAGGTGACTGAATGTGAAACGCATTCAGTGACATCAGACTAAAGCAAAACAAAGCCCAAAAAAAAGAGATCACGTGAACGTTTCCACATTGAAAGGAAAAAAATCTTTGTCGTCACTCGGGAGATCTCGGAGTGCTTTACTACTATTGTTTAGTTCATAAGCAGATTTGGTAAGTCGAACTTTGTTTCATATTTTCTCTCAAGGTGTTTATTCATCTCATGTCCTGTTTTTAAAAACTCTCATGAAGCTTTGGGTTTATGTCCAGGCTCAGTGGGCTTTATAAAATAACATTTTCTTGTATTTTAAGTGATTTCATGTTTGTATGAAAGCTTTACTCACAGGAGTGTTCCCAGATTAATTTATCAAACCTCCGAATCGTGCAAAGTTGTTTTTATAAATAGTTTTGTATATATTAGACTGAATACATGTCATACTGTTGCAGTGCTTAACACATTTATTAGACCAGCTGTCATTAAAAACAATAAAGCAAAAATATTGTTTTTAAATCTGTGAAAAACTTGTTTAAGACTCTAAGTCAAAGTGAATTCATGTTTTTATACCCATATTTTGGCCTGCACACTGGACCAGTCTGAGAATTCAGAAATTAATCAGGCATAAAATTCAATTACGAAAACGATTTTTTTAAATAAAGCAAATAAATTTTTTTGTCAAATGTGAAAATCTTTGGATAACAAAAATAATTGTATTGTATGATTGAAAGTATCATTTTAATTAAGGGGCTTATGCTTGCCAGTAGATGAAATACGTACAGGACACTTTGCAGTGAATGAGTTTCTACCAAATCTAAAAATGTGCATACAGCGTCAGTGAATAGAACTGAACTGAGATGTCCGTTTAAAGTAAAAGAAGGCAAAGCATCATCCTGTTTCCTTGTAAACGTGCAGCTCAAGACCAAATTAGGCTGCAGCATTGTCCCCTGTAGTGATAGCACTAATCTAATGTATTTGAGAAAAATCATAATATCAGAAGATTTAACGGTTGTGTCTCTGTCATGGTTAGTCTATATCAATACAAAAACACATCAATGCAAAAAAGTCTACTTAGACATCAAAACATGAAAAAAAAGGTTTGCCTGGGCCATGAAATGCCACCAATGGACTGATGAATCAAAATGTGAAATCTTTGGTTCATCATGCAGGATTTTTGCACACTGTTGATTAGGCAAAACGTTGGTTCCTTACTTTGTGGCATCAAATGTCAAACATTAAGGAGGAAGCATGGTTTGGGTGTTTTTGTTGGATACAGGTGACTTTTACAGAGTGAGAGGCATCCTGAACCAAAATTGCTACCATAGCATTCTGCAGTGGCCTCTGGTATGCACCTAGTTGGTCAGGGGTTCATCCTACAGCAAGATAATGACCCAAAACACAAGTCCAGGCTATTACAGATCTATCTTAGGAAAAAAGAACAAGAAGGCAAGCTTGACAACATGGAATGGCCAGCACAGTCTCCAGACTTAAACCACATCAAGCTGGTTTGGAATGAGCTGGACGGAAGAGTGGAAGCAAAGAAACCCAGAAGAGCCACACATTTATGCAACAGTTAGGAAGACATTTCTGAAGAATATTTGGCTTCTGATGTAGAAAGAAGGGCACAAACACATTCAACTGTTATATCTGTTAAAGGCAGCTGCTTTGATGAGTCAGAAGATTAGAAACTGTTTGTTGTTTATAAATAGATTCTATGATTTATTTTTTAACTTAAAAAGTTGTTTATTTGTTCTGTGCTTTAATTCAGAGAACTGAAGTGTCAGTTTCAATAAAAAACTGGAAGAACTGGTAAGTTCTCATACTTGACCAGTATTGAAAAATTACAATTACATTCATTGACTGCTTCCTTTTATATCCAGAATGCATGATGTGCAAAACTGTAATCTTTGGTCATTTAAACATTTACAGCACTATGGAGAAGCACTTGAACATCAAAGATTTAAACAAGGTGATGTAACATGAAAGTATCTTCTATAATATGGTCTTTGGTGTGTGGTCTAACTTACTGTTGTGATTAGCACTTTATAAAAATGTGAATTCATAATATATGTGTATCAGATTTGTCTATGTAAGATATCATTTGATGATCTTTTTAGGGAAATCCAATCTTTATATTTAACTCACCTTAGACATAATGTCAGTAGGCTGGCCAGCTGCCAGTGCTTTGGTCAAAGGCAAGGTGACAGAAAATTTGACCTAGCATGAGGCACAGTGTTTACTCACCGAAAATCTGAGACCAAGTCCTCCAAAACCCTCTAAGTTTGTCTATTTTTTTGTTCATTTCTCTTCACACAGGTGTTTAATGATCCCATCCATGGCCACATCGAGTTACATCCACTACTTGTCAAGATCATAGACACACCTCAGTTTCAGAGACTACGAAACATAAAGCAGCTTGGGGGCGGTTATTTCGTTTTTCCAGGAGCATCGCACAACCGCTTTGAACACTCAATAGGGTATGTCCACTTGTTTACAGTCAGATACACTAGTAATGCTTTTCTTTCAGTGCTGCATGATGAAGTGTGTGTGTGTGTGTGTGTGTGTGTGTGTGTGTGTGTGTGTGTGTGTGGTTTTTGGTGATACAGGGTGGGGCACTTAGCAGGAGAACTTGCAAAAACTCTGAAGCTGAAACAGCCAGAACTCTACATCAGTGAACGAGACGTCCTTTGTGTGCAAATTGCAGGTCTCTGTCATGACCTGGGTAAGTGCTGCACGTCTTTCACTCTAATAGCATCAAGTTTATAATACTAGCCAGTGTAAAATAAAACATGCTTGGTAAAATGAAAAAGGCAAATGGTAAGTGTGTGTGTGTGTGTGTGTGTGTGTGTGTGTGAGAGAGTGTGAGAGAACTATAACAGGAGGCTTTAATTATTATTTTATTTTTTTTACATTTGTTTCTCCATGAAGGACATGGACCTTTTTCCCATCTTTTTGATGGAATGTTCAACCCCGAAGCAGACCCAGAACATAAAGACTGGAAGGTACGTGAAAAATTTTTTTTTTTCTCTACTGTGAGACGCGACATAATGGCCACCCACAAAAATCAAATATATTTGAAAACACTGTCAGATGCCATCTTGAGGAAATAAAGTACACATGGCACTAAATGATAGAAACAACACAGTGTTAACAATTATCAGCACAAACAAACAAACATCATTTTCTGCTAGAAGAAGCCATACCACTGTTATGTCCACGCTCATCATGTCTGACTCATAAAAGTTGAGAACCTCTGGTTAAAACTGGAATACTGACACTAATTACCTCTATTAAGAGATGGTCATGTGCTCAAATTTGATTCTGTATGTTGTATCTGATCATTTTAAACTTTCAACCATTTGAATTCTGTTCTTAATATAAACAATAATAATGTATCTCTTGCAGCATGAGGATGCCTCTTTAGAGATGTTTGATCATCTGGTGGTGGCGAATAGTCTGGCACAAGAGATGGAGCGTTATGGACTGATACTCCCACCTGACCTGACATTTATCAAGGAGATGATTAAACCTCTAAAGATTGATGACGCTGAGGTACTGGCCAGTTACTGTCTGAATATTATGAAACCATTCGTTATCATCGCTGTCACGAACGTCAATTCTGGTGTCGTCTCCACAGTGGCCGTATGAAGGTCGAGATGAGAATAAATCCTTCCTCTATGAAATTGTGTCAAACAAGCAAAATGGGATTGATGTGGACAAATTCGACTACTTTGCCAGGTGGGACTTGTGTTGATGACAAACTCAGTATTTCTATCTACAGCAAGTCTTAAAGGTGTTTTGGAGGGTTTACCATAATAAATGTAATTGATGTAATTCCTCACTCGTATCTCAGGGACTGCCACCACCTGGGCATCCGGAACAACTTTGACCATCAACGCTTCATCATGTTTGCCAGGGTGTGTGATGTGAATGGGAGGAAGCACATTTGCTCTAGAGACAAGGTGTGGATCCCTGCTTTTTATCAGTTTTTAATGAGTAATTCATTATCTGATTGGCTGTGACTAAACTATAGGCGATGGTCTCAACAGGAAGTGGCAAACCTGTATGACATGTTCCACACAAGGAACTCTCTCCACAGAAGAGCCTACCAGCACAGAGTAACCAAGAGTGTAGAAATTATGTAAGTACCAACTGTGTAATTCTATTGTAAGACAACATTTATTTCATCTACAGAGTTCCCATAAAGTCATATACTGGGTCTTTTTTTTTTATCCAGGATCAAAGACGCCCTCTTGAAAGCAGATCAGTACATCCTGACTAAAGGTTCAGGAGGGACAACGTTCTGTCTCTCCAAAGCTAAAACTGACATGGAAGCCTACACAAAGCTGACAGGTAGTGGAAAACATGCTCTACATATTTCATTTTATATATATTTCATTTTCTATTCAGAAACTATTAAAGAAGGTGGCTAATATGTATGTAAATGAATTAACAACATCTGTTTAAAATACCAATGATTATTTTCATGTTGGTTTGAAATTGAAAAAAAAAATCTCACTCTGCTGTTACTGCAGTTTATTGCAACTTACTGCAACTTCTGCATTTGTGGGGTTTTTTTTTTCACACTTTGGAGATGCACAGCATGGAAAAAAAAAAAACTGTTGACTGGCGTGACTATTACAGGATTTGCCATGATGTCAGGTTGATTCTTCAGTATGACGGATACGTCTCTACTAGTTTATAGTAAACTGTAAATTTATTTATTTAATACTGCAGTATTACTAATGCTTTGCTTGCTTTATCGCTTGCTTATTTTGTTTTGTTTATTGATGTTAATCAATTTTTTGTGTGTCTTTCTTTATATGACATTACTGATGAAGTTGTGAATGTTTCTTTGGTTTACTTGAATTGACCTGATCTTAACTTTATTTGTCTGTTTACTCTGCAGATCAAATGATTGAAAGAATACTCCACCCTTGTTCTTGTTCAAATGAATTCACTCCCTCTCCTCTGGAGGAAGCAAGGATGATTCTGCAGAGGATCATGTCTCGAGACCTGTACCAGTTTATGGGTGAAACCAAGGTGTGCAATCAGGGATGGACTGGGACAAAAACTTGGCCCAGGCTTTTTTGGCCCACCTACCTCTGCATATCACCTTTAAAAACTATTTATCTTGCTTTGCTGTCATTTGGTATCATTCTTTTCAGCACAACCTTATATTTCTGAATTTACAGTTAGTTTTTCATTTTGACACAATTACCATAATTGATCTAAAATCAGACAAAAAACATAAGATCTGAGTAGAAAAGGTTATATTTTTTACTGTAACAACCACAAACATGTTTAACAGATCATAACTTGAAATGTAAATATAAATTGTAAATTTATAAACAAACGACAGTTATTGCAAATAGTTATTTGCAACTATTTGCAGCCATGGGATTCTTTTATGGCCATTTCAAACTATTTACAGAACAATCTGGTGTTCTGCATCAAATAAGATGCCATACAAATTATTTGTGCCACTCCAAAAAATATTTTTTGTCCACTATAAGACAGAAGACATCATCTCAAACCTGATACCTGCTGGCCTGACTGCACGAGGTGTATCACTCATCCCATTTTCCACCTAGAGACAACATTTACACTGTAATCTGTCTCTGGTGACTTTTTAGCTGCAACTGTGACATTCACCAGTCGCCTCATTGTTCTGACACACACACAAAAAAACTAGCAACTACACACTAACTACACACTCCAAACACATTAAATGTCACAAATCTCACATCTCAAAACTCTCACTCTCTCTCGCTCCCGTCACTCTAAAAAAATTACCCTTCTTCCTAAACAACAAATGCCCCATGTTGCCATATGATTTTTTGATTGGTTGACATGGTACATTTTTCCACCAATAGGAAAGGGGTGTTTTTTATTTTATATTTGTTTGGTCATAAGCAGAGAGTGCTTGCTAGCGCTGTCCTTAGATGTAAATTTGACAATAGCATTCAGGAAAAAAAAAAATGCGAACATTTTTTATCATGGCTCTGGTTTTACGTGTTCTTGTCAACACAATTTAAAAATTGGTATATAGTCTGAATACCTCACTTTAAACACAAAAATGGACACTGAGGCTTGTCTTGGGTTCACATGACATCTTGTTGCTATGTCATCTTAAATTGGTCATGTTACCATGGTTTACTAGTTTTCTTTCTCAGCCAATCAGCAGCACTTGTGCAATTGTTTCGCCCCCATCGCTCCAGGTAAGCTGTAGACAGCTTCAACTGTCTGTGTGTTTACAAATAGTAATGTGTCCGTGCAGCATTTTCTTTTTAGTAACGGTAACAGCATTCTAACAGTAGAAATAGTAATGAGTTAGATTACTAGTTACTGAAAAATGCTGTTATTCTCATCACTGCTCTTCTCTTCCCCACCTCTTCACAGCTGGGGCAGCAGCTAACATGGTGGTTAGTTTGACACATTTTGCTGCATCTGTTAGTTTATTTTTATTGTTTTCAGGTGTGGACCAAAACAACTGCACCAAGACCCTGTGGCCCCATCAGATGATCTCATGACTCATTGAGTGACACCACTGACCAGTCAGTTGGTGGCATGAGGTCTGACCACATCACATTTTAGTACCTGCTCAGATCGCTTTGAACTCTGACTGAGCAGGTGCTGTTTTAGTACCTGGTACAAGGTACTATGACCTAATAGAAAACCCTGAAAACTGTGGCGAGTAGATCCAATTAGGTACTAATAAAAAGGGGCTTTTGGAGAAGGTTCGTTTATGGTATGAACATAATTCAAACTCGATCCCAACAGACTACCAGGTGTACATTGAGAGTTTGAACTAAAAAGCTTCTGTAAGATTTACATTAGAAAAAAGGCAGGAAATTACTGTAGATGTGTAAAGGCCTGTACAGGCTAGTATCTAGCCGTAAAATAAATGGAAATTGTCCTCCGGGAACTGCCTGCATACTCCCACCACATCAGGACTGATATTGTCATGCACCAGGAGGAATCCAGGACCCAATGCACCAGCATAGGGCCTGTAAGCGTGGGACTTCAACCCAAGATCTGTTGCATAACCTGTAGAGGTTTGTGTGTCTCTCCATGGATATGGCTCCCCAGACCATCACTTATAAAACCTCAAACTGGTCATGCTAAACAATGTTACAGGCAGCATCACATTTTCCATGGCTTCTCCAGACCCTTTCACAGCTGTCCAATGTGAGCCTTTCTTATGTGTTCAGCTCTCATCTGTGAAAAGTGCAGAGTTCCAGTGATAGACTTGTCATTTCTGGTATTTAATGGCAAATGCGTGGTGCAAAAGAGCAGATACTGCTCTGGACAGGACCTTCTATGGCGCTTTCCTGCTCTCCTAGAGTTACTGCTGTTAATGCCCTGGATTCTCCTCCATTCTCTTAAGACTGTACTGGGAGACACAGAAGAACATCTGGCAGTGGCTTGTATTAATGTGCCATTCTGGAAGATTTGGACAGCCTCTGTAGGGAACATGTATTGCATCAGTCTTCCAGTAGTGACACTGACCCTTGCCAAAAGCAAAACTAGCCAAAAGCAGTGAGCCAGCCTGACGCAGGGCTTATGCAGGGAGACAGACAACCATACCCACCTGCGGGCAATTTAGATTCCCCACTTAACCTAACCCCACTACTTACATGTCATTGGACTGTGGGAGGAAGCTGGAGTACCTGGAGAAAACCTCCAAAAGAACATTAAACTCCACACAGAAAGGTCCTGGCCAGATGCGAAGTTGAACTCAGGACCTTCTTGGTGTGAGGGAACAGTGCTAATCACCACGCCACTGTACTGCCCGATGTTCTCAATATTTGAGACAGAGTTAAACTGAATTCATCGTAGCTGATCTTGATACCATTTTGAAACCATTTAAATCCTAAGTGAGTCATTCATAGTCACCTACATAATAGCTTATTAGCTCAGTTTAACCTGCATTTTATTTTATTGCTGTAAAAAATAAAGTTGATTACAATATTTGTGGTGTGTGAGTGTGCTAAAAAAGAGAGATGATGTGACTCTTCTCTCCCTTTCTCAGCTCAAGAAAGAAGACCAAGAGGAAATAAAAGTAAGAGTGAAAAGTGATCATAAAAAGAGATCAGCAAAACAATGATAACACAATGACAGCACATGTTCTTTCCTCCATCTGTCAGAAGATGAAGGACAGCTTGGAAAATGAACTGGTTAAAGTCATTCCAAAAGACAACTTTGAAATTATAGTGAGTTTTTATTCTAATTATACTCAGTAATTAATTCTTAAAATCTTGGCTTTTGTTTTGTTTTTTTTAGCTAAATTGTGTTGCCAACCTCGACTGAGTCATAATGTACATGTGAACACTGCTCGTTTAGGTTGTCACTTTGGACTATGGGATGAAAAACAAGGACCCCATCAATACCACATATTTCTACACTAAGGCTAACCCTACTGAAGCATTCAAGATTTCCAGAGAACAGGTCAGAACTACTGCATGTCTTTGCATGAGCTGTGTGTTCTTTCTGTAGATGTCTCTGTAAAACAGCTTTTATGTTACTGTCCTTGTTGTCAGGTGTCCAAGCTTCTCCCAGTGTGCTTTGCTGAGAAGATCCTCAGAGTTTACTGTAAGAACTCAGCGAGTCTGAGAGATGCTAAGTTCTGCTTTCAAAGCTGGTGTCACGAAAATGACTTTCTAACTGAGGTAACACTTTGTTCTGTTTGATGGCAGTGGGAGGCATTACCATGTTACAAGCAATATGATGAGAACATAAAGAAGAAAGCTGCAGTTAAACCTGCATATCCTGTCAGAGCCTCGAGTTAGCATTACACTTTTGACCTTTTGGTTGTACTAATGAACTTGTCTGTGTCCTTTTATATCTACAGGATCGAGACAGAGCAACTCCATGAAATGAAGATGGGAAACACTGAGAAATTAGGTTTTTTGTGTTACTGCTAGGGATGGGTACCGGTGTCCGGTGCCATGATGGCACCGGTTCTGACATAAACGGTAGTAACCAGACCGAAAAGCAGCGCACATTTCGGTGCTTTATTTCGGTGCTTTTTTTTTTCCTGAGCTGTGATACACTTCTAGCCAATCATTTTACGTTTCCCAGGATAGTAGGCGGGGCCAGGTACGTACGTTCAGTTAGAGCAGAGCTACAGATTAAAAATGTCCAAGGCGAAGCGGTCAAAAGTCTGGTTGTACTTCACAGCAAAATATGCAAACTCAGCAGCCTGCAACAAGTGCTTTAAGCTGATACTGTGATACTGTCAAAGGAGGTAACACCTCGAAACTGATGAAACACCTGGCGACGCATAGCGGGTTTTTTTAAAAGCCGAGAAATGCGCCGTATTTGATAGCTTGCTGCGAGACCTCACACTGTGCACGTTGGGTGGGTTGCCAGTTATCGGACCCGGAGCAACATCCCCCAAAAACCCGAAGAATAGAGTCCTGGCCCCTAGCCCTGCCAGTGTAGCAGAAATGATGAGGATATTGATGGCAGCAGCCGTTCTTCTCTGCGTGAGTAGCTAAATGTTGTTCGTGTGTAATTTACGTTGAGTAGGCTAACCACGTTATTACATTAATGCATGTAAGGTGAACTAGCAAACATCATCATAGCTACATGCGGCTGTCTTCTTGTTTGATGGCAGATACTCCCTTCACCCTGGCCAAAAAGGCTAAAATGACCAAAGAAAAAGTGGGAAACAGCTGAACATGAGAGGTTTTTGGACAAAGTTTGTGTTTTTTTTCCATTGTTTAAGCACTGCTTCCAGCCAAGAGTGATACCATATATGCCCCATAGCTGCAGAAAAGGCTAACATTGTTATCTTTTTACAAAAAACAAACAAAACAGCTGAACATGGGAGGTTTTTGGACAAAGTTTGTGTTCTCCATTCTTTAAGCACCGGTTCGAGCACCGTTTAAGCACCGGCACCGTTTCAAAAGTACACTGTAAACCCGAACAAGTTGACTGAACTTAAAACTTTTGTGGAAACTGATTACCTCAAAAGATTTAAGTACAAAAACTCATATCTTCTAAGTATGGGGTACTCAAAATTTGTATTTATTGTTAACCTAAAAATTTTAAATTATATTTTATATTTTATTAATTGAGCTTTACTCAAAGACTGTATACTTTAATTTCAATATTTTTGTGTTTCTTGTAGTTTATTATTTTGATGCAACACAATGCAATTATATTACAACCTAAACTCAAATTATCTGATTATTAATTAAAAGATATGTTGTGAGTGTAGACTACTAAAAAAAAAAAAGTACGGAAATTCAGTTACTTTACATTTTGTTTATTTAACATTTTTTCATGAAAATTTAAAAACATCACAAATGTTTTTATAAAACAACTAACATGGACATCGGCACCATAAAGTGAGCATTATAAATTCTGTGTAGAACATTTATCTTTTTATAAACTCACAAAGGACGACATCAGTCCTAATTGCATCTTTCTCAAAATACACAAAAATGCAAAACAAAAAGTCAAATACTAATCACTTTTTTTTAAATAGAAATGAAAAACAATTTTTTAAAATGGGTACAAAGATGATCAGCTTCCAAATAACCAGATAAGGCAGTCAAGTATAGGAAAATTAGGTAAACTGATGGAGTTAAATCCACCCAAAGCCTGTAGTAAACTTAAAGTGCTTAAAGTGCTTCAAACAAAGTGCTCAGTAACAGAGTGCGTGTCCTAACAAACATTGCCTTATATTCCTTAAGAGCATGTAGGCAGGGGTTTCAGGGGTTTGCCGTCATCAAGCCCCATGAAGATATTTTGGACTAAGGCAAATGTGTGAACCAGCTTCCTGGGGTAGTCTAAATGCACAGCATAGATCAAGCCAAACAATAAAGCAAATGCATTTGCAAATCTGGGAATATCACGCATCACCTAGTCGCCTTTCACCAAAACAGCCATGCTTGAGGAAGTAAAATGGACTGGACTGGGAAGCGCCGTCGGTAACCACTGTGAGAAGGGCAACTGGAGTGTCAATGAGGGTCGACTCATCCAATGCGTCCGCCTGGAATAGACACAGTATCAATGGTAAATGGCCTGTATTTGTATAGCGCTTTACACATTCAGTCATCCAGACATTCACACCCATTCACACACTGGTGATGGCAGCTACATTGTAGCCACAGCCACCCTGGGGCGCACTGACAGAGGCGAGGCTGCCGGACACTGGCACCAGCGGGCCCTCTGACCACCACCAGTAGGCAACGGGTGAAGTGTCTTGCCCAAGGACACAACGACCGAGACTGTTGGAGCCAGGGCTCGAACTGGCAACCTTCTGATTACAAGGCGAACTCCCAACTCTTGAGCCACGATCGCCCCAATTAAATAAGTAAGGTTGGTTTCAGAGAATGTGACAAGCATGACCTGTAATCTAGCAAAACATTCAGCAGTGTAGTGGGTTACTTTGTAACGAGTTAGGGTACTCTACTTTTTTTGAAAAATGTACATTAACGTGTTAGCTTCTTGCATTACATAATTTGTATTTTTATTATTTTTCTAAAAAAAAAAGTAATTTTTTATTTCATGACTTTATCTCAAAAAGAAACTAAATCTTGACTTCAGCCTGGTTTTTGGGCCACCTGCAGCATAGCCATAGTGCTGTGATACGCCTGTGCCCTGCTCCTGACCTGTGTGTGTGTGGGTTTTCTACAGAGAGGGTATTTTGTTTGTACAATTTGGTAGCTGCTAGGGTATTAAATTGTATTTAAAAAAATCCATAGCATTTTATCTTACTGGCAGAATTTAAGTAATGCAAAAATACACTTACATTACATGTCTAAAAGAATTCTGGGTCCTCCTCCCGCAGGTATACAGGAAGGGCACGAAGTACTGCAGTGCGTTTCACGTTGATATCAGGCGCCTCCTAAAAAGGGAAAAGAAAAGTTCATTTAACGCAAAGTTTTCAGGTGTCATTCTTTGGGGAGAATACATGTTTATGAAACTGCATGACATCAGACTCTACTAAATTTTGGAGACTTTTCTTTTAAGATACAACCTTTCTGTCTCTTGTGACAGAGAGTATGTTTCTTAATCATTTGACAAAAACCCTACACAGTATTTTAAAATAGTGTTCTCCAGATCAGAGCTGTGATCTATATAGAACATGGGGTTCAAAGCAAGGAAAAATTGTGTGTTTATCAGTGAAACTTTTAATTTGTGTTAATTTTATCATTATCAATATATGAAATCTTCACCTTAAGGGACTTAATGAATGGTTTCTTCAATAGATCTTTCAACTCACCTGTGTTTACTGTCTCCACCTGAAATTAATTGCAGTCTGAATTTTTTTTTCTTCTGTCTTTTTGTCTTTGGCCTTCAGCCTTGGAAGAAAAAATAAAAATATTGAAAACCTTATCAGCACACTAAATATACAACACCTTGCTATATTTCAATTGTTTTAGATAGAAGTTGCCACTGCTAGCTAAGTCACTTTTGAATGATGCTAATGAGAAGGAAAAAAAAACAAAACCTGCCGAACAATGAGGCTGCTGTTGTAAAAACGCCAACTTTCTTGCGTTGGCAAGGGGTCGTTAAAATATCACTAAGACCCTTTCTTTATGTGTGATTCTTCGTAAAACTGTGTTTTAATCGGTTAAAACTGTAAAACTGACGACATAATCTATGTTTGAAAAAGAGCGCGAACAACCGCGAACAACTATTCACCACCTGGGTCTGTGCTTTTTAACACAACAGCGCATTCGAAAACAAGTTATTGGCTGCAACATATTAATATACTTGCTTTTTTACGGAAAAAATAAACATAACGAAGGTTCAGTTTTACTTACAAGTTTCTCCAAATGTGTTCTCCAGTCGCTCGAGAAGGGCAGCCATATTGAACAGAATTTTCTGTCAACGTCGTTCAGGTTAGAGAGAAGACGTCATGACGTCATGACGTCCACATGCGGAGCTCGGAAAAAAACATTTACTCAAAAATCATAATTAAGAAAGCAGTATTTACTCTTAACTTCTAAGCCATGTACAATTATAACTGTTTGAATAGTTAACCGAACAGAAAAGTTTTAAGTTGTTTCAACTTTGTGAGGAATTTTAATTGTTATATCCACAAACTTTATAAGTCAGGTAGACTGTTGGGGTTTACAGTGTACCGATTTGGAACCGGTATCGGATAAAACCTAAACGATACCCATCCCTAGTTACTGCAGAGATTTAAAAACAGGTAAATCGACAAACTAAAGTAGTTTGATGATTAAACTATTTATCACACATTTTCACTATAATCAGACTATATAGCTCAACTTGCCTCAATGGTTTGGATAAAGGCTACTGCTATGATTTGAAAAATCATTATTTATTATATAACAGGTCTCTACATGACAATTTACCAAAGGATAACATAATCTTTCTGCTTTTTCCTCTTTGGATTTGTTTACTGTTGGTTTCTGGTCCATTCAAAATAAAGTTACTTTTCTCTTTGTTGTGTGTTATTTTAAAGTAACGGCTTTTGGAACATAAGAGGGAACTATGATACAGATACTATATTCTTAAAAATCACATAGATTTCACTATGCTACTCATCCCTGCTGGTTAGTGTTGGAAAAAAGCATCTAGAATGCAAAACCTAATGGAGCCGGGTAGCACGAGCTCTCATTATGAAACTGACTTAACAGAAATTTATAGCAATTTACATTGTATGTGATTTTTCAGTGGTCCATAGTGGTGCTCTTGGAGGAGTGGAGTTTAGGTAATAATTATTATTGTTCAGAGAGATCAAGTCCATTTGCTGTTAGCCCTTTTGCCACAGCTGAGGTTTAGAGACACCAGAAACCTTTGTAAACTTTGTAGGAAATGAAAGATTACAAGAACTGTGTTGAAGAGAGGCTGCACAGTGTCACAGGACAGCCACAAAAGCTTTTGGCACACTTTAGATGTTGTGCTCCAACTTACGAGCAAACCAGGTGCACTGCAGTCACAAAGTTGAGAAGAATCTTTATAACACATATATCAGACCACATGTGTTTTGTAACATGTTTTTGTTGTAAAATTTCAATATTCCTGTGATCTGTGGCTGATGTGCACTTACAAGCTCTTGGTCAGAGCTAGTGAATGTCAGGTGCTGGATCAGTAAAGTGTGTGGTGCTGATATTATATGGAAAATCAAAAACTGCTACAACCATCAGTGTCTCGGTGTCATCCAGGTGAGTAAATCCCAAAAAGTTCATTCTGTTCATTCTTTGCACAGTGACTGAAACAAACCCACTGATTAAACAATGGGCTGTGAGGTCAGTTTCTTGATCATTAATATGCAAATTGTCATGACTATTGATCAACAGCCACTGATTAACCACTGATTTTGTTCAAAATATGAAACTCTCATATGAGAAGGATGAAGTAAATATACAAATGTTGATACATAAATACCCAGTAAGTCCAAGCATCAAGTTAAGTGTACACGACTCGTTTAAAACACGTGTATGAGCTTAAACAATTGGTAAAACAAGTCTGAACAACGTTGGACACGCCCAATGCATGAACATAAATAGCAGTTAAAGACTGGAAACACAGGATGAACACAACACAACGGACCTTGAGTGACTGTTCCACAAGTATTTCTTGTTTTATACTCAAGTCTTCCTGATCATCATGTTTTCTGTTTCCTTTTTTGTTGTGAAATCAGACACAACTTAAAGAAACTCAGGAGAATATTTTCATAGCCATTTAATCAGGTGAAGAAACTGCAGAAAGCTGAAGAAAAAATTGGTTTGAAAGAGTAAACGGAGAGGCAGACTGATTACAGCTAGCAACAAATAATTTTTCAGTGATTATTTTGTACTGTTGAATAAACAGAATTGAACAAAGTTGGACACCTAATGCATGAACCAAAAAAAATGATGTAGAAAAACTGGACACAGTATTAATACAACACTTAAATATTTAGGCAATGAAGACACCAAGTGAAGTGTTTCAGGTGTAATTTTGCGCCATTCTTCCTGCAAACAAGTCTTAAGGTGGGCAACAGTACGGGGTCTTCGTTGTGGCATTTTGTGCTTCCAAATACGCCACACATTCTCTATTCGAGACAGGTCGGGATAAACTTTTACACGATGGCTCAGGACAAATTTAGCTCTTTTTAAATTACTGTTGATCTCCACAAACTAAAGAATTCAAGTCAATTTCCACAGCTATGGGCCAGTTATGTTTACAGTTGACATTTTTATTCATTGATTTAGCACACAACCATTAGGCTGGGCTATTTAGATGCTTTTCTCTTTACTTATGTTAGTAAAATGATCAGGGATCTAGGGAAGTGGTCACTTGCAATGTTGAACCTTGAACAATGTCAGAGATTTACAGTTAACAAACAGTCAGGTGAATAAACAACACTGAGACACTCGAGATATTTAACGTGCTGCACGGGTGAAATACTCAGAGAGCAATCACACCCAGTGCGAGGCACAGCTCTTTATTTATAGGTTACATTGTCAATATGTAAATATGGTCACATTTCCTGTTATGCAGGTCCTGATGCTGTCAGTGTGTAAGCTGTGTGTGTGTGTGTGTGTGTGTTTCAAGAAGTTCGTGTGTGTGCTAATAATGTCACAGGGTGAGCTTCCTGTTTCTGCAGAGTTGGTACATTGTGTCTGGTGAAATATGTGAACATAAGCAGAACATAACATTTGAAGCATAATCAAATAAAAAACAGTAAAAACTCTATAACATTCCCTCCTGTTGTAAATATATTTCACTCCTGAAGTTAATATTTTACACTTAATCATACTTTATTATCAGCCAACAATCACTTGCTTATAACATTTTCAATTGTAGCATCATTCAGTATGTGTATGTGTTTTCCTATACTAAATCCTCTTCGTCCAGTTCATCTTCTTGTGGCAGTCCAACATAGGTGATCACTGTGGCCTGTACCATTTTGTCAATCATTGATCTGATACAGGGTAGAATGCAAGTTGAGAACATGCAAAGCAATAAAAGAAGAACTCCTATCAAGACAAGTCCTTTGATCACGAGGGTCTTCCAGCTGCCGCTCAGCAGCCAGGTCAGCCAGTCCTCTGTGTTCGTGACATAGTCTTGCTGCTCTGCATTACTCAGTTGTCGTAACTTGTCTAGGGCGGTGGTCATGGTCAAAGAGTGCACGTTGTCCGGGATTTAGGTGCAACAAGTGGTGTTGAATAAGACACAGAGGCCCCCTCTCTCAGCGAGAATCATGTCCAGGGCGACTCTGTGTTGCATAACCACTATTCTGATCGCGTCGATTTCCCCATTCTGAGCCTTGTTTATCCTTGTTGAGCTGTTCAGGAAAAGTCCAAATTGGTAGTCAAGAGTCTCAATTCTTAGCATGTTTTTTCCATTCCCGATCCATGGGAACAGTTAGTGTAGGACCTTCTGTCTGGTGGTCCACAACTTGAACTCCGCTGGTACATCACTGCCCCAGATTGGGTCATGCGGTTGCACGTCATCAGTGCTCCTCCTGCGTCTTGGTTGGTCCTGATGGAATACTCTGAATGTGTGGTCTGACACTAAAATTGGGGCGCAGAGTCCGGTGCTGTTGGGTGGGATGGTGAAGTATGTCTTTGAGCCACATGCCCATGCTGTACCCTGCACCCAATATGTGCCATTCAGGAAGCTTATCCGTGCCTTTCTGTCCTGCGGCATTCGGAAAGTCTGGGAGCAGTTGTGGTTCATTCCCAGCTTTCTGTTGCCGTATGCGAAGGTGAAACACATTGGATGTTGTATTCCTGGTTCCCTCCTGACATTGAAAGATTTTCCCTTGTCATTGGTTGCATTCAGGTGTACCCAGTATCGGTCATCACAGCTGTAGTTCCAGTCTGAGACCTCTGGTGTACAGAACACTACCTCATTAGTTGTATAGTTGATCAGTGTTCCATTACACCGTGGCAGGTCGGGTTTTGTGACTTGTCTCTTTAACTCAACCTTGAAGAAGAAGATGTCTTCGGGGGAACATGTTCTGCTGGTGGCTTTGTAGAATATACATAGGGCTTCGGAAAGGCTGGGTGATTTTCCATATAGGGTGGCTTGCATTGCTGTTGTTGGGAGGTGAGAACAGACGTAGCAGCCAGTGTGGTTGTCTTCTGTATGTACTCGGTTGTAGACGTACCGGTACCCGGCATTGTTCAGCCAGGGGTGGTTGTGCTCTTTGTCCATATCCTTTAGGTGTAAGTTGTCATATGACCATTTCTTTTGCAGGCGATGCTGTGGGTCCTCGTCTTTCCAGGTGAGTATCCAGCCACTATGAGGACAAGTTTCTTCATGATGACCAGGCACACCCGGGCTCCAGGTGAGTAGACCACTGGCGAGAAGACAAAAGGGCGGGATATACCCAAACAACCCTTTCCTCCACCAGGAGAACACCTAGGAGTCGGGGGAACCGGCGTCTATGCTTGTGTTGTCACTCACTTTTTTGCAGTGGCTTTGGTGGATCCAAGATGGTCTTTCTGCTATTTTGCAGGCGGTTGGTGTTGTGAGCAGGACCTGGTACGGGCCTTCCCACCTCGGTGAACTCCAATTTTTCCTCTGGAGCACTTTAATCAGGATCCAATCACCTGGTTGCAACCTGCAAGATACTGGAGAGATATTACTCGGCAGTTGGTTCTCAAACAGCTTAGTCATCCACTCTGCTAGGGTGGTTTCTCTTATAGACTTATTAATAGGCTCACTAGTGAGAGGCAGTGGAAAAAAGGTCTCCCGTGAAGTGCTTAGGGAGGATATCTGACATTCCCCCCTGTCGACACACGTGTTAATCCGTGTGTCGCTAATGCTGCTGTCTTGTGTAGGGATTTTGGCAATACTGGTTTGCCATTACAGGTCAGTAAGTCATTGTGTAGTTCTGCTCCACACGTTAGCCATTTCTTTTGCTCTGCAATAGGTGCGGCTTTCTGTTCCTCTTTAAGTACATCAAGTGGTATCAGCTGTGAAGTTTCAGACTTTAATGTCTGAAACTTCACAGCTGATTTGTATTGGTTGCTCTGCGGCCTTCTTCGCGGCTTGGTCTGCGAAGTTATTGCCTTCAGTAATTTCTGAATTATCTTTTTTGGTGTGCAACACATATTGACTGTCAGTGTGAATATTTATATCTTGACCTTTGCGCAGCATGCACGTATGATAGCCGTTAGTTCTGCACTCTGTGCTGAAAAAGAGGAAGTAAGGGCTTTTGCTTCTAAAACTGTGTCTACTGTGGTGACAGCGTAACCTACACAGTTTCGCCCGAGACTATTTTTGAACGCTGAACCGTCTTACAAAGATGTTAACGAAACCAGCTTGTGGTGTCCATTCTATTTTATCTTTCAGTGCTAGATTTTTTCCATAAACTAAGTTTTGCAATGGTTCAGCTAACAGAGCATATTCAGGTATCCAGCACCTGCAAAAATTGCAGAGACCTAAATAACTCATCATTTGTTGTTTTGTGAGTGGTTTTGGGGCATTCTACACTGCTAGTTTTCTGCTGTCTAACAGTGTTCTGCCTTCTCCTGTAAGCTTATGTCTGAGGTACGTGACCTCTTTGCCCCACAACTGTAACTTGTGTTGTGAGACTTTATGACCCTGCTCTGTTAAGTGTTGCGTGTCTCCTGTAACGAGAATATCATCAACGTATAGAAAAAACTGACCTGTGGCAGGGAGCGTGCATAATGACATAGATTTCTTTAATGCCTCTGCATACAGGGTGGGGCTGTTCTGAAAACCCTGCGGCAGTCTGGTGTAGGTGTACTTTTCATTATCAAAAGTGAATCCGAACAGGTTTTGTGAATCTGGGTGTAATGGCACAGAGAAAAACGCGTTTGAAAGATCTATAACTGAGAACCATTGTTCTTTTGGTGTCACTTGATTTAAAGTTGTGTGTGGATTTGCTACCACAGGTAGAATTTGTTCTGTTACCTCGTTTATTGCTCTAAGATCATGAACTAGACGATATTTTTCTGTGTCTGCTTTTTTCACTGGGAAAATCGGAGTATTACAGGTTGCTTTTGTTGTCTTCACTAGGATGCCTGCTTTTTCCATATCTGCAATTACTGGCCTGATCCCTGTCTTTGCTTCCTACTGCATGCAGACTGCATTTCCGCTTTTTGTAACATACAGATGCTGTAATGTTAGTTTCTGCTTCTGTATCTGTTTGTCATATGGTGGGTCAAAGCCCGGGCTCAGTTTAAACCTCAGCGTGTTGTGATACTCAGTGTATGGCTGCTGTATTGATGAGGCTGGTAAGTACCTGCTAGCTAAATGGTGGAGTGGTGGAGGCAGATCCAAGGTCCAATAATAGTGGGGCTCACCAAGTCCCCTGCACACATTTATCTGACAGCCTGCTTGGCCTTGTTCCACATTTAACATTAGCTTAGCATACATGCCTTCTGGCCCTGGCAGGCTCAGGTTCAGTTGAGGCATTTTTAGATACCTTCTAGTTTTTTAAAGAATTCACACATCTTACATATTTCAAACTTTGAAGTTAGGGTTTTGCTTATATATATATATATTTTAAACTTTGCATTGCTTATAGCTCACAGCTCTAAAACTGGGCATTTGTAAATCATATGCCTAATCACTATGTGTCACTGTGATCCACAAGTATTACAAGGATACTTATTGTCATTAATATTATATTTTTATTAATATTATCATCTTTTTCTTTCCATATAATAACAACAGTATATTACAACATTTTATCAGTGTATATCACTATACTACTACTGAGCCAATTTAATAGTTAGGATCATCTTACTCAGCAAACAGATAATTTAGAATTCATCCAATCTGTACAAATTGTTTTTTCTCTGAACAGGTTTGTGCCTACTTTTTAGACTGGTCTTCTGTTTGCCTCATCTCAGATCCAATCTTCAGTCACATTCATTCTCTCTGTTGCATGTCGAACCAAGTAATTTATTATTATTTTTATTTTTATATTTTATTTTGTATCCATCAAGGGCTTCGGGTGGTCTGCAGTTCCACCCTTTCCCAAGCTGGAGACATTTACCTTTTCACACACTTTCCTTGGCTGAACAATGACACAGCCTTAATCTACCTCATGCATCTCTCTTTTTTATAGAAAAGGTTTTCATGTGAATGATTTCCTTTTATTTATTGTATACAATCTGGGCATGATCACCATGCCAACTATATTTCATTGTTTAGTTCTGTTTGTAAGGTTCCTCTTAAAATAGTTACTGCAGAGGGACTGCATTTCCCCTCCCACGCAGGACAATTTAGTTTCTTTGGATTTCTCCACCTACCTGCACTTATTCGGCCGGCGCCGGGATATTTTCTGTCTAACCACTGTTTATCTGCCGTGAGTTTAGTTTCGTTATTACCCATTTTGTTTATTACATTATTCACAGAACTGTGAAACTGTCTCTGGCACGAGAGTCGAGAGAGGTTACTAAGACGGCCTTCGACCCCTGTCCTATAGTCAGGGGCGGTCTCAGTTTTATGTGATGAAACACAACCTTTTTTCTCTCTCCTCACCAGTACGTAAGTTATCACAGGAAAAACAGTGAGAACGATGTAGTGTCCTAAAGTCCCTTTAAAAATCACTCATTCTCTCAATACATTTATTCAAACAGTTCGCGCAATTTCTATCCTATGTTAGTTGACACTTTCCGTACACTTATTTACCTTCTAGTAAATTTAGACTTCCAGCTTTTTTAGCTGCAAAACGAGTGTCTATTACACTGCCAGTTTCGTCTTACAAGCGAGTCTTAAAACTGCCAGTCCCCGTAGGACGAGTTTTCTTGGAACAGTGTCACCCTAAACACCGATAATTTTACGCAAGGTGTGTCAAATGTGGAATAATCACCTGGCTTCGCTGTTGCCGGTCTGTCGGGCGTCCTCCTTCAAGCCCCACCGCCGTGGGCCTGTATAAGACGTTGGCCAGGACCCGAATTTTAACGTCCCTGGACTTTCAACCCTTCCTGGAGGGTGCTCTGCAGAGGCTTCAACGCAGGTTTGTCACGGCGTCGGGACTTGAGGAAGGATACTGTGTGAAATGGAGCATAATATTATTATTAATACCAGTCCATTAACGGCTTCGAAGGACAAATTAATTGTCAGAGATTTACAGTTAACAAACAGTCAGGTGAATAAACAACACTGAGACACTCGAGATATTTAACGTGCTGCACGGGTGAAATACTCAGAGAGCAATCACACCCAGTGCGAGGCACAGCTCTTTATTTATAGGTTACATTGTCAATATTGACAATGGTCACTAGTATTTCTTGTTTTATACTCAAGTCTTCCTGATCATCATGTTTTCTGTTTCCTTTTTTGTTGTGAAATCAGACACAACTTAAAGAAACTCAGGAGAATATTTTCATAGCCATTTAATCAGGTGAAGAAACTGCAGAAAGCTGAAAAAAAATTGGTTTGAAAGAGTAAACGGAGAGGCAGACTGATTACAGCTAGCAACAAATAATTTTTCAGTGATTATTTTGTACTGTTGAATAAACAGAATTGAACAAAGTTGGACACCTAATGCATGAACCAAAAAAAATGATGTAGAAAAACTGGACACAGTATTAATACAACACTTAAATATTTAGGCAATGAAGACACCAAGTGAAGTGTTTCGGGTGTAATTTTGCACCATTCTTCCTGCAAACAAGTCTTAAGGTGGGCAACAGTACGAGATCTTCATTGTGGCATTTTGTGCTTCCAAATACGCCACACATTCTCTATTCGAGACAGGTCGGGATAAACTTTTATATGATGGCTCAGGACAAATTTAGCTCTTTTTAAATTACTGTTGATCTCCACAAACTAAAGAATTCAAGTCAATTTCCACAGCTATGGGCCAGTTATGTTTACAGTTGACATTTTTATTCATTGATTTAGCACACAACCATTAGGCTGGGCTATTTAGATGCTTTTCTCTTTACTTATGTTAGTAAAATGATCAGGGATCTAGGGAAGTGGTCACTTGCAATGTTGAACCTTGAACAATGTCAGAGATTTACAGTTAACAAACAGTCAGGTGAATAAACAACACTGAGACACTCGAGATATTTAACGTGCTGCACGGGTGAAATACTCAGAGAGCAATCACACCCAGTGCGAGGCACAGCTCTTTATTTATAGGTTACATTGTCAATATGTAAATATGGTCACATTTCCTGTTATGCAGGTCCTGATGCTGTCAGTGTGTAAGCTGTGTGTGTGTGTGTGTGTGTGTTTCAAGAAGTTCGTGTGTGTGCTAATAATGTCACAGGGTGAGCTTCCTGTTTCTGCAGAGTTGGTACATTGTGTCTGGTGAAATATGTGAACATAAGCAGAACATAACATTTGAAGCATAATCAAATAAAAAACAGTAAAAACTCTATAACATTCCCTCCTGTTGTAAATATATTTCACTCCTGAAGTTAATATTTTACACTTAATCATACTTTATTATCAGCCAACAATCACTTGCTTATAACATTTTCAATTGTAGCATCATTCAGTATGTGTATGTGTTTTCCTATACTAAATCCTCTTCGTCCAGTTCATCTTCTTGTGGCAGTCCAACATAGGTGATCACTGTGGCCTGTACCATTTTGTCAATCATTGATCTGATACAGGGTAGAATGCAAGTTGAGAACATGCAAAGCAATAAAAGAAGAACTCCTATCAAGACAAGTCCTTTGATCACGAGGGTCTTCCAGCTGCCGCTCAGCAGCCAGGTCAGCCAGTCCTCTGTGTTCGTGACATAGTCTTGCTGCTCTGCATTACTCAGTTGTCGTAACTTGTCTAGGGCGGTGGTCATGGTCAAAGAGTGCACGTTGTCCGGGATTTAGGTGCAACAAGTGGTGTTGAATAAGACACAGAGGCCCCCTCTCTCAGCGAGAATCATGTCCAGGGCGACTCTGTGTTGCATAACCACTATTCTGATCGCGTCGATTTCCCCATTCTGAGCCTTGTTTATCCTTGTTGAGCTGTTCAGGAAAAGTCCAAATTGGTAGTCAAGAGTCTCAATTCTTAGCATGTTTTTTCCATTCCCGATCCATGGGAACAGTTAGTGTAGGACCTTCTGTCTGGTGGTCCACAACTTGAACTCCGCTGGTACATCACTGCCCCAGATTGGGTCATGCGGTTGCACGTCATCAGTGCTCCTCCTGCGTCTTGGTTGGTCCTGATGGAATACTCTGAATGTGTGGTCTGACACTAAAATTGGGGCGCAGAGTCCGGTGCTGTTGGGTGGGATGGTGAAGTATGTCTTTGAGCCACATGCCCATGCTGTACCCTGCACCCAATATGTGCCATTCAGGAAGCTTATCCGTGCCTTTCTGTCCTGCGGCATTCGGAAAGTCTGGGAGCAGTTGTGGTTCATTCCCAGCTTTCTGTTGCCGTATGCGAAGGTGAAACACATTGGATGTTGTATTCCTGGTTCCCTCCTGACATTGAAAGATTTTCCCTTGTCATTGGTTGCATTCAGGTGTACCCAGTATCGGTCATCACAGCTGTAGTTCCAGTCTGAGACCTCTGGTGTACAGAACACTACCTCATTAGTTGTATAGTTGATCAGTGTTCCATTACACCGTGGCAGGTCGGGTTTTGTGACTTGTCTCTTTAACTCAACCTTGAAGAAGAAGATGTCTTCGGGGGAACATGTTCTGCTGGTGGCTTTGTAGAATATACATAGGGCTTCGGAAAGGCTGGGTGATTTTCCATATAGGGTGGCTTGCATTGCTGTTGTTGGGAGGTGAGAACAGACGTAGCAGCCAGTGTGGTTGTCTTCTGTATGTACTCGGTTGTAGACGTACCGGTACCCGGCATTGTTCAGCCAGGGGTGGTTGTGCTCTTTGTCCATATCCTTTAGGTGTAAGTTGTCATATGACCATTTCTTTTGCAGGCGATGCTGTGGGTCCTCGTCTTTCCAGGTGAGTATCCAGCCACTATGAGGACAAGTTTCTTCATGATGACCAGGCACACCCGGGCTCCAGGTGAGTAGACCACTGGCGAGAAGACAAAAGGGCGGGATATACCCAAACAACCCTTTCCTCCACCAGGAGAACACCTAGGAGTCGGGGGAACCGGCGTCTATGCTTGTGTTGTCACTCACTTTTTTGCAGTGGCTTTGGTGGATCCAAGATGGTCTTTCTGCTATTTTGCAGGCGGTTGGTGTTGTGAGCAGGACCTGGTACGGGCCTTCCCACCTCGGTGAACTCCAATTTTTCCTCTGGAGCACTTTAATCAGGATCCAATCACCTGGTTGCAACCTGCAAGATACTGGAGAGATATTACTCGGCAGTTGGTTCTCAAACAGCTTAGTCATCCACTCTGCTAGGGTGGTTTCTCTTATAGACTTATTAATAGGCTCACTAGTGAGAGGCAGTGGAAAAAAGGTCTCCCGTGAAGTGCTTAGGGAGGATATCTGACATTCCCCCCTGTCGACACACGTGTTAATCCGTGTGTCGCTAATGCTGCTGTCTTGTGTAGGGATTTTGGCAATACTGGTTTGCCATTACAGGTCAGTAAGTCATTGTGTAGTTCTGCTCCACACGTTAGCCATTTCTTTTGCTCTGCAATAGGTGCGGCTTTCTGTTCCTCTTTAAGTACATCAAGTGGTATCAGCTGTGAAGTTTCAGACTTTAATGTCTGAAACTTCACAGCTGATTTGTATTGGTTGCTCTGCGGCCTTCTTCGCGGCTTGGTCTGCGAAGTTATTGCCTTCAGTAATTTCTGAATTATCTTTTTTGGTGTGCAACACATATTGACTGTCAGTGTGAATATTTATATCTTGACCTTTGCGCAGCATGCACGTATGATAGCCGTTAGTTCTGCACTCTGTGCTGAAAAAGAGGAAGTAAGGGCTTTTGCTTCTAAAACTGTGTCTACTGTGGTGACAGCGTAACCTACACAGTTTCGCCCGAGACTATTTTTGAACGCTGAACCGTCTTACAAAGATGTTAACGAAACCAGCTTGTGGTGTCCATTCTATTTTATCTTTCAGTGCTAGATTTTTTCCATAAACTAAGTTTTGCAATGGTTCAGCTAACAGAGCATATTCAGGTATCCAGCACCTGCAAAAATTGCAGAGACCTAAATAACTCATCATTTGTTGTTTTGTGAGTGGTTTTGGGGCATTCTACACTGCTAGTTTTCTGCTGTCTAACAGTGTTCTGCCTTCTCCTGTAAGCTTATGTCTGAGGTACGTGACCTCTTTGCCCCACAACTGTAACTTGTGTTGTGAGACTTTATGACCCTGCTCTGTTAAGTGTTGCGTGTCTCCTGTAACGAGAATATCATCAACGTATAGAAAAAACTGACCTGTGGCAGGGAGCGTGCATAATGACATAGATTTCTTTAATGCCTCTGCATACAGGGTGGGGCTGTTCTGAAAACCCTGCGGCAGTCTGGTGTAGGTGTACTTTTCATTATCAAAAGTGAATCCGAACAGGTTTTGTGAATCTGGGTGTAATGGCACAGAGAAAAACGCGTTTGAAAGATCTATAACTGAGAACCATTGTTCTTTTGGTGTCACTTGATTTAAAGTTGTGTGTGGATTTGCTACCACAGGTAGAATTTGTTCTGTTACCTCGTTTATTGCTCTAAGATCATGAACTAGACGATATTTTTCTGTGTCTGCTTTTTTCACTGGGAAAATCGGAGTATTACAGGTTGCTTTTGTTGTCTTCACTAGGATGCCTGCTTTTTCCATATCTGCAATTACTGGCCTGATCCCTGTCTTTGCTTCCTACTGCATGCAGACTGCATTTCCGCTTTTTGTAACATACAGATGCTGTAATGTTAGTTTCTGCTTCTGTATCTGTTTGTCATATGGTGGGTCAAAGCCCGGGCTCAGTTTAAACCTCAGCGTGTTGTGATACTCAGTGTATGGCTGCTGTATTGATGAGGCTGGTAAGTACCTGCTAGCTAAATGGTGGAGTGGTGGAGGCAGATCCAAGGTCCAATAATAGTGGGGCTCACCAAGTCCCCTGCACACATTTATCTGACAGCCTGCTTGGCCTTGTTCCACATTTAACATTAGCTTAGCATACATGCCTTCTGGCCCTGGCAGGCTCAGGTTCAGTTGAGGCATTTTTAGATACCTTCTAGTTTTTTAAAGAATTCACACATCTTACATATTTCAAACTTTGAAGTTAGGGTTTTGCTTATATATATATATATTTTAAACTTTGCATTGCTTATAGCTCACAGCTCTAAAACTGGGCATTTGTAAATCATATGCCTAATCACTATGTGTCACTGTGATCCACAAGTATTACAAGGATACTTATTGTCATTAATATTATATTTTTATTAATATTATCATCTTTTTCTTTCCATATAATAACAACAGTATATTACAACATTTTATCAGTGTATATCACTATACTACTACTGAGCCAATTTAATAGTTAGGATCATCTTACTCAGCAAACAGATAATTTAGAATTCATCCAATCTGTACAAATTGTTTTTTCTCTGAACAGGTTTGTGCCTACTTTTTAGACTGGTCTTCTGTTTGCCTCATCTCAGATCCAATCTTCAGTCACATTCATTCTCTCTGTTGCATGTCGAACCAAGTAATTTATTATTATTTTTATTTTTATATTTTATTTTGTATCCATCAAGGGCTTCGGGTGGTCTGCAGTTCCACCCTTTCCCAAGCTGGAGACATTTACCTTTTCACACACTTTCCTTGGCTGAACAATGACACAGCCTTAATCTACCTCATGCATCTCTCTTTTTTATAGAAAAGGTTTTCATGTGAATGATTTCCTTTTATTTATTGTATACAATCTGGGCATGATCACCATGCCAACTATATTTCATTGTTTAGTTCTGTTTGTAAGGTTCCTCTTAAAATAGTTACTGCAGAGGGACTGCATTTCCCCTCCCACGCAGGACAATTTAGTTTCTTTGGATTTCTCCACCTACCTGCACTTATTCGGCCGGCGCCGGGATATTTTCTGTCTAACCACTGTTTATCTGCCGTGAGTTTAGTTTCGTTATTACCCATTTTGTTTATTACATTATTCACAGAACTGTGAAACTGTCTCTGGCACGAGAGTCGAGAGAGGTTACTAAGACGGCCTTCGACCCCTGTCCTATAGTCAGGGGCGGTCTCAGTTTTATGTGATGAAACACAACCTTTTTTCTCTCTCCTCACCAGTACGTAAGTTATCACAGGAAAAACAGTGAGAACGATGTAGTGTCCTAAAGTCCCTTTAAAAATCACTCATTCTCTCAATACATTTATTCAAACAGTTCGCGCAATTTCTATCCTATGTTAGTTGACACTTTCCGTACACTTATTTACCTTCTAGTAAATTTAGACTTCCAGCTTTTTTAGCTGCAAAACGAGTGTCTATTACACTGCCAGTTTCGTCTTACAAGCGAGTCTTAAAACTGCCAGTCCCCGTAGGACGAGTTTTCTTGGAACAGTGTCACCCTAAACACCGATAATTTTACGCAAGGTGTGTCAAATGTGGAATAATCACCTGGCTTCGCTGTTGCCGGTCTGTCGGGCGTCCTCCTTCAAGCCCCACCGCCGTGGGCCTGTATAAGACGTTGGCCAGGACCCGAATTTTAACGTCCCTGGACTTTCAACCCTTCCTGGAGGGTGCTCTGCAGAGGCTTCAACGCAGGTTTGTCACGGCGTCGGGACTTGAGGAAGGATACTGTGTGAAATGGAGCATAATATTATTATTAATACCAGTCCATTAACGGCTTCGAAGGACAAATTAATTGTCAGAGATTTACAGTTAACAAACAGTCAGGTGAATAAACAACACTGAGACACTCGAGATATTTAACGTGCTGCACGGGTGAAATACTCAGAGAGCAATCACACCCAGTGCGAGGCACAGCTCTTTATTTATAGGTTACATTGTCAATATTGACAATGGTCACTAGTATTTCTTGTTTTATACTCAAGTCTTCCTGATCATCATGTTTTCTGTTTCCTTTTTTGTTGTGAAATCAGACACAACTTAAAGAAACTCAGGAGAATATTTTCATAGCCATTTAATCAGGTGAAGAAACTGCAGAAAGCTGAAAAAAAATTGGTTTGAAAGAGTAAACGGAGAGGCAGACTGATTACAGCTAGCAACAAATAATTTTTCAGTGATTATTTTGTACTGTTGAATAAACAGAATTGAACAAAGTTGGACACCTAATGCATGAACCAAAAAAAATGATGTAGAAAAACTGGACACAGTATTAATACAACACTTAAATATTTAGGCAATGAAGACACCAAGTGAAGTGTTTCGGGTGTAATTTTGCACCATTCTTCCTGCAAACAAGTCTTAAGGTGGGCAACAGTACGAGATCTTCATTGTGGCATTTTGTGCTTCCAAATACGCCACACATTCTCTATTCGAGACAGGTCGGGATAAACTTTTATATGATGGCTCAGGACAAATTTAGCTCTTTTTAAATTACTGTTGATCTCCACAAACTAAAGAATTCAAGTCAATTTCCACAGCTATGGGCCAGTTATGTTTACAGTTGACATTTTTATTCATTGATTTAGCACACAACCATTAGGCTGGGCTATTTAGATGCTTTTCTCTTTACTTATGTTAGTAAAATGATCAGGGATCTAGGGAAGTGGTCACTTGCAATGTTGAACCTTGAACAATGTCAGAGATTTACAGTTAACAAACAGTCAGGTGAATAAACAACACTGAGACACTCGAGATATTTAACGTGCTGCACGGGTGAAATACTCAGAGAGCAATCACACCCAGTGTAAAACTGAAGCTCTGAATTTACCATTACCTATGGTCGTGAGCACTGGGTAGTGACCGAAAGAACAAGATCGCAGATATAAGCGGCTTTGCCTGAAGGGTGGCTGGCAAACACCTGGCCTGTCTCCTTTAGAGATAGGGTCAGGTGTTTTGGCCATCTGGGAGGGCCTCAGAGTAGAACCGCTGCTCCTCCACATCAAAAGGAGCCAATTGAGGTGGTTCGGCATCTCACTATGATGCCTCCTGGGTGGGGTGTTCTGGGCATGTCCCAGCGAGAAGAGGCCCTGGGGAAGACCCAGGACAAACTCAAGAGAATCTATCTTTTGGCTGGCCTGGGAACGCCTTGGTGTTCCCCCGGAAAGGCTGGAGGAGGTGGCCCAGGAGCGGGAGGTCTGGGTTTTCTCTGGTTAGGCTGCTGCCCCTGTGACCTGGCCCAGGACAAGCAGAAGAAAATAGATGGATGGATGTCCAAACAGGAACTCAGAAATGCACACTATCTTGGTCGACTGCTGCATCTAAACTTTCTCCCAGACCTCTCAGACCTAATGTCCTGTTCAATATCTAATCCAAAGTTTATTTAGCATACAGACTGGAAAATCTGGGATTGATCCACTGACTTTTCAATTTGTAGGCGCTACTACCTGAGCCACAGCCCTCACCAACACTGCATGAATTTAGAAACTCCTTTTAAGTCTGCAACACATGGAAAATGTGTTTGTTTATGTGGTAAACAAAAAAGTGTGAAACAACTCAAAACATATTTTAGATTTTTCAAATAACCAGGCTTTGCTTTGAATACAGCTTTGCACACTCTTGGCATTCTCTCGATGAGCTTCATGAGGTAGTCAGATGAAAAGGTTTTCCAGCAACCTTGAAAGAGTTCCCAGAGATGCCGAGCACTTGTTTGACCTTTGGCCCTTACTCGGTTGATCTCATCCCAAACCATCTCTATTGTGTTTAGATCAGGTGACTGTGGAGGCCAGGAAACCAAATACTAAACATACTAAACCAACTAAACGCAAACTGGAAAGGATGGCATGTCGCTGTTGGTGCTGCTTCAGTGTGCCATTTTGCGACTTCCTGCAATTTTAAAATTACATTGATTAAAGTCATATTTAGTTTTGTTTTATAAATTCTCTATTTAAGCTAATTGTTTGGAGGAAATAACCCTTTTGCTTGGAAAATGGAACAAATGTACAGACCTATTTGAACTGGAAGACACTCACCTTCTATCAGTGTTTGCAACCTTATGATTGCACAGTTCTGTGTTTCTCTGTCTCTGTTTTTGTATCCAAGGGTGTGGTGCTCCTCCCTCCCAGCTACCTGTTTGCACACCTGTCATCGATCATGACAGTAATGCTGTTATACTGCTGTCCATACAATGTATTCACACTTTCATAAACAGAGTATTCATAATAATTCGTTAATATCTTAAGTTTCAGTGTGCCTTCAATTTTGAATAAACCCCCAACAGTGTCACCAGCAAAGCACCATCACACCACCTCCTTCATGCTTCACGTTAGGACTCATCCATGCAGTTATCTCTAGCCGACTTGATTACTGTAACAGTATCTTCACAAGTTTACCTAAAAAATCAATCAGACAAATGCAGCTGATCCAGAACACTGCTGCTCATGTTCTCACTAAAACCAAGACATCATGCAACACCTACGCTTTGATGACAAGTCCACCCGCAGTGATCGAGCAAAGACTGATAAGTTCGCTGCAATTTCCAGTTTGTGGGGATCATTTGTCACCAACTGCATCACGTGCTACAACCCTGGTCTACATATCACCGTTGATGAACAGCTTTTCCCATCAAAGACTCGGTGCTGTTTCCTGCAGTATATTGCAAGTAAACCGGACAAGTTTGGGATCAAGTTTTGGGTGGCCTGCGACCTAAAATCCAAGTACATTTGCAATGTCTTCCCATATCTTGGCAAGGACCCCAATCGTCCCACTGGGGAGAGACTTTCTGAAAATGTAGTAATGAGGCTGATGGAACCATTCCTAGACAAAGGCAGAAATGTTACCACGGACAATTTCTTCACATCGCTTTCACTTGCGCAAAAACTTCTTGGACGGAAAACCACCATCCTCGGCACAGTCAACAAGATTCGCAGGGAAATTCCTCAATCCACTAGGCAGACAGATCGCAATGAATTCACCACTCAGGTATGCCACTCCACACCGAGCCCTGGAAAAAGGGCCACGTGTCAGGTCAAACACAGATGCAAAAAAAATCAGGCCACTGTGCAATGTGTTCACTGCTACAGGTACACATGTGGTAAATGCAGACGACAGATACCATGGCAGTGCCAGGATTGTGAGTGATTGCTGAAAATGTTGAAATGTACTCACTCACTTTTTATCATTATTTGTAAATATGTGTACAAATGGTTGGTTTTTTGTACTGTTTTCATCAATAAATGTCAGCAACAAAGGACATGTGTTGATTTCTCCCTAAGATGGCAAACTGAAACACTCCACTCCCCCACCCCCTCAATCACTCACCCCCACTCCCCTCCCTCCAGAATTCCTAGGTAACGACCTAATATACATATGAATGACTAGCCAATTTAGCTTCCACTTCCAGCATTTGACTGCTCTCCGGCTTTTAAAGGTAGAACGGTAGAAGCCTGGAAATCCCAGTGCATCCCAGTGATGCTCATGCAGGAGTGGAGTTTAGGTAATAATTATTATTGTTCAGAGAGATCAAGCCCATATGTTGTTAGCCCCTTTGCCACAGCTGAGGTTAAGAGAAGCCAGAAACCTTTGTATAGTTTGTGGGAAATGAGAGATTGAAAGAACTGTGTTTAAACTAGGAGTCCCAGGCTTCTACCTTTCTACCTATAAAACCCGCCACCAGCCAAATGGCTGGTAGGCTTTTAGCTAAGCTTTAGCTTCAGCCAAGTGGAAGCTAAATTGGCTAGTCATTCATATGTATATTAGGTAGTTAAAAAGGAATTCAGGAGGGAGGGGAGTGGGGGTGTGTGGATGAGGGGGTGGGGGAGCTGCTAAAAGCTGTGAACTTCCTTTTGTGTTTCATCTTGATGCATTCTCAATCATCCAGGGAAATAAATCTCCAAAAGTCACCAACTTGGAGTGTTTCAGTTTGCCGTCTTAGGGAGAAATCAACACACATGGGTGTTTGTCCTTTGTTGCTGAGATTTATTGATAAAAACAGTACAAAAAACCAACCATTTGTATACATATTTACAAATAATAATGAGAAACAAACTTACTAATAAGCTGTTGAACTGCCGGTCAAACAGATATTTCTACTGTGTCAGAGATGATGAATGTTTCCGTGTTCCTCTTTATATTTTCCATCAGTACACACACGTCATGACATTGCTCAGTCAATCAGCTGCACAATATACACAATATAGAGTTTAAATGTAAATTAAAAATATAAAAATGTAAAAAGCATTGGTCAACAGAAAGCTTGTTTGAACAGTAAAGTTTTTAACTGCTTTTTAAAAGATTCCACAGAGTCAACCAAACGTAGTTGTAGAGGTAGACTTTTCCACAGCATTGGTGCCACAGACCCCTTTCGTCTTCAGACATGTTCTGGGAGAAACAAACAAACTCTTAGTCTGTGAGCGGAGACGGCGAGCAGTAGTGTATTTTGTGAGAAGCTTGGATAAATAATCTGGGGCTTGGCCATTTAGTGCGCTGTACGTTAAAACAATAATTTTAAAACGAATTCTAAAATCTATTGGGAGCCAATGTAAAGAACATAAAATAGGAGTGATGTGAGCTCGCTTGCTAGAGCAAGTTAGTAGTCTGGCTGCTGCGTTTTGTATAGCTTGGAGGCGAGAAAGTGATGATTTATCCAAGCTGGTAAACAGGGAATTATAATAATCTAAACGCGATGACACAAATGCATGGACAATTTTTTCCAGTTCAGCTAAGAAGACCATATGTTGCAGTTTAGAAATATTCCTTAAATGAAAGAAACAGGAACAAGACAGAGATTTTACGTGTATATGACTAGTTAGGAGTGAGAACGTGTTGATGTAGCATGTAGTGGAGGTGGAACTCCTTTCTAAAGCTTTTCTAACATCAGCTACAATCAACAAACAACAACAAAACAAACTGGATGAGCAGGATTCCAGTGAACTTACTGTGATCATGGGTAATGCTGCAAACCTTTATCACATTTTCACAGAAAAGAAACTAAATATATATCCTCCTTTAAAAAAAACACACAATGAAACACAGACATACTTATTTATGATAAGATCCACAGAGAGAGAGCCAAGCACGTACACAACATAGCATTGATGAGAAAAGAGTAAGAATATACAATCACAGGTTTACATAAGTACACAGTTGCGACTGAGGCCCTGATCAAATGTTCAAATAAACTGATCATAAAGTCTGTGTCTCTGTTTTATTTCAGGGAGTGCTGAGGAGGGTCTAACATGAAGTCACAGTCGTGCTCTCTGGACAAGATGTGGCTCATTTTCTCACATTTGTACAGCTTTTGGGATGTCAGAGTGCTGCACTCATCAATGCATTTGACTTCATCAACTTCAACTTCATCTTCAGGTGTGTGTGAGAAACCAACTCACCATAAACTGTTGAACTGCATGCCAGTGGAACAGAGACATTTTTGTTATTTGTGTGTGTCAGAGAAGATGAATGTTTCAGCGCTTCTCTTTACATTTCCCTTAAATACACAACTTTGTGTGTGTTTGTGACACTGACTCAACTGTCATCCCCTTTTCTCCTGTACAGCTAGTGCACATCTATAAAGGAGAATCAGAAAAATAAAACTTTTTTTTCTTAATGTGTCACTTACTCTCTATGGTACAGATCTGGGTCCACTCTGCAGTCATTCGACCCTCCAGTACTAACTAGAGATGGCACGATACCATGTCCGAGACGATACTGATATCATAAATTTGGATACCGATATGAATCCGATATAGTGTTTTTTCAATCAATAAAACAGTTTATTTAAAATCTTGCTGCTTTTTGTATAAAAAAATGGTAAATGGCCTGTATTTGTATAGCGCTTTACTATGGACCACAAAGCGTTTTACACTACATTTTGTCATCCACCCATTCACACACACATTCACACACTGGTGATGGCAGCTACATTGTAGCCACAGCCACCCTGGGGCGCACTGACAAAGGCGAGGCTGCCGGACACTGGTGCCACCGGGCCCTCTGACCACCACCAGTAGGCAACGGGTGAAGTGTCTTGCCCAAGGACACAACGACCGAGACTGTTGGAGCCGGGACTCGAACCAGCAACCTGCTCAATCAACGTAATCAACTTTAATTTAATGCATGTATAAAAAATTGAACCGAAATCGATTATATTCCTACAATAATTAAATAGATTCAAAATCTTTCTACAACAGAACTGCAGACTGCACAGATGGCACCTTCCCAAAGGAAAAAGTACTACAGCTTACTAGGGTATATTAGACTTAATAGTTACTATATACAGTAATGGATTTCTATACATTTTACATCAGATTAAAACTTTGGTTGTAAGATTCAGATAACTATTTATTAAAAGCTAGACATTTTAAATGAAAATAAGAAAGAAAGATATTTCTTTGTGCCCCCCTTTCCCTGTTGATGCCCCACCTGCCCCCCTGGCAAAACTTTGCTAGACAAACTTGCTTTAGTTCTTGGGATAACTTTCTGGGAGATGAAATATTGGTTTGGTAGCGAGGCTCCAAATGCTCAACCCGACTGCCGACAGGTCTCGCACGCCACAGCTGCTCTATCACGTGAGGCATACTGCTAAGGTTATGAGCAGAGTTACGCTATGGGATATTTAATGGATCGGATTACATTTTTTATTTCTCTCCGATATCCGATCCAGTAATTTAGGTCAGTATCGAACCGATACCGATACGTAATATCGGATCGGTCCATACCTAGTATTACCACGGGAGATTCAACCTGTTCGGACTCTCTCATTGGTAAGTGTGCAGGACTGTACCAGCTGTAGTTGATGGTTTTCCTTCGAGCAATTCTTTAATGTTTCCTTTTCATCAGCAATGAAGTTTTGTTGATGGTTTTCATTTGCTTTAGCAGCTTTGCCAGAAGTTAAATCTTTATTGAAATCCAGTTTTAGGTTTTTATCTGCATTGACTTTTCTCCCCTGAAGGTTCAGTTAGTTTGATGGAGTCCATAAAAGGTTTAAAGGCACTTACTGGGATTTCTAAAATATCCAGATTTTATGAATTATAGACAAAATTTATATACAGTATAATTATGATCATTTACAGTATAATTGATTGCTTTATTTATTATTTATTCATGTATTGAAATATAAGAAGCAGAACAGTGGAGGCAATCAAAACACTCGCTCACAGAGAAAGAAGGATGAGGGCTTTTACTGGATGTGACTGAACTGTTCAAAAAAAGAAATGGATCAAGAACACAAGAAGCATGATGGAGAAATCATGTCTGCTGTGGCTGCTCATAGGAACTCTGTAATGGTCCTCTCTCTCTTGTTTCTCTATATCAAACATCCGGTTTGCGTAGGAGGTAAACAAGACAGCTGTTTCCTCCTTTCTCTGCTTGAACCCCATCAGTCTGTGTCCTGGAAGTTACTGCTTTTCTCTATTGTTTTGTTAAATGTCAAACTTTGAGGTAATCTGGATGTCGTTTCTCTTTAGCTCTGACCTGTCCTCTGTACTGGGTGCAAGCCAGCACCAGCAAGGTGTTCCTAAGTAGGGCTGGGTTTCGTCACTGATTTCTAGAATCGATTCAATTCCAATTCACAAGTTCCCGAATCGATTCAATCTAGGATTCAATTCAATTCGATTTGATTTGAATCAGGAAAATTTTGCCTCAGACAGTCAGAAATATTATAATTCAGACACATTCAGTACATTTCTATATTTTTATATCTATAAATAGAAATCTGACACTTGCAAGACTTCAGCAAAGGTGTATAAGCATCACAGCAGATGCCTTTGTGTCAAAGAGGATAAAACAGAGAAAAACATGAAGGTGATTTTCCTGGCCTGGGATTTTGTAAAAATATTCTGCAGTAGATCAAAAACGAAAGAAAACCATTAATCAACATATGAACATTACCTGATGCTGCTGAAGTGAAGCAGAGCAAAGTTACAAAGGTTTTATTAGAGACACAGCTGAGCGTTTGCAATTTTGCATAATTTTAAAAAGTTTAAATTTGTTGAGAAGCCCATTGAACAGCAGAAATGGGGCTTTTTTTGGAAGCAAGTAAAAGGAAAAAAAACAGTGTCTGACAGAGCTGTAAACAACTTGTGCATAACAAGCAAGTGAATAATGCAGAAAACAGATTTTTAGACGGGAAACTGTTCTTGGAGTATACACACACAGAGAGAGAGAGAGAGAGAGAGAGAGAGAGAGAGAGAGAGAGAGAGAGAGAGAGAGAGAGAGAGAGAGAGAGAGAGAGAGAAAGCTGTGCATGAAGTGATTTTTACCGTGGTGGAAGCAAAACAGCGAAACTAAGGGAATTCATGACGATGTTTATGTGAAGTGTAGTTTGGATCTTCTTTTGCTGTTGGTTCAGTCAATATTGTTTGGAGAGAGATCAAACCTGCAGCTTCATAATCACAAGAAGAGCGTAAACACAAAGCGCGGACCCGCCGACGGATCAGAATCAGTGAGTTTTCAGCCATGACCGTGTCATCGGGTGAGAAAGACGACATCTCACTGACCCATCGGCAAACATGCAACCTCCACACAGAAAGACCCCGGCCTGATGTTGGAATTGAACTCAGGACCTTCTTGCTGTGCAGCAACAGTGCTAACCACAGTGCTGCCTTGGTTACAAAACATGTTCACTAAAATTAAAAAGCAATTGTTGAAGAGATAAAATGGTCCTTTCTCGTTTTTATAAATATGATTTTTAACTTACAGTTATTATGCATTTCTTGTATAAAATAAAAAAGATAAAATGTGAGTTACTGCTAATTGTTGTATGTTTATGTAATAACAAATCCCATTCACATTTAAACACTGAATTTAGGCTTGGACATTATATTTAACACTTAGTGTGGAGTTGTCATGTTTTCCCTGACAATTCTCTCTGGACACTCCAGCTTCCTCCTACAGTCCAAAGACACACATGTTACTCCTAAAGTGGCTGCATATCTGTGTACGTGTGCTGACCCTGTAACAGACCTGTGACCTATCCAGGATGTATCCTGCTTTTCACACATCAAAGTTGGGATAGGTTGATAGGTAGCGTTGGCTGAGGAAATCCAAATCATGTGACGTCACCCTGAGATGCTTCTGAGAAACAAACTCACTAATAAGCTGTTGAACTGCATGCCAGTCAAACAGATACGTTTACTGTGTTTGTGTTTCAGAGATGATGAAAGTTTCCGCGTTCCTCTTTACATTTTCCATTAGTACACACCCATCCTGACATTCCTCCTGTCAGTCAGCTCTCTGGGTGGAAGAGAACAAAACACATAAATAAATGTTTAAGACAGGAGCTACTTAAACTGTTAATGTTCCTTTATTTGTTTTGCACACAGGTTTATCATTAAAAATCTTACCAACAATGACATAAACTACTTATCTTTATAATCTTTATAGAGAAATAAATAAAGTTGAAATTCGTATGTATTTCTTATGCCCAGCAGCAAAGCCAGACTGTGACTTTAGGCCTGTCTTCTTACAATTACTTGTGTGTGTGTGTGTGTTCTGAGTTTTCATCAGAGCCAGAGGTCAGCTACTCTTCACTGAAGTTTTCCACCAGTCCCACCACATTACACAATATGACACACATTAGCTGGTTCAGTGTTTAAATGCTGTAGGCCACAAATGATGCATTTTTCTGATTATTACAGATACAAACACTTTTTATCCCCTCCTTGAATCGCCACCTTATCGTGGTGGAGGGGTTTGTGTGTCCCAGGGATCCCAGGGGCTATGTTGTCTGGGGGCTTTTGCCCCCTGGTAGGGTCTCCCATGGCAAATTGGTCCTGGGTGAGGGACCCGACAAAGGCAAGGCAAGTTTATTTGTATAGCACAATTCAACAACAAGGTGATTCAAAGTGCTTTACAGAGACATTAGAAACAAAAACAAATAAAAAGCATGATTTAAAATTGATTAAAACAAGCAAATAAACTAACTAACTAATTAACAAACAAACAAACAAACAAAACAGTATATAAAATCAAAACAGATAAAATCAGAACAGTAGATAAAATCAGTAGTTAAATGTAAGTTTTGAAATTTAAGCTTAAAAGTGTGGATTTGGTGCTTTATTCAAATGCAGCTGAGAACAGGTGAGTCTTCAACCTGGATTTAAATAAACTGAGTGTTTCAGCTGATCTGAGGCTTTCTGGGAGTTTGTTCCAGATATAAGGAGCATAAAAGCTGAATGCAGCTTCTCCATGTCTGGTTCTGACTCTGGGAACTGATAAAAGACCGGATCCAGATGACCTGAGGGATCTGGATGGTTCATACTGGGTCAGGAGGTCATTGATGTATTTTGGTCCTAAACCATTCAGAGCTTTATAGACCAGCATCAGAACTTTAAAGTCTATCCTCTGACGGACAGGCAGCCAGTGTAAGGACCTCAGAGCTGGACTGATGTGGTCCACTTTTTTGGTCTTAGTGAGGACTCGAGCAGCAGAGTTCTGAATGAGCTGTAGTTGTCTGACTGATTTTTTAGGTAGACCTGTAAAGATGCTGTTGTGAAGTTTCTCTTTATAAATGTCATAATGAACCTGGAGGTTTGTTTTTCTCCATCTGCGCTCAGCTTTCCTACACTCTCTTTTTTCATTTTTTGCTGTTTGTGGAGTTTCTCCATGGAGACTTTTTCCTTCCAGAGATAACCTTCACCTTAATGGGAGCAATAGTGTCCATTACATTTAACATGTTAGCATTGAAGCTATTGACGAGCTCATTGACTGACCCTCTGGACAGGTCAGGTGTTAATGGGAAGACCTGGTTAAAAATTGCACTACTGTGTTCAGTTATACACCGTTTTGTGATCACTGTTGTTGATATATTTGTGTGGGCTGAGATTTTACTTTCAAAGAAAACACAGTAATGATCAGACATGCCCACATCAGACACAGTAACCTTTGAAATGCTCAGGCCTTTGGAGATCAGTAGGTCAAGAGTGTGTCCTCTATTATGTGTGGCCTCTGTTACATGCTGAGTCAGCCCAAAGTTGCCCAGAGTGTTACTCAGGTCTTTAGTCCCTTTGTCCTGAGGGTTGTCCACATGAATGTTAAAATCCCCAGCAATAATTACACAGTCAAAATCAACACAGATCACAGACAACAGTTCACTGAGGTCATTAAAAAAGTCTGTGCAGTATTTGGGAGGCCTGTAAACATTAAGAAACACAACTTTGGATGGGGCCTTCAGCTGTAAAGCCACATATTCAAAAGACTGAAAACTTCCAGGAGATAGCTGCTTACATTGAAATGATTCATTAAATAAGACAGCAACCCCCCCTCCTCTCCTGCTCACCCTGGCCTCACTGATAAAACTGTAGTTAGGAGGGGTCGTCTCGATGAGAACAGCTCCACTGTTACTTTGGTCCAACCAAGTTTCAGTTAAAAACATAAAATCAAGGCTGTGCTCAGTGATTAAATCATTAATTAAAATTGTTTTCCCAGCTAAAGATCTAACGTTTAATAAAGCCAACTTAAGTGTTTTAGAGGTATTACTTGTCCCCTCGTGTTTGGGAGCAGTCTGTGGCACACAAGGTATGTTTACTATGTTTAAAGATCTTTTAGAGTGCATCTCTCTGTGTTTTGACCAGGCCACATGTCTCCTTCTGTCACTTAAAAGTACAGAGATTTTAAAACCTTCTAGTAAACAGGGTCCCAGCTTCTCCTGGGAAAAGTCACCACTGCCATAATCCTCACAGCCCGGACCCTTCACACATCACACATCAGACTGCGGAGACAGAGCATGAAGATGGTAAGGAGGAACTAAGGGGGGCGAGGCTGGGCGACCATGGCCTGCAATGACTTTGCCAAATTCTTCACAGAAAAAATCCAAAAAATTAGACAAGCTATTGGTACATCAACAGCAGATCCAGGATATGTACTGTGTCCACCAAAAAACTGTTTAAATACCATGAAACAGTTTCAACCTATTAACAGCAAAGACCTGGAGGACATCTTAGGTCAACTGAACTCCTCCTCCTGCTGTTTAGATGTCCTGCCAACAAGTTTTTTCAAAAAGGTCTCAAAGACTTTAGAGTCAGACCTGTTACAGATCGTCAACTTTTCTTTATTATCAGGTGTGTTTCCAGAATCACTAAAAACTGCTGTAATTAAACCTATACTGAAAAAGGACAATCTTGACAAGACACAAATGAACAACTACAGGCCGATCTCAAATCTCCCATTTTTAAGTAAGATCATTGAAAAAGCAGTTTCTCAACAGCTCAATTACTTAAAACAGAATAATTGCTACGATGCCTTCCAGTCAGGTTTTAGACAGAACCACAGCACTGAAACCGCTCTGACCAAAGTGTTTAATGACATATGTCTGAATACAGACAGTGGAAAAATGTCAGTCCTAGTTTTACTGGATCTCAGTGCAGCATTTGATACAGTTGACCACAACATATTACTCAAACGACTGGAGAACTGGACAGGTCTTTCAGGAACTGTACTAAACTGGTTCAAGACATACTTAGAAAACAGGAAATACTTTGTATCAACAGGTAACTTCACATCTGAGCAGACAAGTATCACATGTGGAGTTCCCCAAGGTTCTATCTTGGGACCCCTTCTGTTTAACATTTACATGCTCCCACTGGCACAGATTATAAACAACAACAAAATAAACTATCACAGCTATGCAGATGACACACAAATATATATCACAATGTCACCAGGAGACCAAGGCCCTGTGCAGGCTCTTGGTAAATGCATTGAGGAAATCAATGACTGGTTGTGCCACAATTTTCTCCAGCTAAACAAAAACAAAACTGAGGTAATAGTCTTTGGCGCCAAAGAAAAACGATTACAGGTCACCAGAGAACTTCAATCTATACATCTAAAAACCACAAACCAGGCGAGAAATTTGGGTGTAGTGATGGATGCAGACCTAAACTTAGAAAAACACATTAAGACAATAACAAAGTCAGCATACTATCACCTCAAGAATATTTCAAGGATAAAAGATCTGATGTCTCAACAGGACCTGGAAAAACTAGTCCATGCATTCATCTTTAGTAGGCTTGATTACTGTAACAGCATCTTTACAGGTCTACCTAAAAAATCAGTCAGACAACTACAGCTCATTCAGAACTCTGCTGCTCGAGTCCTCACTAAGACCAAAAAAGTGGACCACATCAGTCCAGCTCTGAGGTCCTTACACTGGCTGCCTGTCCGTCAGAGGATAGACTTTAAAGTTCTGATGCTGGTCTATAAAGCTCTGAATGGTTTAGGACCAAAATACATCAATGACCTCCTGACCCAGTATGAACCATCCAGATTCCTCAGGTCATCTGGATCCGGTCTTTTATCAGTTCCCAGAGTCAGAACCAGACACGGAGAAGCTGCATTCAGCTTTTATGCTCCTTATATCTGGAACAAACTCCCAGAAAGCCTCAGATCAGCTGAAACACTCAGTTTATTTAAATCCAGGTTGAAGACTCACCTGTTCTCAGCTGCATTTGAATAAAGCACCAAATCCACACTTTTAAGCTTAAATTTCAAAACTTACATTTAACTACTGATTTTATCTACTGTTCTGATTTTATCTGTTTTGATTTTATATACTGTTTTGTTTGTTTGTTTGTTTGTTTGTTAATTAGTTAGTTAGTTTATTTGCTTGTTTTAATCAATTTTAAATCATGCTTTTTATTTGTTTTTGTTTCTAATGTCTCTGTAAAGCACTTTGAATCACCTTGTTGTTGAATTGTGCTATACAAATAAACTTGCCTTGCCTTGCCTTGCTACTCATCCCTGCTGGCTAGTGTTGGAAAAAAGCATCTACAATGCAAAACCTAATGGAGCCGGGTAGCACGAGCTCTCATTATGAAACTGACTTAACAGACATTTATAGCAATTTACATTGTATGTGATTTTTCAGTGGTCCATAGTGGTGCTCTTGGAGGAGTGGAGTTTAGGTAATAATTATTATTGTTCAGAGAGATCAAGTCCATTTGCCGTTAGCCCTTTTGCCACAGCTGAGGTTTAGAGACACCAGAAACCTTTGTAAACTTTGTAGGAAATGAAAGATTACAACTGTGTTGAAGAGAGGCTGCACAGTGTCACAGGACAGCCACAAAAGCTTTTGGCACACTTGAGATGGTTGTGCTCCAACTTACGAGCAAACCAGGTGCACTGCAGTCACAAAGTTGAGAAGAATCTTTATAACATATATCAGACCACATGTGTTTTGTAACATGTTTTTGTTGTAAAATTTCAATATTCCTGTGTTTTGTGGCTGGTGTGCACTTACAAGATCTTGGCCAGAGCTAGTGAATGCCAGGTGCTGTATCAGTAAAGTGTGTGGTGCTGATATTATATGGAAAATCAAAAACTGCTACAACCATCAGTGTCTCGGTGTCATCCAGGTGAGTAAATCCCAAAAAGTTCATTCTGTTCATCTAGCATATACAGGGAGTGCAGAATTATTAGGCAAATGAGTATTTTGTCCACATCATCCTCTTCATGCATGTTGTCTTACTCCAAGCTGTATACGCTCGAAAGCCTACTACCAATTAAGCATATTAGGTGATGTGAATCTCTGTAATGAGAAGGGGTGTGGTCTAATGACATCAACACCCTATATCAGGTGTGCATAATTATTAGGCAACGTCCTTTCCTTTGGTAAAATGGGTCAAAAGAAGGACTTGACAGGCTCAGAAAAGTCAAAAATAGTGAGATATCTTGCAGAGGGATGCAGCAGTCTCAAAATTGCAAAGCTTCTGAAGTGTGATCATCGAACAATCAAGCGTTTCATTTAAAATAGTCAACAGGGTCGCAAGAAGCGTGTGGAAAAACCAAGGCGCAAAATAACTGCCCATGAACTGAGAAAAGTCAAGCGTGCAGCTGCCAAGATGCAACTTGCCACCAGTTTGGCCATATTTCAGAGCTGCAACATCACTGGAGTGCCCAAAAGCACAAGGTGTGCAATACTCAGAGACATGGCCAAGGTAAGAAAGGCTGAAAGACGACCACCACTGAACAAGACACACAAGCTGAAACGTCAAGACTGGGCCAAGAAATATCTCGAGACTGATTTTTCTAAGGTTTTATGGACTGATGAAATGGGAGTGAGTCTTGATGGGCCAGATGGATGGGCCCGTGGCTGGATTGGTAAAGGGCAGAGAGCTCCAGTCCGACTCAGACGCCAGCAAGGTGGAGGTGGAGTACTGGTTTGGGCTGGTATCATCAAAGATGAGCTTGTGGGGCCTTTTCGGGTTGAGGATGAAGTCAAGCTCAACTCCCAGTCCTACTGCCAGTTTCTGGAAGACACCTTCTTCAAGCAGTGCTACAGGAAGAAGTCTGCATCCTTCAAGAAAAACATGATTTTCATGCAGGACAATGCTCCATCACACGCGTCCAAGTACTCCACAGCATGGCTGGCAAGAAAGGGTATAAAAGAAGAAAAACTAATGACATGGCCTCCTTGTTCACCTGATCTGAACCCCATTGAGAACCTGTGGTCCATCATCAAATGTGAGATTTACAAGGAGGGAAAACAGTACACCTCTCTGAACAGTGTCTGGGAGGCTGTGGTTGCTGCTGCACGCAATGTTGATGGTGAACAGATCAAAACACTGACAGAATCCATGGATGGCAGGCTTTTGAGTGTCCTTGGAAAGAAAGGTGGCTATATTGGTCACTGATTTGTTTTTGAATGTCAGAAATGTATATTTGTGAATGTGTAGATGTTATATTGGTTTCACTGGTAAAAATAAATAACTGAAATGGGTATTTGTTTTTTGTTAAGTTGCCTAATAATTATGCACAGTAATAGTCACCTGCACACACAGATATCCCCCTAAAATAGCTAAAACTAAAAACAAACTAAAAACTACTTCCAAAAACATTCAGCTTTGATATTAATGAGTTTTTTGGGTTCATTGAGAACATGGTTGTTGTTCAATAATAAAATTATTCCTCAAAAATACAACTTGCCTAATAATTCTGCACTCCCTGTATTGCAAGTGATTTCTTTGCACAGTGACTGAAACAAACCCACTGATTAAACAATGGGCTGTGAGGTCAGTTTCTTGATCAATAATATGCAAATTGTCATGACTATTGATCAACAGCCACTGATTAACCACTGATTTTGTTCAAATAAAATATGAAACTCTCATATGAGAAGGATGACGTAAATATACAAATGTTGATACATAAATACCCAGTAAGTCCAAGCATCAAGTTAAGTGTACACATGACTTGTTTAAAACACGTGTATGAGCTCAAACAATTGGTAAAACAAGTCTGAACAATGTTGGACACGCCCAATGCATGAACATAAATAAAGTATTTCTTGTTTTATAGTCAAGTCTTCCTCATCATCATGTTTTTTTCTTTCCTTTTTTGTTGTGCAATCAGACTCTTATATGAGAAGAATAATTTAAAAATACAAATGTTGATGCATGAATATGCAGCGAGTCCAAGCATCAAGTTAAGTGTACATATGGGTCAAAGGAGCTTGCAAAGAAAAGCGTCTGGACTTCTTTAAGTTACTTGAAGACGTTTCACCTCTCATCCGAGAAGCTTCTTCAGTTCTAAGGTCAAATGGTTCCCTTCCCTGGTTGAGTTCCCTTCCCAGACACCTTAACGCCCACTCACATCCTGGGCCATCTGACCTCAGGAATTCGCATGATAAGGTGGGGCCAGGTTTCACAATGAACCCACCCGAAACTCTGGCTGATTGGAGCCCACACCCAGTTTCACACCTTGGCTCAGGCGATTAGAGGATCATCAGGGGGTCCTTTTGTCCCTCTGAGGAGGGTTACTCCCACTAGGTTTATATCTGGGACTCTCCACCATTTGACCTTAGAACTGAAGAAGCTTCTCGGATGAGAGGTGAAACGTCTTCAAGTAACTTAAAGAAGTCCAGACGCTTTTCTTTGCAAGCTCCTTTGACTACGATGACCTGGATGACTGAGAACCTTCACAGACAAGTGTACACATTGTTTGAGCTCATACACGTGTTTTAAACAAGTCAGTTTAAAACACGTGTATGAGCTCAAACAATTGGTAAAACAAGTCTGAACAATGTTGGACACGCCCAATGCATGAACATAAATAAATAAAGCAGTAGAAAAACTGGAAACACAGGACAAACACAACACAACCGACTTTGAGTGATTGTTCCACAAGTATTTCTTGTTTTATAGTCAAGTCTTCCTCATCATCATGTTTTTTCTTTCCTTTTTTGTTGTGCAATCAGACACAACTTAAAGATGCTCGGGAGAATATTTTCATAGCCATTTAATCATATCAAGAAAATGGGATGAAAGTAACTGTCACAGTTTGTGGAGACAGACCGTGCGGAGATGTGTGTGGTGGACCCAGGTGCGAACACAAGTGAGGATACGGGAGTGAACCTAAACAAAAGCGAGCCTTTTATTGTGGCTGATGATCACGAAAGAAACAAACAAGAATGAGGGCAGCACAAGAGCAGTAACTAAACAGAAACCTAAACTGGGAACAAACTATGGTAAGGCTATGGCTGGGGATACAAAAGACTGGGCATGGAAACACGGAGCGTGGGAACACAGACGATGCGACACAGATTACATGAAACACAGAGACTAAATACATGTGAGGGATGATCAGGGGAAGTGGCCACACATGGGAGCACAGCTGACACACATGAACCTAACGACAGGACAGGAGAGGTGAATGTTGGGTCTAAACTCAGACCCCGCTGTATCTAAGACTTATTCCCATGAAAGAAAAGCAAGGCAACAACGTTCGATCGATTTCTTGCGCAAGGGAGGCCTCTCATCTGTGACCAGCACGTTGAAATGACCACACTGGTGGCCTCCTCTCGCCGCCTTTTATTGACAAACTTCAAACAATAGTTTACAAAACACCTCCCCCTGCAACCCCTTTTGGTTACATAGACAAGGACTGTATGTAAGTGTGTGTGTGTGTGTGTGTGTGTGTGTGTGTGTGTGTGTGTGTGTGTGTGTGTGTGTGTGTGTGTGTGTGTGTGTTTTGATCAAAGGGTCATAAAATCTAAAAGCAGGAACAACATCCTTGGTCATAAAGAGAGTAGTCTTCCCCCACACCCAATGTATGGTTTACCAAAGATAACACAGTGAAACCATACAAAGGGTAGGAAGCTCTACCAAACATCAAACAGATCTTCAAAAGGACGTTCCTGTGATAAAACACTTCAACCTTGCACCCAGAACCTCGAGAATCTGGGTATGGGAGGAAAGAAAGAATTCCTTTCACAGGGTTAAAAACAATGGACTAATGGTACATATAAAAATGACAAATGTTTAACTATTTAATCTAACAGTGAAACTAAATACACTGACATTGAATACAGACTTTCAGAATAAAACAGGAAACTAACAGACACAAAGAACCAGACAGGACACTGAACTTGACAGGCAGACTCATAAGTAGACACAATAACACCATGGACAGACAGGGAACACAGAGAAGTGGGAGCAGGCAGGCAAAGAACAGAAACCTAACAAATGGCAAATCACAACAGAATACATACTCGGAATGAACAAAAGCATAAGGAAACAAAACACTGAGTCGGCAGGCTCAGGACCATGACAGTAACTTCAGAAAGCTGAAGTAAAAAATGTTGTGAAAGAGAAAATGGAAAGGCAGTAGACTGATTACAGCTACCAACAAATTATTTTTTCAGTAATTATTTTGTACTGTTCCTGCCCAGCGATCTTAGCTAATTATAGGCCAATCTCCAACCTTCCTTTCGTATCAAAAATCCTTGAAAGAGTAGTTGTCAAACAGCTAACAGATCATCTGCAGAGGAATGGTTTATTTGAAGAGTTTCAGTCAGGTTTCAGAGCTCAGCACAGCACAGAAACAGCTTTAGTGAAGGTTACAAATGATCTTCTTATGGCCTCTGACAGTGGACTCATCTCTGTGCTTGTCCTGCTAGACCTCAGTGCAGCGTTCGATACTGTCGACCATAATATTCTATTAGAGCGATTAGAACATGCTGTAGGTATTACAGGTTCTACGCTGCAGTGGTTTATATCATATCTATCTAACAGACTCCAATTTCCTCATGTAAATGGAGAGTCCTCTTCACACACTAAGGTTAATTATGGATTCAGTATTCATTGGATACAGGGTTCAATGCTAGGACCAATTCTGTTTACATTATACATGCTTCCCTTAGGCAGTATCGTCAGAAGACATAGCATACATTTTCACTGCTATGCAGGTGATATCCAACTTTATCTATCCATGAAGCCAGATTGTCAGGGGATTTTTAAGTTTTATTGTCATGAAATGCAACTGAGTGATATACTGATAAGTGTTTAATATTTCTGCTTATGCAAACGTCTTTCTATCATGAACTCTCTGAACAGTCACATCACAACACCACAATGAGTTGTGAAAACAAGCTGTTATTGTTAGATTAAGTTCCAGCAACTGCATGTTCTCTCCCCACGAGTGAAGAGCGTGCAGCCAAGCTCCTGTTTTATCTTTCCTTTGCCATGTGACATCACTTTACTGAAGTGTATAAATAAAGATGCAAGACAAGTGTAGGTGTGTGAGTCTTGTTGGGCTCTCACCCAACTTCACTACCTATTGTTTTTCATATTTTGGGTGTTAAAAAAATCTTCTGAATCTGTTGGAATGAACAAAATCAGAATACATTTTTCATCCATGCTTGAATTACATGAGCTAACAGCTCCAACTTGAGATGCTGAACAGTTCTCAGCTCCTGCTTCCTTCATAGCAGGAAATACAATATTTGTCTATGATGTGAGTCTTCAGGTGAACCATTCGTTTTCAGCCATGAGTTGTATCAAAGTACTGTTAAACACAAGATTACTACCAAAATAATCTATATAGCAACATTAAAACATTACCTACTAAAATAAGTATCCTAACTTGTCAGAGTTTTTTTTGGACCAAACACATATATGTAAGATATGTAAGTATATCATTAGACGTGAAACGTAGCAGAGGTGTAAGTGCCTGGCTTAAAACAGGACATATTAGCTGCATTTAACCTTCAGTTACTCTTTATATAGTTAGTTTGGAGTCAGACCATGTTTCTTTCTAGCTGACCGTCCTGTTGCTCCCACTGAAATTTATACAGCCTATTTAAAATCTAAAACTTAAAATTGTTTTAGCCTACTGTTGTTGCCACTGTCCTGTTTGAAATGGAATGAGAGAAGCTGCTTATTTTGTCATATGTGCATGTGCCGATATTAAACCCAGGAACAACATTCAGGTAAAAATGAAAGAACAAATGATCCGTCAATAAATTTAATGTTGGATCAGTGTTTCAATATTTATATCTTTTATTAGATGTACATGTGGTTTGGTTATTTGCCTTTTGGTTGAAAGTACACCGAGAGAGGACTTTTTATTAGTGATCTTAATAATAATTTTTTTCATATTAATGTAATATTTTCATTTAATTGAATACAATCTATTTGTGTATGATTGTCAGTCCAAAGAGGGAGAGAGGAAAGAGGGGAACGTGAGGAGAAAGGTCAGGAAGAAACAGGGAACAGTGACCGGCACAACAGAAACTGTTAAACTGCTTGAGAGAGTTGACCACCAAAAAGTGATAGACAGATTTGCCAACCTGAAGGTGAGGCGACATAGGTTAAAATAAAATAAAAAATCTGCAGAGCCATATTAGTATCTGCAGTAAAGATCTTTTCATACATTGTATACATTGTACCATAGGCAAAGTTGCCTCCATTTTCATCATTTTTTTTATCAATATTTTGTACATTTGTACATTTCAAGGACTCTATTTTTGGAGTGTATTTTGTGTATTTTCTGTGTATTGAGTGTGTTGTATTATACATACACATTCAAAGTGAATCTCTGACAAAAAATGCACTGAGTTTACTTCTTACTCACTATGAGCATCATTCATTATTCTCCCCCAGTAATTAAGGTTAGAATATGTATTTTTTTTTTATTCCAATCCATTCTTCGTTTGCAGCATTTAAATAACCTTTATCCGATTTGATAGTTTTGTTACAGACTTTTAAAATAGTGTTTTGCTTTTCTTTCACAAATGTGGGATTAAATTGTGTTAAAATGTACAAAATAGTGATGTCATGTTTTGTGACGAGGACCCAGGCACAGAGAGACTTGATGAATTTAAGAATCTTATGATTTAATAAAGAAATTTGCAGACTTGCACAGAGATGGTAAAATTTTGATGACTGACAAAGACAACAGACGACAGGACAGGGAGGAACAGGGGTTTAAATGCACCAAGGAGACAGTCAGAGGGAACTTGGGACAACTGGAGACGTTTAAGGATGCAGGGACTGACAGAGACGAGGAAGAAGTCTGATCGTGACGAGTAAAGTTTATCTTGCCTGGCTGGGCAGCTCTTTGGGTGCTCAGCACCCCCAAAGCTCTGATCCTAGAATCGCCCCTGCTTTGAAGTTGTTAATGCTGTAGGTAATGGAAACGCGAGACCCAGGTTGATAAAAACGTCCACTACCCACCACTGCTGTGGTAGTGGACGCCAGGGGGACCGCTTCCAGCCACCGGGTGGTGTGTTCAACAATAGTCAAAAGGTGCGTAAAACCTTGTGACTGCGGCACAGTATAGTATAGTAACGATTGTCCTTAATGTAAATATGTAAGAAAAATTGTGTATGTTTCTGTTGTATATGTGTCTTTCTGGCTGCTGTTACAACCAAATTAAAGGATTATTCTATTCTATTCTATTCCGAAAAACCCAGTCGTTACCACACAGATGAGGGCCCTCAGTCATGAGGGATGCTCTGACATAGCCAGCAGCCGTTTGACACCCCTGCACCTCCTGAAGCTTTATTGTTCCACTGAAGGAAAAAGCATCTCCCCAATCATTGTGGCGCCCCCTCGTCTGTAGGGCGAAGAAAACATCTCAGGTGGGACCTGCTTGTCATGCCAGTAAGGTTGGAAACCATCAGGACCATCAAGGTTGCATTTTTCTACAGGAGAAAAAAAAGGTTATCTTTTTTTCTCATCAGAGAATTGGTTTTTGAAGCCCTTCAGTCTCAGATGCCGTTTGATGGTTATGGGGGTGCAGTCGGCACCACTAATGGCCTTAATTCAGGTTGAAGATTTTTTAGGTCTTCCACTTCACATTTTTGTTCCATAACCCCCAGGATTATTTAAGAAATGACTGTCTTAACTGCATCCCACCTCAGCAGCGATGGCCAGTGTTGGGAAGGTTACTTTTAAAATGTATTCCATTACAGAATACAGAATAAATGCCCCAAAATGTATTCTGTAACGTATTCCATTATGTTACTCAATGAAAGTAACGTATTCTGAATACTTTGGATTACTTAATATATTATCATGCTTTTTACAACAATGTGAATGTACTATTGCTGTGTGATTTATTACTATTACTGAAGGTCCGCGACTCCGAACTGTAGTAAAGGGACCTCTGACTAATATGGGGACCCTGTCGGCTCGCAGCCGAAAAATAGCTTTACTTTGTTGTGTGGGTCAACTTTTCTTGCGAGAGACAGAGAGAGGCGTTGAAAGGCTGCTCCAACGGAACTTATTGTTTTCGGAGGGAAACACGAACACGGTGTACAGTCGAGTCTTAATAGCTTACTTACAACTGGGCTCGTCAGGCACTCTTCTTGGCTGCAGTGGTTATTATTATATTTACATGCTTCCAGCTCCCGTTTTTGCTCGATGACAACTCGTACCTTTCAACTCCCCTTTTTCTCCCTCCTCGCGCTCACAGACACATAACGTGTATGGCAGTCCATTCTCCCTGCAACACGGACTACACTGCCCATGATGCTACATTCCTTGTAGCATTCTGCCTGTTAGCTTAGCACAACAACAACAACGAAAAGGCGCTCTCTCACCGAGGAAACACACAGTCGCAGAGAGAGAGAGCGTCGCCCTGTAACCATGGCAACCGTAACGCTGCCGCCTGGAACAAAAGACCGTAGCTGTCAAACAAAACCCAAACAGTCCTGACCCGCGACAAAATGAAACAGGAAAGTACCGCAGTGTAATCCATTTATTTCAACAAAGTAACTGTATTCTAAATACCACCTTTTTAAACGGTAACTGTAACGGAATACAGTTACTCATATTTTGTATTTTAAATACGTAACGGTGGTACATGTATTCCATTACTCCCCAACACTGGCGATGGCGCGCTGTGAGCGACCCTGCTTATGCAGTTCAACGAGCCGACCATGTTCAAAAAGAAACGTTTTTTTGCTTTTGCCATCAGAACATCCTGACAGTCTGACTACCTGACAGAAAATGACAATGAATCCACAGTTTTGCACAGATTTGGCCTTTTAAAGGCATGTGGTCCTAAATATTTGATCAGCTGTAAAACAGCCTGTCCCAGTTTAAGTTTGTGAAATGTAAGTTAAATGTTTTGTCTCACTCCCATTTCTGCTTGTTGCATGTTGTTGGAACCTTGTTAAGATCCAACCATGCAAAAGATGATTTTTTGCCATTTTTCAAGTGGTCTTAAACTTTTGATTAGGACTGTATTTAATAATCGATTAGTTTCTTCTGAATGGATTAAGAATGCTTTTTTTCCGCATTGCAATGCATCACAATTGTAAATCATTATACGATTAATTGTGTCAGCTCTATTACATGTAAGATTGTATATTTGCTTTTGAAATGGGCAGTTTGCTTTGTGCTTTGTATTTGCTTTCAGACTGCAAGGAAAGAATGCTAATCTACACCAAGCATCTGAAGAACAACATGCAAGTCCTCCAGCACATTGAATCCAAAACCAGTTCCAGTTCCTCAGACACCATCAGAGACTGTTTTGAAAGCCCTCTAAAAAGAAACTTTGTCAACCACTGCAAGTATTAAGTGTTTTAAATTTTGTTTGACTGTTTATTATGTACTCATTTATTTTTGGTTGTACTAAGTTTGATATTAATTAGATCAATACCTTTTTAGTCATTAATTTTATAATTCAATATTAACTGTTTAGGGCAGTGGTTATCACTGTTGCAGCACAGCAAGAAGGTCCTGAGTTCAATTTCACCATCAGGCTGGGGTCTTTCTGTGTGGTGTTTGCATGTTCTCCTCGTGTTTGCGTGGGTTCCCTCCGGGTACTCCGACTTCCTCCCATCGTCCAAAGACATGCAGCTTGTGGGGATAGGTTAATTGACTAATCCAAATTGCCCATAGGTGTAAATGTGAGTGCGAATGGTTGTGTGTTAGCCCTGTGACAGACTGGCGACTTGTCCAGGGTGTACCCCGCCTCTCGCCTTATGAAAGCTGGGATAGACCCCAGTGCCGCGACCCTGAAAAAGGATAAGTGGAAGCAAATGGATGTTAACTGTTTAACTGAATCATTGTCTCTACTGGTTTTTAGTAATGTTTCTAGCAAATTATGACAAAAAGTCAAAGAATGTAAGTTTTATGCCAGTTATCCCTATTCTGTTTATTACCTCATTTGTTGGACCTTAATTTTTTTAGACGACATTCTGGCTGCAACAGCTGCCAATAATTTTGTGTAAATATGAACTTTTGAAAAATAAGGCATGTTTTGTATTATACAGCTCTTCTGTATTTTTTTCAATAGGAGACGGTAAACAAGCTTAGTAAAATGTATTTTAACTGGTTTACTTTATATTAGTTTTTTATTTCTGTGTAATAATTGTACAAAAACCAAAGTTCACTGTGAATTTTACATTTATCAACAAGTATACTGTTATGTATTCTACATTATCACAATATTTTCTACGGTGAAATTCTGGCAACCACAGCAGCCAGTAATTCACTGTAAATTCTACAATATTTTTTTACAGTGTACTACAAAACGTGCTTCTTAGACACAAGGTATTTTTACCCTGTTGTTTAACACAGGTCAAAATAAAGGACAAACAATACATATGCTTAAGCAGCATTTTTCTATTTGTTGGTTCTTCCTTAAGTTGCAGTGCATTTGACCTTACAGGCCCACTGGAAGCACCAAAACTCCTTTCTTTATTATTTGGAGAATTGGGACAGCTCTTACAATGGCTACCACACAGGTTACCTGTCTCATTTAGTAATGAAAGAAATGAACTATTTGAACACACCTTTTGTCTTTTTTTGTTGATTAGATTTTGTTTTGTTGATTTCTATAATTGCTTTCTGGTTTGTTTCGTGTGGGGCCGAAAAAGTATGTTGAAATACACATTCATTTCTAAATGGGTTTTGTTTGCATTGGAAATAATTTCAGAGAATCATGTAGGGCTGTGATCCAAAGTTGTTCCACAAACTCAGTGTCTTACGCTTTCATTTATTTGGTTAAATGCAAAATGCTGGGTATTGACTATATATTTGGGTTTCAAAGTACACATGTAAATGTTTCCACATTCAAATCCATTTTTCCTATTTGCTCCCTTTCAACATGCAAAATAACCTACAAAGTGTGTGTGTGTGTGTGTGTACTCTCTGGCAATTGATGAGATAACATGACACTTTTTCCAACAGAACCCAAAATCACCCCAGGCCACAGAATATTTGCCCTTTTTATTTTATATATATACAGGGCTCTAGAGTGCGACCAATTTGGTCGCAAATGCGACCAAATTTTTCAGTGGTGCGACTAAAAATAAATATTTGGTCGCACAGGTGCGACCAACTGTTCCGGTAACAAAAAAAAATCTCTGTAACTCTCCGTGTGGTCAACAACAGACACACATTATGCCCCTATCGTGGACTAAACCAATCAGAGATAGTCAGGGGCGGGACCTCTCTGATTGGCCGTGGTCCAGTTGAAAGTGCAGGTGGAAGAGAGAGGTGAGTAGCTTGAATAAAGCGATATCAATTCATTAACGGATTCCACACAAAGACCTAAACACGGAGCGGACCCAACACATCAGAATCAGCTTCGTCTTTCTCGGCTTTCTCACCCGACGGCCTGAACACGGACACGCTGTCGGAGCTTAGCGATTCTTCGGGTCCGCGCTGTGTTTACGTCTTTTTGCGCTGATTCTGAGCTGCAGGTTTTGCCTCTCTCCAACCAAAATTCACCGAGCCTGCAGCAAAAGAAGCAGCAAACTGCGCTTCACATTTGATCAATGTCGTCATGAATTCCCTCTGACTTTTGCTGTTTTGCTTCCACCACGATAAAAATCACACTTCCTGCACAGCTCTCTCTCTCTGTACTTCAGGAACAGTTTCCCGTCTCAAATCTGTTTTCTGCATTATTCATTTGCTTATTACCCACCAGTCTAGCGTTGTTTACAGCGCTTTTTCTTTTTTCACTTAGATGACCTCGGACAAGAAAGCCTAATTTCTGCTGTTCAATACTGAAGAAATTTAAATTTCTTAAAATTATGCAAAATTGCAGAATATTTTTAAGGTTATCTGCTATAAAAAGCCAGACCAGGAAAATCTCCTTCATGTTTTCCTGTGTTTTAATCTCAGTTACTTTCACACAAAGGCATCTGCTGTGATTTTCACAATTCTGATGAAGTCTCATGTGTATCAGTACTGATAAATGATCAGAATTATAATATTTCTGACTGTCTGAGGCTAAATTGAATCAAATCAGGACTTTGAGAACCGGAATTGAATGGATTATAGAAATCAGTGATGATACTCAGCCCTAGTGAGCAGCCTAGGCCTGAGAGAAGTGGATGTACTGTAGCTGTGGGTAATAAGAAAAGATGAAAAGAACTATTGATAACTTTTTTGTTAAGTTAAGGCCTGATCTGTCTGAAATTCATAGCCAGTGCTCTGACACGGTGCCATCAATCTTTGAATGCTGAAAAAGCACAGTGTATCCAGGAAACACATTATATGCTGCGATAAATGCACTGCCCAAGTGTCCCCTCTCCCCACTGCCTTTCAGCAGCAGACAGCAGCAAACAGGTTGTCAGAGGAGGCCGAGATGATGATTAAGTTTAACATTTTCTACAATATTGACAAAGCACTTTAAGCACAAGTTTGTTAGTTAATAATTTAGAAATTAATATTGTCTGTATGGACTTCCCCCCCCCAAAGAAAGTGCACATGTAAAACTGCGGTGTTAAGCGATGCGGTTGAAAAATTTGAGTGCGCCTAACTTTTGTGCCGGTACGCCTAAATTTTTAAAGTTAGTCGTACCGGTGCGCCCATGTCAAAAAGTTAGTCTAGAGCCCTGATATATATATATATATATATATATATATAAAAAAAAAAACACCCAGCACGCCCCTGCGGGCGGTTTATCCTTCAAGCTCGGGTCCTCTACCAGAGGCCTGGGAGCTTGAGGGTCCTGCGCAGTATCTTAGCTGTTCCCAGGACTGCGCTCTTCTGGACAGAGATCTCCGATGTTATTCCCGGGATCTGCTGGAGCCACTCGCCTAGATATATATACATATATATACATATATATATATATATATATATATATATATATATATATATATATATATATATATATATATATATATATATATGTATATATATATATATATATATATATATATATATGTATATATATGTATGTATGTATATATATATGTATATATACGGGCAGCTAGCATAGCCAGGATGCCCCGACTTGTTGCAATAGGCTGCTACTCTACAACAATGTTTGGATAGTCACTGATGAAGGCAAAAGATTTTTGAATTATACCTCTAACAGACTGTTGTAGATGTCACCGCGGTGTTAGCTGTGCATTAATGTGTTATTTGTTTTTCCTCACCTTCCTGTGCAGCTAAAAGACCTTCCTGTTCAATTGAAATCTTCTTGGTTTTCAGTAGTGTGTGTGAGAGCGTTTCAGTTGTGTGTGCGAGAGCGTTTCAGTAGTATGTGTGAGAGCGTTTCAGTAGTATGTGCAAGAGCGTTTCAGTAGTATGTGTGAGAGCGTTTCAGTAGTGTGTGTGAGAGCGTTTCAATAGTGTGTGTGAGAGCGTTTCAGTACTGTGTGTGAGAGCGTTTCAATAGTGTGTGTGAGAGCGTTTCAGTAGTGTGTGAGTGGTAAAATTTCAGTAGTGTGTGTGTGAGAGCGTTTTAGTAGTGTGTGTGAGAGCGTTTCAGTAGTGTGTGAGCGAGGTAAAATTTCAGTAGTGTGTGTGAGAGCGTTTCAGGCCTGGGGGGGCACAGGCCACCCCCCCAACCAGACTGGCCACCCCAGGTGCCACCCCAAAGGCAAAACAATAAAATTCAATCAAATATCAAATGTCCGATTATGTTTTCACGGTGAAGCTCAGATATCCGAGTGTAAGTGAATGCAGCATCGGCTTCTGCGCTATGTGCATCACGTTAGCAAAGGTAGGAGAGCCAAGCGCGAAAGACGGCACTGCAGGAAACAATTTTTCGGTGAAATGAAATGAGGACAGAATAAATGTCCCGGTAAGTAATATTAAGATTGTTCAGTTTAGTAAACTAAGGTGAAATTAGAATACCAAGGAAAAAAATAACACTTAAAGAATTATTGCAGCCGTCGAATATTTCAGACAGTATGCTACTGAGGGGAGCTAACATAAGAGTTATGAGTTATAAGATATAATCTAAGTCGTAACATTGCTGTATGGAGCTGCAGATTTGGTTGCAGGTTAACATAGCTGGACTGGCCATCGGGCATATGCCCGGTGACTTATTTTTTATTTTTTTTGTAATGGCATGAACAATGAGAGGTGGTGGATTGGCCAGATGCAGGTCGATGTGTAAAAATAACTCCGTTGTTTGGTGGTGGCTATGGCGGGGCTTCCACAGAGGCCAGCAGGTGGATGAGGGAAGGGGAGGCAGGAGGAGAGCCCCGAGGCAGCCACCAGTCCGAGTGTCAGGTGAACTGAACTTCAGGTAAGAAGTTATGACCTGCAGTCTATCTGGGTCAGATATAAACTAAGTTTAGGTGGATTTTATTTTCGTTGTGCTGACTTTTTCCGTCAGTTGCAATAACTCATACTGCGTTCTAGCCAGCTTGACGGAGTTTTTATACAGCTGGGTGGGTGCTATGATGTTACTGATAGTGAACTTTATTTTATTCATAAGGTTAGTAGAGTTGCCAACGGCTCCTTAAAAAAATGGAATGGTCCCTCATTCAGAGAAAATATTACATGTTTCGTATTGAGCTGAGAAGAGATGCAGTTTGTCCCGGACTTTAGCTATAATGGAAAAAGACACAAAGCTGGATTTATTCTGTCGTTACGCTGCACAGCTGCCTCTTCTTCTCTCATCCTCTTCCCCTGCCTCTCCTGTTGCTACTTCAATAATTAAACTGATCAATGATCAGCTGATCGGCTTTTCTCTCTTGTTTATTTATCGCCCACTTTGCGCCAGAAAGAGGAAACCAGCGGATGTTGCGCTAAACAACAGCAGCACGTTTAAGCTTGATCAGCTGTTGTTAGAATTTATTTAATATTAATTTCTAGTATCAGCTGATGTTTGCTGGAGCCACAGCTGTAAAGCTGCTGGTCATGATATTGGTTTGGATATGTGGTGAGAGGGAAACATGAAGATGAAACCAGGGCCCTATTTCAGGAAGCCGGTTTAGTGGAAAAACTGAGTAAGTATACCCTGAGTTAACGAAAACTCTGGGTTTTCGGTTTCACAAAGCGAGTTCAGATGAAGCCTGAGTGAGTCACTATGACGACACACTCCGTGAAGCTAACCTGCCCCCTAGCAGGTTTACTACAACTAACCCTGACTGTCTCCGCCCCTGTGTCGGAAACCTGACAGTAGGAAGTGTCTGACATGGTGTGTCCCTTCCTTGAAGAGCCAGTAGATCGTGAAGCCCAAATTCTCCGCAGAGCTCTCCGCCGGGAGAGAGTGATCAGAGCGCGTTTGGACATTTTATCATTTCCTGATGATTTTCTGTGCGAACGTTACCGTTTCTCAGCACAATCTATAATTTATTTGGATTGGAGCACGTTTCCAAGGCTACCGTCTGTCGGGCAGTCAGGAATGTTACAGTTGCACTGAAACGTCTCCTGTACTCGTCTGTGGTGTTCCCCGGTCATAGACCCACAAGATTTATCAAAGAGGGATGCCACAAAATTGCAGGTATCAGGATGACCAAAACTTAATTTATGATGTGGTGATACTTGGACTACTACTTAAATTTTACATTTATTGTCAGGGTTCCCAGGCGTGATTGGCTGTACAGATGGCACTCACATTCCAATCATTGCTCCTTCAGTAAATGAAGGAGACTTTGTGAACAGGAAGTCTTTCCACAGCATTAATGTACAGGTACATAGTTCCCTGTAGCATTTCAAACTAACAAATTATTTCATTATAGTAATGGATGCTAATTTGTGTTCTCTGCACTGTGAAGATCATATGTGATGCTGCCAACATTATCACAAATGTGGAAGCCAAGTGGCCAGGCTCTGTTCATGACTCACAAATATTCTGTGAATGTACACTGAGCACAAAATTTGGACATGGTGAGTTGAGAATACTTTAAAATATATATAGACCAATTGCTTCAGGGACATTTGAACTGAAGTGTATCCTTCTGTCTTAGGAGAGTTCACTGGCTACTTGCTTGGTGATAGGGGGTATCCATGTTTACCCTATTTGCTTACCCCTTACTCTGACCCTGAACCGGGCCCACAGCAGCGATATGATCTGGCTGATTGCAGGACAAGAGCCAGAATTGAAATGACTATCGGAATGCTTAAGGCCCGGTTCCAGTGCCTTCAAAGACTCAGGGTCACCCCAGAAAGGGCATGTGACATTATTGTGGCATGTGTGAATCTTCACAACATTGCCACAATTAGAGGAGAACACTGTCCTTCTGAACCAAACATCAGCAGTGATCCAAACCATGAACATCCTGACCCTCCCACAGACATACAAGATGGAAGCGCAGTCAGAGACACCATATGTCACAATCATTTCTTTTGACCCATCACCTCAACATGTTGAAAGAGGAATAAACAGATTTGTTCAACTGGCTTTATTGGTCGCCTGTGTTTCCTGTACACAAAGTATTAAAAGATGTAAACCTCATAAAGTGTCTCTGTTGCTTCCTCCTCTGTAACAGCTGTCAATGTTTCTTCATTATTTTCCTGTAGTAAAGAAATAAACAACATTGCTGTTCTACTGTAAACTCATATAATCTGTGGAGTATTACTCACAACTGCATGTTGGTCTGGCTCAACAGGAGGCTGCACCAGATGCAGTACACCACCACCATCAACTGATAGAATATGAGGTTTATACAGGTCACTTATAACTTACAAGGGACCAAATGGCAATTAACAAACATACCAATCACCTTACACTTCATTGTCATTATGCTCTCAAAGACAACCAAGACTGAGGGAAGGCAAAATCAGTAGGAAAATAACTTCACTACAAACAAATTCATTATGGTAAAGAGTTTATCAAATGAATGAGTAGCACTGCAAAGGTGACTGTGAAGAAAGGATGTATGCACATCATGTATTATTTTGGATTTACCTCTTATGTAGGCACTTGTGTCTTGCGGGGTTATTGACTCAGAGGATGTCCCCACAGGGCGCCCACTGTTTTGGCTGAGGGCCAACTGCTCAGCCTCTGTGAGTGGTGGTGGTGGAGGACCCCCACCTGTTTTTCGGGCCTCCGCTTTTTTTCTGTTGGCTATAACGGGTCACATTTGAGCATACAGAGTAAGCAAATATGTACTTGTAACGTGCTCAGATAATTTCAATAAGTGCTTACAGACAGAAAATTAATGTAGCCTCTAACTGCAATTGATTTACATCGGACAAACAGACCAAGCACTATGGCTCATAATACAATTACACCTTACCTGTTTGGACTATATTTTTATATTTCATTTTTACTTGCTGCCAGGAACGTTTGGGGCCTGTTGGGTTGCACCTGTGCTCACATCACATCATGAAATAAAATGTATAAAATAACAAATAAAATAACATATGATAAAATAACGTGTTAAATGGGTGGAAATCCCTAGATCAATGTTTATATTAACACTCACGCATTGACTCTGTCGGCTATGTTTTGCCATGCATGCTCCCTGTCTTTTGCAGCTGTGGCTGTGTTACTTTTTTCCGCGGAATTTGCATGTTATCGGCATATGCTGCCATCAGAATTTCGGCCTCAAGCGCTGTAAAATACATTGACCGCGCCTTCTTTCCCTCCGTCTCCCTGGTGACTCGCTTAATCTGTGCTCCGCTTATCAGGGCTTTATGTATCCTCGTGCGCGTGCTTAACTTGGGGTTAAAGCAACTCCGCGTTGATTGAACTACTTGTTATCAGCCTTTCTGAAACCGAATATTCCGAGTTGGACAGTTCGGGGTTACTCAACCCTGAGTATCGTTTTTCACTCTGAGTTTTCTAAACCGGCTTCCTGAAATAGGGCCCAGGAGATGTCCTTACTGAATCATCAGAGCTGAACAGGTGATGGAGAAACAGGTTTACCTTTTAGGTCACATGAATGAGTTGAAGGGAAGTTTTGAACTGTTTCTGAGAGACAAATAACACCAGGATCCTTTTTTATGTAGCTGACAGCTGGTAACTGTGCAGGGCTGGATCTAGGAAAGTTTTGCCAGGGGGCCAAGTAGGGCATTAACGGGGAAAGGCTTAAAGAAATACTTTTCTTTCTTATTCTCATTTAAAATACCTAGCTTTTATTAAATAATTATCTAAATCTTACAACCAAAGTTTTTATCTGACGTAAAATGTATAGAAATCATACATATACCAACAAGACTGTACATCACTGTCACAACAGGGTTTGTTTTCAGTCAAAGTCTTTATGGCTTTACTACCTGGTGGGTCGGTCTGTAGTGAAAATGCCCAATTCTTTTGTCCCAGTCCAGCCCTGCAGGTTAATACTGGCAGTGTCACCATGCCAGCTGACTGTATTTCATCATCAGCCAGTGTTGTTCTTTATCAATATTACCAAAGTTTACCATAAGGCAGCATAGAAAGTATTTACTTGCTTTCAGGTTTTATTCAAATGTTAGTCTTTTCAGTTGTTTCCCCACTTTTTTCCTGTTTCAAAATCAAACACCAGTTTGTGAGAAGATTATCTTCTTTTTTTTAACAGGCAGATAAAGTTTTGCATTGGCTAATTTGTCAATTGTTTGTTACAAATGTTCGTATTTTAATATTCAAAAATGTTTTGCCCAAAACATATGTGCACTACATGTCAGTAAAAATACTATGCAAATATTGCTGTCCTTGAATGCTGAGTAAACACTGACAAAGCACTGATTGTATCTCTTGTACTTTATCAATGCAGTATCTAAAAACTTTGCACCGTAGTGGTTAAAATCTCATTCTAATAAGAGTTAAAAATGCATTTGGTTATTAGGTTTATAGGATTATTGAATTATGGTTAACGGTTGGTAGAATTTTTTTTTAAACATTATCTGCCAATTACATCTGCCACCCTTCTCCAAATCTGTGCCCCTACCTGGCCCCCCCAACAAAAATTTTCTAGACACGCCACTGCCCTTACGGCACCTCATATAGTTTTACCCTGTTGTTTAACACAGGTCAAAATAAAGGACAAACAATGCATATGCTTAAGCAGCATTTTTTTATTTGTTGGTTCTTCCTTAAGTTGCATTGCATTTGACCTTACAGGCCCACTGTACAAAGTACTACAAATACCTGTATAATGATATCACTGTAAAAATAGCACCAAAGGAAGGAAGCACCAAAACTTCTTTCTTTATTATTTGGAGAATTGGAACAGCTCTTACAATGGCTACCACACAGGTTACCTGTCTCATTTAGTAATGAAAAAAATGAACTATTTGAACACACCTTTTGTCTTTTTTTGTTGATTAGATTTTGTTTTGTTGATTTCTTTAATTGCTTTGTTTTGTTTTGTGTGGGGCCGAAAAGGTATGCTGAAAAACACACATTCATTTCTAAATAAGTTTAGTTTGCATTGGAAATAATTTCAGAGAATCATGTAGGGCTGTGATCCAAAGTTGTTCCACAAACTCAGTGTCTTACGCTTTCATTTATTTGGTAAAATGCAAAATGCTGGGTATTGACTATATATTTGGTTTTCAAAGTACACATGTAAATTTTTCCACATTCTAATCAATCTTCCCTATTTGCTCCCTTTCAACATGCAAAATAACCTACAAACTGTGTGTGTGTGTGTGTGTGTGTGTGATTGTGTGTGTGTGTGTGTGTGTGTGTGTGTGTGTGTACTCTCCCTGGCAATTGATGAGATAACATGACACTTTTTCCAACAGAACCCAAAATCACCCCAGGCCACAGAATATTTGCCCTTTTTATTTATATATATATATATATTTGGTTCTGTTTGGTTCTTCTGCCATCAGAATTGTTGTCTATAGGCAAAGAAAGATGCCCAACGGATTTACTTTATCAAATGGACTAAATGGAGAAAGAAAGAGGGAAAGAAAAAGAACGGGGAAGAGGGATGGTGATAAAGGGCAAAAACCAAAAACCAACAAGACAAACTGACAAAAAATACATATATCATTCACCTTGTTCACCCTGCTGAGAAAGAAAAAAGAGAAAACAAGCAAAGAAAAACAGAGCAATATAATAAACAACATCATCGCGATGATCTATGTGAATATAACAGTAAATATTAAATATTATTGTGCAGCACGTAAAATCGACAGCGCACAGTGTGCTTTGAGGTAGCAGCCAAAAAGGGTGTAGTTTGTGTCTGTGAGCACCCGTGTGTACACCTGTGAGCATGAGCGCGCTTGTATTTAAACGGTTCCTTCATGTAATGATCTGCTAGAGGTTGTGGGGAGCTTCGCTAGCAACCCGGCATTTCATCTCCGACAAAGTTATCCCGAGAGAAGTAAAGCAAGTGTGTAAGTCCATCTCTGAATGTTTGAAAAGCATTCCTGCGTTAAGCTTAACAAGCGACTGCCTCTTCTTGCTGCTACTTCAATCATGAAACTGCTTAATGATCAGCTGATCGGCTTTTCTGTTGCGAGTCAGTCTCTCTTGTTTGTTTTTGGCCCACTTTGCACCAGAAAGAGGAAACCAGCGGCTGAACAAGAGCAGCACGTTTAAGCTTGATAAGCTTTTGTTAGAATTTATTTAATATTACTTTCTACACCAGGATCTTTTTCTACAGCTGACGGCTGGTAACTGTGCAGAGGCGGATCTAGCAAAGTTTAGCCAGGGGGGCCGATAGGGCATTAACAGGGAAAAGGGGGCACAAAGACAGACTTTTCTTTCTTATTCTCATTTAAAATGTCTAGCTTTTAATAAATAGTTATCCAAATCTTACACCCAAAGTTTTAATTTGATGTAAAATGAATAGAAGTCAATTACTATATATAGTAACTATTAAGTCTAATATATATACAGTGGGGCAAAAAAGTATTTAGTCAGCCACCGATTGTGCAAGTTCCCCCACCTAAAATGATGACACAGGTCAGTAATTTGCACCAGAGGTACACTTCAACTGTGAGAGACAGAATGTGAAAAAAAAATCCATGAATTCACATGGTAGGATTTGTAAAGAATTTATTCGTAAATCAGGGTGGAAAATAAGTATTTTATAGTATTTTATAGTATTTTTACAGAGGGCCCTCTGACTTGGATTGTGAAGCTGGTGTAGTTAGTGAAAATTTGGAGGAAGCTGTAGTTAAAAACCTTGCCTTGGTTTTGTTAAAGTTGGAGGTCTTTTCACATGTACCAACATCAGCAATTGACAATTTACTCGAGGGACTACATTTTCTATTCACTACTTCTGCTTTACCCTTAACAAATAGCTTAACTTTGGCCGTTCTCAAGGAGCATAATATTGAGGTTAGTGCATCGCTAGTGAATGAGTTGTGCACTGCATTATACACTGGAAATCCACTACTTAGAAGTATTGCAAAAGGAGGATCACTTGAAACAACATTTAAGCGCAAGAAGTTTTACTATGAAAAGTTTAATGTTGTTGAGCCAGAGGAATATGTTCTAGAGGAAAAAACAAAAAAAACCTTTCAATATATTCCACTGCTAAAGTTATTGGAGCAGTTACTTCAACGTGAAGATATTGTTGGAAAGCTAGTTGAAAACTATAAACGGAGTCATTCAAATTCACAACTGCTTACATGTTTTCAGGACGGTGAGAATCAGAAGAACAATATTTTTTTTTCAAGTGAAGAGCTCAGAATTTCATTATGCCTATATATTGATGATTTTGAAGTGTGCAACCCACTAGGAACATCTCGCAAAAAACATAAACTTTGGGCGGTTTATTGAATTCTGGGCAACTTGCCTTCTGGTTGCAACTCTGCCCTTTCTTCAATCTACTTGGCACTGTTGTGTAAAAGTGAATTAATTAAATCTTTTGGTTATGAAAAAGTATTTGAGCCTCTGCTGTGTGATTTAGTCAGACTTGAGAAGCAAGGTTTATTCGTGCCCCTCCTTGGTTCGGTTATCAAGGGTACAGTTCAGTGTGTTGTTGCTGATAATCTGGGGGCTTGGAGGATTTGTGGAGAATTTTTCAGCTAATTATTTTTGTCGTTTCTGTACAGCCCAGCTTTCTGATATAAATACGTGTGAGGTAAAGACAGGATCATTTGAACGAAGAACAAAGGAAAATCATCGGCTTCATATCAAGACTGCTCAAGAACAAGGTGTGAACTGTTTAGGTGTAAGAAAATCGTGTGTTTTAATGGATAACCTCTCGTATTTTAATGTTGTTACTGGTTACCCTCCCGACATTGTGCTTGATTTCTTTGAAGGAATCTTTCCTGTCGAGTTGGCCCAGTGTATTGACCTTCTCGTGTCAAAAAAGTATTTTTCTCTCGAACAACTGAACAATCGTATTCGTTCTTTTCCTTACAAGGAAGGAGATAAAACTAATCGCCCCACTGTGTTATCAAAAGCTGTAAGTAAGAAGAAGAAACGTTCTCTTGGGGGTAACGCACACAAAAACTGGTGTCTTATTCGCTTGCTTCCTTTTATCATTGGACCAAATGTCCCTGCTGATGAACCAGCCTGGCTGGTTATTTTAGACTTAAAAGATATTGTCGAGCTTGTAGTAGCTCCTGTTCACAGTCTTCAATCTGTTGCATATTTGGAATGGAAGGTCTCAGAGCATCGAAAGCGTTACCAACAACTATTTCCTAACCAAAAACTGATGCCTAAACACCACTTTATTGAGCACTATGCAGAAATGATCAAATGTTTTGGTCCTCTTGTCTCGTTATGGACGATGAGATTTGAGGCCAAGCATAGTTTCTTCAAACAGGCTGTTCGGAACATCAAAAGCTTCAGAAACATAGCCGGCTCTTTAGCTCGTAAACATCAGTTAATGGTTGCATATAGAATGCTTTGTCCTGATGATGAAAACTCTACAGATGTTACTCGCGTGACAGAAGTGCCATTGGATGTCCTTAAAGACAATGTTGTGAAAAGTATCTCTAACAAACATCCAGACATGACTGCTGTTAACTTAGCCACTGGCGGTTTTATAAACAATTTTCAGTACAAAAAGGGGATGATTGTTGTGCACGGATCATGTGGTGGGCTACCAGATTTCTGTGAAATTCAACATTTGTGCATTATTAAAAAAGAGACCCTCCTTATTCTGAAAAGACTAAATTCATGGTACATGGAGCACTATAGAGCTTTTCACCTACAAACAACAACAGATGTTGTTGTTGTATCCATGACAGAGCTGGCCGACCCATACCCTCTATGCGACTATGAAGTGGGACACTTGCGGATGGTCACCTTAAAAAGACATATTCACATTGGTAATTGTTTTATTTGTTTTCACTCATTGTTAGATAAACAAACATTTGTGGCAACAAGTAAGTGCAATACAAATAACAATGTCATGTTCTTTAGACTGTATTGAGTAGTGTTTCATGATCCAGGAATTATCTATGTATGTATTTAGAAATATTGTCTGCTGGACAGTATTTCTTTAAAAAAATCCCAGTGGATAATCTATGCACTGGTCTTGTTTTTCAGCTTGAAGAATGGCTGCTACTTTGAGGGTGATACTTGGAGTGGACAATTCATCCAAGTTGATGCTTCCTTCTGGAATCCCTGGTTCAGTGGACATTTTGAAAGAGGAAATACAAAGACAGTTTGGATTGACTGAAGATTTCAGGCTTCAATATAGAGATGTTGAGTTTGACAATGAATACATGAATCTAACCACAACTGGGGACATTGAAGACAAGAGTACAATCAAAGTAATTTACACTAATTTAAACTCTGCGCCGTCAACTGTGCCCACCACAGCACCCACAGCTGCCTCCAGAGAGACATTACCACAGTTTGATGCACCATCCTTGCCGGACACTGACATCCTTTCCTCCTCAGACTCCAGTGCTTCTTGTTCATCTCTTCGCTTGCGGAAATGGCCCTTAAACTTTCCAATACTAAAGTTTAGTTTTGATGTGGAGTTTCAGTTACACAGAGCCCAGCAAGAATATGAAAACAATGGGATTCTCTTAGACCCGAGCCCAAAACTCAAATCTGACATATTAGATATGTTGGTCTCAGAAATTGCAAAATACAAAGTTTATCCATCAAGTGGAGATATTGATGATGTCGCTAAAGCGTTAATTCAAAAATATCCCTTTCTCAAAGAGACCGGATCTGTGACGGGCTGTGAAGGCTGGAAAGTAAGCCTAAAATACAAAATGGCCAATTAGCGGACAACACTGAGAAACATAGGGTGCCCAGAGGTGGCAATAAACACTCTACAACACAAGAGAGAACGAGAGATGAATCCACGTCGAAACAATGTCAAAAAGCCACGGAAAGCAGAAGTGAACTTTTTACCACAGTACCCTGCAGGAGAAACAAAGAAAAGTCTGGAGGAAGAACGACAAGCACTACTGATTGAGGTGAAGAAAACAAACAACGATCAAATAATCAAAACAAAGATGGATAAGACATTTGCACACAGAAGAAGAGAGGTGATTGAAGAGATGCCATTCATCGCAGAGTTCAAGAGCAGATGGCCGGCCCTCTTCAAAGTACCTGAGGTATGAGTTTGAGTCTTGGTTAAAAACTGGCCGTGAACAGAAAAGTACTGCTACAAAGCTGATGTCACCGAGCTGATGTCTTTTCAGCTTAGTGCAGCTAAATTGTGTTGTGGGAAGGGCAGCTCCAATAGAATGAAAAAATTTTGGGAAAACAGGACGTTGCTAACATGATACACGTCAGTTTCCTTTTACAACTAAAGTGCAAAACTTGTGCATTTTGTGATTTATTTATTTATTTATTTTTTGTACTGCATGGGTGAGACACTCTTTTGCAGCCACCTGATTCTGCCGGTCCATCTATAAATGTTTTGGGTGGCATGTTGGAATGTCGATTTAAAAATCTTTTTTTTTTTTCTTTTTTTGTAATCGTAATTGATTTTGCACATTTCCATCTGATTAATCGATTTCCCACCCCCCCCTTTTTTTTTTCTTTAAATCAAACCTGGACAGCACCAAAACTTTTTGTCTGGGATTAGATCAGGTTTGGTCTGGATTTAGTCCCGTTTTGAGCTGAACTATTTAAAAAATTTATTTTTGAACTTTGTAGATCAATGCGGAGTTCACCCGAATCACCACAGTTCCACTGCTGTCCACATTCATGAGCAGTCTTGACCAGTACTCTGACCAGTTGATGAAGATTCTACGAAAAAAAGGAGGGGAAACAGCGCGGCGGATCACAGCAGCGTTGTCTGCAATTTCACAGGTATTCTGTCTTGTTAAAATGTTCTGTAACTAATAGATTAGTTGCAGGTTGATCTCAGGTCTGGTTATTAACCTGTATTTTTAACTTTCTTGGGTCATTCCATGCTTGTTCTCTCCTGCGTTATACTTTTCATCTCGCTTTTGGCTTATATTCTGGATTTGGTCCTGACACAAAGCAGAACTAAGTAACTCATGCCCCTAGAGGCCATAAGTGCCGCTGCTGGCATTGTAGCTTTTTTCTTTTCTTTTTTTGTTACTCATTAATTGTCCAAAGGAATAATTAGCTACACTGAGAAAAGACAAAGGCAGACAACATTTCACATTTCGCCACAACTCAGTGACACAATAGATTATTTTTTTTCACTCAAACTTGGTATAAATACTGCAAATGTGGTGGTAGCCCGCATACCTCATATTAACGTGACAGTGTGTAGTTTTTGTCATTAATTTTTGGAAATCTCTATCAAAATATTTTTGATTCCTTTGAACAGCACTCCTATGCAACAACACTTTTCGGGTGGTACACCACGCTAAAGCTGCATTTTCCACGACCCAATGTATCGCAATCAGTGTAATTGGACTCATAACTTATAATCTTTATGGGAATGAATTGGTAAGCTTCTCATTCTCTAACACAAAATACTGCTTGCTTGCAAAAAGCATGTTTAAAATTACTTAGAAACAATTATGAATTGGTTAAACAACAATAAAAATTGACTTAAGTTCTGTGGGGGTCTCTAAAAACTTCAAAAAAGTAATTGCGCTGCATGTGTTGTTTTGTTTAGAGTTCCCGAATCGAAGTGAAGCGTGAATGCATCCTTAAAGCTGTGATTATATACCTGAATGAGAACCCTGAAAATCTCATCAAAGAGTACATGGAAAGTTTATTTCTAAAGGGATATTCCACCCCTCAGTAAAATTTTGACTGTCATAATTCCCAGAGTTTTGTAAGTTGAAAAATGTATTTTCTAAACAGGCCCAGGCATTCTCCTGTTCTGGCAGCAATCACTTTTCTTTAAATTAGCTTACAACAATAAAGTGCATGGAAAATACAAGGATTTTGTTTCCATTCACTTACATTGTTTTATGCGAAACTAAAGAAAATAACCCTGGTCAGCAGAATATTGATAATATTATTAATGTATACTCCTTCTGCCCTCTGTCCATGTTTCATGTATCTTCTTCTTGGTCTTTATTTGGTGATAGTCTTAAATCCACATATTTCTTTGGTCTGTTCTCCTCAGTCTCATTCAGGGATATGTGTAATTAGGGTAGTGTGGACCATTTTAACTAAAATGGAGTGAATAGATAGATGATGCGATGACCAAAATACAACGGATTTAAAATATTTCTGTCTTTTTCAGGCTTTCAACGTGATGGAAGCTGAAGAGCTCGAGAGGATGGATTTGGGTGTTTATAAAATAATCCATGAAGGAGCACAGCCTGATGACTCCCTTGAAGATGTTGGCATCATTATCGAGAGATGCACCGTCTTGCAGAATCTTCACGATGTGGCGAGCGGGTGTGCACTTTTGTTTGGGCTAATTTACTGCCTCAATCTGAGTTACCCAAAGCCACTTCGCTACACATTTGAGTTCTTCCAGAAGGTGCTCATGGGACTGGAAGACAAAAAACTGTCTAACAAAATACAAGTGCTGAAGAACAAACTCTGCCAAAAGGAGACGCAATGACTCTTCTAGATCGAAATGTCCCCTAAAATAAGTGCTCTGTTTCACTGTTTAAAAGTTTATAAATATATATATGTTGATCTTTGTTTGTAAATATTTTGTCATAGCTTTGATATTTAAGAGATTTACTGAATGCCATTTTTCTTTTGATTGTGGAAAAGAAAACATAATTCAGAAACTGAGTTTTTGGAACTGGGGACAAAATTACGCAGATGGATATATTTTCTTGTTTCATAACATTTTCTTCAGTTTGAGTTGCTGTGGTAATTCTGCAGACTGTAGCCATTGCAGACCTACAACTGTAGATCCTGAAATCATTCTGTCAGGTTTGACATCCTACTCCTCACTACACTGTCACTTAGTTGAAACTGGAAAGTTGTTTCAGATGTTTACATTTTATTTTACACACTTCATTTAATGTTGCATTATGCAGTGTTGTTTCCCTGTTTAAGCTTTGCCTCATTGAAGGCTTTTGTTCAAGTTGTTAAAGCAACACAATTTTTTTTGTATTTACACTTCATATTAGTTCTCGTGTACCAGGTTTCCATTGCAGGTCAAGGATCTTGAGTGTTATAAATGTTAAAGTGTATGTGCAAACAAATGTGAAAAGGTTCTAAGGTTGTCACCTGTATTCAAGTTAAGTACTGGATTTTTGGTCTTAGCATTTAATTAAGAATATTTTGAGATTTGCTATATGCATTTTTTTAATTTAAAATTTATTATATAATAGAAAACTTATAATTCTGAATCAGATTTTTGGAACTCGGGACTAAATCGTTTTTACCTTTTTTTTGTCACTTAAATATTTTCTGTAATTGCATTATACAGTGATTTAAGTGATTTACAATGTCACTTTGTTGAAACTCAGAAAGTTGTTTCCAATGTTTAAATTTTGGTCATGCACTTTAAGCATTTAATATTGCCTTATGTGGTGTTGTTCCCTGTAGAAGCTTTGCCTTGTCAAGGCTCACAGTAAATAAAGTTGTTGATGCAGCACCCTTTTTTTGCATTTACACTTTATGTAAGCTTTGGCGTAAGAGTTTTCTATTGAAGTGCAAGGATCTTGAATGTTATAAATGGTAACGTGTGAGCAAGTGTAAAAAGGTTCTTGAGTTGTCACCTGTACTCTGTAGTTAAGTGTTAGACCTTTGCTGAAGACCTCTGAAAGGTCCAAACACCTAATTACAATGTATAGATGACAACTCAGGAACCTTTCTAGACTTGTTTTGTTGATACCTAAACATTTAGCATATAGATGAAACTATTAATTAAATCATAATTAATCAAATTAATTAGGTCCAAAACGCAATCTAAATGGTGCCATTAAATTCAAATTAATATTGTCAATTGAACCTAAAGCAATACAGTTAATAAAATGAACAAAGTGTTTAAATTCTAATTAATAGTGTTAAATAGTAACAATGAAAGGAAAGCTGTTGCTTTTATAGAACAATTTCACTTCTGATTTACATCACCATTGAAATTGCAGATAACAACCATATTGATTTATGTTTAATTGGCCAGGTTTTGTGGAAAAGATTGCCTTAACTTTGTCAATTAAATCCAACGTTTTATTTCTTAGAGTGTGTGTGCATACCTGTGTGGATCAGCATGCTTGCATTCCAAAGGTTTCTCCATGTAATGATCTGCTAGGGAGTGTGGGGAGCCACAGCCCTGTCCTCCATGGTATGAAGCAGGTATGGAGGAGATCAAAACTCCAGACATCCAGAGGCCCCCAGAACACAAGAGACCAAGGAAGACCAACAGAGGGGCAGCCGCGCCACTGTCCCAGTAAGAGCTGAGGAGAGTCCCAGATGAGGGCTCACTCAGCAGCCGCGGAGCAGAAGCCAGGGGGAGTTGCAGTGACGCGCCCGTGAGCTCCGCCGGCAGCCAGCTGTGCCTGAGTGACCGAGCCCCAGGCCGAGAGGCCGGGGGCACCCCACCTCCGAAGTGGCCCGAGCGAGCCCCAGGCTCCAGGCCTCGATAAGCGGCCGCCAAGGAGTGAGCCGGTGTGTACCCGGACTCCCACCCCCAGACACAAAGAACCACCAACGCACCGACACCTGAGGGAGTCCGCCACTGGCAGGGGAAGTGGTGGTGGGGGGAGATAGGCCTCCAAACCTTGGAGGGCCTGAGATGTCCCCAGAGAGGTGGCGTCTGATACCCAACCTGACATATAGACACAGACATACAGGCACACACAGACACAAACATCCATTCCCACCCTCATGCTCTCATATGCACTTAATCCACACTCAACCGACGTGGAGACAGACATAAAGAGACGCTGTATACACGATCACACTCCCCAAGCGTACTCTACGAAGCGGGTCTAGGTACCCTTGTGTTACTATTTTTCAACAAACAGACAGTTGAAGCTGTCTTCAGCTTTACGCACCTTATATAAGTTGCACGGAAGTAGCTTTAAGTAATCTGGGCACTACAACTTTAAGCAGCTGCGTGCGCTGCTGCGGATGGCAATCACTTTCTGGCAGATGATCACTTTTTGGCACAACACCCAGAGCTCAGGGGGCAAAACAATCGCACGAGTGCTGCTGTTTGACTGAGGAAGAATAAAGCAGTCGTGGTAAGCCAATCACATGACCACTTCAAGATGACAAAGTAACAAGGTGATATATACCAGTTTTAAATTGTGTTGATAGGCCATGTAAAACCAGAGTCATGATAAACAATATATACGCCATGTTTTTTCCTGAATAGTTTCGTCATGTTTACTGTCTAAGGGGAGCGCTAGCAAGCACTCTCTGTTTATGACCAAAAAAAACAAAAAAACATCGTGTTGGTGGAAAAATGTACTATGTCGACCAATCAAAAAAATTATATGGCAACATGACATTTGGTTGTTTAGGAAGAGGGGGGAGTTTTAGGAGTGATGGCGAGAGAGAGAGAGAAAGAGAGAGAAAGACAGCAGAAAAAGAGAGAGAGTGAGTTTGGAGATGTGAGAGATTTGTGACGTTTAGCATGTTTGGAGTGTGTAGTTAATGTGTTGTCTTGTGTAGTTAGTGTGTAGTGTTGTGGATAGTTTTGTGTTGTGTGTCAGAACAATGAGGTGACTGCTGTCTGCAGGTATCAGGCTTGTGATGTTCTCCTTTATAGTGGACAAAAATATTTTTTTGGAGTGGCACAAATAGTTTGTGTGGCATCTTATTGAATGCAGAACAGCTGATCTGTAAATAATTTCAAATGGTTATAAAACAAAAAGGGTAAAAGGTAAATGGCTGCAAATAACTTTGCTGTTTGCAGAACTTTTGCATAGGATTTTAAAATTGACAATTTATATTTACATTTAAATATAAATGTAAATATATATTTAAATCGGCCCCTCTGGTGTTGGCCAGAGGGGCCGATGGCGAGATATGGCAGCCTCGCTTCTGTCAGTCTGCTCCAGGGCAGCTGTGGCTACAACCGTAGCTGCTTCCACCAGTGTGTGAATGTGAGAGTGAATGAATAATGGCATTGTAAAGTGCTTTGGGTGCCTTGAAAAGCGCTATATAAATCCAATCCATTATTATTATTATTATTAAAGTTATGAAATGTGATTCAGTAAACATGTTTGTGGTTGTTACAGTAAAAAAATATAACTTTCTACTCAGATTTGTGTTAATATAGTATGTCAAAATGAAAACATGACTGTAAATTCGGACACATGAGGTTGTGCTGAAAAGTATGATACCAAACAAGACAAAGTAAATAGTTTTTAAAGGTGAAATGTAGAGGTAAAATAAAATCAAAAGTAGTTAAAAAATGGACAATTATACCCTGGACCCCAGAGGGTTAAACACTTCTTTTTAAGTAACGCAATAGTTACTTTTCAAGTAATTAATTACTTTTCTTGTAACTCAGTTACTAACTCAGTTACTTTTTTGAAGAAGTAACTAGTAACAACAATTAATTACTTTTTCAAAGTAACTTGCCCAACACTGCCTGTGACACAGGGCTTGGTCTTGTTTAAAGGCCAAAAACAAAAAGGGTTTCTAAAGTTTTTTATCTTAAGTGTCTCCCTGGACAAGTTCAATTTAAAAGAGGATTTTAGCAGTTTACAAGAAACTGACTTGTTTTTTAATAACTTTGTCAGCTCCTGTTTCTCATCTCCTCATTATACACTGTGTATTTAGTCGCCCTGTCTATCTCTGCCAGTTGTCAGATCGTCTGTTCATCTTCCCTCATGGTTTTAGGTCTCAGGTTTTCATGGTCCAGCTTTTTTCTTGCTCCACATACCTTGTGTTTAGTTTGTTCCCAGATTAGTTTTTGTTAGTTTGATCTTTGTCTCCCTCTGTCTTCGCGTCACCTGGCCCTGCTCCGCCTCTGCCAGTGGTTTGTCCTCCCCCTGTTCTATCAGACGCAGATGATTTAAGAATCTATAATTTAGTATCAACACTCTTGATAAGACCTTGAGAGAGATTTAATTTGCATAAATGGCAAAGAAAAGAAAAACAATCATATATTGGCCTCAAATGTGTTTCTCAAATGAGATGTAAAACTCTCAGTTGAGAATGCTAATGTTTAAAAAATGTATATACACACTAAGCATAGATACAGGGGACTTGCCTAAAAACACATGTATGGGATCGAACATTTGGAAAAACATAATTGAACAATGTTGGACACACCTAATCCATGAACTAAAAACAAAGCAGCAGAAAAACTGGACACACAGGATGAACACAACACAAGAACCTTGAGTGATTGTTCCACAAATATTTCTTGTTTTATACTCAGTCTTCCTCATCATCATGTTTTCACTTTCCTTTCTTGTTGTGCCATCAGCTACAACATAATGATACTCTGTACAATATTTTTAAAGCCATGTAATCATGTAAGCAAAGAAGGAATAAAAAGAACTTCAGGAAACTAAAGTAAATAATTGACTGAAAGAAAAATTTGGGAGGCATTCTTTCAACACCGGGGTGGGCAGTAGAATGATTACAATGACCAATAATTTCTTATTTTTAAAGTGATTATTTTGTATTGTTGAATACAGATTAAGTTGAAATGCAGTTTTTTATCGCCCATTTGCTGGGAGTAAGGGCGCCCTTTGTTTGCGAGGTGTGCCTGCTGCTTGCGGCGCAGGGAGGAGGGGGCGGCGGGGAATTCTCTGACCGGCTGGAGCAGCATCTAATAACCAACTCGCAAAATAAAACAAAATAAAAACAAACCAACAAACACGAAAACAGCGGATATTATGATACAGACTTATAATTTGCACTGATGTTTTTTTCGAAATTCTATACCCGAAAAGTGAGCGCGAGAGCCCTCAGTGCGCCTGCTTGCTGCCAAAGTCAAAGTAATCTTTATTGTCATCTCCGCTACATACAGTCCAGTATATAGAGAGACGAGATGACGAGGCTCCAGTTACAGCAGTGCAAGTAAACAAACAGTAAATATAAGAAGAGTAAGAAAATAAATATACACTTTAGGACTGGGGTAAAGGGATCAATAACAATTTAAATTTTATAATTTACAATTTGATGATTTAAAGTTTCACACACAACCCGTCGAAAGGGGGGTGGCTGCTTCCAAATAGAGCACATTTCATTCATAATGATGTAAATCCAAGCCCATTATGTATTCATGATTTGAATCCTGGGTTGTGTAAAATCTCAGAAATAAACCTTAGACAAAGTAATTCTGTGAGCTAAGGTGTAGGTCTATTAGGTTATGTTGTGGTGATCCTCGAGTTGAGGGATGGGTGTTCATACTGTAGTGCAAAATTAAAACCAATGAAAGATGGACAAGAAAAGTTCAGAGCCAGCAGGTCCTCAGTTTAGAAAAGAAGAGGAGTTACAAAATATCATTCCATTCATTTGTTTGAAAAGGAGGCGGGTTTTCTAAACAAAAGCTTCAATAAGCATCTCGATCTTATCCTGAAGCACGTTAGGCCTGGCTTGTTTTTGTCCTCTTTTCTGTGTAAGAGTCGTTGTGACTGAATCCATTTCCTGTGCAGATGTAGAGGGCATGTTCTAAGCTAACAAATATACAAATTATGAAAGCAATATTCTGTTTCTGAAAATAGATCTCACTAAATCCTATGCCAATGGTTCCCAAACTTCTTTTGCTAGGCCCCCCTTTGTTTTACAAGAAAAATGTCACCCCCCCCCCGGAATACATCCTCCGACATATACTCATATTTTGCACCATTGCGGTTTATTTCACACCTCAAACATTTAGTAAACAATTAAGCAAATACAAGTAATCTGCAATAAATTACAGTTAGTAATAAAATAAACTACTAACTCTTTTACGCTACGTCCACGCCTGCACGGGTATTTTTGAAAACGCAGCTGTTTTGTCCACACGTAAACGGCGTTTTTGAATCACCGAAAACGGAGATTTTTAAAACTCCTTCTTTTGCGTTTACGTGTGGACGAGGAATACAGAGTTTGTCAAAGGTATGTGCCCTTTTTTCACGTCACGCTGTGCGCCACGTTATTGTTTACATGAGATGAATTGCAGAATAGCAGATAGAGACAAAATACTGTTAATCTGACTATCTTCAGGTTTTACACACTTACATATACACACGCAGTTACTGTCCCTCTATTTAGAAAGGCAGAAGCGTCATGATGTGATTATTTTACATGTAGTTGTTTTAATGTAATAATATTCAACATTGCTATCAATACATTTTTCAATCCCTCTGCAAAATGGGTTCAAAAACATAAACAGCTGTGGGATACTGTTTGTCTGTGATTTGAACAGGGGGAACAAATCGTGGCAGGATCAGCTTGATATTATTTGTATCCCACTGTAACTTTACTGTATGAAGAGCTAACATCTCCAAAATATCAGGAGTAGTTAGTCATTACAACAAGTGTTTGTGAACTTAAAATCAAGAATTTGGGATACTGTTTGTCCGTGATTTGAAGAGCCCAGCGCGTGCTCCTGATGAAGGGAAAACTAATTCTGCAGGGGAGACCTACCTCGGCACTTGTGCAGGTGAAACCAAAGGGCAGATATGCTTCACCATATTTTCTAGTGTTTGGCTTAGAATGAAGTTGGTTTGGAAACATATTCAGCGATGCTTCATCTCCTGATTTGCATTTGTGGAGGCGCCCCGTGCTAGCAGTGTCCAAGCATTGTTTTTTGGGGTTTTTTTTTCCTTTTCATACCGCGCTCCCCCTGCAATGGCTCTGCGGGCCCCACACTTTGAGAAGGTCTGTCCAGTGTTGCCAAGTCCTCAGTAAGGAAAATCGCTATTGGCTGTCCTAAAAGTCGCTAAATGATGTCATCGCCTAATTTGAATAATTGGTCACGCTGATATAATTGTAACCTATGTAGTTGGAGAGAGAAATAACATTGTGGAAGAGACATAAAGTGAGTAAAAAATGTCCTAAATGCATTTAGAGTTTATTTAGAACTACAGATTAATTGAGTTACTTTGTGTGTGTGTGTGTGTGTGTGTGTGTGTGTGTGTGTGTGTGTGTGTGTGTTTATAAGTAGTTTTAAACCTCGTGATCCACAAAACAGCATAACAGTAAACTGACTGCGTTACAGTCAGTGCGGGAGCAGCGGCTTTGCTCATGCGCGATTCATTTGCAGTTCAGATGCATAGGCGTGAACATCTTCTGCCCTGATAGCAGCTGGGGGAGGACTATCCTCCGCCCGTGAGCGCTTTGGAACGGGCAGCACCAGCTGCTTGTTGAGAGTAAAAGCGATACCCGCTTTCACATCAAAAAGTCGTCATAAATAAGTCTCCAGTAACACCAGAAAAAGTCACCAGATTTGTTGCTAGTCCCTTTTAAAAAAAAAAAAAACTCGCTAAAGGGGTTTGAAAACTCGCTAAATATAGCAACAAAGTCACTAAGTTGGCAACACTGGGTCTGTCCTATGCACAGGTAAGTAGTCAGTGATGTGAGCACCACACCCATAGATACACATACACAAATAGAAAGACAGAAGACAGAGGGGAGGAGCATAAACACCAAATACATGTTAATATAAGGAGGAGAGCTTGATGTACATAGCAGTCAGAACTTGACATCAGCAACAGAGACATCCTTTTTGTGCAGACTGAAGTTCATCACCATGGCCAAGGTAATTAACACACACTTAAACAGTAACATAAGTCATGATATTATGAAGCGGGTGCTGGGTTGGGGGGACTCATAAGAATTATTTTTTAAATTTTATATTTTATTTGTTTTCATATTTCTATATTGTATATAGTTTTTTGTTCAAGATGAGTTTGCTAAAGCCTTTTAACTACACTTCAGTTGGATTAGTGACGGTTAATTTTCCCCAAAAAACTTGATATATTGAAATATGTTTTTGTATTTGAGTTTTCTGTCCAAGTACCCCATTTTGTACTTGCTTAATTTTCCAAGAAAAGGAGTCCAAAATATTTGTGCGAATGGATATTTTTTGGACACCAAATGTGCTTAGGTGGATGAATTTGGTTATTTTCAGATCTGACCAATCAGACCACTGCATTTGGCAACAAGTTTGTTTGTAGCTCAAAACATGCAGTGGTACTGAATATACAATGATATGTAAATAGTAAAATAACTATTTTACCTTGGAGACACAGCTAGATGCTGCTTCAGGTCATTTGGCTCATTAAATGTGGTCCCAATTTTGGCAACAAGAGCTCAAAGTGCCCTACTAACATCCTGAAATCCTGAATCATCAGCATTTGCATTTTCTGTTGTACAGTTCATTTGCTGTTATAGTGTTCTTGTTATGGATAAAAAGTGTCTTTTTTTTTCAAAATAGCTGATAACTATTTGCTTATAGCTGCCAACATCTGCGAACAACTATAGTTCTATAAAGTTGTTCTATATAGTGTGTAACTGTTAATATAGAGCGTTATTAAATTTATTGCTAATGCAATCATATGTCACATTGACATCCCTGGAAATTTTAGATGGTACTTATCATCAGAAAGGTTGTCGACCTCTGATTTAAACCGTTTTTAACTCTCAGTGATGCTGCAGTGTTCCTTTGACTTTGGGACATGAAGCCGGCGGTGTTTTGGACCCAGATTACTAGTGATGGGATTTCCGGCTCTTTTTAGAGAACCGGCTCTTTCAGCTCGGCTCCCAACCGGCTCCCAACCGGTTCTTCAGGTTTTTGTTGCTTTAGTTTAATTATTAACAACAATATAAAATTATGTACAAAAGGAATTACTAATGTAAAAAAAATGTGATTTTATTTATATATGTTTATTTATAAATATATACGGTGGCCCCTTGAGACACAGCACGTACAAACTCCAAAACACATTTCTAGCATTAACTGAACTTCCAAAACAGAGCTACCTAGATCACTTAAATTACACAATTGAAAGCATATGTGTATTGTTTGTGTATTTATACACAAGCACTCATATATATTCAAATAATAAAAAAAAAAATGTTCATTTACCTGTTACTACCACACACCAAATCCGGTCGTTGGTACTTCCTGGCTTGTGTAGCCACTAGGTAACAAAAGCTCAACATTGCGCCTAGCATCCTGGAGCACTTCTGTTGTGTTTTGTACGTGTTTTGTAGTTTATACATGCTTCTGAGTTTGTACGTGCTTTGGAGTTTTTACGTGTTTTGGAGTTTTTACATGCTTTGGAGTTTGAATGTGCTTCGGAGTTTTTATGTGCTTTGTCTCTAGGGGCGCTCAAAAATCTGTCAAAAAATGTTTTAGTACGACTTTGGTAACTACGAAGCCGCACTGCTTGATGGATTGTCGGAGCATTACGGCTGCCGTAGTCAGGAGCCTCGTGGAGTAATCTGGGTCCAAAAGTCTGTATGCTTCATGTCCCAAAGTCAAACGAAAGAAAACAGATCCATTCATCAACAGTGCGCCTTATGGTCCAAAAAATAAGGTAAATGATTCCAAATGGCTTTTCTTTCCCAAACGAACACTGCAGCATCAATGAGAGTTAAAAACTGTCTAATTCATCTTTAATAAAATGATCAGCGTTGCTGCTTTACTAGGCGTAACAATTAAGTTTAACATCAAGGTATCCATGAAAACAGAATTTATTAAGTTCAACAGAGTTAGCTAACTTCCTGCTAACTTCGAACTAATTTCCAGCTAAACATGATATACCATGTTCTGACTAAGATTTTTGAATAAATCAAAAACGTACAGCTCTGCTATCACTTCCAACATAAATAAGGACAAAAACTAAACAGCAGTGATGTTTGTAGAGTTACTGAAGTTGGACTAGCAGGTATATAATGATGTGCTATGTGATCGCTAGCGACAAAGCTATGTTAGCATAACATAAACACAGTGAAGCTGGAGGATGAATACTTTTTTTCCACCTGATAAAAGTTAACTGGAGGGTTCCTGATGGTTAGGGACAAATGCATGCAGGATGCTGTAAATGGGCCTAGTTAAAAACAAATAAGTTGTTTAATTAAAATAATCTCTGTGCACTGTTGTTGTTTCTTTAAAAGACATTTGGCTGCATTCCAGAAAAAGCGAGTGAGTGTGTGTGGGAAGGGGGGTCCTGTTGTTGTTGTTCGGAGCTGGAGGGGAATGGACTAGAGGATTCTCCTGTGGGTTAACAGTCCATTTTCCTGTGCCTTTTCAATTAACCGTGGTGAAATCAAAACGTCTGGTGCTTGAGAGCATTTGTGAACGTTACAATATTGTCCAATTTAAAAAAAATTACATTTATTAATCATAAATTGGCCTGCACCTGTCATAGATGTCTACGTGACATCCAAAAAAATTACCCATTCCAAAGTTGAAATGTTGAACGTCTTATTGAGATCCAGGTTGGGGCGTGGTTGAATGCCCAAATTGTAGACCAAGTTTGGGCGCCATACAGATGCCCAGAATTGGTCATGGAATGACAAACCTAATATAGACATGAGCTGCATGTCTATCCAGTGTCCAATGTTTAATGGGAATGTACTGGTGCATTACACAGCCTTACATTTTCAGACTTTGCTTATGTTAACATGCATCTTATTTTATCCTCTACCCTTTATCTAAAACACTGACCTGCAAAGACGCACACTCTTCCACTTTTGATTTCAGTGTTATTCTACTAGCTATTTATTTATAATGAGGCCTGCAATGCATGGGAAGTTTTCTTGATTTCTATCAGATTAGTGTAAATTTCCTTCTGTGCCCAGAGACAGTCAAATACACTAGGTAGACATATTCAGTTGTATATTTGATTTTGATAAATATATCCTCTGCACCACCCAGTTTCTGCTGCAGCTGTTCATTAATCTCTTCAATCTTGCAGCTTCCCTTCATGATGGGTCGTTACAAATGGCTTGTTAAGGTGCTGTCAGTGGGTGCAGAGTGTAAGGGTGAGGACCCAAATGAACACAAGATGACACCTTCAACAAAACGTGAGTCTTAAATATGGATATGAACATGAGATGGACGACAGGTAGTGTGTTTCCCTCTCTCGCTTCTGCCAGAACTTTATTTATACACATTCATGTGTTCACAACAGGTTGCAAAAACCTCTTAATCTCTCTGTCTCACATTCCCAAAGCCCAAAATCGGAATAAATTAAAATAATATAAACAAAAATCTAAACAATCATCTCTGTTGTTTGTTACTAAGAGCTTTAATTCACACTCTTTTCCCCACACATAGTTTGATAAAGCAAACATTCCAGTACTGTACCATATACTAATGGCATATCTGTATAGTGGAAATCTCCACATTAACACTGCAGAACAATCAGGATTATTATAGGTTATTACACTAACTTTAGACAATAACAGTGACAACACATCAAACTGTCTCTGCGAACACATTAACTGAAATATACAGGAGCCGTTGTGTAATTTTGTTACAAGAGGGTGCCTTAAGTTTAGAAAACAACAAAGCCGACGGCTACTCCAGCATGCGGCGAGCTAAGCTAACTCCTACTTTCTCGAGAACACGTTTCAATGAGCAAAACAAACAAATATAGATCTCAGCAAAACAAACTGCTACCCTTACATGGTATGTAAATTATGTGGACCACATGTGTGGCCTTATTACTTACTAACATGAAAAAAAACATAAATGATGAGATGGACGACAGGTAGCGTGTTTCCCTCTCTCGCTTCTGCTAGATCTGACAACAAGCAGTAGTGTCACACTAAACTGTCTCACTAGGGCAGAAGTGCCCCCTTGTGGCGTAACTAGGGATCACACCACATGTTGGGTCTCCAACAAAAATCACAAAATTAAGGCCCTTCCTTAACAAAACTACACCTAAAAATGTGCAAAAATTAAATCACATAATGTGACCACACATTACAGTGTGTCACAAAAGCAACTAACCAATAACTCGCACTAAAAAGCAAAGAACAACACATTGCTAAACTCCATGCGTCATTTGTAAATGAGCAAGGTTATTGTTTCTATTCTTTGCTTTAATCAGAACCACAATTTTTTTCCTAACCTTAACCAGGTTGTTTTCAGTGTCTAACTGAAAGTAGCTTAAAGTTTCAAGATTCTTTATTTGCCATTTGTGCATAAACCAGCAGTCAAGGCACACTGAAATTCTTGTGCAGAGCTCCCAGTCATAGTAAGCATGTTAGAAAAAGTTGACAAAAATAAACAAGACAATGCAATACTAATATAAATTATATTTTATACCCCCTTTAAAAGAGGGGCGGCAGTATATACACAAGAGTCCTGTTATATTTCAGATATTGAACAGTAACCTGCAAGTAGTTTTGTACTTGTGGGATAAACACAGGCGTTACCAGACAAAGCTGCATTATTGTACAGCACATGAGAACACACTGTGACAATGTTTTATGGTTTGTTGTTAGACATGACAGCAAGAAAAAAATATCATAATAAACTACTTGTCATAACAGATAATCAGTAATGATTCTTTTCCCCTTTGCTACCCAGAACACGCACAGCTGATCACAGCTGATCCCTCATCCAGGTAAGTAAAACCCAAAAGGTTGATTCTGTTCATCTGGACATACCAGTTTCAGTAGGAGAAACGATTGACTTCCAGTCTCTGAAAAAGTCACTTGAATGAGTGACAAAATGTTTCTCACACTGAAGAAATGTGAAGGTTGAATAGAACCAACCTTTTAGGGGACTGCTGATAATGCTCTTATAGCAAAGTATCTACTGATAAACCAATTTGCATTTTCTACCATTTTGTTCAATATTTTTCTGTTATGCTTCTTCTTGTTTTTTTACTCATTAGGACTCCTGATGAAAAAAATAAACAGTGTATTCAGAAGCCATACTACTACTCTAAAGACTACAAGGTGAGACACTTTGTATTATCTTTTGTTTCTGAGTCCAAGACAAGACTTGCCAATAGGATGGGCAGAATCTTATTAGCTGTGTTTTTGTGACATGCCATAAATACAGCATGTTGACTTCAAGGCTGCTGAGTCAGACACAATTCTAGTTTTGCTGATATTTTAAACCTTACCTCGTAGTTGACTAAAGCAAAATAAGAAACATTATTATTGTAAAAGCACAACGGTGGAAGTTTATCACCCGTCCATATCTGCCTCTGTTCCGTTCAGCTCCAGTTCCCTTGCTGCTCTTTACAGCAGGTGACCTGCACAATTCTCTACACATTGTCTTCACACAGCAACAACAACAACAACAAACTTAATTTATATAGCACATTTAAAAACCAGTGGTGTACCAAAGTGCTTAACATGCAAGAGGGTAAGATGAAGTAACAGGGAAGGATGAGGGCTATGGCAAGGTACCAAAACGTGCTAGCAGGTTGAATGGCATTAAAACACACAAAGGCAAAAGAATTGCATATAAAAGCATAAAAGAAGGCTAAGTATAGAGGATAAAACAGTCAAAAAAAATAAAAAATGAATTAAAAGCCGAAGATAAGAATAAGCGTTAAGCTAACTATCAAGCAAGCGTTAACTGGTAGAAAAGGCGAGGCTAAATAAGTGGGTTTTTAACCACGATTTGAAAGAATGGATGGAATCAGACTCGCGTATAGCGATGGGGAGGTTATTCCATAAATCGGGTGCAGCCAAGGCAAACGCGCGGCCACCCTCTAGTCTTCAGCCGAGATCTCGGCAGTACCAAGAGTGACTGGGAAGATGATCTTAATGCTCTAGTAGGGGTGTATGATCTAAGTAGCTCAATGAGGTAGCATGGCGCTATATTGTTAATAATTCGGAAGGTAAGCAGCAGGATTTTGAATTGAATGCGGTACTTAACGGGAAGCCAATGCAGATCAGCAAGGACAGGGGTAATAGAGACACGCCGCCCACTACCAGTAAGGAGACGAGTAGCTGCGTTCTGAACAATTTGGAGTCTATGGAGGAGAGTAGAGTTGAGACCGAAGTAAAGTGAGTTGCAATAATCCAACCTAGATGTCACAAAGGCGTGGATAAGCTTTCCAAGGTCCCTATGTGGAACATAATGTCTGGCCTTGCTAATAAGACGCAATTGATGGAAACAAGATTTAACAACAGAAGACACTTGTTTATCGAACTTAAAAGAGCTATCCAAAAATACACCCAGGTCACTAACAGTGTCAGTGAGGAAACTGTTAAAGGAACCGAGGGCGTCATGGGGGACTTTACTGTCAAACACGATAATTTCCGTTTTCCTCTCGTTTAGAATAAGAGAGTTACCTGCGAGCCAATTTTTGACCTCACGCATGCACTCGCGAAAACCGTACAAAGACATAGAGGGATCATCAGTTAGCTTGAAATACATCTGTATGTCGTCGGATATAACAATGATGTGCGATGTTATACTTCTCAAAGATTACACCCAGGTCACAGCAGACACCACAGCTCTGTATTCATGACATACGTGTGGGCAGTGGAGATATGTCTTTGCTCATAGGCAAAATCAACAGTATACACCCTCACAGGGGACTCTATTAATATCGAGTGATTTTGAATTTTAATGAAAAGCCATTTGGAATCGTTTACCGTATTTCCTGGACCTCTAAATTTTTGAGAAAATTCAGTGATTTAAAGTGCGCCTTATAGTGCGGAAAACACGGTACATAATTTTATTTTCTTATGAATTCAGAACACTTCAGATGCGATAAAAATATGCTCACTATATATAGGTAAGTTTAGTCCTTGCCGGTACAATTTAAACAACAACAACAAAAAAGGAAATTTGCCACAAGTTGCAATGTTCATTATCTTTTACAGAATATTTCTCTTTATATTGAGTTAAGGCAGTGGTTCTCAGACTTTTTACATCATCCCCCACATGGTAGTACATTATAAATATTTTCACAGCCGGAAAAGTAAAATTCAGTCTTAATCATATTGGCGGCAGTGACGGCAGAGAGCTTGTTTTTAACTGCAGAGCTGCAGCGAGCTATGGTCTGCGGTGTGGCTGCAGGGGAGACGGAGATGTACCTGAGCAGCATCCACAATCACTCCTCGCTGGTGTTCCCGGCATAAAACACAATGAACTGGGCCCTGTTGTTGTTGGTGTGTGTAGGCTGTAGCTAATCCAGCGGTTATGTTCCAGATGTGATTATTATTAATCTACTACTGAAAATAATCTCCCCTTGACTTTAACCAATAATAATAAATTCTATAAAAATGATCTTAAATACCAATCAAGCTTTTTTCAGCACAGAGAATGGGTTCAGTGGTATTTGTATCACATCACACTAATATTTAAAACTTATGAGACTTACCTGATGCACCTACAGTATTAATTTCAAAATCCTAGGGTGACACTGTTTGAGTTATTGCATCGCAAATTTTTCAGAAAAACTGACCTCTGACCTTGACGTTTAGTTCACTGAGATTTGAACTTCAGAGATTTTTAATAACTACACCTATGGTGTCAATTTCAAAATCCTACATCACCTCATAACTCAGAGTTATGATATCCACAAAGTTGGGTGTCCATGCGCCAACTCGAAAGAAGAAAACTAAAAACCACTATGGAGGCTTTTCTTGGTTTTCTAATTGTCTTTTTGTTGTCTTGTTCTTTTTTCTTCACAAAGGTGTTTAATGATCCCATCCATGGCCACATGGCATTACACCCAGTTCTGGTCAAAATTATAAACACTCCAGAGTTCCACAGACTACGAAACATCAAGCAACTTGGGGGGATTTATTTTGTTTATCCAGGAGCGTCCCACAACCGCTTTGAACACTCGATTGGGTATGTCCACTGGTTTTCACTCATGCACACCTATTTGTGATAAAAATCCAAAACAAGGGACAGACTGGTTTATCTACAACACAAAACAATGAAAGGAACACTTTAAATCAGAGTATATCATCAAGTAATTAAAACTTCTAGGATACTTATCTGGTCAGTTACAGTGGGGCAAAAAAGTATTTAGTCAGCCACCGATTGTGCAAGTTCCCCCACTTAAAATGATGACAGAGGTCAGTAATTTGCACCAGAGGTACACTTCAACTGTGAGAGACAGAATGTGAAAAAAAATCCATGAATTCACATGGTAGGATTTGTAAAGAATTTATTCGTAAATCAGGGTGGAAAATAAGTATTTGGTCAATAACAAAAATACAACTCAATACTTTGTAACATAACCTTTGTTGGCAATAACAGAGGTCAAACGTTTACTATAGGTCTTTACCAGGTTTGCACACACAGTAGCTGGTATTTTGGCCCATTCCTCCATGCAGATCTTCTCGAGAGCAGTGATGTTTTGGGGCTGTCGCCGAGCAACACGGACTTTCAACTCCCGCCACAGATTTTCTATGGGGTTGAGGTCTGGAGACTGGCTAGGCCACTCCAGGACTTTCAAATGCTTCTTACGGAGCCACTCCTTTGTTGCCCGGGCGGTGTGTTTTGGATCATTGTCATGTTGGAAGAGCCAGCCTCGTTTCATCTTCAAAGTTCTCACTGATGGAAGGAGGTTTTGGCTCAAAATCTCACGATACATGGCCCCATTCATTCTGTCCTTAACACGGATCAGTCGTCCTGTCCCCTTGGCAGAAAAACAGCCCCATAGCATGTTGTTTCCACCCCCATGCTTCACAGTAGGTATGGTGTTCTTGGGATGCAACTCAGTATTCTTCGTCCTCCAAACACGACAAGTTGAGTTTATACCAAAAAGTTCTACTTTGGTTTCATCTGACCACATGACATTCTCCCAATCCTCTGCTGTATCATCCATGTGCTCTCTGGCAAACTTCAGACGGGCCTGGACATGCACTGGCTTCAGCAGCGGAACACGTCTGGCACTGCGGGATTTGATTCCCTGCCGTTGTAGTGTGTTACTGATGGTGACCTTTGTTACTTTGGTCCCAGCTCTCTGCAGGTCATTCACCAGGTCCCCCCGTGTGGTTCTGGGATCTTTGCTCACCGTTCTCATGATCATTTCGACCCCACGGGATGAGATCTTGCGTGGAGCTCCAGATCGAGGGAGATTATCAGTGGTCTTGTATGTCTTCCATTTTCTGATGATTGCTCCCACAGTTGATTTTTTCACACCAAGCTGCTTGCCTATTGTAGATTCACTCTTCCCAGTCTGGTGCAGGTCTGCAATACTTTTCCTGGTGTCCTTCAAAAGCTCTTTGGTCTTGGCCATGGTGGAGTTTGGAGTCTGACTGTTTAAGGCTGTGGACAGGTGTCTTTTATACAGATGATGAGTTCAAACAGGTGCCATTCATACAGGTAACGAGTGGGGGACAGAAAAGCGTCTTACAGAAGACGTTACAGGTCTGTGAGAGCCAGAGATTTTCCATGTTTGAGGTGACCAAATACTTATTTTCCACCCTGATTTACGAATAAATTCTTTACAAATCCTACCATGTGAATTCATGGATTTTTTTTTCACATTCTGTCTCTCACAGTTGAAGTGTACCTCTGGTGCAAATTACTGACCTCTGTCATCATTTTAAGTGGGGGAACTTGCACAATCGGTGGCTGACTAAATACTTTTTTGCCCCACTGTAAGTAGCAGAGGGGGCTGTTAATCACTTGAAATGGTAAATGGCCTGCATTTGTATAGCGCTTTTCTAGTCCATAGGACCCCAAAGTGCTTTACACTACATTCAGTCATTCACCCATTCACACACACATTCACACACTGGCGATAGCAAGCTACATTGTAGCCACAGCTGCCCTGAGGCACACTGACAGAGGCGAGGCTGCCGGACACAGGCGCCACCGGGCCCTCTGACCACCACCAGTAGGCAAGCATGGGGTTAGTATCTTGCCCAAGGATATTTGGCATGCAGCCAGGGTGCAGCCTGGGATCGAACCACCGACCTTCTGATTAGTGGCTGACCTGCTCTGCCACCTGAGCTACAGCCGTGGCTTAGCAGTGTCGTAATGTACTAACTGAAAACAATTAAGACAATGTACTAAAGACTGTGTGTCCTACATTTTTCAATAAAGAGTGGCGCATTTATCAGGTGAGCTTGCAAAATCTCTGAAGGGGAAGCAGGAGGAGCAGATCGAGTATTTGGAGGAGTTGAAGAAGTTGAAGCCTGAGTATTTGGAGGCGTTGAAGAAGTCGAAACCTGAGAATTTGGAGAGCTTGAAGAAGTCTAAGGACTTTGACCCTGAGTATTTGGAGGTGTTGAAGAAGTTTAACCCTAAGGATGTGGAAAAGTTGGATAAATTAGAGAAGTTTAAGGAATCCCTCATCAGTGACCAAGATGTCCTCTGTGTGCAGATTGCTGGTCTTTGCCATGACCTAGGTAACTAATACAAGCATTTTGTTTTATAAATATTATATTGCAGATGGACATCATAGGGTGTGATTAAACATTTTTTAAAAATGATCCCAATGTCAAGTACTATGTTGACCTTGACCATCGATGTGGCTAGAACTAACAAAGTCTTGACCAAAAGCAGAAAATAAAACCCATGTGTTAAACAGGATGAATTAGTAGGATAAATTAAGACACTATACAGCTGATGTTTCTCATCTTAATAAAACAAGAAATGCAGAGTTTCAGTGTTATACAATATTCCCTTTTGACTAGAAACCATTCAATGCACTGTTCACATCTACACAAGTGCCTGTCTATATTAGTTAATGTGCATTGCCTGAAGTTCTAGAACATAACCCTGTTGTTCATATCATATGTTTATTTTGTCATTTGAAGGACACGGGCTCTATTCTCATTTTTATGACGGGATGTTTATGAAAGCAATCAGAGACACCAAAGGCAAAGAATCCAATGGGACATGGGAGGTAAGAGTTTGAAATAATTGAAACACAAAATTTTAAATTAAGAATAAATTAATTAAATCATTATATAAAGTTATCTTAGCTTTAGTGGTAACTGGTTTTAGTCTTTGTAGGACTGTTCACCAGCATTATGATTCTTAGTTTCTGTAATAATTTTGGATTATGCCCCTTAGTTACTCTCATCATGTCTGACTTTCTGTGTAGCTTTTCCCTGCTACTCTGTGTTTAAGGCTGAGATCTTTTGATTTTAATTGTATTTTTGGATTCCTATTTTTTTCTTTTATTATTCTAGCATGTTGATAATCTTTTGGTATCTTTCCCTTATTCATCCATTAAATTAAAATCCATAAAATCCATGTTAATTTCATACTGTATTGTCCGACTTTTTTCAAATTACTTAAAAATCCATTCTCAAGGGGAAAAAAATAAAATCACACTAATGTAGAAGCCTCAAACTCCCAAAAAATAGTGTCTATCAAATATGATGCACAAGGCATTAGGGGGGTTAAAGAAGTTTTTCCTTCCTATTGTGTCCAAGTGCTTGCTCATTGGAGGAGATCTAACTGTTGGGAAACTCAGTCTCCAGTGAGTTGTATGTTCCTTGCCCAGTTTTATTTTTTAAATTTTGCTTGCTGCAACTTTTGGAGTGTTTTCATGGACATTGCCTTTATAAGCAAAACTACTTGGCTTTATTTTGTGTCCAGTCTGAGTTTGGGTTTACTCCTGAAATGAACAAAACCCAAATCCTTGCTCTTGCAAGGACCCTGTGGTGTAAGGGTGCAGGTTTCATGTTGTCAGGTTTAACTCAAATCAAATCTTTTCTTATCACTGACCAAGTAATGGAAGTAAACTAAAATTAAAATTATCGCATTTCTGGTCCAATTTTGCAGAACTTAAAAAGTTAAAGCAACCAATTCCCTTAACTTTTTTATGATGATGAGCTTAAGTTGAAGCTCAACTCTGTACACCATTATAAGTGTGCCACAAAACCAAATAATCACACCATATGCAGCGTGCGGATGTAGCACCCAGTCCATGAGGTGCTGAAAGGTGGCCGGGGCTCTAAACAAGTCCATTTGAAGCGTAACAAACTGGTACAAACCACAGGGAGTGGAGAAGACCATTTTTTCCTTGGACACAACAGACAAGGGAATCTGCCAATAGTCCTTGGTTAAAGCCAGTGTTGTGAAAAAACGGGCCGTGCCTAACCGGTCCAGGAGCTAGTCGGGATAAGCATCAAAGCGCGAAACTTTCACCTTGCGATAGTCGACACAGAACCGTATAGACCCATCTTTCTTCAGCACAAGAACTATCGGGCTACACCAGGCGCTTTGCGACTCCACTGTCATTCCCATTTTCAGCATTTCGGCCAATTCCCTCTGAACAATTTTCCGTTTATGTTCAGGAAGCCTGTAGGGATGTGAACGACTGTGCGACCTCATAGTCAACGTCCCCAACTCGCCATGTGACCACAAAGGGTCCTTGCCACTTCGCAAGCAACTTTGAGCTGAAAGAAGGGAGTAATACAACCACTTTGCCTGGGTCTAGCCCCTCTGTTATACAGGTGTTTCTGACACTGCTGAGCCTGGCGTGAATGGGATAGTGGGAGTCAACACTAGCGCCCGCTCTCAATGTGCAGGGGCAGGAGCCTGGTGCCTCGGCACTGCCACTGGGGCTTGTTTGCTCGGTGTCCGGCTGCCTCCTTCGGGCACCTCCGCTTTGGCGGCGAGATGGTCCTACGCCAGTGTGACAGCGGCCTCCAGACTCATAGGTCGGTGGTACCAGACCCATCTCGCTGCCCTCTACGAACTGCTCCAGCACCACTTTGTCCACCAGCTGTGTCTCGCCCCGCTGACAGTACCGGCTGCAGCCCAACCAAACTACCGATCCTCCCCAGTCAGCCAACGGTCTCCTAACCACTGGCGATGATCCACGGGGCGGGACCCATCCTGTCCAGCACCACCCGGCTCATGTCTGTGAAGCTGCTCCTCGAGGTTGGCGGTTGACTCAGGGCTGCCGGTGCAGTAGCCCCGACCAGCCAGTCCAGAACCTGGGTCTGCCGGTGTGCTTTCTCCTGCAGCTTTGCCAGGTGGTCCCGCTGGGAAGCCGCCTGGTCTTGGCTCATCTTTGCTGTCTCCTCCAGCATTTGCACCAGGGCCCTATTTCAGGAAGCCGGTTTAGAAAACTCAGAGTGAAAAACGATACTCAGGGTTGAGTAACCCCGAACTGTCCAACTCGGAATATTCGGTTTCAGAAAGGCTGATAACAAGTAGTTCAATCAACGCGGAGTTGCTTTAACCCCAAGTTAAGCACGCGCACGAGGATACATAAAGCCCTGATTAGTGGAGCACAGATTAAGCGAGTCACCATGGAGACGGAGGGAAAGAAGGCGCGGTCAATGTATTTTACAGCGCTTGACGCCAAAATTCTGATGGCAGCATATGCCGATAACATGCAAATTTTGCAGAAAAAAAGTAACACAGCCTCAGCTGCAAAAGACAGGGAGCATGCATGGCAAAACATAGCCGACAGAGTCAATGCGTGAGTGTTAATCTAAACATTGATCTAGGGATTTCCACCCATTTAACACGTTATTTTATTATATTTTATTTTTTATTTTATACATTTTATTTTGTGATGATGTGAGCACAAGTGCAACCCAACAGGCCCCAAACGTTCCTGGCAGCAAGTAAAAATGAAATATAAAAATATAGTCCAAACAGGTAAGGTGTAATTGTATTACGAGCCATAGTGCTTGGTCTGTTTGTCCTATGTAAATCAATTGCAGTTAGAGGCTACATTAATTTTCTTTCTGTAAGCACTTATTGAAATTATCTGAGCACATTACAAGTACATATTTGCTTACTCTGTATGCTCAAATGTGACCCGTTATGGCCACTAGAAAAAAAACGGAGGCCCGAAAAACAGGTGGGGGTCCTCCACCACCACCACTCACAGAGCCTGGCCACTTGGCTTCCACATTTGTGATAATGTTGGCAGCATCACATATGATCTTCACAGTGCAGAGAACACAAATTAGCATCCATTAATATAATGAAATAATTTGTTAGTTTGAAATGCTACAGGGAACTATGTACCTGTACATTAATGCTGTGGAAAGACTTCCTGTTCACATGGTCTCCTTCATTTACTGAAGGAGCAATGATTGGAATGTGAGTGCCATCTGTACAGCCAATCACGCCTGGGAACCGTGAAAATAAATGTAAAATTTAAGTAGTAGTCCAAGTATCATCACATCATGAATTAAGTTTTGTTCATCCTGCTACCTGCAATTTTGTGGAATCCCTCTTTGATAAATCTTGTGGGTCTGTGACCGGGGAACACCACAAATGAGTACAGGAGACGTTTCAGTGCAACTGTAACATTCCTGACTGCCCGACAGACGGTAGCCTTGGAAACGTGCTCAGCGTCACCAATATTATACAGAAAGCTCCCGTTTGCAAAAAACCGAAGTGCAATACAAATAATATGTAATGAACTGAGAGCATGTCCGCGATGTGTCACATGCGTAATATATGGCCTGAGGATGTTATCCAAATAACTTATAGATTGTGCTGAGAAACGGTAACGTTCGCACAGAAAATCATCAGGAAATGATAAAATGTCCAAACGCGCTCTGATCACTCTCTCCCGGCGGAGAGCTCTGCGGAGAATTTGGGCTTCACGATCTACTGGCTCTTCAAGGAAGAGCACGCCATGTCCGACACTTCCTACTGTCAGGTTTCCGACAAAGGGGCGGAGACAGTCAGGGTTAGTTGTAGTAAACCTGCTAGGGGGCAGGTTAGCTTCACGGAGTGTGTCGTCATAGTGACTCACTGAGGCTTCATCTGAACTCGCTTTGTGAAACCGAAAACCCAGAGTTTTCGTTAACTCAGGGTATACTTACTCAGTTTTTCCACTAAACCGGCTTCCTGAAACAGGGCCCAGGAACTGAAAAAGCTGGGCGGGTGACGCAGCGTGTCTGTCTGACATTCCCACGTGGAGAATGCACTCCACACACGCACTTGTCACATTTATTGATGGTTCTTTGTGCAACAGGCCCACAGTCTGGTCAACGCAGGTCTCAGCTTTTCCAACCACACCTTCTCTCCTCTTCCTCCTCACTAAAAAGGGGAAAAAAGACCGTCATCTATCCAAACACCACCACCTGTGTTCTTACCTGCCTCCCCAGCAGGTGAGAGGAGTAGAGCAGTGAGCTCTGTTGAGCTCTCCCCTGCAGCAGAGCTAGGGACCACACCTCCACCACAGCCAGCTAACAATTTTAGCTCGGTGGCGAGTAGCCTTCATTAATAGTAATAAAAAACACTCGGCAATAGTACATCGTAGATACTGAAGTTTGGAAGTTTCGCCCATTCTATTCTTCTTATGAAGTGGTGTCCAAAATGCATTCCTGACCATGCACTGCTGGCTCTGGGTCCATTGTGTAACTGAAAATGTTTTAAAGAAGAATCACCAAAATTGGAGAAGGCAGAGATAGCCTAACATATGAAACCTGAAATGAATGCTGTTTATTCTATTTATTTCAACAAAGTAACTATATTCTGATTACCACATATTTAAACCGTAGCTGTAACAGAATACAGTTACTCATATTTTGTATTTTAATTATGTAACGCCGGTACATGTATTCCGTTACTCTCCATATGATACCACTTGGCCAGCACAGACCAAGCAGGTCTGTGGCTGCTTGGTCTGTGCTGTACAGTTGTCCCTCGCTATAACTAGGGATGGGTATCGTTTAGGTTTTATCCGATACCGGTGCCAAACCGGTACTTTTGAAACGGTGCCGGTGCTTAAACAGTGCTCGAACTGGTGCTTAAAGAATGGAGAACACAGACTTTGTCCAAAAACCTCTCATGTTTAGCTATTTTTTTGTAAAAAGATAACAATGTTAGCCTTTTCTGCAGCTACAGGGCATTTATGGTATGACTCTTGGCTGGAAGCAGTGCTTAAACAAGTGCTTTAACAAATTTCCCACCTGTGGGACTAATATTCAAATTCAATTCAATTTTATTTATATAGCGCCAAATCACAACAAAAGTCGCCCCAAGTAATAAAGGTCATCTTATCTTAAACAATGGAAAAAACAAACTTTGTCCAAAAACCGCTAATGTTTAGCTGTTTTCCACTTTTTCTTTGGTCATTTTAGCTTTTTTGCCAGGGTGAAGGGAGTATCTGCCATCAAACAAGAAGATAGCCACATGTAACTATGACGGTGTTTGCTAGTTCACCTTACATGCATTATTTAATAACGTGGTTAGCCTACTCAACGTAAATTACACACGAACAACATTAAGCTACTCACCCAGAGAAGAATGGCTGCTGCTGCCATCATCATCCGTCATCATTTCTGCTACACTGGCAGGGCTAGGGGCCAGGACTCTTCTCTTTGGGTTCTTGAGGGATGTTAACTCCAGGTCCAATAACAGACACCACACCCGCAGTAGATGTGCTCGGTGTGAGGTCTTGCAGCAAGCTATGAAAATACGGCGCATTTCTCGGCTTTTAAAAAAAACCACTATGCGTCGCCAGGTGTTTCATCAGATTCGAGGTGTTACCTCCTTTGCACAGTATCACCTTAAAGCACTTGTTGCAGGCTGCTGAGTTTGTATCTTTTGCTGTGAAGTACAGCAAGACTTTTGACTACTTCGCCTTGGGCATTTTTAATCTGTAGCTCTGCTCTAAAAGAACGTATGTACCTGCTATCCTGCTACTATCCTTGGAAAGGTAAAATGATTGGCTAGAATCCAAAGTATATGACACCTCAGGAATAAAAAAGCACCGAAATGTGCACTGCTTTTCGATCTGGTTACTACCGTTTATGTCAGAATCTGTGCCATAATGGCACCGGATACCGGTACCCATTCCTAGTTATAACGCGGTTCATCTTTCATGGTCTCTCTGTTTTGCAGATTTTTGTGTGGATGCTTTAAGCATCCACACTTTCTTCTTTCTTCTTTATTATTATTATTCCGGGTGTTTCCGTACACTTTTTGCCGTGGAACTACTCCCACAGTTTTCATCCGATTTTCGCCATTCAAACTTTAAAAAATTCTGCTCTTTCTGCTAATGCCGGTTATGACTTTTGGTGCTCATAACTTCTATACTTTTTGAGATATTGAATTTTTTTTTGCAATATTTTTTGCCCATTTCTGCCATATCATCAGTGGCCTCACTGATTTTCCTTGCCGGGTTGACCTGTGTTTTAGCTCAGTGAGATGAGCATCCGTTCTCGGACTGGGAGGCCCGGGTTCAAATCCCGCTTATAGCAACATTTCTTTCAGTTACCAGTTACACTTTCTTAACTCTTTTCAACACAAATTTCAGCTTTTTCACCCCTTTTCAGCACAAATACCAGCTTTTTCACCACTTTTCAGCACAAATACCAGCTTTTTCAGCTGTTTTCAGCAAAAACCTCTTTTCAGCAGAATTCTTCTCATTCAACTCTTTTCACCAGAAATTCTTCTGATTGAACTCTTTTCAGCAGAAATTCTGCTGCTTAACCTCTTTTCAGCAGAATTCTGCTCATTCAACTCTTTTCAGCAGAAATTGTGCTGATTGAACTCTTTTCAGCAGAAATTGTGCTGATTGAACTCTTTTCAGCAGAATTTTCACCTCGTTTCTGCAGAGATTCTGCTTATTCAGCTCTTTCTGCAAAATTTGCAGCTTTTTTACCTCTTATCAGCACAATTCTCAGCAGGTTCTGCTCATTTCAGCAAAATTGTCAATCTCTCCACCTCATCGTTGTGAGAATGAGTTTGGCTCAGTGAGCTAAATAACTAACTGCCCTTAGACCAGGAGGGCCAGGTTCGAATCCTGCTCAGGGCAACATTTTTTTTGTTTTTTTGTGTCTACTGTTTCAGCTTTTTTCAGCAGACATCTTCAGCATTAAGGCATCCACACAGCATTTTCGCAGGAAATGCAAATTTTTCTAGTTCTTTATTATTCCTCTAGTTGCTTCCGTACGTTTTTTGCCGTTTAACTACTCCCTCAGTTTTCAGCCGATTTTCGCCGTTCAAACTCTAAACTCTTCTGCTCTTTCTGCTAATGCCAGCTATGGCTTTTGGTGTTTTTTGCTATTATACTTTTTAAAATATTACACTTTTTTCCTTTAATTTGTCCCATTGAAATGAATGGGAAACTTCCACAATTCTACTAAAACTTTCTTGTCTTTGAAACTTAACTATTGCCTCATACTTTCACCTAGAAACTCCATTCAAACTTTAAAATGTTCTCAAATGATTTGGCTATTCCTGTATGATTCAGCTTTTTCAGATCTTCTACCGTTTTAATCTTATCCCTCTTTGAGTTTTCAGTTGCAAAATTGTGATTTTTCAGAAAATACATGCGTTGCTATGGTTGCTATGCAATTAACTCACAGTGCACACTAGTCCGTTCTGAATTTTCTCTTCATGTCTGAACAACTTCTTGCTACTCGCTCAATTTCCACTCAACTTCCACAAATTATACATCAAAACGTAGGTATTTTTGCTGGCTTTAAGACAGTGTCACTATAATTATTGTGAGAGTTACGGTTTTTTCACAATTTGCCTCGAAGTGACACAAGGTCTAAAAACTCCCCATTCAAAGTCTATGGGGAGGTTGTGAAACTCAGAGCTGAAATACTGAAACTGAAGGTATTTTCAAATCGTCAAAGTTAAGACATGAGGCTTGTCCCCGTATATCTTCAGACACTCCTGACGCTCACAATTCAAGAATTATTTTCTCACCTATTACCGTTCTGAGATGAGTTGGACTTGTTTGAGGGTAGGAAATTTGTCCCTCGCTCAGATTTCTTCAGATTTCAAACTCTGGAAATGAGGCACTTTTTTCTCTCATCATATCTTTTTGATGGATTTCCACAGAGCCCTGAAAATTTCCATGACTGTTCACCAAAGCCTGCTGTTTCTTACGGTGAAAGAATGATTTTGATGCTCCATATAGATTTAGAGTTACCAAAGGTTGTTTGAGCGCAAGTCAAGGCAATTTTGCTTCGCCTCTACTCAGTTACAGTGTATTACAAGTCATATATCTTTAATAATTTATATTTTATCTCTCAATTATGAAGACCTGAAGATTCCCCCATCTCTTCTGAATAAAACGATGCCTGAATGACCGTTCTAGCCTCTACGGTTAGGAAATTATGGCCATTTGTTCGAGGGGAATCCTGAATGTCAGAAATACACTGAAGAAAACTCACACCTCTCTCTGTGTCTGTGTGTGTAAGGGCTGACTACAGCAGGTGCAGCTAATTTAACTGACCTACATATACCAAGCGCAGACTCTCAACAGCTCCTGTTCCCTTTACTCTCTGTGTATGTGTGTCTGTGTATCAATATTTCTCCTATGTTTAAGTATTACTCCTCAATCATAGTATTTCTGCTAAAGCAAAGTACTTCCACTACATCTTAGTACTTCTGCTAAATCATAGTATTTCTGCTAATTCATAGTATTTTTGCAAAATCATGGTTTTGAGGCCAAATCATAATATTTCTGTTATTTTATAACATATGTGCTGAATATATAATATGTGCCAAATCATAGTATTTATCCCAAATTATAGTATTTATGCCAAATTACAGTATTTCTGCTAAAAAGCAGAAATAGTCCTTTTTAGCAGGAATTTCTGCCAAAAGATAGTATTTATGTTAAAACATAGTATTTCTGCTAAATCAGAGTATTCCTGCCAAATCATAGTATTTGTACTCAAACATAGTACTTCTGCCCAATCATAGTATTTGTACTAAATGGTAGTACTTGTGCCAAATCATAGTATTGGTGCCAAAGCATCGTATTTGTATGGAGTCATAGTATTTCTTCTAAATCATAGTATTTCAATCAAATCTCAGTAGTTGTTGTTAAAACGCAGTATTATTGCCAAATCATAGTATTTCTGCTAAATGATAGCATTTGTGCCAAATCATGGTATTTGTGCAAAAACATAGTATGTCTGCAAAACCATAGTATATCTCTTATGTTATAGTATTACTACTAAATCATAGTACTTGTGCCAAATCATAGTATTTGTTGCACATCATAGTATTGGAACCAAAACATAGTATTTGTCCCAAAGCATCGTATTTGTATGGAGTAATAGTATTTCTTCTAAATCATAGTATTTCAATCAAATCTCAGTAGTTGTGTTAAAATGCAGTATTATTGCCAAATCATAGTATTTGTACCCAATCATAGTATTTTTGCCAAATCGTGGTATTTGTGCCCAATTAATAATTCTGTTATGTTATAGTATTACTACTAAGTCGTAGAATATCTGTTATGTTATAGTGTATCTGCGGAATATAGTATGTGTGCTAAATCGTAGTATTTATACCAAATCACAGTATTTGTGCTAAAACATTGAACTGTTATGTTATAGTATTACTACTAAGTCATAGTATTTCTGCCACATCATAGTATTTGTGTGAATTTGTATACTGTAATATCACTGTATTATGTAGTGGCTAAGTAGGGGCTGTTTACAGTGTAAATAGGTCATCTCTTGTGTTGGAGTGCCCTCTTGTGGCGCCTTTTGGGTAGTGCCTTAGTAAACGTGAACCCTGTAAGAAGTGGTATCAGACTGATTTGTAGTGGAGGAATTTGTTGCCAGTTTTCTTAATCATAGAAACCACACCATATAACCTCTCCACATCCTCCTACTGTATGCCATACCTCCCTGTACCATCCATCTGACCGCCAATAAACTCCACCTGTGGTAATCTAATCCCTGGATGTCAGCCTCTCCTTCTGACCGAGGATAGTTACTATTGCAGCATCACCCAGCATTAAACTGACGTACACCATTCTGTACAATAGTATTTGTGCTAAAAAGTAGTATTTCTGCCAAATCATAGTATTACTGGTATTTCATACTATTTAAGCGAAATTACAGTGTTTCTGCAAAAACATTGCATTTTTGCTAAATCATAGTATTTCTGTAATCTTATAGTACTTGTACTCAATTATAGTATTTGTACCAAAACATAGTATTACTGGTAAATCATAGTATTTGAGCCAAAACATAGTATTTCTTCCAAATCATAATATAACTGCACAATAAAGGTTCTTGAGCCACATCAGTGTTTGTGCTAAAACATAGTATTTGTGCTAAATCTTAGTATTTCTTCTAAATCCTAGTAATTCTGCTCAATGATAGAATTTCTGCTACGCTGTAGTACTTTTTTGCTAGATTGTAGTACTTCTGCTAAGTCAAAGTATTTCATGTAAATCATAGTATTTCTACCAAGTCCCAGTGTTTCTGCTAAATCATAAATAATGTTTTAGCACAAATTGTATGATTTGGCTCAAATACTATGATTTTTCCAGAATTTTCTGTTTCAGCACAAATGCTATGATTTGGCAGGAAAAAAAATATTATTTAGTATAAATACTAAGTTTTAGCAGAAATACTATGTTTAAACTTTAAAAAATTCTGCTATTTCTGCTAATGTGTGTTATGACTTTTGACCATTGAAATCAATGTGGTCACTGATTTTGCATGCCGGGTTGAGCTGTGTTTTAGCTCAGTGAGATGAGCAGCCGTTCTCGGAGTGGGAGGTCCGGGTTCAAATCCCGCTTGTGGCAACAATATTTTCAGTTCACAGTTGAACTTTTTTAACTCTTTTCAATTTTTAGCTTCTTCACCCATTTTCAACACAAATCCCAGCTCTTTCAGCAAAAACCTCTTTTCAGCAGAAATTCTGCTGATTAACCTCTTTTCAGCAGAATTCTGCTCATTCAGCTCTTTTCAGCAGAAATTCTGCTGATTCACCTCTTTTCTGCAAAGTTTTCAGCCTTTTCACCTCTTATCAGCACAATTCTCAGCCGCTTCTGCTCATTTCAGCACAATTATCAGTCTCTCCACCTCATCTTTGTGAGAATCAGTTTGGCTCAGTGAGATGAGTAGCTGCCTTGAGCCCAGAAGGGCCAGGTTCGAATCCTGTTCAGGGCAACATTTTTTTTCAGCTTTTTTCTGCAGACATCTTCAGCGTTAAGGCATCCACACAGCATTTTCGCAGGAAATGCAAATTTTTCTAGTTTTTATTGAATTTTGCATACTTTTTTTTTCAACAATGCATTGTGTTCTGCGTCCTGATTGGCTGTAAACCATTGCACAGTACACAATGAGTTCAACTTGTCAAATTTACATATGCACCTATACACATGCTAAAGGAAGGCAGAAGTAACTATAATTTTGGGATTATAAGGCGCATTAAGCGAAACAAAACAGTCAGATAAGTCAAACTTTAACTCATTCTGCTTGCTTCTGATTACTGACACTGAGTGAGTCAAAACCATTGCTTTGGCCGGGTGGCCATTTTTTTTTAGCACACAACAACCGGCATGTGGAAACTAACAGAACTGTACTTTGAAAAACCCTGTTTGTGTGTCACCAAATACCGTTTTAATATTTTTTAGCCAAGAATTTAGTGGTTTAATCTTCAGATATCTGGTCGGTTTGTCAAGATAAAGCCTCTTTGCAAAAGTTAGCTGCCATAACCCCCGCTGTTCACTGACTTCATTTACTGAGGTTATATTTATCAGGTTTTTATTTCCTGATGTTCGTATGTGTTCATACCTGTTTCAGTCGCCAATTCTGAATTATAACTAACATTAAAAACACGTCTGAGGAGGAGAGAGCGCAAATAAATCCGCTTAACAACTGATCTTTGGGTTTTTGTTCAATAATCAGCGTGACCTGTGTATAAACGCATAAACTTTATTAAAAGAAATAACATTGGTGTTTCCATCAGGTAGTAACTGTTAGGTTTAACTGTACAAAGGTTGTTTGACACTATGAAACACATACAGACTTCATGATGTTCGGCTAATATTTTTATATTTTATATTAATCATGAGGGTAAAGGCCCTGTACACCACAGAGCGAGGTCAGCATATCCACAATATCTTCAGCTCTCTGAGTTAACCCAGAGTTTCCCAGCTGGGTCACATGAAAGTATCAGCAGCATCAAACTAATCTAATGGTCATCCACAAATAATTCAAGGGTTATACCAATATGATTTTACAAAAAATCATCCTTATTACTGCCAACTATTAAATGTGTCATAAATATTTATTTAATTATTTCCAATTTTAATTAATTAATGCCACATTTAATTAATTATTTAATGGTGTATTTAATTGATTCATTATGGCAGTCCCGGGTGCGTTCCATAGAAAGACAGCGATACATGTAGAAAAAACAAAATAAAGAAATACAGATGACTACATCTGAAAAAACTGAGAAAGAAACAGGTGACATGGATAAAGGATGGAAAAAATAAAGAACAAATAGTGCTGTGCATGAAAGAAAAGTGGACAGTGAAAATAGAGCAATGGATGAATGCTGGGTCTCTCCAGATCCAAATTTTTTTTTATCTCTGAGATGACAAGGACCCTAGAGAACAGTTTGTAAGAACTGACCCTCCCACTTTTCCAATGAGATAAGTTTTTCAGGTATGAACATAATCCAAATTAAATATGGTTCCCAGCTAATCAGTGAGCACCTCCTCGTGTGTATTAGGAAGGCTCAGCTACTGAGACTGCAAGACCAGACAGACCACCCTGTGCACGACCACTAATAACATTAGTGATGGTAAATGTTAAAAAAATATATATACACAAAATGTAATTTGTCACTGCAAAAAATGTATTCTGTTCTTCTGGATGTATGGTTTTCAGTGGGAGAAACAATTTGTTACCCACCTCATCCACGTGATTCTTCAGTCTCACCTAAGTGATGGTTTTGCCAACCTTATAAACAGAACATTTGCATAATGACTGAAACTAGCATCACTAACAAACAATGGATTGTGAGGTTAGTTTCATGATCATTAATATGCAAATTGTCATGACCATCAACAGTCACTGTTATCTTAACAAAGAAATGAGTAAAATATAACGTCTTTAATGTCCTTTAGAAACTAAATCTATCAAACAGTGTTTCAAATCAGTAACTTCAAACTTTCACACCTTTATTAATTTTACTCTCCTGTGTGTGCCAAAAATAGTGGTGGTATTACGAAAGCATTTAACGATTCAAATCTTTAGATTTACTATGATTGTCTTGTCCACAATAATAGAATGGGATATGATATGTGAAAGCTAATACTGCTGTATCAATTAATCATTATTTGGCAAAGTTGTTTATTTTATTCTATGAGCATGCTTGCTTTATCTTTAAAGCTTTCGCCACTAAAACACCTGCCTGTATATTCTTGCAGCATGAGGACGCCTCTAATGGCATGCTTGATCACATACTGGAAAACACAGACGGTCTGAAGGACATGATGGAGAAGTGTGGTCTGGAAATAAAAAAAGAAAAAGAAGATGGAGATGACTTAAAGTTCATTAAGGAAATGATTAAAGGAAAGAAAAATACAGATCAGGTATTGGACAGTTGTGTGAATTAAGTATCATCTTTGCTGCAGAAGACAGTATCTAATGTTTCTACGCTGGCTTTATTTCCACAGTGGCCATATCAAGGTCGAGAAGAGAATAAATCCTTTCTCTATGAAATTGTGTCAAACAAGGAAACTGGGATTGATGTTGACAAGTTTGACTACTTTGCCAGGTAAAGCTTGCTTTACAAAAGAAAAAATCACTTTTTGATGCAATATGCAAAACTACTTTGTACTGTTTTCTGCATTCAACTAGTTAGTTTTACTTTTTGTAGCAGACTTAGTGGTTCTTTTAAGAGTTTACCAGAAGTTGTTTTTTTTAGTAAGTTTTTGTTGTTGTGGTTTTATTTGCATGTTTCCTCTCTCCCATCTCAGGGACTGCCAACGGCTGGGCCTTCCGAACAGCTTTAACCATCAGCGCTTCATCACGTTTGCAGGGATCTGCTGTGATGAGAATGGGCGCAAACACATTTGCTCTAGAGAAAAGGTGTTGACCTATTTTAAATCTGTTTTAAAGGAAAAATTGATCTGAGTAGCTATAACTAAATTATCCTGTCAACAGGAATTGGCAAATCTGTATGACATATTCCAGACAAGGCTCTCTATCCACAGAAAAGCCTGCCAACACAAGATAAAAATGGCTGTAGAAATTATGTGAGTACTTACAATTCCATTTTTAATACTACACAACACAACATCTAGTTTGTCTGCAGAGTTCCCCTGAAGTCATGTGTTCGGTCATTATGTCCAGGATCAAAGATGCCCTCTTACTAGTAGATGACCACCCAGACTTCAAAACTATGAGTTCAAAAGGCGAGATGCTTTCTCTTTCTGACAGCAAAAAGGACATGGAAGCATACATAAAGCTGACAGGTAGTGGCTTCGATCTGTGGATAAATTATAATTTGTCTTTGCATGCACTCTTTTTCTTACTGTAACAGCTTTTATTTTTCTATTTCAGTTAATTTCAGATTTTTATTTATAGGTGCCTTTAAGACCCTCAAGGTCACCCTACAATAGTACAAAACAGTAGCAGCAATACCATATAATAAGATGTAGCAAAACAAAATTTAAACACAAGGTAAATGAGAAAAAAAACCAAGCATGACAATATAAAAGCTAAGCAAGGTGAAAATAGACTAAGACGGAATTATGGGTATCCAATTCTGAATTGATGGGTTTTGAGACGTGATTTAAAAGTGGTGAGAGAGTTTGTGGTCCGGAGATCTGGTGGAAGTGCATTCAGGCATGCAGGTGGAACAGAAAGAAGGGAAGCTGAAGAAGAGCAGCGTGTATGAGGGGGTCAGTACATATGGAGAAGATCAGATACATATCGAGGAGCGAGGTTACGAAGCGATTTGAAAGTAAGAAGCAGGATCTTGAAATTGACACGGAGGGAAGCCAATGGAACTGTTAAACAACAGGTGTTATATGTTTGGTTGAACTAATTCTGGGTATAATACGAGTAGCTGTATTTTGAACTAACTGCAATTTATGAAGAGATTTTTGAGGTAGACCATAAAGAAGAGAATTACAGTAGTCTAAACGAGATGTGACAAGAGCAGTGTTGGGACTAACGCGTTATTAAGTAACGCGTTACAGTAACTACGTTATTATTGTGGTAACGAGCACGGTAACTAGTTATTATGCCAAAATCAGGAACGCGTTACTCGTTACTGGGATTTAGATAGGGTCGTTACTCGTTACTTCGTGTGGTGGCTATCACGGAGCTTCCACAGATTCAGTAACGTTAGCAAGTGGTGGAGGCCAGCAGGTGGATGAAGGAAAAGAGACCCGAGGCGGCCGCCGGTCCAAGTGTGAACTGAACTTCAGGTAAGAAGTTATGACCTGCAGTCTCTCTGGGTCAGATATAAACCAAGTGTAGGTGGAGTTTATTTTCGTTATTCTGACTTTTTCCGTACTGCGTGCTAGCTAGCATGACGGAGTTTCTATACAGCTGGGTGGTGCTATGAAGTTAATGATGTTGAACTTTATTTTGTTCATAAGTTATTAGAGTTGCCAACCGTCCCGTCTGGTATTCAGAGAAAATATTACGCGTTTCTTATTGAGGTGAAAAGGAACAGTTTGTCCCGTAATTCAGCTGCAATGAAAAAGACACAAAGCTGGAGTTATTCTGTGTTTACGCTGCACAGCTGCCTCTCCTCTCATTCTCCCGTTTCTACTTCAATCATGAAACTGATCAATGATCAGCTGATCAGCTCTCTTGTTTGTTTATCGCCCACTTTGCGCCGAAAGAGGAAACCAGCGGATGTCGCGCTAAACAGCAGCAGCACGTTTAAGCTTGATCAGCTGTTGTTAGACTTTATTTAATATTAATTTCTAGTATCAGCTGATGTTTGCTGGAGCCACAGCTGTAAAGCTGCTGGTCATGATATGGTTTGGTTATCTGGTGAGAGGGAAACATGAAGATGAAACCAGGAGATGTCCTTACTGGATCATCAGAGCTGTGATGGAGAAACAGGTTTACCTTTTAGGTGACATGAATGAGTTGAAGTTATGAACTGTTTCTGAGAGACAAATAACCCCAGGATCCTTTTCTAAGTAGCTGACAGCTGGTAACTGTGCAGGGGCGGGTCTAGCAAAGTGTTGCCAGGGGGGCAGGTAGGGCATTAACAGGGAAAGGGGGGCACAAAGAAATACTTTTCTTTCTTATTCTCATTTAAAATGTCTAGCTTTTAAAAAATAATTATCTGAATCTTACAACAAACGATTGATAGGTTGATGCATATATACCATCAGAACAGTGAACATCACTGTCACAACAGTGTTTATTTTCATTCAAAGGCTTTATGATTTTTCCTATAATGGTGGGCCAGTCTCTAGTCAAAATGCCCGGGACGATTTTCTGTCCCAGTCCAGCCCTGTATGCAGCTCATCTGCAGTCTGGTGTTACCTACATCTTCCTATTCAGAAGGCAGAATTTCCGAGTTCTGAGTACAATCAAAGCACCACGACTGCAGTTTTTGTGTTGGATGTAAAAGGCGCGCATGACGCTGTGACGTAGGCTAGAATCATGGCAGCAGTCAATGACGGTCCAGGCGTGGGATTTCTCTCGTGGAAATATGCACATTATCTTTTTCTTTCTATTGGTAGGTGGCACAGTGCACTGTGGCAAGTAAGCAAGCTAGAAGACTGCAAAGTTATGGGAGCAACACATTAACAAGAGAATTCTGAGTAAAACCAAAGTTACTTTCCCTAGTAACTAGTTACTTTGAAAGTAACGAGTAACTTGAAGTAACTGAGTTACTTTTGAGAGAAGTAACTAGTAATGTAACTAAGTTACTATTTTAAAGTAACTTACCCAACACTGGACAAGAGCATTGACAACTATGGCGGTACTGTTTGGAGTGAGTGAAATACAGAGGCGGTTAACATTACAAAGATGAAAATAGGAAGACTGATGATATTATTTATATGTGCTGTGAAGGAAAGAGCGCTATCATGACACAGAGACTCTTAACCAGAGGGGAGGGTGTGACAACAGAGTTATCAATGGATAATGAAAAATTATTGTTTTGAACTTAAGTCAGTTTTGATATGGTGCCTATTAAAATTAATTCTGTTTTATTGCCATTAAGTTTAAGAAAGTTGTTAGTAAACCAGACCTTGATTTCACTTAAACAGTCAGAAATGGATGTGGGTGTGAGAGTAGCTCTGGGTTTGAAAAATAAATAGAGCTGGGTGTCATCTGAGTAGCAGTGAAAATGGATGTTATATTTCTTGAAAATATTACCTAGGGTGGGAGATAGATAATGAAAAGTGAAGGACCCAGGACAAAGCCTTAGGGTACACCAGAATTATCTGGAGTAGATAGTGATCTGTCAGTGAGTAAATGAATGAACTGTGAACGGCGAGAGAGATACGAGGCAAACCAGGCGAGTGCTGTACCATTGATGCCAAAAGATGTATTTGAATAAACCATCTCCAGATACAGATACAAATTGTGAAAGAATATGGACAACACTCAAACACACTTTTGACTGACACTTTTAAATATTTCACTGTTTATTTATTTAAACTACTGTGGTCTGCAGAGCTTTATTTTATTGTATTTTGTTTGCTATAATAGTTCAGTTTTGGGTTTTTTGTTGTTGTTTTTTGTGATACAAATTTGTGTAAATAACTTTGTAAGTACTGACTTAACCAATTTATTTCTGTATTACTTTGTAGATCAGGTGATTGAAAATATACTCAACTCTTCCTCTAAGAAACATTGGTGGTTTAGCTGGAGAAACAAGGAAAACAATAAAAAGTTGGAGGATGCAAGGAAGATTCTACAGAGGGTTATGACTCGGGACTTGTACCACTGTCTGGGTGAAGCCACGGTATGCAGTTATGTTTTCATGTGCCTGTATTACAAGTCAAATATTCACCCTTAATGGGATGCATGGAAGGAGCAAAAGAGGGAAAGAAAAACAAAATCTGAGCTTACAAGGCATAGAATACTACTTTTTAAGAAAGTTTTACAAGAGCTCAAATTTGGCAGATGAAAAAAAAAAATCTAGAAATAGAGAAATTAAGAAAAACAGATTTTCTTTAAACATTATATATGTGATCATGCTTGCTGTGTGTTTTCAGTACTGAATAAATCCTTTTCTTCTCTCTCCCACATTTCCCCTTTCTCCATTGAAGAATAGAAACCTAGTGGAAATAACAGAGGTAAGAATGAGAACATCTCATGAAACAAGATTAACAAAACAATAATAATTACACATGTTTTCACCTCCATCCTTCAGGACATGAAGAAAGATTTGAGAAAACAACTGGTTGACAAAACTGGGGTCAGCAAAGATGACTTTGAAGTAATTGTGAGTTTTATTAATTCAAACCTTTTTTAAAATCTTGAGTTTTGTTCATTTTCATTTGATTTAAAAGATTTTTCAACCTCCACTGGGCCAATATTCACATGTGATTATAAAGACAGGCTTCTCTGTAAAATTTCATTTTAGGAAGTCACTTATGACTATGGGAAGGAAAATGAGGACCCCATCAGTAAAGCATATTTCTTTCGCAAGGATGATCCTGACAAAGGAATCCCAATGAAAAACTTAAAGGTCAGAACTACAGCATTTCTTTGCATGAGCTTTGTGTTCTTTTTTTAATCATTTCCAAAAGACAACTTTGGGTGTGTAATATGTAATTTTTATCCTACTGTCCCTGATGTCAGGTGTCCAACCTTTTGCCAAATCGTTTTTCTGAGAAGATACTTCGGGTTTACTGGAAGAACCCAGAAACTAAATCTGATATTAAACGAAAAGCCAAGGATTGCTTCAAAAAGTGGTGCAAGAGAAAGGGCTTTGAGGTATTGCTTTATTTTATTTAATTGCTATGATTGATGATAACTACATAATAAGCAAAACTATGTGAGTGTAAGCAGGAAAAGTGCATTTAAAAGAAGATCATCCCGTAAGAGCCCTGAGTTCAGTTTACACTTCATCACTCTTACGTCTTGGTGGTACTAATAAACTTTATTTATAAATACAGATGGAACAAATGGATGATGATGACCATGACACCCCAGCACCTCCAGGAAATTAACAGTGGATCTGAAAATTTGAAATATCCAGATATTACATTTTTGTGAAGAGATTTTAATATAGGTGATTTGAATCGGGAAATTAGTGTAGTTTGGATATCTTCATTTTTTTTTCATTTTTGAATTTAAACCTTAGCTTTATGATTTAGTCTAGATATGAAATGTTATAAAAATGTTACATATTAATAAACTATTTTTTGTGATTAATACTGATACTAACTACTTCCTTCAATACTTCCTTCAACATGTATCAATATGAAACAAACTGTTGATAATCTGAAATAAATCATTTATTGTAATGTTTCAACTACATATTGTTTTCACTAGAATTTCACTAAATAGATCACCTCGGTTCAGTAAATGCAGGTTTCTGTACTGCTGTGATTTGCTCATTGTGTGAAAATTAATTATTTATCATGTCATCTCTAAATGAACATTTAGATTAATAGAACCTTTTAACTGTTTTTCTGTCTAGATTTATTTCCATTCTGATTTCTGGTCAAAATAAATGTATTTTTCTGTTTGTTTGTGTCATTGTGTATGTGATTACTCGCGTTAAAGAGGTTCCTCAGTTATTTGCACAATGAGTGGATAGAAAGAAAAAAAAAATCAAACAAACAAGCGTTCTTTTCTTCCTGTGCACTTCGCAAAAACTTATTTCAGTTTGTATTTGGGAGAAGGAAGATGCTACAGCAGTCTACAAAGGCAATATGGACATTACTTTTAATTTTATTGCACAACAAGACAAGAGCAAAACTGTCTCCAGGACAGAAGTGATTGCATTATATTTATAACACAGCTCTTTACAACCATCTGCAAAGAAACAATGCTAACACAAATCTAACAAAGTAATTCAATTCAATTTTATTTATATAGCGCCAAATCACAACAAAAGTCGCCTCAAGGCGCTTCATAGATACAGAGAAAAACCCAACAATCATATGACCCCCTATGAGCAAGCACTTTTGCAACAGTGGGAAGGAAAAACTCCCTTTTAACAGGAAGAAACCTCCGGCAGAACCAGGCTCAGGGAGGGGTGGCCATCTGCTGCGACCGGTTGGGGTGAGAGAAGGAAGACAGGATAAAGACATGCTGTGGAAGAGAGACAGAGGTTAACAACAGATATGATTCAATGCAGAGAGGTCTATTAATACATAGTGAGTGAGAAAGGTGACTGGAAAGGAAAAACTCAATGCATCATGGGAATCCCCCGGCAGCCTACGTCTATTGCAGCATAACTAAGGGAGGATTCAGGGTCACCTGGTCCAGCCCTAACTATATGCTTTAGCAAAAAGGAAAGTTTTAAGCCTAATCTTAAAAGTAGAGATAGTGTCTGTCTCCCGAATCCAAACTGGAAGCTGGTTCCACAGAAGAGGGGCCTGAAAACTGAAGGCTCTCCCTCCCATTCTATTTTTAAATACTCTAGGAACAACAAGTAGGCCTGCAGAGCGAGAGCGAAGTGCTCTAATAGGGTGATATGGTACTACAAGGTCATTAAGATAAGATGGGGCCTGATTATTTAAGACCTTGTATGTGAGGAGCAGGATTTTGAATTCAATTCTGGACTTAACAGGAACCCAGTGAAGGGAAGCCAAAACAGGAGAAATATGCTCTCTCTTTCTAGTCCCTGTCAGGACTCTTGCTGCAGCATTTTGGATTAGCTGAAGGCTTTTCAGCGAGTTTTTTGGACATCCTGATAATAATGAATTACAGTAGTCCAGCCTGGAAGTAATAAATGCATGAACTAGTTTTTCAGCGTCACTCTGATACAGGATATTTCTAATTTTAGAGATGTTGCGCAAATGGAAGAAAGCAGTCTTACATATTTGTTTAATATGAGCGTTCAAGGACATGTCCCGGTCAAAAATGACTCCAAGGTTCCTCACAGCGTTACTGGAGGCCAAGGTAATGCCATCCAGAGTAAGAATTTGGTTAGATACCATATTTCTAAGCTTTTCAGGGCCGAGTACAATAACCTCAGTTTTATCTGAATTAAGAAGCAGAAAGTTAGCGGCCATCCAGGTCTTTATGTCTTTAAGACATTCCTGCAGTTTAACTAATTGGTGTGTGTTACCTGGCTTCATGGACAGATAGAGCTGGGTGTCATCAGCATAGCAGTGAAAATGTATGCTATGTCTTTTAATGATTTGAGAAAACTTGCACATGACACTTGTCTTGCCCGTGCTGAATGCTTGTTACTTTTTTGATATAATTGTTTATACGTGTGAAGGTTGATTTTATTTCCAGATCTTGTGTATGCGGGCTCCTGGTGGAGCCAGTTTTTAAGACAGGGATCCAGGTTTGGTGAGTTGACGCATGAGCGTGTCCATGCGTCAAGAGGTGGGGTCCAGAATTAATATTAAACAATGTTTACTATTATTGTTGCAGTGATTTGTGTGATTAGCTGTTTATTTACAAGTATTAAATCTATGCAAGTGGTGCATCCATGTTCAGATGAGGCTTTGATGGCCTATAAGTGAAGTTCACTGAACTAAAGAATGTGGTTTGATGATTGTTGACATGCTCTCCAAATAGAAGTTTTTTTTGAAATACAGTGGTGCAGCAGTGAGGAGAAACATTCCAGGCATAGCGGACAGCCCAGGCAGTGGTTGAGGTCAAAGATCAAGCTGGTTGGGGCCCATCATGAAATCAGACCTTGGAGCCACAGCAAGGACCATGAAACTGCCTGCAAAATAGAGGAGAGGATCGTCCACAAGATGGGAGAGAGACTTCAGGAGGATCAGAGATCATCTTCAGCACAGCAGACAGGACACAGAGAGCTGTGCTACTAAGCTTCCAGGAGATCAAGAGGAGACTTCCCACAGCAAGATTTTAAATAAAATGAAAGATTCAATATTGACGCTGAGGAAGACAACTAAGGTGTACGACGTGCTCTGCCTTAAACCTTCAGCAGCGTTGGAACACGAAAACTCGAGGGATGAGGAGCGTGCCAAGCTCCACCGACAGCGCAGAAGGAGTTCGAGGATGACATCATGATTCTGTGAAAGCACAGGAACCAGAAGCTATGGTGGTGATGACAGCAGTTTACTATGAACATCACCTAATGTGCCACTGTACTGTGCATACGATGACACTCTGAAGGCTGCTGGGATCATAACAGCAGTAAGACAACCCTGCACCCTTTCCACAGAGGTGTTTCTCTGCAGAGCGTGGACAATTAAGGAGTCATAAATATCCCCCTCACAGGACGAAGGCTTGAATGGGGTAATGAGAGGCCATAAAACTAGAGTGCTGAGAGGTCTGCAGCTTTGGAAATAGCTGAGACCCATGTTGACAAACAACAAAACCAACTGGTATGTTTGAATGTTTATTCTACATACATTTGGACTCTGGTCCTATGGACAATGATGGAAACAACTGGAAGAGACATTCATGACGCCCTGCAGAACTCAAACAACTCTGCAGAGAGACATGTGATTTGCACACCTGGAGGAAGCATTACCAAGCTGAGATGTTTTTGAAAATGTTACTTTCTTATTTTCACTATTAAATTAACAATTTCTTTGGTTGCTCGTAAGATGCAGTTTGCCATGAGATGAGCTCAATGAATGGGATAACCGCTAATGCATTTGTTAAACTGTGTACTTTTTCAGTAATTTAGGGTGATTTGACATATGCTGAGTATAAGAATGTTTGCCTTAAAGCTGTCAGACATGAGGTATTCATAACTGGGAACTTTTCTAGCATAAATGTCGAAAAGGGGGGAAATGTTAGATTTGTATTGTTGATTGTCATTTATGCTTAGAAACATTTAACCATAGATGCTTAGAAGTGTATAATCAATTGTGTAGTGATAAGTTGTGTGATCTTTAACAGGCTACAGAGGCTTGGTGTGCATTCCTGGAATGCACACCTGCATCTTGGGGGCATGGGAAAAGTTTGCATCTTGCCTTATAGTTTTATGGTAGGATTAACGTAGTTACATTTGTTCTAGTCTAAGTGCTTTTCTGTTTAGATGAACTGCTGGACTTCCTTACCGGGGGGGTCTAGTCTACCCTCTTCCTGACCAAGGATGTTTGCTTGTGTGCTTTTATGACCCTTTGATCAGCAGAACCACACACACACACACACACACACACACACACACACACACACACACACACACACACACACAAGGTACTCTTTGTGTGTATGTAGACGTCATATGTTAATGACCCTATGCATATTCATGTAACCTCAATAAAAGGATAGTGTACGGGAGAACGGACGAGAGCAACTGGGGCCAAGCGAAGGAACGGCGTTTGTCCGGTTCTCTCCCGTGCACGAGTACCATGAAGAAGTTTGCCTACTTGCGTCTTGCTTGCAGTGTAATTATATTGTCTTAACGTTCCAGCGAATAGGTTCAAGCTACAAACCTATCACACACCTTGTGCTTTTGTGCACTCCAGTGATGTTGCAGCTCTGAAATATGGCCAAACTGGTGGCAAGTGGCATCTTGGCAGCTGCACGCTTGACTTTTCTCAGTTCATGGGCAGTTATTTGGCGCCTTGGTTTTTCCACACGCTTCTTGCGACCCTGTTGACTATTTTGAATGAAACGCTTGATTGTTCGATGATCACGCTTCAGAAGCTTTGCAATTTTGAGACTGCTGCATCCCTCTGCATCCCCTTCTCATTACAGAGATGCACATCACCTAATATGCTTAGTTGGTAGTAGGCTTTCGAGCCTATACAGCTTGGAGTAAGACAACATGCATGAAGAAGATGATGTGGACAAAATACTCATTTGCCTAATAATTGTATGGCACGAAACCGCTTCCAAGACATCATGCAACACCTACGCTTTGATGACAAGTCCACCCGCTGTGATCGAGCAAAGACTGACAAGTTTGCTGCAATTTCCAGTGTGTGGGGATCATTTGTCACCAACTGCATCACGTGCTACAACCCTGGTCTACATATCACCGTTGATGAACAGCTTTTCCCATCAAAGACTCGGTGCTGTTTCCTGCAGTATATTGCAAGTAAACCTGACAAGTTTGGGATCAAGTTTTGGGTGGCTTGCGACCTAATATCCAAGTACATTTGCAATGTCTTCCCATATCTTGGTGTAGCCAGATGGGCTACTCGCCTTCCGTTGTTTTTCTTCTCTCATTCTCTCTCTCTCTCGCTCGCTCTACCACCCTCGCTCTCTTTCCACTGCACTCGCTCCTTGTATCAGGTGATCGGGTTAATTGGGAACCCACCTGCACATTGATTGCAGGGTGGCGCTAGCCTGTATAAAGCTAAGCCGATGTCTTGTTGGATTAATTCCTCCCGAGCTTCTGGTACGATACAGCAGTAAATGCTGGCGTACTGCGACGGACTGATCAGCAAGAGCCGATTATACGACAGCTACAGGTATGCTCTCGCTTAACCTTGGATTCCCTCCGAATACTGGAATTGGTGTTAATATCCTTTTCCGGCCTGTTGTAGCGCAGCAGTCTGTTTAATTCTGCCATTGCGGAGAGAGGTGTTCGTGGTATCTCCACCAATGAGAGTATAGTGCCTCCGGTCCTGGGGTAAGCTGTTAGAACTACTTTTATTAGCATTCATAGCTATAAGAGTTTAAGGTTACACTTATCTGTTTCAGGGTTCACTGCTGTACTCACCTCTCCATGGTAAATTGTCCAACCTAAATTGGAAGAGTGGACTGCCTTCTCAGTTGCTGTTGTGAACTCCTCCTTGGTGGAGTCTGCTGTCTTGTCTTGTTTTGTCTTATCTTGTTTTTATTAAGTAGGCTTACCTTTTTTTGGGTTCGCCTGGTGTTCTATTTTACCCTGGACTGTTGCTCGTACCCACACTTCTGTGATCGGGCTGAAGTGATTCTCTGCCCGAGTGTCGTGCTGGGACTCTAAATCGCCTGGGTGGCCGGTCTCAGCCGGTGGGGAGCCAGACCGGCCTACGCCTGAGAATAATTATTACCAGCACGAGTGGTAGTTTGACCCGTGGGGAATAAGCCTTTCCCGTGTGTGTGTGTGTGTGTGTGTGTGTGTGTGTGTGTGTGTGATTTCTTTTATTAAAGTTATTAAAGTGTGTTTTAGTCTTTTTATGATTTGTAGCGAGCCTGACGCTCAGTGTCCTTTTATTCTTTTAACATACTTTTCTGTGTTTTATTTCAGTGAAGGAGGACGAGCCAGTGGCCCTGGGACCTCAGGTGGTGGGTCGTTTTCACACTTTCTTTTGTACAGCACTGGGTGGTCTGCAGTGATTCTTTTGGTGTGATTTTCTTTTGGTTCCACGGCTGCTGGTAAGTCCAAGTTCCACGATTGTTTATTTTTACTGTAGGACACTGTCAATAATGACGCTACATCTTGCCTTTTAATATTTTATTTATAAAATATTATTTATAATATTTTATTTCTATAAATAAAACTGTTTTAATATTGGAAGCCAACCTGCCTCAGTGTGCATCCTTGAATCTGTGCGGTCTTCTTTTATTCCTTTTATTTATTTTTCTTAAATATATTTCCTGGGGGTGTAATTCCCCTAGGTGGCGTTGTCAAGTTTATTTATTTTGTGCATAACCCCGCCGACCACTTGGTCACATACTTGGCGTTGTCGACAGGATGCACGTTTGAGGTAGATGTTTGGTTTTGTAAATTGTTTTATTTTTTTGCAACGAGTCTAGTTCACCTGTTTGAAGGCTCTATTTGTTTTAGAGTGTGATTATAGACAAGACAGCAGTATCCAGGTAGAAGGAAGAGTAATAGGATTTTAGCACCTTGCTGATTTAATTTTCTCTTTTTTGTTGGGTCAAAATTTATTATGGAGGAAGAATTGCAGCAACTTAGAGACTTGGTAGTGCAGTTAAGGGCAGATAATGAGCAATTGCGCCGGGATGGGGGCGCTGTGCTCGAGTCTGGTGGCGGGGCCGCGTCGTCCTCTTTCGTACCAGCTGGTTGCATACCAAATGTTGGTAGCCAGGCCGCCGTTACAGAGCGTCTGGTGGTGGTGCCTAGGGACCGTAAATGTCCCATGTTCAATGGTAGAACAGGCATCACTATAGCTGAATGGGTCGAAGAGGTTCAAGCATGCATGCGGGCCCGGCACCTGTCTGTTGCTGATCAAGCTTTCTTTATTTTTGACCATTTAGAGGGAGAAGCAAGGGAGGAGATCAAATTTCGCCCTAATTTAGAGCGAGGGGATCCTGCTCGGGTGTTGACCATTTTAAAGGAACTGTATGGCAATGCGCAGTCCTATGTCACTCTGCAGCAGGCTTTCTTTTCGAGGAGACAACGGGAGGAAGAGACTTTGCAGGAGTTTTCCTTAGCGCTAATGGCTCTGATGGAGCAAGTAAAACAAAGTGCACCTGATGGTATGCGTAACGCAGAGGTGCTGCTCCGAGACCAATTTGTAGAACATGTTGTTGATAGTGGTCTCCGCAGAGAGCTTAAACAATACGTTCGCCGTGTGCCCACTGCCACCTTGTTAGAGGTGCGCGGGGAAGCAATTAGATGGGAAAGAGAAGGGTTTTCAGGCGGTGTTCGCGACCGTGGCTATTCTCAACCATCGGCATATGGTTTTCAGTGTGGAGTGCACACTAGCCCTAGGTTCGCTCCTGTTGGTACACCCGAGTCCGAGTGGCGTGAGCTAAAGGAACTCCTAAAGCGCCAACAAGAGCAGTTAAATCGGCTCACTGAGACAGTGGCTTCTTTACAGAACCCCCGGAGAAGTGTTCGGCCTTCACGGGCTGGCTCGGTGATTTGTCGCCGGTGTCAGCAGCCAGGACACTTTGCTAGGGAGTGCACTGGGGAGCGGGCTTCACGCCGCCCTAGAGCAGGTTCTGATTCAGGCCCTCCTTATGCCGCAGTTGGCAATCATCTTCCCGCTACCCAGTCGGAAAACTAACGCCATCTGTGCTGCAGAGTCACAGTTCAGGTGGGGAGTTCACTGGCTCACAGAAAGATAGGATTGGCAGGCTAATTTCATCGTGTCCAAAGATGGATGTGCTTATTAGTGGGGTAACTGTCCCTTGTTTGGTGGATACTGGGTCCATGGTTTCCACCATCACAGAAAGTTTCTTTTTGGCACATTTTGCCCCTTGGGGACAAGAACGCCTTCAGTCATGTCATTGGCTACAGCTTCGGGCTGCCAATGGGCTTGCCATCCCTTACATTGGCTATTTGGAGCTCAGTGTACTCCTGTGTGGCAAGGAAATGCCCTCTTGTGGAATCCTTATAGTGAAGGACCCTCCTGGGGCTACGCCCTCTGTCCCTGGCATCTTAGGAATGAACGTAATCCGCCGCTGTTATCAAGAACTGTTTGGGGCTTTCGGTGGCTCTTTGTTTCATTCTCCTTCTGTGTCACAGGCACCGAGACCAGTTTTGGAGGCCTTACATCAGTGTCACCAGTCTGCAGCCCAAGCCCCAGAGGACCCTGTCGGTACCGTTAAGGTACAGGGCCCGCGGGCCGTGCGGATACCTGGTGGTGTTATGCAGCTGGTGGCCACTACTTGTTCTCAGCAGTTGTCAGGTCAGGCTGTGCTTTTTGAACCTTCTGAGTCCGGGTTGCCAGTTGGGTTGCTGGCCTCTCCATGTTTGGTTCAGGTGGATAAGGGCGTTGCCTACATCCCAGTCACCAATGTAGGGACAGCGGAAGCTGTTCTCCACCCGCGGACCCGTTTGGGAGTGATAAGCAAAGCTACTGTTGTTAGCCTCCCTGCCGGTGTTAGCGAGGAACACTCTTTTCCTGTTACCGTTTCCTCCCATACAACCAGCAGACCTGCTCAAGAGATGGTGGATACGATTGACCTGTCTGCTCTCACTGAGTCAGAGCAACACGAGGTACGGTTACTTTTGCGGAAGTACCGCTCTGTTTTCTCCACTTATGAGGGAGACTTGGGCTGCACAAACCTCATTTCGCATGACATACCGCTACTCGATGACGCACCTGTCCGGCAGAGGTACAGGCGAATTCCTCCTTCTGATTATGAGGCTGTCAGGGCTCATATCAACCAGCTACTGGAGGCCCAGGTAATTAGGGAAAGTAGCAGCCCTTATGCCTCTCCCATCGTGTTGGTCCGCAAGAAGGATGGAAGCCTCCGGCTGTGCGTTGACTATCGTTTGCTGAATAGCAAAACAAGGAAGGACGCCTTCCCCTTACCTCGCATCGAGGAAAGTCTGGATGCCCTAGCTGGCGCACGCTGGTTTTCTACCATCGACCTGGCCAGCGGGTACAACCAGGTGCCAGTTTCTGAGCAGGATAAGCCCAAGACCGCTTTTTGCACGCCGTTTGGCCTGTTCGAGTGGAATCGTATGCCATTCGGGCTGTGCAATGCTCCTGGTACCTTTCAGCGCCTAATGCAGAGGATGTTCGGGGATCAGCAGTGCCAGTCATTACTGCTGTACCTAGACGACATCATTGTGTTCTCCTTGTCTGTCTCTCAGCACCTGCAACGGCTAGAGATGGTGATGGCAAGGCTGCAGCAACAGGGGCTCAAGGCTAAGTTAGAAAAGTGTGCCTTTTTCCAGCAGAAGGTTAACTACTTGGGCCATGTAATCTCCTGTGAGGGTGTCTCGACCGATCCAGCCAAGGTTGACGCAGTAGCCAAATGGCAGTGTCCTCGTTCCGTGTCAGAGTTGCGATCCTTTTTGGGCTTCGCCAGCTATTACCGGCGCTTTGTGGAGGGGTTTGCCGCATTGGCGGCTCCCCTGCATCAAGTGGTGGCTAAATCGGCTGGCACAAAGACAAAGAAGGGCTCGGGACAGAGTTTGAGTGCTCTTTGGACCCCTCAGTGTGAGGAGAGCTTTGAGGCCCTGAAAGCAAAGCTTGTGTCTGCACCTGTGCTAGCATATGCTGACTTTACGCGCCCATTTATCTTGGAGATTGACGCCAGCCACAGTGGTTTAGGTGCAGTTCTCTCCCAAGATGTAGAAGGTGTCGTTAGGCCAGTGGCTTATGCTAGTCGAGGTCTTCGGCCACATGAGCGCAATATGGACAATTACAGCTCCATGAAGCTGGAGTTTCTTGCACTCAAGTGGGCCATGGCCGAGAAGTTCCGGGAGTACCTGCTGGGGCAGAAGTGTGTGGTTTACACCGATAACAATCCACTCAGTTACCTCTCTTCAGCTAAGCTGGGTGCCACCGAGCAGAGGTGGGCCTCCCAGCTGGCGGCATTCGATTTTGAGATCAAGTATCGCTCAGGCCGCAGTAACAGGAATGCTGATGCTCTCTCTCGACAGTATGAGACGAGCTCCAGCTTGGCCGAGGGTGTGTTGCCTGGGACTTGTGTCCCGACTTCACTTCGGCAGGCTCAGTGTCCAGCCGTTTTGCCCTCCGTTACTCAGTTGGAGATTGGGGCCTTTCCATCTCACTCCCTGGAGGATATTCGTGCTTTGCAGGAGGCTGACCCCCTCCTCAAGGATTTCTTGGTACACTGGAGGAGGCACACCCTGCCCTCTTCGGAGGAAAGGAATCAGCTCCCCAAACCAGTCATGGTTCTGCTGCGTCAGTGGGATCGTCTGGTGGAGAAGGATGGCATCCTTTATCGCCGTATTTTGCGTCCAGGTGGAGGTGAGGAAGCCCTCCAACTTGTTCTCCCAGAGGCTCTGAAGCCTGAGACCTTGAGGCAGCTGCACCAGGACCATGGGCACCAAGGTATTGAGCGCACCACTGAACTGGTCAGGCAGCGTTGCTATTGGCCCGGGATGTCCTCTGACATCAAGCAATGGGTTCAGCGTTGTGAACGCTGTCAGGTCGCAAAGGACTCAGGGTTGGGGCCTCATAGTTATATGGGTCACCTGTTGGCGTCTAGGCCAAATGAAATCCTGGCCATAGACTTCACGGTGTTGGAACCTTCCCGTAGTGGAGTTGAAAACGTTTTGGTTATGACTGACGTTTTTAGCAAATACACTGTTGCAGTCCCTACTCGGGACCAGCGGGCCTCTACTGTGGCCCAGGCCCTGTTAACAGAGTGGTTTTTTAAGTTTGGCGTTCCAAGCCGCCTCCACTCTGACCAGGGTAGAAATTTTGAGAGTTTGGTGATGCAACAGTTATGCGAATTGTATCGGGTAGCCAAGTCCCGTACAACCCCTTACCACCCAGCGGGTAATGGGCAGTGCGAACGGTTTAACCGAACCCTCCATAACCTCCTCCGGACTCTGCCATCATCTCAGAAACGCGACTGGGCTGCATGCTTACCGCATGTGCTCTTTTGCTATAATAGCACGCCACATCAGGGCACCGGAGAGTCACCGTTTCTCTTGATGTTTGGCAGGGATCCTAGGCTGCCTATTGATTTCCTTCTAGGCCGCGTTCAGGACCCAGTGCCTGGAGAGGTACAGGACTGGGTGGCCGAGCACCAAGCCAGGTTAATGGTGGCTTTTGAGGGAGCTCGGGCACGGTTGTCGCTGGCCGCTGACCGCCGTAAGGAACGGCATGACCAGAGAGTCCACCCTGTTCCTTTAAAGGTCGGTCAGCTGGTGTATCTTCGAGATCATAGCACCCGGGGCCGGCACAAGATCCAGGACCTTTGGAGCTCTGTGGTCTATCAGGTGTTGAGGGCACCCCAAGAGAACGGGGCTGTTTATACCATTGCCCCCGTGGGAGACTTGGAGAAGGTTCGACATGTCCATCGTGACATGTTAAAGGCACAGGTCAGCCTAGGGCCACCTACACCTGGTCCACCGGTTCCACCCCCACCTGTACCCGCTGACTCAGAGCAGACCTCTCTGAGTGACGACGAGTTGTGGCTCCTTGTCCCTGAGGTACCCTCACACCCTGTCGCACCTGTGGTGTCACTTCCCGATGCCTCTAGAGTTCCATCGGTGGAGCTCAGGTCTACTCCCAGTGTGATTGTAGCACCCTCGACCTCTGCTCCCCCAGGTTCTTCCTCAGGCTCTGTTGAACAGTCTGAGGTGAGTGGGCCACATTTGCGGAGAACAGCACGTTCAACAGCTGGTCATCACTCAAATGTTTATCACTTGCCACGTCCTGTTGAATCTGCGTCAGTTGCTAATGCTCAGCTTGCCATATTCAGGCCATGGTGTTAGGTTCCTTGAGTTATTGTCGGGGCGCCAATACAAAAAAAGGGGGGTAGATGTAGCCAGATGGGCTACTCGCCTTCCGTTGTTTTTCTTCTCTCATTCTCTCTCTCTCTCGCTCGCTCTACCACCCTCGCTCTCTTTCCACTGCACTCGCTCCTTGTATCAGGTGATCGGGTTAATTGGGAACCCACCTGCACATTGATTGCAGGGTGGCGCTAGCCTGTATAAAGCTAAGCCGATGTCTTGTTGGATTAATTCCTCCCGAGCTTCTGGTACGATACAGCAGTAAATGCTGGCGTACTGCGACGGACTGATCAGCAAGAGCCGATTATACGACAGCTACAGGTATGCTCTCGCTTAACCTTGGATTCCCTCCGAATACTGGAATTGGTGTTAATATCCTTTTCCGGCCTGTTGTAGCGCAGCAGTCTGTTTAATTCTGCCATTGCGGAGAGAGGTGTTCGTGGTATCTCCACCAATGAGAGTATAGTGCCTCCGGTCCTGGGGTAAGCTGTTAGAACTACTTTTATTAGCATTCATAGCTATAAGAGTTTAAGGTTACACTTATCTGTTTCAGGGTTCACTGCTGTACTCACCTCTCCATGGTAAATTGTCCAACCTAAATTGGAAGAGTGGACTGCCTTCTCAGTTGCTGTTGTGAACTCCTCCTTGGTGGAGTCTGCTGTCTTGTCTTGTTTTGTCTTATCTTGTTTTTATTAAGTAGGCTTACCTTTTTTTGGGTTCGCCTGGTGTTCTATTTTACCCTGGACTGTTGCTCGTACCCACACTTCTGTGATCGGGCTGAAGTGATTCTCTGCCCGAGTGTCGTGCTGGGACTCTAAATCGCCTGGGTGGCCGGTCTCAGCCGGTGGGGAGCCAGACCGGCCTACGCCTGAGAATAATTATTACCAGCACGAGTGGTAGTTTGACCCGTGGGGAATAAGCCTTTCCCGTGTGTGTGTGTGTGTGTGTGTGTGTGTGTGTGATTTCTTTTATTAAAGTTATTAAAGTGTGTTTTAGTCTTTTTATGATTTGTAGCGAGCCTGACGCTCAGTGTCCTTTTATTCTTTTAACATACTTTTCTGTGTTTTATTTCAGTGAAGGAGGACGAGCCAGTGGCCCTGGGACCTCAGGTGGTGGGTCGTTTTCACACTTTCTTTTGTACAGCACTGGGTGGTCTGCAGTGATTCTTTTGGTGTGATTTTCTTTTGGTTCCACGGCTGCTGGTAAGTCCAAGTTCCACGATTGTTTATTTTTACTGTAGGACACTGTCAATAATGACGCTACATCTTGCCTTTTAATATTTTATTTATAAAATATTATTTATAATATTTTATTTCTATAAATAAAACTGTTTTAATATTGGAAGCCAACCTGCCTCAGTGTGCATCCTTGAATCTGTGCGGTCTTCTTTTATTCCTTTTATTTATTTTTCTTAAATATATTTCCTGGGGGTGTAATTCCCCTAGGTGGCGTTGTCAAGTTTATTTATTTTGTGCATAACCCCGCCGACCACTTGGTCACATTGGCAAGGACCCCAATCGTCCCACTGGGGAGAGACTTTCTGAAAATGTAGTAATGAGGCTGATGGAACCATTCCTAGACAAGGGCAGAAATGTTACCACGGACAATTTTTTCACATCGCTTTCACTTGCGCAAAAACTTCTTAGACGGAAAACCACCATCCTCGGCACAGTCAACAGGATTCGCAGGGAAATTCCTCAATCCACTAGGCAATGAATTCACCACTCAGGTATGTTGCAGGTCTTTTGTGGTTCTATGTTTATGTGTTTCATTGTGTGTAAAAGGGCTATGGAAATAACAATTTATCTTATTTCTTAGGTGTTTTCAACCTCTGCTGCCACGCCATGCCAGGATTGTGAGTGATTGCTGAAAATGTTGTAATATACTCACTCGCTTTTTATTATTATTTGTAAATATGTGTACAAATGGTTGGTTTTTTGTACTGTTTTTATCAATAAATGTCAGCAACAAAGGACCTACACCCATGTGTGTTGATTTCTCCCTAAGATGGCAAACTGAAACACTCCACTCCCCCACCCCCTTAATCACACACCCCCACTCCCCTCCCTCCAGAATTCCTATTTAACAGCCTAATATACATATGAATGACTAGCCAATTTAGCTTCCACTTCCAGCATTTGACTGCTCTCCGGCTTTTAAAGGTAGAACGGTAGAAGCCTGGCAATAACAGGCTACAGAGGCTTGGTGTGTATTCCACACTGGAATGCACACCTACATCCTGGGAGCATGGGAAAGTTCGTACCTTGTTTATTGTGTTATGGTAGGATTAACGTAGTTACGTTTGTTTTAGTCTAAGTGCTTTTTGTGTATAAATGAACTGCTGGACTTCCTTACTGTGTTATCTAGGATGAGGGGGGGTCTACCCTCTTCCTGACCAAGGATGTTTGCTTGTGTGCTTTTATGACCCTTTGATCAGCAGTACCCCCCCCCCCCCCCCCACACACACACACACACACACACATCCACCACACACACACAGGCAAGGTACTCTTTGTGTGTATGTAGACGTCATATGTTAATGAACCTATGCATATTCATGTAACCTCAATAAAAGGACAGTGGTACGGGAGAACGGACGAGAGCAACTGGGGTCAAGCGAAGGGACGGCGCTTTGTACGGTTCTCTCCCGTATACGAGTAACATGAAGAAGCTTGCCTATTTGTGTCTTGCTTTGCAGTGTAATTATATTGTCTTCAACGTTCCAGCGAATAGGTTTATGCTACAAACCTATCAGTGTGCAATCAGGGATGGACTGGGACAAAAACTTGGCCCAGGCTTTTTTGGCCCACCTACCTCTGCATATCACCTTTAAAAACTATTTATCTTGCTTTGTTATCATTTGGTATCATTCTTTTCAGCAAAACCTCATATTTCTGAATTTACAGTTAGTTTTTCATTTTGACACAATTACCATAATTGATCTAAAATCAGACAAAAAACATAAAATCTGAGTAGAAAAGGTTATATTTTTTATTGTAACAACCACAGATATGTTTAACAGATCATAACTTGAAATGTAAATATAAATTTTAAATTTATAAACAAACGACAGTTAACTATTTGCAGCCATGGGATTCTTTTATAGCCATTTCAAACTATTTACAGAACAATCTGGTGTTCTGCATCAAATAAGATGCCATACAAATTATTTTTGCCACTCCAAAAAATATTTTTCGTCCACTATAAGACAGAGGACATCATCTCAAGCCTGATACCTGCAGGCCTGACTGCACGAGGTGTATCACTCATCCCGTTTTCCACCTAGAGACAACATTTACACTGTAATCTGTCTCTGGTGACTTTTTAGCTGCAACTGTGACATTCACCAGTCGCCTCATTGTTCTGACACACACACAAAAAAACTAGCAACTACACACTAACTACACACTCCAAACACATTAAATATCACAAATCTCACATCTCAAAACTCTCACTCTCTCTCGCTACCGTCACTCTAAAACAATTACCCTTCTTCCTAAACAACAAATGCCCCATGTTGCCATATGATTTTTTGATTGGCTGACATGGTACATTTTTCCACCAATAGGAAAGGGGTGTTTGTTATTTTATTTTATATTTGTTTGGTCATAAGCAGAGAGTGCTTGCTAGCGCTGTCTTTAGATGTAAATTTGACAATAGCATTCAGGAAAAATAAATGCAAACATTTTTTTATCATGGCTCTGGTTTTACGTGTTCTTGTCAACACAATTTAAAAATTAGTATATAGTCTGAATACCTCACTTTAAACACAAAAATGGACACTGAGGCTTGTCTTGGGTTCACATGACATCTTGTTGCTATGTCATCTTAAATTGGTCATGTTACCATGGTTTACTACTTTTCTTTCTGAGCCAATCAGCAGCACTTGTGCAATTGTTTTGCCCACATAGCTCCCGGTAAGCTGTAGACAACTTCAACTGTCTGTGTGTTTACAAATAGTAATGCATCCGTGCAGCATTTTCTTTTTAGTAACGGTAACAGCATTGTAACAGTAGAAATAGTAATGAGTTAGATTACTAGTTACTGAAAAATGCTGTTATTCTCATCACTGCTCTTCTCTTCCCCACCTCTCCACAGCTGGGGCGATAACGGTGCAGCAGCTAACATGGTGGTTAATTTGACACATTTTGCTGCATCTGCTAGTTTATTTTTATTGTTTTCTCTCAGGTGTGGACCAAAACAACTGCACCAAGACCCTGTGGCCCCATCAGATGATCTCATGACTCATTGAGTGACACCACTGACCAGTCAGTTGGTGGCATGCAGTCTGATCACATCACATTTTAGTACCTGCTCAGATCGCTTTGAACCCTGACTGAGCAGGCGCTATTTTAGTACCTGGTACAAGGTACTATGACCTAATAGAAAACCCTGAAAACTGTGGCGAGTAGATCCAATTAGGTACTAATAAAAAGGGGCTTTTGGAGAAGGTTCGTTTATGGTATGAACATAATTCAAACTCGATCCCAACAGACTACCAGGTGTACATTGAGAGTTTGAACTAAAAAGCTTCTGTAAGATTTACATTAGAAAAAAGGCAGGAAATTACTGTAGATGTGCAAAGGCCTGTACAGGCTAGTATCTAGCCATAAAATAAATGGAAATTGTCCTCCGGGAACTGCATGCATACTCCCGCCACATCAGGACTGATATTGTCATGCACCAGGAGGAATCCAGGACCCAATGCACCAGCATAGGGTCTGTAAGCGTGGGACTTCAACCCAGGATCTGTTGCATAACTTGTAGAGGTTTGTGTGTCTCTCCATGGATATGGCTCCCTAGACCATCACTTATAAACCCTCAAACTGGTCATGCTAAACAATGTTACAGGCAGCATCACATTTTCCATGGCTTCTCCAGACCCTTTCACAGCTGTCCAATGTGAGCCTTTCTTATGTGTTCAGCTCTCATCTGTGAAAAGTGCAGAGTTCCAGTGGTAGACTTGTCATTTCTGGTATTTAATGGCAAATGCGTGGCGCAAAAGAGCAGATACTGCTCTGGACGGGACCTTCTATGGCGCTTTCCTGCTCTCCTAGAGTTACTGCTGTTAATGCCCTGGATTCTCCTCCATTCTCTTGAGACTGTACTGGGAGACACAGAAGAACATCTGGCAGTGGCTTGTATTAATGTGCCATTCTGGAGGATTTAGACAGCTTCTGTAGGGACCATGTATTGCATCAGTCTTCCAGTAGTGACACTGACCCTTGCCAAAAGCAAAACTAGCCAAAAGCAGTGAGCCAGCCTGACGCAGGGCTTATGCAGAGAGACAGACAACCATACCCACCTGCGGGCAATTTAGATTCCCCACTTAACCTAACCCCACTACTTACATGTCATTAGACTGTGGGAGGAAGCTGGAGTACCTGGAGAAAACCTCCAAAAGAACATTAAACTCCACACAGAAAGGTCCTGGCCAGATGCGAAGTTGAACTCAGGACCTTCTTGGTGTGAGGGAACAGTGCTAATCACCACGCCACTGTACTGCCCGATGTTCTCAATATTTGAGACAGAGTTAAGCTGAATTCATCGTAGCTGATTTTGATACCATTTTGAAACCATTTAAATCCATAATGAGTCATTCATAGTCACCTACATAATAGCTTATTAGCTCAGTTTAACCTACATTTTATTTTATTGCTGGAAAACATCTAGTTGATTACAATATTTGCGGTGTGTGAGTGCGCTAAAAAAGAGAGAGATGATGTGACTCTTCTCTCCCTTTCTCAGCTCAAGAAAGAAGACCAAGAGGAAATACAAGTAAGAGTGAAAAGTGATCATAAAAAGAGATCAGCAAAACAATGATAACACAATGACAGCACATGTTCTCTCCTCCATCTGTCAGAAGATGAAGGACAGCTTGGAAAATGAACTGGTTAAAGTCATTCCAAAAGACAACTTTGAAATTATGGTGAGTTTTTATTCTAATTACACCCAGTAATGAATATTCCTAAAATCTTGGCTTTTGTTTTGTTTTTTTTAGCTAAATTGTGTTGCCAACCTCCACTGAGTCATAATGTACATGTGAACATCAACACAGGCTGGTCTGTCACACTCTTCTTGTAGGTTGTCACTTTGGACTATGGGATGAAAAACAAGGACCCCATCAATACCACATATTTCTACACTAAGGCTAACCCTACTGAAGCATTCAAGATTCCCAGAGAACAGGTCAGAACTACTGCATGTCTTTGCATGAGCTGTGTGTTCTTTCTGTAGATGTCTCTGTAAAACAGCTTTTATGTTACTGTCCTTGTTGTCAGGTGTCCAAGCTTCTCCCAGTGTGCTTTGCTGAGAAGATCCTCAGAGTTTACTGTAAGAACTCAGCGAGTCTGAGAGATGCTAAGTTCTGCTTTCAAAGCTGGTGTCACAAAAATGACTTTCTAACTGAGGTAACACTTTATTCTGTTCAATGGCAGTGACAGGCATTACCATGTTACAAGCAATGTGATGAGAACATAAACAAGAAAGCTGCAGTTAAACCTGCATATCCTGTCAGAGCCTGGAGTTAGTATTACACTTTTGACCTTTTGGTTGTACTAATGAACTTGTCTGTGTCCTTTTATATCTACAGGATCGAGACAGAGCAACTCCATGAAATGAAGATGGGAAACACTGAGAAATTGGTTTTTTTGTGTTACTGCAGAGATTTAAAAACAGGTAAATCGATGAACTAAAGTAGTTTGGTGATTATATTGTTTATATTTATTATTAGTTATTTATACTATTTATCACACATTGTCACTATAATCAAACTATATAGCTCAACTTGACTCAAACGTTTAGATACAGTAAAGGCTACTGTTGTGATTTGCTCATTGTGTGAAAAATCATTATTTATTATATAACAGTTCTAGATGAAAATTTTACCAAAGGATAACAGAATCTTTCTGCTGTTTACTGCTGGTTTCTGATCAATTCAAAATAAAGTTTATTTTCTCTTTGTGTGTTATTTTTAAGTAATAGCTCTTAAAAGATAAGATGGAACGATGGCACAAATAGTCTAACGAGCTCAAAAAGAAAAGTGTCTGGACTTCTTTTGTTAGGATGCCTGGGTCGTCGACCCAGGGTTTTTGAGTTTATGATATTATTTATACTGTCTAGTTTTTGGGTTTCTTTGAGTTCTGTCTTATGGCTTATGTCTCTGTCTTCTTTAGTTGCTCTGTTTCCCCTATCACCTGCATCCCCTTGTCTAGTTCGCGTCTATGTGTATCCTAAGTTCCTATATCCCCGTGTTCAGTCAGTGTTTGTGTCTGCCCTGTTCCCACGTCTCTGTTCCCTTTGTAGTGTCTGCATATGAGTCTGTGTCTTTGTTCAGTCTGTGTTATGCGTTTCCTGTTTTACTTTGAAGGTCTCTGTCTTATCTCAGTGTGTTCAATTTACGCTTCTTTGGTCTCGTCAGTTCTGATTTGCCCCAGCTGTGTTTCCCTCCTGTTACTCATTTCCTGATTGCTCCCTCTGTGTATTTAAGCCCTGTGTTTCTCTGTGTCCGTGTCGCGATCTACCGTTTATTTTGCTGTGTGTTTTGCCTGTCCACCGGTGTTAGTTTATTTTGAGTTTTTCCAGTTATGTCATGTTTGCGTTCAGTAGTGATGGGCAGATGAAGCCCCATGAAGCACTGAAGCTTTTCATCCAATTGGTTCACCCCAACGCGAAGCTTCATGAAGCTTCATTTGCTCTAGCAGGACACCTACTGGACGTAAAAATAATAGCTGGCATGAATTTGAAGAGTGTGGCATTTTGCACACAGCCTGTAAATGTCAACAACAAAAGGAGTGTGTAAAACATGTATATTGTAGTGATGGCAGTATACTGTGTATATTTATAGTGGCAGTATGGGAAATGATTATTTGGAAATGCTTGAAATGGAAATGATCATTTACTGTGAGGTGAGGTGTGGTTGGGGTGTGGACAGTGGTTGTGCTTTTGTAACGTTGAGGTATGGACAGCTACACACTGAGGCTTTGTCCTGCCTGTTCACATTTTATTCTGTAAAAACTAAATTTTCACTGCTTTTATGACCTTTTTAGTGGGGAGAACATAGCTAGGATTTAATGATTTAACAAATCTTTTGAATCCTTTGTCCTCCACAATGCTAAATGGCTGGGAGTCCTCAATCACCATGCTGACCAGGTCTTCATCTATTTGAGATTGTTCTCCTGAGGAAAGACAATAAAGATAAAGCACAAATATAAATATCACATACGTAACTTATAACAGTTGTATAATATTGTTATATCATTTAGTAACATTACTGCATGCTATATTATCATGGCATTTGATGGCTCACCTGGTCTTGCTCCACAATCGGTGTCCCCCTTATTCTCATGCAAAGCTCTGTAGTGCCTAAGCATGGATGAGGTGTTGTTGTTATATCCCAGCTCCCTGGCACATAGAAAACACTTCACCTTGTACAAAAGTCAAGACAGCTCAACATAAATTGTATTGCACCATCAGTATCATGAAAATACATCTTCTGTAGAAATTTACATACCTTGTTGGGAGGAATAAGATCAAAATGTTCCCACACAGGGGAGGACATCCTCCTCTTCTTAGCTGGCTCCATTCTCTCCTGACTTTCTCTCCTCACTCTCATAAACCTCCATACGGTCTCCAAACTCTCACTAACCGCAACTCTCCATCAAACACCCACATTTTTGAATGAAGTCTGAGGGGTTTATATCGCTGTCATATCTCGCGGCAAAGTTCGAACCACTTCATGAACCAGTCACGTGGTACAGCCGGGCAGCGAGGCTTCGGACGTCATCATTTTCAGCTCCTCCCATAAATGAAGCAAGCCTCGATACGCGCTTCGCGGAAACGCCCCCTCCATTACTCGACACACGCTCCGAAGCCTCGATACAGAACGTCCCATCACTAGCGTTCAGCATTAAAGCTGTTTTTGTTTAAGTTCTGTCTCCGGAGTCTGCACCTTGGGTCCTATTCCTGCCTGCACACAGCCACACCTAACATCTTTAAGGTTCTTGAAGACATTTTACCTATTATCCGAGAAGCTTCTTCAATTCTAGGGTCAAATGATCCTCTACCTAATCACATTAGGTAAAAACTGGTGTAGGTCACAATCATTGTTCAGTGGGCATCTGGGAAGGGATCCCATTCCAGGCGCCTTAACGCTCACTCACATCGTGGGCCATCTGACCTCAGGAAATCACATGATAGGGTTGGGCTGGGTTTCACAATGAGCTCAACTGAAACCTTGGCCGATTGTGACCTACACCTATTTTCACACCTTGGCTCATGTGATTAGGTATAGGATCATAAATTCTGGGACTCCACCATTTGACCTCATAAGTGAAGAAGCTTCTCGGATGAGAGGTGAAACGTCTTCAAGCAACTTAAAGAAGTCCAGACGCTTTTCTTTCCAAGCTCCATAGACTACGATGACCTGGATGACTGAGAACCTTCACACACCTAAGACACAAATACTATATGTTTTTAAAAAATTGCATAAATTTCACTATGCTACTCAGCCCCGCTGGTTACTGTTGGAAAAATCATCCATAATGCAAAACATAACAGACATTTATAGCAGTTCACATTGTATCTGATTTCCGATCCCTAGTGATGCTCGTGCAGGAGTGGAGTTTAGGTAATAATTATTATTGTTCAGAGAGATCAAGCCCATATGTTGTTAGCCCCTTTGCCACAGCTGAGGTTTAGAGACGCCAGAAACCTTGTGGGAAATGAGAGATTGAAAGAACTGTGTTTAAGAGAGGCTGGACAGTGTCACAGGACAGTCACAAAAGCTGTTGGCACAATTTAGATGGTTGTGCTCCAACTTACAAGCAAACCAGGTGCACTGCAGTTACTAAGTTGAGAAGAATCTTTATAACACATGTATCAGACCACATATGTTTGTATAACATGTTTGTGTTGTAAAATTTCAATATTCCTTTGTTCTGTGGCTCATGTGCACTTACAAGCTACTGGCCAAAGCTAGTGAATGCCAGGTACTGGATCAGTAAAGTGTGTGGTGCTGATATTACATGCCATTGAATGAAACATGAAAATGAACATGCAAAGTGAAAGACTGCTACAACCATCAGAGTGGTACACAAAACTTTACAGGCAAAGCGACTTGGATGGATTCTTCCGAGGAAACAAAGATTTAAGCTGCACTGATTAGCCATCGTCTGCAGTTAAGGAAGTTTCTTTAATATGTGTAGTTGGTGCAACGATAAGATGCTGTAACACATAATGTTACCGATTATAACTTACTTATACTGATACTGAGATTTTCCATGGACTACACATCTGGCAATCACTTGAAAGAAAAAGAAGAAAAAAAAATATGTTAAGTGTCATTCAGTAAACATCACAGCAGAGCACAGTCTAAATCCACTGCACAGCCAATCACTGTGATCTCCAGCTGTGAGGTCAGTCTGTGCTCATCATCAGCTGATGGCTCTGCTTTCACTGCTCTGAGATTAGTAATGGTTTGTTCTTAGTGTGGAAACACAGCTAGCATTAGCATGTACACAAGCTTCAGTGATTTTTAATTGTAACAGATGTGTGTCTGCTTGAAAATTACCTTGATCAACATGTGTGATGTAGAGAAGATAGAGGGTAGAAAGGTTGTTAATAACTCATTTAGTACATTATCAAGGACAACTGGCAATGATGGAGAGGGGACGGCAGCTCTGAAAATGTCTGGTCTAATAAACAGGCAGGCTGATCAAGTGCAGGCTTAGCAGCACCTTCAGATTAGCATCTATGAAAATCTCTGAATGTAATATGTTTAAATGCCTTACGAGCACTCCACTTTACTGTATATATTTTTATTTATTTAATTGGTTTTATTTAAAAATGAAATGTACAATATTAACATAATGTTCCCATTGGATGCATTTTACGAGTTATCTTAAAGCTAATTTCCATGTGGAATCGATAGATTTTCCTGTAAGGGGAAATTGTTGTGTTACAGCAACACGATAAACAAAAAAAGAGTTTAAAATATTACGGTCTACACTAAGCAACAAACAAATAACAAAGTTAAAGTACCACAGATGCTTGTTAAGGGCCTTATATTACCAGAGTGCAAGAATGTATACATACACACCGTTGATTGAAAAAAAGGAAAAAGCCAGAATCAAAGTAAAAATTAAGTTAACTAAAAAGAGAAAAAACCAAGACTGACATGGTGTATTAGAGTGGTGCAATTTGCATTAATATGTACACTATAAATCTAAGAAAAACAGCTGCTTGAAGGTATAATACAAAAATATGTTTGGGATATTAGGACTGACAGATGGCGCTGTCTGGATTGACAAGCGCAGCTGCGTTTTAGAAGAGAGGACCCAGACCCTCAGAGACAGGACTGGTCCGAACAAAAGAGCCGTTTATTTAGGTTGGATGACAATTAAACAAGAATACAAAACAAAAGGAGACTTAGATTTTCACTAAACAAATTAAACTGGGTATGTCTGTGAGGGTTCTTAGTCATCCAGGTCATCGTAGTCTACGGAGCTTGGTGAGAAAAGCATCTGGACGTCTTTACGTTTCTTGAAGACATTTCACCTCTCATCCGAGAAGCTTTGTCAGTTCTAAGAGTAATTGGTGGAGAGTCCCAGATTTCTGTTGGGAGAAAAACTCAGGAGAGCCTTCTACGAGCGTGGCATCTCAGTGTACTTCAAACCCAGCCATACACTCTGACAAAAACTGGTTCATCCCAAACCACAAAGCTCCCAAACACAAATGTAACAACGTAGTATATGGTGTACAGTGCAGCAAGGAATGTTCAGACCCCGATATTGGAGAAACCAAACAGCCACTTTAAAAACACATGGCACAACAAGAAGAGCCAACTTTACAGGACAACCGAGGATGCCAATGTGCACATTTTGGACAGTTGATTTGAAAGAGGAGTGAAATAAGCCATCTATGTCCACTGTGAACAACCATCTTTTAACAGAGGTGGTGGCTTACGACACCAACTGTCTGCCATCTATAATTCAGGTCTTAGATCCCTTCCCAGATGCCTTAACACCCACTCATATCTTGGGTCATTGGATCTCAGTTAGTCCCATGATAGGGTGAGCAAGGTCTCACAATGGATTCTCCTACCTTGGCTGATTGTGACCTACACCCGTTTTCACACCCTGCCTCCTGTGATTAGGCAGAGGAGCAATAGGGGATCCATGACCATCTTAGGGACATTCCTAATAGAGCTTAAATCTTGGACTCTCCACCAAGGACTCATAGAACTGAAGAAGCTCCTCGGATGACAGGTGAAACGTCTCCAGGAAACTTAAAGAAGTCGAAATGTTTTTTTAAGACGAGGTGGCCAATGTATGTTGAGCATAATGATTAACATGCAATAATCATATGTTGGTGCAGTGAAGTGTGTTTCTCAAATAAAATATGAAACTCTCATATGAGAAAAATAATTTAAAAATACAAATGCTGATGCATGAATATGCAGTGAGTCCAGGCATTAAGTCATAGGTGTCAAACTCTGGCCCGCGGACCAAATTTGGCCCGCAGCCTAATTACATTTGGCCCGCGAAGCCATACCAAATTACTATCAGAGCTTGTCTACTGGTATTATACAGCTAATATATATATTGTTTAGTATTAAGCTTTGCTTGTTCCATATTCAGTTTTTCAGCAAAACGTGTTTGAGTCCATAAGAAAAGATTCATTCTTATATCTGGGGGAATAAATATATTTCAATAAATATTAACGTTAGCCTGCGACTTTGTTCCAGTTCTGAATTTTGGCCCACTGTGTATTTGAGTTTGACACCCCTGCATTAAGTTAAGTGTACATATGACCTCTTTAAAACACGTGTATGAGCTCAAACAATTGGTAAAACAAGACTGAACAATGTTGGACACGCCTAATGCATGAACCAAAAATAAATAAAGCAGTAGAAAAACTGGACACACAGGATAAAAACAGCACAACAAACCTTGAGTGACTGTTCCACAAGTATTCCTTCTTTTATACTCAAGTCTTCCTGATCATCATGTTTTCTCTTTAGACATAGCATACAGGCAGGCTGATCAAGTGCAGGCTTAGCAGCACCTTCAGATTAGCATCTATGAAAATCTCTGAATGTAATATGTTTAAATGCCTTACGAGCACTCCACTTTACTGTATATATTTTTATTTATTTAATTGGTTTTATTTAAAAATGAAATGTACAATATTAACATAATGTTCCCATTGGATGCATTTTACGAGTTATCTTAAAGCTAATTTCCATGTGGAATCGATAGATTTTCCTGTAAGGGGAAATTGTTGTGTTACAGCAACACGATAAACAAAAAAAGAGTTTAAAATATTACGGTCTACACTAAGCAACAAACAAATAACAAAGTTAAAGTACCACAGATGCTTGTTAAGGGCCTTATATTACCAGAGTGCAAGAATGTATACATACACACCGTTGATTGAAAAAAAGGAAAAAGCCAGAATCAAAGTAAAAATTAAGTTAACTAAAAAGAGAAAAAACCAAGACTGACATGGTGTATTAGAGTGGTGCAATTTGCATTAATATGTACACTATAAATCTAAGAAAAACAGCTGCTTGAAGGTATAATACAAAAATATGTTTGGGATATTAGGACTGACAGATGGCGCTGTCTGGATTGACAAGCGCAGCTGCGTTTTAGAAGAGAGGACCCAGACCCTCAGAGACAGGACTGGTCCGAACAAAAGAGCCGTTTATTTAGGTTGGATGACAATTAAACAAGAATACAAAACAAAAGGAGACTTAGATTTTCACTAAACAAATTAAACTGGGTATGTCTGTGAGGGTTCTTAGTCATCCAGGTCATCGTAGTCTACGGAGCTTGGTGAGAAAAGCATCTGGACGTCTTTACGTTTCTTGAAGACATTTCACCTCTCATCCGAGAAGCTTTGTCAGTTCTAAGAGTAATTGGTGGAGAGTCCCAGATTTCTGTTGGGAGAAAAACTCAGGAGAGCCTTCTACGAGCGTGGCATCTCAGTGTACTTCAAACCCAGCCATACACTCTGACAAAAACTGGTTCATCCCAAACCACAAAGCTCCCAAACACAAATGTAACAACGTAGTATATGGTGTACAGTGCAGCAAGGAATGTTCAGACCCCGATATTGGAGAAACCAAACAGCCACTTTAAAAACACATGGCACAACAAGAAGAGCCAACTTTACAGGACAACCGAGGATGCCAATGTGCACATTTTGGACAGTTGATTTGAAAGAGGAGTGAAATAAGCCATCTATGTCCACTGTGAACAACCATCTTTTAACAGAGGTGGTGTCTTACGACACCAACTGTCTGCCATCTATAATTCAGTTCTTAGATCCCTTCCCAGATGCCTTAACACCCACTCATATCTTGGGTCATTTGATCTCAGTTAGTCCCATGATAGGGTGAGCAAGGTCTCACAATGGATTCTCCTACCTTGGCTGATTGTGACCTACACCCGTTTTCACACCCTGCCTCCTGTGATTAGGCAGAGGAGCAATAGGGGATCCATGACCATCTTAGGGACATTCCTAATAGAGCTTAAATCTTGGACTCTCCACCAAGGACTCATAGAACTGAAGAAGCTCCTCGGATGACAGGTGAAACGTCTCCAGGAAACTTAAAGAAGTCGAGACGTTTTTTTAAGACGAGGTGGCCAATGTATGTTGAGCATAATGATTAACATGCAATAATCATATGTTGGTGCAGTGAAGTGTGTTTCTCAAATAAAATATGAAACTCTCATATGAGAAAAATAATTTAAAAATACAAATGCTGATGCATGAATATGCAGTGAGTCCAGGCATTAAGTCATAGGTGTCAAACTCTGGCCCGCGGGCCAAATTTGGCCCGCAGCCTAATTACATTTGGCCCGCGAAGCCATACCAAATTACTATTAGAGCTGGCCTACTGGCATTATACAGCTAATATATATACGTATTGTTTAGTATTAAGCTTTGCTTGTTCCATATTCAGTTTTTCAGCAAAACGTGTTTGAGTCCATAAGAAAAGATTCATTCTTATATCTGGAGGAATAAATATATTTCAATAAATATTAACGTTAGCCCGCGACTTTGTTCCAGTTCTGAATTTTGGCCCACTGTGTATTTGAGTTTGACACCCCTGCATTAAGTTAAGTGTACATATGACCTCTTTAAAACACGTGTATGAGCTCAAACAATTGGTAAAACAAGACTGAACAATGTTGGACACGCCTAATGCATGAACCAAAAATAAATAAAGCAGTAGAAAAACTGGACACACAGGATAAAAACAACACAACAAACCTTGAGTGATTGTTCCACAAGTATTCCTTCTTTTATACTCAAGTCTTCCTGATCATCATGTTTTCTCTTTAGACATAGCATACATTTTCACTGCTATGTAGGTGATACCCAACTTTATCTATCCATGAAGCCAGATAATACACATCAATTGGTTAAACTGCAGCAGTGTTTTAAGACATAAAGACCTGGATGACCTCTAATTTTCTGAGTCTAAATTTTAATAAAACTGAGGATTTTGTAAATGGCCCTCAAAATCTTAGAAATATAGTGGCTAACCAGATTCTTACTCTGGAGGGCATTTTCTTGGCTTGCAGTAACACTGTGAGGAACCTATCAAACCACATGTGTTTTGTAGCATGTTTTTGTTGTAAAATTTCAATATTCCTTTGTTCTGTGGCTGATGTGCACTTACAAGCTCTTGGCCAGAGCTAGTGAATGCCAGGTGCTGGATCAGTAAAGTGTGTGGCGCTGACATTATATGCAAAATCAAAGACTGCTACAACCATCAGAGTGTCTCGATGTCATCCAGGTGAGTAAATCGCAAAAAGTTGATTCTGTTCATCTAGCATATATTCAAGTGACTTCTTTGCACAGTGACTGAAACAAACCCACTGATTAAACAATGGGCTCTGAGGTCAGTTTCTTGATCATTAATATGCAAATTGTCATGACTATTGATCAACAGCCACTGATTAACCACTGATTTTGTTCAAATAAAATATGAAACTCTGATATGAGAAGTATGAAGTAAATATACAAATGTTGATACATAAATACCCAGTGAGTCCAAGCATCAAGTTAAGTGTACACATGATTTGTTTAAAACACGTGTATGAGCTCAAACAATTGGTAAAACAAGTCTGAACAATGTTGGACACGCCCAATGCATGGACATAAATAGCAGTTAAAAACTGGAAACACAGGACGAACACAACACAACGGACCTTGAGTGACTGTTCCACAAGTATTTCTTGTTTTATACTCAAGCCTTCCTCATCATCATGTGTTCTGTTTCCTTTTTTGTTGTGAAATCAGAGACAACTTAAAGATGCCTAGGAGAATATTTTCATAGCCATTTAATCAGGTGAAGAAACTGCAGAAAGCTGAAGTAAATATTGGTTTGAAAGAGTAAACGGAGAGGCAGACTGATTACAGCTAGCAACAAATAATTTTTCAGTGATTATTTTGTGCTGTTGAAAAAACAGAATTGAACAAAGTTGGACACCCAATGCATGAAACAAAAGATGATGTAGAAAAACTGGACACACAGTATTAATACAACACTTAAATATTCAGGCACTGAAGACACCAAGTGAAGTGTTTTAGGTGTAATTGTCCCATTCTTCCTGCAAACAACTCTTAATGCTCTTTCAATCCTTGGCAAATAAACATAATGCAGACAAAAAAGATGTAGCTCATTGAGTGAATCCAACATACCCTGTTCTTCCATAAAGTTAAAGATATTTATAAAGTGTCTTGATACAACTCTGTTGAGTTCTGCCCACAGTCTTTCAATTCTTTGGTTATGTACTGAAACACCTGTAATAACACTGCCTACTCCTCTTCTCTGTAACATAAAACGAGCAACCTGTATATTTTCCATACCATGATCACACCTGACCCTTAAGGGCAAACCAAAGTGTTGTATTCCTTCCAAAAATAATGACAAGACACTTGAGGCTCTGTTATTGGATAAGCAACGTAAGTATATGATAGTTCGGCTGAAGCCATCAACACAGCCATGCAGCACCAAGTGCCATCTAATCAACTTGTGGTTGCCGTCAAAATGCCTGTTGAGAGATCAGAAAGCATTACTACAGTTCCACATGTTTGTTCATATTATTTAGTAGTGAATTCCTGACCCTGTACTTAAACAAAAACTAGGTTTCATTTTGTACATTTACTTCAACAACACCACACCTCTCTCTCTCACACACACACACACACACACACACACACACACACACACACACACACACACACACACACACACACACACACACACACACACACACACACACGCGTGCTTACACGTGCACACACATACACACAGTGGCATAAAATGTCTTTTTCCACACTACGTTTACCTGGCACAATCGATGTTAGAGATTAAAATTGTGATGTGAAATAAAGGATTAAATAACTCAGCAGTATATACATTAGACGACATCTAAATTGATGTACTATGAATCCCCCAAATATTTAACATACTTATAGCAATTTCAGTTTATTTGGTTATTGTTATTTTTTATTATTATTATTACCTTATGCTGATCATATAGATTAACTTCAGTAATGTTTTGAATGAAGGACCTTTAATTTTGATGTATTGTGTTAATACTTTTAAACACAAGGCCTGACCATTTGTTTCAAAGCAGTGAACTTACCATAAGTGGTTGGGGGCCTGAACACTATAGATCCTTCGCCTTATCGCATGACGACGTCTAAATGCACGTCCAATAGGATCCACTTCCTGTAGACTTTGTCTGACCCTCCAACGTTGAACTCTTAAGCCATGAGATCTCAGACTTCCAAGAATGTATACTTCCCCTGCATTTGGAGTGTTCTGTAGGATATCCGTCACAAGGCCATTCAGTTCTTGATTTGAAATATCCACATAGCTTAATGGCTCAACTCCCAAAGTTTGTCTGTGTCTGTACAGGGTTCTTCGACTTATTCCAAAGCATGATGCAATTCTCTGCCATGTCATACCAATGGAAACAAAGTGAGAAATCTGTTCAGCAGATATAGTGTATCGTGGCCAACCTGGATGACCACTCAAGGTGGTTGGGGGTAACAATCTGTGGGTCACATAAGCAGATCTCTGTCTAGCATCATATTCATGTAGCAAGCTGCAAAAGCATCTATACAAGGATCCTAGTAGGTTGGTGGCAACCCTATTATTGGGATCATATCGAGATACAGCAGCAAGAAATAGAATTTGTGTATGATCATCTAGCTCTCTATAAAGCCGCTCTTGTCTGATATTGCCCGAATTTTCATTTTGGAGCGCCTCAATACATTGCAGAGCTCAAGTAAAAAATCTTTCAACATCTTCTTCATTGGTTCTCACCTCAAACAACAAAGAATGTATGTAAAAAATGACAAGGATCTGATGTAATTTCATTGTAGATGAGGTACTGTCAGACACAGTCTTTCCAGATTATACGGGCAGCTAGCATAGCCAGGATGCCCCGACTTGTTGCAATAGGCTGCTACCCTACAACAATGTTTGGATAGTCACTGATGAAGGCAAAAGATTTTTGAATTATACCTCTAACAGACTGTTGTAGACGTCACCGCGGTGTTAGCTGTGCATTAATGTGTTATTTGTTTTTCCTCACCTTCCTGTGCAGCTAAAATACCTTCCTGTTCAATTGAAATCTTCTTGGTTTTCAGTAGTGTGTGTGAGAGCGTTTCAGTAGTGTGTGTGAGAGATAAAATTTCAGTAGTGTGTGCAAGAGCGTTTCTGTAGTGTGTGCGAGAGCGTTTCTGTAGTGTGTGCGAGAGCGTTTCAGTAGTGTGTGCGAGAGCGTTTCAATAGTGTGTGCGAGAGCGTTTCAATAGTGTGTGCGAGAGCGTTTCAGTAGTGTGTGTGAGAGATAAAATTTCAGTAGTGTGTGTGAGAGATAAAATTTCAGTAGTGTGTGCAAGAGCGTTTCTGTAGTGTGTGCGAGAGCGTTTCTGTAGTGTGTGCGAGAGCGTTTCAGTAGTGTGTGCGAGAGCGTTTCAGTAGTGTGTGCGAGAGCGTTTCAATAGTGTGTGTGAGAGATAAAATTTCAGTAGTGTGTGCAAGAGCGTTTCTGTAGTGTGTGCGAGAGCGTTTCTGTAGTGTGTGCGAGAGCGTTTCTGTAGTGTGTGCGAGAGCGTTTCAGTAGTGTGTGCGAGAGCGTTTCTGTAGTGTGTGCGAGAGCGTTTCTGTAGTGTGTGCGAGAGCGTTTCTGTAGTGTGTGTGAGAGCGTTTCAGTAGTGTGTGTGAGAGCGTTTCAGTAGTGTGTGTGAGAGCGTTTCAGTAGTATGTGTGAGAGTGTTTCAGTAGTGTGTGTGAGAACGTTTCAGTAGTATGTGTGAGAGTGTTTCAGTACTGTGTGTGAGAGCGTTTCAGTAGTGTGTGTGAGTGGTAAAATTTCAGTAGTGTGTGTGAGTGGTAAAATTTCAGTAGTGTGTGTGAGTGGTAAAATTTCAGTAGTGTGTGTGAGAGTGTTTCAGTAGTGTGTGTGAGAGCGTTTCAGTAGTGTGTGTGAGTGGTAAAATTTCAGTAGTGTGTGTGAGTGGTAAAATTTCAGTAGTGTGTGTGAGAGCGTTTCAGTAGTGTGTGTGAGAGCGTTTCAGTAGTATGTGTGAGAGTGTTTCAGTAGTGTGTGTGAGAGCGTTTCAATAGTGTGTGTGAGAGCGTTTCAGTAGTGTGTGTGAGAGCGTTTCAGTAGTGTGTGTGAGTGGTAAAATTTCAGTAGTGTGTGTGAGAGCGTTTCAGTAGTGTGTGTGAGAGCGTTTCAGTAGTATGTGTGAGAGTGTTTCAGTAGTGTGTGTGAGAGCGTTTCAATAGTGTGTGTGAGAGCGTTTCAGTAGTGTGTGTGAGAGCGTTTCAGTAATAATGTCCCTAACGGCACCTCATATACTTTTACCCTGTTGTTTAACACAGGTCAAAATAAAGGACAAACAATGCATATGCTTAAGCAGCATTTATTATTTGTTGGTTCTTCCTTAAGTTGCAGTGCATTTGACCTCACAGGCCCACTGTAGAAAGTACTACAAATACCTGTATAATGATATCACTGTAAAAATAGCACCAAAGGAAGGAAGCACCAAAACTCCTGTCTTTATTATTTGGAGAATTGGAACAGCTCTTACAATGGCTACCACACAGGTTACCTGTCTCATTTAGTAATGAAAAAAATGAACTATTTGAACACACCTTTTGTCTTTTTTGGTTGATTAGATTTTGTTTTGTTGATTTCTTTAATTGCTTTGATTTGTGTGGGGCCGAAAAGGTATGTTGAAACACACATTCATTTCTAAATAAGTTTTGTTTGCATTGGAAATAATTTCAGAGAATCATGTAGGGCTGTGATCCAAAGTTGTTCCACAAACTCAGTGTCTTACGCTTTCATTTATTTCGTTAAATGCAAAATTCTGGGTATTGACTATATATTTGGGTTTCAAAGTACACATGTAAATTTTTCCACATTCTAATCAATCTTCCCTATTTGCTCCCTTTCAACATGCAAAATAACCTACAAACTGTGTGTGTGTGTGTGTGTGTGTGTGTGTGTGTGTGTGTGTGTGTGTGTGTGTGTACTCTCCCTTTTTCCAACAGAACCCAAATCACCCCAGGCCACAGACTATTTGCCCTTTTTATTTATATACATATATATATATATATATATATATATATATATATATATATATATATATATATATATATATATATATATATATATATATATATATATATACACACATACATATATATATACACACATACATATATATATATATACATATATATATATATATATATATATATATATATATATATATATATATATATACACATACACATATATATACACATACACATATATATACACATACACATATATATACACATACACATATATATATATATATATACACATACACACTATGGCATGCCCTTTAGGAAAATATTATATATATATTCCAACCAAAGTCTGAATATATAGAATGAAACTTGAATATATAGAATGAAGCTTGAATATATAGAATGAAACTTGAATATATAGGATGAAACTTGAATATATAGAATGAAACTTGAATATATAGAATGATCTTCTGAATATATAGAATGAAACTTGAATATATAGAATGAAACTTGAATATATAGGATGAAACTTGAATATATAGAATGAAACTTGAATATATAGGATGAAACTTGAATATATATAGAATGATCTTTTGAATATATAGAATGAAACTTGAATATATAGGATGAAACTTGAATATATAGAATGAAACTTGAATATATAGAATGAAACTTGAATATATAGGATGAAACTTGAATATATATAGAATGATCTTTTGAATATATAGAATGAAGCTTGAATATATAAAATGATCTTCTGAATATATAGAATGAAACTTGACGTCACGGAGGCGCTTGCGCCATCTAGTGTTTTCCTTGTTTGTACCTGCGAGGAATGGCACTATGAGCCAGTCCGCACGGAATTTTGTGGCTCAAATTCTAAGTAATGAGGAGCTAATTAACACCCTGGCAAATGCATGTTCTGGGCAACCTAATATTTGTACTAGTGTACCGCATCGTACTACTGATGAAGAAATTTATTCACTTTTTCGTCGTGGAAGACCAAATGCAGTGAACCTCTCCGGTCAGATAACCCCTGGTTATCCAGCTAACGTTACTGCGGTCAAGTGAGCCCTCACTTACGAAGTCGCAGTCAAGCTAGCCGCCCCGCCAGCCGCACCTAAAATGTTGTTGCACTACTCTTACGCATATTACGGTATAGGTGCCGACTGGCTTAGAAACGCAGTGTTTTCTGTCCTGACACTATTTTACTTCACAATCCACTCCCAGTTTTGGTTAATCTCCACTTTCACCCCTGTGATCCACAGCCCAAATTACTGTATGATTCAGAGAAAATTAACAATAAAATTTACCCAATTTACTCAACTATACTTTTAATGTCCTCATCTTTGAGCTCAGATTACAGGAAAACTGAAAGAGGTGACGCAGATATCTCACTGGATTCTGACTCTGGGTGACCCCCACTCTGCATGCTGTGATCCACAGCCAAAATTACTGTACAGTTTTTGAGAAAATTGATAGTAAAATCTTCCCATTTTGCTTTACTGTACTCTACATATTGACATCTTTGATCTCAGATTACAGGAAAACTGTAAGAGGTGACGCAGATATTTCACTGGATTATGAATCTAGGCTGTCGCCACTCTTCACCCTGTGATCCACAGCCAAAATTACTGTACGGATTTTGAGAAAATTGATAGTAAACTTTGCACAATTTACTCTACTGTACTCTATATATTCTCATCTTTGAGCTTAGATTACAGGAAAACTGTAAGAGGTGACGCAGATATCTCACTGGATTATGACTCTGGGTGACCCCCACTCTGCACCCTGTGATCCACAGCAAAAATTACTGTACAGTTTTTGAGAAAATTGATAGTAAAATCTTCCCATTTTGCTTTACTGTACTCTACATATTGACATCTTTGAGCTCAGATTACAGGAAAACTATAAGAGGTGACGCAGATATTTCACTGGTTTCTGAATCTAGGCTGTCGCCACTCTTCACCCTGTCATCCACAGCCAAAATTACTGTACAGTTTTTGAGAAAATTCATGGTAAAATCTTCCCATTTTGCTTTACTGTACTCTACATATTGACATCTTTGAGCTCCGATTACAGGAAAACTGTAAGAGGTGACGCAGATATTTCACTGGATTATGAATCTAGGCCATCTCCACTCTTCACCCTGTGATCCACAGCCAAAATTACTGTACGGATTTTGAGAAAATTGATAGTAAACTTTGCACAATTTACTCTACTGTACTCTATATATTCTCATCTTTGAGCTTAGATTACAGGAAAACTGTAAGAGGTGACGCAGATATCTCACTGGATTATGACTCTGGGTGACCCCCACTCTGCACCCTGTGATCCACAGCCAAAATTACTGTACGGATTTCTGATAAAATTAAATCCTATTCCATTACCAAACAAAATGAGTTCATTGAAGTATTTGCTTAGCTACAAGAAATGTCTTTCCACACACAATTTAAATTTTTCAAAATGTCATTCACACACCACCTCAAGTATCAACTTCAGTTTTAGACATTATTTATTCAGTGCTTAATCACAACAATAGTCAACTTAAGGCACTTACATAATAAGTTAAACCTTACAATAATACATACAGAGAAAAACCCAACAATCATATGACCCCCTATGAGCAACAGTGGGAAGGAAAAACTCCCTTTTAACAGGAAGAAACCTCCGGCAGAACCAGGCTCAGGGAGGGGCGGCCATCTGCCTCAACCGGTCAGGGTGAGAAATTACATTTCTCAGATTACTGATTTCTCATATTACTACTACACAGTTTAGATACACTCAACAAAAATATAAACGCAACACCTTTGTTACTGCTCCCATTCCCCATGGGATGGACGTAGAGACCGAAAATTCATTCCAGATACACAATATAACCATCCCTCCCAAACAGTGGTCACAAATCAGTCCAAATGTGTGGTAGTGGGCACATCTGCCATATTGAGATAATCCATCCCACCTCACAGGTGTGCCACATCAGGATGCTGATCTGACATCATGAGTAGTGCACAGGTGTACCTCAGACTGCCCACAACAAAAGGCCACCCTGGAATGTGCAGTTTTTTGCGCTATTGGGGGTCTGGGGACCCAGAACCGGTCAGTATCTGGTGTGACCACCATTTGCCTCATGCAGTGCAACACATGGTCGCATGGAGTCTATCAGATTGTCAATTGTGGCCTTTGGAATGTTGGTCCACTCCACTTCAATGGCTGTGCGAGGTTGTTGGATATTCGTGGGAACTGGTACACGCTGTCGTATACGCCGGTCAAGCACATCCCGAACATGCTCAATGGGTGACATGTCCGGTGAGTATGCTGGCCATGCAAGAACTGGGACATTCTCAGCTGCCATCTGCCCTGAACAATGTGAACCATGATTCATCCGTGAAGCGCACACCTCTCCAACGAGCCAGACGCCATCGAATGTGAGCATTTTCCCACACAAGTCTGTTACGGCGACGAGCTGGAGTCAGGTCAAGACCCCGATGAGGACGACGGGCATGCAGTTGAGCGTCCCTGAGACGGTTTCTGACAGTTTGTGCAGAAATTGTTTGGTTGTGCAAACCAATTGTTCCAGCAGCTGTCTGGGTGGCTGGTCTCAGACGATCTTGGAGGTGAACCTGCTGGATGTGGAGGTCCTGGGCTGGTGTGGTTACACGAGGTCTGCGGTTGTGAGGCCGGTTGGATGTGCTGCCATATTCTCTGAAACGCCTGTGGAGACGGCTTATGGTTGAGAAATGAACATTCAATGCACGGGCGACAGATCTGGTTGACATTCCTGCTGTCAGCATGCCAATTGCACGCTCCCTCATTGCTTGTGGCATCTGTGGCATTTTGCTGTGAGACAAAACTGCACATTCCAGGGTGGCCTTTTGTTGTGGGCAGTCTGAGGTACACCTGTGCACTACTCATGATGTCAGATCAGCATCCTGATGTGGCACACCTGTGAGGTGGGATGGATTATCTCAATATGGCAGATGTGCCCACTACCACACATTTGGACTGATTTGTGACCACTGTTTGGGAGGGATGGTTATATTGTGTATCTGGAATGAATTTTCGGTCTCTACGTCCATCCCATGGGGAATGGGAGCAGTAAAAAGGTGTTGCGTTTATATTTTTGTTGAGTGTATCTAAACTGTGTAGTAGTAATATGAGAAATCAGTAATCTGAGAAATGTAATTTCTCACCCTGACCGGTTGAGGCAGATGGCCGCCCCTCCCTGAGCCTGGTTCTGCCGGAGGTTTCTTCCTGTTAAAAGGGAGTTTTTCCTTCCCACTGTTGCTCATAGGGGGTCATATGATTGTTGGGTTTTTCTCTGTATGTATTATTGTAAGGTTTAACTTATTATGTAAGTGCCTTAAGTTGACTATTGTTGTGATTAAGCACTGAATAAATAATGTCTAAAACTGAAGTTGATACTTGAGGTGGTGTGTGAATGACATTTTGAAAAATTTAAATTGTGTGTGGAAAGACATTTCTTGTAGCTAAGCAAATACTTCAATGAACTCATTTTGTTTGGTAATGGAATAGGATTTAATTTTATCAGAAATCCGTACAGTAATTTTGGCTGTGGATCACAGGGTGCAGAGTGGGGGTCACCCAGAGTCATAATCCAGTGAGATATCTGCGTCACCTCTTACAGTTTTCCTGTAATCTAAGCTCAAAGATGAGAATATATAGAGTACAGTAGAGTAAATTGTGCAAAGTTTACTATCAATTTTCTCAAAATCCGTACAGTAATTTTGGCTGTGGATCACAGGGTGAAGAGTGGAGATGGCCTAGATTCATAATCCAGTGAAATATCTGCGTCACCTCTTACAGTTTTCCTGTAATCGGAGCTCAAAGATGTCAATATGTAGAGTACAGTAAAGCAAAATGGGAAGATTTTACCATGAATTTTCTCAAAAACTGTACAGTAATTTTGGCTGTGGATGACAGGGTGAAGAGTGGCGACAGCCTAGATTCAGAAACCAGTGAAATATCTGCGTCACCTCTTATAGTTTTCCTGTAATCTGAGCTCAAAGATGTCAATATGTAGAGTACAGTAAAGCAAAATGGGAAGATTTTACTATCAATTTTCTCAAAAACTGTACAGTAATTTTTGCTGTGGATCACAGGGTGCAGAGTGGGGGTCACCCAGAGTCATAATCCAGTGAGATATCTGCGTCACCTCTTACAGTTTTCCTGTAATCTAAGCTCAAAGATGAGAATATATAGAGTACAGTAGAGTAAATTGTGCAAAGTTTACTATCAATTTTCTCAAAATCCGTACAGTAATTTTGGCTGTGGATCACAGGGTGAAGAGTGGCGACAGCCTAGATTCATAATCCAGTGAAATATCTGCGTCACCTCTTACAGTTTTCCTGTAATCGGAGCTCAAAGATGTCAATATGTAGAGTACAGTAAAGCAAAATGGGAAGATTTTACCATGAATTTTCTCAAAAACTGTACAGTAATTTTGGCTGTGGATGACAGGGTGAAGAGTGGCGACAGCCTAGATTCAGAAACCAGTGAAATATCTGCGTCACCTCTTATAGTTTTCCTGTAATCTGAGCTCAAAGATGTCAATATGTAGAGTACAGTAAAGCAAAATGGGAAGATTTTACTATCAATTTTCTCAAAAACCGTACAGTAATTTTTGCTGTGGATCACAGGGTGCAGAGTGGGGGTCACCCAGAGTCATAATCCAGTGAGATATCTGCGTCACCTCTTACAGTTTTCCTGTAATCTAAGCTCAAAGATGAGAATATATAGAGTACAGTAGAGTAAATTGTGCAAAGTTTACTATCAATTTTCTCAAAATCCGTACAGTAATTTTGGCTGTGGATCACAGGGTGAAGAGTGGCGACAGCCTAGATTCATAATCCAGTGAAATATCTGCGTCACCTCTTACAGTTTTCCTGTAATCTGAGATCAAAGATGTCAATATGTAGAGTACAGTAAAGCAAAATGGGAAGATTTTACTATCAATTTTCTCAAAAACTGTACAGTAATTTTGGCTGTGGATCACAGCATGCAGAGTGGGGGTCACCCAGAGTCAGAATCCAGTGAGATATCTGCGTCACCTCTTTCAGTTTTCCTGTAATCTGAGCTCAAAGATGAGGACATTAAAAGTATAGTTGAGTAAATTGGGTAAATTTTATTGTTAATTTTCTCTGAATCATACAGTAATTTGGGCTGTGGATCACAGGGGTGAAAGTGGAGATTAACCAAAACTGGGAGTGGATTGTGAAGTAAAATAGTGTCAGGACAGAAAACACTGCGTTTCTAAGCCAGTCGGCACCTATACCGTAATATGCGTAAGAGTAGTGCAACAACATTTTAGGTGCGGCTGGCGGGGCGGCTAGCTTGACTGCGACTTCGTAAGTGAGGGCTCACTTGACCGCAGTAACGTTAGCTGGATAACCAGGGGTTATCTGACCGGAGAGGTTCACTGCATTTGGTCTTCCACGACGAAAAAGTGAATAAATTTCTTCATCAGTAGTACGATGCGGTACACTAGTACAAATATTAGGTTGCCCAGAACATGCATTTGCCAGGGTGTTAATTAGCTCCTCATTACTTAGAATTTGAGCCACAAAATTCCGTGCGGACTGGCTCATAGTGCCATTCCTCGCAGGTACAAACAAGGAAAACACTAGATGGCGCAAGCGCCTCCGTGACGTCAAGTTTCATTCTATATATTCAGAAGATCATTTTATATATTCAAGCTTCATTCTATATATTCAAAAGATCATTCTATATATATATTCAAGTTTCATCCTATATATTCAAGTTTCATTCTATATATTCAAGTTTCATCCTATATATTCAAGTTTCATTCTATATATTCAAGTTTCATTCTATATATTCAGAAGATCATTCTATATATTCAAGTTTCATTCTATATATTCAAGTTTCATCCTATATATTCAAGTTTCATTCTATATATTCAAGCTTCATTCTATATATTCAAGTTTCATTCTATATATTCAAAAGATCATTCTTTATATATTCAAGTTTCATCCTATATATTCAAGTTTCATTCTATATATTCAAGTTTCATTCTATATATTCAGAAGATCATTCTATATATTCAGAAGATCATTCTATATATTCAAGTTTCATTCTATATATTCAAGTTTCATCCTATATATTCAAGTTTCATTCTATATATTCAAGTTTCATTCTATATATTCAGACTTTGGTTGGAATATATATATAATATTTTCCTAAAGGGCATGCCATAACACACACACACACATATATATATATATATATATATATATATATATATATATATATATATATATATATATATATATATATATATATATATATATAAAACACCCAGCACGCCCCTGCGGGCGGTTTATCCTTCAAGCTCGGGTCCTCTACCAGAGGCCTGGGAGCTTGAGGGTCCTGCGCAGTATCTTAGCTGTTCCCAGGACTGCGCTCTTCTGGACAGAGATCTCCGATGTTGTTCCTGGGATCTGCTGGAGCCACTCGCCTAGCTTGGGAGTCACCGCACCTAGTGCTCCGATTACCACGGGGACCACCGTTACCTTCACCCTCCACATCCTCTCGAGCTCTTCTCTGAGCCCTTGGTATTTCTCCAGCTTCTCGTGTTCCTTCTTCCTGATATTGCTGTCATTCGGAACCGCTACATCGATCACTACGGCCGTCTTCTTCTGTTTGTCTACCACCACTATGTCCGGTTGGTTAGCCACCACCATTTTGTCCGTCTGTATCTGGAAGTCCCACAGGATCTTAGCTCGGTCATTCTCCACCACCCTTGGGGGCATCTCCCATTTTGACCTCGGGACTTCCAGGTTATACTCGGCACAGATGTTCCTGTACACTATGCCGGCCACTTGGTTATGGCGTTCCATGTATGCCTTGCCTGCTAGCATCTTGCACCCTGCTGTTATGTGCTGGATTGTCTCTGGGGCATCTTTACACAGCCTGCACCTGGGGTCTTGCCTGGTGTGATAGACCCCAGCCTCTATGGATCTTGTGCTCAGAGCTTGTTCTTGTGCTGCCATGATTAGTGCCTCTGTGCTGTCTTTCAGTCCAGCTTTGTCCAGCCACTGGTAGGATTTCTGGATATCAGCCACCTCCTCTATCTGCCGGTGGTACATACCGTGCAGGGGCCTGTCCTTCCATGATGGTTCCTCGTCTCCCTCCTCTTTCTTGGGTTTCTGCTGCCTGAGGTATTCACTGAGCACTCGGTCAGTTGGGGCCATCTTCCTAATGTATTCTTGGATGTTCGTTGTCTCATCCTGGACTGTGGTGCTGACACTCACCAGTCCCCGGCCCCCTTCCTTCCGCTTAGCGTACAGCCTCAGGGTGCTGGATTTGGGGTGAAACCCTCCATGCATGGTAAGGAGCTTTCTTGTCTTTATGTCAGTGGCTTCTATCTCCTCCTTTGGCCAGCCTATTACCCCAGCAGGGTACCTGATCATGGGCAGGGCGTACGTGTTGATGGCCCGGATCTTGTTCTTACCATTCAGCTGACTCCTCAGGACTTGCCTGACCCTCTGCAGGTACTTGGTGGTTGCAGCTTTTCTAGCGGCCTCTTCATGGTTCCCATTCGCCTGTGGGATCCCCAAGTACTTGTAACTGTCCTCTATGTCTGCAATGTTGCCTTCTGGTAGTTCAATCCCCTCAGTTCTGACTACCTTCCCTCTCTTTGTTACCATCCGACTACACTTCTCCAGTCCGAACGACATTCCAATGTCATTGCTGTATAGCCTGGTAGTGTGGATCAGTGAATCGATGTCTCGTTCACTCTTGGCATACAGCTTGATGTCATCCATGTACAGGAGGTGGCTGACAACTGCTCCGTTCTGTAGTCGGTATCCGTAGCCAGTCTTGTTAATGATCTCACTGAGGGGGTTCAGGCCTATGCAGAACAGCAGTGGGGACAGAGCATCTCCTTGGTAGATCCCGCACTTGATGGTGACTTGTGCTATGGGCTTGGAGTTGGCCTCTAGTGTTGTACGCCACATCCCCATTGAGTTCCTGATGAAGGCTCTTAGGGTCCCATTGATCTTGTACAATTCTAGGCATTCCAGTATCCAGCTGTGGGGCATTGAGTCATAGGCCTTCTTGTAATCAATCCAGGCAGTGCACAGGTTGGTCAGTCTGGTCTTGCAGTCTCGGCTGATTGTTCTGTCTACCAGTAGCTGGTGTTTTGCGCCTCTGGTATTCTTGCCAATCCCTTTCTGTGTCCCGCTCATGTATTGACCCATGTGCCTGTTCATCTGTCATATATATATATATATATACACATACACATATATATATATATATATATATACACACACATACACATATATACACATGTATATACACATACACATATATATACACATACACACATATATATATACACATATATACACATATATATACACACATACATACACATATATATATATATATATATATATATATATATATATATATATATATATATATATATATATATATATATATATATATATATATATATATATATATATATACATACATACATACATACAGTGGGGCAAAAAAGTATTTAGTCAGCCACCGATTGTGCAAGTTCCCCCACTTAAAATGATGACAGAGGTCAGTAATTTGCACCAGAGGTAGACTTCAACTGTGAGAGACAGAATGTGAAAAAAAAATCCATGAATCCACATGGTAGGATTTGTAAAGAATTTATTCGTAAATCAGGGTGGAAAATAAGTATTTGGTCAATAACAAAAATACAACTCAATACTTTGTAACATAACCTTTGTTGGCAATAACAGAGGTCAAACGTTTACTATAGGTCTTTACCAGGTTTGCACACACAGTAGCTGGTATTTTGGCCCATTCCTCCATGCAGATCTTCTCGAGAGCAGTGATGTTTTGGGGCTGTCGCCGAGCAACATGGACTTTCAACTCCCGCCACAGATTTTCTATGGGGTTGAGGTCTGGAGACTGGCTAGGCCACTCCAGGACTTTCAAATGCTTCTTACGGAGCCACTCCTTTGTTGCCCGGGCGGTGTGTTTTGGATCATTGTCATGTTGGAAGACCCAGCCTCGTTTCATCTTCAAAGTTCTCACTGATGGAAGGAGGTTTTGGCTCAAAATCTCACGATACATGGCCCCATTCATTCTGTCCTTAACACGGATCAGTCGTCCTGTCCCCTTGGCAGAAAAACAGCCCCATAGCATGATGTTTCCACCCCCATGCTTCACAGTAGGTATGGTGTTCTTGGGATGCAACTCAGTATTCTTCTTCCTCCAAACACGACGAGTTGAGTTTATACCAAAGAGTTCTACTTTGGTTTCATCTGACCACATGACATTCTCCCAATCCTCTGCTGTATACTCCATGTGCTCTCTGGCAAACTTCAGACGGGCCTGGACATGCACTGGCTTCAGCAGCGGAACACGTCTGGCACTGCGGGATTTGATTCCCTGCCGTTGTAGTGTGTTACTGATGGTGACCTTTGTTACTTTGGTCCCAGCTCTCTGCAGGTCATTCACCAGGTCCCCCCGTGTGGTTCTGGGATCTTTGCTCACCGTTCTCATGATCATTTTGACCCCACGGGATGAGATCTTGCGTGGAGCCCCAGATCGAGGGAGATTATCAGTGGTCTTGTATGTCTTCCATTTTCTGATGATTGCTCCCACAGTTGATTTTTTCACACCAAGCTGCTTGCCTATTGTAGATTCACTCTTCCCAGTCTGGTGCAGGTCTACAATACTTTCCTGGTGTCCTTCGAAAGCTCTTTGGTCTTGGCCATGGCGGAGTTTGGAGTCTGACTGTTTGAGGCTGTGGACAGGTGTCTTTTATACAGATGATGAGTTCAAACAGGTGCCATTCATACAGGTAACGAGTGGGGGACAGAAAAGCTTCTTACAGAAGACGTTACAGGTCTGTGAGAGCCAGAGATTTTCCTTGTTTGAGGTGACCAAATACTTATTTTCCACCCTAATTTACGAATAAATTCTTTACAAATCCTACCATGTGGATTCATGGATTTTTTTTTCACATTCTGTCTCTCACAGTTGAAGTGTACCTCTGGTGCAAATTACTGACCTCTGTCATCATTTTAAGTGGGGGAACTTGCACAATCGGTGGCTGACTAAATACTTTTTTGCCCCACTGTATATATATATATATATATATATATATATATGTATGTATGTGTGTGTGTGTGTGTGTGTGTGTGTATATATATATATATACACATACACATACACATATATGTATATATGTATATATGTATATATATATATATGTATATATATATATATATATATATATATATATATATATATATATGTGTATATATATACACATACATATATATACACATATATATATACATATATATACACACACTTTTATATATATATATATATATATATATATACACACATATATACACACATATATATATATATATATATATATATATATATATATATATATGTATGTGTGTGTGTGTGTGTGTGTATATATATATATATACACATACACATACACATACACATATATGTATATATGTATATGTATATATATATGTATATATGTATATGTATATATGTATATATGTAGGGCAGGGATAGCTCAGTAGGTAAAGTGGTCGCCCCATGATCGGAAGGTCGGCGGTTCGAATCCACTTAACGGCTACCCTGAGGTACCCCTGAGCAAGGTACCGTCCCTACACACTGCTCCCCGGGCGCCTGCTTAGTGGGCTGCCCACTGCTTCACTGAGTGAATGGGTCAAATGCAGACAAAAACAAGTAATTTCCCCATGGGGATCAATAAAGTATCCATTATTATATATACATATATATATATATATATACATATATACATATACATATATACATATATGTGTATGTGTATATATATATATATACACACATATATATACACACACACATATATATTATTTAATGTTTCCATTAAATAATGTGGGTTTCTGCATAAGCCATTAATATAAAGTAAACAAAGAAATATAAAGGGACACTTTGAAAACACATCAGATATCAATGGGGAAAAACAATGTATGTGCCAGATGTGCATATACACAGTTTTTTCTCCAACAGTGGCAATTTTCTGGGCAGAAAAATCTAAATCGAAAACAAAGATCTCCTTTGCAGGATTTGTTGCCAAATGTGTCAATCATAACTGGATCAAAATCAACACATAGGAAATTGACCTCCACTGAAGACATCGAACAACAGACAGCAAAACAAAGGTCACCTTGGAGGATGTCACAGCAAAAGCAGAAGGTGATATTACCACCGAAGTACACAAAAGCCCATACACAAATAAAAATCTACGTACAGCACTAACACCTAATCAGAAGAAAAGAATGTTACAGTGAGCTAAAGAGAAGCAATCATGCACTGTGGATTACAGTAATATTTACAATCAGGTGATCATGAATCAATCAAAACAAATAAGAACTAGCCAAGGATGATGATTGAGGAACTTTAGGCTGCTGCTCCATTAAAACATAAAGATGACTTCCTTAACAAAATACACATTTTCCATGTGTATTTTGCATGATGAAAAATGTGATGAAAAGCAAAAAAGTTCAAAGAAAGAAAAGAGGAACTATAATTTCTGCCAGGGGTTGTATAGTTTCCTGTATGGCTAAGCCAAATGAAGTGGAGATGTTTGATCATAAATGTGATTTTCATGTTTTAATACACAGTAATTCAAAGTGGGATCAGTTTCTTTCTGTGTCAAGAGGGAAGGTCAGTGACACAGAGGTAGATGATCAAATATTGAATTTGCTATACAAATGGGTATCAAAGTTATCACCTCAATGATCAACTGTTGCTTCCTCCATTGAAACAAATGTAATATTGTAATATTGCGGCTCCGATGCTCTGGAATAACCTTCCCCTCCAAATTAGACAAGCGTCATCAGTGCAGGTCTTTAAGTCCAGATTGAAAACCTATTTTTATTCCCTGGCTTTTAACTCTGTAGGAATTTTATTGTATGTAATGATCTTATGGTATTTTTAATTTGGTTGTTGTTTTGATCTGTGTTGTTCAGCACTTTGGTCTGCCTGGTGTGTTCATAAAGTGCTATACAAATAAACGATAATGATGATGATGTCAGTGTATTCTGTTTTGCTTCCTCGCTGTCTTGTCATGTTTAATTAGCCCTGTGTTTTCCTTTACTCTTTGTTGCATCGTTAACCTAACCTAACTTGCACCGTCATGGCTGTGTGTCTCCCTCTGTACCTCCTCATGTGTTTTGTTTTACACATGTCCCAGTATAGTTTTGTATTTTTTCCGTTTCAGCAAATAAAGCCAAAACGAGTTTGGGTCCTTTTCCTGCCTGCTGCACAAATCCTACACTGGCTGCAACTTAAAAGTAAAACAGCTTTTTCTCACAGCACACTAAATCCCATGCACAGGTATTGCAGCAGTGCTAGAAAACACAGGGGGGGGGAATTAAACACCAAATACATCTTATTGTAGATCTTGAAGTGCATAGCAGTCAGAACTTAACATCAGTTCATCAGTTAACACACACGTCACATTATTACATGTGAGATCCTTCAGTTTAAGGTTTTATATGGCAGTTATCACAGGTCCGTATGTATTAAAATGGTTGGTCTTATGAGTATAACATGTTATCGATACAATTTTATTCAGAAAGCATGAAGTTTTTTAAAAAAAAAACAAAGGAAAAACATGCAAGTATAATGTAAAGTACATTAAATGTTTCCATCTTAATGTTCTTATTTGATTTTTTGCTCAGTGCATCTTTACTTTGTGAGTGAGTTAGTGTTGGAATTTCTGCATAGTTCCATTTTGTCTTTTGTTAAGGTTTTGATGTAATATGTCAACCATTCCTAAAAAAATTTTGTTCAGAATAAAAAAATCTGAGTTACTAAAAGAATTTATTGAACAAAACATTACTGAACAAAACATTTTTTTCAACTTTATTGTGAAAAAAAATCAACGGTCAACAAACAATCAGTCACTATAAACAGAAATAAGTCAAAGTCAGCAGAATCGTAAAAATGCTATTTCAGCTCAGTATTGCAACAATGCACAAAGTCTTCACATTTAGCAAGAATATGAATTTTTACAAAACACTGTTTTAAAATATTGACTATGTTAATTTCACACATCATACAAAATTGGTACAGCTTCTGGATACACAGAGTTGTGCATCCAGACTTTCTCACCACCTTCCTTAACAATTCTTGAATTTAGTTCACTGGCTAAAAACAGATAAAAACACAGCTGTTTGATGGCACTGGTTGCTTCAGATCTTCTAGTCTCCAGACATGAAATGATATCTGAAAGGGAATTCTTTTTTTTCTTTTTCTTACATAAAATCTGATATGTGACATCTTCACATAACATGCTAACATAATCTGGTGCTGAAGAGACACAGACTCACCACATTCTAATTTTTAAGTATTGTTTCATTTTCTCTGAAACACCTAAATACTGAGAATGTAAAAGGAAATGTTATGTAGGTGACTCGACCCTGAAGATACACATTTTCCTTGCCTGTGCTCATCAAAATCAGGCACAAAAATGGCAAACAAACTGTAAAATAATTTAAACTATACATTGGGTTTGTCAAAATATGATCAGAGTGTCTGATAAAGGCAAACTTTCGCTGTTTACCTTGATTAAGAATCGTCTTAGACCTTAACTTTAAAATACTCAACCAAAATGTGCTGTAGTTAATTTTAAAAACTGAAAATAGGAAGCAAAATATCAGGACGTTGTTTCAAAGAACAAGGAACATTATTGTATGTGCACCACCAGTGTTGGGAAGGTTACTTTTAAAATGTATTCCACTACAGATTACATGCCCAAAATGTAGTATGTAACGTATTCCGTTATGTTACTCGATGAGAGTAACGTATTTTGAATACTTTGGATTACTTAATATATTATTATGCTTTTTACAACTACATGTATGTACTATTGCAGTGTGATTTATTACTATTACTGAAGACTACTCGCCATACCAATGCCAACTAGATTTTTAAATCTTAATATAAAATGAGCAACAGTGGCTGCACTTTTTGCGGTGATCTCGTATAGAAAACTATTGCGCGCGTATATGAAACAGGTTTGCAACTTTGCTAGCAAGAGACAGAGAGATGGTCAAGATTCGGCTGTGTGCAGGCAGGAGTTTGACCCAAAATGCAGACTCTCGGACACGAGGGATGAACTGAAAAACCACAGCTTTATTGAAGGCAAAGGAAAAGGCATACAACACAAAACTAAACTAATGTGGAAAAGAATAAACTAAACTCACAGGGAAACACACAAAGAAACACAGCCGTGAGGGACGGCGCGTCACTGACACTAGACTTGTACAGGGAGTGCAGAATTATTAGGCAAATGAGTATTTTGTCCACATCATCCTCTTCATGCATGTTGTCTTACTCCAAGCTGTATAGGCTCGAAAGCCTACTACCAATTAAGCATATTAGGTGATGTGCATCTCTGTAATGAGAAGGGGTGTGGTCTAATGACATCAACACCCTATATCAGGTGTGCATAATTATTAGGCAACTTCCTTTCCTTTGGCAAAATGGGTCAAAAGAAGGACTTGACAGGCTCAGAAAAGTCAAAAATAGTGAGATATCTTGCAGAGGGATGCAGCAGTCTCAAAATTGCAAAGCTTCTGAAGCGTGATCATCGAACAATCAAGCGTTTCATTCAAAATAGTCAACAGGGTCGCAAGAAGCGTGTGGAAAAACCAAGGCACAAAATAACTGCCCATGAACTGAGAAAAGTCAAGCGTGCAGCTGCCAAGATGCCACTTGCCACCAGTTTGGCCATATTTCAGAGCTGCAACATCACTGGAGTGCCCAAAAGCACAAGGTGTGCAATACTCAGAGACATGGCCAAGGTAAGAAAGGCTGAAAGACGACCACCACTGAACAAGACACACAAGCTGAAACGTCAAGACTGGGCCAAGAAATATCTCAAGACTGATTTTTCTAAGGTTTTATGGACTGATGAAATGAGAGTGAGTCTTGATGGGCCAGATGGATGGGCCCGTGGCTGGATTGGTAAAGAGCAGAGAGCTCCAGTCCGACTCAGACGCCAGCAAGGTGGAGGTGGAGTACTGGTTTGGGCTGGTATCATCAAAGATGAGCTTGTGGGGCCTTTTCGGGTTGAGGATGGAGTCAAGCTCAACTCCCAGTCCTACTGCCAGTTTCTGGAAGACACCTTCTTCAAGCAGTGGTACAGGAAGAAGTCTGCATCCTTCAAGAAAAACATGATTTTCATGCAGGACAATGCTCCATCACACGCGTCCAAGTACTCCACAGAAAATAATTCTGTCATCACATAAAAGAAGAAAAACTAATGACATGGCCTCCTTGTTCACCTGATCTGAACCCCATTGAGAACCTGTGGTCCATCATCAAATGTGAGATTTACAAGGAGGGAAAACAGTACACCTCTCTGAACAGTGTCTGGGAGGCTGTGGTTGCTGCTGCACACAATGTTGATGGTGAACAGATCAAAACACTGACAGAATCCATGGATGGCAGGCTTTTGAGTGTCCTTGCAAAGAAAGGTGGCTATATTGGGCGCTGATTTGTTTTTGTTTTGTTTTTGAATGTCAGAAATGTATATTTGTGAATGTGGAGATGTTATATTGGTTTCACTGGTAAAAATAAATAATTGAAATGGGTATATATTTGTTTTTTGTTGAGTTGCCTAATAATTATGCACAGTAATAGTCACCTGGACACACAGATATCCCCCCTAAAATAGCTAAAACTAAAAACTACTTCCAAAAACATTCAGCTTTGATATTAATGAGTTTTTTGGGTTCATTGATAACATGGTTGTTGTTCAATAATAAAATTATTCCTCAAAAATAAAACTTGCCTAATAATTCTGCACTCCCTGTATTGCAAGTGATTTCTTTGCACAGTGACTGAAACAAACCTACTGATTAAACAATGGGCTGTGAGGTCAGTTCCTTGATCAATAATATGCAAATTGTCATGACTATTGATCAACAGCCACTGATTAACCACTGATTTTGTTCAAATAAAATATGAAACTCTGATATGAGAAGTATGACGTAAATATACAAATGTTGATACATAAATACCCAGTAAGTCCAAGCATCAAGTTAAGTGTGCACAACTTGTTTAAAACACGTGTATGAGCTTAAACAATTGGTAAAACAAGTCTGAACAATGTTGGACACGCCCAATGCATGAACATAAATAGCAGTTAAAAACTGGAAACACAGGACGAACACAACAAAACGGACCTTGAGTGACTGTTCCACAAGTATTTCTTGTTTTATACTCAAGTCTTCCTGATCATCATGTTTTCTGTTTCCTTTTTTGTTGTGAAATCAGACACAACTTAAAGATGCTCAGGAGAATATTTTCATAGCCATTTAATCAGGTGAAGAAACTGCAGAAAGCTGAAGAAAAAATTGGTTTGAAAGAGTAAACGGAGAGGCAGACTGATTACAGCTAGCAACAAATAATTTTTCAGTGATTCTTTTGTACTGTTGAATAAACAGAATTGAACAAAGTTGGACACCTAATGCATGAACCAAAAAAAAAATGATGTAGAAAAACTGGACACACGGTATTAATACAACACTTAAATATTTAGGCACTGAAGACACCAAGTGAAGTGTTTCAGGTGTAATTTTGTGCCATTCTTCCTGCAAACAAGTCTTAAGGTGGGCAACAGTACGGGGTCTTCGTTGTGGCATTTTGTACTTCCAAATACGCCACACATTCTCTATTCGAGACAGGTCGGGATAAACTTTTACATGATGGCTCAGGACAAATTTAGCTCTTTTTAAATTACTGTTGATCTCCACAAACTAAAGAATTCGAGTCAATTTCCACAGCTATGGGCCAGTTATGTTTACAGTTGACATTTTTATTCATTGATTTAGCACACAACCATTAGGCTGGGCTATTTAGATGCTTTTCTCTTTACTTATGTTAGTAAAATGATCAGGGATCTAGGGAAGTGGTCACTTGCAATGTTGAACCTTGAACAATATTAATTATGATGATGTGGGAACAAGACCAACACGAGGATATCAGATCCTGCTGGCAGGCACGACCCTAAAATGAGTTCTATTTTTAAAAGTGTTGACAAGAGAAAGACAATGAGCTGCCGAGTTAGTTAGGACTGTAGTATAATATAATACGCTCAAGTTATTCCTGTCCAGTTATTTACAAATCACTATCTATTACCCACTCCATGTTGTTTTCCATTTTTTCATAGTATTGGGTTAATGTGCTGTCTCCAGTATTTCTAGTACATTTTGTTTGTTCATACATTTGCTGCAGTGATATGGAAGCTGTTCCAGTCTGTTGTGGTAAAAGGAGAGCTGAGTGTAAAACTGAAGCTCTGAATTTACCATTACCTATGGTTATGAGCACTGGGTAGTGACCGAAAGAACAAGATCGCAGATATAAGTGGCTTTGTCCGAAGGGTGGCTGGCAAACACCTGGCCTGTCTCCTTTAGAAATAGGGTCAGGTGTTTGGCCATCTGGGAGGGCCTCAGAGTAGAACCGCTGCTCCTCCACATCAAAAGGAGCCAATTGAGGTGGTTCGGCATCTCACTATGATACCTCCTGGGTGTGGTGTTCTGGGCATGTCCCAGCGAGAAGAGGCCCTGGGGAAGACCCAGAACAAACTCAAGAGAATCTATCTTTTGGCTGGCCTGGGAACGCCTTGGTGTTCCCCTGGAAAGGCTGGAGGAGGTGGCCCAGGAGCGGGAGGTCTGGGTTTTCTCTGGTTAGGCTGCTGCCCCTGTGACCTGGCCCAGGACAAGCAGAAGAAAATGGATGGATGGATGTCCAAACAGGGACTCAGAAATGCACACTATCTTGGTCGACTGCTGCATCTAAACTTTCTCCCAGACTTCTCTTTCTTTCTTGCCTTCATAAAAGACCTAATGTCCTGTTCAATATCTAATCCAAAGTTTATTTAGCATACAGACTGGAAAATCTGGGATTGATCCACTGACTTTTCAATTTGTAGGCGCTACTACCTGAGCCACAGCCCTCACCAACACTGCATGAATTTAGAAACTCCTTTTAAGTCTGAAACACATGGAAAATGTGTTTGTTTATGTGGTAAACAAAAAAGTGTGAAACAACTCAAAACATATTTTAGATTTTTCAAATAACCAGGCTTTGCTTTGAATACAGCTTTGCACACTCTTGGCATTCTCTTGATGAGCTTCATGAGGTAGTCACATGAAAAGGTTTTCCAGCAACCTTGAAAGAGTTCCCAGAGATGCCGAGCACTTGTTTGACCTTTGGCCCTTACTCGGTCGATCTCATCCCAAACCATCTCTATTGTGTTTAGATCAGGTGACTGTGGAGGCCAGGAAACCAAATACTAAACATACTAAACCAACTAAACGCAAACTGGAAAGGATGGCATGTCGCTGTTGGTGCTGCTTCAGTGTGCGATTTTGCGACTTCCTGCAATTTTAAAATTACATTGATTAAAGTCATATTTAGTTTTGTTTTATAAATTCTCTATTTAAGCTAATTGTTTGGAGGAAATAACCCTTTTGCTTGGAAAATGGAACAAATGTACAGACCTATTTGAACTGGAAGACACTCACCTTCTATCAGTGTTTGCACAGTGTACCTTATGATTGCACAGTTCTGTGTTTTTTTGTCTCTCTGTTTTTGTATCCAAGGGTGTGGTGCTCCTCCCTCACAGCTACCTGTTTGCACACCTGTCATCGATCATGACATCAATGCTGTTATACTGCTGTCCATACAATGTATTTGCATTTTCATAAACAGAGTATTCATAATAATTCTTTAATATCATAAGTTTCAGTGTGCCTTCAATTTTGAATAAACCCCCAACAGTGTCACCAGCAAAGCACCATCACACCTCCTCCTTCATCAGAATCAGAATCAGAATCAGAAAGGGTTTTATTGCCAAATGTTGAGTTTACAACATTAGGAAATTGCTGCGGTGCTTCAGTGCAAACATACTGTTATAAATTACACTTAAATAGACAAGAAAATAAAAATAAGAATAAGAATTAAAAGTGCTGGGGAGGGGAGAGAGCAGCGACATGTGAAGACGTGTTTTTGCGAGCTCTGCTTAGATTGACCATTTGCGTAATTTTCCCGCTCCCCTTCTAGTACATCCCGGCGCGAACCCGTCTCACAAGTGCCTAATCTTTCGAATCAGTTGTATTTTGTAGTCTAAAGCTGTTCAACATGCCTAAATCGCTCAAGCAGAAGCCGGGGCCTGATGCCTCGGACTTGCCTGGTGCGGATCCGGCCGCGGGGGTGGGGGCCGGGCCGGATCTCGACACAATCATGGCTGCCATAAAGCAAACGGAGCAGAATGTGCTAGCCAAGATCGACTCGTCTGTGATGACAGCTGCAGGTGAACTACACAAGAAAATAGACGACTTGGCGGGTGATTTAAGGTCAGAGGTCCTGAGTGTGCGCGCAGAGTTTGCGAAGGCTATCGAAGACATGCAGAAAGAAAACGCCACGCTCTCGACCCGCACTGATGATCTTGAGGAGGAAGCTAATGGCCAGGCTAACCGTGTTGTAGCACTGGAAGCTAAAGTTGATGCGCTATCTGCCCAAGTCGTCCGGTTGGCAGACAAGGCCGATGATTTGGAGTCCCGGCAACGTCGTGATAACTGCAGACTAATTGGAGTGGAAGAGGGATTCGGAAATATTCGACCGGAGAAAGCCGTGGCTGAATTGTTGAAGGAAGCGCTCGCCCTCGACTATACGCCGACGCTCGATCGGGCGCATAGGAGCCTGCAGCCGAGGCCAAAGGATGGAGATGCCCCGAGACCGATAATCGTCAAGTTCCACTATTTTCAGGAGAAAGTGGATGTTCTTCGAAAGGCCATGGGGGCAGGTCCCATTACCCGTAATGGGAAGCGTTTCTACATCTACCCAGATTACTCGGCCACCGTTAGAAAGAAGAGATCGGCCTTTACCGAGGTGAGAAGATTGCTTCGCCGGTGTACGGGAGTGAAATATGGTCTCCTGTATCCAGCTACATTGAAAATCACGACCCCGGCTGGCGAACAGATGTCTTTCGAAGACCCGATCAAGGCAAGGCACTACGTCGAGACCAATCTGCGCCCGCGGGAGACGGAGGGAGAGTGACAGTTAATTCACGGACCACAACAAGTATCACACGCTGCGTGCTACCATTGAGGTAGTCTGCACAGGCTGTGCATTGACTGGTGAACGTCGCCACGCTACGGTTGGATGCCCTTTATGATTGGACAAGGTATAGCTATAAGATGTTGGGGATTTCTGTGGATGTCATGTGGCCTGGGGAATATTTTATTTCAGAATATCTTCGGTATCCTCATTGGTCTTAGTTCCAGCCCGACACCATAACCCCAACAGTGCTTTTATTTTGCTTTTTGATGTATTCTGATTAATTAATCCCCTTTTTCTTATCACCAGTGTCATTATTTTTATTGGGTTTTACCCCTTTCTTGTGGGATTATTTTCCAACCGTGAGTGTTCAGAGCCGTACCGGCCTGTAAGTGGATGGGTGCCGACATGCATGCGGCAATAATGATGCTGAGTCAAGGGTCCTATTATACTTTGTTCTGTCTTTGCTGAGTTCATGTAAGAGTTTAAGCTAGTGTAAACGTGTTATATGCCTAGGAGAGAGAGGAGTGTTTTCAGGGCAGTCTCAGGTTTGTGGAAGACCAGCCCAGGGGTCCAGGATGGTGAGAGGTTTATCTATGTTTATCTGTTTGTTTTTGTTAGTTTTGCTTTGGGTTTATCTGTGGTTTATGTTGTGGCTCAAACAGGCACTGAAACACTGAGATATAACCAACGTGCAGGATCAGTCTATTATCGATTGTGGCACTATGACTCTGGATAATGTGAATAATCAACAGAAATCGGTCTCATTCATTAGCTGGAACGTCAAAGGGCTGAATAATTTGGTTAAAAGAAGCAAGGTATTTAGTCATTTGAAATCGCTCAAACCTGACGTGATGTTTCTACAGGAGACACACTTAAATACTAACTCCCAAAAAAGATTAGGTTGTAAGTGGATTGGACAAATATATCATTCACGTTTTAACTACAAAGCCAGGGGAACAGCAATCTTAATTAGGAAGGGGGTTCCATTTGAACACTCTGAAGTGATATCAGATCCTAATGGCAGATATGTTGTAGTGGGCAAGCTGTTTAACACACCACTAATACTGGCTAATATTTATGGACCTAACTGGGACAACGCACAGTTCTTTCTTAATTTTTTTTCGACTCTCCCAGACCTTGTCTCCTATAAACTAATTCTAGGTGGAGACTTTAATTGTGTCCTTTCTCCCCAGCTGGACCGATCAAGCGTAAGGTCGAGCAACACCCTCTCGTCAGCAGCAGTGGCTATTAATTCCCTACTTCGTTCTTACGGCCTATCAGACCCTTGGCGTGCAACAAACCCATCTACGAAGCAATTTTCCTTTTTTTCCCCTGTACATCATAGTTACTCCAGGATTGATTACTTCATTGTCGATAACCAGCTACTTCCCTTAATTTCCAGCACCAAATACCACAGTATAGTGTTGTCAGATCATAGCCCTGTGCAGATGGGTCTGGTTTTTCCAGGTAATGTAGCGCCCCAACGAACGTGGCGGCTAGACCCCCTATTACTTTTATGTGAACGCTTTAAAACGTTTCTCAGCAATCAGATTGACTTCTTTCTAGAAATTAATGACACCCAGGATGTGTCGAGGGGAGTCTTGTGGGAGTCTATGAAAGCCTATATTAGGGGCCAAGTTATTTCTTATGTGGCACACAGAGACAAGGAGCGCTCTAAACAACTTAAAGAACTGGCTGACAAGATTGCGGATATGGATAGGCGTTACGCTCTTTCACCTACGCCAGATCTTTTTAAGGAGAAATTACTGTTGCAAACTGAATTTGACACGCTTATGACATGGAGAGCCGAAAGAAATATTTTTAAATCCAGGCAGGTATATTATGAGCATGGAGATAAAGCGGGGAGGCTCCTTGCACTTCAGCTCAAACAGCGGTCAGCTGAGCGCGTGATTTCGGGAATTGAAATAGGTGCTGATTCGATATCTCACGACCCCCGAGTCATTAATGACCAGTTCAAATATTTTTACTCTACCCTATATCAATCAGAGGTGGGCAGTAATTCATCCGAGATCTACTCGTTTCTTGACTCGCTGGATCTTCCCAAGCTCTCTCCGGACGCTCAGTCGCCTTTGGAACAGCCGTTGTCGATTGAAGAGATAACGAACGCTATTAAATTATCTCAGACTGGAAGGTCGCCAGGTCCGGACGGTTTCCCCATGGAGTTTTACAAGGAATTCTCTTCGAAGCTCACACCTATTTTAGAATCAGTTTATGCTGAATCTTTTGCTACTGGCAATCTGCCGCAGACGCTTACCCAGGCCACGATCTCAGTCTTACTAAAGAAAGATAAAGATCCTGTACAGTGTAGCTCATACAGGCCAATAAGTCTTTTGTGCTGTGACTATAAGATTTTAACCAAAACTCTTGCACTACGGTTGGACCCTATTATTTCCACCATTATTAATGAGGACCAAACGGGCTTCATTCCCGGACGGCAGTCATTTTTTAATGTGAGACGACTGTTTAATGTGGTATTCTCCCCCCATTCGACAATACAACCGGAAGTTATTCTGAGCCTTGACGCTGAAAAGGCGTTTGATAGAATCGAATGGTCCTACCTTTTCACAGTTCTGGAGAAATTCGGCATGGGACCTACTTTTTGTAGATGGATTAAAGTCCTATATTCAACGCCTATGGCTGCAGTCAGGACAAATGGTCTGATTTCGGAATATTTTTCGCTCTACAGGGGGACGAGGCAGGGCTGTTGCCTGTCACCCTTCCTGTTTGACATTGCGATCGAACCGCTGGCAATTGCTATCAGATCTGATGAGAGGATTAAAGGTATATCCAGGGGTGAGGTAACTCATAAAACTCTGCTTTATGCTGATGATCTCCTTTTGCAGATATCAGACCCAATTGGGAGTATGCCCCACCTTTTCCGCTGGCTGCGGGAGTTCAGCAACATATCGGGGTATAAGGTTAATTTATCAAAATCTTTACTGTTTCCATTGAACAATCTGGCAAAACAGACCACTTATGACGATTTGCCTTTTAAAATTGAAAATGACAAATTCACATATTTGGGACTGGAAATAGCTGGCTCGATTAAGACTATTTTCCAGTATAACTACAGGTCTATTCTGGACAGTACTAAATCTGATCTGGGTAGGTGGTCAAAACTTCCACTTTCGCTGGCAGGACGGATAAATGTGGTGAAGATGACTGTAATGCCCAGGTTTCTTTATCTATTCCAAATGATCCCCATCTTTCTCCCCAAATCCTATTTTGCCCAGCTGGATCGCTTTGTCTCTTTGTTCATATGGAACAAAAAACCTGCACGCATAAGGAGAGCAAGCCTGGAGAGAGCTAAAGCTGATGGTGGTTTGGGCTTACCTAATTTCTTATTCTATTATTGGGCTGCTAACATTGTCAAGCTGACATATTGGATAACCATGTTTGCGGATGGGGAGGGTCCAGTCTGGGCAGATATGGAACTGAGAGCTACACTCCCAATCTCTCCGATTTCGATCTTAACTGCCCCTCTCCCACTGAATGTCAAAGCATCTGGGCTGAACTCCAATTTGGTGGTTCAAAATTCAATTAAGATCTGGGGTCAATTCAGGAAAAATTTTAACTTGACAAATACTTGTAGCTTTTCTCCGATAATGTTCAACCATCTTTTTACACCATCTCAAATAGATCATTCATTTGCAGTCTGGCACAGAAACGGTCTGGTTTTCTTTCAAGATCTCTTCACTGAGGATGGCTTTGTCTCATTTAAATATTTGTGTGAAGACCATAACTTACCAAAGTCTCACTACTTCAGATACCTTCAGGCTCGGAGTTTTGCCTCTAAATTTCTCCCAGGGTACCCGTCTCTGCCCTCTAAGGACCTACTGTATCTAGTTCTTAATGTGAGTCAGCCCACTAAAAGAGCAATATCGAAGATTTATGCATTGATTCTTGAAAGCTGCCCTCATACATGGGACAAACCTAAGGCGGCGTGGGAAGGGGAGGTTGGAGAACTCATATCAGAAGACATCTGGAAGAAAGCCATACAGCGTATACATACGTCTTCTCTCTGTATTAGACATGGCCTGATTCAATTTAAGGTCGTCCACAGGCTCCACTATTCTAATGACAGACTGTCTAAACTGTACCCTGATGTTGCACCGAATTGTCCTAGATGTGATTACTCTCCTGTTTCTTTGGGGCACATGTTTTGGTCATGTCCCTCCCTGTATGGTTTCTGGACATCAATTTTTCAATCACTGTCAGCTATATCGGGTGAAACACTGCGGCCTGACTCTTTGATAGCTATCTTCGGTGTACCTCGGGAAGAGCTGAGACTCTCTCCCCTCCACAAAAACGCAATAGCCTTTGCCTCGTTGCATGCCCGCCGTCTGATACTGCTGAGCTGGAAGGCGTCGAACCCTCCTTCCTACGTCCATTGGATTAGAGAGGTGATGTTGGGATTAGCTCTGGAAAAAATTAGGTATACCGTGCGCGGCTTGGAGAGTAAATATGACAAAACCTGGTCACGGTTCATAACTCATGTCAAGAGTCTGTCTTTTGCCTGATTTATTGTTCTTTACTTGTTGGTAATTTATGCTCTTGCTCTCTTCTCGGACTGCTGTCCATAGTCTCCTCAATGCCCGTACTTTGACTGTTGGGATTTCTTTATTCCCTTTTTCTTCTTTGTTTCTTCTCTCATGTGCCGGGGTCCGGCTGTTGGTGCTATAATGACTGTCACAGATTGGTTTGAGTGTTTCTCCCCTTTTTTTTTTTTTTTTTTTTTTTTCTGTGTTGTGTGTATTGTGCTTCCTGGTTGTGGGGATGCCACCTGGATGGGGGTGGGGGGTAGGGTTCGCAACTTTTGTAAGAAATTCTGGACTGTTTTGTTGGAAAACTATAAATAAAGTTGTAAAAAAAAAAAAGAATTAAAAGTGCTAATAAGAATTAAAAGTGCTGATAGATAGATAGATAGATAGATAGATAGATAGATAGATAGATAGATAGATAGATAGATAGATAGATAGATAGATAGATACATGATATATACATGAGTGCAGGTGGTGATCAGTGCCAAACATGGAATGATGCAGTGAACACAGCGTAGGGTCATGTGTTAGTGCTTCACATTAGGACTCATCCATGCATTTATCTCTAGTTGCCTTGATTACTGTAACAGTATCTTCACAAGTTTACCTAAAAAATCAATCAGACAACTGCAGCTGATCCAGAACGCTGCTGCTTGTGTTCTCACTAGAACCAAGAAAATAGAGCACATTACCCCAGTTTTAAAGTCATTACACTGGCTCCCTGTAGCTCAGAGAACAGACTTTAAAGTGCTTTTATTAATTTATAAATCCTTGAATGGGTTAGCACCAGAGTACATTAGAGATCTGCTATCATGGTACAAACCATCTAGATCAGTTTGGTCCTCCAGCTCTAGTTTACTGACTGTCTCTAGAACCAGAACTAAACATGGAGAAGCAGTTTTTAGTTTCTATGCTCCTCACATCTGGAACACACTATCGGGAGAAAGCAAAGCTGCAGAGACACTGAACTCTTTTAAGTCTAAAATTAAAACTTACTTATTTAAACTAGCTTATGAGTAACTGATCCTATTATGGCTTTCTACTTGCTCGTTTTAATTTTCATACAAATTATTGTCTTGATTATTGTTTTATTGTAAATGTTTTCTTGTATTTTAACTTTTAAAGTGATTTATGTTCTATGTTATGTGTTTTAATTTTAATCATGTGAAGCACCTTGAATTGCCTTGTGCTGAAAGTGTGCTATACAAATAAAATTGCCTTGTCTTGCCTGGGAACCATACATACAGAGACCATCCATTCACCTTTTCTGCATCGCACTAAGACACGGTGGGTGCAACCACAGGTCTCAAATTTGGACTCATCAGACCAAAGCAAAGATTTTAACTGGTCTGATGTCCATTCCTTGTGTTTCTTGTCTCGGATGAGAGGTGAAACGTCTTCAAGGAACTTAAAGAAGTCCAGATGCTTTTTTTTCCAAGTTCCTTAGACATCTGACTAAAGACCATTTTCTGTAGTATCTGATCTACCTGTGTCATTCTTCTCCAGACACAGGTAGATCAGAGATGTACAACTCTCCGGTTGAACACCTCAAGACTATTTTCACATTTGTCAGCCAGGTTTGCCATTTTGATTAGGACACAAGATTTTTATGGCATTTTGTTATATGATGTTGTGCTGTTTCTTAAAAAATTTTTGTGGAAAAAAAGAATGGTTTGTGGTGTTATGTAATAGTAAGTAAGTAAGTAAAATTTATTTATATAGCGCTTTTCACAGATAAAAATCACAAAGTGCTTTACAACACAGGAAATGGAAATATAAAAACAATATAACAGTAAATAAAACAATGTAAAACAATAAAACTATAAAAACAGCCTAAGAAGAAATTAATCAAATTCTTTTCTAAATAAAAATGTCTTCAGCTGTTTCTTAAAAGAATCAATGGAGTCTGTGCAGCGAAGAGACAGTGGGAGAGAATTCCACAACCGTGGTGCCACAGTCTGAAAGGCCCGATCACCACGAGTTTTAAAACGAGTGCGCGGTACCACCAGCACTCTCTGATCTAATGACCTTAAAGCCCGAGAAGATGAATGTGGTTTCAGCAGGTCAGATAAATATTGAGGAGCCTGACCATGCAGGGCCCTAAAGGTTAGAGCTAAAATTTTAAAATGAAACCTAAAATTTACAGGCAACCAGTGAAGGGAGGCCAAGACTGGAGTGATATGCGATCTTCTCTTGGTGCCTGTTAAGAGACGTGTTGCAGCATTCTGCACAGTCTGAAGATGATTTAAGGCTGATTTGTTAAAACAAGTAAAAAGGCCATTACAATAATCTAAACGAGAAGAAATAAAAGCATGAATAATCATCTCAAGTTCAAGCTTTGATACCATTAGTCTGAGTTTAGAAATATTCCGTAAATGATAAAAACAGTTTCGGACCAGCTGCTTAGAATGCTGCTCGAGCGACATCAAGCTGTCAAATATGACACCGAGATTTCTAAGGCTTGATTTTACATAAGGGTCTAAGAAGCTGATATGCTGTCTAATTTCTGGGACCATGTGGTCTGGAGCAATAATTAGAGTTTCTGTTTTATCAGAGTTTAGTTGGAGAAAATTTTCATTTAACCATTTGTTGATTTCTGTCAGGCAGTTACTTAAATTAGACAATTTATAAAACTCAGACATTTTGAAGGAACTGTATAGTTGGATGTCGTCAGCATAGAGATGATAGGAGATATATTTATAGCGCTTAATAATTTGGCCTAGGGTAAATACATAAAGTAAAAAGAGAATTGGACCCAGGACAGATCCCTGAGGTACCCCACTGTTGATTCTGATGTGACATGATTCATGCAAACAGTAAAAGATCTCTCAGACAGATATGATATAAACCATTTTAAAACAACACCAGTAATCCCAAACAAGTTCTTGAGTCTGTTTATCATGATACTGTGATCTACAGTGTCATGATAAACACTGTAGATCACCTCTCCCGACAGGAGAGGTCTCAGTGTCTCACTCCAACTTTATTAACTGACTCAGTAGAACTTCACATACAGTAAGCGCCAAAATCTCCACCCCAGCACTTCCCTTCAACTTGGGTGTGAGTGGAGCCACCTGGTGGTCTGCCACACATACACCTCCCCCCCCCCCCCCCCCCCCCACCCCCCCATTCAGTCCAGGACCGTGGGCCTAAGCAAACGGCCCGAACAACTGAACCTGGGAGGGAGAGAACAGGCAGAGGAAGGTCCATCCTGTGAACGAGGCTGGTGAAGGCGCCTGGTTTGATAACCCTAAATGGGCCGTCATACAGCGGCCGCAGCGGTGTCCTGTGGGCATCGTGCCTGACAAAAACAAACTTAGCAGTCTCTAAAGTCTTTGGAACAAAAGTGTCAGGCAGGCAATGGTGCACCGGACTCGGAACCCGAAGCGAGTGCAAAAGCGGGTTGAGAGATAGCACCGATGGATCGAAGCATGGGGGAGGGTTCTTGGGCGAGAATTCTCCAGGCACGCGGAGGGGCTGACCAAACACTAGTTCAGCTGGGGAAGCGCTGAGATTCTCCTTAACCGCAGAGCGCAGCCCAAGCAAAACCCACGGGAGGCGGTCAACCCAATTGCCAAACAACTGCGCGAAAAGCTCCCTTAAGCCACCGGTGGAACCGTTCACACATCCCATTAGCTTGCGGGTTGTATGCGGTTGTGCGGTGGACCTTGGCCCCCAGCCCATCAGCCATGGCCGACCAAAGCTTGGAAATGAACTGGGGGCCTCTGTCTGAGGTAATGTCCGCAGGGGAGGGGGGGGGGACGCGAGACCCAGGTTGATAAAAACGCCTTGGCCACCACTGCTGCGGTAGTGGACTTAACTTTGTAACTTTGTTAACTGACTCAGTAGAACTTCACATACAGTAAGTGCCAAAACCTCCACCCCAGCACTTCCCTTAAACTTGGGTGTGAGTGGAGCCACCTGGTGGTCCGCCACAGGTTCACCTACTCCATTCTGAATTGGAGCATTAAAAAGTTTAAATACTCTGACTCTGATACCTCTTCAAAGCCATGTGAGGACAGTCCTCAAACAAACTCTCAGCACAGTTAATACAAAATTGGAACTTTTTGAGGCTGTTGCCTCTCATAATTTATGACGTGGCGGAATGGAAGATGGAACAGATGATTTTTACCCCACTGCATTCAGACTGCAAATGAATTGCGCATGTGCAGAGCCACTGCTGGCATGTGATGTGCAGCAGCAGCAGAAAAGGACCTGTGAGGCTCAGTAACTGAGATTTTATTAGAAAACTACAGACATTTTGCGCCGAAAAATATAATTTATTTCCAAATGCATCATGATAACATCATTTCAGTTTGTTTCATTTCATCAACAAATAAAGGAGGTTACATATAAGCTACTTTTCTATTGCTCAAAACTTGTCTGAACACAAACTGCACTTGTTGGTCTACTGTGATGTATGTGGCTGAAGAAAACAAATTGCTGTTATTTTTAGGTTGTACAGTCCTAATCAAAAGTTTTAGACCATTTGAAAAATGGCAAAAAAAAATCATATTTTGCATGGCTGGATCTTAACAAGGTTCCAAGTAGAGCTTCAACATGCAACAAGAAGAAATAGGAGTGAGGCAAAACATTTTTTGAGCATGTGTAAAGGGCTACTAGCCCCGCTATGTAGGGGTGAAGAGGCGCACAGGTTGCCCTGAACGACTAAAGGGTGGTGGGATCTGAGTCCGTGACCCCCCCCCCCCGTACAGTTGACTCTGATACTTACTTCTGTAAGAATGGTTTTAGCTGTCTGGCTGCTACAGGCACAGAAGAGGGGCTCCAGGATTCAATCTTGAGAAACGATGCCTGTCTGCAGTATACTATACTATCAGACATGAACACAGCCTAGTCTACCTTCCCTCCGATTTTCTGTACCCCAACCAGATAGCTAGGGTGCCCCTACTCCAAGGCAACTTGGGTTAGACAAAAACATGAAACGGTCTCTTCTAAGCAATGTTAAACTTTAATTTGCTCAGATGGCCCTTTGAACTTTACCATCCATCAGTTATGATGGGCCCTGAAATCATGGATGGCAAGAAACAAAAATGCAAAAGAAATAAAAAGAAATCAGGTTCAACGAATGTCACAGGCAATTGTGACCCCACTGTTGTAAAACCCTGGGTTTACACTAGCCACAGACAGGGATCCAAAAAAAGATATCACGAAACAAATAAAATAATGACACAAAGAAATTCTCTTCTCCAGAATGATTAACACTGTATCACAAACATAAATCAATTCACAATGTTCGCAGGGTAATAGTCCCAGTTCCTACGAGTCAGTCCCAACAAAATGTCCTTTGAACATGCAACCATATACAGTCTTTTTTTGAGGTGTAACTGTAGTGAACAGGAGCTGACTGCAGGGTCCCAGTCCGTTAAACTAACCAAAGCTACAGCAGCCGGAGTGAGCAGTCCAGTCTCAGGTTCACGAAAGCAAGGAAAATAGAAACCATACCTTTGTTTCTCGGCGACAGTGCGTGGGAAAAGCACAGGGCTACGAAAGGCGACACTTTCACATACAGCGTAACCAGGAGGATGAAAAACCAGGACGTCGTCTGGATGGCAGGGTAACCTATTCCTCGGTGACCCACTTTGTCCTCGATGTCGGGTCCGTAGAATACATCCAACCTCAGGCTACCAACGGACAACATTAAGTGTCGTGGCTAAAGTCCTCGCATGTTCACTTAACGGCCAAACCCAGCCTAATCTAGCAGGAAATGGTGGAGGGTCTTAAAGAAAAGCGCAGCTGGAGTTAGCTCTCGCTCCAACTCCCCAGTCCCAACGCTATCTACCTCGACGGTGGCCTGCAGCAACACTAGTTGCGGCTCGTGACTACACAAGCCAAGCTTCACACACAGAGCGAAACTCTGTCTAAGCTTGCTGCAGTTGCGACTTCTGCTTCACTGACCTCACGGATACCTCTTTTGGCTTCAGTCAAACCGTGAGGCTTTCTTAATGTGGCTAGCCGTGGCAACACGCGGGAGACGGCAACTTCTCCTCTCATCGGCTCCACACATCCACACCAGAGCGCGCGCACGGGTTCTCTCTGACTTCTATTTATTTTTTTCCTCACCTTACCCAGACAGGCCACTGGAGGCACTATATGGGAGCCACGACCATCTGCTCCTTAGAATACCATGACCCTGATGACTGAGAACTTACACGCTTATAGCAAATTAAGCTATAAGATTTCAAGATGGCGGCGCACGTAGTTGCAGCAGCTCAGTGTTCTACCGATCGATGCTATGTTTGGATAATTTTGTACGCCTTATGTTTGTTTTTGTGTTCTACCAGCCAAGCGAATAACATCTATAGCCGACATGATCTCCTCAAGATTGGAGTAAGCTACCGCGAGAGCGTGACTAGCAAATTTGTCCGCTTACACAAGATACCGGTGGAAATAGCGAGGAGTCCGGGCTCCCCATGGATTGTTATCCCTTCGGGGTGGAGGCGCAGGCGGCGTCGAGAGAGAAGGAGACGGCGAGGCTGCAGGGCCGGCGCGCTAGCCAGGCTACGGAGGCAGCCACTCAAACCACCGCTCCCCAGCCTATTCATCACAAATGCCAGATCCCTCGCGAACAAGTTGGACGAATTGAGATTGCAAATAGCAGCGAATAACTTCATCAAAGACTCATGCATCCTTCTTATCACTGAATCCTGGCTACATCAATCCATTCCAGACTCTGCTATTGAGCTAGCAGGCTATACCACACAGCGACATGACCGAACAGTGGACTCCGGTAAGCGCAAAGGAGGGGGGCTCTGTATGTATGTGAACAACAGCTGGTGTACCAACACAGTGATAATAGTTCACCGGACATTGAATATCTGACTGTTAAATGCAGGCCCATCTACCTACCTAGGGAGTTCACCGTTGTCATAATAACAGCTGTTTACATACCACCAGATGCTAATGCTAACTCTGCGATCGCACTCCTGCATACAAACATCAATAATAAACAGAGCACTTACCCTGACGCTGTACATATCGTAGCAGGGGACTTCAATCACGCAGACTTAAAAAGAGCAATCCCCAAATTCCACCAGCACGTCAAGTGTGCCACTAGGGGTGACAAGATTCTGGACAAAGTTTATTCCAACATCAAAATGGGCTACAGGGCCAGACCTTTGCCACATCTGGGTCAGTCTGACCACTTGTCACTGTTTCTAATCCCTGCATATGCCCCCCTCAAGAAAACTGCTCTTACCATCACAAAGAATATTACCATATGGCCAGAGGGTGCCTCTCAGCAGCTGCAGGACTGTTTTGACAGGACTAACTGGGATATCTTTGAACATCAGGACTTGGAAATGTTCACAGACGGTGTCCTCTGCTATATAAAACACTGCATAGACACTGTTACAGCAGTCAAACGGATCCGGGCTTATCCCAACCAAAAGCCCTGGATGACCCGGGAGGTCAGGCAGCTGCTGAAGGAGAGGAACATTGCGTTCAGGGATGACTACACCACAGCCCGATCCAACCTGAAGAGAGGCATCAGAGAGGCAAAGGGGGACTATAGGAGGAGGATTGAGGACCATTTGAAGAGTAATACCAGCCGGCAGGTGTGGCAAGGCATCCAGCACCTAACCAACTATAAGATCAATCTCGGAGCTGCGGACGGTGACCTGGAGCTGGCAGAGGAGCTGAATATCTTCTTTGCCCGCTTTGAGACCAGGGTACCGGAGGTATTGGAGCCACAGCAGCAACACGCCACCCATAGCAGCACCACCCTCACCCTGGAAGAGCACGAGGTGAGGCGCATGCTGCAGGCTGTTAACCCGAGGAAGGCGGCGGGTCCTGATGGTGTGCCAGGTCGAATATTGAGGGATTGTGCAGGACAGCTGGCTGGGATCTTCACCAGGATTTTAAACAAATCCCTCGCACAGGCGACTGTCCCACTCTGCCTGAAGTCCTCCACCATAGTCCCCTTGCCTAAGAAGCCCCACATCACTGGCCTGAATGACTACAGACCGGTGGCACTCACCCCAGTGGTAATGAAATGCTTTGAGAAGCTGGTCCGCAGACACATCACAGCAGCCCTGCCCCGCAGCCTGGATCCACACCAGTTTGCCTACAGAGCAAACCGATCCACGGAAGACGCTGTAGCCACAGCACTCCATGCTGCATTAACTCACCTGGAAGAGCATGGTAGCTATGTGCGGATGCTCTTCGTGGATTACTGCTCAGCTTTTAACACCATCCTTCCACACAAACTGGTGGCCAAGCTACAAGACCTGGGGCTTCCATACAGCACCTGCATGTGGATCAATAGCTTCCTCTCGGGCCGTAGACAGAGAGTCAGAGTTGGCCATCACACATCCTCAGCCCTGAGTCTCAGCACTGGCTCACCCCAGGGCTGTGTGCTCAGTCCACTGCTCTACTCTCTCTACACACACGACTGCACTCCTCGCCACCACAGCAACATCTTTGTGAAATTTGCAGATGACACCACAGTGGTGGGGCTCATTTCCAAGGGAGACGAGTCTACGTACAGAGACGAGGTGGAGCAGCTGACGTCATGGTGTAAGGCCAATAACCTCCTCCTCAACACTTCAAAAACCAAAGAACTCATAATAGACTTCAGAAGGAAAAAGGCAGAGATCCAACCACTATTCATAAATGGGGACTGTGTAGAAAGGGTGGCAAGCTTCCGCTTCCTGGGAGTCAATATAGAGGAGAACCTTTCCTGGAGTGTGAACACCTCCGAGCTGCTGAAAAAGGCCCAACAGAGACTGTACTTCCTGAGAATTCTCAGGAGGAATAACATCACACAGAGACTGCTGGTGTCCTTCTACAGAGCCACCATTGAGAGTGTTCTAACTTACTGCATATGCATCTGGTACACTAGCTGCACAGGGGCTCAGAGGAAAGCACTCCAAGGGATCATTAACACCGCCCAAAAGATCACTGGCTGCCCTCTCCCCACACTGGAAGTTCTACACAACGCCCACTGTTTTAAAAAGGCCCAAAACATCATAAAAGACACCTCACATCCTGGCCACTCCCTGTTCGAACTGTTGCCCTCAGGCAGACGGTACAGGGCAATCAGAGCAAGGACTAATAGACTCAAACACAGCTGTTATCCAACTGCAATAACACATCTGAATACTACAAAAAAATGTCCATCACGCCACTCTTGTGTTAATCTATGCACGGTCTGAAGCATGTGTGTGGGAATGTATGTGAATGTTTTACTGTTATATCTTATTAGTATTTTAAGTATTCTATCTATTTTATTTATTGAATTTTATTGTTTTATTTATATTTTGATATTGCTAGGGATGATGCAATGATCGGGGACCATTCTTAATTTCGTTGTTCTCATGACAATGACAATAAAGTTTCTGATTCTGATCTGATGCATGTGCCCTTACACATGCAATTTATTAAAAACAACGCTTAAACTGAAACAGGCTGTTTTACAGCTGATCAAAAGTTTAGGACCACACATCCAAAAAACATGGGTATACCCCCAAAACAGAAAGTTCCAAACTGAGTAATTAATTGGTCCGCTGTTCTTGTTGATCACTTCATGCAAGCGTTTCCATGAGGCGAGTGGGAACATTTCTCCAAGTGGTGAAGACGGCCACATGAAGGGCGTCTACTGTCTGGAACTGTTGTCCATTCTCAGTTGGATTTAGATCAGGGAAAAACACAGGATGGTCCAAAAGAGTGATGTTATTCTCCTGGAAGAAGTCCCTTGTCCTACGGGCATTGTGTACTGTAGCGTTGTCCTGTTGAAAGAGCTTGTTAAAAGAAAATTGAACATAATGTGATCAGCTACATGAAATGTGCTCCTTTTATTGATCACTAAACAATTCATATGTCTATGTGACTTTTCACCTAATAACTTTTGTGTGATAAACTTATTTGGCAATTAACAGCTTCCTCTTTTCTAAGAACATACAGACTTAGAAAAGGGGAACCTCAGCTCTGAGTTCTTAGAATAACTTTGTTGTCTTTGTACACACATGTAACAAGCTTGTATAAATAAAGAATGCAGAGAGTGACAGAGCACGAGTCCGTGAGTGTCTCCTGCGTATGAGCGCTCTGTGACCGTCCTCGCGAGTAAAAGACAACTGCAGTATTTGTGTTTTCTAACTCAGGTGTCTCAGCTGAAGAACTGCGGGGTGATTTTTAGAAATCCCCTGTCAGAGCTCCTTCTGTGAGAGACTGCTGCATCCTAGATGCATGAAGGAGCGTTTCCGCAGGTCCTTCCTCCCTGCAGCTGTCAGACTGTACAATCAGAACTGCTCCTAACAAACATAGATGTTTACATCTGCGCTGTAACTGCAATAATTTAATCAACCGATTCACACTACAACCTGGTTTGCCTCTTATCTGTAGTTATTTTTATTTAATTTAATAACTGTACAGTACTCTGTTTATAGTAACCATTGTCCTTAATGTAAATATGTAAGAAAAATTGTGTATGTTTCTGTTCTGTGTCCTGTGTACTTTTTGTTGTATATGTGTCTTTCTGGCTGCTGTTACAACCAAATTTCCCCTTGTGGGACAATTAAAGGATTATTCTATTCTATTCTGAAAAACCCAGTCGTTACCACACAGATGAGGGCCTTCAGTCATGAGGGATGCTCTCTGCAACATCTGGACATAGCCAGCAGCCGTTTGACACCCCTGCACCTCCTGAAGCTTCATTGTTCCACTGAAGGAAAAAGCATCTCCCCAATCATTGTGGCGCCCCCTCGTCTGTAGGGTGAAGAAAACATCTCAGGTGGGACCTGCTTGTCATGCCAGTAAGGTTGGAAACCATCAGGACCATCAAGGTTGCATTTTTTTACAGGAGAAAAAAAAAAAGGTTATCTTTTTTTCTCATCAGAGAATTGGTTTTTGAAGCCCTTCAGTCTCAGATGCCGTTTGATGGTTATGGGGGTGCAGTTGGCACCACTAATGGCCTTAATTCAGGTTGAAGATTTTTTAGGTCTTCCACTTCACGTTTTTGTTCCATAACCCCCAGGATTATTTAAGAAATGGCCGTCTTAACTTATCCCACCTCAGGCGCGCTGTGAGCGACCCTGCTTATGCAGTTCAACGAGCCGACCATGTTCAAAAAGAAACGTTTTTTTGCTTTTGCCATCAGAACATCCTGACAGTCTGACTACCTGACAGAAAATGACAATGAATCCACAGTTTTGCACAGATTTGGCCTTTTAAAGGCATGTGGTCCTAAATATTTGATCAGCTGTAAAACAGCCTGTCCCAGTTTAAGTTTGTGAAATGTAAGTTAAATGTTTTGTCTCACTCCCATTTCTGCTTGTTGCATGTTGTTGGAACCTTGTTAAGATAATATAATAATTTTGTGTAAATATGAACTTTTGAAAAATAAGGCATGTTTTGTATTATACAGCTCTTCTGTGCTTTGTCAATAGGAGATGTTAAACAAGCTTATTAAAATGTATTTTAACTGGTTTACTTTATATTAGTTTTTTATTTCAATGTAATAATTGTACAAAAACCAAAGTTCACTGTGAATTTTACATTTATCAACAAGTATACCGTTATGTATTCTGCATTATCACTATATTTCCCACGGTGAAATTCTGGCAACCACAGCTGCCAGTATTTTACTGTAAAATTAAACTTTTTAATATTTATTTTATACAGTTTCACTGTATTTTACAATGCAAAACTGTAATCAGGTTAATGGAGTGTTTGTTGCTTTTACATGAGTTACCATGAACAAGTTTATCATTCTTCATTGTGAATTTTACCGTTATATATTCTACTTTATCACTATATTTTCCACAGTGAAATTCTGGCAACCACAGTTGCCAGTAATTTACCGTAATATTCAACTTTTTAGGTATGCTACCGTATTATTTTATACAGTTTCACTATATTTAACAAAAACTGTAATCAGGTTAACGGAATGTCTGTTGTTTTCACATCAATTTATGTTTAAATTCAGTCATTTAATGTAAAAAAAATAATTATTATTTAATGTGAAATTTGAGGTTACCAAAATAGGATACCGTTTTGTGTTCTACATTTACAATTTATTTTTCACGGTGAAATTCTGGCAACCACAGCTGCCAGTAATTCACCGTAAATTCTACAATATTTTTTTTTTTACAGTGTACTACAAAACATGCTTCTTAGACACAAGGTATTTTTACCTGTTGTTTAACACAGGTCAAAATAAAGGACAAACAATGCATATGCTTAAGCAGTGTTACATCCCCCAGGAGGATGTCTCTTCTCCCTTCTAACCCTTTGTTTTGTCTAGGCTCCACCTCCTCTGTCCTGATTGGATGCTGCGCAGAGTCTGGCTAATTGGTAATCAGCAGAGCACTACTTAAGGCCTGTGGAGCTGTGCTTCTGTGCCCTCTGGCCATTTTGGTTGCCATACCTGTGCAGGCTTGCATGCCTTTGTAACTTGTATGAGCATGTTCAGACTGCTTGTAGGGGAGAGCTGCCTTTTGCTTTAACACCCTGTTTTCTCCTGTTCATGTGTTGTTAGGTAGGTTATGGTTATAGGTTGTATATTTTGTTTCTTTGAATTCAATTCAATTTTATTTATATAGCGCCAAATCACAACAAAAGTCGCCTCAAGGCGCTTCATAGATACAGAGAAAAACCCAACAATCATATGACCCCCTATGAGCAAGCACTTTGGCGACAGTGGGAAGGAAAAACTCCCTTTTAACAGGAAGAAACCTCCGGCAGAACCAGGCTCAGGGAGGGGCGGGGCCATCTGCTGCGACCGGTTGGGGTGAGAGAAGGAAGACAGGATAAAAGACATGCTGTGGAAAAGAGACAGAGGTTAATAACAGATATGATTCAATGCAGAGAGGTCTATTAACACATAGTGAGTGAGAAAGGTGACTGGAAAGGAAAAACTCAATGCATCATGGGAATCCCCCGGCAGCCTACGTCTATTGCAGCATAACTAAGGGAGGATTCAGGGTCACCTGGTCCAGCCCTAACTATATGCTTTAGCAAAAAGGAAAGTTTTAAGCCTAATCTTAAAAGTAGAGACAGTGTCTGTCTCCTGAATCCAAACTGGAAGCTGGTTCCACAGAAGAGGGGCCTGAAAACTGAAGGCTCTCCCTCCCATTCTACTTTTAAATGCTCTAGGAACAACAAGTAGGCCTGCAGAGCGAGAGCGAAGTGCTCTAATAGGGTGATGTGGTACTACAAGGTCATTAAGATAAGATGGGGCCTGATTATTTAAGACCTTGTATGTGAGGAGCAGGATTTTGAATTCAATTCTGGATTTAACAGGGAGCCAATGAAGGGAAGCCAAAACAGGAGAAATATGCTCTCTCTTTCTAGTCCCTGTCAGTACTCTTGCTGCAGCATTTTGGATTAGCTGAAGGCTTTTCAGTGAGTTTTTTGGACATCCTGATAATAATGAATTACAGTAGTCCAGCCTGGAAGTAATAAAAGCATGAACTAGTTTTTCAGCGTCACTCTGAGACAGGATATTTCTACTTTTAGAGATGTTGCGCAAATGGAAGAATGCACTCTTACATATTTGTTTAATATGTGCGTTGAAGGACATCCTGGTCAAAAATGACTCCAAGGTTCCTCACAGCGTTACTGGAGGCCAAGGTAATGCAGTCCAGGGTAAGAATCTGGTTAGATACCATATTTCTAAGCTTTTCAGGGCCGAGTACAATAACCTCAGTTTTATCTGAATGAAGAAGCAGAAAGTTAGCGGCCATCCAGGTCTTTATGTCTTTAAGACATTCCTGCAGTTTAACTAATTGGTGTGTGTGTTATCTGGCTTCATGGACAGATAGAGCTGGGTGTCATCTGCATAGCAGTGAAAATGTATGCTATGTCTTCTAATGATGCTGCCTAAGGGAAGCATGTATAATGTAAACAGAATTGGTCCTAGCACTGAACCCTGTGGAACTCCATAATTAACCTCAGTGTGTGAAGAGGACTCTCCATTTACATGTACAAATTGGAGTCTATTAGATAGATATGATACAAACCACTGCAGTGCAGTACCTGTAATACCTACAGCATGTTCTAATCGCTCTAATAGGATATTATGGTCGACGGTATCGAATGCTGCACTGAGGTCTAGCAGGACAAGCACAGAGATGAGTCCACTGTCAGAGGCCATAAGAAGATCATTTGTAACCTTCACTAAAGCTGTTTTTGTGCTGTGATGAGCTCTGAAACCTGACTGAAACTCTTCAAATAAACCATTCCTCTGCAGATGATCTGTTAGCTGTTTGACAACTACTCTTTCAAGGATTTTTGATATGAAAGGAAGGTTAGAGATTGGCCTGTAATTAGCTAAGACTGCTGGGTCTAGAGATGGCTTTTTGAGTAAAGGTTTAACTACAGCCAGCTTAAAGGCCTGTGGTACATAGCCGATTATTAGAGATAGGTTGATCATATTTAAGATTGAAGCATTAATTAATGGCAGGACTTCTTTGAGCAGTTTTGTAGGAATGGGGTCTAAAAGACACGTTGATGGTTTGGAGGAAGTAATTATTGAAGTTAACTCAGAAAGACCAATTGGAGAAAAAGAGTCTAACTTAACATCAATGGTACTAAGAGTAGCTGTAGATAATATTACATCTGTGGGATGATTATTGGTAATTTTTTCTCTAATGATAAAAATTTTATTTGTGAAGAAGTTCATGAAGTCATTACTAGTTAACGTTAAAGGGATGGTTGGCTCAATAGAGCTCTGACTTTTTGTCAGCCTGGCTACAGTGCTGAAGAGAAACCTGGGGTTGTTCTTATTTTCTTCAATCAGTGACGAATAGTAAGATGTTCTGGCTTTCCGGAGGGCTTTCTTATAAAGCAGCAAACTATTTATCCAGGCTAAATGATGATCCTCTAAATTTGTGACACGCCATTTCCTCTCCAGATTACGAGTCATCTGCTTTAGGGTACGTGTTTGAGAATTATACCACGGAGTCAGGTACTTCTGATTAGAGACCTTGGTTTTCACAGGAGCTACAGTATCCAGAGTCGTACGTAGTGAGGAGGTGAAATTATTAACAAGATAATCGACCTCTGTTGGGGTAGCGTTCAGATAGCTGCTCTGCTCTGTGTTGGTACAGGGCATTGAAGATGATAACAGTGGGTGGATTATATTCTTAAACTTAGTTACAGCGCTTTCAGAAAGACATCTACTTTGATAAAGTCTACTCTCCACCGCTGTGTAATCAATTATTGTAAATGTTATCAGGAAATGATCAGACAGGAGAGGGTTTTCAGGAAACACTGTTAAATGTTCAGTTTCTATGCCATATGTTAAAACAAGATCTAGAGTGTGATTTAAGTGGTGGGTGGGTTCTTTTACATTTTGAGAGAAACCAATTGAGTCTAATAACAGATTAAATGCCATGTTGAGGATGTCATTTTTAGCATCTACATGGATGTTAAAATCACCCACAATAATTATTTTATCTGAGCTCAGAACTAAATTAGATATAAAGTCTGAGAAATCAGACAGAAACTCTGTATAAGGCCGAGGTGGACGATAGATGATAACAAGTAAGACTGGTTTCTGAGTTAAGTAAGTTTCTTTTATTTCTACATCAGGGATGTTTTGTTTGTTATGTTGGCCTTGGCTCTCCCTGACGTTATACCTCAGTCTGAACCCCAAATCTCATCACCAGCACTAAATAAACCCTCTACACTTACCATCTTGGCTCCTCCTTCTCTATCCACCTTTATGTTCGTCCCTTCAACCCCCTAGACTAGCCAGGGGACGAAACAAGCAGCATTTTTCTATTTGTTGGTTCTTCCTTAAGTTGCAGTGCATTTGACCTCACAGGCCCACTGTAGAAAGTACTACAAATACCTATATAATGATATCACTGTAAAAATACAACAAAGGAAGCACCAAAGGTCCTTTCTTTATTATTTGGAGAATTGGAACAGCTCTTACAATGGCTACCACACAGGTTACCTGTCTTATTTAGTAATGAAAAAAATGAACTATTTGAACACACCTTTTGTCTTTTATTGTTGATTAGATTTTGTTTTGTTGATTTCTTTAATTGCTTTCTGGTTTGTTTCGTGTTGGGCCAAAAAGGTATGTTGAAACACACATTCATTTCTAAATAAGTTTTGTTTGCATTGGAAATAATTTCAGAGAATCATGTAGGGCTGTGATCCAAAGTTGTTCCACAAACTCAGTGTCTTACGCTTTCATTTATTTGGTTAAATGCAAAATGCTGGGTATTGACTATATATTTAGGTTTCAAAGTACACATGTAAATGTTTCCACATTCAAATCCATTTTCCCTATTTGCTCCCTTTCAACACGCAAGATAACCTACACACACACAGAGTTTGTAGGTTGTGTGTGTGTGTGTGTGTACTCTCTCTGGCAGTTGATGAGATAACATGACACTTGAAGAACATGAAGAAGGTTCTCCCCAAATACTATCAGCACATCTCCTTCCCCACAAGAGGTAATCAAACACTGGACCACTGTTACACTCCATTCAAAGACTAAAACAGGAAAAACCCAGCTTCCAGGGTTATTTACAAATGGGACAGTGAGGCTGAGGAGGTCCTGCAGGACTGCTTTGACACAACTGACTGGCAGATATTTGTGGATGCAGCTGATGGCAACATCAATGAACTCACAGACTCTGTCATTGGATATATTGGAAAGTGCATGGATGATACCGTCACAAAAACCACTGTCCGCATATATCCAAATCAGAAACCCTGGGTAAATAAAGACGTTCACGCCAAGCTAAAAGTGCGGACCTCTGCCTTTAACTCCGGGGATGCTGATGCATGTAAAGCAGCCAGGTATGACCTCCGAAAGTCCATAAAAAAGGCCAGAAAGGACTACAGGGACAAAATGGAGTCCAGTATATAGAGAGACAAGACGACGAGGCTCCAGTTACAGCAGTGCAAGTAAACAAACAGTAAATATAAGAAGAGTAAGAAAATAAATATACACTTTAGGACTGGGGTAAAGGGATCAATAACAATTTAAATTTTATAATTTACAGTTTGATGATTTAAAGTCTCACACAACCCGTCGAAAGGGGAGGGGGTGGCTGCTTCCAAATAGAGCACATTTCATCATAATGTTGTAAATCCAAGCCCATTATGTATTCATGATTTGAATCCTGGGTTGTGTGAAATCTCAGAAATGCACCCTAGACAAAGTAATTCTGTGAGCTAAGGTGTAGGTCTATTAGGTTATGTTGTGGTGATCCTCGGGTTGAGGGATGGGTGTTCATACTGTAGTGCAAAATTAAAACCAATGAAAGATGGACAAGAAAAGTTCAGAGCCAGCAGGTCCTCAGTTTAGAAAAAAGAGAAAAGAAGAGGAGTTACAAAATATCATTCCATTCATTTGTTTGAAAAGGAGGCGGGTTTTCTAAACAAAAGCTTCAATAAGCATCTCGATCTTATCCTGAAGATTGTGGGATACTGTTTGTCCGTGATTTGAAGAGCCCAGTGCGTGCTCCTGATGAAGGGAAAACCAATTCTGCAGGGGAGACCTACCTTGGCACTTGTGCAGGTGAAACCAAAGGGCAGATATGCTTCACCATATTTTCTAGTGTTTGGCTTAGAATGAAGTTGGTTTGGAAACATATTCAGCGATGCTTCATCTTCTGATTTGCATTTGTGGAGGCGCCCCGTGCTAGCAGTGTCCAAGCATTGTTTTTTGGGTTTTTTTTTTCCTTTTCATACCGCGCTCCCCCTGCAATGGCTCTGCGGGCCCCACACTTTGGAAAGGTCTGTCCAGTGTTGCCAACTCCTCAGTAAGGAAAACCGCTATTGGCTGTCCTAAAAGTCGCTAAATGATGTCATCGCCTAATTTGAATAATTGGTCACGCTGATATAATTGTAACCTATGTAGTTGGAGAGAGAAATAACATTGTGGAAGAGACATAAAGTGAGTAAAAAATGTCCTAAATGCATTTAGAGTTTATTTAGAACTACAGATTAATTGAGTTACTTTGTGTGTGTGTGTGTGTGTGTGTGTGTGTGTGTGTGTGTGTGTGTGTGTGTTTATAAGTAGTTTTAAACCTCGTGATCCACAAAACAGCATAACAGTAAACTGACTGCGTTACAGTCAGTGCGGGAGCAGCGGCTTCGCTCATGCGCGATTCATTTGCAGTTCGGATGCATAGGCGTGAACATCTTCTGCCCTGATAGCAGCTGGGGGAGGACTATCCTCCACCCGTGAGCGCTTTGGAACGGGCGGCACCCGCTGCTTGTTGAGAGTAAAAGCGATACCCGCTTTCACATCAAAAAGTCGTCATAAATAAGTCTCCAATAACACCAGAAAAAGTCGCCAGATTTGTTGCTAGTCGCTTTTTAGAAAAAAAAAGTCGCTAAGGGAGTCTGAAAACTCGCTAAATATAGCAACAAAGTCACTAAGTTGGCAACACTGGGTCTGTCCTATGCACAGGTAAGTAGTCAGTGATGTGAGCACCACACCCATAGATGCACATACACAAATAGAAAGACAGAAGACAGAGGGGAGGAGCATAAACACCAAATACATGTTAATATAAGGAGGAGAGCTTGATGTACATAGCAGTCAGAACTTGACATCAGCAACAGAGACATCCTTTTTGTGCAGACTGAAGTTCATCACCATGGCCAAGGTAATTAACACACACTTAAACATTAACATAAGTCATGATATTATGAAGCAGGTGCTGGGTTGGGGGGACTCATATAAGAATTATTTTTTAAATTTTATATTTTATTTGTTTTCATAGGTCGGCGATTCGAATCCACTTAACGGCTACCCTGAGGTACCCCTGAGCAAGGTACCGTCCCTACACACTGCTCCCCGGGCGCCTGCTTAGTGGGCTGCCCACTGCTTCACTGAGTGAATGGGTCAAATGCAGAGAAAAACAAGTAATTTCCCCATGGGGATCAATAAAGTATCCATTATTATTATTATTATTATTATTATTATTATTATTATTATTATTTCTATATTGTATATAGTTTTTTGTTCAAGATGAGTTTGCTAAAGCCTTTTAACTACACTTCAGTCGGATTAGTGACGGTTAATTTTCCCCAAAAAACTCGATATATTGAAATATGTTTTTGTATTTGAGTTTTCTGTCCAAGTACCTCATTTTGTACTTGCTTCATTTTCCAAGAAAAGGAGTCTGTGAATGGATATTTTTTGGACACCAAATGCGCTTAGGTGGATGAATTTGGTTATTTTCAGATCTGACCAATCAGACCACTGCATTTGGCAACAAGTTTGTTCGTAGCTCAAAACATGCAGTGGTACTGAATATACAATGATATGTAAATAGTAAAATAACTATTTTACCTTGGAGACACAGCTAGATGCTGCTTCAGGTCATTTAGCTCATTAAATGTGGTCCCAATTTTGGCAACAAGAGCTCAAAGTGCCCTACTAACATCCTGAAATCCTGAATCATCAGCATTTGCATTTTCTGTTGTACAGTTCATTTGCTGTTATAGTGTTCTTGTTATGGATAAAAAGTGTCTTTTTTGTTTCAAAATAGCTGATAACTATTCGCTTATACCTGCCAACATCTGCGAACAACTATAGTTCTATAAAGTTGTTCTATATAGTGTGTAACTGTTAATATAGAGCGTTATTAAATTTATTGCTAATGCAATCATATGTCACATTGACATCCCTGGAAATTTTAGATGGTACTTATCATCAGAAAGGTTGTCGACCCCTGATATAAACCGTTTTTAACTCTCAGTGATGCTGCAGTGTTCGTTTGACTTTGGGATATGAAGCCGGCGGTGTTTTGGACCCAGATTACTAGGGATGGGATTTCTGGCTCTTTTTAGAGAACCGGCTCTTTCAGCTCGGCTCCCAACCGGCTCCCAACCGGTTCTTCAGGTTTTTGTTGCTTTAATTTAATTATTAACAACAATATAAAATTATCTACAAAAGGAATTACTAATGTAAAAAAAAAAACATGGTTTTATTTATATATGTTTGTCAGGGGTTTTGACATTTTTCACAAGTAAGAGAAATAAGACACTGCAGACCAATTCAGAGAGTTTTAAAACATGCGCATGGGTGTGTGCCTCTGAGCAAAAACACACACCGAATGCATGCCTTGTTCCTTTATTTATAGGGTAAGAAACTGATTACATAGTGCTTCCTCTTTTCAGTTACAGGAGGAGAGGTTAGACATTATCTCAACTTAATTGACCTTTCAGACTGGGGTAAAGAATACAGAAGTTTATCATGCTTATCTGACATCACAGACACTAAAAAAGAATACATTGCGTTTGTGTTAACAAATAGACTCGGTTATGTGAAAATATATGAACACTAGAAAATAAAGCACACTTGATTATACTTGATTATATTATATTTCATAAAAATCCTCTGACAATGTTTATTTGTAAATATATACGGTGGCCCCTTGAGACACAGCACGTACAAACTCCAAAACACATTTCTAGCATTAACTGAACTTCCAAAACAGAGCTACCTAGATCACTTAAATTACACAATTGAAAGCATATGTGTATTGTTTGTGTCTTTATACACAAGCACTCATATATATTCAAATAATTTAAAAAAAAATGTTCATTTACCTGTTACTACCACACACCAAATCCGGTCGTTGGTACTTCCTGGCTTGTGTAGCCACTAGGTAACAAAAGCTCAACATTGCGCCTAGCGTCCTGGAGCACTTCTGTTGTGTTTTGTAGTGATGTGCGATACCACTGATTTCCTTTCCGATCCGATACCAAGTAATATTCAGGGTGGTATCGACGATACTGATCCGATACCGATACTTTATACAAAAAAACGTATTTTATTTATTGTATCTCAAATTATAGCGTCATAATGATTACAGGACAACAGATTACTTGTTCTTATCACTTAATAAGGCAGAGTTCATCATATAGAAATAAAAAAAACTGAAGTTGTGCTATTTGAACACCTTGCCTGCCTGCAGCACTAAAGGACTCCATGAGAGCATCAGCCTCAATGCTTACAGTATCAAAAATATTCAAAAGGACAAGGATAAAATATCAGTTAGATTTCCTCGTGGGAAAATACCTTATTTTTATTCAAACAAGTTGCCATTGCCACAGTAGAAGGCATGATCCTACAAGAACATTAGCCTAGCATCAGCCTCAATGCTTACTTGCCACTGTTTAAAAAACACTGACTTAAATATAAAAAGACTGAGACCTGCTACCTGTTCTTGGGTAAGAGTTGGAAATAGTCTAATTCTTTTTTGTCTTGTTGTAATGTTATGCCTTGTTCTTTTTATTCACTAAGGTGTTTAATGATCCCATCCATGGCCACATCGAGTTACATCCACTTCTTGTCAAAATCATAGACACCCCTCAATTCCAGAGACTACGAAACATCAAGCAACTTGGGGGGATTTATTTTGTTTATCCAGGAGCATCTCACAATCGCTTTGAACACTCGATTGGGTATGTCCACTGGTTTGCACACATTTACACCTAATTATAATAAAAATCCAATTCAAGGGACAGACTGCTTTATCAACTTTATATACTTGACATCAGATTTTTTTTACTATTTTTAGCAGTGTAGTACTGTACCAACTGAAAACAATTAAGCCAACGTTCTAAAAAGTGTGTGTCCTACATTTTACTGTACAGGGAGTGCAGAATTATTAGGCAAGTTGTATTTTTGAGGAATAATTTTATTATTGAACAACAACCATGTTCTCAATGAACCCAAAAAACTCACTAATATCAAAGCTGAATGTTTTTGGAAGTAGTTTTTAGTTTGTTTTTAGTTTTAGCTATTTTAGGGGGATATCTGTGTGTGCAGGTGACTATTACTGTGCATAATTATTAGGCAACTTAACAAAAAACAAATATATACCCATTTCAATTATTTATTTTTACCAGTGAAACCAATATAACATCTCCACATTCACAAATATACATGTCTGACATTCAAAAACAAAACAAAAACAAATCAGCCACCAATATAGCCACCTTTCTTTGCAAGGACACTCAAAAGCCTGCCATCCATGGATTCTGTCAGTGTTGTGATCGGTTCACCATCAACATTGTGTGCAGCAGCAACCACAGCCTCCCAGACACTGTTCAGAGAGGTGTACTGTTTTCCCTCCTTGTAAATCTCACATTTGATGATGGACCACAGGTTCTCAATGGGGTTCAGATCAGGTGAACAAGGTGGCCATGTCATTAGTTTTTCTTCTTTTATACCCTTTCTTGCCAGCCACGCTGTGGAGTACTTGGACGCGTGTGATGGAGCATTGTCCTCCATGAAAATCATGTTTTTCTTGAAGGATGCAGACTTCTTCCTGTACCACTGCTTGAAGAAGGTGTCTTCCAGAAACTGGCAGTAGGACTGGGAGTTGAGCTTGACTCCATCCTGAACCTGAAAAGGCCCCACAAGCTCATCTTTGATGATACCAGCCCAAACCAGTACTCCACCTCCACCTTGCTGGCGTCTGAGTCAGACTGGAGCTCTCTGCCCTTTACCAATCCAGCCACGGGCCCATCCATCTGGCCCATCAAGACTCACTCCCATTTCATCAGTCCATAAAACCTTAGAAAAACAAGTCTTGAGATATTTCTTGGCCCAGTCTTGGTGTTTCAGCTTGTGTGTCTTGTTCAGTGGTGGTCGTCTTTCAGCCTTTCTTACCTTGGCCATGTCTCTGAGTATTGCACACCTTGTGCTTTTGGGCACTCCAGTGATGTTGCAGCTCTGAAATATGGCCAAACTGGTGGCAAGTGGCATCTTGGCAGCTGCACGCTTGACTTTTCTCAGTTCATGGGCAGTTATTTTGCGCCTTGGTTTTTCCACACGCTTCTTGCGACCCTGTTGACTATTTTGAATGAAACGCTTGATTGGTCGATTGAAGGAAAAAATGTCCATCCCGGTTTTCCCTCCAAGGCACGAGCGATAAGCAGAGTTCTGTCCTTTCCTTCTAAGATTCCTAATTATTTAAAGTAACACTCAGGTATGCCATTCAGCTGGGTTAGTTACGACGTCGGGAGCAGCTTGGGAGAACAAGGAAACACAGACTGCTTCAGGTTGTCTTCCCAAATCGACTCAAAGGTTTATTTAGTACATAACAGCTTATATAGAGGAAAAAAAGGTTCGTGTGTCAGCAAGTTCCGGTACAGACCAAATAAGGAAACGTCTTCCTGCCTTGTGAGCAAAGAAGTATCCTGTGTGTAGTTTATCAGTTCAGCTACAATTTATGATCATCCCAGCAAAATACACTCCTAGACATAGAATACAGAGTTCTTTCATTAGTGAATTCTGAAACAAACCACCTGGCCTTTAACGAGCCTTTTTCTAAGAGATAAAGAAAAAGGGAGGATGGGAGTAAGGAAGTGGTCTCGTCTCTGTGGTATTTTCGACCTTGGGGTACCAGCCTGTGAGTCTTACACATTAATTCTTGGGTCACAGAGAAAGAGAAAAACAACTATTAAATGGGCCTTATTGAGTAACTCTTTTCTGTATAATATCACAATAAAACAATATCCTGTAAATGCTACCATGGTATCAAAATATCACAACAGTTCTCTCCTTTTATCATGAAATGATAACATAGTATAAAGACAGAATGTAATAACATAATATAAAGACAAATCATAACTGTAACTGGTCCTTCGAGCAAGCTTAATATCAAAAATTCCGAGAGCGTATACATGGTATCACACAACAGACAATAATCATCGAAAACATGCTGCAACGGTTACAAAGGCTACAATTAGTTCCCTCCATTTTCCAAACGTGTCCTGTAGCCACTTATGTAGCCACTGACCGTGACCTGCATTGGCAATTAGTTCTATCTTCAATGCTTCAAGTCTATTCATAGCTTGTGTGAATGAACCGTTAGGAGCGGTATTATTGGGAATGAAAGTACAGCATACATCAACGGTTACTAGACCACAGGTACCGGTCCAATTAACAGGTAAAGCTAATCTAAGGGTATTATTGCACAACCAATAAGCGTGTGGGATTGGTCTAGTTAGGCGCGTGACCATGTGTGATTTAACTAACTCCCCCCAGTCAGTATCATTTAATACACCGTCTGGGGGAACAATGATCGATTCTCCGCTCGAACTTGAACTGTGTGTGTGTTCCTCCAGATATGATACAACTTCAGCCACAGAGACAGCTAGCCATGTCTCATTACAGCGTGCACCTGGGGAGTCAGAGAAGAATGTGTAGTTATCCTTTGTATAATCTATGTGTGTGTCTGGGCCAGTTAACTTTAGTCTGCGCAGACATATCATACTAGTATTAAAATGGAAAGGGATCTGTCCTAAGGGCAGTGAGGGCTTTAACCTATTCTTGGGGCGTTTCATTGGGGCGCAGGTCCCTGCGGTGTCATTAGATAACTTCAATAATTCGCCTAATGGAGTCTCAGGGTTAGTTGGTGTGTGTGTGTGTCTAAGTAGGCAGTCGAGAGGGCTCAGAGTCAACTGTAAAGCGTCTTTAAGGAGAGCATTATCTCCGCCGATTTCCTCTAGTCCCTCAGTGAGGGGGAAACCGGATATGGGGTATCCTACTATTACCTGTTCTGGATTAGCCTTTGAACAGACATAACAGTTACTGTTTCCTAAATCACGAGCGGCTATTCTGGCATTTTCATACCAGGCGTTAGCTCCTGCTCTATGGGGTGCATAAAATCGTTTATTAGTGGCGTCTATGTTGTCATTTACTGATTTTAGGGAGCGTGAGGAGTGCATTAAGTAGGTGTCTTGCAAAATAGAACATGAGGTATAGTCAGCAAAATATGACCTGCAGAAATGTGAACATGATTGCAGTTTACAATACAAAATAGCAAAGAGAAATCCTAAGGTTAATGCGATAGATATGATAGATAACCTAAATATATAAGAAAGTATATAAGAAAAACAGTTCTTCAGTTGTCTCCTGGCCTGGTCCCAGGTTCGAGAGACATAGAATAAATGTCGTATGATGACAATGGGCATTTCATTTTCTCCATTATCAGGATGGAGTGAGTCTGGCTTTATCAGATTAGACATCATGTGGTACTCTTGGCTTTCTTTTCCTGCTGGATGTTTGAGTACCTTGTTGTTGTTCTTTCAGGCGTTGTGTGTTAATCAGTGATTGTGTGTGTGTGTATGTACATTGGATCCTGGCGCTGGCTCGCCGGAGATGTCGTCTACCCGTGTGTTTATTTGCTCTGGTTCCGGGCGTTGGCCCGCCGGAGATGTCATCTGCTTGATCCGACGCCTGAGATGGTCCGATTGGGCTGGTCTTAACCCTGCTGGCATGAATCCACTGAGGTTGTCCGTCTGTGAGGATGCTGGTTCTTCGTCACTGCCAGTACAGTCTGGGGCTGGAACACGCGCGGCCTCCCAGAGTGTCCTTGGTTTTAGCGGCTTCTCCAACACGCATCTCCTTGTCTCCACTGGTGGAACTGTGGAGGGGAAAGGCTGAGAGAGACAAACTTTCTGATAGTTATTATTCAGTTTTTCTACCAGGTTGTGAACATCAGTGGACAATGCAATATACATCACCTTCTACTAGCGGTGCCCCTCTGGAGGCTGACCATGGTGTTGGAAACGGTCTTATTTCAAATGGAAATAATTTGGTTACTGCAGATGGAGTCATTCTAATCTCACAGAGGACTTGAGGAAGTAATTTGACCCAGGTCATTAAAGTTTTAGCACACTTTTGAATTACTTCTAATGTGAATGAAGATCCTCTATCACTGTTAATCTGGTGAGGTATTCCGAATCTGGGTATTATTTCATTGCTCAACTTTTGACAGACTACTTCTGCAGTTTCTTTTGAGGTTGGATAAGCTTCTACCCATTTACTAAATTGATCCACTATTACCAGTAAGTACTTGATGCTTCCTTGTGCTGGCATATGTGTGAAATCAATTTGTAATGTATGAAATGGAAAATCTGGTTGTGGTAAATGCTGATGTTTTGCTTTTGAGCTACCTACATTAGTTCGCGCACATGTTAGACAGGTTGCTAATATGCTTTTTACTGCATGTGATGTTTTCTCAATTACAAATCTTGATTTTATTGCCCCTATTACCCCTCTTTGTCCGACATGACTCACACAGTGAAAATGTCGGGCAAGGACTGGCATCAGGGAATATGGGAGGGCAATCAAACCCTTAAGATTTTTATATAAGCCATCTCTGTCATCTAAGGTACAGTCATTATTCTCCCAATAGGTGTAATCACATGCAGATGCTTGCTCTTGTATGAATTTTAAATCAACATTTGTTTCTAAATAGTCTGGGAGTGTAACAAGTGGCAGCTGTAGGGGCACAGATAATACTTCCTGCGGAGGTGGGAGCTGTGATGCAGCTGCAGCCTTGGCTGTCACGTCTGCTAAAGCATTACCTGTTGCTTCGTCTGTGTCAGCTGTACTGTGTCCTTTCGTTTTTACAACTGCAATGGCCGATGGTAGCTGTATAGCCTGAAAAAGTCTTTGCACAAGATCAGAATTTAGCAATTTATTTTCCATCAGCAGATCTAAATCCTCTCTGTCTCCACAATGTGCCAAAGTCATGCACAACGCCAAATGCATAGCGGCTGTCTGCGTAAATCGTCACACGCCTATCCACATGGAGCTCACAGGCGCGTATTAAAGCCATGAGCTCTGCTTTTTGTGCTGAGTGAAATGGTAATGAGTGAGCCTCTAGTATGATGTCAGGCACTGTTACCACTGAATAGCCACAAAGAAATGAGTTGTCATTCGGCCTTGAACAGGACCCGTCCACATAAACCGTGGCTGAGTCTGGGATAGGTGTTTGCTCTAAATCTGGACGTGGTGCTGTGGATTCCTGTATACGTGTCATGCAGTCATGATCATCAAGCCTGTCTGAGCCATCCTGTCGGTCAGAAGAACACAGCATAGGATCAATAAATGTGCTGGCGAATCAGGTGTGCTGCTCGCTTTTATGGTGAGGTTTGCTGTGGAGGTCAGTGTAGCTTCATAACCTGAGCGACGTTGTGCGGTCATGTGTTGTGTAGTTATGTTTGCTAGAATGGTCGTGACCTGGTGATTGGTGTGTAGAATAGTGTCATGTGAGAGTGTGAGCTTCTCGCAGTCCCTTATCATGATAGAGCAAGCTGCTACTGCCCTCAGGCAGGCCGGCATTCCCTGAACAATTCAGGCAGCACCTTTGAGTGGTGGAGGTCAGCACTCCCTTTAATGCATTGAAAGAGGCAGTCATTTCTGTGGACCACAGTATTCGAGGAGGCTTGTCTTTTTTACAACAGTCACGCAGAATGTGGTCATGAAAAGAACAGTCTGGTATCCACTGTCTGCAATAGTTCACCATGCCCAGGAAGGACAACATTTCCTTCTGTGTAGTGGGACGAGGGACGGAGGTCACAGCTTTGACCCTGTCTGCAGTCATGGAACGTTTTCCGTGAGACAGTGTGAATCCCAAATATTGAACAGAAGTCTGACAGTACTGCATTTTCTTTGCTGATGCTTTGTGGCCAGTCTTTTGGAGGTGCTGGAGAAGCATGTGTGTAGCAGTTTGACATAGTTTTTCACTTTCAGCACAGAGGAGGAGGTCATCCAGTACAGCCCTGGAGGAGTGAAGCTGTCCAGGGTAGCACAGACCACCATTGAGAAAGCAGCAGGGCTGTCTACCATGCCTTGGGGCAAACGAGTCCAAGTGTACTGCTTATTTCTATGTGTGAATGCAAATAACGGCTGTGTGTCTTCATGCACAGGTACTGAGAAAAAGGAGCGGAGCATAAATCCACCACGGTAAAATGTGTATGCAATGCATGTCAATATGCTGTGAACATCTGAAACGAGAGGTGGCAGAGGAATGTTGACTGCATTAATTTGCCTTAAGTCTTGTATGAAACGCCATACGCCAGGTTTGTTAGGCTTTGGCACAGGATTGACAGGAGTGTGGGCTTTATTACTCCTGTAGTCTCTAAATCTCCTATGATGACATCTAGAGCTGCGGCTTTTTCGGCAGAAATGGGATGTTGCTTGACATATACTGGCTTGTTGTGTTTTAATAGGTGTACGTGATAAAGTGTACAGTCAATAAATCCTATATCATTCTCACTTTTAGACCACAATGTCATATTCTGGTATTCAGCTGGCAACGTAAGTGCAGAAATAGTACAGTCGATAGGGTAGGTTAGATCTATGTGACGACATGGTGTAGTTATGTCATAAACTATGTCTGAGTTATGTGACAAAATCACTGTTTGACCTTCACTTGTGTGAGCAGTTATCATGTTGTTGAACAGTGTGAGAGAAACAAAAGTGTGGCTTGTTGTATTTGTACACGTTTTTTTTTGGCACAGTGTGTGACATAGAGTACCGGACAAAAAGGATGTTGAGTTCATTCTCTGCTGAGGGTCCAGCTGACACAGAGGATGTTCCTTCTCCATCATGTCGGTACATAGGGCAGAGAAAACATAAGCTGTTATCAGTGTCAGCAAACATTTCACCCTTTGTGTTAAATTAAATACACAAATTCATTTTTGCTTTGGGTGTCTGCGGCTGCTGGAAAACTGAGCTAAATTTGCACCTGTGGGGCCATTATTGCATGCTTCCCTTTGTTGCCAGCTACCTTGTCTGGAAGAGCTCCGCTGACGCCTAGTGGCAGGAACTTGTACTGCATTCTGTGGTCGAGGCGCGTGTGCCCTGTTGGTGGCTGCAAAGCGACATTCTCTGGACCAGTGTCCTACCATTCCACAGCAAAAACACACATCTCTACTTTTATCCTTCCGTCCTCTGAAACTTCCTTGCTGTGCTGGAGCGGGTAATCCTGCATACATTAGTTTCTCACTTTCCTCTGAGCCTTCTACATCAAAATTCACCTTTATCTTAACACTTTTAGCTTTCGTGGTAGTATCTGCACTGGCCTTCAGTTTTACTGACCTGTTTTCTGGCGATAATCGTTCGGGATAGGGCTCCGGAAATAAATTAGAATGCATTGAACTTACAGTCCGTAAGTTGTAAACAAAGTCAGTCACATAAGCACTTCCGCATGTTCTGGATACGTGATCATGGACGTCTTCACCGATTCGCGGACGTGGGTTACACGTAACCGGAAATGGGAGTTGTACTGAGCCGTTATTTGAGACTTTATTTTGTATTTTATTAATTTTTGGTTTTACAGGTACTTTAGATTTTTTATCGGACCTGTCTGTGGTCTTTGAATAATTCTGACCCATGTTCAGTGATTTCCAGAGGGGTTTACACGCTAGGAGGATTTAGGTTAGTATTTTCGCTGCGGCACAGCTGAGGTCACTTTAAATTTATTGCTAGCAATTTTTGTTTGGGTGAGCAACTCTCACTTAACGAGCAACTTCTCGCAAAACAACAGGCAACTCCCTGTGTCTTTCTGCTTTTAATTTACTGCTTTTAACCCTTGAGACCCGTGTTTTTTTTTTTTTGTTTTTTTTTCAAAAGAAAAATTAAACAATTAATTATTATTATTATTTTTTTTTTACGTATAAATGTGTTGTGTCTTTCCACTTGATTATAACTGATTTATTTATAACATTTTATATAAAAGAAAAACGAGAAGCACATTAATTCATAGTAATTTAACATAAAATTGTTTGATAGTGTTAATTTGGAAAGCCACAACTCTAGCGGGTCCACCAACACCACACAAGGGTTAATTTACTTTATTCGGGGACTGAGGAAGTCGTCAGTGTATCTCTCTGGATCACTAAGTGAAACTTCGTCAGCATATCCCGTTTTTTTTATGGATCGATCACTGAGAGAGGTATAATACGGTCTTTATATAAATATGAAAGACGCATATTTACCTTCTGTCAGTCAATCCCACTTCTGACACCAAATTGAAGGAAAAAATGTCCATCCCGGTTTTCCCTCCAAGGCACGAGCGATAAGCAGAGTTCTGTCCTTTCCTTCTAAGATTCCTAATTATTTAAAGTAACACTCAGGTATGCCATTCAGCTGGGTTAGTTACGACGTCGGGAGCAGCTTGGGAGAACAAGGAAACACAGACTGCTTCAGGTTGTCTTCCCAAATCGACTCAAAGGTTTATTTAGTACATAACAGCTTATATAGAGGAAAAAAAGGTTCGTGTGTCAGCAAGTTCCGGTACAGACCAAATAAGGAAACGTCTTCCTGCCTTGTGAGCAAAGAAGTATCCTGTGTGTAGTTTATCAGTTCAGCTACAATTTATGATCATCCCAGCAAAATACACTCCTAGACATAGAATACAGAGTTCTTTCATTAGTGAATTCTGAAACAAACCACCTGGCCTTTAACGAGCCTTTTTCTAAGAGATAAAGAAAAAGGGAGGATGGGAGTAAGGAAGTGGTCTCGTCTCTGTGGTATTTTCGACCTTGGGGTACCAGCCTGTGAGTCTTACACATTAATTCTTGGGTCACAGAGAAAGAGAAAAACAACTATTAAATGGGCCTTATTGAGTAACTCTTTTCTGTATAATATCACAATAAAACAATATCCTGTAAATGCTACCATGGTATCAAAATATCACAACATCGATGATCACGCTTCAGAAGCTTTGCAATTTTGAGACTGCTGCATCCCTCTGCAGGATATCTCACTATTTTTGACTTTTCTGAGCCTGTCAAGTCCTTCTTTTGACCCATTTTGCCAAAGGAAAGGACGTTGCCTAATAATTATGCACACCTGATATAGGGTGTTGATGTCATTAGACCACACCCCTTCTCATTACAGAGATGCACGTCACCTAATATGCTTAATTGGTAGTAGGCTTTCGAGCCTATACAGCTTGGAGTAAGACAACATGCATGAAGAGGATGATGTGGACAAAATACTCATTTGCCTAATAATTCTGCACTCCCTGTAAAGGGTGGCACATTTAGCAGGTGAGCTTGCAAAAGCTCTGAAGGTGAAGCAGTTGGAGCAGATCAAGCCACTGGAGGAGTTGAAGAAGTTGAAGAAGTTGAAGCCTGAGGATTTGGAGAAGTTGGATGAGTTGAATAAATCACTCATCAGTGACCAAGATGTTCTCTGTGTGCAGATTGCCGGTCTTTGTCATGACCTAGGTAAGTAATACACATACTTTTTGTAGCATAAGTATTATGTTGCAGATAGTCATCATAGGGTGTTATTAGACATGAAAGTAAAATGAAACCATCCCCATGTCAAGTACTATGTTGACTTTGACCACTGATGTGGCTAGGACTAGCAAAGTCTTAAATGAAAGCAGAAAATAAAATCCATGTGTTTAACAGGATCAACATTTAAGAAGTTATCACAAATCACCCTGTTGTTCATATCATATGTTTATTTTGTCATATAAAGGACATGGGCCCTTTTCTCATTTTTTTGATGGGATGTTTATGGATGCAATCAAAAGAGACAAAAAAGGCAAAGCAGACAAAGAAGTCACAGACAATGAAAAATGGACGGTAAGAGTTTGAAATAATAGTTGGAACATATATACAAATTTAAATAATTAAATTAAAAAGCGATCTGAGCTTTAGAGGCAACTGGTTTTAAACTTTGAAGAACTATGTTTCCCGGTGCTATGGTTCTTAGTTTCTGTAATATTTTGGAGTTTTGATCCCTTCGTTAATATAATCATGTCTGAGTTTCTATTTACCTTTTTCATGCTTTTCAGTGTTTACGGCTAAGATTTTTTTTTTGTTTCATTATAATTAGATTTGTGTTTGTTACCTTTATTATTCTAGTATGTTGATAATCTTTTGGTATTTTTCCATTATTATGGCGAGTGTCCGTTTTATCTCAACTTTGTTATTCGTGCCTCTCTGGTGTTCTTGTTGTGTCTTGTTTTGGTGTGTGTCTTTTCTCTGTGTTATTTCTTGTTTTATTAAAATAGTTAAATTGATAGGTAATAGTGTCTCTTCTGCCTTGCTTTGAGTTTTACTTCCCCTGTGATTGTCTTGATTGTCTGCACCTTTATTTTGTTTCTCCTAGCTGTCTATCTTCCTTAATCACCCTCTGTCTATAAATTAAGAGAGGATGCAGGGTCATCTGATCAAACGCTAACTATATGCTCTATAGTTAGGGCTGGTTTAGGTGACCCTGCATCTGCTGCAATAAAGCTAGGCTGCTGGGGCTTCCCATGAATGAAGAATATATCTTCTTCACTGAACTTTTTTCACTCACTATGTGTTAATACACCAATCTGCATTTAATCATTACTATTAATGGTTCTTGCTCTCTTTTGCCCTGTCTTCCTCCCCTCACGCCAAAACTGGTTGCAGCAGATGGCTGCCCTTCCCTGAGCCTCGTTCTGCCAGCGATTTCTTCCTGTCAACCCCTTAAAACCTTAAATATGATATTATTTCCAGAAAATTCAATTTATTTTTTTTAAATGGAGAGTTTATTGATACATTTGACAATTTTAAAAAAAAGATATTAAGTACATTTCAATTTTCAGATGTGACTTCCATTGTATTTCCTACATCTGTCTTTTTTTAATTACTTAAAATGTGTTCTCAGAGAGAGAAAAAAATCACACCGACGATGGTAGAAGGCTCAAAAACTCAAAAAACTGTTTCTATCAAATATGACACACTAGGCATAAAAAGATGTGGTTGATGGGGTTTTCTCTATATTATTGTAGTATTTTTACCTTACAATATAAAGCACTTTGAGGTGACTCTTGTGATTTGATGCCAAACAAAACTGAATTGATCATAATTTATGGAAGACATGGTTTTATTTGGTGTCTAGTCTGTATTTGAGTCAAATCCTGAACTGAAAAATAAAATCAGAGTACCTACTCTCACTCTCAGGGTATCTCAGCCACCTTTGTCTGGGCCCTGTGGTGTAAGGATGCTCTTAAGGGTGCAGGGTGGTTGTTGTTCGGTTTAACTCAAATCAAATCTTTTCTTATCACTTACCAGTTAATGGAAATGACTAGAATTTATATTGTGGCATTTCTGGTCCAACTGACTACTCAAAAAATTCACATTATAAGCTGTTATTCTATTCACTGCAAAAACTCTAGCAGGCCCAACGAGAAATCCATACAGAGTAAATATATGTCAAATGTAAAATTATAGCTACACTGTAAACCCAAAGAAGTTTGCAGAATGTAAAAAAATTGAGGCTACTGTTTGCCTCAATCACATGTAGTACTGCTAAATTTAAAAACTTAAGTACATTTCTTCAGTTCAACAGTATTTTCTTAGCCATGACCAATAACACACTGCAATGCCAAAATTTTAAAAATACTAAAATAAATCATTTTAAAAAGAACATAAGATGCTAAAGACATGATGTGCAGTTTTGAAAATCTCAATTGCAGATTTGATGACCCCAACACTGATCCCAACAAAGAGGGGAAATACCTCCAACATTCACAAACATTTGACCATGTAATTAATTTGCACGAAGTTAATGTCTTTGGTATGCTGCTTAGAGATGCTGGTGACAATGAGCAAATGAGAATTGAGAATCAAGAAGGAATCGAATCAATAAGTGATATTGATAATGGAAATGGAATCGCTAAATTCTTATCAATTCTGAACCCTATGTACCACTGTCCTTCTTGTAGTCCAGTGATTGCAACAAAAATTAAACAAAACAACAAAAAATAAAACAAGATACTGTGGTCTGATACAATCACCCAGACTCTTGAGTCTCTTAAGTTGGGGAAAAATTTACCAGCATTCAGACTACCGTACTCTGAATTAATACAGTGTCATTCAGTCCCTTGGTAATAATTGTAGTAGTAGGTTTAGTGCATAGGTCACTTAAAACATTACCAACAAGGTCATCAGCAACAGTTCTTGGGAGATCTTGTTTGATTTTTAGTTACAACTCTGTATTTTTGTAGTTGTTCTGAGTGCAAACTACTTATGGGTAGATAAAAACAGATGATCTGTGTTCTAGGCAGTAATCGCTTCAGAGGCCACTGAACCCGAGTGACAAATGGAAGCAAGGTTGAGATGGTTTGGAAATGTGGAGAGAAGGAATAGTAGATATAGTGGACAAAGGATGATGAAGATTAAGCAGTAAGACATGAGAAAAGCAAGAGGAAAGCAAAAAATTTAAAAAAAAAAAAAAGTGTTCTAATGCTAGAATTCAAAATTTCAGTTTGAGTGCGGGTGTCCCCAACTTTATAAACAGTACACTTGCATAATGACTGAAACTAGCCCACTGATGAACAATGGCCATTAATATGCAAATTGTCATTAATGCTGATCAACCAACAACCACTCTTGTCTTAACAAAGGAATAGAGTAACATATATGTTAAATGTACTTTAGATACTAAATCTATGCACTAACTTCAAAATTTAGTATGATTGTCTTGTCCACAATAATAGAGGGATATGAGGGGATATGATGTCTGAAAGGGATCACTTGGTAAAGTTATTTTATTTTATGAAGGGCTCTTTCGTTTGCTTGTTTTTGGCTTTTTCATTTTGTATTGCTTTTAATTCAGATATTGTACATTGGCTTTGTAAAGCAAATTGATGCTGTTTTTTAAACGTGCAATAAAAATAAGGTTTGCATGCTTGCTTTTTTTTCCATTTTAACCTGTCGCCACTAAAGCATCCACCTGTGTATTCTTTCAGCATGAGAAGGCCTCTATTGAAATGTTTAAACACCTACTGGGTGAAAATGGCTTAACAGAAGTGATGAAGAAATATGGACTGAAAGTAGATGAAGATGGAACTGACCTGGTGTTTATTGAAGAAATGATTAAGAAACCTCAGGATAATGAACATCAGAACAAAGATGCTTCCAAGAAGGTACTGGTCAATTGGGTGAATTAAGTATTGTCTTTCCTACAGAAGTCAGTGTCTAATGTCTTGATGCATGCTCAATCATTCAGCCAAGAAAATCCCAAAAAGTTGATTCTGCTCATCTGGGCATAGCGTTTTCAGTGGGAGGAACGTTTCATCACTCATTCAAGTGACTTCTTCAGTCTTAGTGTCTAATGTTTGTCTTTTGGCTTTGTCTCCACAGTGGCCATATAAAGGTCGAGAAGAGAAAAAATCCTTTCTCTATGAAATTGTGTCAAACAAGAACACCAGGATTGATGTTGACAAGTTTGACTACTTTGCCAGGTAAATCTTGCTTTACAAAAGAAATATTCATATTTTGATGCAATGCGCAAAACTACTTTATACTGTTTTCTGCTTTCAACTCGTTCGTTTTATGATTTACTATTTGTAGCACACTTCGTGGTTCTTTGAAGAGTTTACCATAAGTTGATGAGGGTTTTTTTTTTTTAAGGTTTTGTTAAAATTTATTTTCTTTTTTATTTGCATATTTCCTCTCTCCCATCTCAGGGATTGCCACCACCTGGGCATTCCGAACAGCTTTGACCATCAGCGCTTCGTCATGTTTGCCAGGGTGTGTGATGTGGAGGAGGATAGGAAAAAATCTAAGCACATTTGCTCTAGAGACAAGGTATTGACTTTTGCTTTTTTAATATTTATTTTTAAGGAACAATTAATCTGAGTAGCTATAACTAAACTATGGCTGTCAACAGGAATCTGCAAACCTGTATGACATATTCCAGCAAAGGCTCTCGATCCACAGAAGAGCCTGCCAGCACAAGATAAAAATGGCAGTAGAAATTATGTGAGTACCTAGAGTTCCATTTTCAATACTACACAACATTTAGCTTGTCTGAAGTTGTGCCCCTGAAGTCATATGTTGCGTCATTTTATCTAGGCTCAAAGATGCCCTCATACTAGTAGATGACCATCCAGACTTCAAAATTAAAAGTTCAAAAGGGGAGATGCTAAATATCTCCCAGGCAAATGGCGACATGGAGGCATACACAAAGCTGACAGGTAGTGGCTTCAATCTGTGTTGTGTATAAGTTATAAATTGTTTATCCATACACTTTTTTTTTATTGTAACTGTATTTATTTTTCTCATTCAGTTTATTTCAGATAAACCATCTCCAAATACAAATTGTAAAAGATTACGGACAACACTCAAATAGGACTGTTTCTTTTGACTGACACTTTTAAATTAATTTAACTGTATATTGATTTAAACTACTGTTGTCTGCAGATGGGCTTTACTCTGTTACATTATATTTAGTAATGTTTGCTATAATAATTCAGCTGGGTTTTTTGTGATATAAATTTGTATAAATAACTTTATAAGGCATTACTGATACATTTGTGAAACTGAACTAAATTGATCTTGTTTGAACTGACTTAACTTCCAATTTATTTCTGTGTTTACTCTGAAGATCATGTGTTTGAAAGAATACTCCATTACCAGGAAGGAAGGAAGGAACCTTCCTCCGAGGAAGAAAGGAAAAAAGAACAAGATTTGGAGGAGATAAGAGAGATTCTACAGAGGGTCGTGGAAGGAAGGAAGGAACCTTCCTCTGAGGAAGAAAGTAAAAAAGAACAAGATTTGGAGCAGGCAATGGAGATTCTACAGAGGGTCATGGAAGAAAGTAAAAAAGAACAAGATTTGAAGCAGGCAATGGAGATTCTAAAGAGGGTCATGGAAGAAAGTAAAAAAGAACAAGATTTGGAGCAGGCAAGAGAGATTCTAAAGAGGGTCATGGAAGAAAGTAAAAAAGAACAAGATTTGGAGGAGATAAGAGAGATTCTACAGAGGGTCGTGGAAGGAAGGAAGGAACCTTCCTCTGAGGAAGAAAGTAAAAAAGAACAAGATTTGGAGCAGGCAATGGAGATTCTAAAGAGGGTCATGGAAGAAAGTAAAAAAGAACAAGATTTGGAGCAGGCAAGAGAGATTCTAAAGAGGGTCATGAAACGGGACCTGTACCGCTGTGTGGGTCAAGCAAAGGTATGCAGTTATGTTTTTATGTGCCTGTATTAAAAGCCCAGTATTCACACTGAATGGGATGCATGGATGGAGGAAGGGAGGGAGGGAAACTCAGAACCTGAACTTACAAAGCATACAATACTACTTTCCAAGAGTCGTTTTCATGTAAGTACTAAAACACCAAGCTGTACATTTATAGATATATATTTTCTGAAGAATGTTTTGGAACAGCTCAAATGTGGTGGGTGTGAAAACTCCTGTGTGAAATAGAGAAATTGAGAAAAACATTATCTTTAAACATGTGGTTTCATGTGATTGTGCTTTCTGTGTGTATTCAGTAATGAATAAATCCTTTTCTTTGCCCTCCTTTTCTCCTTTTTCAATTCAAGAAAAAATCAGAAGAGGTAAGAAAGCAAGAATGAGAACAGCTCTTAAAACAAGATTAGCTAAAACAACAGTAACAACACTGATGTTCTCTCCTCCATCCTTCAGGAGATAAAGGAAAGGTTAAAAAACCTGGTTAACGACATTCAGGAGGACGGGAAAGACAGAGATGAAGTTAATGTTGGTTTTATTAATTCATCAAACGTTTAAATTTAATTTCCTTTAAAATATGTTTCAAACTGGTTTATTATTTACATATGAATATAAACACAGAGTCTCTGTTGCATTTCATTTTAGAATGTCACTTTGACATATAACATGGGAAATGAAGAGGAGCCCATCACTAAAAAATATTGTTATGACAAGGAGAAGCCTGAAAAATCAGAGGTGAGAACTATAACCCTCATTTACATGCACTGTGTTCTTCTTTTATGCTTCTCCATAAAACAACTTCGACTTTGCCATATATCATTTTTATGCTGCTGTCCCTTATGTCCGGTGTCCAAGGAGAATGATTCTGAGAGCATATCAGTCTACGTCCATGTGTAAACGGGTATTTTTGAAAACGCAGCTTTTTCTATGCGTTTGGGCCTTTCGTCCACACGTCACGCTTTGCGCCACATTATTGTTGACATGAGATTAATTTCAACAATGGTGGATGAAGACAAGATACTGTTGCTGTTAATCGTACTTACTGCAGTTTTTACACGCTTACATATACTGCCCCTCCATTTAGAAAGATAGAGGTGTCAGAGTGAACTTCGGACGTGGCTTCTACATTCAACACAGACTGGCCAACATTTCTACACAGCTAGGATTTGGCATGTTCTTGACAGCATTTGACTTTGTTTTTTGCATTTACATGTGGACAGAGATATTTTTTTCAAAACTGCATGTGTGGACAGGATTTTCTTTTTTTTTTTTTTAAGTAAATGGAAAATCTCAGTTTTCAAAAATACCAGTGTACTGTGGACTCTTACTTTCATACATGCCCAGGCTTGTCTCATACAGTCTTGTAGTCTTTCATGATTCATCAACAAAACTTGGAATATAATTTTCCTTTTCTGAAGCTAGGCGAGTGTGTTGTTGGAAGGAAAACTCACAAGTTAATTATAGCCAAGCTGCTGCTAGGGGAAAAAAACAATACAAAATCAGTCTTATAGGTTGATGACAGTACATGTGGTGTTATTCTGACACTACCTTATCACACAGCCCTCTGGGAACTAGAACGTCATACAATACTACCTTCCAAGACTCATTTTCTATGTATCCTCTAAAACACCAAGCTGTAAATCAATATTTATTGTAAAAAAAATCCTTTTTAAAACAGAGAAATTAAGAAAAACATTATCTTTAAATATTTGGTTCAATGTGATTGTGTTTTCTGTGCTAAATAAATCTTTTCTTCTCCCTCCCACTTGCCCCCTTTCTCAGGACAAGAAAAAAGAAGAAGAAAAGGAAACACTTGAGGTAAGAATGAGAACAGCTCAAGAAGACTAAACAAGATTAAGAAAACAATAATAATAACACACACTGTTGTCTCTTCCATCCTTCAGAAAATTAAGAAGAAGGATTTGGAAGATAAACTGAGTAAATGCTCTCCTGATGACAAGTTTGAAGTTATTGTGAGTTTTATTAATTCATCAAACTTTTCTTAAAATCTTGTTGTTGCTTTTGTTCATTTTATTTAAAATATGTTTTAAACCTCCACTGGGTCATTATTTACATATTATGAATACAGGCTTCTCTGCAACATTTCATTTTAGGATGTCACTTTGGACTATGGGATGGAAAATGTTGACCCCATCAGTAAAGCATATTTCTATCGCAAGGATAACCCTGATAAAGGAGAACCAATCCCCAAATCAGATGTGAGAACTACAGCCTTGATTTCCATATGCTGTTTTCTTTTTAATGCAGCTCAATAAAACAACGTTGACTGTGTAATATGTAATTTTTATGCTGCTGTCCCTGATGTCAGGTGTTCAGTGTCCTCCCAGACTGGTTTTCTGACGAGATGCTTAGGGTTTACTGGAAGAATCCTAAGAAACTAACAGATGAACAAATAAAAACAAAAGAGGAAGAATTCAAGAAAGTCTTCAATGACTGGTGCAAGAAGAATGGTTATAAGGTATTACTTTATCTATAGGTATTACTACATAATAAGCAAACTGATGCAAGTGTAAGCACGAGTTGAGATTGCATTTCATGACTCTTGGTGTGACTAATCAGCTTTATTTATAAACACAGGATCTAAACAAGGAAGTCCCCAGCGCTGGTCGAGCAACTCCAGGAAATGAATGAATGAATGAATGAATATGTCAAAGATTCAGTTATCAATTTTTTTTGTGCAACAGTAGAGATTTTAATATAGGTGTTTTGAATGAGAAAAAAATAATGTTGTTTGATTTTTTTTTCATTGTTTGATTTAAATCTTAACTATATGATTTAGACTAGATGTGAAATTTTATCAAAATATTACATATTGAATGATTTTTTTTTGTGATTTGGACTAACTGATACTACTTCCTTTAACATGTATCAATATGAAATAAGCTCTTGATAATCTCAAATAAAAAATTTATTGTAATGTTTTGACTACATATTGCACGTTTTCACTAGAATCAAACTAAATAGATCACCTCGTTTCAATACATGCAGTTTTGGGTACTGTTGTGATTTGGTCATTATCTGAAAATTCATTATTTATCATATCGTCTATCAATGAAAATCTATAAAAGTTAGAATCTTTCAGCTGTTTTCCTGTTCTGATTCGTTTGCTGCTGATTTCTGGTAAATTCCAAATAAAGCTAATTTTCTCTTATGTTTTGTGTCACTGTGAAGTTACAGCTCTTACAACATAACATTTAACACACTGTCTGTCCTTTGGGTGTTGCCTGAAAAAGGTAACCAGAATGCCAAGGTGGCTGGAGCTGAGGTGGTAGAGCAGATCACCTACTAATCGGAATGCTTTTTTATCTTGCTGCTACCCCCCCCCCAAAAAAACCCATCTCCATAGAGACTCTGTCAGCTCCCAAAAAGACAAAAAACAAACTAAAAACCAGCAACAAACAACTTAAACATAAACAGTCACAAAGAAAGAACAATACAGTATCCACATCTGAACCAAAGAGTAAAACAGTGAAATGTGGATTATTAAATATTAGGTCTCTCTCCTCCAAGTCTCTGTTAGTACATGACTTAATAATTGATCAACAAATCGATTTACTCTGCCTTACAGAAACCTGGTTGCAGCAGGATGATTATGTCAGTTGAAATGAATCAACACCCCCCGAGTCATTCTAACTAACAGAAACCTCGAAGCACAGGCCGAGGGGGCGGTGTGGCAGCAATTTTTCACACCAGCCTATTTATTAATGAAAGACCAAGACAGACTTTTAATTCATTTGAAAGCCTGATGCTTAACATTGTCCACCCCAGCTGTGAAACTCAGAAACCAGTCTTACTTGTTATCATCTATCGTCCACCTGGGCCTTACACAGAGTTTCTGTCTGATTTCTCAGACTTTATATCTGATTTAGTGCTGAGCTCAGATAAAATAATTATTGTGGGTGATTTTAACATCCATGTAGATGCTAAAAATGACAGCCTCAACATGGCATTTAATCTGTTATTAGACTCAATTGGTTTTTCTCAAAATGTAAAAGAACCCACCCACCACTTTAATCACACTCTAGATCTTGTTTTAACATATGGCATAGAAACTGAACATTTAACAGTGTTTCCTGAAAACCCTCTCCTGTCTGATCATTTCCTGATAACATTTACATTTACAATAATTGATTACACAGCGGTGGAGAGTAGACTTTATCAAAGTAGATGTCTTTCTGAAAGTGCTGTAACTAAGTTTAAGAATATAATCCACCCACTGTTATCATCTTCAATGCACTGTACCAACATAGAGCAGAGCAGCTATCTGAACGCTACTCAAACAGAGGTCGATTATCTTGTTAATAATTTCACCTCCTCACTACGTACGACTCTGGATACTGTAGCTCCTGTGAAAACTAAGGTCTCAAATCAGAAGTACCTGACTCCGTGGTATAATTCTCAAACACGTACCCTAAAGCAGATGACTCGTAATCTGGAGAGGAAATGGCATGTCACAAATTTAGAGGATCATCATTTAGCCTGGATAAATAGTTTGCTGCTTTATAAGAAAGCCCTCCGCAAGGCCAGAAAATCTTACTATTCATCACTGATTGAAGAAAATAAGAACAACCCCAGGTTTCTCTAAAGCACTGTAGCCAGGCTGACAAAAAGCCAGAGCTCTTTTGAGCCAACAATCCCTTTAACGTTAACTAGTAATGACTTCATGAACTTCTTCACAAATAAAATTTTTATCATTAGAGAAAAAATTACCAATAATCATCCCACAGATGTAATATTATCTACAGTTACTCTTAGTACCATTGATGTTAAGTTAGACTCTTTTTCTCCAATTAATCTTTCTGAGTTAACTTCAATAATTACTTCCTCCAAACCATCAACGTATCTATTAGACCCCATTCCTACAAAAAGAAGTCCTGCCATTAATTAATTCTTCGATCTTAAATATGATCAACCTATCTCTAATAATCGGCTATGTACTACAGGCCTTCAAGCTGGCTGTAGTTAAACCTTTACTCAAAAAGCATCTCTAGACCCAGCAGTCTTAGTTAATTACAGGCCAATCTCCAACCTTCCTTTCATATCAAAAATCCTTGAAAGAGTAGTTGTCAAACAGCTAACAGATCATCTGCAGAGGAATGACTTATTTGAAGAGTTTCAGTCAGGTTTCAGAGCTCATCACAGCACAGAAACAGCTTTAGTGAAGGTTACAAATGATCTTCTTATGGCCTCTGACAGTGGACTCATCTCTGTGCTTGTCCTGCTAGACCTCAGTGCAGCATTCGATACTGTCGACCATAATATCCTATTAGAGCGATTAGAACATGCTGTAGGTATTACATGTACTGCACTGCAGTGGTTTGTATCATATCTATCTATGAGGCAACTTTTGTTGTGATATGGCGCTATATAAATAAAATTGAATTGAATAACTACTAGACTACAGAGTACTGTAAACATTTATTTGTGTAATTTAAAGTACCTCATGGGCTAACACACTGAATCAAAACATAGATTTGAGGGAAAATGTACAGCTTTCATACGCATACAATGCCACCTGAAATAACTTTTCAATAAAAGATTTTTTAACTAGCTTTAGTTTTCAGTTTTCAGTTTTATTTGTCATATGCAAGTTAGCACAGGGTCAACATTGCAATGAAATGTGTTTGACGAGCAGCAGTCACTCAGCAGCATGGTACAGTAGAAGAAAATATAATAAAATAAAAATGATAAGAAAATAGAAAAATAGTAAGGAGCAAAATATTAGAAAGACATGGTAAAAGAGAAAAGATGACTAAATATATATGTATCTATAAATATAAATATATGTACACTAGTGATTAAATAAGAAAATCTTGAAAAGAAATATGATGGGAGGGCAGATGGGATATTGCACAGGAATGAGCAGCAGAAAATTACAGTATTGACTTTTAAATATAAATATCAATGACAATAAAGTGGAGTGACCAGTGCAGATTAAACAGAGTACTTGTGAAGCTGCAGGGTAGCTTCTGAGTGCTGTGTTGTGTGTGTTTAAGTGTTGTGGTTGAGGTGTCGTATGGCTTGATGGTAAAAACTGTTTTTGAGTCTTGTAGTCCGAGCAGACAGACTCCTGTAACGTCTGCCAGATGGTAACAAGGAGAACAGCTGATGTGCTGGGTGGCTGTGGTCCTTGATGATGCTGTGTGCTTTACGGAGGCATCGCTGGAGATAAATGTCCTGAATGGCAGGAAGCCTCGTGCCAGTGATGTGCTCTGCTGCCTTCACCACCCTCTGTAGTGATTTACGGCTGCTGGCAGAGCAGCTTCCCTACCAAACTGTGATGCAGCTCGTCAGCAAGCTCTCGATTGCACACCTGTAAAAATTTGAGGTGATGTTGGCATTCATGCTAAACTTCCTCAGCCTCCTCAGGAAGTAAAGCCGCTGGCGAGCTTTCCTGAAAGCAGTGTCTGTGTGAAGGGTCCAGGAGAAGTCCTCAGTGATGTTGACTCCAAGGAACTTGAAGCTGCTGACCCTTTTGACCTTGACACCGTTGATGTGGATGGGCTGGTGTTCTCTGACTGGTCGTTTCCGGTAGTCCACTATCATCTCTCTAGTTTTGCTGATGTTGAGAGTCAGGTTATTTTCCAGACACCACTCGTACAGTGCCATCACCTCCTCTCTATAGGCCGTCTCATCGTTGTCTGTGATGAGGCCTATGATTGTGTCATCCGCAAACTTGATGATGATGTTGGACACGTGTTTAGCAACACAGTCGTGTGTGAACAGGGAATATAGGAGGGGGCTAAGCACACAACCCTGTGGCGTACCTGTGTTTAGGATGAGTGATGAGGAGGTGTGCTTACCAACTCTCACCACCTGGGGCCTGTTTGTGAGGAAGTTTAGAATCCATCTGCAGATCGGTGTTCCCAGCCCAAGGTCGACGAGCTTCGTGGCAATTTTTGAGGGGATGATGGTGTGAAATGCCGAGCTGTAGTCGATGAAGAGCATCCTTGCATATGTATTCCCTTTCTCCAGGTGAGTGAGGGTGGTGTGCGTTGCCAGGGCGATGGCATCCTCTGTGGCTCTGTTTGTCCGATAGGCAAACTAAAGAGGGTCCAGTGTGTCAGGGAGGGAGGAGCAGATGTGACCTTTGACCAGCCGCTCCAGGCACTTCATGATGACGGATGTCAGTGCAACAGGATGGTAGTCATTCAGACAGGAGACCACTGATTTTTTGGGAACGGGAATGATGGTGGATGCTTTGAGGGACGTGGGGACCACTGACTGCCTCAGGGAGAGGTTGAAGATGTTGGTGAACACCTCTGCCAGCTCGTCTGCACACACTCTGAGTAGCCGGCCTGGGATGCCGTCTGGTCCTGGAGCTTTGTGAGGATTTACCTTTTTAAAAGTCCATCTCACAGCTTCTGTTTTCAGAGTTAGAGTTGCAGCCTCACTGTCCTCCTGAGGGTAGAGGATCTGCTCTCTGTTGTCTGCGTCAAAACGAGCATAGAAGTTGTTGAGCTCGTCTGTAAGAGATGCAGTGGGCTGAACACTGCCTGTGTTGTCCTTCTTGTAGTCAGTGATGCAGCGCAGTCCATTCCACAGTCGCCTGGTGTCAAAGCTGTGGTAGCTGGACTCCATTTTGTCCCTGTAGTCCTTTCTGGCCTTTTTTATGGACTTTCGGAGGTCGTACCTGGCTGCTTTATATGCATCAGCATCCCCGGAGTTAAAGGCAGAGGTCCGCACTGATCTAAAACAATAAAAGGAACAGGAGGCAAATGTATACACAATTAAGTGTCAATTCCATGTGTATGTAGCAGAAATACAGCTGATCTGTAAGCCTGGACCTGCTTTTTAGCTGAGCCATATGTTTCAGTAACAGTTGAGGTCTTCCTTGAATGAAAGATAAATGTAGGGTGGTATGCACACACAAATTAACTGATCTGCTGTACAAAAACCGCTAAATATCCTGCTACATATCATTTTGGAGTGCAATAAGACACCACATGCACGTCTTTGTACCAGATCTCTTGATTCTACAAATGCTGTGTGATCTGCTCTGTGATCTTTGAGCGTGACATCATAATGAAATAGCCACAACCCTGCTTCTTAAAACAATCTGACATAATGTGCTTTAAGTTATGCAAATTCTAGGAAAGCTACAGCATTTTTAAAACTAATACTCCATTACAATAGTAATACTGGAAAAACTGCTGGAAGCTGTGATCATATTCCTGTCCATACCTGACATGAAAACATCCATTCTACCCTGAAAGAAAGTTGTCTTCCCTCACAAATGTGTTGCTGAAGATCCTATGTTAAAAACATAATTTGATGATCAAAAAAGGAAACACTGAAATATTAATTATGTTTCTTTAGGGTTTCACATCTCCTTTCATTTGCACCCCATTCTTGATGACCGTTGTGTACAGTTTCTTTCGTCCTAAACTGTGTAGGTAGTTCTTCAAAATGTCATTTGACCAAAGACAAACGAGGCCCCCTTTCTCTGAAACAACTTCCTCATTATGTGATTCAAGCTGTTGAAAACACATTACAGAATTACAAGAAGTGTTTCACACGATCTGGGTCTGAGGTGATTCCGAGGAGATTGCAAGAACATTATGGAGCCACTAAAAACGCTAAAATAATTTTGTGAGCGTTTTGTGAGCACCTGACATAATTTCACATAATATCATCCAATGATAACATCTATCATCAATCTCAGAGATGATGGCTAGTTTCATAAACACACACACACGGGACCTCATACGGGTATCCTTCAATTCATACATGGTTATGTTCACATACTCACTGATATATCACAGCAGGGTTGCTGTACAGTGAATTACCAGCAGATGTCAGTATTTCCAAACGAGCTGTTGAACGGGGCTTCGTGTGATCTGCGTTTTGGCGAAGCAATTCGACATATTCACGGGGCTTTATCACAGCATCAGTAGTACTGTAGTTAGTGTAATGACACCCGATTACAGACTACAGCAAAACAAAGCCAAAAAAAAAAAAAAAGATCACGTGAACGTTTCCACATTGAAAGGAAAAAAATCTTCGTCGTCACTCGGGAGATCTCGGAGTGCTTTACTACTATTGTTTAGTTCATAAGCCGATTTGGTAAGTCGAACTTTGTTTCATATTTTCTCTCAAGGTGTTTATTCATCTCGTATACCTGTTTTTTTTTTTTGTTTTTTTTAAACTCTCATTAAGCTTTGGGTTTATGTCCAGGCTCAGTGGGCTTTATAAAATAACATTTTCTTGTATTTTAAGTGATTTCATGTTTGTATGAAAGCTTTACTCACAGGAGTGTTCCCAGATTAATTTATCAAACCTCCGAATCGTGCAAAGTTGTTTTTATTAATAGTTTTGTATATTCGACTGAATCCATGTCATACTGTTGCAGTGCTTAACACATTTATTAGACCAGCTGTCAACAATAAAGCAAAAATATTGTTTTTAAATCTGTGAAAAACTTGTTTAAGACTCTAAGTCAAAGTGAATTCATGTTTTTATACCCATATTTTGGCCTGCACACTGGACCAGTCTGAGAATTCAGAAATTAATCAGACATAAAATTCAATCACGAAAACGATTTTTTAAAATAAAGCTAATAAATTAACTTCTTTAATATTTGTTTCTACTTTTTTTGTCAAATTTGAATGTGAAAATCTTTGGATAACAAAAATAATTGTATTGTATGATTGAAAGTATCATTTTAATTAAGGGGCTTATGCTTGCCAGTAGATGAAATACGTACAGGACACTTTGCAGTGAATGAGTTTCTACCAAATCTAAAAATGTCCACACAGCGTCAGTGAATAGAACTGAACTGAGATGTCCGTTTAAAGTAAAAGAAGGCAAAGCATCATCCTGTTTCCTTGTAAACGTGCAGCTCAAGACCAAATTAGGCTGCAGAATTGTTAGCACGGTGGCACGGTGGTTAGCACTGTTGCCGCACAGCAAGAAGGTCCTGAGTTCAATTCCAACATCAGGCCGGGGTCTTGTTTGCGTGGGTTCCCTCCGGGTACTCCGACTTCCTCCCACCGTCCAAAGACATGTAGCTTGTGGGGATAGGTTAATTGGATAATCCAAATTGTCACTAGGCGTGAATGTGAGTGCGAATGGTTGTCTGTCCCTGTGTGTTGGCCCTGCGACAGACTGGCAACCTGTCCAGGGTGTACCCTGCCTCTCGCCCTATGACAGCTGAGATAGGCTCCCGCGACCCTGTAAAGGATAAGCGGAAGTGAATGGATGGATGGATGGCATTGTCCCCTGTAGTGATAGCACTAATCTAATGTATTTGGAAAAAAATCATAATATCAGAAGATTTAACATCTCTTTTTTCTAATTCATAAAGAAGTTAATAGTTGTGTGTCTCTGTCATGGTTAGTCTATATCAATACAAAAACATCAATGCAAAAAAGTCTACTTAGACATCAAAACATGAAAAAAAAGGTTTGCCTGGGCCATGAAATGCCACCAATGGACTGCTGAATAATGGAAGGTGTTATGGACTGATGAATCAAAATGTGAAATCTTTGGTTCATAATGCAGGATTTTTGCACACTGTTGATTAGGTAAAACGTTGGTTCCTTACTTTGTGGCATCAAATGTCAAACATTAAGGAGGAAGCATGGTTTGGGTGTTTTTCTTGGATACAGGTGACTTTTACAGAGTGAGAGACATCCTGAACCAAAATGGCTACCATAGCATTCTGCAGTGGCCTCTGGTATGCACCTAGTTGGTCAGGGGTTCATCCTACAGCAAGATAATGACCCAAAACACGAGTCCAGGCTATTACAGATCTATCTTAGGAAAAAAGAACAAGAAGGCAAGCTTGACAACATGGAGTGGCCAGCACAGTCCCCAGACTTAAACCACATCAAGCTGGTTTGGAATGAGCTGGACGGAAGAGTGGAAGCAAAGCAACCCAGAAGAGCCACACATTTATGCAACAGTTAGGAAGACATTTCTGAAGAATATTTGGCTTCTGATGTAGAAAGAAGGGCACAAACACATTCAACTGTTATATCTGTTAAAGGCAGCTACTTTGATGAGTCAGAAGATTAGAAAATGTTTGTTTATAAATAGATTCTATGATTTATTTTTTAACTTAAAAAGTTGTTTATTTGTTCTGTGCTTTAATTCAGAGAACAATGAGAAACTGAAGTGTCAGAGTTTCAATAAAAAACTGGAAGAACTGGTAAGTTCTCATACTTGACCAGTATTGAAAAATTACAATTACATTCATTGACTGTTTCCTTTTATATCCAGAATGCATGTTGTGCAAAACTGTAATCTTTGGTCATTTAAACATTTACAGCACTATGGAGAAGCACTTGAACATCAAAGATTTAAACAAGGTGATGTAACATGAAAGTATCTTCTATAATATGGTCTTTGGTGTGTGGTCTAACTTACTGTTGTGATTAGCACTTCATAAAAATGTGAATTCATAATATATGTGTATCATGTGTATATTTGTCTATGTAAGATATCATTTGATGATCTTTTTAGGGAAATACAATCTTTATATTTAACTCACCTTAGACATAATGTCAGTAGGCTGGCCAGCTGCCAGTGCTTTGGTCAAAGGCAAGGTGACAGAAAATTTGACCTAGCATGAGGCACAGTGTTTACTCACCAAGAGGTGAGTGCTGAACGAAAATCTGAGACCAAGTCCTCCAAAACCCTCCAAGTTTGTCTATTTTTTGTTCATTTCTCTTCACACAGGTGTTTAATGATCCCATCCATGGCCACATCGAGTTACATCCACTACTTGTCAAGATCATAGACACACCTCAGTTTCAGAGACTACGAAACATAAAGCAGCTTGGGGGCGGTTATTTCGTTTTTCCAGGAGCATCGCACAACCGCTTTGAACACTCAATAGGGTATGTCCACTTGTTTACAGATACACTAGTAATGCTTTTCTTTCAGTGCTGCATGATGAAGTGTGTGTGTGTGTGTGTGTGTGTGTGTGTGTGTGTGTGTGTGTGTGTGTGTGTGTGTGTGTGTGTGTGTGTGTGTGTGTGTGTGTTTTTTTTGGTGATACAGGGTGGGGCACTTAGCAGGAGAACTTGCAAAAACTCTGAAGCTGAAACAGCCAGAACTCGACATCAGTGAACGAGACGTCCTTTGTGTGCAAATTGCAGGTCTCTGTCATGACCTGGGTAAGTGCTGCACGTCTTTCACTCTAATAGCATCAAGTTTATAATACTAGCCAGTGTAAAATAAAACATGCTTGGTAAAATGAAAAAGGCAAATGGTCAGTGTGTGTGTGTGTGTGTGTGTGTGTGTGTGTGTGTGTGTGTGTGTGTGTGTGTGTGAGAACTATAACAGGAGGCTTTAATTATTATTTTATTTTTTTTACATTTGTTTCTCCATGAAGGACATGGACCTTTTTCCCATCTTTTTGATGGAATGTTCAACCCCGAAGCAGACCCAGAACATAAAGACTGGAAGGTACGTGAAAAAAATTTTTTTTCTCTACTGTGAGACGCGACATAATGGCCACCCACAAAAATCAAATATATTTGAAAACACTGTCAGATGCCATCTTGAGGAAATAAAGTACACATGGCACTAAATGATAGAAACAACACAGTGTTAACAATTATCAGCACAAACAAACAAACATCATTTTCTGCTAGAAGAAGCCATACCACTGTTATGTCCACGCTCATCATGTCTGACTCATAAAAGTTGAGAACCTCTGGTTAAAACTGGAATACTGACACTAATTACCTCTATTAAGAGATGGTCATGTGCTCAAATTTGATTCTGTATGTTGTATCTGATCATTTTAAACTTTCAACCATTTGAATTCTGTTCTTAATATAAACAATAATAATGTATCTCTTGCAGCATGAGGATGCCTCTTTAGAGATGTTTGATCATCTGGTGGTGGCGAATAGTCTGGCACAAGAGATGGAGCGTTATGGACTGATACTCCCACCTGACCTGACATTTATCAAGGAGATGATTAAACCTCTAAAGATTGATGACGCTGAGGTACTGGCCAGTTACTGTCTGAATATTATGAAACCATTCGTTATCATCGCTGTCACGAACGTCAATTCTGGTGTCGTCTCCACAGTGGCCGTATGAAGGTCGAGATGAGAATAAATCCTTCCTCTACGAAATTGTGTCAAACAAGCAAAATGGGATTGATGTGGACAAATTCGACTACTTTGCCAGGTGGGACTTGTGTTGATGACAAACTCAGTATTTCTACACTCAAAAAAGTCAACTAAGGCAGTTGTTTGATTAATTCAATAGACATTTGTCTATTTAACATGAACATATTGAGTTTAGGTTTTTAAATCATTATCAGTTGTTGGTTTAACATAAAATAACAAAAAGTTTAATGAACTAGATTTGCATTCTTCAGTTCAATTAAATGTAATTATTTTAAATCAACAACTCTAAAACCGATGCCTAGTGCGCATGCTCAAACTTCCCAGACGTGAAGAGGCGGGAACGCGGACAAAGTTATATCTGTTCAGTGAACTGCCGTTTCTCTCTGCGGAATCTTCCACAATACAGGTAAGTGATAAATAACTGAAAATATCTTAGTCAAACGAAGTTGTTCCGTCCGTTAATTGTTTAACAATGTTTTTAATTCCAAATGTGTAAGTTGTCATTAGACAGCGGGAGTGGAGCAAATACTGTGAAAATCGGGTATTAGACGGTGCCAATCGGTACTGTCTAATACCTGATTTCTAATCCGCTCCGGCTATATTTATATTATTATTATTAGCATTTCCACTTAATTGCTTTTTTTTTTGTTACCCGTTTTTGCAGTTTTATAGTGTTTTTAGCGGTTATTGATATGTTTAGTTCAATATTTAACACGTTTGTAATTCACTTTCAAAGTAAACGAAGTTAGCTAAAGCTAGGTAAAAGTTCAACGGTTGTCTCATTGAACTTTTACCTAGCTCTGTTAGCATTCACTTTGGTTTTAAATGACGGTTTAGAAGACATGGTCTTTCTTCACTTTTTTTTATTATTTGCATTTCTTCTTTCTTTCTCTCTCCTTTTTTTAAGCATTCGGCCTCTCGCGGTAATGCAAGTTAAACTAGCGCGGGAGTTGCTAAATATTAGCTGTGTCCAAATTCAGGGGCTGCATCCTTCGAATTGACTTGAATACTAGTGCATGGGAAAAAGAGCATGAACACGAGGTCAAAGGAAAAGGCAATGGCGGATAGTTATGAAAATTGCCTGTCGAACCTTTACCGCAACTACCAGCATCTTTATTGCATAGTGTGAAACACTGCTATTACATTTGGCAACAGATTGGATATTTATCTGTGAATTTTATATTGCAAGAGGTATTTATATGTATTTGTATTTTTTTTATACATTTCCAACAAAGTTAAAAAAAAAATCCACTGTGGAATTTTTATAAAATAATTGTATGTTTTCTTTACCATAGTAACACCACAAAGAAAGCTGCCCCCTTTTTCTGATTGTTTGTGCCTCCTCTTTAATACATGGTAAGTTTTTACCATCATACATTTTTTATGATACTTTTATGATTTAATCAAAGTAAATGGTAAATGGCCTGTATTTATATAGCGCTTTACTAGTCCCTAAGGACCCCAAAGCGCTTTACATATCCAGTCATCCACCCATTCACACACTGGTGATGGCAAGCTACATTGTAGCCACAGCCACCCTGGGGCGCACTGACAGAGGCGAGGCTGCCGGACACTGGCGCCACCGGGCCCTCTGACCACCACCAGTAGGCAACGGGTGAAGTGTCTTGCCCAAGGACACAACGACCGAGACTGTCCGAGCCGGGGCTAGAACCGGCAACCTTCCGATTACAAGGCGAACTCCCAACTCTTGAGCCACAATCGCCCCACAGCCACAATCGCCCCAGTGAAAAAAAAGGTGACAATAAAACCATCCTTAAAACTGCTTCTCTTTTTTTCTTTCAGTGACTTGTATGTGGCAGTGCAAGCGTTGTTCCATCAGGGAGAGTAGTAGGTACAAATTATTGAAACACTGTAGATTACATCACCATTATGGACCCAGCCAGCGTTATCTTTGTATATATGTAAATTGTCCATGCACATTTAAGACTTGGTGTGGACTAAAAACACATGTTTACAGATGTCATTCTTCTCATTTTAAACAGACAGCTGTTAGTTCAGTCACTTTTAGGTGTGAGTTATGTGACTGCGGTGACCTTACCACAGAGAGAGATTATTTTAGACATATTGGATCACATTTACGAAATAGTGAGACAGTAACTTGTGTATTTTCAGGCTGCTCTTTCAAGACAAATATCTTTGGTACATTTTATTCACACAAAAAGAGGAAGCATCATTCAGATTCACTTAAAGATTTCAAGGTAGGTTTAGTGGTGTGTTTTGACCTAGCACAACATTCTGATGACCCTGAAGGTGTAGGTGCTAGTTGCTCTGATTTTTTAGATCCTGAAGTTGGAACTGAGTTTGTGTCAGGAAGTAATCATTCCACTGAAAATTTGACAGATCTTGTTGAACAGAAAATAGCTGGGATATTGTTAAAATTGGAACATATATTTCAAATTCCAGCTACAGCAGTAGATGGCTTGGTGGAGGAGTTGAGTTTTTTGTTAAGTTCTGCTTGTACTTCAATCACAAAACGAACTGTTGAAGAGGTATTCAAGAGCCATAACCTTCATATTGGTCAGGCTGTTGTTGAGGAGCTTGCCAATACAGTGTGCATTTCTAACCCTGTATCAAAAATTTTAGCTAAGTGTGGTCCTCTTGGAACTTCATTTAAAAGAAAACAATACTATAAGCATAACTTTAGGGTCGTAGAGCCTGTTGAGTACATTTTATCTGTTGATCAACGAAAGTCATTTCAGTACATTCCTTTATTAAAGTTATTGCAAGAATTATTGAGTCATAATCACATACTTGATAGAGTGATTGAGCAACATATAGGACAAGAAAAAAGTGAGGATTTGGCTAATGGTCTGAGTGTTTACAGGTCTTTCCGAGATGGCAAGCACTTTAGAACCAATAGTTTTTTAGCTGTTGACGTGTTGAGAATCTCCATTACACTTTACATTGATGATTTTGAGGTTTGCAATCCTCTTGGAACCTCACGCAAAAAACACAAGCTTTGTGGTATTTATTGGGTCTTGGATAATTTGCCTCCAGGCTCTCATTCAGCACTCTCCTCCATTTACCTAGCTGTTCTTTGTAAAAGTGATGATTTAAAGACATTTGGGTTTGAAAAGGTGTTGGAACCCCTGTTAAAAGATCTTGTGATCTTGGAACAACACGGTGTGTTTATTGCTCAGTTAAATGAGTTCGTTAAAGGCACTGTAAATTGTGTAATAGCTGATAACCTAGCTGCTCACGGGCTTGCAGGTTTTGTTGAAAATTTTTCTGGGGAACACATATGTAGATTCTGTGTCGCAAAGAAAACTGAAATTCAGTTTTTGACTGCAGACGTTTTTGAGTGTAGAACACGTGAACTCCATTTGGCTCACTTAAAATCTGCATTGGAAACCTCAAGCTTGTGTTGTGGGGTTAAACGTGACTGTGTTTTGACTAAAAGTCTCTCTCATTTTGATGTTATTTCAGGCTTTCCCCCGGATATAGTACATGATTTTTTTGAGGGCATTATACCTGTAAAACTAGCGGAATGCTTGGCTGTTTTGATCTCCAAAAAGTATTTCACCTTAGAAAAACTTAACAGTTCAATCCAAAGTTTTGACTACAAATGGGGTGATAAGACAAATCGTCCTCACGTCATACCACATACCTACTCAAGGAAAAAACATATAGGGGGGAATGCACACGAAAATTGGGCTCTGCTTCGCTTGTTGCCTTTTATTATTGGTCCCCTTGTTCCTGAAGATGAACAGGCCTGGCATGTTCTTTTGGATCTCAAGGATATAGTGGAACTTGTTGTTGCCCCTATCCACTGTGATGAGTCAATATCATATCTTGAGTTCAAAATCAGAGAGCATCGGCAGAGATACAAAGAACTTTTTCCAAACAGCCGTATTCTTCCTAAACACCATTTTGTAGAGCACTATCCTGTCATGATACGTCTCTTTGGACCTCTCGTTCATAAGTGGACAATGAGGTTTGAGGCCAAGCATAGTTTTTTTTAAACAGGTTGCTCGCCACACCAACTGTTTTAAAAACATACCTCTCACACTTGCCAGGAAACACCAGCTTGTCATTGCTCACCATTTGCATATGTCTGATGAGAAAAAACAGTTGGTGGTAACTAATGTTTCATCAGTGCCTATTGATGTGCTCCAAAGTGACATTGCAGCTGCTTTTAACCAAAGGCTTCCAGATGAAACTGATGTTCACATTGCGAAGAATGTGTCATACAATGGTATGAACTACAGCAAAGGAATGATTGTTATCCATGGAGAGTCATTTGGTCTGCCTGAGTTTGCTGAAATTTTGCAGCTCTGTGTTTTGGAAGGGAAGTTGCATTTTTTGGTGAGAAAGATATCTGCTTGGTATAGGGAGCACTTTAGAGCTTTTGAACTGAGCACGTCACATGTGAGGGAGGTGGCTGTCATTGCACATGAGGAACTGGTTGATGACTATCCCTTAGCTGCCTACTCTGTTGGAGGACTGCATCTGGTTACTCTAAAGAGATCTGTGAGTTTTCTTGGAAAACAAAATTAATACTTGTAAGTATTTTTTATTATTTTTCTTACCCTATAGCATTTGTGAAATTGTCATGCTTTTGATTTGGTCTGTTAGCTGTTGAAAATAAAACTATTTTAAAATGAATTGTTTATGTATGCATTAGAAAACTAAGATTTTTATTTCAAAACACAACAAATCAAAACTAAAGATTTGTTGAAAATTACATTTTCTGAGTGAAACCTGTTATGATTTGGTTGATTAAAGTGTTACAGAATTTCTAATTCCACCATATTGTTTTCACTGTGAACTGATTTTCATAAACACAAGATGGTCTCCAGCAAATAATTCCTTCCCTACAACTTAGTTTGAGCCACCCAAATTTTACCAAATGGTTTGTGCCCTTACCTCACCTTGTCACCAGACTTAAGACAGGTCCATATAATTATGAAAGTATATAATGTTTACACATAGCATGCATCGTCTCTCATTTGTACTTTACTGCAGGATGATGATATTAAGGATAGCCAGAATATATAATGGATGGACGGATGATGATGATATTCCTGTTGTTTCCAAAAATCTGCTTTTAAAGTACAGTGAATTTTTCAATATATTAAGTAGAGGATAATATATATTATATATTAATATATTAAGTAGAGGATGCCAGCGTCTGTCATCCTCTACAGTATTGCAGCAGCATCATCATAACTTCTTTTGCTGTGGTTTTTTTTTTTTGTTTTTAGTTAGAATTAAAGTATTCATTCTACTGCTTATGTCTCTGGGCTGACGTAGCCTCAGAAAGCTCTTTTTACATTCTAGTCTAAACAGATAAGAGAAATTGTGTTTTAACCTTTAATGTATTTCTTCTTTGTTTTCACAACAAAAAATTGTATTTTTAAAGTTGCACAGAAGTGCACAAGGGTCCCTAATTGTTGCTTGTTGATATGCCAAACGGTGACTTTTTCTAAAAGAATTGCTGATATTTTTCAGATCTTCAAAATGACGTCACCCCTAAGACTGCGGATAATCCTGGGTGAAGATGATGCCAGGAAGTTGATTCTTCCTGCAGGGACACCGGTCTCAATTGAAGATTTGTGCCACACAGTAAAGACAAGTTTTGGATTACAGCAAGATATTCGACTTCAATATCAAGATGAGGACTTTGGAAATGAGTTCATGAATATGTCAGATGTCTCAGAAGTAAAGGACAAAGGCACCCTTAAGGTGATATTTTTGCAAAGCCCACAGGAGGAAGATGCAAGAACTTCTCAAAGCCAAGCAACAGAGTCTGTATCCATCTCCTCTGCTGACACAGATGATACAGAGCCTATTTCATCTTCAGGTTCTTCACCATCCTCAAGGCACTGGGTTTGGCCAAGTGTCTTCACTGTACCTCAATTTAGCTATGAGGCAGAATTTGAACTCGAGAAGGCCAATACTGCCTGCGCCAATGGGGGAACTCTATTGAACCCTTCACCTAAACTGAAATCCCAAATTCTGGAACGACTGGCTGAAGAAATATACAAATTCAAAGCCTACCCAACAGACAATGATCTGACTGACGTTGCAGAAGCTCTTGTGAAAAAGCATCCTTGCCTTAGAGAGCAGGGGTCTTTCAATGGCTGTTATGGGTGGAAGATTAGCCTAAAATATAAAATGGCTAACCTCCGCACCAAACTGAGAGGCCTTGGATGTACAGAGGTGACCATAAACTCCATCAAAAACAAGTCTGGTGACAACCGTCAGGCAGCCTTCAATGTGAAGAAACCCAAAAGAGCTGAAGTTAACTATTGTCCACAGCATCCAAAAGGAGAGACATCAGAAAGTCTGGAACAGGAGAGAGTTGCAATTCTTTCTGAGTTGACTAAAAGAAATAATGACTCTGTTGTGAGTGTGAAAATGGAGAAGACTTTCTCATACAGAAGGCAAGAAGTTCTTCAGGGTCAGCCGATGGTTGCAGACTTCAAAAGCAGATGGCCAGCTCTGTTCACTGCGAGAGAGGCAAGTGTGGTTAAAATGCATTTGGATGTTGCATGTAATTTATGTTTTGTAGTCCAAAACTAAAAGTACTACCTGTTGTTGGTTCCTGTATCACTGAAAATAGTAATGTGAAAAAGTAAGTACCGTTTAATTTAGTAGGTTTTATGTATCAGGACATAAGAATGATCCGGATCCTTCCTCGTCATAAAATGTTGTAAATACAGCCTCAGATGGCATTCTGTTAACACTTAAACCAAAACCTCTACTGTTATACAGGTACTCTGGTCTGCTTTTTCACAGGTCTACATTGAAGAGACATTTGTGCATTTGTTTTTTAAGCCTCTTTTAGAAGACGCAATGTAGCGGCATATCAGAGTAATATTCCCGCAATGGTGTGTCTTCTAAATGTGCCACTATGCCTTGGCAAAACAAGATATTGCTGCATTCTGTGCCTGCAAGCTTCATTCTGATATACCTCAATTTTTCTTCAATGCTGAACTTCTGAATGAAGTCTTTGCGCTACAGAGGGAGGTCTTCTGATGACATATGGAATGTGTGCTGGCCTCGGCTGACCAGGACATTCTCAGCTTTACCCACAAACGTTTATCAACCAGTGATTATTTTATTTTATTTGTTTTTTTACCCAGAAGGGATCAGTCTAATTGAGTGCTATGACTTTTCCTGGGTTCAGTGAATGCAACAGAGGCATGACTGTATGACCAATCAGACAGGCGTTGTGCTAAAACGGAGAATCCTCCACACTTTATTGTCAGACAGCTGGAGTTTAATCTAAGCTACCATTATTTAGAGTGGTCCCGAAAGAAAAGAGGGACTATTCTCCGTCATGTTTTAAAGCAGGTGCTGCGTCCGTCTGCCTCTTGCCTTCCTTACTGCAGCTCCTCGCCACAGACAGCTCATTGCACATTTTCTCCAGCTCGTAACTAACGGGTTAATTTGAGCAGCAGCATAAATTTCGAAAACACGCTCGATGGTTAAACATATGCGCAGCAGTATCGCAAACATGTGGATCGCATTCCTCTGAGGGTTTCTTAATATCTGTATTTATTGAAGTTTTTAAACCTAAAGTGATTTTAATTTAGTGCGTCATATTAGAAATGATTATAGGTTATTGCTTGAATGTTTATAGACCTGTTTACCGGTCTCTTCCGTCTGACGCTGTATACGCAACCCTGCACGTCACAGCCCGGGCGCTGCCCCTAGACCCCTCTTTATCCCGTCATGGCTTAATCTTTTGTGAAAAGCATCTGATGGCAGCATATTGCAGCCACAGCTAAGATCTTATAATTGACCAAAAGCTTCTCAGAAGCCGTCATCAATGACAGTACTGATGTCTGCATGGTCTTCTAAAGGCAGCTTTAGTCAGCTTGGATGTGAAGTGAGTGAAATATACAGTTGAGTTTTTAATCAATGTATTTGTTCTCTATTGCAGATTGACAAGGAGTTTCTGCGAATCACCACAAAGCCTCTGCTATCTACTTTCTTTGCCGAGCTTGACCAATATGCACCACGCTTAATGGAAATCTTTCTGAGCAAAGGAGGGACACCTGGAAAGAAAATAAGAGGTCTCATGCTTGCCATCTCCAAGGTTTGTATTAGGATTGAGTAGACTTTGTCATAGGCAGCAAAAATAACTTTTATTTGGAGGTGAAGTTTGTCAATTTTGTTTCGGCTTAACAAATGATACATGCCCGGTTCTAACCTAAAGAATAATTATGCAAGTTAACTGATTACCCTAGCTTTAAGAAAAACAGCCTGGTTTTGGCTCATATTATCTCCTCCTCTCCAGCATGACAACATCCATACCAGACGAGCATGCATCTTGAAGTCCTTGTGCATCTACCTAAACGAAGACTATGAGAAGTTACTAAAGGAGTACTTGGTGAGTCATTGTGACAGCATGTTGACTGTAACATTCTCATACAAATTGTGACGTTGCCTCAAATGCAAATCGTTAAAATTAAAATTTTGAGATTAGCAACAAGACACCTGGTATTGGGGAAAGGATGTCTTGAATACCAAACAGTATTAAGCTCTGCATTAAAGAATTTCTGAAATTTGGTATTGGAAGGAAAGAAATTTATGCATACCGTAGTTAAACTTGATACACAAACATACAATGTATTTTAACATGCATCAAGACAACATTGCTTTTGAATCTGTACTTGGATTAAAATAAGTCCTGTTGTTTTTTCATTGCTATGGTCATCAGTATTTGTAAATAGAAATGTCTATGAACTTTGAGCTGTTTAGTACTAACACTTCTATACCTGTTTTATTTTAGCAGCTGAATTAGCCTTTTCTCAAGTCCTGTCCCCCTAAGTTACTCTTGCTACGTCCGACAAACAAATGGTTTCCTCTGTGCACCAACGGGTACCCAAATGTGTAAGCAGACATGCTTCATAATGTTCGGTACATTTACCTGGGAGTGGGGCCATCCACACTGTTTAATCCATTCACGTTGTTTTTGACTTTGTGAATGGAAAGAACACAACTCCTCCAGACACAATCTCTCGGCGTATCGGTGGGCACACCGCTTCTCCATCTTGCTTGAGGTTAATGTTTGTCAGACACAGTAACGGTTGCTATAATGTGTAATTGGACAATGGCCCTTTCGGGGGAGGGGCTGGTAAGAGGTAAATTATGCCACCTCTTTTGACATGAGAGGTGTATTTTATCATTTATGTATTGGAGTAATTATTAACAACTGCTTTAGTGGTGTGTAATTTTCTGTTTATTACTTTGACTACTTGGATTTTATGAACAGCATAGAAACAGTTGTTTAAACAATCTCTTAAATTTTACTTTGTTGTCTTATATTTTTGTCACGTAGGATACGGACAGTGAGGCAAAAAGCTGCATGGAGCAAACTGTGATGGGGGTGTACGTCATCCAGAAGGAGGGTGCTGAACCTGAAGATGACCCAGAGGACATTGGTGTCCTGATTGAGGGTGTGGAGGCTCTCACTGATTTGGGTAACATTGCACAAGCATGTGCTCTGTTGTTTGGACTCATATACTGTTTGAACCTGAGCTACCCACCAGAACTTAAATGCACCTTTGAAGTCCTCCAGAAGATACTTTTAAATCTTGATGGACAAAAGCTCTCTTCAAAGGCACAGTTTCTGAAAAACAAGCTTATGGAGTGAGAGCACTTGAAAATGACTGATGGGTCTTGAATGGTTCATTGGTGCAATGGTGATTTCCAATATATAATGTTAATATTTGAGTTGTTTATATTTCTTTCTTTCATTTAAATTTTTTGGATTCTCTCTGTTGGGCAATTCACCTTTTATACAGCACTGCAGATGATTTTTGTTTGTCCTTATATAGATGGCTCAAAATGGATCAGAAGTACTGTTCTGTTAATTATTTTTCATTTAATTCTGAGTTTGTAGTATAGGTACTAATTCACACATACCATAATGCTGTCATGTGTTGAATGAAGATATCATTGGAGTGCTTTAGTGCCCCCCTCTGTTTTTGTTTTTTTTCTCTCTCCTCTGTAGAACAAAGTCAACATTTTACAGAAACTGCATTGAGGGGTTTTCCCAAAGAAATGTTCATTGTTTTTAGCTGCACTGTTACTATGTTGTGTTTATGTGTCAAGGGCCTGTAAAGTTTAAGACCACTGCCACCTGTTAAGTTCACTGTATTATTGTGTCCATTTTGCTTGCTAGCATGTTTTAAGACACAGCAAAACTATATTGCTAGCTGCGGAGGACTGCAACCAAAATTAAAAAATAAATACAGAAATATAAAAATTGGTCAAACTAATAATTATTACAATGAGATAAACCAAACAAATATAGATTTTCATTTCAAGTAATTAATTACATTTGAAAAAAAAATTGTCATCTGTCATTTAATTTGATGTTAAGCCTTCTGTTTCTATTTTAGTTTTACTTCCTAAATTTTTTTTTAATCCTTATTTTTTTTTTTTTTTTTTTTTGCCTATGGATTCTTTTGTTGTTGTATTGCTCCCAAATTATTTCTATTTTTTTTTTCCAAATTCACACAATAGTAATTCTATTTTGTTACATGTTTTAACTTGCCAAGTGGGAGATGTATTTTTATCTTTTAGTTTAATTTTTTAAAATACAGTTTATATATTGAGCAAATTTTGCATCTGTTTTTAGTTGTGGAAGCTTTGGTTCCAACATATTATCTATGTAAATAAGTATCCTAATGTTTTACCTTTTGAAGTGTCATAATGCTTGCAGGTGTACAAAAATGGTAAGCTTTTATATTGTCCACTAAATCCAGTTAATAAAGTTAATGTTATCATAATCTGATTGTGACTTTTTTTGTAAAGTAGTGGGTTTCTAAATGTGTAACAAATGTAAACAAATCTAATTGAAATAATTCGATTGAAATGAGTGAAATCATCAACCCCATATTGGTTTATTAAGCAAGACTTGCAGTAATTGCCTTGATTAACAAAGTAGTTGTTGAAACAACAAGATTTAATTGTGTTTTCCTAAACTTTTTAACTTGTGTAGAATGAATTAAAACAAATTTCACTCTACATACTTAAATAAATCACTTCAAATCAATATAAGTATACTATGTTGATCCAACGTAATCTGATTACATTAAACTACCAAATGCTAAATGTGTTGGTTTGACATGATCGAAAATGGTTTATTGTACTTGGTTAAATTGTGTGCAAAAAGGGTGCCATGATTAAATTGTGTTCATCCAACAACAGATTTTTTTGAGTGTATCTACAGCAAGTCTTAAAGGTGTTTTGGAGGGTTTACCATAATAAATGTAATTAAATTGATGTAATTCCTCACTCGTATCTCAGGGACTGCCACCACCTGGGCATCCGGAACAACTTTGACCATCAACGCTTCATCATGTTTGCCAGGGTGTGTGATGTGAATGGGAGGAAGCACATTTGCTCTAGAGACAAGGTGTGGATCCCTGCTTTTTATCAGTTTTTAATGAGTAATTCATTATCTGATTGGCTGTGACTAAACTATAGGCGATGGTCTCAACAGGAAGTGGCAAACCTGTATGACATGTTCCACACAAGGAACTCTCTCCACAGAAGAGCCTACCAGCACAGAGTAACCAAGAGTGTAGAAATTATGTAAGTACCAACTGTGTAATTCTATTGTAAGACAACATTTATTTCATCTACAGAGTTCCCATAAAGTCATATACTGGGTCTTTTTTTTTTATCCAGGATCAAAGACGCCCTCTTGAAAGCAGATCAGTACATCCTGACTAAAGGTTCAGGAGGGACAACGTTCTGTCTCTCCAAAGCTAAAACTGACATGGAAGCCTACACAAAGCTGACAGGTAGTGGAAAACATGCTCTACATATTTCATTTTATATTTCATATATTTTATATACCGTATTTATATATTATTTTATATATTTCATATATATTTTATATATATTTCATTTTCTATTCAGAAACTATTAAAGAAGGTGGCTAATATGTATGTAAATGAATTAACAACATCTGTTTAAAATACCAATGATTATTTTCATGTTGGTTTGAAATTGAAAAAAAAAATCTCACTCTGCTGTTACTGCAGTTTATTGCAACTTACTGCAACTTCTGCATTTGTGGGGGTTTTTTTTCACACTTTGGAGATGCACAGCATGGAAAAAAAAACTGTTGACTGGCGTGACTATTACAGGATTTGCCATGATGTCAGGTTGATTCTTCAGTATGACGGATACGTCTCTACTAGTTTATAGTAAACTGTAAATTTATTTATTTAATACTGCAGTATTACTAATGCTTTGCTTGCTTTATCGCTTGCTTATTTTGTTTTGTTTATTAATGTTAATCAATTTTTTGTGTGTCTTTCTTTATATGACATTACTGATGAACTTGTGAATGTTTCTTTGGTTTACTTGAATTGACCTGATCTTAACTTTATTTGTCTGTTTACTCTGCAGATCAAATGATTGAAAGAATACTCCACCCTTGTTCTTGTTCAAATGAATTCACTCCCTCTCCTCTGGAGGAAGCAAGGATGATTCTGCAGAGGATCATGTCTCGAGACCTGTACCAGTTTATGGGTGAAACCAAGGTGTGCAATCAGGGATGGACTGGGACAAAAACTTGGCCCAGGCTTTTTTGGCCCACCTACCTCTGCATATCACCTTTAAAAACTATTTATCTTGCTTTGCTGTCATTTGGTATCATTCTTTTCAGCACAACCTCATATTTCTGAATTTACAGTTAGTTTTTCATTTTGACACAATTACCATAATTGATCTAAAATCAGACAAAAAACATAAGATCCGAGTAGAAAAGGTTATATTTTTTACTGTAACAACCACAAACATGTTTAACAGATCATAACTTGAAATGTAAATATAAATTGTAAATTTATAAACAAACGACAGTTATTGCAAATAGTTATTTGCAACTATTTGCAGCCATGGGATTCTTTTATGGCCATTTCAAACTATTTACAGAACAATCTGGTGTTCTGCATCAAATAAGATGCCATACAAATTATTTGTGCCACTCCAAAAAATATTTTTTGTCCACTATAAGACAGAAGACATCATCTCAAACCTGATACCTGCTGGCCTGACTGCACGAGGTGTATCACTCATCCCATTTTCCACCTAGAGACAACATTTACACTGTAATCTGTCTCTGGTGACTTTTTAGCTGCAACTGTGACATTCACCAGTCGCCTCATTGTTCTGACACACACACAAAAAAACTAGCAACTACACACTAACTACACACTCCAAACACATTAAATGTCACAAATCTCACATCTCAAAACTCTCACTCTCTCTCGCTCCCGTCACTCTAAAAAAATTACCCTTCTTCCTAAACAACAAATGCCCCATGTTGCCATATGATTTTTTGATTGGTTGACATGGTACATTTTTCCACCAATAGGAAAGGGGTGTTTTTTTATTTTATATTTGTTTGGTCATAAGCAGAGAGTGCTTGCTAGCGCTGTCCTTAGATGTAAATTTGACAATAGCATTCAGGAAAAAAAAATGCGAACATTTTTTATCATGGCTCTGGTTTTACGTGTTCTTGTCAACACAATTTAAAAATTGGTATATAGTCTGAATACCTCACTTTAAACACAAAAATGGACACTGAGGCTTGTCTTGGGTTCACATGACATCTTGTTGCTATGTCATCTTAAATTGGTCATGTTACCATGGTTTACTAGTTTTCTTTCTCAGCCAATCAGCAGCACTTGTGCAATTGTTTCGCCCCCATCGCTCCAGGTAAGCTGTAGACAGCTTCAACTGTCTGTGTGTTTACAAATAGTAATGTGTCCGTGCAGCATTTTCTTTTTAGTAACGGTAACAGCATTCTAACAGTAGAAATAGTAATGAGTTAGATTACTAGTTACTGAAAAATGCTGTTATTCTCATCACTGCTCTTCTCTTCCCCACCTCTTCACAGCTGGGGCAGCAGCTAACATGGTGGTTAGTTTGACACATTTTGCTGCATCTGTTAGTTTATTTTTATTGTTTTCAGGTGTGGACCAAAACAACTGCACCAAGACCCTGTGGCCCCATCAGATGATCTCATGACTCATTGAGTGACACCACTGACCAGTCAGTTGGTGGCATGAGGTCTGACCACATCACATTTTAGTACCTGCTCAGATCGCTTTGAACTCTGACTGAGCAGGCGCTGTTTTAGTACCTGGTACAAGGTACTATGACCTAATAGAAAACCCTGAAAACTGTGGCGAGTAGATCCAATTAGGTACTAATAAAAAGGGGCTTTTGGAGAAGGTTCGTTTATGGTATGAACATAATTCAAACTCGATCCCAACAGACTACCAGGTGTACATTGAGAGTTTGAACTAAAAAGCTTCTGTAAGATTTACATTAGAAAAAAGGCAGGAAATTACTGTAGATGTGTAAAGGCCTGTACAGGCTAGTATCTAGCCGTAAAATAAATGGAAATTGTCCTCCGGGAACTGCCTGCATACTCCCACCACATCAGGACTGATATTGTCATGCACCAGGAGGAATCCAGGACCCAATGCACCAGCATAGGGCCTGTAAGCGTGGGACTTCAACCCAAGATCTGTTGCATAACCTGTAGAGGTTTGTGTGTCTCTCCATGGATATGGCTCCCCAGACCATCACTTATAAAACCTCAAACTGGTCATGCTAAACAATGTTACAGGCAGCATCACATTTTCCATGGCTTCTCCAGACCCTTTCACAGCTGTCCAATGTGAGCCTTTCTTATGTGTTCAGCTCTCATCTGTGAAAAGTGCAGAGTTCCAGTGGTAGACTTGTCATTTCTGGTATTTAATGGCAAATGCGTGGTGCAAAAGAGCAGATACTGCTCTGGACAGGACCTTCTATGGCGCTTTCCTGCTCTCCTAGAGTTACTGCTGTTAATGCCCTGGATTCTCCTCCATTCTCTTGAGACTGTACTGGGAGACACAGAAGAACATCTGGCAGTGGCTTGTATTAATGTGCCATTCTGGAAGATTTGGACAGCCTCTGTAGGGAACATGTATTGCATCAGTCTTCCAGTAGTGACACTGACCCTTGCCAAAAGCAAAACTAGCCAAAAGCAGTGAGCCAGCCTGACGCAGGGCTTATGCAGGGAGACAGACAACCATACCCACCTGCGGGCAATTTAGATTCCCCACTTAACCTAACCCCACTACTTACATGTCATTGGACTGTGGGAGGAAGCTGGAGTACCTGGAGAAAACCTCCAAAAGAACATTAAACTCCACACAGAAAGGTCCTGGCCAGATGCGAAGTTGAACTCAGGACCTTCTTGGTGTGAGGGAACAGTGCTAATCACCACGCCACTGTACTGCCCGATGTTCTCAATATTTGAGACAGAGTTAAACTGAATTCATCGTAGCTGATCTTGATACCATTTTGAAACCATTTAAATCCTAAGTGAGTCATTCATAGTCACCTACATAATAGCTTATTAGCTCAGTTTAACCTGCATTTTATTTTATTGCTGTAAAAAATAAAGTTGATTACAATATTTGTGGTGTGTGAGTGCGCTAAAAAAGAGAGATGATGTGACTCTTCTCTCCCTTTCTCAGCTCAAGAAAGAAGACCAAGAGGAAATAAAAGTAAGAGTGAAAAGTGATCATAAAAAGAGATCAGCAAAACAATGATAACACAATGACAGCACATGTTCTTTCCTCCATCTGTCAGAAGATGAAGGACAGCTTGGAAAATGAACTGGTTAAAGTCATTCCAAAAGACAACTTTGAAATTATAGTGAGTTTTTATTCTAATTATACTCAGTAATTAATTCTTAAAATCTTGGCTTTTGTTTTGTTTTTTTAGCTAAATTGTGTTGCCAACCTCGACTGAGTCATAATGTACATGTGAACACTGCTCGTTTAGGTTGTCACTTTGGACTATGGGATGAAAAACAAGGACCCCATCAATACCACATATTTCTACACTAAGGCTAACCCTACTGAAGCATTCAAGATTTCCAGAGAACAGGTCAGAACTACTGCATGTCTTTGCATGAGCTGTGTGTTCTTTCTGTAGATGTCTCTGTAAAACAGCTTTTATGTTACTGTCCTTGTTGTCAGGTGTCCAAGCTTCTCCCAGTGTGCTTTGCTGAGAAGATCCTCAGAGTTTACTGTAAGAACTCAGCGAGTCTGAGAGATGCTAAGTTCTGCTTTCAAAGCTGGTGTCACGAAAATGACTTTCTAACTGAGGTAACACTTTGTTCTGTTTGATGGCAGTGGGAGGCATTACCATGTTACAAGCAATATGATGAGAACATAAAGAAGAAAGCTGCAGTTAAACCTGCATATCCTGTCAGAGCCTCGAGTTAGCATTACACTTTTGACCTTTTGGTTGTACTAATGAACTTGTCTGTGTCCTTTTATATATACAGGATCGAGACAGAGCAACTCCATGAAATGAAGATGGGAAACACTGAGAAATTAGGTTTTTTGTGTTACTGCTAGGGATGGGTACCGGTGTCCGGTGCCATGATGGCACCGGTTCTGACATAAACGGTAGTAACCAGACCGAAAAGCAGCGCACATTTCGGTGCTTTATTTCGGTGCTTTTTTTTTCCTGAGCTGTGATACACTTCTAGCCAATCATTTTACGTTTCCCAGGATAGTAGGCGGGGCCAGGTACGTACGTTCAGTTAGAGCAGAGCTACAGATTAAAAATGTCCAAGGCGAAGCGGTCAAAAGTCTGGTTGTACTTCACAGCAAAATATGCAAACTCAGCAGCCTGCAACAAGTGCTTTAAGCTGATACTGTGATACTGTCAAAGGAGGTAACACCTCGAAACTGATGAAACACCTGGCGACGCATAGCGGGTTTTTTTAAAAGCCGAGAAATGCGCCGTATTTGATAGCTTGCTGCGAGACCTCACACTGTGCACGTTGGGTGGGTTGCCAGTTATCGGACCCGGAGCAACATCCCCCAAAAACCCGAAGAATAGAGTCCTGGCCCCTAGCCCTGCCAGTGTAGCAGAAATGATGAGGATATTGATGGCAGCAGCCGTTCTTCTCTGCGTGAGTAGCTAAATGTTGTTCGTGTGTAATTTACGTTGAGTAGGCTAACCACGTTATTACATTAATGCATGTAAGGTGAACTAGCAAACATCATCATAGCTACATGCGGCTGTCTTCTTGTTTGATGGCAGATACTCCCTTCACCCTGGACAAAAAGGCTAAAATGACCAAAGAAAAAGTGGGAAACAGCTGAACATGAGAGGTTTTTGGACAAAGTTTGTGTTTTTTTTCCATTGTTTAAGCACTGCTTCCAGCCAAGAGTGATACCATATATGCCCCATAGCTGCAGAAAAGGCTAACATTGTTATCTTTTTACAAAAAACAAACAAAACAGCTGAACATGGGAGGTTTTTGGACAAAGTTTGTGTTCTCCATTCTTTAAGCACCGGTTCGAGCACCGTTTAAGCACCGGCACCGTTTCAAAAGTACCGATTTGGAACCGGTATCGGATAAAACCTAAACGATACCCATCCCTAGTTACTGCAGAGATTTAAAAACAGGTAAATCGACAAACTAAAGTAGTTTGATGATTAAACTATTTATCACACATTTTCACTATAATCAGACTATATAGCTCAACTTGCCTCAATGGTTTGGATAAAGGCTACTGCTATGATTTGAAAAATCATTATTTATTATATAACAGGTCTCTACATGACAATTTACCAAAGGATAACATAATCTTTCTGCTTTTTCCTCTTTGGATTTGTTTACTGTTGGTTTCTGGTCCATTCAAAATAAAGTTACTTTTCTCTTTGTTGTGTGTTATTTTAAAGTAACGGCTTTTGGAACATAAGAGGGAACTATTATAAAGATACTATATTCTTAAAAATCGCATAGATTTCACTATGCTACTCATCCCTGCTGGTTAGTGTTGGAAAAAAGCATCTAGAATGCAAAACCTAATGGAGCCGGGTAGCACGAGCTCTCATTATGAAACTGACTTAACAGAAATTTATAGCAATTTACATTGTATGTGATTTTTCAGTGGTCCATAGTGGTGCTCTTGGAGGAGTGGAGTTTAGGTAATAATTACTATTGTTCAGAGAGATCAAGTCCATTTGCTGTTAGCCCTTTTGCCACAGCTGAGGTTTAGAGACACCAGAAACCTTTGTAAACTTTGTAGGAAATGAAAGATTACAAGAACTGTGTTGAAGAGAGGCTGGACAGTGTCACAGGACAGCCACAAAAGCTTTTGGCACACTTTAGATGGTTGTGCTCCAACTTACGAGCAAACCAGGTGCACTGCAGTCACAAAGTTGAGAAGAATCTTTATAACACATATATCAGACCACATGTGTTTTGTAACATGTTTTTGTTGTAAAATTTCAATATTCCTGTGATCTGTGGCTGATGTGCACTTACAAGCTCTTGGCCAGAGCTAGTGAATGCCAGGTGCTGGATCAGTAAAGTGTGTGGTGCTGATATTATATGGAAAATCAAAAACTACTACAACCATCAGTGTCTCGGTGTCATCCAGGTGAGTAAATCCCAAAAAGTTCATTCTGTTCATTCTTTGCACAGTGACTGAAACAAACCCACTGATTAAACAATGGGCTGTGAGGTCAGTTTCTTGATCATTAATATGCAAATTGTCATGACTATTGATCAACAGCCACTGATTAACCACTGATTTTGTTCAAATAAAATATGAAACTCTCATATGAGAAGGATGAAGTAAATATACAAATGTTGATACATAAATACCCAGTAAGTCCAAGCATCAAGTTAAGTGTACACGACTCGTTTAAAACACGTGTATGAGCTCAAACAATTGGTAAAACAAGTCTGAACAACGTTGGACACGCCCAATGCATGAACATAAATAGCAGTTAAAGACTGGAAACACAGGATGAACACAACACAACGGACCTTGAGTGACTGTTCTACAAGTATTTCTTGTTTTATACTCAAGTCTTCCTGATCATCATGTTTTCTGTTTCCTTTTTTGTTGTGAAATCAGACACAACTTAAAGAAACTCAGGAGAATATTTTCATAGCCATTTAATCAGGTGAAGAAACTGCAGAAAGCTGAAGAAAAAATTGGTTTGAAAGAGTAAACGGAGAGGCAGACTGATTACAGCTAGCAACAAATAATTTTTCAGTGATTATTTTGTACTGTTGAATAAACAGAATTGAACAAAGTTGGACACCTAATGCATGAACCAAAAAAATGATGTAGAAAAACTGGACACAGTATTAATACAACACTTAAATATTTAGGCAATGAAGACACCAAGTGAAGTGTTTCAGGTGTAATTTTGCGCCATTCTTCCTGCAAACAAGTCTTAAGGTGGGCAACAGTACGAGATTTTCATTGTGGCATTTTGTGCTTCCAAATACGCCACACATTCTCTATTCGAGACAGGTCGGGATAAACTTTTACACGATGGCTCAGGACAAATTTAGCTCTTTTTAAATTACTGTTGATCTCCACAAACTAAAGAATTCAAGTCAATTTCCACAGCTATGGGCCAGTTATGTTTACAGTTGACATTTAATTCATTGATTTAGCACACAACCATTAGGCTGGGCTATTTAGATGCTTTTCTCTTTACTTATGTTAGTAAAATGATCAGGGATCTAGGGAAGTGGTCACTTGCAATGTTGAACCTTGAACAATGTCAGAGATTTACAGTTAACAAACAGTCAGGTGAATAAACAACACTGAGACACTCGAGATATTTAACGTGCTGCACGGGTGAAATACTCAGAGAGCAATCACACCCAGTGCGAGGCACAGCTCTTTATTTATAGGTTACATTGTCAATATGTAAATATGGTCACATTTCCTGTTATGCAGGTCCTGATGCTGTCAGTGTGTAAGCTGTGTGTGTGTGTGTGTGTTTCAAGAAGTTCGTGTGTGTGCTAATAATGTCACAGGGTGAGCTTCCTGTTTCTGCAGAGTTGGTACATTGTGTCTGGTGAAATATGTGAACATAAGCAGAACATAACATTTGAAGCATAATCAAATAAAAAACAGTAAAAACTCTATAACATTCCCTCCTGTTGTAAATATATTTCACTCCTGAAGTTAATATTTTACACTTAATCATACTTTATTATCAGCCAACAATCACTTGCTTATAACATTTTCAATTGTAGCATCATTCAGTATGTGTATGTGTTTTCCTATACTAAATCCTCTTCGTCCAGTTCATCTTCTTGTGGCAGTCCAACATAGGTGATCACTGTGGCCTGTACCATTTTGTCAATCATTGATCTGATACAGGGTAGAATGCAAGTTGAGAACATGCAAAGCAATAAAAGAAGAACTCCTATCAAGACAAGTCCTTTGATCACGAGGGTCTTCCAGCTGCCGCTCAGCAGCCAGGTCAGCCAGTCCTCTGTGTTCGTGACATAGTCTTGCTGCTCTGCATTACTCAGTTGTCGTAACTTGTCTAGGGCGGTGGTCATGGTCAAAGAGTGCACGTTGTCCGGGATTTAGGTGCAACAAGTGGTGTTGAATAAGACACAGAGGCCCCCTCTCTCAGCGAGAATCATGTCCAGGGCGACTCTGTGTTGCATAACCACTATTCTGATCGCGTCGATTTCCCCATTCTGAGCCTTGTTTATCCTTGTTGAGCTGTTCAGGAAAAGTCCAAATTGGTAGTCAAGAGTCTCAATTCTTAGCATGTTTTTTCCATTCCCGATCCATGGGAACAGTTAGTGTAGGACCTTCTGTCTGGTGGTCCACAACTTGAACTCCGCTGGTACATCACTGCCCCAGATTGGGTCATGCGGTTGCACGTCATCAGTGCTCCTCCTGCGTCTTGGTTGGTCCTGATGGAATACTCTGAATGTGTGGTCTGACACTAAAATTGGGGCGCAGAGTCCGGTGCTGTTGGGTGGGATGGTGAAGTATGTCTTTGAGCCACATGCCCATGCTGTACCCTGCACCCAATATGTGCCATTCAGGAAGCTTATCCGTGCCTTTCTGTCCTGCGGCATTCGGAAAGTCTGGGAGCAGTTGTGGTTCATTCCCAGCTTTCTGTTGCCGTATGCGAAGGTGAAACACATTGGATGTTGTATTCCTGGTTCCCTCCTGACATTGAAAGATTTTCCCTTGTCATTGGTTGCATTCAGGTGTACCCAGTATCGGTCATCACAGCTGTAGTTCCAGTCTGAGACCTCTGGTGTACAGAACACTACCTCATTAGTTGTATAGTTGATCAGTGTTCCATTACACCGTGGCAGGTCGGGTTTTGTGACTTGTCTCTTTAACTCAACCTTGAAGAAGAAGATGTCTTCGGGGGAACATGTTCTGCTGGTGGCTTTGTAGAATATACATAGGGCTTCGGAAAGGCTGGGTGATTTTCCATATAGGGTGGCTTGCATTGCTGTTGTTGGGAGGTGAGAACAGACGTAGCAGCCAGTGTGGTTGTCTTCTGTATGTACTCGGTTGTAGACGTACCGGTACCCGGCATTGTTCAGCCAGGGGTGGTTGTGCTCTTTGTCCATATCCTTTAGGTGTAAGTTGTCATATGACCATTTCTTTTGCAGGCGATGCTGTGGGTCCTCGTCTTTCCAGGTGAGTATCCAGCCACTATGAGGACAAGTTTCTTCATGATGACCAGGCACACCCGGGCTCCAGGTGAGTAGACCACTGGCGAGAAGACAAAAGGGCGGGATATACCCAAACAACCCTTTCCTCCACCAGGAGAACACCTAGGAGTCGGGGGAACCGGCGTCTATGCTTGTGTTGTCACTCACTTTTTTGCAGTGGCTTTGGTGGATCCAAGATGGTCTTTCTGCTATTTTGCAGGCGGTTGGTGTTGTGAGCAGGACCTGGTACGGGCCTTCCCACCTCGGTGAACTCCAATTTTTCCTCTGGAGCACTTTAATCAGGATCCAATCACCTGGTTGCAACCTGCAAGATACTGGAGAGATATTACTCGGCAGTTGGTTCTCAAACAGCTTAGTCATCCACTCTGCTAGGGTGGTTTCTCTTATAGACTTATTAATAGGCTCACTAGTGAGAGGCAGTGGAAAAAAGGTCTCCCGTGAAGTGCTTAGGGAGGATATCTGACATTCCCCCCTGTCGACACACGTGTTAATCCGTCTGTCGCTAATGCTGCTGTCTTGTGTAGGGATTTTGGCAATACTGGTTTGCCATTACAGGTCAGTAAGTCATTGTGTAGTTCTGCTCCACACGTTAGCCATTTCTTTTGCTCTGCAATAGGTGCGGCTTTCTGTTCCTCTTTAAGTACATCAAGTGGTATCAGCTGTGAAGTTTCAGACTTTAATGTCTGAAACTTCACAGCTGATTTGTATTGGTTGCTCTGCGGCCTTCTTCGCGGCTTGGTCTGCGAAGTTATTGCCTTCAGTAATTTCTGAATTATCTTTTTTGGTGTGCAACACATATTGACTGTCAGTGTGAATATTTATATCTTGACCTTTGCGCAGCATGCACGTATGATAGCCGTTAGTTCTGCACTCTGTGCTGAAAAAGAGGAAGTAAGGGCTTTTGCTTCTAAAACTGTGTCTACTGTGGTGACAGCGTAACCTACACAGTTTCGCCCGAGACTATTTTTGAACGCTGAACCGTCTTACAAAGATGTTAACGAAACCAGCTTGTGGTGTCCATTCTATTTTATCTTTCAGTGCTAGATTTTTTCCATAAACTAAGTTTTGCAATGGTTCAGCTAACAGAGCATATTCAGGTATCCAGCACCTGCAAAAATTGCAGAGACCTAAATAACTCATCATTTGTTGTTTTGTGAGTGGTTTTGGGGCATTCTACACTGCTAGTTTTCTGCTGTCTAACAGTGTTCTGCCTTCTCCTGTAAGCTTATGTCTGAGGTACGTGACCTCTTTGCCCCACAACTGTAACTTGTGTTGTGAGACTTTATGACCCTGCTCTGTTAAGTGTTGCGTGTCTCCTGTAACGAGAATATCATCAACGTATAGAAAAAACTGACCTGTGGCAGGGAGCGTGCATAATGACATAGATTTCTTTAATGCCTCTGCATACAGGGTGGGGCTGTTCTGAAAACCCTGCGGCAGTCTGGTGTAGGTGTACTTTTCATTATCAAAAGTGAATCCGAACAGGTTTTGTGAATCTGGGTGTAATGGCACAGAGAAAAACGCGTTTGAAAGATCTATAACTGAGAACCATTGTTCTTTTGGTGTCACTTGATTTAAAGTTGTGTGTGGATTTGCTACCACAGGTAGAATTTGTTCTGTTACCTCGTTTATTGCTCTAAGATCATGAACTAGACGATATTTTTCTGTGTCTGCTTTTTTCACTGGGAAAATCGGAGTATTACAGGTTGCTTTTGTTGTCTTCACTAGGATGCCTGCTTTTTCCATATCTGCAATTACTGGCCTGATCCCTGTCTTTGCTTCCTACTGCATGCAGACTGCATTTCCGCTTTTTGTAACATACAGATGCTGTAATGTTAGTTTCTGCTTCTGTATCTGTTTGTCATATGGTGGGTCAAAGCCCGGGCTCAGTTTAAACCTCAGCGTGTTGTGATACTCAGTGTATGGCTGCTGTATTGATGAGGCTGGTAAGTACCTGCTAGCTAAATGGTGGAGTGGTGGAGGCAGATCCAAGGTCCAATAATAGTGGGGCTCACCAAGTCCCCTGCACACATTTATCTGACAGCCTGCTTGGCCTTGTTCCACATTTAACATTAGCTTAGCATACATGCCTTCTGGCCCTGGCAGGCTCAGGTTCAGTTGAGGCATTTTTAGATACCTTCTAGTTTTTTAAAGAATTCACACATCTTACATATTTCAAACTTTGAAGTTAGGGTTTTGCTTATATATATATATATTTTTTAAACTTTGCATTGCTTATAGCTCACAGCTCTAAAACTGGGCATTTGTAAATCATATGCCTAATCACTATGTGTCACTGTGATCCACAAGTATTACAAGGATACTTATTGTCATTAATATTATATTTTTATTAATATTATCATCTTTTTCTTTCCATATAATAACAACAGTATATTACAACATTTTATCAGTGTATATCACTATACTACTACTGAGCCAATTTAATAGTTAGGATCATCTTACTCAGCAAACAGATAATTTAGAATTCATCCAATCTGTACAAATTGTTTTTTCTCTGAACAGGTTTGTGCCTACTTTTTAGACTGGTCTTCTGTTTGCCTCATCTCAGATCCAATCTTCAGTCACATTCATTCTCTCTGTTGCATGTCGAACCAAGTAATTTATTATTATTTTTATTTTTATATTTTATTTTGTATCCATCAAGGGCTTCGGGTGGTCTGCAGTTCCACCCTTTCCCAAGCTGGAGACATTTACCTTTTCACACACTTTCCTTGGCTGAACAATGACACAGCCTTAATCTACCTCATGCATCTCTCTTTTTTATAGAAAAGGTTTTCATGTGAATGATTTCCTTTTATTTATTGTATACAATCTGGGCATGATCACCATGCCAACTATATTTCATTGTTTAGTTCTGTTTGTAAGGTTCCTCTTAAAATAGTTACTGCAGAGGGACTGCATTTCCCCTCCCACGCAGGACAATTTAGTTTCTTTGGATTTCTCCACCTACCTGCACTTATTCGGCCGGCGCCGGGATATTTTCTGTCTAACCACTGTTTATCTGCCGTGAGTTTAGTTTCGTTATTACCCATTTTGTTTATTACATTATTCACAGAACTGTGAAACTGTCTCTGGCACGAGAGTCGAGAGAGGTTACTAAGACGGCCTTCGACCCCTGTCCTATAGTCAGGGGCGGTCTCAGTTTTATGTGATGAAACACAACCTTTTTTCTCTCTCCTCACCAGTACGTAAGTTATCACAGGAAAAACAGTGAGAACGATGTAGTGTCCTAAAGTCCCTTTAAAAATCACTCATTCTCTCAATACATTTATTCAAACAGTTCGCGCAATTTCTATCCTATGTTAGTTGACACTTTCCGTACACTTATTTACCTTCTAGTAAATTTAGACTTCCAGCTTTTTTAGCTGCAAAACGAGTGTCTATTACACTGCCAGTTTCGTCTTACAAGCGAGTCTTAAAACTGCCAGTCCCCGTAGGACGAGTTTTCTTGGAACAGTGTCACCCTAAACACCGATAATTTTACGCAAGGTGTGTCAAATGTGGAATAATCACCTGGCTTCGCTGTTGCCGGTCTGTCGGGCGTCCTCCTTCAAGCCCCACCGCCGTGGGCCTGTATAAGACGTTGGCCAGGACCCGAATTTTAACGTCCCTGGACTTTCAACCCTTCCTGGAGGGTGCTCTGCAGAGGCTTCAACGCAGGTTTGTCACGGCGTCGGGACTTGAGGAAGGATACTGTGTGAAATGGAGCATAATATTATTATTAATACCAGTCCATTAACGGCTTCGAAGGACAAATTAATTGTCAGAGATTTACAGTTAACAAACAGTCAGGTGAATAAACAACACTGAGACACTCGAGATATTTAACGTGCTGCACGGGTGAAATACTCAGAGAGCAATCACACCCAGTGTAAAACTGAAGCTCTGAATTTACCATTACCTATGGTCGTGAGCACTGGGTAGTGACCGAAAGAACAAGATCGCAGATATAAGCGGCTTTGCCTGAAGGGTGGCTGGCAAACACCTGGCCTGTCTCCTTTAGAGATAGGGTCAGGTGTTTTGGCCATCTGGGAGGGCCTCAGAGTAGAACCGCTGCTCCTCCACATCAAAAGGAGCCAATTGAGGTGGTTCGGCATCTCACTATGATGCCTCCTGGGTGGGGTGTTCTGGGCATGTCCCAGCGAGAAGAGGCCCCAGGGAAGACCCAGGACACACTCAAGAGAATCTATCTTTTGGCTGGCCTGGGAACGCCTTGGTGTTCCCCCGGAAAGGCTGGAGGAGGTGGCCCAGGAGCGGGAGGTCTGGGTTTTCTCTGGTTAGGCTGCTGCCCCTGCGACTTGGCCCAGGACAAGCAGAAGAAAATAGATGGATGGATGTCCAAACAGGGACTCAGAAATGCACACTATCTTGGTCGACTGCTGCATCTAAACTTTCTCCCAGACCTCTCAGACCTAATGTCCTGTTCAATATCTAATCTAAAGTTTATTTAGCATACAGACTGGAAAATCTGGGATTGATCCACTGACTTTTCAATTTGTAGGCGCTACTACCTGAGCCACAGCCCTCACCAACACTGCATGAATTTAGAAACTCCTTTTAAGTCTGCAACACATGGAAAATGTGTTTGTTTATGTGGTAAACAAAAAAGTGTGAAACAACTCAAAACATATTTTAGATTTTTCAAATAACCAGGCTTTGCTTTGAATACAGCTTTGCACACTCTTGGCATTCTCTCGATGAGCTTCATGAGGTAGTCAGATGAAAAGGTTTTCCAGCAACCTTGAAAGAGTTCCCAGAGATGCCGAGCACTTGTTTGACCTTTGGCCCTTACTCGGTCGATCTCATCCCAAACCATCTCTATTGTGTTTAGATCAGGTGACTGTGGAGGCCAGGAAACCAAATACTAAACATACTAAACCAACTAAACGCAAACTGGAAAGGATGGCATGTCGCTGTTGGTGCTGCTTCAGTGTGCCATTTTGCGACTTCCTGCAATTTTAAAATTACATTGATTAAAGTCATATTTAGTTTTGTTTTATAAATTCTCTATTTAAGCTAATTGTTTGGAGGAAATAACCCTTTTGCTTGGAAAATGGAACAAATGTACAGACCTATTTGAACTGGAAGACACTCACCTTCTATCAGTGTTTGCAACCTTATGATTGCACAGTTCTGTGTTTCTCTGTCTCTGTTTTTGTATCCAAGGGTGTGGTGCTCCTCCCTCCCAGCTACCTGTTTGCACACCTGTCATCGATCATGACAGTAATGCTGTTATACTGCTGTCCATACAATGTATTCACACTTTCATAAACAGAGTATTCATAATAATTCGTTAATATCTTAAGTTTCAGTGTGTCTTCTTGAATAAACCCCCAACAGTGTCACCAGCAAAGCACCATCACACCTCCTCCTTCATGCTTCACGTTAGGACTCATCCATGCAGTTATCTCTAGCCGACTTGATTACTGTAACAGTATCTTCACAAGTTTACCTAAAAAATCAATCAGACAAATGCAGCTGATCCAGAACACTGCTGCTCATGTTCTCACTAAAACCAAGACATCATGCAACACCTACGCTTTGATGACAAGTCCACCCGCAGTGATCGAGCAAAGACTGATAAGTTCGCTGCAATTTCCAGTGTGTGGGGATCATTTGTCACCAACTGCATCACGTGCTACAACCCTGGTCTACATATCACCGTTGATGAACAGCTTTTCCCATCAAAGACTCGGTGCTGTTTCCTGCAGTATATTGCAAGTAAACCGGACAAGTTTGGGATCAAGTTTTGGGTGGCCTGCGACCTAAAATCCAAGTACATTTGCAATGTCTTCCCATATCTTGGCAAGGACCCCAATCGTCCCACTGGGGAGAGACTTTCTGAAAATGTAGTAATGAGGCTGATGGAACCATTCCTAGACAAGGGCAGAAATGTTACCACGGACAATTTCTTCACATCGCTTTCACTTGCGCAAAAACTTCTTGGACGGAAAACCACCATCCTCGGCACAGTCAACAAGATTCGCAGGGAAATTCCTCAATCCACTAGGCAGACAGATCGCAATGAATTCACCACTCAGGTATGCCACTCCACACCGAGCCCTGGAAAAAGGGCCACGTGTCAGGTCAAACACAGATGCAAAAAAAATCAGGCCACTGTGCGATGTGTTCACTGCTACAGGTACACATGTGGTAAATGCAGACGACAGATACCGTGGCAGTGCCAGGATTGTGAGTGATTGCTGAAAATGTTGAAATGTACTCACTCACTTTTTATCATTATTTGTAAATATGTGTACAAATGGTTGGTTTTTTGTACTGTTTTCATCAATAAATGTCAGCAACAAAGGACCTACACCCATGTGTGTTGATTTCTCCCTAAGATGGCAAACTGAAACACTCCACTCCCCCACCCCCTCAATCACTCACCCCCACTCCCCTCCCTCCAGAATTCCTAGGTAACGACCTAATATACATATGAATGACTAGCCAATTTAGCTTCCACTTCCAGCATTTGACTGCTCTCCGGCTTTTAAAGGTAGAACGGTAGAAGCCTGGAAATCCCAGTGCATCCCAGTGATGCTCATGCAGGAGTGGAGTTTAGGTAATAATTATTATTGTTCAGAGAGATCAGGCCCATATGTTGTTAGCCCCTTTGCCACAGCTGAGGTTAAGAGAAGCCAGAAACCTTTGTATAGTTTGTGGGAAATGAGAGATTGAAAGAACTGTGTTTAACACTAGGAGTCCCAGGCTTCTACCTTTCTACCTATAAAACCTGCCACCAGCCAAATGGCTGGTAGGCTTTTAGCTAAGCTTTAGCTTCAGCCAAGTGGAAGCTAAATTGGCTAGTCATTCATATGCATATTAGGTAGTTAAAAAGGAATTCAGGAGGGAGGGGAGTGGGGGTGTGTGGATGAGGGGGTGGGGGAGCTGCTAAAAGCTGTGAACTTCCTTTTGTGTTTCATCTTGATGCATTCTCAATCATCCAGGGAAATAAATCTCCAAAAGTCACCAACTTGGAGTGTTTCAGTTTGCCATCTTAGGGAGAAATCAACACACATGGGTGTTTGTCCTTTGTTGCTGAGATTTATTGATAAAAACAGTACAAAAAACCAACCATTTGTATACATATTTACAAATAATAATGAGAAACAAACTTACTAATAAGCTGTTGAACTGCCGGTCAAACAGATATTTCTACTGTGTCAGAGATGATGAATGTTTCCGTGTTCCATCAGTACACACACGTCATGACATTGCTCAGTCAATCAGCTGCACAATATACACAATATAGAGTTTAAATGTAAATTAAAAATATAAAAATGTAAAAAGCATTGGTCAACAGAAAGCTTGTTTGAACAGTAAAGTTTTTAACTGCTTTTTAAAAGATTCCACAGAGTCAACCAAACGTAGTTGTAGAGGTAGACTTTTCCACAGCATTGGTGCCACAGACCCCTTTCGTCTTCAGACGTGTTCTGGGAGAAACAAACAAACTCTTAGTCTGTGAGCGGAGACGGCGAGCAGTAGTGTATTTTGTGAGAAGCTTGGATAAATAATCTGGGGCTTGGCCATTTAGTGCGCTGTACGTTAAAACAATAATTTTAAAACGAATTCTAAAATCTATTGGGAGCCAATGTAAAGAACATAAAATAGGAGTGATGTGAGCTCGCTTGCTAGAGCAAGTTAGTAGTCTGGCTGCTGCGTTTTGTATAGCTTGGAGGCGAGAAAGTGATGATTTATCCAAGCTGGTAAACAGGGAATTATAATAATCTAAACGCGATGACACAAATGCATGGACAATTTTTTCCAGTTCAGCTAAGGAGACCATATGTTGCAGTTTAGAAATATTCCTTAAATGAAAGAAACAGGAACAAGACAGAGATTTTACGTGTATATGACTAGTTAGGAGTGAGAACGTGTTGATGTAGCATGTAGTGGAGGTGGAACTCCTTTCTAAAGCTTTTCTAACATCAGCTACAATCAACAAACAACAACAAAACAAACTGGATGAGCAGGATTCCAGTGAACTTACTGTGATCATGGGTAGTGCTGCAAACCTTTATCACATTTTCACAGAAAAGAAACTAAATATATATCCTCCTTTAAAAAAAAACACACAATGAAACACAGACATACTTATTTATGATAAGATCCACAGAGAGAGAGCCAAGCACGTACACAACATAGCATTGATGAGAAAAGAGTAAGAATATACAATCACAGGTTTACATAAGTACACAGTTGCGACTGAGGCCCTGATCAAATGTTCAAATAAACTGATCATAAAGTCTGTGTCTCTGTTTTATTTCAGGGAGTGCTGAGGAGGGTCTAACATGAAGTCACAGTCGTGCTCTCTGGACAAGATGTGGCTCATTTTCTCACATTTGTACAGCTTTTGGGATGTCAGAGTGCTGCACTCATCAATGCATTTGACTTCATCAACTTCAACTTCATCTTCAGGTGTGTGTGAGAAACCAACTCACCATAAACTGTTGAACTGCATGCCAGTGGAACAGAGACATTTTTGTTATTTGTGTGTGTCAGAGAAGATGAATGTTTCAGCGCTTCTCTTTACATTTCCCTTAAATACACAACTTTGTGTGTGTTTGTGACACTGACTCAACTGTCATCCCCTTTTCTCCTGTACAGCTAGTGCACATCTATAAAGGAGAATCAGAAAAATAAAACTTTTTTTTCTTAATGTGTCACTTACTCTCTATGGTACAGATCTGGGTCCACTCTGCAGTCATTCGACCCTCCAGTACTAACTAGAGATGGCACGATACCATGTCCGAGACGATACTGATATCATAAATTTGGATACCGATATGAATCCGATATAGTGTTTTTTCAATCAATAAAACAGTTTATTTAAAATCTTGCTGCTTTTTGTATAAAAAAATGGTAAATGGCCTGTATTTGTATAGCGCTTTACTATGGACCACAAAGCGTTTTACACTACATTTTGTCATCCACCCATTCACACACACATTCACACACTGGTGATGGCAGCTACATTGTAGCCACAGCCACCCTGGGGCGCACTGACAAAGGCGAGGCTGCCGGACACTGGTGCCACCGGGCCCTCTGACCACCACCAGTAGGCAACGGGTGAAGTGTCTTGCCCAAGGACACAACGACCGAGACTGTTGGAGCCGGGACTCGAACCAGCAACCTGCTCAATCAACGTAATCAACTTTAATTTAATGCATGTATAAAAAATTGAACCGAAATCGATTATATTCCTACAATAATTAAATAGATTCAAAATCTTTCTACAACAGAACTGCAGACTGCACAGATGGCACCTTCCCAAAGGAAAAAGTACTACAGCTTACTAGGGTATATTAGACTTAATAGTTACTATATACAGTAATGGATTTCTATACATTTTACATCAGATTAAAACTTTGGTTGTAAGATTCAGATAACTATTTATTAAAAGCTAGACATTTTAAATGAAAATAAGAAAGAAAGATATTTCTTTGTGCCCCCCTTTCCCTGTTGATGCCCCACCTGCCCCCCTGGCAAAACTTTGCTAGACAAACTTGCTTTAGTTCTTGGGATAACTTTCTGGGAGATGAAATATTGGTTTGGTAGCGAGGCTCCAAATGCTCAACCCGACTGCCGACAGGTCTCGCACGCCACAGCTGCTCTATCACGTGAGGCATACTGCTAAGGTTATGAGCTGAGTTACGCTATGGGATATTTAATGGATCGGATTACATTTTTTATTTCTCTCCGATATCCGATCCAGTAATTTAGGTCAGTATCGAACCGATACCGATACGTAATATCGGATCGGTCCATACCTAGTATTACCACGGGAGATTCAACCTGTTCGGACTCTCTCATTGGTAAGTGTGCAGGACTGTACCAGCTGTAGTTGATGGTTTTCCTTCGAGCAATTCTTTAATGTTTCCTTTTCATCAGCAATGAAGTTTTGTTGATGGTTTTCATTTGCTTTAGCAGCTTTGCCAGAAGTTAAATCTTTATTGAAATCCAGTTTTAGGTTTTTATCTGCATTGACTTTTCTCCCCTGAAGGTTCAGTTAGTTTGATGGAGTCCATAAAAGGTTTAAAGGCACTTACTGGGATTTCTAAAATATCCAGATTTTATGAATTATAGACAAAATTTATATACAGTATAATTATGATCATTTACAGTATAATTGATTGCTTTATTTATTATTTATTCATGTATTGAAATATAAGAAGCAGAACAGTGGAGGCAATCAAAACACTCGCTCACAGAGAAAGAAGGATGAGGGCTTTTACTGGATGTGACTGAACTGTTCAAAAAAAGAAATGGATCAAGAACACAAGAAGCATGATGGAGAAATCATGTCTGCTGTGGCTGCTCATAGGAACTCTGTAATGGTCCTCTCTCTCTTGTTTCTCTATATCAAACATCCGGTTTGCGTAGGAGGTAAACAAGACAGCTGTTTCCTCCTTTCTCTGCTTGAACCCCATCAGTCTGTGTCCTGGAAGTTACTGCTTTTCTCTATTGTTTTGTTAAATGTCAAACTTTGAGGTAATCTGGATGTCGTTTCTCTTTAGCTCTGACCTGTCCTCTGTACTGGGTGCAAGCCAGCACCAGCAAGGTGTTCCTAAGTAGGGCTGGGTTTCGTCACTGATTTCTAGAATCGATTCAATTCCAATTCACAAGTTCCCGAATCGATTCAATCTAGGATTCAATTCAATTCGATTTGATTTGAATCAGGAAAATTTTGCCTCAGACAGTCAGAAATATTATAATTCAGACACATTCAGTACATTTCTATATTTTTATATCTATAAATAGAAATCTGACACTTGCAAGACTTCAGCAAAGGTGTATAAGCATCACAGCAGATGCCTTTGTGTCAAAGAGGATAAAACAGAGAAAAACATGAAGGTGATTTTCCTGGCCTGGGATTTTGTAAAAATATTCTGCAGTAGATCAAAAACGAAAGAAAACCATTAATCAACATATGAACATTACCTGATGCTGCTGAAGTGAAGCAGAGCAAAGTTACAAAGGTTTTATTAGAGACACAGCTGAGCGTTTGCAATTTTGCATAATTTTAAAAAGTTTAAATTTGTTGAGAAGCCCATTGAACAGCAGAAATGGGGCTTTTTTTGGAAGCAAGTAAAAGGAAAAAAAACAGTGTCTGACAGAGCTGTAAACAACTTGTGCGTAACAAGCAAGTGAATAATGCAGAAAACAGATTTTTAGACGGGAAACTGTTCTTGGAGTATACACACAGAGAGAGAGAGAGAGAGAGAGAGAGAGAGAGAGAGAGAGAGAGAGAGAGAGAGAGAGAGAGAGAGAGAGAGAGAGAAAGCTGTGCATGAAGTGATTTTTACCGTGGTGGAAGCAAAACAGCGAAACTAAGGGAATTCATGACGATGTTTATGTGAAGTGTAGTTTGGATCTTCTTTTGCTGTTGGTTCAGTCAATATTGTTTGGAGAGAGATCAAACCTGCAGCTTCATAATCACAAGAAGAGCGTAAACACAAAGCGCGGACCCGCCGACGGATCAGAATCAGTGAGTTTTCAGCCATGACCGTGTCATCGGGTGAGAAAGACGACATCTCACTGACCCATCGGCAAACATGCAACCTCCACACAGAAAGACCCCGGCCTGATGTTGGAATTGAACTCAGGACCTTCTTGCTGTGCAGCAACAGTGCTAACCACAGTGCTGCCTTGGTTACAAAACATGTTCACTAAAATTAAAAAGCAATTGTTGAAGAGATAAAATGGTCCTTTCTCGTTTTTATAAATATGATTTTTAACTTACAGTTATTATGCATTTCTTGTATAAAATAAAAAAGATAAAATGTGAGTTACTGCTAATTGTTGTATGTTTATGTAATAACAAATCCCATTCACATTTAAACACTGAATTTAGGCTTGGACATTATATTTAACACTTAGTGTGGAGTTGTCATGTTTTCCCTGACAATTCTCTCTGGACACTCCAGCTTCCTCCTACAGTCCAAAGACACACATGTTACTCCTAAAGTGGCTGCATATCTGTGTACGTGTGCTGACCCTGTAACAGACCTGTGACCTATCCAGGATGTATCCTGCTTTTCACACATCAAAGTTGGGATAGGTTGATAGGTAGCGTTGGCTGAGGAAATCCAAATCATGTGACGTCACCCTGAGATGCTTCTGAGAAACAAACTCACTAATAAGCTGTTGAACTGCATGCCAGTCAAACAGATACGTTTACTGTGTTTGTGTTTCAGAGATGATGAAAGTTTCCGCGTTCCTCTTTACATTTTCCATTAGTACACACCCATCCTGACATTCCTCCTGTCAGTCAGCTCTCTGGGTGGAAGAGAACAAAACACATAAATAAATGTTTAAGACAGGAGCTACTTAAACTGTTAATGTTCCTTTATTTGTTTTGCACACAGGTTTATCATTAAAAATCTTACCAACAATGACATAAACTACTTATCTTTATAATCTTTATAGAGAAATAAATAAAGTTGAAATTCGTATGTATTTCTTATGCCCAGCAGCAAAGCCAGACTGTGACTTTAGGCCTGTCTTCTTACAATTACTTGTGTGTGTGTGTGTGTTCTGAGTTTTCATCAGAGCCAGAGGTCAGCTACTCTTCACTGAAGTTTTCCACCAGTCCCACCACATTACACAATATGACACACATTAGCTGGTTCAGTGTTTAAATGCTGTAGGCCACAAATGATGCATTTTTCTGATTATTACAGATACAAACACTTTTTATCCCCTCCTTGAATCGCCACCTTATCGTGGTGGAGGGGTTTGTGTGTCCCAGGGATCCCAGGGGCTATGTTGTCTGGGGGCTTTTGCCCCCTGGTAGGGTCTCCCATGGCAAATTGGTCCTGGGTGAGGGACCCGACAAAGGCAAGGCAAGTTTATTTGTATAGCACAATTCAACAACAAGGTGATTCAAAGTGCTTTACAGAGACATTAGAAACAAAAACAAATAAAAAGCATGATTTAAAATTGATTAAAACAAGCAAATAAACTAACTAACTAATTAACAAACAAACAAACAAACAAACAAACAAACAAACAAACAAACAAAACAGTATATAAAATCAAAACAGATAAAATCAGAACAGTAGATAAAATCAGTAGTTAAATGTAAGTTTTGAAATTTAAGCTTAAAAGTGTGGATTTGGTGCTTTATTCAAATGCAGCTGAGAACAGGTGAGTCTTCAACCTGGATTTAAATAAACTGAGTGTTTCAGCTGATCTGAGGCTTTCTGGGAGTTTGTTCCAGATATAAGGAGCATAAAAGCTGAATGCAGCTTCTCCGTGTCTGGTTCTGACTCTGGGAACTGATAAAAGACCGGATCCAGATGACCTGAGGGATCTGGATGGTTCATACTGGGTCAGGAGGTCATTGATGTATTTTGGTCCTAAACCATTCAGAGCTTTATAGACCAGCATCAGAACTTTAAAGTCTATCCTCTGACGGACAGGCAGCCAGTGTAAGGACCTCAGAGCTGGACTGATGTGGTCCACTTTTTTGGTCTTAGTGAGGACTCGAGCAGCAGAGTTCTGAATGAGCTGTAGTTGTCTGACTGATTTTTTAGGTAGACCTGTAAAGATGCTGTTGTGAAGTTTCTCTTTATAAATGTCATAATGAACCTGGAGGTTTGTTTTTCTCCATCTGCGCTCAGCTTTCCTACACTCTCTTTTTTCATTTTTTGCTGTTTGTGGAGTTTCTCCATGGAGACTTTTTCCTTCCAGAGATAACCTTCACCTTAATGGGAGCAATAGTGTCCATTACATTTAACATGTTAGCATTGAAGCTATTGACGAGCTCATTGACTGACCCTCTGGACAGGTCAGGTGTTAATGGGAAGACCTGGTTAAAAATTGCACTACTGTGTTCAGTTATACACCGTTTTGTGATCACTGTTGTTGATATATTTGTGTGGGCTGAGATTTTACTTTCAAAGAAAACACAGTAATGATCAGACATGCCCACATCAGACACAGTAACCTTTGAAATGCTCAGGCCTTTGGAGATCAGTAGGTCAAGAGTGTGTCCTCTATTATGTGTGGCCTCTGTTACATGCTGAGTCAGCCCAAAGTTGCCCAGAGTGTTACTCAGGTCTTTAGTCCCTTTGTCCTGAGGGTTGTCCACATGAATGTTAAAATCCCCAGCAATAATTACACAGTCAAAATCAACACAGATCACAGACAACAGTTCACTGAGGTCATTAAAAAAGTCTGTGCAGTATTTGGGAGGCCTGTAAACATTAAGAAACACAACTTTGGATGGGGCCTTCAGCTGTAAAGCCACATATTCAAAAGACTGAAAACTTCCAGGAGATAGCTGCTTACATTGAAATGATTCATTAAATAAGACAGCAACCCCCCCTCCTCTCCTGCTCACCCTGGCCTCACTGATAAAACTGTAGTTAGGAGGGGTCGTCTCGATGAGAACAGCTCCACTGTTACTTTGGTCCAACCAAGTTTCAGTTAAAAACATAAAATCAAGGCTGTGCTCAGTGATTAAATCATTAATTAAAATTGTTTTCCCAGCTAAAGATCTAACGTTTAATAAAGCCAACTTAAGTGTTTTAGAGGTATTACTTGTCCCCTCGTGTTTGGGAGCAGTCTGTGGCACACAAGGTATGTTTACTATGTTTAAAGATCTTTTAGAGTGCATCTCTCTGTGTTTTGACCAGGCCACATGTCTCCTTCTGTCACTTAAAAGTACAGAGATTTTAAAACCTTCTAGTAAACAGGGTCCCAGCTTCTCCTGGGAAAAGTCACCACTGCCATAATCCTCACAGCCCGGACCCTTCACACATCACACATCAGACTGCGGAGACAGAGCATGAAGATGGTAAGGAGGAACTAAGGGGGGCGAGGCTGGGCGACCATGGCCTGCAATGACTTTGCCAAATTCTTCACAGAAAAAATCCAAAAAATTAGACAAGCTATTGGTACATCAACAGCAGATCCAGGATATGTACTGTGTCCACCAAAAAACTGTTTAAATACCATGAAACAGTTTCAACCTATTAACAGCAAAGACCTGGAGGACATCTTAGGTCAACTGAACTCCTCCTCCTGCTGTTTAGATGTCCTGCCAACAAGTTTTTTCAAAAAGGTCTCAAAGACTTTAGAGTCAGACCTGTTACAGATCGTCAACTTTTCTTTATTATCAGGTGTGTTTCCAGAATCACTAAAAACTGCTGTAATCAAACCTATACTGAAAAAGGACAATCTTGACAAGACACAAATGAACAACTACAGGCCGATCTCAAATCTCCCATTTTTAAGTAAGATCATTGAAAAAGCAGTTTCTCAACAGCTCAATTACTTAAAACAGAATAATTGCTACGATGCCTTCCAGTCAGGTTTTAGACAGAACCACAGCACTGAAACCGCTCTGACCAAAGTGTTTAATGACATATGTCTGAATACAGACAGTGGAAAAATGTCAGTCCTAGTTTTACTGGATCTCAGTGCAGCATTTGATACAGTTGACCACAACATATTACTCAAACGACTGGAGAACTGGACAGGTCTTTCAGGAACTGTACTAAACTGGTTCAAGACATACTTAGAAAACAGGAAATACTTTGTATCAACAGGTAACTTCACATCTGAGCAGACAAGTATCACATGTGGAGTTCCCCAAGGTTCTATCTTGGGACCCCTTCTGTTTAACATTTACATGCTCCCACTGGCACAGATTATAAACAACAACAAAATAAACTATCACAGCTATGCAGATGACACACAAATATATATCACAATGTCACCAGGAGACCAAGGCCCTGTGCAGGCTCTTGGTAAATGCATTGAGGAAATCAATGACTGGTTGTGCCACAATTTTCTCCAGCTAAACAAAAACAAAACTGAGGTAATAGTCTTTGGCGCCAAAGAAAAACGATTACAGGTCACCAGAGAACTTCAATCTATACATCTAAAAACCACAAACCAGGCGAGAAATTTGGGTGTAGTGATGGATGCAGACCTAAACTTAGAAAAACACATTAAGACAATAACAAAGTCAGCATACTATCACCTCAAGAATATTTCAAGGATAAAAGATCTGATGTCTCAACAGGACCTGGAAAAACTAGTCCATGCATTCATCTTTAGTAGGCTTGATTACTGTAACAGCATCTTTACAGGTCTACCTAAAAAATCAGTCAGACAACTACAGCTCATTCAGAACTCTGCTGCTCGAGTCCTCACTAAGACCAAAAAAGTGGACCACATCAGTCCAGCTCTGAGGTCCTTACACTGGCTGCCTGTCCGTCAGAGGATAGACTTTAAAGTTCTGATGCTGGTCTATAAAGCTCTGAATGGTTTAGGACCAAAATACATCAATGACCTCCTGACCCAGTATGAACCATCCAGATTCCTCAGGTCATCTGGATCCGGTCTTTTATCAGTTCCCAGAGTCAGAACCAGACACGGAGAAGCTGCATTCAGCTTTTATGCTCCTTATATCTGGAACAAACTCCCAGAAAGCCTCAGATCAGCTGAAACACTCAGTTTATTTAAATCCAGGTTGAAGACTCACCTGTTCTCAGCTGCATTTGAATAAAGCACCAAATCCACACTTTTAAGCTTAAATTTCAAAACTTACATTTAACTACTGATTTTATCTACTGTTCTGATTTTATCTGTTTTGATTTTATATACTGTTTTGTTTGTTTGTTTGTTAATTAGTTAGTTAGTTTATTTGCTTGTTTTAATCAATTTTAAATCATGCTTTTTATTTGTTTTTGTTTCTAATGTCTCTGTAAAGCACTTTGAATCACCTTGTTGTTGAATTGTGCTATACAAATAAACTTGCCTTGGCTTGCCTTGCTACTCATCCCTGCTGGCTAGTGTTGGAAAAAAGCATCTAGAATGCAAAACCTAATGGAGCCGGGTAGCACGAGCTCTCATTATGAAACTGACTTAACAGACATTTATAGCAATTTACATTGTATGTGATTTTTCAGTGGTCCATAGTGGTGCTCTTGGAGGAGTGGAGTTTAGGTAATAATTATTATTGTTCAGAGAGATCAAGTCCATTTGCCGTTAGCCCTTTTGCCACAGCTGAGGTTTAGAGACACCAGAAACCTTTGTAAACTTTGTAGGAAATGAAAGATTACAACTGTGTTGAAGAGAGGCTGCACAGTGTCACAGGACAGCCACAAAAGCTTTTGGCACACTTGAGATGGTTGTGCTCCAACTTACGAGCAAACCAGGTGCACTGCAGTCACAAAGTTGAGAAGAATCTTTATAACATATATCAGACCACATGTGTTTTGTAACATGTTTTTGTTGTAAAATTTCAATATTCCTGTGTTTTGTGGCTGGTGTGCACTTACAAGATCTTGGCCAGAGCTAGTGAATGCCAGGTGCTGTATCAGTAAAGTGTGTGGTGCTGATATTATATGGAAAATCAAAAACTGCTACAACCATCAGTGTCTCGGTGTCATCCAGGTGAGTAAATCCCAAAAAGTTCATTCTGTTCATCTAGCATATACAGGGAGTGCAGAATTATTAGGCAAATGAGTATTTTGTCCACATCATCCTCTTCATGCATGTTGTCTTACTCCAAGCTGTATACGCTCGAAAGCCTACTACCAATTAAGCATATTAGGTGATGTGAATCTCTGTAATGAGAAGGGGTGTGGTCTAATGACATCAACACCCTATATCAGGTGTGCATAATTATTAGGCAACGTCCTTTCCTTTGGTAAAATGGGTCAAAAGAAGGACTTGACAGGCTCAGAAAAGTCAAAAATAGTGAGATATCTTGCAGAGGGATGCAGCAGTCTCAAAATTGCAAAGCTTCTGAAGTGTGATCATCGAACAATCAAGCGTTTCATTTAAAATAGTCAACAGGGTCGCAAGAAGCGTGTGGAAAAACCAAGGCGCAAAATAACTGCCCATGAACTGAGAAAAGTCAAGCGTGCAGCTGCCAAGATGCAACTTGCCACCAGTTTGGCCATATTTCAGAGCTGCAACATCACTGGAGTGCCCAAAAGCACAAGGTGTGCAATACTCAGAGACATGGCCAAGGTAAGAAAGGCTGAAAGACGACCACCACTGAACAAGACACACAAGCTGAAACGTCAAGACTGGGCCAAGAAATATCTCGAGACTGATTTTTCTAAGGTTTTATGGACTGATGAAATGGGAGTGAGTCTTGATGGGCCAGATGGATGGGCCCGTGGCTGGATTGGTAAAGGGCACAGAGCTCCAGTCCGACTCAGACGCCAGCAAGGTGGAGGTGGAGTACTGGTTTGGGCTGGTATCATCAAAGATGAGCTTGTGGGGCCTTTTCGGGTTGAGGATGAAGTCAAGCTCAACTCCCAGTCCTACTGCCAGGTTCTGGAAGACACCTTCTTCAAGCAGTGCTACAGGAAGAAGTCTGCATCCTTCAAGAAAAACATGATTTTCATGCAGGACAATGCTCCATCACACGCGTCCAAGTACTCCACAGCATGGCTGGCAAGAAAGGGTATAAAAGAAGAAAAACTAATGACATGGCCTCCTTGTTCACCTGATCTGAACCCCATTGAGAACCTGTGGTCCATCATCAAATGTGAGATTTACAAGGAGGGAAAACAGTACACCTCTCTGAACAGTGTCTGGGAGGCTGTGGTTGCTGCTGCACGCAATGTTGATGGTGAACAGATCAAAACACTGACAGAATCCATGGATGGCAGGCTTTTGAGTGTCCTTGGAAAGAAAGGTGGCTATATTGGTCACTGATTTGTTTTTGAATGTCAGAAATGTATATTTGTGAATGTGTAGATGTTATATTGGTTTCACTGGTAAAAATAAATAACTGAAATGGGTATATATTTGTTTTTTGTTAAGTTGCCTAATAATTATGCACAGTAATAGTCACCTGCACACACAGATATCCCCCTAAAATAGCTAAAACTAAAAACAAACTAAAAACTACTTCCAAAAACATTCAGCTTTGATATTAATGAGTTTTTTGGGTTCATTGAGAACATGGTTGTTGTTCAATAATAAAATTATTCCTCAAAAATACAACTTGCCTAATAATTCTGCACTCCCTGTATTGCAAGTGATTTCTTTGCACAGTGACTGAAACAAACCTACTGATTAAACAATGGGCTGTGAGGTCAGTTTCTTGATCAATAATATGCAAATTGTCATGACTATTGATCAACAGCCACTGATTAACCACTGATTTTGTTCAAATAAAATATGAAACTCTCATATGAGAAGGATGACGTAAATATACAAATGTTGATACATAAATACCCAGTAAGTCCAAGCATCAAGTTAAGTGTACACATGACTTGTTTAAAACACGTGTATGAGCTCAAACAATTGGTAAAACAAGTCTGAACAATGTTGGACACGCCCAATGCATGAACATAAATAAAGTATTTCTTGTTTTATAGTCAAGTCTTCCTCATCATCATGTTTTTTTCTTTCCTTTTTTGTTGTGCAATCAGACTCTTATATGAGAAGAATAATTTAAAAATACAAATGTTGATGCATGAATATGCAGCGAGTCCAAGCATCAAGTTAAGTGTACATATGGGTCAAAGGAGCTTGCAAAGAAAAGCGTCTGGACTTCTTTAAGTTACTTGAAGACGTTTCACCTCTCATCCGAGAAGCTTCTTCAGTTCTAAGGTCAAATGGTTCCCTTCCCTGGTTGAGTTCCCTTCCCAGACACCTTAACGCCCACTCACATCCTGGGCCATCTGACCTCAGGAATTCGCATGATAAGGTGGGGCCAGGTTTCACAATGAACCCACCCGAAACTCTGGCTGATTGGAGCCCACACCCAGTTTCACACCTTGGCTCAGGCGATTAGAGGATCATCAGGGGGTCCTTTTGTCCCTCTGAGGAGGGTTACTCCCACTAGGTTTATATCTGGGACTCTCCACCATTTGACCTTAGAACTGAAGAAGCTTCTCGGATGAGAGGTGAAACGTCTTCAAGTAACTTAAAGAAGTCCAGACGCTTTTCTTTGCAAGCTCCTTTGACTACGATGACCTGGATGACTGAGAACCTTCACAGACAAGTGTACACATTGTTTGAGCTCATACACGTGTTTTAAACAAGTCAGTTTAAAACACGTGTATGAGCTCAAACAATTGGTAAAACAAGTCTGAACAATGTTGGACACGCCCAATGCATGAACATAAATAAATAAAGCAGTAGAAAAACTGGAAACACAGGACAAACACAACACAACCGACTTTGAGTGATTGTTCCACAAGTATTTCTTGTTTTATAGTCAAGTCTTCCTCATCATCATGTTTTTTTCTTTCCTTTTTTGTTGTGAAAGCAGACAACTTCAAGATGCTTGGGAGAATATTTTCATAGCCATTTAATCATATCAAGAAAATGGGATGAAAGTAACTGTCACAGTTTGTGGAGACAGACCGTGCGGAGATGTGTGTGGTGGACCCAGGTGCAAACACAAGTGAGGATACGGGAGTGAACCTAAACAAAAGCGAGCCTTTTATTGTGGCTGATGATCACGAAAGAAACAAATAAGAATGAGGGCAGCACAAGAGCAGTAACTAAACAGAAACCTAAACTGGGAACAAACTATGGTAAGGCTATGGCTGGGGATACAAAAGACTGGGCATGGAAACACGGAGCGTGGGAACACAGACGATGCGACACAGATTACATGAAACACAGAGACTAAATACACATGAGGGATGATCAGGGGAAGTGGCCACACATGGGAGCACAGCTGACACACATGAACCTAACGACAGGACAGGAGAGGTGAATGTTGGGTCTAAACTCAGACCCCGCTGTATCTAAGACTTATTCCCATGAAAGAAAAGCAAGGCAACAACGTTCGATCGATTTCTTGCGCAAGGGAGGCCTCTCATCTGTGACCAGCACGTTGAAATGACCACACTGGTGGCCTCCTCTCGCCGCCTTTTATTGACAAACTTCAAACAATAGTTTACAAAACACCTCCCCCTGCAACCCCTTTTGGTTACATAGACAAGGACTGTATGTAAGTGTGTGTGTGTGGGTGTTATGTGAGAATGTGTGTGTGTGTGTGTGTGTGTGTGTGTGTGTGTGTGTGTGTGTGTGTGTGTGTGTGTGTGTGTGTTTTGATCAAAGGGTCATAAAACCTAAAAGCAGGAACAACATCCTTGGTCATAAAGAGAGTAGTCTTCCCCCACACCCAATGTATGGTTTACCAAAGATAACACAGTGAAACCATACAAAGGGTAGGAAGCTCTACCAAACATCAAACAGATCTTCAAAAGGACGTTCCTGTGATAAAACACTTCAACCTTGCACCCAGAACCTCGAGAATCTGGGTATGGGAGGAAAGAAAGAATTCCTTTCACAGGGTTAAAAACAATGGACAAATGGTACATATAAAAATGACAAATGTTTAACTATTTAATCTAACAGTGAAACTAAATACACTGACATTGAATACAGACTTTCAGAATAAAACAGGAAACTAACAGACACAAAGAACCAGACAGGACACTGAACTTGACAGGCAGACTCATAAGTAGACACAATAACACCATGGACAGACAGGGAACACAGAGAAGTGGGAGCAGGCAGGCAAAGAACAGAAACCTAACAAATGGCAAATCACAACAGAATACATACTCGGAATGAACAAAAGCATAAGGAAACAAAACACTGAGTCGGCAGGCTCAGGACCATGACAGTAACTTCAGAAAGCTGAAGTAAAAAATGTTGTGAAAGAGAAAATGGAAAGGCAGTAGACTGATTACAGCTACCAACAAATTATTTTTTCAGTAATTATTTTGTACTGTTCCTGCCCAGCGATCTTAGCTAATTATAGGCCAATCTCCAACCTTCCTTTCGTATCAAAAATCCTTGAAAGAGTAGTTGCCAAACAGCTAACAGATCATCTGCAGAGGAATGGTTTATTTGAAGAGTTTCAGTCAGGTTTCAGAGCTCATCACAGCACAGAAACAGCTTTAGTGAAGGTTACAAATGATCTTATGGCCTCTGACAGTGGACTCATCTCTGTGCTTGTCCTGCTAGACCTCAGTGCAGCTTTCGATACTGTCGACCATAATATTCTATTAGAGCGATTAGAGCACGCTGTAGGTATTACAGGTTCTACGCTGCAGTGGTTTATATCATATCTATCTAATAGACTCCAATTTCCTCATGTAAATGGAGAGTCCTCTTCACACACTAAGGTTAATTATGGATTCAGTATTCATTGGATACAGGGTTCAATGCTAGGACCAATTCTGTTTACATTATACATGCTTCCCTTAGGCAGTATCGTCAGAAGACATAGCATACATTTTCACTGCTATGCAGGTGATATCCAACTTTATCTATCCATGAAGCCAGATTGTCAGGGGATTTTTAAGTTTTATTGTCATGAAATGCAACTGAGTGATATACTGATAAGTGTTTAATATTTCTGCTTATGCAAACGTCTTTCTATCATGAACTCTCTGAACAGTCACATCACAACACCACAATGAGTTGTGAAAACAAGCTGTTATTGTTAGATTAAGTTCCAGCAACTGCATGTTCTCTCCCCACGAGTGAAGAGCGTGTAGCCAAGCTCCTGTTTTATCTTTCCTTTGCCATGTGACATCACTTTACTGAAGTGTATAAATAAAGATGCAAGACAAGTGTAGGTGTGTGAGTCTTGTTGGGCTCTCACCCAACTTCACTACCTATTGTTTTTCATATTTTGGGTGTTAAAAAAATCTTCTGAATCTGTTGGAATGAACAAAATCAGAATACATTTTTCATCCATGCTTGAATTACATGAGCTAACAGCTCCAACTTGAGTTGCTGAACAGTTCTCAGCTCCTGCTTCCTTCATAGCAGGAAATACAATATTTGTCTATGATGTGAGTCTTCAGGTGAACCATTCGTTTTCAGCCATGAGTTGTATCAAAGTACTGTTAAACACAAGATTGCTACCAAAATAATCTATATAGCAACATTAAAACATTACCTACTAAAATAAGTATCCTAACTTGTCAGAGTTTTTTTTGGACCAAACACATATATGTAAGATATGTAAGTATATCATTAGACGTGAAACGTAGCAGAGGTGTAAGTGCCTGGCTTAAAACAGGACATATTAGCTGCATTTAACCTTCAGTTACTCTTTATATAGTTAGTTTGGAGTCAGACCATGTTTCTTTCTAGCTGACCGTCCTGTTGCTCCCATTGAAATTTATACAGCCTATTTAAAATCTAAAACTTAAAATTGTTTTAGCCTACTGTTGTTGCCACTGTCCTGTTTGAAATGGAATGAGAGAAGCTGCTTATTTTGTCATATGTGCATGTGCCGATATTAAACCCAGGAACAACATTCAGGTAAAAATGAAAGAACAAATGATCCGTCAATAAATTTAATGTTGGATCAGTGTTTCAATATTTATATCTTTTATTAGATGTACATGTGGTTTGGTTATTTGCCTTTTGGTTGAAAGTACACCGAGAGAGGACTTTTTATTAGTGATCTTATTAATAATTTTTTTCATATTAATGTAATATTTTCATCTAATTGAATACAATCTATTTGTGTATGATTGTCAGTCCAAAGAGGGAGAGAGGAAAGAGGGGAACGTGAGGAGAAAGGTCAGGAAGAAACAGGGAACAGTGACCGGCACAACAGAAACTGTTAAACTGCTTGAGAGAGTTGACCACCAAAAAGTGATAGACAGATTTGCCAACCTGAAGGTGAGGCGACATAGGTTAAAATAAAATAAAAAATCTGCAGAGCCATATTAGTATCTGCAGTAAAGATCTTTTCATACATTGTATACATTGTACCATAGGCAAAGTTGCCTCCATTTTCATCATTTTTTTTATCAATATTTTGTACATTTGTACATTTCAAGGACTATTTTTGGAGTGTATTTTGTGTATTTTCTGTGTATTGAGTGTGTTGTATTATACATACACATTCAAAGTGAATCTCTGACAAAAAATGCACTCAGTTTACTTACTCACTATGAGCATCATTCATTATTCTCCCCCAGTAATTAAGGTTAGAATATGTTTTTTTTTTTTTTATTCCAATCCATTCTTCGTTTGCAGCATTTAAATAACCTTTATCCGATTTGATAGTTTTGTTACAGACTTTTAAAATAGTGTTTTGCTTTTCTTTCACAAATGTGGGATTAAATTGTGTTAAAATGTACAAAATAGTGATGTCATGTTTTGTGACGAGGACCCAGGCACAGAGAGACTTGATGAATTTAAGAATCTTATGATTTAATAAAGAAATTTGCAGACTTGCACAGAGATGGTAAAATTTTGATGACTGACAAAGACAACAGACGACAGGACAGGGAGGAACAGGGGTTTAAATGCACCAAGGAGACAGTCAGAGGGAACTTGGGACAACTGGAGACGTTTAAGGATGCAGGGACTGACAGAGACGGGGAAGAAGTCTGATCGTGACGAGTAAAGTTTATCTTGCCTGGCTGGGCAGCTCTTTGGGTGCTCAGCACCCCCAAAGCTCTGATCCTAGAATCGCCCCTGCTTTGAAGTTGTTAATAAGATAAGATAAGATAACCTTTATTAGTCCCACACGTGGGAAATTTGTTTTGTCACAGCAGGAAGTGGACAGTGCAAAAGTTATGAGGCAAAAATTAGAATACAATAAGAATACAATAAGAATAAATACAGTACACAACTGTACAGAATAGAATAAAATAAAATACTAATGTGGCGTGAATAAGGCACGGCGGGACCACGGAGCAACGTTCAGAACCAACTTTATTTTAATTCACGTCACACCACACACCCACCAACCCCTGAATCCCCGTGTTTTAACACGGCGGGCGTGATTGCGGATGCCGTGCAGGTGCGTCCGCACGGCACCGCAGACCACGCCCCACCACATACCCCTATCGCCCGATTGAGGCCGGGGAGCAATCTGGCCGAACCTACTCCCCCCCCCGCGAACTGGGGCGAGACTCGGCCCAAAACATCGGCGCCCCAGCCCAAGCGACGGGGAAGCGTCCATTCTGGTGGCCGCCCGCGCATCCAGCGGCAACGGCGAAGCTGGTCCGGAGGTCGGCCGCGTAGCAAGCGGACACGGCCCCACAGGCATGGCCGTGAGCTCCTGTACACAGGCGGCTGGGCAGACGTCAGGCGCGCAGAATCGACTGGTGGCAGCGAGGCTGGACTAGCCAGCCCGCCGACCCCCGGCTTAGCGGGGCTGTCCCGCTCCTCTGCCTCCAACTCCGGCTGCGCAGGCTGCTCTGGAGCAGGGACCTCCGTCTCCTCGCACGGCTGCTCCGCCACCGCCTCCGCCACTCCCGTTTGGAGCGGCTCCCCGCACTGCGCCTCCACCTCCAGCAGGCACAGCCCCTCGTCCACCTCTGGGTGGAGCGACTCTTCTTCCTCCGGCAGGTGTAGACCCTCGCCCGCCTCGTCCTCCGCCTCCGATTGGAGCGGCTCCTCCACCGCTCCCGGCAGGAGCAGCCCTTCACCCGGCTGCTCCTCCTCCTCCGGCAGGCTCGGACCCCCTCGTGACTCGTCCACCACCTCCGGCTGCCGAGGTGCCCCACACGGCTCCTCCACCGCTTCACTGTCCTCGGGACACACTTGTGGGGGTGGCGCCCAGGCCCAGAGCAGCGCCACCAGCTCCCACCAGCTCCCCAATCCTTTCCAGGTGGCGCTCGGACCGGTCCTGCAGCTCTTCCTGCTGGCGACGCACCTCCGCCGCCTGCTCCCGCTGGGCGGCCGCCATTTCGGCCACCCTCCGGGCCAGCTCCTCCATTCCCTGGCTCCGATACGGACCCGCCGTGCCGCCTCCTGGGTTTCGGCACCAATGTGGCGTGAATAAGGCACGGCGGGACCACGGAGCAACGTTCAGAACCAACTTTATTTTAATTCACGTCACACCACACACCCACCAACCCCTGAGTCCCCGTGTCGTCCCCCGATGAGAACATAAACAAGAAAGCTGCAGTTAAACTTGCATAACCTGTCAGAGCCTCAAGTTAACATTACACTTTTGTACTAATGAACTTCTAAATCTAAATTCTAAATCACTTTTATTGTCACATCACATGTGCAGGTACATTGGTACAGCACATGTGAGTGAAATTCTTGTGTGCGAGCTTCACAAGCAACAGAGTTGTGCAAAATACAATAATGTAAACAAGCAAAATACAAGAATGGCTACATCTGAAACTAATAAATATATGTACAATATATAATAGTATATGCATTTCTGGATGTGTATACTAAATATTTTTCTACGTGTGTGTGTGTGTGTGTGTGTGTGTGTGTGTGTGTGTGTATACACATTTTTACAAATTAAATAGAGTAAACAATAAATAAAATATATAAAATATACAGAGTGAGACATGTGCAAAACAGTGGCGTTACTGTACAGTATGGAGTGCATAATGTTAAAGTTCCAGTAGTGAAGGTGAGGTGTCTATGAAGTGTTCAGCAGTCTGATGGCCTGGTGGAAAAAGCTGTCTCTCAGTCTGCTGGTACGGGACCGGATGCTGCAGAACCTCCTTCCTGATGGAAGTAGTCTGAACAGTTTATGGCTGGGGTGACTGGAGTCCTTGATGATCCTCCCCGCTTTCCTCAGGCACCGCTTCCTGTAGATGTCTTGGAGGGAGGGAAGCTCACCTCCAATTATCCGTTCAGAGCACCGCACTACTCGCTGGAGAGCTTTGCAGTTGTAGGCGGTGCTGTTGCCATACCAGGTGGTGATGCATCCAGTGAGGATGCTCTCAATGGCACAGTGATAGAAGGTCCTGAGGATGCGGGGGCTCATGCCAAATCTTTTCAGTCTCCTGAGAAATAAGAGGCGCTGCTGGGCCTTCTTCACTGTTTTGTTTGTGTGTACTGACCATGTAAGATCCTCAGCCAGATGTACACCAAGGAACCGGAAGCTGCTCACTCTCTCCACAGCAGCGCCGTTGATGGTGATGGGGGTGTGTACTTCTCTGCACCTCCGGAAGTCCACTATCAACTCCTTTGTCTTTGCGACGTTGAGGGTGAGATGGTTGTCTTGACACCAGTGGGTCAGGGCGCTGACCTCCTCCCTGTAAGCCGTCTCATCACCGTTGGTGATAAGACCCACCACTGTAGTGTCGTCCGCAAACTTCACAATGATGTTGAAGTTGTTAGTGGCCGTGCAGTCGTAGGTGTAGAGTGAGTACAGGAGAGGGCTCAGTACACACCCCTGTGGAGCACCAGTGTTCAGTGTGACGGGGGATGAGGTGATGCTGCCCAGTCTGACCACTTGGCGTCTGTCAGACAGGAAGCTAAGGATCCAGCTGCAGAGGGAGCTGCTCAGTCCTAGATCCTGCAGTTTCCTGTCCAGCTTCGAGGGAACGATGGTATTGAATGCTGAGCTGTAATCTACAAACAGCATTCTCACATACGTGTCTCTCTTCTCCAGGTGTGACAGGGCAGTATGTAGTGTCAGGGCTATGGCATCATCAGTGGACCTGTTGTGGCGGTATGCGAACTGTAGAGGGTCCAGTGAGTCGGGTAGTGCAGAGCAGATGAAGTCCCTGACCAGCTTCTCGAAGCATTTGCTTACGATGGGGGTCAGGGCTACAGGTCGCCAGTCGTTCAATGAGGAGATGGTGGAGGATTTGGGTACAGGGACGACGGTGGCCATTTTGAAGCAGGCTGGGACTACAGACAGAGAGAGGGAAAGGTTGAAGATGTGCGTGAACACTCCAGCCAGCTGAGCCGCGCATGACTTGAGGACGCGGCCGGGAATCCCGTCCGGACCAGTAGCTTTGCGTGCGTTCACCTTCCTGAAGCACCTCCGCACATCCTCCTCAGACACAGTGTGCGCACTGACGTCATCCGCGGTGCGCACACTGTCCGAACACTGTCCGAACTTGTCTGTATCTGCAGGATCGAGACAGAGCAACTCCATGAAATGAAGATGTGAAACAATGAGTTATTTTTGTGTTACTGCAGAGATTTAAAAACGGGTAAATCAGCAAACTAAAGAGGTTTGATGAATAAACTATTTATGACACATCTTCACTATAATCAAACTATATAGCTCAACTTGGCTCAAAGGTTTAGATAAAGGCTACTGCTGTTGTGATTTGCTCATTGTGTGAAAAATCATTATTTATTATGTAACAGGCCTCTAGATGAAAATTTTGCCAAAGGATAACAGAATCTTTCTGCTGTTTCCTCTTTAGATTTGTTTACTGCTGGTTTCTGATCAATTCAAAATAAAGTTTCTTTTCTCTTTGTGTGTTATTTTTAAGTAACAGCTCCTAGAACATAACATATGATACAAATACTATATTTTTAAAAAATTGCATAGATTTCACTTTGCTACTTATCCTTGCTGGTTACTATTGGAAAAAGCATGCAGAATGCAAAACCTAATGTAGCCGGGTGGCAAAAGCTCTCATTATGAAACCCCAGTCACCAATCAGACATAATAGACACTTATAGCAATTCACATTGTGTGTGATTTTTCAGCGTTCCCTACTGGGGTAAGTAGTTTGGGTAATAAGTCTTATTGTTCAAAGAGATAAAGCCCATGTGCTGTTATCTCCATTGCCACAGCTGAGGTTCAGAGAAGATTGAAACCTTTGTAAACTTTGTAAGAATGGAAAGATTACAATAACTGTGTCGAAGGCTGCACAGTGTCACAGGTCGGCCACAGAAGCTGTTGGCACAATTTAGATGGTTATGCTCCAACTTACTAGTAAACCAGGTGCACTGCAGTCACAAAGTTCAGAAGAATCTTTAAAACACATGTATCAGACCCCCTGTGTTTGTGTAACCTTTTTTTGTTGTAAAATTCACAAGTTCCAATGTTTTGTGGCTGGAGTTCACTTATGAGCTACTGGCCAAAGCTAGTGAATGCCAGGTGCTGGATCAGTAAAGCGTGTGGTGCTGACATGACATGCTATTGAATGAAACATTCAGATTAGCTTCTGTTAGAATCTCTGAATATAATATTTTTAACTGCTTTGCCAGCACTCTACTTCCCTGTTTAAATACTTATTTAATTGATTTTATTTGAAAATAAAATATACAATATTAACATAATGTTCCCAATTGATGCATTCTACCAGAGTTAGCTTAAAGCTCATTTCTATCTGGAGTCGATAGAATTTCCTGCAAGGGAAATTCTTGTGTTACAGCAACATGATAAATCTTAAAAAATTAAAGTGGCACAGGTGCTTGTTAAGGGCCTTATACTAGATACATACACACAAACCAGTGATTAAAAAAAAAATACTAATCAAAGTTAAAATTAAGTTAGTTAAAAACAGAAAAACTAAGGCTGATATTGTGTATGAGAGCAAGTTGCTATACATCGATGCAACTGTTATAGCCCAAATTTTAATAATATGTATGCATTAAGTCCATAGTAACTACATAAATTGCAAAAAAGTGCAAAAAAACTACAAAAAAATTACCCCCCCCCCCCTTTTTTTTTACATATATATATTTCTAGTTGGAGAAATTTAAGAGGTTTATCCCTCAAAACTGTAAATACAAAAAAGTTGCACAAAATAGTTTCCAACAACAGGAAATTTATTTTGAGTGTCTTCATAGTTTTATTTTTGAAATACACTCATTTTTATATATTGCAGGAAAAACGAAAAATAAATCTTATAATCTAAGTTTACAAAAAAACAGCATGTGCATCAAAATAAACTATTTCCAGCAGAGCAATTTGAGTTCTAAGCATCCCAGAAACGATACAGAAAAGCACAATGTCAAATATAACTTTTAAAAACACCAGCATAGGCTTATAAGGCCCTGAAGGTTAAAAAACAAAAACAAAAAACAAAAAACCCTACATTTTTCACATCACTTCTTGTTTTGGGCAGGTAATGGCGGACACGAGATAGCGCTGACGTCTATTCCAACAAAGGAAGTGTTATGAACAGCTGATCGGATCGGCAAAGTGTGTTTCTGGAATATTATGTTTTTGTTGCTGCAAGCACTTTTTATGCAGTTTTTACAAAGCTGTATGTGGAAGGAAACCGTGACCTAGGACAAGCTGATGGCATCAGATGTAACTCCTCTGGTTTCATATGCAAAAAAAATTATTGCGCTAGCTTACGTGGTTGCAGAGCTACCGGGATTTAAAAATAGTTATGCAAAACGGAGCGTGCCCGCTCTGACCAGTTAGGGTTAAATGTACAAATGACTTGTTTAAAACACGTGTATGAGCATTTGGGAAAACAAAACGTAACAAAGTTGGACATACATAATCCATGAACCCAAACAAAAATGCAGTAGATGAACTGGACACACTGGATGAACACAACAAGATCCTTGAGTGATTGTTCTGCAAGTATTTCTTTTTTTTGTACTCAAGTTTTACTCCTCATAATCACTTATTTGGTTTCATTTCTGGTTGTGCAATCGGACACAACTTAATGATACTTTTGATGAATATTTTTGTAGCCATTTAATCATGTAAACAAAATGGGAAGAGAAACTGTAGAAAACTAAAGTAAATAAGACATTTTCTATACGTTTTAATTGGGTACGAGTTACACAAAAATACTCAGGTGTGTTGTAACAGGAAGTGATACTATACTGCAGAGAGAGCGAACACCAAGTAACAGCCTCTTATTTATGACAGTGTTATTTAGGTGATCATTGACAAGCTTTGCTGTTGAAGCAGCAACACCTGTATGAGTGCACTGTAACATTAAGCTATAGAGAACACCAGAAAGTTTTCGTTCTATCCTGTCTGCAGTAGACAAGTTGGCAAATATAACATTAGAAGATGATATCAGATAATAATCTAGAAAGACATTATTACTATCAGACTGAAGAAGTTATTTGGATGAGTGACTAAACATTTCTCCCACTGAAAAGGCTACATCAGAACGAACTGAATGATCTTGTTGGGATTTCCTTACCTGGATTGTTGAGCCTACATCAGCACATTATTATTAGTATAATTATTTTTAGAGGTGCTGTAAGGAGACTGAGTGGTGCTTAAATATCCCCCAAGAGAGTCTAAACTCGCCTATGGTTTCAGACTCAGACACGCAAGATTTAGAAATCCAGAATTCAGCAGCTACACATTGGACAAGGCCTTCGGAGAGGTTTCATTTAACACCACTCTTGATGAATTGATGCATATTGTAATTTTCTTTATTAAAAAGAACAATTTACCATAGCTTGTGCATTTAAGTGCATTTTTTGATGTCAAACTCTAGTACGAGTTGGATAATGTAAAAAGAGAAATGATAATACATGAATATGCTGTGAGTCCAAGCATTAAATGTACAAATGACTTGTTTAAAACACGTGTATAAGCTCAAACATTTGGGAAAACAAAATGTAACAAAGTTGGACATACATAATCCATGAACCCAAACAAAAATGCAGTAGATGAACTGGACACACTGGATGAACACAACACGAAGATCCTTGAGTGATTGTTCTGCAAGTATTTCTGCTTTTGTACTCAAGTTTTACTCCTCATAATCACTTTTTTGGTTTCATTTCTGGTTGTGCAATCGGACACAACTTAATGATACTTTTGATGAATATTTTTGTAGCCATTTAATCATGTAAACAAAATGGGAAGAGAAACTGTAGAAAACGAAAGTAAATAAGACATTTTCTATACGTTTTAATTGGGTACGAGTTACACAAAAATACTCAGGTGTGTTGTAACAGGAAGTGATACTATACTGCAGAGAGAGCGAACACCAAGTAACAGCCTCTTATTTATGACAGTGTTATTTAGGTGATCATTGACAAGCTTCGCTGTTGAAGCAGCAACACCTGTGTGAGCACACTGTAACATTAAGCTATAGAGAACACCAGAAAGTTTCATTCTATCCTGTCTGCAGTAGACAAGTTGGCAAATATAACATTAGAAGATGATATCAGATAATAATCTAGAAAGACATTATTACTATCAGACTGAAGAAGTCATTTGGATGAGTGACTAAACATTTCTCCCACTGAACCGCTGGACTCCTGGCACCAGGGAGTCATTCACAGGGTCACATCTTGACACACACACATCCCTACACGACACACAGACAAGGTACTTTTTTCTCACATGTATACCATGTAGACGTCATATGTTAATGAACTTATGCATATTCATGTAATATTAAATCCAGTTCTTTGTATTCTTCAACAGCAAAGAAAGACACGGCTCAAAGTGGTCTAAGTCAAAAAATGATCTTTAATTTGACATATTCCGGAATATGGAGACTGAGCAGACACACAAACACGCCAGCCCAAGTCTCAAGCAAAAGCAGGAAACCTGATTATTTATATACTTCCTCTAGACGTCACACACTTTAAGTTTCGATACAAACAACTTCTTATATGTCAGTACCTTTATTTATTAATATACTGGTACAGCTGCACACGGACTTCCTGTTTTTCAGTCTGGCTGAACACTTAGTTTATGAGTCAAAAGTGGCCTTGCTTTACAAGCCTTTATTACTAAAATACATAAAACAATATAATCAGAAAATAAGCGCTAACAATATATGTTTATTCCTTAACAGTAACCACAATAAAGAGCAGTGCTACGAGGGAGCAGACGAGAGCAACTGGGGTCAAGCGAAGGAACGGCTCTCGTCACAGTCCTCTACCTCGTGCACGAGTAACACAAAGAACTTTGGTGACTTGCATCTTGCTTTTGCTGTTGTAGTAGAATTGTCTCGTTCCAGTAGTGGGTCTGTGCCAGACAGACCCATCAACGGTATATCATGTTTAGGTGGAAACTAGCGAACGAACTTCCTGCTAACTTCTAACTCCGTTAAATTTAATAAATTCTGTTTTCATGGATGCCTAAGTTAAACTTAATTGTTACACCTGGTAAAGGAGCAGTGCCGATCATTTTATTAAAAATGAAAGAATTTAGACAGTTTTTAACTCTCAGTGATGCCGCAGTGTCCGTTTGACTTTGGGACCTGAAGAGGATGGATTTTTGGACCCAGATTACTCCGCAAGGCTCGTGACTACGGCAGCCGTAATGCTCCGACAATCCATCAAGAGGTACGGCTTCGTAGCTTACCAAAGTCGTACTAAAACATTTTTTGACAGATATTTGAGCATTGTGTACCACATAAAATCGGTTCGAGATCAGTAAGGATAACCAGAATTCATACACAAGGAGTTTCCCGGATTATAAGGGAAACTGTTGATTTTTGAGAAAATTAACGGATTATAAGTGCGCCTTAAAGTGCGAAAAATGCAGTACATATGACTTGTTAAAAACACGTGTATGAACTCAAACATTTGGTAAAACAAAACTGAACGAAGTTGGACATAAATAATCCATGAACCCAAACAGAAATGCAGTAGATGAATTGGACCCACTGGTTAACACAACACGAAGATCCTTGAGTGATTGTTCTGTAAGTATTTCTTTGTTTTGTACTCAGTTATACTTAATTATACTTCCAGGACCCCCGTGTGTGGCAGCCTGTTACAGCAGCTCCGCTCATTCTGAGTTTCTTTCTTTCTCATCTTTATTTTCTCGCAATTTTTTATAATTAAAGTATTAGCAATTAGACTCTGCAATCATGTTCTACCGTCTTGTGCTAGTCTTGGTCGTTTTTGTCTGTTTTTTTCCACTTTTTTCATGTTAGGAGGGAGTGCCATCGCCCGAGAAGGAGACGTTATAGACCATCTCTCCCTTCTGTAATCATTGGAAACGTGAAATCTTTGGCCAATAAGATGGATGAGCTCACGTTGCTAACCTGGTCACAGAGGGAGTACCGGCAGGTGGCTTTGATGTCAACACCGTTGTGTTTGTTGTCTTCTGCTAGCGAAGATTTATGTAAATTTGACAAGCTGGATGCATTCTGTACAGTACAGGAGACACGGCACGAGTTTGACTGACAGCAGTGGTGGGCGGATCGATCCAAATATCGATAGTATCGATAACAAGTCGGCATCGGTATCAGATCGATACTAGCCTGGTGTGATCGATTCTTTACTTTGAGTTCTGCTCGTTTGCAATGCTGTGCTTTCGGCAAAGACGAAACAGCCAGGTCGCTGGACTCTCCGCTCCTGTTTCAGTGACGAGCAGGCACACTTTGCTCCCTCTCCCCCCCTCTTATGTTTTGGTGTTGCTCTGTCACGTGACGTGACTTTGACACTTTGGGGGTTGTTAAGTTGTTTACATATTAATTATATTTTTACCAGTTGTTTTTGTTGTTGAGAATTTTAATTGTAATTTTTGTATTAAAGTTTATCAACAGTATTTGTTTTAATTAATTTACTGGTTTGCGTGCACTTAAGATTTAAAAAAAAAGAAAAAAGATCACCATCACAGCAGACCCAATGGCATTTTCATGCTTCGCAGCATCATTTATTCTTACAATAATCGCACGGTTGCTGTAATAGTACATTCAACGGCTGCAGCTTTCCTGCTGCCAGCCATACACATCACCACCACCAAACCTGCAGCGGCATCGCAGAACACGCCCTGCCACATACCCTCATCGCCCGCTTCAGGCCGGGGAGCCATGTGTTCTTTCTGTAGATGTCTCTGTAAAACAGCTTTTATGTTACTGTCCGTGTTGTCAGGTGTCCAAGCTTCTCCCAGTGTGCTTTGCTGAGAAGATCCTCAGAGTTTACTGTAAGAACTCAGCGAGTCTGAGAGATGCTAAGTTCTGCTTTCAAAGCTGGTGTCACGAAAATGACTTTCTAACTGAGGTAACACTTTGTTCTGTTTGATGGCAGTGGGAGGCATTACCATGTTACAAGCAATGTAATGAGAAAATAAACAAGAAAGCTGCAGTTAAACCTGCATATCCTGTCAGAGCCTCGAGTTAGCATTACACTTTTGACCTTTTGGTTGTACTAATGAACTTGTCTGTGTCCTTATATATCTACAGGATCGAGACAGAGCAACTCCATGAAATGAAGATGGGAAACACTGAGAAATTTGTTTTTTTGTGTTACTGCAGAGATTTAAAAACAGGTAAATCGATGAACTAAAGAGGTTGGTGATTATATTGTTTATATTTATTATTAGTTATTTATACTATTTATCACACATTGTCACTATAATCAAACTATATAGCTCAACTTGGCTCAAACGTTTAGATAAAGGCTACTGTTGTGATTTGCTCATTGTGTGAAAAATCATTATTTATTATATAACAGTTCTAGATGAAAATTTTACCAAAGGATAACAGAATCTTTCTGTGTTTACTGCTGGTTTCTGATCAATTCAAAATAAAGTTTATTTTCTCTTTGTGTGTTATTTTTAAGTAACAGCTCTTAAAAGATAAGATGGAACAATGACACAAATAGTCTAATGAGCTCGAAAAGAAAAGTGTCTGGACTTCTTTAAGGTCCTTGAAGACATTTTACCTCTTATCCGAGAAGCTTCTTCAGTTCTAGTGTCAAATGATCCTCTACCTAATCACATTAGGTAAAAACTGGTGTAGGTCACAATCATTGTTCAGTGGGCGTCTGGGAAGGGATCCCATTCCAGGCGCCTTAACGCTCACTCACATCGTGGGCCATCTGACCTCAGGAAATCACATGATAGGGTTGGGCTGGGTTTCACAATGAGCTCAACTGAAACCTTGGCTGATTGTGACCTACACCTATTTTCACACCTTGGCTCATGTGATTAGGTAGAGGATCATTAGGAGGTCCATTGTCCCTCTTGGGGGGACACTCCCACAGGGCTAAATTCTGGGACTCTCCACCATTTGACCTCATAAGTGAAGAAGCTTCTCAGATGAGAGGTGAAACGTCTTCAAGCAACTTAAAGAAGTCCAGACGCTTTTCTTTCCAAGCTCCATAGACTACGATGACCTGGATGACTGAGAACCTTCACACACCTAAGACACAAATACTATATGTTTTTAAAAATTGCATAGATTTCACTATGCTACTCATCCCCGCTGGTTACTGTTGGAAAAATCATCCATAATGCAAAACATAACAGACATTTATAGCAGTTCACATTGTATCTGATTTCCGATCCCTAGTGATGCTCATGCAGGAGTGGAGTTTAGGTAATAATTATTATTGTTCAGAGAGATCAAGCCCATATGTTGTTAGCCCCTTTGCCACAGCTGAGATTTAGAGACGCCAGAAACCTTTGTATAGTTTTTGGGAAACGAGAGATTACAAGAACTGTGTTTAAGAGAGGCTGCACAGTGTCACAGGACAGTCACAAAAGCTGTTGGCACAATTTAGATGGTTGTGCTCCAACTTACTAGCAAACCAGGTGCACTGCAGTCACTAAGTTGAGAAGAATCTTTATAACACATGTATCAGACCACATATGTTTGTATAACATGTTTGTGTTAGAAAATTTCAATATTCCTTTGTTTTGTGGCTGGAGTTAGCTTACAAGCTACTGGCCAAAGCTAGTGAATGCCAGGTGCTGGATCAGTAAAGTGTGTGGTGCTGACATGACATGCTATTGAATGAAACATTCAGATTAGCTTCTATTAGAATCTCTGAATATAATATTTTTAACTGCTTTGCCAGCACTCTACTTCCCTGTTTAAATACTTATTTAATTGATTTTATTTGAAAATAAAATATACAATATTAACATAATGTTCCCAATTGATGCATTCTACCAGAGTTAGCTTAAAGCTCATTTCTATCTGGAGTCGATAGAATTTCCTGCAAGGGAAATTCTTGTGTTACAGCAACATGATAAATCTTAAAAAATTAAAGTGGCACAGGTGCTTGTTAAGGGCCTTATACTAGATACATACACACAAACCAGTGATTAAAAAAAAATACTAATCAAAGTTAAAATTAAGTTAGTTAAAAACAGAAAAACTAAGGCTGATATTGTGTATGAGAGCAAGTTGCTATACATCGATGCAACTGTTATAGCCCAAATTTTAATAATATGTATGCATTAAGTCCATAGTAACTACATAAATTGCAAAAAAGTGCAAAAAAACTACAAAAAAATTACCCCCCCCCCCCACTTTTTTTTTTTACATATATATATACACGTGTTTTAAACTGACTTGTTTAAAACACGTGTATGAGCTCAAACAATGTGTACACTTGTCTGTGAAGGTTCTCAGTCATCCAGGTCATCGTAGTCAAAGGAGCTTGCAAAGAAAAGCGTCTGGACTTCTTTAAGTTACTTGAAGACGTTTCACCTCTCATCCGAGAAGCTTCTTCAGTTCTAAGGTCAAATGGTGGAGAGTCCCAGATATAAACCTAGTGGGAGTATCCCCCCTCAGAGGGACAAAAGGACCCCCTGATGATCCTCTAATCGCCTGAGCCAAGGTGTGAAACTGGGTGTGGGTCCCAATCAGCCAGAGTTTCGGGTGAGTTCATTGTGAAACCTGGCCCCACCTTATCATGCGAATTCCTGAGATCAGATGGCCCAGGATGTGAGTGGGCGTTAAGGCGTCTGGGAAGGGATCTCAAAACTGGATTATAGATGGCAGAGAGTTGGTGTCGTAAACCCCCGCCTCTGTTCAAAGATGGTCGCTCACAGTGGACATAGATGGCTTCTTTCACTCCTCTTTCAAACCATCTGTCCTCTCTGTCCAAAATGTGAACATTGGCATCCTCGAAAGAGTGTCCTTTATCCTTAAGATGCAGATGGACTGCTGAGTCTTGCCCTGTGGAGGTGGCTCTTCTGTGTTGTGCCATGCGCTTGTGAAGTGGCTGTTTGGTCTCTCCAATGTAGAGGTCTGAGCATTCCTCGCTGCACTGTACAGCATACACCACGTTGTTAAGTTTGTGTTTTGGCGTTTTGTCTTTTGGGTGAACCAGTTTCTGTCTGAGTGTGTTCCTGGGTCTGAAATACACTGGGATGTCATGCTTGGAGAAAACTCTCCTGAGTTTTTCTGATACACCGGCTACATAGGGGATGACAATGTTGTTGCGTCTGTCCTTCTTATCCTCCTTCGCTGGTGTCTGGTCTTCTTTTCTGTGCCTCTTTGCTGACTTTGAGAACGCCCATTTAGGATAGCCGCACGTTTTGAGTGCTTCCTTTACATGTGTGTGTTCCTTCTTTTTTCCTTCAAGCTTAGAGGGAACATGTTCTGCCCGGTGGTGTAGGGTCCTAATTACTCCAAGTTTGTGTTCCAGAGGGTGATGGGAGTCAAAAAGGAGGTACTGGTCCGTGTGTGTGGGCTTCCGGTAAACTTCGATGTTGAGTTTGCCGTTCTCTTCAATGTGCACAGCGCAGTCCAGGAAAGGCAAACAGTTGTCCTTTGTCTCTTCCCTGGTGAACTTGATATTTTTATCCACAGCGTTAATGTGCGCAGTGAAGGATTCCACTTCTTGTGTCTTGATTTTGACCCAGGTGTCGTCCACATATCTGTACCAGTGGCTGGGTACTCTTCCTTTGAAAGAGCCAAGAGCCTTCCTTTCCACTTCCTCCATGTAAAGGTTGGCTACAATAGGTGACACGGGGGAGCCCATGGCACAGCCATGTTTTTGTCTGTAGAAACCTTCGTTGTATGTGAAATATGTAGTGGTGAGGCAGAGGTCTAACAGTGTGCAGATCTGATCGGGTGTGAAGTTGGTCCTGTCCTCCAAGGAGCTGTCTTCTTGTAGTCGTTTTGGGTAGTCGTGGTGGGTATGCAAGTGAAGAGAGAGACTACATCAAAGGACACCATGGTTTCATCTGGATCCAGGGTAGTTTTGAGATCCCTTCCCAGATGCCTTAACGCCCACTCACATCCTGGGCCATCTGACCTCAGGAATTCGCATGATAAGGTGGAGCCAGGTTTCACAATGAACACACCCGAAACTCTGGCTGATTGGGTCCCACACCCAATTTCACACCTTGGCTCAGGCGATTAGAGGATCATCAGGGGGTCCTTTTGTCCCTCTGTGGGGGGTCACTCCCACTAGGTTTATATCTGGGACTCTCCACCATTTGACCTTAGAACTGAAGAAGCTTCTCGGATGAGAGGTGAAACGTCTTCAAGCAACTTAAAGAAGTCCAGACGCTTTTCTTTGCAAGCTCCTTTGACAATAATATGTTTAACTGCTTTGCCAGCGCTCTACTTCCCTTTTTAAATACTTATTTAATTGATTTTATTTGAAAATAAAATATACAATATTAACATAATGTTCCCAATTGATGCATTCTACCAGAGTTAGCTTAAAGCTCATTTCTATCTGGAATCGATAGAATTTCCTGCAAGGGAAATTCTTGTGTTACCCCATATGGAAAAGAAATAGTAAAAACTTATAAAAGACTTGCATAAGATGTGGCCTACTTCATGACTTCAAGACTGCTACAACCATCAGAGTGGTACAAAAAACTTAACAGGCAAGCGACTTGGATGGATTCTTCCAAGGAAACAAAGTTTTAAGCTGCACTGATTAGCCATCGTCTGCAGTTAAGGAAGTTACCAGTAATATGTGTAGTTGGTGCAACAATAAGATGCTGTAACACATAATGTTACAGATTATAACTTACTTATACTGGTATACTGACATTCTCCACGGACTACACATCTGGCAATCACTTGAAAGAAAAAGAAGAAAAAAATATGTTAAGTGTCATTCAGTAAACATCACAGCAGAGTACAGTCTAAATCCATTGCACAGCCAATCACTGTGATCTCCAGCAAGGCACTGATAAGATTAACAGTACATTTGCACTATGAATGAAAGTAGTACCACCGATGAACAATGGGCTGTGAGGTCAGTCTCTGCTCATCATCAGCTGCTGGCTCTGCTTTCACTGCTCTGAGATTAGTAATGGTATTAGCATGTACACAAGCTTCAGTGATTTTTAATTGTAACAGATGTGTGTCTGCTTGAAAATGACCTTGATCAACATGTGTGATGTAGAGAAGATAGAGGGTAGAGAGATTGTTAATAACTCATTTAGTAGCCTACATTATCAAGGACAACTGGCAATGATGGAGAAGGGACGGCAGCTCTGAAAATGTCTGGTCTAATAAACAGGCAAGCTAATCAGGTGCAGGCTTAGCAGCACCTTCAGATTAGCATCTATGAAAATCTCTGAATGTAATATGTTTAAATGCCTTACGAGCACTCCACTTTACTGTATATATATATATTTTTTTATTTAATTGATTTTATTTAAAAATGAAATGTACAATAGTAACATAATGTTCCCATTGGATGCATTTTACGAGTTATCTTAAAGCTAATTTCCATGTGGAATCGATAGATTTTCCTGTAAGGGGAAATTGTTGTGTTACAGCGACACGATAAACAAAAAAGAGTTTAAAATATTACGGTCTACACTAAGCAACAAATAAATAACAAAGTTAAAGTACCACAGACGCTTGTTAAGGGCCTTATATTACCAGAGTGCACGAATGTAAACATACACACCGTTGATTGAAAAAAAGGAAAAAGCCCGAATCAAAGTAAAAATTAAGTTAGCTAAAAAGAGAAAAACTGAGACTGACATGGTGTATTAGAGTGGTGCAAAACAACCAAGGATGCCAATGTGCACATTTTGGACAGTTGATTTGAAAGAGGAGTGAAATAAGCCATCTATGTCCACTGTGAACAACCATCTTTTAATAGAGGTGGTGGCTTACGACACCAACTGTCTGCCAGCTATAATTCAGTTCTTAGATCCCTTCCCAGATGCCTTAACGCCCACTCATATCTTGGGTCATTTGATCTCAGTTAGTCCCATGATAGGGTGAGCAAGTTTCCCAATGGATTCTCCTACCTTGGCTGATTGTGACCTACACCCGTTTTCACACCGTGCCTCATATGATTAGGCAGAGGATCAATAGGGGGTCCATGACCCTCTTATGTACATTCCTAATAGAGCTTAAATCTTGGACTCTCCACCAAGCACTCATAGAACTGAAGAAGCTCCTCGGATGAGAGGTGAAACGTCTCCAGGAAACTTAAAGAAGTCCAGACGTTTTTTTAAGATGAGGTGGCCAATGTATGTTGAGCATAATGATTAACATGCAATAATCATATGTTGGTGCAGTGAAGTGTGTTTCTCAAATAAAATACAAAACTCTCATATGAGAAAAATAATTCAAAAATACAAATGCTGATGCATGAATATGCAGTGAGTCCAAGCATTAAGTTAAGTGTACACATGATTTCTTTAAAACACATGTATGAGCTCAAACAATTGGTAAAACAAGTCTGAACAATGTTGGACACGCCTAATGCATGAACCAAAAATAAATAAAGCAGTAGAAAAACTGGACACACAGGATAAAAACAACACAACAAACCTTGAGTGATTGTTCCACAAGTATTCCTTCTTTTATACTCAAGTCTTCCTGATCATCATGTTTTCTCTTTCCTTTTTTGTTGTGCAATCACCCGCAACTTAAAGATGCTCAGGAGAATATTTTCATAGCCCTTTAATCATATCAACAAAATGGGATGAAAGTAACTGCAGAAAGCTGAAGTAAAAAATGTGTTGAAAGAGAAAACAGAAAGGCAGTAGACTGATTACAGCTACCAACAAATTCTTTTTTCAGTGATTATTTTGCACTGTTCCTGCCCAGCGATCTTAGCTCATTATAGGCCAATCTCTAACCTTCTTTTCATATCAAACATTATTGACAGCTAACATATCATCTGCAGAGGAATGGCTAATTTGAAGGGTTTCAGTCAGGTTACATTAAACATCCGTCCCTTAGGCAGTAACATCAGAAGACATAGCATACATTTTCACTGCTATGTAGGTGATACCCAACTTTATCTATCCATGAAGCCAGATAATACACACCAATTGGTTAAACTGCAGCAGTGTTTTAAGACATAAAGACCTGGATGACCTCTAATTTTCTGAGTCTAAATTTTAATAAAACTGAGGATTTTGTAAATGGCCCTCAAAATCTTAGAAATACAGTGGCTAACCAGATTCTTACTCTGGAGGGCATTTTCTTGGCTTGCAGTAACACTGTGAGGAACCTATCAGACCACGTGTGTTTTGTAACATGTATTTGTTGTAAAATTTCAATATCCCTTTGTTCTGCGGCTGGTGTGCACTTACAAGCTCTTGGCCCGAGGTAGTGAATGCCAGGTGCTGGATCAGTAAAGTGTGTGGTGCTGATATTATATGCAAAATCAAAAACTGCTACAGTGTCTCGGTGTCATCCAGGTGAGTAAATCCCAAAAAGTTGATTCTGTGCATCTAGCATATATTGCAAGTGATTTCTTTGCACAGTGACTGAAGCAAACCTACTGATTAAACAATGGGCTGTGAGGTCAGTTTCTTGATCATTAATATGCAAATTGTCATGACTATTGATCAACAGCCACTGATTAACCACTGATTTTGTTCAAATAAAATATGAAACTCTCATATGAGAAGGATGAAGTAAATATACAAATGTTGATACATACAGTGGGGCAAAAAAGTATTTAGTCAGCCACCGATTGTGCAAGTTCCCCCACCTAAAATGATGACAGAGGTCAGTAATTTGCACCAGAGGTACACTTCACCTGTGAGAGACAGAATGTGAAAAAAAAATCCATGAATTCACATGGTAGGATTTGTAAAGAATTTATTCTTAAATTAGGGTGGAAAATAAGTATTTGGTCACCTCAAACAAGGAAAATCTCTGGCTCTCACAGACCTGTAACGTCTTCTGTAAGAAGCTTTTCTGTCCCCCACTCGTTACCTGTATGAATGGCACCTGTTTGAACTCATCATCTGTATAAAAGACACCTGTCCACAGCCTCAAACAGTCAGACTCCAAACGCCGCCATGGCCAAGACCAAAGAGCTTTCGAAGGACACCAGGAAAAGTATTGTAGACCTGCACCAGACTGGGAAGAGTGAATCTACAATAGGCAAGCAGCTTGGTGTGAAAAAATCAACTGTGGGAGCAATCATCAGAAAATGGAAGACATACAAGACCACTGATAATTTCCCTCGATCTGGGGCTCCACGCAAGATCTCATCCCGTGGGGTCAAAATGATCATGAGAACGGTGAGCAAAGATCCCAGAACCACACGGGGGGACCTGGTGAATGACCTGCAGAGAGCTGGGACCAAAGTAACAAAGGTCACCATCAGTAACACACTACAACGGCAGGGAATCAAATCCCGCAGTGCCAGACGTGTTCCGCTGCTGAAGCCAGTGCATGTCCAGGCCCGTCTGAAGTTTGCCAGAGAGCACATGGATGATACAGCAGAGGATTGGGAGAATGTCATGTGGTCAGATGAAACCAAAGTAGAACTTTTTGGTATAAACTCAACTCGTCGTGTTTGGAGGAAGAAGAATACTGAGTTGCATCCCAAGAACACCATACCTACTGTGAAGCATGGGGGTGGAAACATCATGCTATGGGGCTGTTTTTCTGCCAAGGGGACAGGACGACTGATCCGTGTTAAGGACAGAATGAATGGGGCCATGTATCGTGAGATTTTGAGCCAAAACCTCCTTCCATCAGTGAGAACTTTAAAGATGAAACGAGGCTGGGTCTTCCAACATGACAATGATCCAAAACACACCGCCCGGGCAACAAAGGAGTGGCTCCGTAAGAAGAATTTGAAAGTCCTGGAGTGGCCTAGCCAGTCTCCAGACCTCAACCCCATAGAAAATCTGTGGCGGGAGTTGAAAGTCCGTGTTGCTCGGCGACAGCCCCAAAACATCACTGCTCTCGAGAAGATCTGCATGGAGGAATGGGCCAAAATACCAGCTACTGTGTGTGCAAACCTGGTAAAGACCTATAGTAAACGTTTGAACTCTGTTATTGCCAACAAAGGTTATGTTACAAAGTATTGAGTTGTATTTTTGTTATTGACCAAATACTTATTTTCCACCCTGATTTACGAATAAATTCTTTACAAATCCTACCATGTGGATTCATGGATTTTTTTTTTTTCACATTCTGTCTCTCACAGTTGAAGTGTACCTCTGGTGCAAATTACTGACCTCTGTCATCATTTTAAGTGGGGGAACTTGCACAATCGGTGGCTGACTAAATACTTTTTTGCCCCACTGTAAATATGCAGTAAGTCCAAGCATCAAGTTAAGTGTACACATGACTTGTTTAAAACACGTGTATGAGCTCAAACAATTGGTAAAACAAGTCTGAACAACGTTGGACACGCCTAATGCATGAACATAAATAGCAGTTAAAAACTGGAAACACAGGACGAACACAACACAACGGACCTTGAGTGATTGTTCCACAAGTATTTCTTGTTTTATACTCAAGTCTTCCTGATCATCATGTTTTCTGTTTCCTTTTTGTTGTGAAATCAGACACAACTTAAAGATGCTCAGGAGAATATTTTCATAGCCATTTAATCAGGTGAAGAAACTGCAGAAAGCTGAAGTAAATATTGGTTTGAAAGAGTAAAAGGTAAGGCAGACTGATTACAGCTAGCAACAAATAGTTTTTCAGTGATTATTTTGTACTGTTGAAAAAACAGAATTGAACAAAGTTGGACACACCTAATGCATGAACCAAAAAATGATGTAGAAAAACTGGACACACAGTATTAATACAACACTTAAATATTCAGGCACTGAAGACACCAAGTGAAGTGTTTTAGGTGTAATTTTGTCCCATTCTTACTGTAAACAAGTCTTAAGGTGGGTAACAGTACGGGGTCTTCGTTGTGGCATTTTTCACCTCAAAATACGCCACACATTCTCTATTCGAGAGGGGTTTTGGACAAACTTTTACATGATGGCTCAGGACAAGTTTAGCTCTTTTTAAATTACTGTTAATCTCCACAAACTCAAGAATTCAAGTCAATTTCCACAGCTATGGGCCAGTTATGTTTACAGTTGATATTTTTATTCATTGATTCAGCACACAACCATTAGGCTGGGCTATTTAGATGCTTTTCTCTTTACTTATTAGTAAAATGATCAGGGGAAACTACTGCACTTTTGCCTAACAACAATTTTTATGACAGCTATATTTAACTGTACTTTCATACACTGACACTCAATTCTCTGTCTAGAGGACACTGGTAAGCTAATGCTGTCGTAAACAAACAGCAAGATCCTGCTGGCAGGCAAAACCCTAAAATGAGTTCTATTTTTAAAAGTGTTGACAAGAGAAAGACAATGAGCTGCCTAGTTAGTTAGGATTATAGTATGATATAATATAATACGCTCAAGTTATTCCTGTCCAGTTATTTACAAATCACTATCTATTACCCACTCCATATTGTTTTCATTTTTTTCATAGTATTGGGTTAATGTGCTGTCCCCAGTATTTCTAGTACATTTTGTTTGTTCATACATCCTGCAGTGATATTGATGCTGTCTGTTGTGGTAAAGGGAGAGCTGAGTGTAAAACCGAAGCTCTGAATTTACCATTACCTATGGTCATGAGCACTGGATAGTGACCGAAAGAACAAGATCGCAGATATAAGCAGCTTTGTCCGAAGGGTGGCTGGCAAACACCTGTCAGGTGTTTGGCCATCTGGGAGGGCCTCAGAGTAGAACCGCTGCTCCTCCACATCGAAAGGAGCCAAATGAGGTGGTTCAGCATCTCATTATGATGCCTCCTGGGTGGGGTATTCTGGGCATGTCCCAGCGAGAAGAGGCCCCGGGGCAGACCCAGGACAAACTCAAGAGAATCTATCTTTTGGCTGGCCTGGGAACGCCTTGGTGTTCCCCTGGAAAGGCTGGAGGAGGTGGCCCAGGAGCGGGAGGTCTGGGTTTTCTCTGGTTAGGCTGCTGCCCCTGCGACTTGGCCCAGGCAGGCAGAAGGAAATGGATGGATGTCCAAACAGGGACTCAGAAATACACACTATCTTGGTCGACTGCTGCATCTAAACTTTCTCCCAGACTTCTCTTTCTTTCTTGCCTTCACAAACCATATTTAATGTCCTGTTCAATATCTAATCCAAAGTTTATTCAGCATACAGACTGGAAAATCTGGGATTGATCCACTGACTTTTCAATTTGTAGGCGCTACTACCTGAGCCACAGCCCTCACAGACGCTGCAGGAATTTAGAAACTCCTCTTAAGTCTGCAGGATACCAATGACCAATGATGTTGTAGACAAGTGAATAAGGAACTGCATTTTCATTTCATCCTAAAGCACATTAGGCCCGACATCTGTTTTGAACACATGGGAAATGTGTTTGTTTATGTGGTAAACAAAAAAGTGTGAAACAACTCAAAACATATTTTAGATTTTTCAAATAACCAGGCTTTGCTTTGAATACAGCTTTGCACACTCTTGGCATTCTCTTGATGAGCTTCATGAGGTAGTCACATGAAAAGGTTTTCCAGCAACCTTGAAAGAGTTCCCAGAGATGCCGAGCACTTGTTTGACCTTTGGCCCTTACTCGGTCGGTCTCATCCCAAACCATCTCTATTGTGTTTAGATCAGGTGACTGTGGAGTCCAGGAAACCAAATACTAAACATACTAAACCAACTACAGGCAATCTAGAAATAATGGCATGTCGCTGTTGGTGCTGCTTCAGTGTGCCATTTTGCAACTTCCTGCAATTTTAAAATTACATTGATTAAAGTCATATTTAGTTTTGTTTTATAAATTCTCTATTGTTTGGAGGAAATAATCCTTTTGCTTGGAAAATGGAACAAATGTACAGACCTATTTGAACTGGAAGACACTCACCTTCTATCAGTGTTTGCACAGTGTACCTTATGATTGCACAGTTCTGTGTTTCTCTGTCTCTGTTTTTGTATCCAAGGGTGTGGTGCTCCTCCCTCACAGCTACCTGTTTGCACACCTGTCATCAATCATGACATCAATGCTGTTATACTGCTGTCCATACAATGTATTCACACTTTCATAAACAGAGTATTCATAATAATTCTTTACTATCATAAGTTTCAGTGTGTCTTCTTGAATAAACCCCCAACAGTGTCACCAGCAATGCACCATCACACCTCCTCCTTCATGCTTCACGTTAGGACTCATCCATGCATTTATCTCTAGCCACCTTGATTGCTGTAACAGTATCTTCACAAGTTTACCTAAAAAATCAATCAGACAAATGCAGCTGATCCAGAATGCTGCTGCTCGTGTTCTCACTAAAACCAAGAAAATAGAGCACATTACCCCAGTTTTAAAGTCATTGCACTGGCTCCCTGTAGCTCAGAGAACAGACTTTAAAGTGCTTTTATTAATTTATAAATCCTTGAATGGGTTAGCACCAGAGTACATTAGAGATCTGCTATCATGGTACAAACCATCTAGATCAGTTAGGTCCTCCAGCTCTAGTTCACTGACTGTCCCTAGAACCAGAACTAAACATGGAGAAACAGCTTTTAGTTTCTATGCTCCTCACATCTGGAACACACTATCGGGAGAAAGCAAAGCTGCAGAGACACTGAACTCTTTTAAGTCTAAAGTTAAAACTTACTTATTTAAACTTGCTTATGAGTAACTGATACTATTATGGCTTTCTACTTGCTCGTTTTAATTTTCATACAAATTATATTCTTGATTATTGTTTTATTGTAAGTGCTTTCTTGTATTTTAACTTTTAAAGTGATTTATGTTCTATGTTATGTGCTTTGATTTTAATCATGTGAAGCACCTTGAATTGCCTTGTGCTGAAAGTGTGCTATACAAATAAAATTTGCCTTGCCTAGCCTGGGAACCATACATGCAGAGACCATCCATTCACCTTTTCTGCACCGCACTAAGACGCGGTGGATGCAACCAAAGGTCTCAAATTTGGAATCATCAGACCAAAGCAAAGATTTTAATTGGTCTGATGTCCATTCCTTGTGTTTCTTGTCTTGGATGAGAGGTGAAACGTCTTCAAGGAACTTAAAGAAGTCCAGATGCTTTTTTTCCAAGTTCCTTAGACATCTGACTAAAGACCATTTTCTGTAGTATCTGATCTACCTGTGTCATTCTTCTCCGGTTTGTGTCTTTATGTTTATTTCTTGTAGAAAGTCCAGTGCTAGCCTAACTACATGACAGAAACCATGGTTAGTTTGCTTTGTAACACTAGTTTACATGGTTTATTAACATTGGTTGTCACTATTTTCCACAGAAGAAAGGCTTCAAAAGATCATCACCTTAAATGACGGCAACTGGATAGTACTTCATGTTCAGGGTGGTAAGAAATCTTCTGAATCTGTTGGAATAAACAACATCAGATTTTTCATCCATGCTTGAGTTAAATGAGCTAACTGCACCAACTTGAGTTGCTGAACAGTCCTCAGCTCCTGCTTCCTCCATAGAAGGAAATATGTGTGATGTAAGGCTTCCAGTGGCCCCTTAACTTTCAGCCATGAGTTGTATCAAATTACTGTTAGAAGTTGTCACAAGATTAAAATAATCCATAAATTTACATCACAGTATTGCCTACTAAAATAAGTATTCTGAAATGTTAGAGAATGAAGATGGTTAGCAGTAAGTTATTGCAATACTTGAAGAGGTAGGGATGAGGAGGTGAGTGGAGTAGAAATAATGGCAGGCAGTTGCACAATGGAGATGGAGTCTGATGGCTGAGACGCTGTCATGCCGGAGGCTTAAAGGGTCAGTGAGTATAAATTGGTGGCATCATATAACAATGAAAATGGAATAGCCCCCAACTGTGTTGGGACACCCTCTGATGTCTGTAACATAAACTTAACATCACAAAAGTTTGGTGAAAGGTGGAGGGCTCTGTGTAAGAGAACCTGTTTCCTGGAGGGAGATATGGAGAACTCATTGTAAGCTGTTGAATGCAAACTTATGATAGTAAGAAATTATTATGAATATTCTGTGTTTGACAATATAAATACATTGTATTGACAGCAGTATAACAGCACTGATGTTATGATCGATGACAGATGTGCAAACAGGTAGCTGGGAGGAGCACCACACTCTTGGATACACAAACAGAGAGACATTCAACACAAAGGAAGAGATACACAGAAGTGCGTGATAATAAGGCACACTGTGCAAACACTGGTAAAAGGTGAGTGTTCCAGTTCAAATAGGTCTCTACATTTGTTCCATTTTCCAAGCAAAATGGTCCAGAAACAATTGTAACTTGAGCCTATAATGTTTAACCCTTTAAGACCTACCATAGAACCAAGTCCGCCAGAGCTTATATTATATTTTTACATGTTGTAGAGCCATTTTTGGGAGCATTTCAAGTTGCTATACATCAATACAACCATTATAGCCCAGATTTTAATAATATGTATGCATTAAGTGCATAGTAATTACATAAATTGCAAAAAAGTGCAATAAACTACAAAAAAATTGAAAATCGTTTTTGTTTTTTAACATATATTTCTAGTTAGAGAAATTTAAGAGGCTTATCCCTCAAAACTGTAAATACAAAAAAGTTGCACAAAATAGTTTCCCACCACAGGAAATTTATTTTGACTGTCTTCATAGTTTTATTTTTGAAATACACCAATTTCTATACACTGCAGGAAAAACGAAAATAAATATTATAGTGCAAATTTGCAAAAAAAGCAGCATATGCATCAAAATAAACTATTTCCAGCAGTGCAATATGACTTCTAAGCATCCCAGAAACGACACAGAAAGTCATAAAGTCAAAGATAACTTTTAAAAACACCAGTATAAGCTCATGAGGCCCTGATCGTAAAAAAAAACTACATTTCCGCGAAAATGACGTCACTTCCGGTTTCGGGCAGGTCATGGCGGACATGCAAAAGTTCGCGCTGACGTCTATTCCAACATAGGAAGTGTTATGAACAGCTGATCGGATCGGCAAAGCGTGTTTCTGGAATATTATGTTTTTGTTGCTGCAAGCGCTGCAAAGCTATATGTGGAAGGAAACTGTGACCAAGGACAAGCTGATGGCATAAGATGTAAGTACAACTCCTCCGGTTTCATATGCAAAAAAAATTATTGCGCTAGCTTACGTGGTTGCAGAGCTACCGGGATTTAAAAATAGTTACGCAAAACAGAGCGTGCCCGCTCCGACCGGCTTTAAAGGGTTAACACACTTTGCACTGCATTGTCCATCCTCAGGATGTTTGAAGTAGTCATTTTTTTGCTTAAAATTCCTTCAAATATTAGGTTTGGGCAATCTAATCCAGTGAATAATATTCTGGCATTGTAGCAATTTCCCCTAAACAATTAGCTTAAATAGAGGATTTATAAAAACAAAGCAAGATGTGACTTTTATCAATTTATTTGTAAAAGTGCAAAAAAAGTCACAAAATGTACTGCAAGACATTATAATTTAAAAATATTGTGTCACAATTTTTAGCACTACAGAAAGAAAATTGTTGAATGATTCAACAGTTTGCTCCTCCTTGAATCGCTACCTTTTTGTGGTGGAGGGGTTTGTGTGTCCCAGGGATCCCAGGGGCTATGTTGTCTGGGGGCTTTTGCCCCCTGGTAGGGTCTCCCATGGCAAATTGGTCCTGGGTGAGGGACCAGACAAAGAGCGATTCAGAAGACCCTTATGAAAAAAACATCGAGGGAACAGTTTACCCTGCCCGGGATAGGGTTACCGGGGCCCCGCCCTGGAGCCAGGCCTGAGGAGGGTGCCCGAGGGCGAGCGTCTGGTGGCCGGGCCTTAGTCCATGGGGCCCGGCCGGGCACAGCCCGAAGAGGAGACATAGGCCCATCTTCCCCCAGGCCCACCACCCGCAGGAGGCGCCATAGGGGTCAGGTGCATTGTGTGCTGGGTGGCGGCCAGGAGCGGAGGCCCTGGTGGACTGACCCTCAGCTGCCAAGACTGGCAATAGGGACATGGAATGTCACCTCTCTGGTAGGGAAGGAGCCTGACTTAGTGTGTGAGGTTGAGAGGTACCGGCTAGATATAGTCGGGCTCACCTCTACGCATGGCTTGGGCTCTGGAACCAGTCTCCTGGAGAGGGGCTGGACTCTGTCTCAGTCTGGAGTTGCCCCTGGTGAGAGGCGGCAGGCTGGGGTGGGTATTCTAACATCCCCTCGGCTTGCTGCCGGTACGTTGGGGTTTCTCCTGGTGGATGAGAGGGTTTGTTCCCTGCGCCTTAGGGTCGGGGAACGGGTCCTGACTGTCATCTGCGCTTATGCGCCGAGTGGCAGTTCGGAGTACCCAGCCTTCTTAGAGCGGTGCTTTGTTATTGGACTTCTGTGCTAATCACAGTTTGGCCATAACGAACACCCTGTTCGAACATAAGAGTGTCCATAAGTGCACGTGGCACCAGGACGCTGGACAGACCTGGTGCACCTAAACGTGTAGTGAGGGTGTGCTGGGAACGTCTAGCAGAGGCCCCAGTCCGCGAGATCTTCAATGCACACCTCCGGCAGAGCTTCAGCAGCATTCCGAGGGAGACTGGGGACATTGAGTCCGAATGGACCATGTTCAGCGTCTCCATTGCCGAAGCTGCTGCATTGAGATGCGGCCGCAAGGTGGTTGGTGCCTGCCGTGGTGGTAATCCCCGAACCAAATGGTGGACACCAGAGGTGAAGGGAGCCACCAGGCTGAAGAAGGAGTCCTATCGGGCTTGGTTAGCCTGTGGGACTCCGGAGGCAGCCGACAGGTATTGACAGGCCAAGCGGAATGCGGCTCGGTCAGTGGCTGAAGCAAAAACTCGGGAGGAGTTCGGAGAGGCCATGGAAAAAGACTTTTGGACTGCCTCGAAGAGATTCTGGCAAACCGTCAGGCGTCTCAGGAGGGGAAAGCGGTGCTCTACCTGCACTGTGTATAGTGCTGGCGGAGCGCTGCTGACGTCGACTGAGAAAATTGTCAGGCGGTGGAAGGAATACTTTGAGGACCTCCTTAATCCCACTGACACGTCTTCCGAGGAGGAAGCAGAGTCTGGGGAGGAGGAATGACCCGCCAATTTCCGGGGGCGAGGTCACTGAGGCAGTTAAACAACTCCTTGGTGGCAGAGCCCCTGGTGTTGATGAGGTCCACCCCGAGTTCCTGAAGGCTCTGGACGTTGTAGGGCTGTCCTGGTTGACACGCCTCTGCAATGTTGCATGGAGATCAGGGGCAGTACCCGTGGACTCGCAGACCAGGGTGGTGGTCCCCATCTTTAAGAAAGGGGACCGGAGGGTGTGTTCCAACTACAGGGGGATCACACTCCTCAGCCTCCCTGGGAAAGTCTATGCCAGGGTGCTGGAAAGGAGAGTTCGTCCGCTAGTCAAACCTCGGATACAGGAGGAACAATACGGTTTTCGTCCTGGTCGCGGAACACTGGACCAGCTCTTTATCCTCTCGAGGATACTTGAGAGTGCATGGGAGTTTGCCCAACATGTGTTTTGTGTACTTGGAGAAGGCATTCGACCGTGTCCCTCGGGGTGTCCTGTGGGAGGTGTTGCGGGAGTATGGGGTGTCTGGCCCATTGCTATGGGCCATTCGATCCCTATACAACCGTTGCAAGAGCTTGGTTCACATTGCCGGCAATAAGTCGGATTCGTTCCCGGTGGGTGATGGGCTCCACCAGGGCTGCCCTTTGTCTCCGGTTCTGTTCATAATTTTTATGGACAGGATTTCTAGGCGCAGCCAAGTGGTGGAGGGCTTTCGCTTTGGTGGCCTCAGAATCTCATCTCTGATTTTTGCGGATGATGTGGTTCTGTTGGCTTCATCGGGTGAGGGCCTCCAGCTCGCACTGGAACGGTTCGCAGCCGAGTGTGAAGCAGCGGGAATGAGGATCAGCACCTCCAAATCTGAGGCCATGGTTCTCAGCCGGAAAAGGGTGGAGTGCCCACTCCGGGTCGGGGATGAGTTCCTGCCCCAAGTGGAGGAGTTCAAGTATCTCGGGGTCTTGTTCGTGAGTGATGGGAGAAGGGAGCCGGAGATCGACAGACGGATTGGGGCTGCAGCTGCAGTAATGCAGACACTGCACTGGTCCGTTGTGGTGAAGAGGGAGTTCAGTGTAAAAGCGAAGCTCTCAATTTACCGGTCGATCTACGTCCCTACCCTCACCTATGGCCACGAGCTGTGGGTAGTGACCAAAAGAACGAGATCGCGGACACAAGCGGCAGAAATGAGCTTCCTCCGAAGGGTGGCTGGCCTCTCCCTTAGAGATAGGGTGAGAAGTTTGGCCATCCGGGAGGGGCTCAGAGTAGAGCCGCTGCTGCTACACATTGAAAGGAGCCAGCTGAGGTGGTTCGGGCATCTGACAAGGATGCCCCCTGGGCGCCTCCTGGATGAGGTGTTCCAGGCATGTCCCACCGGGAGGAGGCCCCGGGGCAGACCCAGGACACGCTGGAGAGATTATATCTCTCGGCTGGCCTGGGAACGCCTTGGTGTTCCCCCGGATAAGCTGGAGGAGGTGACTGGGGAGAGGGAGGTCTGGGCCTCTTTGCTTAGGCTGCTGCACCCGTGACCCGGCCTCGGATAAAGCGGATGAAGATGGATGGATGGATGGATTCAACAGTTTAGTAAACTTAATAACTTACCTAGAATTAAATTGAATGAAATTTAAGATTCCCTTGTTACTCCCTGTGGCACTTATAGTGTTTTCAGTTATTATTTTTAATAAATGTGTCCAAATCAAAGATGAGTTACTCACAGTAAGCAGTACAAAGGCCTCTAACGTTGTGTTGTTTCCGGGCGCTTGTGAAGTGCAGTTAGCTTCTTTAACCTGTAGATGTGAATCAGGTCAGTGCCTGATGCTGTGCAGTTCTTCATAGTGGAGACTTTCTTGCATGTCTCCCACTGTGATGGTTACTGGATCTTGTTCAGTGAGGTTGCTATGCTCTGCTTTTAGATCCACTAGCCACTGAATATTGTTGTTGTGTTTCCTCCATTTCCCACATGCTCTTCCAGAATTGCGAGCCTTGGTGGAGTTGTTCTCATATTGTTCCCCTGCCAATGAGTGTACACTGTGGATCATTAAATGGAAAACACCTGATTTAAACAGTCCTGTTTAGTTTTCCGGAAAGTTCATGCTAATGCAGCAAGTTGAAGATTTTAGCTAGCCTTACTGTGAAACAAACGCCTGTTTCATTTGGATTTAGCAGCTAAAGCTCCTGGGCAATCTCAGTCCACGAGGGCCGGTGTCCCTGCAGGTTTTAGATGTGTCCTCGAACCAACACAGCTGATTTAAATGGCTAAATTAGCTCCTCAACATGTCCTGAAGTTCTCCAGAGGCCTGGTAACAAACTAATCATGTGATTCAGGTGTGTTGAAACAAGGTGAGATCTAAAACCTGCAGGGACACCGGCCCTCGTGGACTGAGATCAGTGAAGTCACTGAGGGGTTATGTATTTCACTGCGACCTGCTTCTGCCATCCTGACCATTGTAGAGGAAATTTTAAAAAAATACACGAGTTGGGTCAGTCATACTCTGAATAAGCTCACTACACTTCTTAAAACTGAAACAACATTATCTGATGAGGGTATTGCCAAGCTTTGTGAGGCGGTCAAGGGATCCAGGCTGTTTTCTGTATGTCATAAAGGGCCACTGAGGACAACATACTCCAGAACACAGACCTTCATACACATGTTGAAGTATGTGGAGTCCAAGAAATTTTTTTTAGGATAAAGTAAGAATAGAACAGATCATTTTGCATACTATGTACCTCTAAGAGAGACTCTGAAATATTTGTGGCAGAGATGTGTAACAGGTGAGCTATCAGCTGAGTCTTCATCAGATGTACAGTGTGACATTAGTGATGGTCAGATATTCAAAAGTTGTAATTTATTTTATTTTTTTTTACCAAAATCCATTATGTTTCAAATTACTGCTATACCAAGATGCCTTTGAAGTTGTTAATCCTGTAGGTAATGGAAATAAATAGATAAAACTATAGTTAAAGGAACCTTGTTTTGCATGCTGGAGATAATTCGGGCTCACATTGCACTGGTGGCTTCTCCTTTAGTCATACACATCATTTCTGTAGATACTGTTTAATGACACAATCTGTTTTTCAGGGTGGTGATCCAAATCAGTGTGGAGCAGAATGCACCATAGAGATGTACAACTCTCCGGTTGAACACCTCAAGACTTAAGGTACACCAGAAGGAGTAAAGTTTGAGTCAGTTTTCAACTGTTTAAAATATTTTCACATTTGTCAGCCTGGTTTGCCATTTTGATTAGGGCACAAGATTTTTATGGCATGTCATATGATGTTGTGCTGTTTCTTAAATTTTTTGGTGAAAAAAAATAATGGTTTTTGGAGTTATGTAATAACGACAGGAGAGGTCTCAGTGTCTCACTCCAACTTCATTAACTGACTCAAAATTTGTCTGAACACAAACTGCACTTGTTGGTCCACTGTGATGTATGTGGCTGAAAAAAACAAATTGCTGTTATTTTTAGGTTGTACAGTCCTGATCAAAAGTTTTAGACCATTTGAAAAATGGCAAAAAATCATATTTTGCATGGTTGGATCTTAACAAGGTTCCAAGTAGAGCTTCAACATGCAACAAGAAGAAATAGGAGTGAGGTAAAACATTTTTTGAGCACGCAATTTATTAAAAACAACGCTTAAACTGAAAAAGGCTGTTTTACAGCTGATCAAAAGTTTAGGACCACACATCCAAAAAACATGGGTATACCCCCAAAACAGAAAGTTCCAAACTTGAACTCAGTAATTAATTGGTCCGCTGTTCTTGTTGATCACTTCATGCAAGCGTTTCCATGAGGCGAGTGGGAACATTTCTCCAAGTGGTGAAGACGGCCACACAAAGGGCGTCTACTGTCTGGAACTGTTGTCCATTCTCAGTTGGATTTAGATCAGGGAAAAACACAGGATGGTCCAAAAGAGTGATGTTATTCTCCTGGAAGAAGTCCCTTGTCCTACGGGCATTGTGAATTGTAGCGTTGTCCTGTTGAAAGAGCTCCTTCAGTGACAGACTGCTGCATCCTAGATGCATGAAGGAGCGTTTCCGCAGGTCCTTCCTCCCTGCAGCTGTCAGACTGTACAATCAAAACTGCTCCCAACAAACATAGATGTTTACATCTGCGCTGTAACTGCAATAATTTAATCAACCGATTCGCACTACAACCTGGTTTGCCTCTTATCTGTAGGTATTTGTATTTAATTTAATAACTGTACAGTACTCTGTTTATAGTAACCATTGTCCTTAATGTAAATATGTAAGAAAAATTGTGTATGTTTCTGTTCTGTGTCCTGTGTACTGTTTGTTGTATATGTGTCTTTCTGGCTGCTGTTACAACCAAATTTCCGCTTGTGGGACAATTAAAGGATTATTCTATTCTATTCTGAAAAACCCAGTCGTTACCACACAAATGAGGGCCTTCAGTCATGAGGGATGCTCTCTGCAACATCTGGACATAGCCAGCAGCTTCATTGTTCCACTGAAGGAAAAAGCATCTCCCCAATCATTGTGGCGCCCCCTCGTCTGCAGGGCGAAGAAAACATCTCAGGTGGGACCTGTTTGTCATGTCAGTAAGGTTGGAAACCATCAGGACCATCAAGGTTGCATTTTTTTACAGGAGAAAAAAAAAGGTTATATTTTTTTCTCATCAGAGAATTGGTTTTTGAAGCCCTTCAGTCTCAGATGCCGTGTGATGCTTATGGGGTGCAGTTGGCACCACTAATGGCCTTAATTCAGGTTGAAGATTTTTTAGGTCTTCCACTTCACGTTTTTGTTCCATAACCCCCAGGATTATTTAAGAAATGACCGTCTTAACTGCATCCCACCTCAGCAGCGATGGCGCGCTGTGAGCGACCCTGCTTATGCAGTTCAACGAGCCGACCATGTTCAAAAAGAAATGTTTTTTTGCTTTTGCCATCAGAACATCCTGACAGTCTGACTACCTGACAGAAAATGACAATGAATCCACAGTTTTGCACAGATTTGGCCTTTTAAAGGCATGTGGTCCTAAATATTTGATCAGCTGTAAAACAGCCTGTCCCAGTTTAAGTTTGTGAAATGTAAGTTAAATGTTTTGTCTCATTCCCATTTCTGCTTGTTGCATGTTGTTGGAACCTTGTTAAGATCCAACCATGCAAAAGATGATTTTTTGCCATTTTTCAAGTGGTCTTAAACTTTTGATTAGGACTGTATTTAATAACCGATTAGTTTCTTCTGAATGGATTAAGAATGCTTTTTTTTCCCGCATTGCAATGCATCACAATTGTAAATCATTATACGACTAATTGTGTCAGCTCTATTACATGTAAGATTGTATATTTGCTTTTGAAATGGGCAGTTTGCTTTATTGTGCTTTGTATTTGCTTTCAGACTGCAAGGAAAGAATGCTAATCTACACCAAGCATCTGAAGAACAACATGCAAGTCCTCCAGCACATTGAATCCAAAACCAGTTCCAGTTCCTCAGACACCATCAGAGACTGTTTTGAAAGCCCTCTAAAAAGAAACTTTGTCAACCACTGCAAGTATTAAGTGTTTTAAATTTTGTTTGACTGTTTATTATGTACTCATTTATTTTTGGTTGTATTAAGTTTGATATTAATTAGATCAGTGCCTTTTTAGTCATTAATTTTATAATTAAATATTAACTGTTTAGTGCAGCACGGTGGCATGGTGGTTAGCACTGTTGCAGCACAGCAAGAAGGTCCTGAGTTCAATTCCACCATCAGGCCGGGGTCTTTCTGTGTGGAGTTTGCATGTTCTCCTCGTGTTTGCATGGGTTCCCTCCGGGTACTCCGGCTTCCTCCCACCGTCCAAAGACATGCAGTTTGTGGGGATAGGTTAATTGGATAATCCAAATTGCCCATAGGTGTAAATGTGAGTGCGAATGGTTGTGTGTTAGCCCTGTGACAGACTGGCGACTTGTCCAGGGTGCACCCCGCCTCTCACCTTATGAAAGCTGGGATAGACCCCAGTGCCGCAACCCTGAAAAGGATAAGCGGTAGCAAATGGATGGATGGATGGATGGATGGATCCCTATTCTGTTTATTACCTCATTTGTTGGACCTTAATTTTTTTAGACGACATTCTGGCTGCAACAGCTGCCAATAATTTTGTGTAAATATTAACTTTTGAATAAAAAGGTACGTTTTGTATTATACAGCCCTTCTGTGCTTTGTCAATAGGAGACGGTAAACAAGCTTATTAAAATGTATTTTAACTGGTTTACTTTATATTCGTTTTTTATTTCTGTGTAATAATTGTACAAAAACCAAAGTTCACTGTGAATTTTACATTTATCAACAAGTATACCGTTATGTATTCTGCATTATCACAATATTTTCTACGGTGAAATTCTGGCAACCACAGTTGCCAGTAATTTACAGTAATATTCAACTTTTTAGGTATGATACTGTATTATTTTATACAGTTTCACTATATTTAACAAAGTAAGACTGTAATCAGGTTAACGGAATGTCTGTTGTTTTCACATCAATTTATGTTTAAATTCAGTCATTTAATGTAAAAAAAATAATTATTATTTAATGTGAAATTTGAGGTTACCAAAATAGGATACCGTTTTGTGTTCTACATTTACAATTTATTTTCCACGGTGAAATTCTGGCAACCACAGCAGCCAGTAATTCACTGTAAATTCTACAATATTTTTTTACAGTGTACTATAAAGAGAAACTTCACAATTATAATTTACAACTGAGGAGTGCAAGGAGGTCCTACTTCTCTGACATCATCACTAAAAACAGCCATAATGCTCGGGTCTTATTTTCTACAGTTGACAGGCTAACAAACCCTCCTGTGTCAGTGGCAGCTGAACTTCATTCGACCATGGCCTGCAATGACTTTGCCAAATTCTTCACAGAAAAAATCCAAAAAATTAGACAAGCAATTGGTACATCAACAGCAGATCCAGGATATGTACTGTGTCCACCAAAAAACCGTTTAAACACCATGAAACAGTTTCACCCTATTAACAGCAAATACCTGGAGGACATCTTAGGTCAACTGAACTCCTCCTCCTGCTGTTTAGATGTCCTGCCAACAAGTTTTTTCAAAAAGGTCTCAAAGACTTTAGAGTCAGACCTGTTACAGATCATCAACTTTTCTTTAATGTCAGGTGTGTTTCCAGAATCACTAAAAACTGCTGTAATAAAACCTATACTAAAAAAGGACAATCTTGACAAGACACAGATGAACAACTACAGGCCGATCTCAAATCTCCCATTTTTAAGTAAGATCATTGAAAAAGCAGTTTCTCAACAGCTCAATTACTTCTTAAAACAGAATAACTGCTACGATGCCTTCCAGTCAGGTTTTAGACAGAACCACAGCACTGAAACCGCTCTGACCAAAGTGTTTAATGACATATGTCTGAATACAGACAGTGGAAAAATGTCAGTCTTAGTTTTACTGGATCTCAGTGCAGCATTTGATACAGTTGACCACAACATATTACTCAAACGACTGGAGAACTGGACAGGTCTTTCAGGAACTGTACTAAACTGGTTCAAAACATACTTAGAAAACAGGAAATATTTTGTATCAATAGGTAACTTCACATCTGAGCAGACAAGTATCACATGTGGAGTTCCCCAAGGTTCCATCTTGGGATCCCTTCTGTTTAACATTTACATGCTCCCACTGGCACAGATTATAAAGAACAACAAAATAAACTATCATAGCTATGCAGATGACACACAAATATATATCACAATGTCACCAGGAGACCGAGGCCCTGTACAGGCTCTTGGTAAATGCATTGAGGAAATCAATGACTGGTTGTGCCACAATTTTCTCCAGCTAAACAAAAACAAAACTGAGGTAATAGTCTTTGGCGCCAAAGAAAAACGATTACAGGTCACCAGAGAACTTCAATCTATACACCTAAAAACCACAAACCAGGCGAGAAATTTGGGTGTAGTGATGGATGCAGACCTAAACTTAGAAAAACACATTAAGACAATAACAAAGTCAGCTTACTATCACCTCAAGAACATTTCAAGGATAAAAGATCTGATGTCTCAACAGGACCTGGAAAAACTAGTCCATGCATTCATCTTTAGTAGGCTTGATTACTGTAACAGCATCTTTACAGGTCTACCTAAAAAATCAGTCAGACAACTACAGCTCATTCAGAACTCTGCTGCTCGAGTCCTCACTAAGATCAAAAAAGTGGACCACATCAGTCCAGCTCTGAGGTCTTTACACTGGCTGCCTGTCCGTCAGAGGATAGACTTTAAAGTTCTGATGCTGGCCTATAAAGCTCTGAATGGTTTAGGACCAAAATACATCAATGACCTCCTGACCCAGTATGAACCTTCCAGATCCCTCAGGTCATCTGGATCCGGTCTTTTATCAGTTCCCAGAGTCAGAACCAGAAACGGAGAAGTTGCATTCAGCTTTTATGCTCCTTATATCTGGAACAAGCTCCCAGAAAGCCTCAGATCAGCTGAAACACTCAGTTTATTTAAATCCAGGTTGAAGACTCACCTATTCTCAGCTGCATTTGAATAAAGCACCAAATCCACACTTTTAAGCTTAAATTTTAAAACTTACATTTTTATCTACTGTTCTGATTTTATCTGTTTTGATTTTATATACTGTTTTGTTTGTTTTTTTGTTTGCTTGTTTTAATCAATTTTAAATCCATCCATTTTTCCATCCATTCGCTACCGCTTATCCTTTTCAGGGTCACGGGGGGTGCTGGAGCCTATCCCAGCTGTCATAGGGCGAGAGGCGGGGTACACCCTGGACAGGTCGCCAGTCTGTCGCAGGGCTAACACACAAGGACAGACAACCATTCATACTCACATTCACTCGCACATTCACACCTAATGACAATTTGGATTATCCAATTAACCTATCCCCACAAACTGCATGTCTTTGGACGGTGGGAGGAAGCCGGAGTACCCGGACGGAACCCACGCAGACACGGGGAGAACATGCAAACTCCACACAGAAAGACCCCGGCCTGATGGTGGAATTGAACTCAGGACCTTCTTGCTGTGCGGCAACAGTGCTAACCACCGTGCCACCGTGCTGCCCCTCCAATTTTAAATCATGCTTTTTATTTGTTTTTGTTTCTAATGTCTCTGTAAAGCACTTTGAATCACCTTGTCGTTGAATTGTGCTAACACACTCATGGGCAACAACAGTGAGACCCAGAGGGTCCTAACTGGGAGGAATGCCCTGCTGCAATTTACCTAACAAAAAATTAAAGGCAGGTTTTCAAAGCAGATTTGTCCAAATTTCCAGCCAGTGATAAGTTAGTGAGAAATAAAAGCTTTAGTATACACTTCAGTAAACACTACTGAATCACACTTGTCTGGCTCTTTTCCACAGAACATCTTTAATCCTGTCTCCCTTCTCTCACCCCAACCGTTTGCACCAGATGGCCCCTCCCTAAGCCCGGTTCTGCCGAAGGTTTCTTCCTCTTAAAAGGGAGTTTTTCCTTCCCAGTGTTGCCAAAGTGCTTGCTCATAGGGGGTCATATGATTGTTGGGTTTTTTTCTCTTTATGTATTATTATAGGGTCTACCTTACAATATAAAGTGCCTTGAGGCGATTGTTGTTGTGATTTGGCGCTACATAAATAAAACTGAATTGAATTGAATTGAACTGAATTGAATTAAACATGTTTATCCCACCCTGAAGCACACGAGCATGTTGTTGCTAATTATTTTGTTTTGTTTTGTTTTTTGTGTTTTTCCCTTTACTTCACATTGTATCACGTACCTTGCTAAATTAGAAAACTACAATTTTATTAAGGCAATCTTTCTAAGATTTACTAAGCAGGTAAATTAGCACGATGTCACAATCACAAAAATACACCAATATGAGGCAAATTTCTGTGGATGATCTGCTGTTGGTAGCAAACAGTAAAAGCGAATGACTGAGAAGGCTGGAGAGAGGGCTTGGGTGAAAAGTGAGAGATTGGCAGGCTTAAAGGACCTCAGGCCTGCAAGTAGGAACTGGTGGCTGCAGCTAAAACTAAATACCTGTCACCTATCTGGCAAATTCTGCCACGGCACTGGGTCTACAACCCAGTGTTTTCATTTGTTTTAGTTATATTCGTTGATTATTGTATTTCATGGGTTTTGGGATACACTGTGTAGATATACACAGCTATTGCAGCAGTGATGTAAACACCACAGCCATAGATACACATACACAAATAAAAAAGACAGCACAGGGGCAGAGATTAAACACCAAATACATCTTATAAGGAGGAGAGCTTGAAGTGCATAGGAGTCAGAACTTGACATCAGTAACAGAAACATTGTTTTTGTGCAGACTGACGTTCATCACCATTGCCAAGGTAATTAACACACACAAACTATTACATGTAAGATCCTTCAGTTTAAGGTTTTAAATGGCAGTTATCACAGGTCTGTATGTATTAAAATGATTGATCCGCTGAGTATAACATGTTATCAACACAAGGAAAGCGGCGGGGCCAGACGGCATCACCGGCCGTCTGCTGCGCTGCTGTGCTGACCAGCTAGCAGGTGTGTTCACTTACATCTTCAACGAGTCCCTGGCGAAGTCTGTGGTCCCCACATGCTTCAAAAGATCCACCATCATCCCTGTGCCCAAGAACAGCAAACCCTCATCCCTGAACGATTACCGGCCAGTTGCACTGACCTCTCCTCCTCCATCCCAGACACCACAGATCCGCTGCAGTTCGCCTACAGATCCAACAGATCCACAGAGGATGCCATCGCCCACGTCCTACACACCACTCTCAGCCACGTGGACAAGAAACAGGGTAACTATGTGCGAATGCTGTTTGTTGATTACAGTTCAGCGTTTAACACAATAGTGCCCTGCAGACTGTTCACAAAGCTCAGGGATCTGGGACTTAACAGCCATCTGTGTGCATGGGTGTTGGACTTCCTCACTGGCAGAACTCAGGTGGTGAGGGTGGGCAGGTGCTTCTCCAACAGCATCACCATCAACACAGGAGCACCTCAGGGATGTGTCCTCTCGCCACTGCTCTACTCCCTCTACACTTCAGACTGTGTGGCCACCCATGGCTCCAACACCATTGTGAAGTTTGCTGACGACACAGTGGTGTTGGGTGCCATCTCCAACAACGATGAGGCGGCCTACATGGATGAAGTGAAGAATCTGGCATCATGGTGCCAGGACAACCACCTCCAGCTGAACGTCGGCAAGACGAAGGAGCTGGTGGTGGACTTCAGAAGGGGTCAGCACAGAGACTACAAGCCCATTATCATCAATGGAGCTCCAGTGGAGAGGGTGCAGTCCTTCAAGTATCTTGGTGTTCACATCTCCTCAGACCTGACATGGGCTGCCCACATTCAGGTCCAGACCAAAAAGGCTAGGCAGCGCCTGTATCACCTACGACAACTGAGGAAGTTCAGGGTTTCTCCAAAGATCCTCAGGATTTTCTATACAGGCGCTGTGGAGAGCATCCTCACACAGAACATGACATCGTGGTTTGGGAACAGCTGTGTGAAGGACCAACAAGCTCTCCAGAGAGTGATCCGTACAGCAGAACGCTGCTGCAGGATTGCTCTCCCCCCGCCTCAGGACACCTACACCAGGAGATGCCGGACTAGAGCAGCACAGATACTGAAGGACCCGTCCCATCCTGGCAACAAACTGTTCCAACTTCTGCATTCTGGTAGAAGGTTCCGCATCTTCCGGGCAAGGACAGAGAGACTCAAGAGGAGCTTCTATCCCCAAGCCATCCGTGCCCTAAACACACACACCCGCCCTCTCACATCATCTATAATTGACTGAGACAGGACTCTTCCAGACACTAAACCAAGGTACAATGTACATTTCAAATTCCTTTAATTTTAAATATGTTTATATTGTCTATCCTGTAAAATAGTCAGATGTCTATTCATATTAATGTACAGAATTCACCTGCTTGCGGCTACTACTGCACATTCACCCAATGTGTGTGTGTGTGTGTGTGTGTGTGTGTGTGTGTGTGTGTGTGTGTGTGTGTGTGTGTGTGTGTGTGTGTGTATGTATGTATGTATATATATATATATATATATATATAATGTTCTTCCTCTACAGCCCCCCCCAATTTTTGCACATGTCAAGGAGCGTGTCAGGCTACATTTCACTGTGTGTTATACTTGTATAACTATGCATGTGACAAATAAAGAGCCTTGACCCTTGAACCTTGAACCTTGAATTTTATAAAGAAAGCAGAACGTTTTGGGTTTTTTTTAAAAAAAGGAAAAATATTTGGCAATTTTTTTTCTCTATTTTGTTCAGAAGAAAAAAAAAATCAGAGTTACAAAAAGAAGAATTTATGGTTCCTGCAGTGAACAAAACATTTTTTCAACTTTATTATGAAAAACAATTGACAGTCAAAACAATCAGTAACTATAAAGTCAGATCAGTCAAAGTCAACAGAAACCTAAAAAAAAGGACTTACAGCTCAGTATTGCAACAATGCACAAAGTCTTCACATTTAGTGAAGGCTCCAGACATGAAATGATACCTGAAAGTGAATTAGTTTTTACATAAAATCGGATATGTCACATCTTCAAATAACATGCTAACATAATCTGGTGCTGAAGAGACACGGACTCACCACATTCTAATATTTAAATAATGTTTCATTTTCTCTGAAACACCTAAATACTGAGTATGTAAAAGGAAATGATATGTAGGTGACGTGACCCTGAAGATACACATTTTCTTTTCCATCAAAATCAGGCACACAAATGGCAAACAAACTGCATAATTATTTAAAGTATACATTGGGTTTGTCAAAATATGATCAGAGTGACTGGTAAAGGAAAACATTTGCTGTTTACCTCGATTAAAAATAATCTTAGACCCTAATAATTTTAAAATAGTCAGCAAAAAATGTGCTGTAGTTAATTTAAAAACAGTAAATAGGAAGAAAAATATCTTGATATTGTTTGAAAGAACAAGGAACATTATTGTATGTGCACCACACACATACTGTTACTACACTACACTCACACAGCAGCAAAATAAAATTAAACTAAATCACTGAAAATGAATCAGGTCAGTGAATTTTATTAACTTTAGATATATCAGCAACTGGTTTGTTATGCATTGCACTGAATTATTAAGTAAAACATCCTCATAACAGAAGCACAATGTTCATTTTAGTCACAGCTTGTTGTCTTTTACAATCTCAATGTTTTTTGTTCCTTTCCTACAGGGATTTCTTCAAAACATGTTTGTTGAATTTTCAATAGTCTGGTATAATAATAAGAATTATATATAGGAATTCTATATGTAATTCTTATATATATTTCTTATATTATAAGAATTGTTCATGGCCTGTCTGCATCATTGTTTCACAAAATAGGATTATCAAGACCTGACGATAGCAAAAAGTGGACAACAAATGTTAGATTGTTTCAAAACCTAAATACCTCCTACAGTTTTCCAGAGCCTTGCATTGCCCATCACTAAAATTAAAACACACATTAAATTACATATTTCTTTCTCCATCAAAACACAGATGAATCCTCCACTTTTTTTAAGTGCATTTCAGTGCAATCATTTGCATGTTTTGGTCTCTGTCACTCCTACAGCTTTCTGGTAAGGGCCACCTCTACTTTATACATACAGGAAAGGACTAGCCCTGGCTAAAAGCTTTCTATTGAAAACAAAACAAAAACTTTTTTCATCAAATAAGCAGATCACAGATATGATCAAAACTATTTTTGTTTAATACCTAAACATTCTGGCTTTTCACCTCCTTGGGGTTTTATGATAGGCTAAATTGTTTGATGCATGGACCCAAGTTTCTGTAACCATTCTCACAAACAATAGTTAACATGGACCATTTGTACCATGACATTCCTTTCAGATTGAAATCTAGATAGAGTGCTGTGCAAGTTAATACTTAATATAAGTTAATATATGAGTTAATATAAGTTTCCTGATGTTACGTCCTTGGCCTAGGGGTAACCTGGGCGTGACCCACCCACTCCAACTCCACCCAAAAAAGAGCCAAAACTCTGAGCAATTAAAAATTCTATCAAAAATGATTATGCTTTAAATCAGGAAAGCTGTAAGCTTTACAGATTACTGAAAGAGGGAGGCTAACGTCATTTCAACGAGATTAACGCTGACAGCACTAGTGGGAACACAACGAATATGACTGCACATTTAGCCTTGAGGCGACTTTTGTTGTGATTTGGCGCTATATAAATAAAATTGAATTGAATTGAATTGAATTGAATTTACTCCGACATCATCCTAGTGCAAAGACAAGTTGAAGCAGACAAAAACAACAAGCACGAATGCTACAAACTTTACCCGAGTCATTAGACAGCCGTTAGCACATGATTCCCTTCATGGGGAACTTATATGTTTAATATGCTGCTGAGAATATAGCCCAGAAGAAGCGTATAGTATAGCTTTTATTTTGGAAAGAGACATTTCTCTGTAATAAACTCTTTTTTCCAAAGATGAGTGATTCCTCAATCAGATATATATATATTTTTTATTACTTTGTTTCAGCAACATTCAATTTAAAAACTGTACTTTTGAGTTAAAATATATATGTATAATTTTAAAAAATGACAAATTAAAAAGGCATGAACATTTTTTTTTGTATCGAAAAAATATCGAACCGTGACACCAAAGTATCGAACCGAACCGAACCGTGAATTTTGTGTATCGTTGCACCCCTAAAAAAAAATAAATATATATATATATATATATATATATATATATATATATATATATATATATATTTATTTATTTGGTTCTGTCCCGTTTGGTTCTTTTGCCATCAGAATTGTTGTCTATAGGCAAAGAAAGATACCCAACGGATTTACTTTATCAAATGGACCATCCCAGCCTTGCCATATTGGTCTATTTGATTCACCTTTGCTTTTATTGTTTATTTTATTTTCATTTGCTGAACACGGGACAGACTTAACTGGGGAAAAGAAACAGGAGAAAGAAAGAGGGAAAGAAAAAGAACGGGGAAGAGGGATGGTGATAAAGGGCAAAAACCAACAAAACAAACTGACAAAAAATACATATATCAATCACCTGGTTCACCCTGTTGAGAAAGAAAAAAGAAAAAACAAGCAAAGAAAAACAGAGCAATATAATAAACAACATCATCGCGATGATCTATGTGAATATAACAGTAAATATTAAATATTATTGTGCAGCACGTAAAATCGACAGCACACAGTGTGCTTTGAGGTAGCAGCCAAAAAGGGTGTAGTTTGTGTGTGTGAGCACCCGTGTGTACACCTGTGAACATTAGCACACTTGTATTTAAAAGGTTCCTTCATGTAATGATCTGCTAGAGGTTGTGGGGAGCCATAGCCCCGTCCTCCTGGGCATGAAGCAGCTATAATAATAATAATAATAATAATGGATTACATTTTATATAGCGCTTTTCGGGACCCCTCAAAGCGCTTTACAATACCACTATTCAGTCACTCTCACATTCATACACTGGTGAAGGCAAGCTACAGTTGTAGCCACAGCTGCCCAGGGGCAGACTGACTGAAGCGAGGCCGCCATATTGTGCCATCGGCCCCTCTGGCCATCACCAGTAGGCGGTAGGTGAAGTGTCTTGTCCAAGGACACAACAACCAAGACTGTCCGAGCCGGGGCTCGAACCAGCAGCCTTCCGATTACAAGACAAACACCCAACTCTTGAGCCACGATCGCCCCTATGGAGGAGATCCAGGCTCCAGACATCCAGAGACCCGCAGAACACAAGAGACCAAGGAAGACCAACGAAGGGGCAACCGTTCCACTATCCCTGAAAGAGCTGAGGAGAGCCCCAGAGGAGGGGTCGCTCAGCAGCCACGGAGCAGAAGCCGGGGGGGTTGCAGTGACGTGCCCGTGAGCTTCAACCAGCCAGCTGTGCCAGAGTGGCTGAGCTCCAGGCCCAGAGGCCGAGGGCCCGAGCGAGCCCCAGGCTCCAGGCCCGGACAAGCAGCCACCAGGAGTGAGCCGGTGGGTACCTGGACGCCCATCCCTGGACACAAAGAACCACCAATGCACCGATGTCTGAGGGCGTCTGCCACTGGCAGGGGGAGTGGTGGGGGGAGATAGGCTATTTGCCCTTTTTAACCTCTGCTGATTTCTACTGGTTTCCATTAAATAATGTGGGTTTCTGCATAAGCCATTAATATAAAGTAAACAAAGAAATATAAAGGGACACTTTGAAAACACATCAGATATCAATGGGGAAAAACAATGTATGTGCCAGATGTGCATATACACAGTTTTTTCTCCAACAGTGGCAATTTTCTGGGCAGAAAAATCTAAATCGAAAACAAAGATCTCCTTTGCAGGATTTGTTGCCAAATGTGTCAATCATAACTGGATCAAAATCAACACATAGGAAATTGACCTCCACTGAAGACATCGAACAACAGACAGCAAAACAAAGGTCACCTTGGAGGATGTCACAGCAAAAGCAGAAGGTGATATTACCACCGAAGTACACAAAAGCCCATACACAAATAAAAATCTACGTACAGCACTAACACCTAATCAGAAGAAAAGAATGTTACAGTGAGCTAAAGAGAAGCAATCATGCACTGTGGATTACAGTAATATTTACAATCAGGTGATCATGAATCAATCAAAACAAATAAGAACTAGCCAAGGATGATGATTGAGGAACTTTAGGCTGCTGCTCCATTAAAACATAAAGATGACTTCCTTAACAAAATACACATTTTCCATGTGTATTTTGCATGATGAAAAATGTGATGAAAAGCAAAAAAGTTCAAAGAAAGAAAAGAGGAACTATAATTTCTGCCAGGGGTTGTATAGTTTCCTGTATGGCTAAGCCAAATGAAGTGGAGATGTTTGATCATAAATGTGATTTTCATGTTTTAATACACAGTAATTCAAAGTGGGATCAGTTTCTTTCTGTGTCAAGAGGAAAGGTCAGTGACACAGAGGTAGATGATCAAATATTGAATTTGCTGTACAAATGGGTATCGAAGTTATCACCTCAATGATCAACTGTTGCTTCCTCCATTGAAACAAATGTAATATTGTTTTCTGCTGTGATCCATCAGATAGCTCTATTACTAACTGGCCCAGTTTGTTAGCTATATTTTTTATCAAAAAGAGACACCCCTTTGCAATTAGCTAGTGATCATTAAAACTGATGGACTGAACTGGTTCTTAAATAGTGCTGTTTTACTCAATCTGAGAACTCAAGAAGCTTTAAAGAAAATGCCTCATTCACCCATTCACATAAGGACTTGATTTTTTTGTGTGTGTGTTTCTCTTTACTTCTCATTGTATCACGTAACTTGCTAATTCTTTCTAAGATTTACTAAGCAGGTAAATTAGCACCATGTCACAATCACAAAAATACAGCAATATGAGGCAAAACCTCTGTGGACTATCTGCTGTTGGTAGTAAATGGTAAAAGTTAATGACTGAAAAGAGAGCTTGGGTGAGAAGTGAGAGATTGGCAGGCCTGAGGCTTGTAAACCCGTCGCCTTTATATTAGTTGATTATTGTATTTCATGGGTTTTGGACGGCTTGTGTTATATTTTTAGTCCTGGGATTTTGCTTTCTGTTATTTTGCCTTTCTCGTATTCCTCGTGTTGTCACGCTTGTCTTCATGTTCCCTCTGTTCTGTGTTATACTTCCTGTTTTACTTGGGCACTTCCTTGTCTCATGTTTCATGCTTTTATCACCTCACGTCTGGACTATTGTAATTCCCTTTTAATAGGGGCCGGGTCGGGCACCTTGTCACACCTGCAGTTAGTGCAAAATGCAGCGGCGCGATTTTTAACCGGTAGTAGGAAATTCGATCACATCACTCCGGTTCTGGCTTCCTTGCATTGGCTTCCCATTGAATTGAGGATTCGTTTTAAAGTCCTTTTATTGGTTTTTAAATCTTTAAATGGTCTGGCTCCTGTCTATTTATCTGATTTGCTGAAGCCACATGTTCCTCCTCGCTCGCTCCGTTCAGCTGAGCAGCTGCTGCTGTTGGTCCCTAAGTCGCGGCTGAAATGCAGAGGAGACTGTGCCTTTTCAATTGCAGTGACGTGCCCGTGAGCTTCAACCAGCCAGCTGTGCCAGAGTGGCTGAGCTCCAGGCCCAGAGGCCGAGGGCCCGAGCGAGCCCCAGGCTCCAGGCCCGGACAAGCAGCCACCAGGAGTGAGCCGGTGGGTACCTGGACGCCCATCCCTGGACACAAAGAACCACCAATGCACCGATGTCTGAGGGCGTCTGCCACTGGCAGGGGGAGCGGTGGGGGGAGATAGGCTATTTGCCCTTTTTAACCTCTGCTGATTTCTACTGGTTTCCATTAAATAATGTGGGTTTCTGCATAAGCCATTAATATAAAGTAAACAAAGAAATATAAAGGGACACTTTGAAAACACATCAGATATCAATGGGGAAAAACAATGTATGTGCCAGATGTGCATATACACAGTTTTTTCTCCAACAGTGGCAATTTTCTGGGCAGAAAAATCTAAATCGAAAACAAAGATCTCCTTTGCAGGATTTGTTGCCAAATGTGTCAATCATAACTGGATCAAAATCAACACATAGGAAATTGACCTCCACTGAAGACATCGAACAACAGACAGCAAAACAAAGGTCACCTTGGAGGATGTCACAGCAAAAGCAGAAGGTGATATTACCACCGAAGTACACAAAAGCCCATACACAAATAAAAATCTACATACAGCACTAACACCTAATCAGAAGAAAAGAATGTTACAGTGAGCTAAAGAGAAGCAATCATGCACTGTGGATTACAGTAATATTTACAATCAGGTGATCATGAATCAATCAAAACAAATAAGAACTAGCCAAGGATGATGATTGAGGAACTTTAGGCTGCTGCTCCATTAAAACATAAAGATGACTTCCTTAAATGAAGGTTTTGAGTCGTGGAGAGAAGCAGGTTGAGCTAATTAGAATGCATTGGCATCTAAATGGCCATGAAATGCTCCAAGTGATTCAGGACTTACTAGGTCTTAAAATGGGGACAGTAAAGGGAGAATTCACGGGGTCAAACGATCGGGGAGAGCCCCTAGGCCCCGATACTGAGGCTTTGGAGGCTCAGTTAGGGGGGTTATATGAACGGATTAGAGTCCGCTTAGCCCCAAGAGCAGACTATAGTAAAATAGGAGAGGTAAAACAGAAAGAGGCCGAAACAGCATCAGACTTTCTGGACCGTTTGCGTCCAGTTTTTAGGCAACATTCTGGCCTAAATTATGAGGAGCGCCCACAAACCCCATATCAACAACAATTAAAAAATGCATTTTTAAATGGCCTCCTCCCAAAAGTAAGGGCCCACGTAGAGAAACATTGGGTCACACAAAATACAGGAAGTCTGCCAGACGCCCTACAATACGCTGAACATGCGGTTAAAGTACAAAAAGAAAAAGAAAAAGGAGTTTTCACCGTAGATCCTGCAACAGGATTTGTAGCATTTTCCGGTGAACATAGGAGACATAAGCCAGGCCCCTACAAAGGGAAGGGAAAGGCAGGTGGAAGGAACACAGATCGTAGAACAAAAAATACAGCTTGCTACAACTGTGGAAAACAAGGGCATTTTGCCCGCGAGTGTAGGCAAAGGAAAAGGAACGACAGTGAGGAAGAAGACATAGGAACAGCAAGTGACTAGGAAGGAAAACAGAGATAGAAGACAATGATGAAACAGAAGTGTACAACATAGAACAATTACTTCTAGGCTCTGAACACAAACCCACTGTTGTCATATATGTAAATGGACAGCCAATGTCAATGACCCATCCTCTCCAGTTAACCTTCTAGGGAGAGATGCGCTAGAGAGGCTGGAGTCTTGCCAGGGCCAGAAGGCATGTATGCTAAGCTAATGTTAAACGAGGAACAAGGCCAAGCAGGCTGTCATATAAATGTGTGCAGGGGACTCGGAGAGCCCCACTATTATTGGACCTTGGATCTGCCTCCGTTAGAGCCACTCCAACATTTAGCAAGCAAATATTTGCCAGCTACCTCAACAAAACAGCCCTACACTGACTATCACAACACATTGAGATTCAAATCCAGCCCAGGTCCTGACCCTCCGTATGACAAAGACATACACAGACTAGGTCCGCAGATGTTAACTTTACAAAACCTCTATGTCACCAAAAGTGGCAACGCAGTCTGTTCTGTAATATAACCTGAAGCTGTGCAGCGAGTAAACAGAATGCCAAACCCACATGTGTCCGTAGCCCGTAATGACAGCACTGAGTGGAAAGACTTAGGCCGCATTCTCACCCAAGTTGAAAGAGACAGATATGAGAAAACTGAAGAGACACATGAGGGATGGTTACAGGGTCGCAGAACAGGTTGTATGAAATACACATTAGGATGGTTGCTCACCACCCAACCCGCTTCCCACATGACTGACAACACTGATTTACATGTTGTGGAAAACGATGCTAGCTGATACACACTCTCACCAGAGGCACACCCAGAGTTACAAAAACTGCCCACAACACTGTGGTCAACCGGACCAACAGACGTAGGATTAATTAAAGGAGCAGATCCAGTTGTAGTTAAAACCACCACAACCTACAGGCCGGTCAAACCACAATATCCCTTGTCCACAGAAGCAAAGGCAGGGATCAGGCCAGTAATTGCAGATATGAAAGAGCAGGCATCCTAGTGAAGACAACAAAAGCAACCTGTAATACTCCAATTTTCCCAGTGAAAAAAGCAAACACAGAAAAATATCGTCTAGTTCATGATCTTAGGGCAATAAACGAGGTAACAGAACAAATCCCCCGATTTTCCAGCAAGGTTAAAGTAGCGAAACTTAACACACACCTGTTGTTAAATGATAAAGTTTATCCACTACCAACAAATAAACTCTCTGGGTTGCAGGACAACAACTTAATTTAAAAAAAAAAAAAAAAAAAGACACTGGTCTGACCAACCAGTGAAGACACAACAAATTTAGTGGTAAAAAGATTCAAATTGTGACATGTTTTCTGCTGATTGATTAATACAAGTGATTACTGAATGAAAGAAAATTCCTTTTTGGGCTTTTAAACATGATCTTAAGAATTTTAACATGTACCTGTGTTGTCCTGTCAGCTTGGCGGGTCATGAGTGGATTATATGGTGAGAAAAAAAAAAAGAAAAAAAAAAAAAAAAAGGGGGAGAGAAGGCTGACACAGGGCCTGGTCCCGTTGTTTCTCCCCTCTCTGAATAACACAGCCAACACAACATCATTTTCCTGTTCGTTCGTTTTTGTTTTGTGTTTGTTTTGTTTTTTCTCTTTATGCTTGATTACAGGCTGCTTTGTCGGCCCGGAAAGCCGAGGCTGACCCTGGACTCCTGCTCTCCCCCCTACCATCTTTGCTCCCCCCTACCATCTTTGCTCTCCTCTACCATCTTTGATATGACCCTGACTAAATGCTACAGCAGCTGGACCCACAACAACAACCTGAAAATGTCAACAGTGCTGCAGGAAAACGATCTCATGCAGCGGAGACGGAGAGCGTTAAATCCAAGGCCCGTTTGACTACACGGGGGAGATTTCCAGACAGCTTCAGCTGACAGAGCTGTGACGAGACGCCCATTAAGCCCGGAGGAAAAGTGAGGCCGAGCAAGACAATGCTGACCTTAACAACTCTGCATTAAAACTGTGCAGGACAGTGACGGACCAACACGGATGTTGGGCAGCAAAAAGGGCGTGCCAGAGACAGGAGGAGTAACTGAGGTCAGGAGGCACCTCGGAATGAACAAAAGCACCAGGAGAAAATAAGCTGAAGGCACAGGTGTCGGGGCTCGGCCAGGAGCTGACCTCTGAGAAGAGCCGAACAGCAGAGCTGTAGAAGGCTGTGGAGCAAAGCAAGGGAAACATCAATGGACTTCACTCTGACTTGTACGGAAAAGACTCTGAGGTTTCTGCCCTCAGTAAGAGCTCAAGGCATCAGAGCAGGAACTGAACATGGCTCAGGAGGAGCTGGCTGATAATCGAACCCATCAGGCCGGAGCTTGCTGGAGCAGGAGGTTGCCAAACCTGACGAAAAGCTCCAACAGCACTCTAAGAAATGACACACTGATGTTGGTAGCATTATGTAAATGCTTCATGTTAAAACTAATGCCACCAATTGATTTTTAACTTTAAACACAAGTATGTTGTTTTGAATTTAATTAATAACATAATATTTCAATACAACAAAATGCAGTAAATTAAATCCAATGTAAAAAGTTCATTTAAAATGAAGAGCACTTTAATTTAAAGAGGATTGTCCTAATAGGCTCTCCGTACTTCTGAGTTTGCACATGTGCAGTGTGGAAGTTTGATCATCCGCCATTTTCAACTGAGACTTGCATATGCTTAGCATCCTGGATAGAATCCATCGCCATCTGAGGATTATTTGGTAAGTTCAACAATTTAAGGATGACAAATTTGATTAATGTATACTAACTGATACACATCTGACACTTTCGGGAATACTTTTGCATTTTTTTTAAACAAATGATGCCTAGCAAATTTTTTAACACTCTAGCTTGTATACCTCTCTCACATGTTAGAAGTATGAAAACATTTAACAAATATTGTTGAACCTGCTTCGGTGTAATTTTCCAAAATCTTTTGCGATTCTTGTTAAGATGAGACTTGCCTACTAAGACCGACAGTTTTAAAATTGCTCCCAACATCTACCGCACCTGCTCCCTGACATCAGTAATGACCACTGGGAGCGCCAGTGATCCTGTAGTTTGAAGAATGAAATGAATGTGTAGTGTATTTTAGAAATGTGCATCAATTAAGTTGCTACATTGTTTGAAAGAATTCGACTCCATGTTGATTTCTGGTTTAGTGTCAGAAATCTTCACTGAAGAAGCTTCACTTTTCTTTCCAAGCTCCTTAGACTACGATGACCTGGATGACTGTGAACCTTCATAGACTTATTGTTATCCACAAAATGTCATGATAGGATTTTAAGTCCATATTGCCCAGTTCTAATCTTCTATTTAATTTTAATATTTTTAGGGGCACAATTATTAAATATATTGTTGAACAATCTAGAATTGATTAAAGCAAAAATGAAAGCTTTCACGTAATGTCAAAATTGAAAAGCTTCGATTTTTGGGTTCATATATTTGTTAATCTGACACAGAGGAGTCAGTGCCTTACCAATCATGAACCTCACTGCACATCTCTGATGTGAGTTATGAAACATTGCTTAATCACATATCTGCTATGTGTTAATATTTTTGACTTTGTTTTGTAAAGAGGTTGAAAGGAACCAAAATAGGAAACTTCTCTCATATTGAGTTCTTATCTCCACCAGAATCCCAGCGTTGATGTTCGACGGGAATGCATTCTGAAAGCTGTCTGTGTCTACTTAAATGAAAAGCCAGATGACCTGTTCAAGGAATTCTTGGTAAGTTAAAAAAGGAAAACGATCAGTTATTTTCCTTTTTTAAATTTGGGATTGGAAATGGAAGGTGGACTTACTTGTCCATATGTATATGTACGCAATTAACTTATCTTTTTTTAATTTTTATTTAAAGGATGTGGATCTTGGTGCAAGCAGAGAAACAGAGCAGCTGACTTTGGGAGTCTATGTTGTCAGACATGAGAGCAAACTCTGCAGATACACCTGAGGACATTGGTGTCATCATAGAAGGATGCACTGTGCTGCAAGCTCTTAGTGATGTGGCAAAGGGTTGTGCCCTCCTGCTTGGACTAATCTATAGTCTAAATCTGAGCTACCCAAAGCACCTGAAATACACATTTGAATTTCTTCAGAAGGTGCTGATGGAGTTGGATGGGAACAACCTATCCATGAAGGTGCAGGTTCTGAAAAACAAACTGCTTGAGTGAAACAGCCTGCAGTGAACTATAGAGGACACTGAACTTTAAGGTTCTCGAACCCTTCTCCTTGCACTTCATAAACTGTTCAGTTTGAATTGCCACAAGAACTTCTGCAAGGCCTTTCACTTTTCTGCGTTCTTTGTTCTTGAACCTTTACCAACATCCAACTACACTGAAAAAGACTGCTCCTAACTTTGGACTTCAGTTTAAGTTTTGAAGCAAAGGTTATTTTTCTAAATATGGACAAAAATGACACAAAAGTAATTTCTACCTGCTGTTTGCAGGGCTGTATTGTGGGCTTTTCATTGTAGCCCAATCAAGTTTAAATTAAGTCATGTTAATGTTAAAAATGTTGGAATCACAACACTTTCCAGTTTTAATCATTTCAGTTTAACATGACATTCTGTATCTTGTCTTCCTGCACCTAAAATGCACTTGAATATATGTAAAGATTGTTTGGGGAAAAAGATCTAGAAGCATTTGAATTGCTCAAAGTGTGCTTCAACAAGTTTTACACAAAGTGTTATTAAAGTTAGGTTAACTGAATAAACTTGTGTTCGATTTATTTAATTTACAAACTTAAATAGACTAAGTTGCAATTCTGTTAAAGTGATTTAATCCTATAGTTTCAGTAGAGCGTGTTTTGGGTGAGTAGATTTATCAGATTTACTTAAAATTTGTTGTTCAAATTAAATATATCATACATTTTATATTTCACTAACCCAGTTGTGTGGAACCGGTTGACATAACTGGGTGGAGTAAATACAACATGTTATTTCTCAAAGTAAGTACAGCTTGTTTTGGTTGAGTAGGTTTTATTTAGTCTTCTCAATTTAAATCAACAAGGTTAGTTATATCAACATTATGATATTCAGCTAATACAACATGATTCTTTTGATTTGCATTTAATTATCCAAATCTTATCAGATGTACTTAAAATTTCTTGTTCAAATTAAATGTATCATACATTTTATATTTCACTAACCCAGTTGTGTGGAACCGGTTAAAATAACTGGGTGGAGTAAATACAACATTTTATTTCTTAGAGTGCAGGAGCAAGCCCTGAAGGAGCTACAGAAGCAAAAGGGTCAAGTTAAGGAGGAGCAGAACAAGGAGAAGATGCAGGACACTGGAGAAAAGCACTGCCTCAATTGGGGCCAGAACCAGTATGAACAGAACTTTGAGCAGCAGCACCAACGGATGCAAACGGACTGAAAAGGAGGAGGGCAGGACCCCAGGGCACGCTTCAGGCCGTGGTTTACCCAGAACACCAGAACAGGAAAGTGATGAACACAAACACCCACACAAACACACACATCTACATGCACTGACTCAGAATGAAGTGAAACACACGTATGCACATGTGCACTCGTTGATTGAGTGAGAAATGACACACACACACATTCACAAGCTTGTTCAATGAAGAGTGATACACACACACACGCTGATGCAATGAAGAATGCTTTACTAACAAATGTTGCACATACATCCCAGACAATGTACACTCACTTAACATGACCACTGCCCTAAATACCCTGAGAAAACTCAGAGTTGCCCAACAACAAGACTATGTCACAAACACTGATGATTGGTGGACATGGCTACTGAGTGGTTCGTGGAAGTCCCTGCTGACTAAAGGACTTTTTGGCATTGGTTTTCTATTGCTATTATTGTGTATTTTCGCAACATGTATAATACCTTGTTTGAAAAGCATGATGTCAAACATGGTCACAGCTACATTAGGAGCTTATGTAACATTGCCCCAAATCGACGGCGAGCTGTATGAGGATGCATACAGTAGCGTCTGAAAAAGGACATGATACAAAAATGTTTAATGATGTTCTAACTGAAAATGTCCCAACAAGAGGTTATGAACTGACAAAATGACAGTATTGTGCACAAGATAAAATTTAAACAACAGGAGGGGATGTCAGGGGATTTTTAAGTTTTATTGTCATGAAATGCAACTGAGTGATATACTGATAAGTGTTTAATATTTCTGCTTATGCAAACGTCTTTCTATCATGAACTCTCTGAACAGTCACATCACAACACCACAATGAGTTGTGAAAACAAGCTGTTATTGTTAGATTAAGTTCCAGCAACTGCATGTTCTCTCCCCACGAGTGAAGAGCGTGCAGCTAAGCTCCTGTTTTATCTTTCCTTTGCCATGTGACATCCCTATACCGAAGTGTATAAATAAAGATGCAAGACAAGTGTAGGTGTGTGAGTCTTGTTGGGCTCTCACCCGTGCACGTTACCAGCTGAACTATCTGAGTGTCATTTCTTCACCTGAGTGTTTGATAACTGTTCACCCCTAACACAGATAATACACACCAAGTGGTTAAACTGCAGCAGTGTTTTAAGACATAAAGAGCTGGATGACCTCTAATTTTCTGATTCTAAATTTTAATACAAATCTCAAAATCTTAGAAATATGGTGGCTGGATGGAATTTTCTTGGCTTGCAGTCGCACTGTGGGGAACCTATCAGACCACTGGATGCATGAACAAAAAAAGCAGTAAAAAAAATGGAAAGACAGGTCAAACAGAACACAACGGACATAGCTATTTAATCAGGTGAAGAAACTGCAGAAAGCTGAAGAAAAAATTGGTTTGAAAGAGTAAACGGAGAGGCAGACTGATTACAGCTAGCAACAAATAATTTTTCAGTGATTATTTTGTACTGTTGAAAAAACAGAATTGAACAAAGTAGGACACACCTAATACATGAACCAAATAAACACATAGTATTAATACAACACTTAAATATTTAGGCGCTGAAGACAACAAGTGAAGTGTTTCAGGTGTAATTTTGTCCCATTCTTACTGCAAACAAGTCTTAAGGTGGGCAACAGTACGGGGTCTTCGTTGTGGCATTTTGCACTTCAAAATACGCCACACATTCTCTATTCGAGACAGGTCGGGATAAACTTTTACATGATGGCTCAGGACAAATTTAGCTCTTTTTAAATTACTGTTGATCTCCACAAACTAAAGAATTCGAGTCAATTTCCACAGCTATGGGCCAGTTATGTTTACAGTTGATATTTTGATTCATTGATTCAGCACACAACCATTAGGCTGGGCTATTTAGATGCTTTTCTCTTTACTTATTAGTAAAATGATCAGGGGAAACTACTGCATTTTCGCCTGACAACAATTTTTATGACAGCTATATTTAACTGTACTTTCATACACTGACACTCAATTCTCTATCTAGAGGAAACTGGTTAGCTAATGCTGTCGTAAACAAACAGCAAGCCAAGCCATGAATTCATATACGAAATTCCAATGTCGCAACAAAAATATGTATAATGCTTGCCGTTGATTAAACAAATTTATCCTGAAATGCAAAGAATTCAAATTGCTGGATGGGACAGCAAGTGAAGTAGTTTTTTTAAGGGGCTTTTTTTTGTAAGTTGTAAAACTATGACATCACAACAATGTGAGTGGTCACTTGCAATGTTGAACCTTGAACAACATTAATGATGATGATGTGGGAACAACACCAACACGAGGATATCAGATCCTGCTGGCAGGCACGACCCTAAAATGAGTTCTATTTTTAAAAGTGTTGACAAGAGAAAGACAATGAGCTGCCTAGTTAGTTAGGACTGCAGTATGATATAATATAATACGCTCAAGTTATTCCTGTCCAGTTATTTACAAATCACTATCTATTACCCACTCCATGTTCTTTTCATAGTATTGTGTTAATGTGCTGTCCCCAGTATTTCTAGTAAATTTTGTTTGTTCATACATTTGCTGCAGTGATATTGAAGCTGTTCCAGTCTGTTGTGGTAAAAGGAGAGCTGAGTGTAAAACCGAAGCTCTGAATTTACCATTACCTATGGTCGTGAGCACTGGGTAGTGACTGAAAGAACAAGATCGCAGATATAAGCGGCTTTGTCCGAAGGGTGGCTGGCAAACACCTGGCCTGTCTCCTTTAGAGATAGGGTCAGGTGTTTGGCCATCTGGGAGGGCCTCAGAGTAGAACCGCTGCTCCTCCACTTTGAAAGGAGCCAATTCAGGTGGTTCGGCATCTCACTATGATGCCTCCTGGGTGTGGTGTTCTGGGCATGTCCCAACGAGAAGAGGCCCCAGGGAAGACCCAGGACAAACTCAAGAGAATCTATCTTTTGGCTGGCCTTGGAACGCCTTGGTGTTCCCCTGGAAAGGCTGGAGGAGGTGGCCCAGGAGCGGGAGGTCTGGGTTTTCTCTGGTTAGGCTGCTGCCCCTCCGACCTGGCCCAGGACAAGCAGAAGAAAATGGATGGATGGATGTCCAAACAGGGACTCAGAAATACACCCTATCTAGGTGGACTGCTGCATCTAAACTTTCTCCCAGACTTCTCTTTCTTTCTTGCCTTCACAAAACATATCTAATGTCCTGTTCAATATCTAATCCAAAGTTTATTTAGCATACAGATTGGAAAATATGAGATTGATCCACTGACTTTTCGATTTCTAGGTGCTACTACCTGAGCGACAGCCCTCACAGATGCTGCATGGATTTAGAAACTCCTTTTAAGTCTGCAGGATAGCAGTTCAAAATTTTTAACAGATAAATTAATTCAATTCTAAATGACCAATGATGTTGTAGACAAGTGAATAAGGAACTGAATTTTCATTTCATCCTAAAGCACATTAGGCCCGACTTCTGTTTTGAACACATGGAAAATGTGTTTGTTTATGTGGTAAACAAAAAAGTGTGAAACAACTCAAAACATATTTTAGATTTTTCAAATAACCAGGCTTTGCTTTGAATACAGCTTTGCACACTCTTGGCATTCTCTCGATGAGCTTCATGAGGTAGTCACATGAAAAGGTTTTCCAGCAACCTTGAAAGAGTTCCCAGAGATGCCGAGCACTTGTTTGCCCTTTTGCCCTTACTCGGTCGATCTCATCCCAAACCATCTCTATTGTGTTTAGATCAGGTGGCTGTGGAGGCCAGGAAACCAAATACTAAACATACTAAACCAACTAAACGCAAACTGGAAAGGATGGCATGTCGCTGTTGGTGCTGCTTCAGTGTGCCATTTTGCAACTTCCTGCAATTTTAAAAATACATTGATTAAAGTCATATTTAGTTTTGTTTTATAAATACTCCATTTAAGCTAATTGTTTGGAGGAAATAACCCTTTTGCTTGGAAAATGGAACAAATGTACAGACCTATTTGAACTGGAAGACACTCACCTTCTATCAGTGTTTGCACAGTGTACCTTATGATTGCACAGTTCTGTGTTTCTCTGTCTCTGTTTTTGTATCCAAGGGTGTGGTGCTCCTCCCTCACAGCTACCTGTTTGCACACCTGTCATCGATCATGACAATAATGTTGTTATACTAAACAGCTCTTACAATGGCTACCACACAGGTTACCTGTCTTATTTAGTAATGAAAAAATGAACTATTTGAACACACCTTTTGTCTTTAATTGTTGATTAGATTTTGTTTTGTTGATTTCTTTAATTGCTTTCTGTTTTGTTTCGTGTTGGGCCAAAAAGGTATGTTGAAACACACATTCATTTCTAAATAGGTTTTGTTTGCATTGGAAATAATTTCAGAGAATCATGTAGGGCTGTGATCCAAAGTTGTTCCACAAACTCAGTGTCTTACGCTTTCATTTATTTGGTTAAATGCAAAATGCTGGGTATTGACTATATATTTGGGTTTCAAAGTACACATGTAAATGTTTCCACATTCAAATCCATTTTCCCTATTTGCTCCCTTTCAACATGCAAAATAACCTACAAACTGTGTGTGTGTGTGTGTGTGTGTGTGTGTGTGTGTACTCTCTCTGGCAGTTGATGAGATAACATGACACTTGAAGAACATGAAGAAGGTTCTCCCCAAATACTATCAGCACATCTCCTTCCCCACAAGAGGTAATCAAACACTGGACCACTGTTACATTGCCAAAATACCTAAAGTTAGTGAAAACTGTTTAAGTAGCTGATAGCCACTGCCAGCGGTAGCTACCTGTACTTAGCATGGAACGTTAGTTACAATCTTCACAAGAAAAGTTAAGTCTGCAGAGACAGTTGCAAACAATCTGTCCCTAAATAATTTATACCGTGCGAAGAACACATTATAAATAACAATATTACATAAACATGACCTGGTCATCTGAGGTTGGAAAGAGTTTGAAGATGGAAAGATGGCTACTGGTTAGCTTACCTTTGAGGGTGTTTGCACTCCAGGTGCCTGGTGAAGGTTGAGGTAGTCCCGGCTGTCTCGGTCAAGGAGACTTTGCAAAATCTGCATTTTGCCGAATGCTTCTTTTTTGCATTTACCGAAAACTGTGTTCTATGAACGCAAACTTTATGAAAAAGTCACTGACATTTCTGGAACTTACTGATTGGTTTACTGCTCAATCTAACGGGTTGCATTTAGTTGTGTTCGAAGGGCACAAAAGGCGAAATAATAATATGCCACAATATGGAGGGATTTGAACATAGCTTAGGCACTGTGTGCCACTGTGTGAAAGCTGATCGGCGAAAGGAAATTAACCCTCTGGCGATCCTTTAAAAAAATCACACCTAATACCCTGGGGACCGTTTTCGGCCACGCCCCAAAAAATGCTATAAAAAGATTATATATTCATATTTTTTTCCACTTTAAATTAGCCAATCTTTTAAAACAAACTGACATAATGTGCTTTAAGTTATGCAAATTCTAGGAAAGCTACAGCATTTTTAAAACTAATACTCCATACTACATTACAATAGTAATACTGGAAAAACTGCTGGAAGCTGGGATCATATTCCTGTCCATACCTGACGTGAAAACATCCATTCTACCCTGAAAGAAAGTTGTCTTCCCTCACAAATGTGTTGCTGAAGATCCTATGTTAAAAACATAATTTGATGATCAAAAAAGGAAACACTGAAATATTAATTATGTTTCTCTAGGGTTTCACACCCCCTTTCTTTTGCACCCCATTCTAAAATTGTATGTAACCATGAATAACGTATTTTGTAACACGCAGCAACAGGCAGCACTATTAGTTATCTCAGTCTCAGAGTAGCATTTCTAATTTTGATTGAAACTGTCAGTAAAAACGGCAGCCTCGAGCAAGCCAGGATATTAGTTTACAGAGGCTGTTAATATTATATGTCTAACATTAAAATGTTGGTGACACAATAATTTCATCCTAATGGTACTGACATATTCATAGGGCTAATTTTTGAGACAAACTATCATGAGGTAGTTATGATTTTGCAAATATCCACCTTGTAGTGCAGTTTGCACAAATTGTTTTAAAAATGCACTCACGCTACAAACATTACTGATGAATCAAGATCTGCGCAAATTGACAGAAACACTGAAGCAGCTACACATTTTATTCTTATTGTCATGCATGTCCTATTTGTCAGGTGACAGAGGCAGCTCTGCCATGTTGTAGCTCAGACAGAGGTGAAGAAGTAAGGTCACAGCTGACTGACTGATGATTTGGTGCTATAGGTTAACTAGTATTTATCATCATAACAATTGTCAGGCTGCTGATGTAAATTGACTCATTAGTGTATATTTGACAAAGAATCTGAATTGATATGTCTCACTTTTTACGTAGCACGAATCAATGTGTTATTTTATCAGGTAGCAATATGTCCTAGTGCAGTCAGAGGGGAAGAGCCAGGGCCAAAGGTGAGGCACATCAAGCACATAGTAATAATTTTAATCTGAGGATAAAACGCATGTACTGAGGCTAAAAGAAGCTTCAGTGCTCTCAGAAGACTAAAAAGATGGCTAAGGTCAACAATGACTCAAATGAGATTAAACAATGCTGCTGTATGCCATGTCCACCAGGAGAGACTGGACAGTATGGATGTAAAACAAATATGCCAGCAGTTTATCTCAGTTAACGAGAGGAGAAGGCATGTGTTTGGCTCCTTCACATAGTGGACATTGAGTTGTTGTGTGGAGCACCAGTAGTCCATATCTGTTGCTGTAACAGTAGTTCATGTTTAGAATAAAAAATCCCAGCTCACTGATTTGATAGGGGCAATACTATGCCTAAAATGTTGCATAATTTTGGTGAGAGATCTTTTACTTTGTGGTAATCTTAGATGAGTAGTTTTATGGACAAAAACCAGCAGGTCATTCAGTGTTCCCTTAGTGCTAATGTATCAGAGATGTTGGTGTAAACTGAAGTAATGTTGTTAAGTCCTTAAAGTCATATTCTTTTATTGTCATGACTGTATTTGAAGCTATTTTTATTTTTGTACGATACCTGATTTATATGGATTATGGCTGAAGTACACTAAAGCCTAAAATACTTTAGTCAGTCATTTGTTTAATAGTAATTTAACATTATAAAATTCACATATAAAACTATGAATTGTAATTTTAAATGGTTTAAAAGCACGTAGAATAGCATATGTAGGCAAGTGTATTTCTTTTTTTTTAATCAAGAAGCAAAGACAAAAAGGAAAAAAAAAGAAACGGCAGGGTTCGGTGGTTGAATCATCCGTCCCCACCAATGCCAAAACATTATTGTATATTGGCCTCAAGTGTGTTTCTCAAATGAGATGTTAAACTCTCATATGAGAATGCTAATGTAAAAAACTGTATATACACACTAAGCATAGATACAAGTGACTTGCTTGAAACACATGTATGGGATCAAACATTTGATAAAACATAACAGAACAATGTTGGACACACCGGATGAACACAACACAACAAACCTTGAGTGATTGTTCCACAAGTATTTCTTGTTTTATACTTAAGTCTTCCTCATCATCATGTTTTCTCTTTCCTTTCTCATTGCTCCGTCAGCTACAACATAATTATACTCTGTAGAATATTTTTTTAAAGGCATTTAATCATGTAAACAAACAAGGAATAAAAAAAACTGCAGGAAATAATGGTCTGAAAGAAAATTGGGGAGGCATTCTTTCAACACCAGTGTGGGCAGTAGAATGATTGCAATCGCCAACAAATTATTTTTGCAGTGGTTATTTTGTATTGTTGAATACAGATTTAGCTGAAATGCTGTAAGATTTTACACTGGGGACTATGTTTTGCTGTTGGTATTATACAGATTAAAAACTAAAAGCTGCTGTCAAGAAATGGACAAAAAATACATCTAATATTCTACTAAACGCTAGGATAATGAGTTAGGTACTGTAGAAACAACATGCTGATGGTGGTCCTGCTTTCTCTACATAAAAAGACATTGCTAAACTTAATGTGCTCACAGAAGCAACCTGGGTTTAATTATCTCATCCAAAAATTCTTCAGCATACACACATCAGCGATTGACCTGCTCTACTACCTGAGCCACAGCCAGATATCAGTAAAAATAATTATACAAATAACTTCAGTTCAGTTCAGTTAATTTTTATTTCAGACATGTACATTCACAATCATTACAAAATATCATTCCATTCTTTTGTTTGAAAAGGTTTTTTTTCTAAACAGAAGCTACAATAAGCATCTCGATCTTATCCTGAAGCACGTTAGGCGTGATTGTTTTTTTCCTCTTTTCTGTGTATGAGTCATTGTGACTGGATCAATTTCCTGTGCAGATATGGAGGGCATGTTCTAAGGTAACAAATATACAATTATGAAAGCAATATTCTGTTTCTGAAAATAGATCTCACTGAATTCTATGCACAGGTAAGGAGTCAGTGAACACCACACCCATAGATACACGTACACAAATAGAAAGACAGGAGGCAGATGGGAGGAGCATAAACACCAAATACATGTTAATATAAGGAGGAGAGCTTGATGTACATAGCAGTCAGAATTTGACATCAGCAACAGAGACATCCTTTTTGTGCAGACTGAAGTTCATTGCCATGGCCAAGGTAATTAACACACACTTACACAGTAACATAGTTTATGATATTATGAAGTGGGGGGTGGGTTGGGGGACTCATATAATATTTTTTTTTTAAATTTGTATTCTAGTTGCTTTCATATTTCTACATTATATATAGTTTTTTGTTCAAGATTAGTTTGCTAAAACATTTTAACTATACTTCAGTCAGATTAGTGACAGTTACTTTTTCCCAACAAAACTCGATATATTGAAATGTGTATTTGTATTTTAGTTTTCTCTCTAAGTACATTCTGTACTTGCTCCATTTTCCAAGAAAAAGGGTCCAGGAATATTTGTAACTTCTTCCTAATGTTAAAACCCCTTTGGACCTCTGTACAAAGGACTCAAAATATTTGTGTGAATGGATATTTTTTTGGACACCAAATACGCTTAGGTAGATAAGTTTAGTCATTTTCAGATCTGACCAATCAGACCACTGTATTTGGCAACAAGTTTGTTCGTAGCTCAAAACATGCAGTGGTACTGAATATTCAAAGATATGTAAATAGTAAAATAACAATATTTTACCAAGGAGTCACAGCTAGATGCTGCTTCAGGTCATTTGGCTCATTAAATGTTGTCCCTGTTTTGGCAACAAGAGCTCAAAGTGCCCAACTAACACTCTAATATATGTACAAAAACTGTCCTGATACAACTTCAACTCCTGGATCAAACCATGCTCTCAGTTTCTTCCTTTTCTACATTCACTTGATCTTGTTTCATGGCAATAACACCAGAAATCTCTCAGTAAACAGAAGACAGTTGTATGACGCTGTCATCTCTATGGCTGTTGTTTCTTGATTTGATTTAGGGAAGAGCACGCCCTGTCAAACTGAAAGGCCATTATTGCCCACCTTATTATGGTTATTTCCTGTTTAACACTTCTGCTTCAGAGCCAGAGGTGGAATCTCAATAGGCACGATTGACAGATATGTTCATAGAAATGTCCTTTCCTTTACAAAAATAAGCTTTCACTCAAACTTAGTTCTGAATTAAAAATCATGTGCAATGGCCAGTTTTGCTCAAACTGCAGAACAAGGGGGAGAAAAATAGTCCTGACTCCCAGTAAGCAAGAGGGGTCATGTGATTCTCTGATGCTGTAAATTCTCAATTAAATTTCCTTTTGGATGCCTTCTCACTTCCTCCTATATTATACTTTTGAATTCTACAGCATTTGACAGAGTTAATCTCAGAGTTGCATCCAATAGCTCAAGTGGAGACCGGATTTATCCAGAGGAAAGTAGCTTTATTACAGACTATTCCACTGTGTAAACCTGAAATCTGTGTTGCACCTGACCTGCACACTGTGCAGAAGAGCACAAAACATTTACCCTCAGATCATGACCTATCTGGATATTAAAGTTATGCAGTAACTATGTCACTTCATGAAAGTGATCTCTATGATTGTGCTTCATCATCATTGTTTATTACAGGCCGATATCTGACTAAGAATCTAAAACTGCAAATCCATTTGGTCCAGATGTGTACATTTGTAACTCATGTACCTGTGTTTTTCTTTTTGTAACTGGCTGTGCTGATTTGTTGTTTCTCTTGCTTCCAAAAAGTCAATGATTCTTTAAAAAAATACATTTATTAATAATGTAAATTGCCTGCAACTATCATAGACGTCTACATGACATCCAAAAACATTACCCATTCCAAAGTTCAAATGTTGAACATCTGGCGCCCGCAATGCAGGTATTTCACTGGTAGAGTAAGTTTTCTTGACTTCTATCAGATTAGTGTAAATTTCCTTCTGTGCCCAGACAGAGTCAAATGCACTAGGTAGACATATTCAAATGTATTTTGGACTTTGCTAAATATCCTGGGCACCACCCAGTTTCTGTTGCAGCTGTTCATTAAATCTCTTCAATCTTGCAGCTTCCCTTTATGATGGGTCGTTACAAATGGTTTGTTAAGGTGCTGTCAGTGGGTGCAGAGTGCAAGGGTGAGGACCCAAACGCAGGACACAAGGAGACAACTTCAGCAAAACGTGAGTCTTTAATATGGTTATGAACAGAAAGCCCCCCCCCCCCCACACACACACACACACACACCAAAACAAACCTAAAAACAACACTGTCACGGTCTGGCTGGCAGACCGTGGGGATGTGTGGGGAAGGAGGACCCAGGCGCGGTACTCTGTGTATAAACAGTGCGTTTATTTACAGTGATGGAAACAATAACAGTAAATCCCCGTGCTCTCCCGTGACTCCCGTGTCGTGTCTTCCCAAAAAGTCCGTGCTCCGTGTTCTCCACTGCCGTGTGTCCACACACACCCCGTGCCTGCTGCCCTCCGATGTTCCACGCTCCTCCTGACGGGAAAATGACAGAGGCAGCCGTCAAGACACTTAATTCCAGTAGGCATACACTCAGACTTTAGCTAAGCAGAAGACTAACATGGAGTCTCATGGAATGATCCCGCGTCGGTGGGAGCTCCAAGACTCTCCTAAGTAGCTCCCCCGACGAGCCCTGATCAGCGGCAGGTGTGTGGCTTCGGGTGTGGCCAGTCCTTCCGCAGGGCCACACCCCTCAGGCCTGCAGGTGGCTGAGCTCCATCCTCCAAGCATCCCCGCAGACATAAACACACACACTCACATCTACAATCATGGAGGAGAGCAGCAGCAATACCAAAATACATATAATAATAATAATAATAATAATATAATACATGACTGCTCAGGGATCCTGGGTCGCCCAGTCCCAGGACCCTGACAAACACAGGGCCATACTCAACGTGTCATTTGTGAATAACCAAGGTTGTTTCTCATGTGTGCTTTAATCAGAACCACAATTTTTTCCTAACCAGGTTGTGTTCAGTGCCTAAACCAAAAATAGGTTCACGGTTCTTTATTTGCCATTTGTTCATAAACCAGCAGTCTAATCACATTGGAATTCTTGTGCAGAGCTCTCAGTCATAGTAAGCATGTTAGAAAAAAACAGACAAAAATAAACAAGACAATACAATTGGTTCTGCTCTTGCTCTTGACGAAGGCGGTCGCACTTTTCTCCTCTCCTCCTCCTCTCCCTTAGCTTCCCTGCTTAGCCTCTTGTGTCCCTGTCTAGTCTCGTGTTTTTTGTATTACTTTTCCCTGGAACACTCTCTCACAGTCTGTTCTCTAAAACCTAATTATGGATTTGATCAACTGGTCTCTGAATGCGATTGACACCCCCTTCTCAATGAGAAGTTTAGGCTTGGGTGAGCCTGAGTGCTGAAGATATCTACATATTCGGAACCATGGTAACAGGGTTCTTGCTGATCGGAGCTGGCTTGGCCCTGACTTATCGAAGAATTAAGAAAGCGGAACCGGCTGTTCAAACCCCCACAAGGCTGCCCGCTAGAATTGAAGATAAGATAAGATAAGATAAGATAACTCTTTATTGTCATTGCACAGTCATACATAGTACAGTAGTACAATGAAATTGGAAAAACTGTCCTACGTCGGCACTACATATAACACAACACGACACGATATGACACATCACAACGTAACAAACAACACAACATAGTATATTAACTTAGTATAAAAAAGAAGAATAAGTGTATGTGTATTGCACACTGTTATTATTGCACATTAATTATTATTGCACCTTGTTATAAATATAAATATTATTGTTATCGTTTTAAACATTGTTACCTCCCCCTAAAAAGTCCAGGGAGGTATCCAGTCAGGTCAGCTATTTACATTGATCAGGGCTATTGCCCTGTTGTAAAAGCTGTCCTTGAGTCTATTTGTTCGGGACCTCAGCAGCCTGAACCTCCTGCCAGACGGCAGCAGCTTAAACACCCGGTGTCCTGGGTGTGTGCAGTCCCGTAGGATGCTGCGTGCCCTCTTGAGACAGCGAGTGCTGTACAGGTCCTTCAGGGAGGGAAGAGGATGTCCAATGATTTTTTGGGCCATGTTGATGACCCTCTGGAGTGCCTTTCTGTGTGCTGTGGTGCAGCTGGAGAACCACACACCGATGCAATATGTCAGCACACTTTCAATGGAGCAGCGGTAGAAGACGGTCAGCAGCTCCTTCTTCAGGTCCATTTTTCTGAGGATTCTCAGAAAGTGGAGACGCTGTTGGGCCTTCTTTAAGACCGCAGAGGTGTTAGAGCTCCATTGGAGGTCTGTGTCTATGTGCACACCCAGAAACTTGAAACTGGAGACCCTTTCCACGCACTCCCCGTTGATGCTGACAGGCTGCAGCTCGGACTTCCTCCTTCTGAAGTCAACTACCAGTTCTTTTGTTTTGGTGGTATTGAGGTCCAGGTTGTTGTCTGCACACCAATCTGACAGCCTCTGAACTTCAGCTCTGTATGCAGTCTCATCTCCCCCTGAGATGAGCCCCACCACAGTGGTATCATCTGCAAACTTGATGACTGTGTTGTCTGGGTGGGAACTAACACAGTCATGTGTGTACAGAGTGTACAGTAGGGGACTCAGTACACAGCCTTGTGGAGAGCCGGTGTTGAGGCTGAGGGCTGAGGAAAGATGAGGCCCCACTCTAACTCTCTGTACACGGTCTGAGAGGAAGTCTCTGATCCAGCGGCAGGTGGTGGAAGGAAGTCCAATTTCCAGCAGTTTATCTATTAGTCTGTCCGGGAGTATCGTATTGAAAGCAGAGCTAAAGTCAACAAAGAGCAGCCTGGCGTAACGGCCCTGCACTTCCAGGTGAGAGATGGTGGTGTGGAGCGTTGTAGCAATGGCATCTTCAGTTGATCTGTTAGCTCTGTATGCAAACTGGAGCGGGTCGAGTGTGGGTGGCAGGCAGGACATGATGTGACGTCGGACCAGTTTCTCAAAGCACTTCATTATAACAGGTGTTAGAGCAACTGGTCGGTAGTCGTTGAGGCTGCTAATGTTAGTACGCTTTGGCAGTGGGACAATTGTGGCTGACTTTAGGCACGGCGGGATGCAGGACTGGGACAGTGAAGTGTTGAAGATCTTAGTGAAGACCCCAGCCAGCTGGTCTGCACACTCTTTTAGGACCTTTGCGGTTACCCCATCTGGTCCGGTGGCCTTCCTGGGGTTCACTGCCCTCAGTGTGCGCCTCACCTCATATTCCTGCACTATGAGGCTTGGGCTGCTGCTGTCCGATGTTTTTGCTGCTGCTGCCTCTGGTCCCTTCACCTCAAAGCGTGCGAAGAAGTGGTTCAGCTCCTCTGCAAGCTCCGCGTTACCCTCAGTCAACGTGGTATTGCCAGGTTTGTAGTTGGTTAAGTGCTGAACTCCCTGCCATACCTGTCGTGAGTTGTTGGTGGTGAAGTGGTCTTCGATCCTTCTCTTGTACGCTGCCTTGGCCTCTCTGATGCCTCTTTTCAACTGAGATCTGGCTGCACTGTACTGCATACCATCACCGGATCTAAAAGCGGCGTCACGTTGCTTCAGCAGGACCTGGACCTCTTTAGTCATCCAGGGTTTCTGGTTGGAATACACCCGGAGACGTTTGTCCACAGTGACACTGTTGACACAGAAGTTAATATATGAGAGCACTGATGTTGTGTGCTCTTCAAGGTCCTGATGTTCGAACACGCTCCAGTCCGTGTTTTCAAAACAGTCCTGCAGCTGATGTGATGCACCTTCTGGCCAGGTTTTCACAGTTTTTGTGACTGGGGGGGCTCTTCTCCTAATGGGAGTGTATGCAGGGATCAACAGCATGGACATGTGGTCTGACAAACCTAGATGTGGTAGAGGGGTTGCTCTGTAGCCTTTTTGGATGTTGCTGTAGGCTTTATCCAATGTGTTTTTCCCCCTCAATAGCCGAAATGATGGGAAGAGGCGTGAGTTTCTCAAAATGGGCTCATTGAGTGCAGCACGGATAAGATCTTGGAAAGGCTTACGGCTGCCGTGAATACTCAGAATAAGATCTCTGAGTGCAGACTGGATTACATTTTGGAAGGGCTCGCTCGGAATAACATCTCTGAGCGCAAATTGGATGACATCTTGGGGAGCTCACTGTGGTCGTGAGTTCTCAGAATCGGCTCTTTGAGCACAAGAATGACAACATCACAGAGCGCAAGTTTGCTAACATCATGGCGAAGCTCACGGCTCTCCAACGGGAGATTTTGAGACACCAGTGTCAGAATAGCTTTGAAATTCATATGAGTTGTTCGCACTAAAGTAAAAAACCACCATCACTTCATGCGGATACCCCTTTGGCGCCAGCTGCGGTCTCTAGGCTGGAGCTGAACAACAACACCCTGATACAGACTGTGCTTAGACTGTTCTTCCCTTTATATGCAAGGCCACCTGGGTTGGCTGGGAGACTGTTTACTTAGCCTGGCAGGGCGAAGGACACTGTCTCAGCTGAACTCTGGACACATACACACACACACGCACACAGACATATATACACATGCAGACATACACTCATCCCCCCCCCCCCTCCAAACGCCTTTGACGCTTATTCCCTTCCGATGCTGACGGTGGATCAAGGAGACCAGCGCACAGGCTGCAGGCCCGGATGTGCTGTCTAATTCGGCTGTCTCTCATCCTTTACCCACCCCTGTTGTTTGTCATGTGTTTCTTTGGTGTATTAAGAGTTTTTTTTCATGTGCTATGTGCAGAGGTGTTTTTTTTCTGTTCTCAAACTGATCTCCCTGTTGGAGCTCAGTCTGGGCCTGTCTTCCCCATGTAATGTTTTTGTGTAATGTATGTATGGTCGGAGGGTAAGATGGCGCCGCCATTGCGTGCAATAGGTCAGCAGCCTTATGAAATTTCCCCTCGTGGGACTAATAAAGGTATAAAGGTATATCAAATCAATACTAATACAAATTATAAATTATACACCCTTTACATGAGGGGTGGTGGTATATACACAATTATATTGCAGATGTTGCATGCTGAGTTGAATCAACACAACTTATTCATATTCATTAAGACTGTGCATTTTGTGTTGATAAAATGTGATTTAAACATATTTAGATGAAGTAAGTTAAGCTCTTGGAAAATTTTAATCATTCACAATTTTGTCACTTTATCCCAACACTATTCAATAACTTTTACCCCAATATTACTTGGTCACTTAAATACTACATGTTGTCTTCATGTTAACATAAAACATAAATATTTAATAGATTTACAACAACTTCTTGGATTTAAACCCAGGACTTCCTTGCTGTGAGGCAACAGTTGGAACCACCACGCAACCAAGCTGTCAATTCAGGCCTAACAAAAGGTGGAAAGCTACGATTGTCCTTGACAGGTTAAACCACAATAAATAGCAATAGCAATAGGTGTGTGTATAGTTGTCTGCCTCTTATAACCCCAGTGATTTTTATGTGGTTTGAAATCTCGTGTGATCTTGTGAATTTCAAGAGTTCTGGCAACTAACCACTCTTACTAAATAGAAGAACAAATTAAGTTGTTGAATTTCATACAGATCCTACATGATTTAATTATGTTCACCGGAGAAACATGAAATTTTTTGTGCAAATTACAAGTTAGGCTTTTGTAAATGTAACAACCACACAATTTACTTTTTTGAGTGTAGTGTGGGGTTATTATTGCACATTGTTCAGTGGTTTACATGAGTGATAATGCTGTCTGCTCTGCTGTGTCTTAGGTTGTCTGTGCAGTTCTTGTGTCTGAGCAGAAACGAGCTGTATGGAACGAGACCCTTATAATTCCCTCTGCTCTTTTCCAGTAGCACCGTGTGTACATAGAGATCATGGATGGAAGTTTTGTCCCTTTGATGCTCTCCTCAGTCTTTATGACTCTTTGCAGAGCCTTCCGTTCTGGTCGCGTGATGTTGCTATACTAAACAGTGATCCCTGCAGTGAGGATGCTCTCTATCAGTCCTCTGAAGTCCTGGGTGAGAGGGCAATGGTTCAGGCCGGCTTTCCTGAGCAGGCTAATGAAATAGAGCCTTTGCTGGGCTTTTTTCACTGTGGTTATGGTGCTAAGAGTCCAGCTTAGGTCTGATGTTACCTGCAAGTAGTTTTGTACTTGTGGGATGAACACAGGCATTACAAGACAATGCCACATTATTGCATGTCACATGAGAACACACTGTTATAATTAGGGTTAGGGTTTGTTGTTAGGCACAATTGCAAGAAAACAAATCTTTATAAACTACTTGTCATAACAGATTATCAGTACTGATTCTTTTCCCCTTTGTTACCCAGAACACAACACCACTGTTGATAATGGTTCTTCGGCGAAGTAAGTATCTATTAATAAACCAAGTTGCATTTTCCACCAGTTTGTCAAGTTTTTTTTTTGTTATGCATTCTTCTTGGCTTTTACTCTTTAGAAAATGTCCTGATAAAAAGGTTGAAAACAACATTACTAAGAACCCACGCTTCTACATTGAAGAACACAAGGTGAGACACTTTGTATTTTCAAATCTTTTGTTTTCCGAGTGAGAGACAAGACTTTCCAATAGGATAGGCAGATTCTTATTAGCTGTGATTTTTTGACCTGCCATAATTACAATATGTTGACTTCTTTGAGGCTTGTAACCAGTGTTGTCAAGTTACTTGAAAAAAGTAATTGGTAACTAATTACTGATTTGTTCTCCAAAAAAGTAATCCCTTTACTTTACTGATTAATTATTTTTAAAAGTCATTAGTTACTTAGTTACTGAATAGGTAATAAAACAATAGACCTTTCAGCCCAATTCTATTTTTTCCTGCATAATGCATCATATAAAATGTAATCAGCCAGGTCCATAAATAAGAAGTAGGAGGCACATTTGACAACTGTTGTAATTCCTACACCGTTCACCTGATTTGGATGTAAATACCCTCAAATAAAAGCTTTCTGCAGTTAAAGCACATCTTGTTCGTTTCATTTGGAATCCATTGTGGTGGTGTATAGAGCCAAAAATGTTAGAATTGTGTCAATGTCCCAATATTTATGAACCTGACTGTAAAAGTCTCTATTATTATTTTATTATTTTTAATGTTTTAATTCATAAATGTGATCTAACAAAGGTAAAGGGAAAAAATTAACTATGTTTGCTGTTCATATGGCTTGTAATTGGGATGAAGCAAACATCTGTTTAGTAATTTAACATAAAATTGTTTGATAGTGTTAATTTGGAAAGCCAAAACTCTAGCGGGTCCACCAGACCCATGAACACTGGCTGAGTAACAAAAATATGAACACCACACAAGGGTTAACTTTATCCATCAAGCAAAAATTAAATTATATGCCACAGCCTTTGACTTGAAGAAATTTGTTTAACATTTAAACCTATTTTCTGCATATTCCAGCATATAAAATAAAATAAATTAAAATAATTTGTTGTGTTAACACTCACGCTTTCAAATAGATGTAAGTAAAACACAGCAGAAAATAAATAAAATCAAAGACTCAGCTGCACTAAGTCCTATCGCTCTTAAATCTATTTTCACCTATTTAGCAGGAATGGAGTGAGTGGAGGTTTGCCCATTGCTGTAGCGGTCATATCAGCAGGGGAATCCGGGGATTTCTCTGTGAATTTCACATTCCCGTGGCAGCATGCTCGGTGCTTGCTCAAAAGTTTAGGGGGGGGGGTTTTCGCTGTAAAAAGAAGTTTTCTTCCCACGCAGTGAACACTGCACGCTAATGTTTTTGTCACTTTTTCTGGAATCAAACTCAAAGTAAGGTCAGTACTTCCACGCTGGTCATACTCTCTCCCGCACTCGATATATTATCCATTGTTGATCTGCACATGTCGTTACCACGAATGTCGCACGCGCTTAAGTCATTGTCATGAGACACTCTGGCAAACAAAATCACTTTTTGGTAACGCAATAAGGCAGCATGCTTATGGGAAAGTAACAGTAATCCAATTACTTTTTTTGCAATAGTAATCCCTTACTTTACTCGTTACTTGAAAAAAGTAATCAGATTACAGTAACGCGTTACTAAACGCGTTACCTTCAGTTACTGCTGGTGAGTCAGAAACAGTTCTAGGTTTGTGACATTTTAAAACTGACCTCAAAGTTGGCTACAGCAAAAATAAGAATCATTATTATTGTAGATAAGGATATGAACATTGTGGATGTTCATATCTGCCTCTGCTCAGTTCAGCTAAGTTCCCCTGCTGCTCTTTACAGCAGGCCACCTGCACGAGTCTCCACACATTGCTTTCACACACTAGACTTCACAGCTCCGTATTCCTGACATATATGCGCTGTGTGGGCAGTGGAGACATGTCTTTGCTCATTGGCAAGATCAACAGTATACACACTCACAGTGGTGCTCTGTTAATATTAAGTCAGCCTGAATTCACATTTTAAAGAAAAAGACCTTTGTTTTTTGTGTTGTTTTTTTATTCAGGATACTTCAGATGCTATAATCATATGCTCACCTTAAATGTGAAAGAAGCGGCCATATAGATTGTTATCTTTAGTCCCTGCCAGTATGATCACTTTTTTTTAAACAACAACAAAAGAGATTTTCTAAAGGCTTGCAATGAGTGCGGGGTACCTAAAATATCATCTTTTGCTGAATATTTCTTTTTTATATTGGGTAGGGGCAAGCTAATCCAGTGGTTAATATTCTGTTTACAATGAGTTCCCACAAGTCAGATTTGTAAGACAGTAAAAAGTCAAAAAAAAATATACACAACATCAGAAATGAACTCCACTGTCTCACAATTTTAATTGCAAAAAATTCAAATAATACAAAAAATCTGAGTCAATAAAGATCAAATAACTTTCCTTAAATCATCTTCTTGTATTCTGAGTAAAATAGTGTCCAAATCAAGGATGAACATGAGTCACTGACAGTAAGAGAAACAGTCACATAAAGTACTCAGTCGTGTATGATTCTTTAGGGAATTCCCTGACCAACATTATTATATAATGTGTCTTCTATCGCATGCCCTGTCTTCAGGATTGACTTTCTGTAAAGTGCAATGTTTTAATAATATTATTGAAACTGTTCTAAGAATTATCACCTGCACTTCTATCAAAACAATGAATTGTTTTTCTATGTTCCAGATGTGATTATTATTAGTCTACTGAAAAAAGCTCTCTTTGACTTTCACCAATAATGAAAAATTATATAAAAAGGTTCTTAAATATAATCAAGCTTTTTTCACCACAAAGAGTGGATTCAGTGATATTTGTATCATATCACACTGAGATTCAAACTTGTCCGAGGCTTTGATTAGATGCACCAATAGTATTAATTCCAAAATCCTAGATGACTTTATTTTATTCAGAAAACTTGACCTAGGACCTTGACCTTGAAGTCACTAAGATTTGAACATCTCGAAGATTATTAGTAAATGCACCTCTGCTATCAATTTCAAAATCCTACATCACCTCATTCTTAAGTTATTACATTCACAAACTCAGGTGTCCACATGCTCACGCAATGGGGTTACAATAGGACCCCATCAACAATTTACAGCCAAGGGGTAAAAAAGAAAGAAGAAAACTGAAAACTACACTGGAAGTTTCAGGTCAAGCAATAGTCTGTGGGAAAGCCCAAGTATAAACAAAAGACTTTAAGTGGAACAAGACAGGTTATTATAAAAGGTAAAAATGTAACCAGAGAAGACTAGTGTCAGGGAGCGGATGTGTGCAGGCAGGAGTGGACCCAAACGCAGGACTAACCACACACAGGGATACACTCAAAATAAGGTTTTATCTCACAAAGAAACACAGGGAGAACACGGGGAAGCGCACATAACACTGGGGGAGACTAAAGGGAGAGGGAGATAAATACACAAAGGTAATGAGAGAAGTGGAAGCACAAGGAAACACAGCTGAAAATGCTGACACCAGAGAGAGAGAGAGAGAGAGAGAGAGAGAGAGAGAGAGAGAGAGAGAGAGAGAGAGAGAGACTCAAAACACTGTTTGAGAGACCCAGGATCCTGACAAATTTATTTATCTTTCATGAAATGAAATCTTGCCCATGTGTCTCTGACGGTGCCATACAGGCAAGTTACTAGAAAATTTAACTGAGCATCAGCCACTATGGTTGTTTACCACTGTACCAAATTAATTGTGAAAAAAAAACAAAACAAAAAACACCCCCCAAAGCCTGCTACTTGACATTGTGCTAGTCGGACATAGTTTGTCTAATTCTTTTGTTGTCTTGTTTTTCTTCACAAAGGTGTTTAATGATCCCATCCATGGTCACATGGCATTACACCCAGTTCTTGTCAAAATTATAGACACTCCTGAGTTCCAGAGACTACGAAACATCAGGCAACTTGGGGGGATTTATAATGTTTATCCAGGAGCATCTCACAACCGCTTTGAACACTCAATTGGGTATGTCCACTGGTTTTCATACATGAACACCTATTTGTAATAAAAATCCAAAAGAAAGGACAGACTGGGTTATATACTTCACACAAAAAAATGACCGGAGCACTTTTTTAATCAAAGTACAGTATCAAGTCATTAAAAACTCTAGGATATTGATCTGGTTAGTTAAGTGGCAGAGAGGGCTCTTGATCAGTTGAAGTTGCTTTCATATTCATTACATTAACAACAGGCACAATAAAGGGGCAAGGATGACAACCATCAAAAGAGGAATCGATTTACACAACGAGGCAACTGACATTTGTTTTCCTCCCTTTTTCATTAGTTGCATTGGTTAGGGTCAGTGTTCCACTCCATATCAGTATATACACCCAGCATGATTTTTTTTTCCTGTTGCGATCTGATGTGTTTCATTGTTCTCTAATTGTTTTGGTTTGTTGTTTTGTTTTGGGGTTTGTTTGTTTTTTTGCAGTGTAGTAATGTACTAACTGAAAACAGTTTCCTCTATTTTGCAATAAAGAGTGGCACATTTAGCAGGTGAGCTTGCAAAAGCTCTGAAGATGAAGCAGGAGAAGCAGATCGAGCAGTTGGAGGAGTTGAAGAAGTTGAACCTGTTGATAAAGTTGATGCCTGAGGAGTTGAAGAAGTTGATAAAGTTGATAAAGTTGACGCCTGAGGAGATGAAGAAGTTGCACAACTTAAAGACTGAGGATTCTGAGGAGTTGAATTTGAAGCCTCAGGATTTGAAGAAGTTCAACGAGTTCAAGGAGTTGAAGTATGAGGATTTGGAGATGTTGGAGAAGTTGAAGAGGTTGGAGAAATTTGACGATAACGAGTTGGAGGAGTTGGAAACTTATAATACTGAGAAGTTAATAGAGTTTGAGAAGAAGACATCTGAGGAGTTGGACGAGTTTAAAAAGCATCATCTTGAGGAGTTTAAGAAGTTGAACAAGTTTAAGAAGTTGAGGCCAGAGAATGTGAAGAAGTTTAAGAAGTTGATGAAATTTAAGCCTAATGAGTTGGAGAAGATGAAGAAATCGCTCATCAGTGACCGAGATGTCCTCTGTGTGGAGATTGCCGGTCTTTGTCATGACTTAGGTAAGTAATACAAGCATTTTGTATATCACAAATATTATATTGCAGATGGCCATCATAGGGTGTGATTAAACATGAAAATAAAATTAAACTATCCCCATGTCAAGTACTATGTTGACCTTGACCACTGATGTGGCTAAAACTAACACATTCTTAAATGAAAGCAGAAAATAAAACCCATGTGTTTCACAGGATGAACATTTAATAGAATGAATTAAGATATACACTATACCAGCGGTCTCCAACCTATTTTGCGCCACGGACCGGTTTATGCCTGACAATATTTTCACGGACTGGCCTTTAATGTGTCGCGGATAAATACAACAAAATAAAACTAGTACCGGTACCGAAAAAAAGAAGATTTATTCATAACACACGTGAAAAGACCCAGGAAAACAGAGTTAAGGATCAAAACGATAACAAAATAACGCTGAAAACCAATAAAAACCCTGAAAACCATACATTTCACACCTGAGCCTCAACTCTCGCGGCCCAGTACCAAACGACTCACGGACTGGTACCAGTCCGAGGCCCGGGGGTTGGGGACCGCTGCACTATACTGTTTACTGCACTGTATTCACGTCTATGGAAGTGCCTGTCTATACTAGTCAATGTGCAATGCCAGATAAGAAGGTATAGAAAATAACCCCATTGTTCATATCATATGTTTATTTTGTCATATAAAGGACATGGGCCCTATTCTCATTTTTATGATGGGATGTTTATGGAAGCAATCAGAGACAAAAAAGACAAAGAATTCGATGGGAAATGGGAGGTAAGAGTTTGAAATAATAATGGAAACACATATACAACTTAAAAGAATAAATAAATTAAACCACAGTAATCAATTATCTGAGATTTAGAGGTAACTGGTTCTAAACTTTGCAGTAGTCTTTACCACTTAAGAAGGTAAGAACCACTTACTTATGGTTCTTAGTTTCTGTAATAATTTTGGAGTTTTGAGTTTAGCTTTTCCCTGCTACTCAGTGTTTAAGGTTTAGATTTTTAGTTATTTGAATTGTATGGAGTTGATTAAATATGGAGAGAAATATGCCTCAAAAGTGTTGCAATACATACAATATGATCCACAATCCACACATAAATCTGAAGCAGTACATCTAAATCTACATAAATACTGATAATATACCAGAAAAATAGAAGGCAGGAGGATCAACCAGCAGTACTCTACTGCACCATCCAAGATGTACTTTCAGTGGCAGGGGAGCAATATGAGAACAGCACCACCAAGGCTGGAGACAGAGCAATACAGGAAGAGCATATGGGATAAGGATGCAACACATAACAACAATGTCAGTGGCTACTGGATCTAAGGGCAGATCACAGCAACCTCCATGAACAGGCCCCAGTAACCATCACAGTAGCAGACATCCAAGAAAGGGTCTCCAGTATGAAGAGTTGGACAGCACCAGACCCCAACATGGTTCATGCCTACTGGCTGAAGAAGCTGACTGCACTCCATGAGCATCTGGCAGCACAAATGAACAGGCTGCTATTGGATGAAGCACACCCAGAATCACTAACTGAAGGCCAGTTAGTCCTGATCCCCAAGGACCCGCAGAAGGAAACAGTCCCATCAAACTACATGCCAATAACGTACCTCAGTACCAAAAGGAAGCTCCTACCAGGCATCGTAACAGTTAAAATGAACAGGCACGTGGCTCAATACATGAGCAGGGCACAGAAATGAATTGACAGGAATACCAGAGGAGCAAAACACCAGCTACTGGTGGTGTATCACTTTGAATTCTATAGCACATTGGCTTTATAAAGCAAAGTGGGACAGTTTTTTAAATGTAAAAAAAAAAAGAAGAAATATTATAATTAATATATATATATATATATATATATATATATATATATATATATATATATATATATATATATATATATATATATATATATATATATATATATATATTTGCATGCTTGTTTTGTTTTTTTCACTTTAATCTGCTCCCACTAAAACACCCACCTGTGTATTCTTGCAGCATGAGGATGCCTCTATTGAAATGTTTAATCACCTACTGGAGAACACAGACGGTCTGAAGGACATGATGAGGGAGTATGGAATGAAAATAGAAGGCGACGATAAAACTGACCTGGAGTTCATTGAGGAACTGATCAGAGGACCTCCGAAGGTCAGTTGGGTGAATTAAGTATTGTCTTTGCTCCAGAACTCAGTGTCTAATGTTTCTCATCTGGCTTTGTCTCCACAGTGGTCGTACAAAGGTCGAAAGGAGGAAAAATCCTTTCTCTATGAAATTGTGTCAAACAAGGAAACTGGGATTGATGTTGACAAGTTTGACTACTTTGCCAGGTGAAGCTTACTTCACAAAAGAAAAATCCTGTTTTTGATGCAATATGCAAAAGTACTTTGTACTGTTTTCTGTATACAGATAGTTAGATTTACTATCTGAAGCAGACTTGGTGGGGTTTTTGGTGGGGGCAATGTTTCAATGTTTCCTCTCTCCCATCTCAGGGACTGCCAACAGCTGGGGATTCCGAACAGCTTTGACCATCAGCGCTTCATCATGCTTGCCAGGGTGTGTGATGTGGAGGAGGATGGACGGAAACACATTTGCTCTAGAGACAAAGTATTGACCTCTGTTTTTTTTTTTTAATCAATTTTTTAAAAGAAATTATTTTACCTGACTGGCAATGACTAAACTTTGCTGTTAACAGGAAATAGAAAGTCTTTATGACATATTCCACACAAGGCTCTCTATCCACAGAAGAGCCTGCAAGCACAAGATAAAAATGGCTGTAGAAATGATGTAAGTACCTACAGTTCCATTTTTAATACTACCCAAAATTTAGCTTTATATGCAGTTGTGCCCCTGAAGTCATATGTTTGGTAATTATATATCCAGGATCAGAGATGCCTTCTTACTAGTAGATGACCACCCAGACTTCAAAATTAAAAGTTCAAAAGGGGAGTGGCTTTCTCTCTCCGAAGCTAAAGGTGACATGGAAGCATACATAAAGCTGACAGGTAGCGTCTTTAATCTGTGTGGATAAATTATAAATTGTCTTTGCATGCACTTTTTTTTTTTTAACTGTAACAGTTTTTCTTTTTCTCATTCAGTTTATTTCAGATAAACCATCTTCAAATACAGATACAAATTGTTAAAGATTATGGACAACACAAACAGAACTATGTGCCTTTTGACTGACACTATTGAATTAATTTGACTGCATATTTATTTAAACTAGTCTTATCTGCAGTGGATCTTTACTATGTTCATTATATTTAATAATGTTGCTATAATCATCCAGTTAGGGGTTTTTTGTGATACAAATTTATGTAAAAAAAAAAAAATTTGTAAGACCCTACTGATGACTTTGTGAGCTGTTTCGTGTTTGAACTTACTTATCTTCCAATTTATCTGTTTACTCTGTAGATCATGTGATTGAAAAAATGTGCCACCCCAATCAGAATCAGAATCAGAAACTTTATTGTCATTGTCATGAGAACAACAAGGAGGAAAAGAAGGAATCTTCCTCCACGGACAAAGAGGAAGAAAAGAAGAAGAAGGAAAAATTGATGAAGGCAACAAAGATTCTACAGAGGGTCATGAAACGGGACCTGTACCGCTGTGTGGGTCAAGCCAGGGTATGCAGTTTTTATGTGCCTGTATTACAAGTGCATATTTCAATCACAAGAATAACCATTATAAATATATCCAAATCCCCAAGTCAAAGGTGATAACTACAGGCTTTATTTCCATGGGCTGTGTGTTCTTTTTTTTAATGCATCTCCATGAGACAAATTTGGCTGTGTAATGTGTCATATTTATGTTGCTGTTTCTGATGTCAGGCTTCTCCTAGTTTTCTGATGAGATACTTAGGGTTTACTGGAAAATCCATGAATACAAAGAGAGTGAAGTTTACAGAATCATTTACATTTCGACAAAAGGCCAGAGTGCACAGAAATTGCTGCTTACAACAAAAAAGCCATGTGCATGCAAGACAGTCTAAATCATCATCAGAGGATGAAGCAGTGTTGCTTGCTCTCAGACATGTCTGGGCTTGTTCCGTGCAGTCTTGTAATCTTTGATGATTCATCAACAAAACCTACAATATTATTTTCCTTAGTTGAAACTGGGAAAGCATGAGTTGAAGGGAAAAACTAATAAGTTCATCATAACCAAGCTGCTACTAGGGAAAAAAAACAAAAAACAAAATCAGTTGTCAAGGTAAGCTGTGTCGCAGGGAGCATGAGGACCCATGTAGGACTCCTAACACAACATTATGAATGAAAAGAGGCAGCTTTATTGCTGGATACGTAGAGCACAAGCTAAATACAAAATTCGGAAATTAGAAACTAAAACTTGGAACAGGGAGTGATGAGGGAACCGAGGAGCACGGAAGAAACACACAGCGACATGACAATGGGCAGAGGGAAACAGAGGGCTTAAATACACAAAGGATAATGAGGGAAAGAGACACAGGAGGGTAACACAGCTGGGACTAATCAGACACAATGGCGGGGAAGAAACAAAACTGAATACACTAAACACGCATGAGACTGTCAAGTAAAACAGGAAACAAAAGACACACACTAAGACACGGGCTGACTGAACATATATAACAGAGGGCACAAGAGACATGACTGGGAAACAGCTGAAACAAACACAGAGGCAGAACTAAACATGCATGAGAGACATGACAGACTACACATGAGACATGGACACAGGGAAGACAGGTGAACAGAACCAAAAATATTATTAAATCAAAGAATATTAATTAATCAAAACATAAACACTGGGTCACAGACCCAATACCATGAGATCAGCCTTAGAGGTTGATGATAGCATATGGTGTGTGCTATTCTGACACTGCCTTATCACACGGCCCTCTGGGAACAAGGAAGGCATACAATACTATTTTCCAAGAGTCATTGTCCATGTATGCACTAAAACACGAAGCTGTAAATCAATATTTAAAAAAAGTTTTGGAACAGTTCAAATTTGGTGTATTACAAAAATTCTGTTTGAAATAGAAATAGAGAAATTGAGTACAAAATAGATTCTCTTTAAAAATGTAGTTTCATGTAATTGTGCTTTCTGTGTGCTTTCTGCACTGAATAAATCCTTTTTTCTCTCTCCCTTTCCACTGCTTCTCAATTAAAGAAAAAAGAAGGAACAGAAAACTGGAAGGTAAGAAAGAGAACGGCTTATAAAAGAAGATCAACAAAATAATAATAATAACACACGTTCTCAACTCCATCCTTCAGGAATTCAAGAAAAATTTGAGAGAAGAACTGTGTAAACAGTTTCCTTATAGTGAGGGAAAAGATTTTGACGTTATTGTGAGTTTTATTAATCCATCAAACATTTCTTAAAATGTTCAATTTTTTAAAAATATGTGTCCAACCTGCACTGGGCAATTATTTGCATATGAATATAAACACAGGTTTCGCTGTAACATTTCATTTTAGGACATCCCTTTTGACTATGGGATGAAAAAAATGGACCCTCTAGAAAAAGCATATTTCTATCGCAAGAATAACCCAGATAAAGGAGAACTAATCCCCAAATCAAAGGTGAGAACTACATCCTTTATTTTCATGAGCTGTGTGTTCTTTTTTTAGGTATCTCCATAAGACAACTTTGGCTGTGTATTATGTGATTTTATGTTGCTGTCTCTGATGTCAGGTGTCCAAGCTTCTCCTAGATTGTTTTTCTGATGAGATGTTTCGGGTTTACTGGAAGAACAATGAAACCCTACAAGGGGAAGAGAGAGAAGAGAAAGAAAAAAAAGTCAAAGAATTCTTCAAAAGGTGGTGCAAGGACAATAACCTTGAGGTACTACTTTATTCTATTTTATTGCGTTGATTAGCATTGTTGTAGAAAATCCACCTAGCAAAGAAAATGAGCAGGACATCAGTTATAGACAAGATAGTCTTTATATGAGAGTTCAAAAAAAGGGTGTACCACACAAAAAACTGCCCAACATCCGAGCAAAATATATAATGGCAAACTTTTCTTTTTCTAGCTAAACATGAGCGCCATCTCAACTGCAAAGGATTCTGGGAAATTCTGTCTTCTAATGATAATATGCATAGTGCTCTTTCTTGGAAGAAAATAAAATCCGTAATTAACAGCTCTCAATAAATCAGTTGCTGGCAATATACAAAATAACTGAAAACATGCTGTTATCAAATCAAATAGACTGCAGTTGTTACAACAGGTATTACTATATAATAAGCGAAATGATGCAAGTGCAAGCAGGAAGGCTGCAGTTAAAAACTGTCGATCTTGTCAGAGCCCTGAAATCAGATTACACTTCATAACTCTGGGACTAATAAACTTTATTTATAAATACAGATTGTAGAAGAGAGATGATGACGATTACACCAACACCAGCGCTACTAGTCAAGCAACTCCAGGAAATGACCAGCCAATCTGAACATGTGAAAGATTCAGATATCAAGTTTTTCTGTGACTGTAGGGACTGTAGGGATTTTTTATATTTTTAATATGGACGGTTAGAATCAATAAATGTAGTTTGGGTATTTTAAATGTTTAAATGTTAAATTTACTTAAATCTTAACTATATGATTGAGACTAGATATGAAATGTAATCAGAATATTAAAAATTGAATGACTTTTAATCAGGTTTTTGTGAGTGATACAAACTGATACAAACTACTTCCTTCAAAATGTATTAACATGAAATAAGCTCTTGATAAACTAAAATTAATCATCTGTTTTACTGTTTCGACCACATATTGCACATTTTCACTAGAATCAAACTAAATAGATTAATACTGATTTCAATACATGCAGTTTTGGATACTGTTGTTAATTACTCATTGTGTGAAAATTTTTTATTTATCATGTCAATGCTAAATTAAAATCTACAAAAGTTAGAGTCTTTCAACTGTTTTCTTGTTCCAATTTGTTTACTGCTAATTTCTGTTAAATTCAAAATAAAGCTCTTTTTCGCTTGTGTTTTGTGTCACTGTGAAGTTACAGCTCTTTCAACACAACATTTATCACATTGTCCATCCGTGGGGGGCAGCTGCCTGAAAAAGGTAAACAGAAGCCAGAATGCGAAACCTCAGCTGTCTCAGAATTCTCAGTTTTGTCATTCTCAATTTTTAAACTATATCATATAGCTAAACAATGCATTACAAAGTAACAAATTAACACGTTACAAAGTTACATGTAACCCATTACATTTTTTCAGTATTGCAGTGTCACGCTACTGTACTAAATTCAGTAATTACATTAGTTTTAATTCTGGTAACTGAGTAACCTTAGTAACACAAGTATCTGAACAACAAGTGGATATAAAGGAATAAACCTCAGACAAACATGCTTTTTCTTCATGTGTACTTGTGCTACAATCAGCTGATTTCAGTTTGTGTGTGGGAGAAAGAAAATGCTGGAGAAGTCTACAGCAGCAATATGAATTTTGTTTTTATTGCACAACTTTTATAATCCCTCTTGAGCTATACAACCCTTTATGAGTGATTTTTTTTTTTAAACTTGAATATACATACAAATGTACTGTTAGCCAGGACATGGTTTCCATCATGAATTTTATTAAACACCTTAGGCATATGTTATATTTTTGTTGTTTTTCCCCCTGTGCTTTTTATTATTTTTATTTCCATGGGGGCCTTTATATACAGTGTCTCACAAAAGTTAGTACACCCCTCACATTTTTGTAAATATGTTGTTATATCCTTTCATTGGACACTATTGAAGATATGACACTTTGATACAATGCAAAGTAGTCAGTGTACAGCTTGTATAACAGTGTTATTTGCTTTCCCCTCAAAATGACTCAACATACAGCCATTAATGTCTAAACCGCTGGCAACAAAAGTGAGAACACGTAAAAATGTCCAAACTGTCCCCAAAATGTCAATATTTTGTCTGAGCAGCATTATTTTCCAACACTGCCTTAACTCTGTTGGGCATGGAGTTCACTAGAGCTTCACAGGGTGCCAATGGAATCCTCTTTCACTCCTCCATGATGACATCATGGAGTTGGTGGTTGTTAGAGACCTTGCACTCCTCCACCTTCCATTTGAGGATGCCCCACAGACGCTCAATAGGGTTTAAGTCTAGAGACATGCTTGGCTAGTCAAGTACCTTTAGCTTAGACTTAGACTTAGTTCCTCCTGCGCCGCATGGCGCATTGGGCGGCAAGGGATCGCCAACGAGCTCGGTTTGCAGCCACACCTTCAGCCTCATCCCATGAAAGATCGACCGCTTTCAGGTCCTCAATGAATGACCGTCTCCATGTCTGTTTTGGTTGTCCACGGCTCTGTGAACCCTTGGCGGGTCTCCACGACATGGCTGTCTTGGTAATCGTTCTGGGTGTTGGCAAAGAACGTGACCGGCAAAACGGAATCATCGCTCCAATACCATGTCCGCTAGCGGTCGTGAGGCAGTGCGCTGAAGTACCTCCTTGTTGGTAACATGATCTCGATACGAAATCTTGAGGATCCATTGGAGGCCGCGCTGTTGGAAAACATTCAGTCGTCGGATGATTGTTGCCGTTGACTTCCATGTTTCACTCGCATAGATAGCCATCGGTACAACTATCGTATTGAACAAACGGACTTTAGATGATATCGAGATGGTGGTCAATCTCCAAACTCAAGTTGTGCATGGCCGATGCTGCCTTTCCAAGCCAACAGACGATGTCCTTGTCTGAGCCACCGTGTTATCACACTGCCCAGATACATGAACTGATTGACTTCATCAAGCGGGCAGTGGCCGACGAGTACCGGAGTATTCGCTCTGGCATAACTGATCCGTATGACTTTGCTTTGGGCAGCGCTAATCCGCAGTCCAAACTTTGACGCTTCATTTTCCAGTATGGCGGTCAAATCGCAATTGGAGCGTTGAGTAGATCCAAGCAGCGCAATGTCATCTGTGAAATCAAGATCTGCAATTCGTCATCTGTCATTTCCTTGGACTCCGTGCTCGCCATCTCGCAGGACATGTCACATGATGAAATCCACAGCTAGCACAAAAAAGGAATGGCGAAATAACGCAGCCTTGTTGGACTCCCGTCTTGATCTCAAACAAGTCCGAAATCCCACTATCTGTACGGACACAACAGCTTGACTCGTGGTAGATGTTTCTCAGGAGGCTAATGAACATCTCTGGTATGCCGTAGGACATAGGTACTCCGCCGTTGGATAGCTCGCTTCCCAGTGCCGGTCCCAAGCCCGGATAAAGGAGGAGGGTTAGGTCGGGGCTAGCAACACCTTCTTGTAAAAACCTGTTGTGCTACAGAAACGACAAGTGAAAACCAACAAGCCATTAGCGAAGAGGAAGGTCAATCGCGGGGACGGATCAAAGTCTTGTGACCGTCCGTCCCTCGATGGATCGACCATTCCTCAACACAAGGATATTAACTCTCATCGGGACATGGAATGTCAGCTCACTCTACCGAACGGGATACCTCGCACAAGTGCTAAAGGTCTTCGATGACTATCGTCTCGAAGTCTTATGTCTAGCAGAAGTTTGATGGACTGGTGCAGGGAAAATCATGAGCAACAGCAAGACGATTCTCAAGTACCTTTACCTTCAGTTTATTTAGCAAGGCACTGGTCTTTGTGGAGGTGTGTTTGGGGTTGTTATCATGTTGGAATACTGTCCTGTGGCCCAGTATCTGAAAGGAGGTGATCATGCTCTGCTTCAGTATGTCAAGGTACATGTTGGCATTCATGGTTTCCTCAATTAACTGTAGCTCCCTAGTGCCAGGAGCACTCATGCAGCCCCAAACAATGACATCCCACCACCATGCTTGACTGTAGGCAAGACACACTTGTCTTTGTACTCCTTACCTAGTTGCTGCCACGGACCCTTGACACCATCTGAACTAAAAGGTTTATCTTGGTCTTATCAGGCCACAGGTAATCCATGTCCTTACTCTGCCTGTCTTTAGCAAACTGTCTGCAGGCTTTCTTGTGCATTATGTTTGGAAGAGGCTTACTTCTGGGACAACAGCCATTTGATGCAGTGTGTGGCGTATTGTCTGAGCACTGGCAGGCTTACCCTCCACATCTTCAACCTTTGCAGCAATGCTGGCAGCACTCATACATCTATTTTTAAAAGACAACCTCTGGATATGACGCTGAGCACGTGCATTCACCTTCTTTGGTCGACCATGGCAAGGTTTGTTCTGAGTGGAACCTGTCCTGTTAAACTGCTGTATGGTGTTGACCACCGTGCTGCAGGTCAGTTTCAGAGTGTTGGCAATATTCTTATAGCCTAGGCCATCTTTATGTATAGTAACAGTTCTTTTTTTCCAGATCATCAGAGAATTCTTTGTCATTATGTGCCATGTTAGACTTCCAGTGACCAGTATGAGAGAGTGTAAGAGCAATAACACCAAATTCAACACACCTGTTCCCCATTTGCATGTGAGACCTTGTAAAATTAAACAGGGAGAGAAATGGCTAATTGGGCAAAATTTGGACATTTTCACTTAGTGGTGTACTCACTTTTGTTGCCAGCAGTTTAGGCAATAATGGCGGTGTGTTGCGGTATTTAGAGGGGACAACACATTTACACTGTTATACAAGCTGCACATTGACTACATTGTATTAGAGTGTCAAATCTTCAATGTTGTCCCATGAAAGGATATAACAAAATATTTACAAAAATTTGATGGGTGTACTCACTTTTGTGAGATACTACAGTGGCAATTTTTTTTCCCTCTGGAAGTCAACCATAATCTCTTTTGTTTTGTTTTTTCGTTTTGCTGACATTCAGATGCAGGGGATTGCCTCCAGACCACTACCCAAACTACTTCATCAGCTCCCTGTAGTTTGACTGCTGCCGACCTTTAATACACCCAGTTGCTTACATAGAACTTGATAGAACAGGTGGCATGTTTCACTGCTGTACTAGAAATATCAGGTGTACAAGATAAAAATGGAGATAGGACTGTGCCCTGTGGTGCCCCAGTATTACAAACCATGTCAGACAGAGTCAAAACAAGTGGCTTTTATTGTCATTTCAACCATGTACAGTGGTACACTACAGAGTGAAATGAGACAGCCTTCCTCCAAGCCCCTGGTGCTACATATGACATATAACGGACAAACACAGGACTACAGGGTTGAAAGAATAACTTTTCGCTGTTCTGATTAGAATTGAATGTTTGTGGCAGGAGGTCAGGACCACTGTGATTTTATACTACCACAACAAGCTCCAAGACTGAGAGAATAATCACCTTCTTGATGTTTCCTCCAGAGATATGTGATTTGGTACTTTTGTGATCTGGCGCAGATTGGTTGGTTTTAGTGTGATTTCAACATTAATTTAGAAAATATCTGGGGCACTTTGAAAATGAAAGATTGGTTTGGTAAACAAACAAGTTTGAAATAACTCAAAACATGTTTTATATTTTAGATTCTTCAAAACTATCCACCCTTTGCTTTGATTACTGCTTTGCACACTCTTGGCATTCTCTCGATGAGGTTCATGAGGTGGTCACCTTAAATGGTTGTAAAACAGTCTTGAAAGAGTTCCCAGAGATGCTGAGCACTTGTTGGCCCTCTTACCCTCACTCTGCGGTCCATCACATGCTAAATCATCTCTGGGTTTAGGTCAGGTGACTGTGGAGGCTAGGCCATCTGGTGCAGCACTCCATCACTCTCCTTCTTAGTCAGCCTGGAGGTGTGTTTGGGGTCATTGTTCTGTTGAAAAATAAATGATGGTCCAACTAAATGCCAACTGGATGGGATGGCATGTCGCTGCCAGATGCTGTTCAGCGTGCCTTCAATTCCCAACAGTGTCACCAGCAAAGCACCCCCACACCATCACACCTCCTCCTCCATGCTTCACAGTGGGAACCATGAATGTAGAGATCATCCATTCAAGTTTTCTGCGCTGCACAAAGACACAGCGAGTGGAATCAATAATCACAAATTTGGACTGATCACACCAAAGCACAGATTTCAAATGGTCTAATGTCAATTCCTTGTGTTCCATGGCCCAAACAAATCTCTTCCGCTTCTTGCTTTGCCTTAGTAGTCGTATCTTAGCAGCTGTTTGACCATAAAGGCCTGATTTGCACAGTCTCCTCTGAACAGTTGATTAGAGATGTGTCTGCTGCTGGAACTCTGTGTGGCATTTGACTGAGGTGCTGTTACCTTGCAATTTCTGAGGCATGTGACTCGGATGACTTTATCCTCAGCAGCAGAGATGATTCTTGCTCTTCCTTCCCTGGAGCGGTCCTCATGTGAGCCAGTTATATCACAGCTCTTCATGATTTTTGCAACTGCACTTGGGGACAAATTCACAGGGTGGAATGGACAGGCTTAAATAGTTTTTTTTTTTTTTTTTTAACACTGTAGTTGTTTTTAATATTTTTGTCACAGTTTAAACAAAGACATGTAATACATTTCAGGAGAAATAAACAAGCACACAGTCAAAACAAACAGAACTAATGTGAACAAAAGTGTGGGTGCTAATTATGCATGCCTACCTATACTCTGCAATGTATATACTCCGGCATATATACATACTCTTTATGCATGCATATATACAGTGGGGCAAAAAAGTATTTAGTCAGCCACCGATTGTGCAAGTTCTCCCACTTAAAATGATGACAGAGGTCAGTAATTTGCACCAGAGGTACACTTCAACTGTGAGAGACAGAATGTGAAAAAAAATCCATGAATTCACATGGTAGGATTTGTAAAGAATTTATTCGTAAATTAGGGTGGAAAATAAGTATTTGGTCACCTCAAACAAGGAAGATCTCTGGCCATCACAGACCTGTAACGTCTTCTGTAAGAAGCTTTTCTGTCCCCCACTCGTTACCTGTATGAATGGCACCTGTTTAAACTCATCATCTGTATAAAAGACACCTGTCCACAGCCTCAAACAGTCAGACTCCAAACTCCGCCATGGCCAAGACCAAAGAGCTTTCGAAGGACACCAGGACCACTGATAATCTCCCACAATCTGGGGCTCCACGCAAGATCTCATCCCGTGGGGTCAAAATGATCATGAGAACGGTGAGCAAAGATCCCAGAACCACACGGGGGGACCTGGTGAATGACCTGCAGAGAGCTGAGACCAAAGTAACAAAGGTCACCATCAGTAACACACTACAACGGCAGGGAATCAAATCCCGCAGTGCCAGACGTGTTCCGCTGCTGAAGCCAGTGCATGTCCAGGCCCGTCTGAAGTTTGCCAGAGAGCACATGGATGATACAGCAGAGGATTGGGAGAATGTCATGTGGTCAGATGAAACCAAAGTAGAACTTTTTGGTATAAACTCAACTCGTCGTGTTTGGAGGAAGAAGAATACTGAGTTGCATCCCAAGAACACCATACCTACTGTGAAGCATGGGGGTGGAAACATCATGCTATGGGGCTGTTTTTCTGCCAAGGGGACAGGACGACTGATCCGTGTTAAGGACAGAATGAATGGGGCCATGTATCGTGAGATTTTGACCCAAAACCTCCTTCCGTCAGTGAGAACTTTGAAGATGAAACGAGGCTGGGTCTTCCAACATGACAATGATCCAAAACACACCGCCCGGGCAACAAAGGAGTGGCTCCGTAAGAAGCATTTGAAAATCCTGGAGTGGCCTAGCCAGTCTCCAGACCTCAACCCCATAGAAAATCTGTGGCGGGAGTTGAAAGCCCGTGTTGCTCGGCGACAGCCCCAAAACATCACTGCTCTCGAGAAGATCTGCATGGAGGAATGGGCCAAAATACCAGCTACTGTGTGTGCAAACCTGGTAAAGACCTATAGTAAACGTTTGACCTCTGTTATTGCCAACAAAGGTTATGTTACAAAGTATTGAGTTGTATTTTTGTTATTGACCAAATACTTATTTTCCACCCTGATTTACGAATAAATTCTTTACAAATCCTACCATGTGGATTCATGGATTTTTTTTGTTACATATGTTACATATGTAACTCATGTACCTGTGTTTTTCTGTTTGTAATTGGCTGTGCTGATTTGTTGTTGTTTGTCTTGCTTCCAAAAAGTCAATAAATCATTGTTTAAAAAAAAATACATTTATTAATAATGTACAGTGGCTTGCAAAAGTATTCGGCCCCCTTGAACTTACACATTACAGCCACAAACATGAATCAATTTGATTGGAATTCCACGTGAATACTTTTGCAAGCCATTGTAAATTGTAAATTGCCTGCACCTATCATAGACGCTTACATGACATCCAAAAATATCACCCATTCCAAAGTTCAAATGTTGAACATCTGGGGCCCGCAATCAGTGTTGGGTAAGTTACTTTAAAGAAGTAATTAATTACTAATTATATCAATATTGTATTTAAAATACTTATCTAATTAATGTGTCTGAAACTTAATTACTCAATAAGTAATTTAACTAAAAATTTCTTAAAATCCCTATAAACCTTAAGTGGACAAACAATAGAAATTAAACTCTTTAAATAATAAACATTTTTTTTAAAGATGGAGACATAGGGGGGCGATGGGGGCGATCGTGGCTCAAGAGTTGGGAGTTCGCCTTGTAATCGGAAGGTTGCCGGTTCGAGCCCCGGCTCGGACAGTCTCGGTCGTTGTGTCCTTGGGCAAGACACTTCACCCGTTGCCTACTGGTGGTGGTCAGAGGGCCCGGTGGCGCCAGTGTCCGGCAGCCTCGCCTCTGTCAGTGTGCCCCAGGGCGGCTGTGGCTACAATGTAGCTTGCCATCACCAGTGTGTGAATGTGTGCGTGAATGTGTGGATGACTGGATATCAGCTGTTTGGCACAGCTGGCTGCCGGCAGAGCCGGCGGGCATGCCACTGCAGCCCCCTCTGGCTTCTTGTCCGTGGCTACTGGGTGACCCCTCATCTGGGGCTCTCCTCAGCTCTTCCCAGGAGGGTGGCACGATGCCCCTCCGGTGGTCCTCCTTGGGCTCTCGCACTCTGAGGCCTCTGGATGTCTGGAGCCTGGATCTCCTCCATGCCTGCTTCGTGCCCTGGGGGACAGGGCTATGGCTCTCTACATCCTCTAGCAGACCATTACATGGGGAAACCTTCTGAATACAAGAGCGCTGATCCACACAGGTGTGCACACAGGTGTTCACTGTTCATAGACATAAACTACACCTTTATTGGCTGCTATTTCCAAGCACATTGTGCGCTGTCGGTCCTACGCACTGCACAACAACATTCAATATTTAGTATTTACTGCTGTTTACACTTCGCTAGATTAATGTGATGGTGTTGTGTTTAGTATGTTGCTCTGTTTTGGTTTTTTTTTTTTTTTGCTTGTTTTCTCTTCTTTTTCTCTCAACAGGTGATCCAGGAGATTTTTTTTCTCTTCTCTCTCTTTTTAAGTGTCCTTTCTCACCATCCCTCTTCCCTTCTGTTTTTCTTTTCCTTCATCTTTCTTTCTCCCTTTTCTATCCCTCAGTCATGTCTGTCCCGTCTGTAACAACTGAAAATAAAATAAATAATAACAACAAAGGTAGATCAAATGGACCAATACGGCAAGGCAGTGATGATCCATTTGGCAAAGTAAATCCATTGGGTATCCTTGCAAAAAAAAAAAAAAAAGGCGGAGACTCTACAGTACGCAGCGGTAGCATCTCTTCCATAATGTAGCCTGCAATCATTTTTTTAAGCTCACCTGCAGACACTTTCTGTGCTGCTGAAGTAAAATCAAGTTTTGCCTGCTTAGCAGGAGTTGCCGCAATGTTATCCATGGATGATGAACAAGGATCACTCAGAAGTGTTCGTCTATGCTCTCGTGTCAGGCGCTTCAGTAGATTACTCATGCTATTAACAGCGGCTGATAAGTTTTTTTTCTCCCCAGGACATAGCTTACACATTACTGCGCGATATGGCAGCCTCGCTTCTGTCAGTCTGCCCCAGGGCAGCTGTGGCTACAACCGTAGCTTGTCTCCACCAGTGTGTGAATGTGAGAGTGAATGAATAGCTTTCAGACTTAACTAAACTAAACCACATCCCACTTCTAAAGAAAGTAGAAGGCGATCTGACTAGATGGAAATCTTTACCCATATCACTCATGGGAAGGGTCGCCACTATAAAAATGATGATCTTGCCAAAAATAAATTACTTATTTTTGATGATCCCTAACAAACCATCACAAGATTGGTTCAGATCTCTGGATTCATATATTTCCAAATTCCTTTGGAAAGATAAATCCCCGCGTATTAGCTTAAAAACGCTACAAAGAACCAAGGATAGAGGAGGATTAGATCTGCCTAATTTTCACCAATACTTCTTAGCCAACAGGCTTCAGTTCATCTCAGAATGGTTAAAACATACCTTCTTAGTTGAGCCCTGGCTAGATGTTGAACAGGCACTATGCAAGGATCTAGAGATTTCAGACCTACCATTTATTAGCTCAAACATCAAAAGACATGAATGCTTTAAAAGTATCAACATCAGCTTTTCTCTAACAGCATGGTGGGAGTTTCTAAAAATAACGGAGTCTTCATTAATCCCATGCAAACGTACACCTATCTGGAATAACCCTGACATATTACAAAACAATAATATGATTAATTTCCCAGAATGGAGTTGTAAAGGAATTAAATACTTAGAACATATATTAGAGAGAACAGAATTTATTCCATTTGACAGACTAGTTGAACAATATGGGATCAACAAGACAAGGTTTTTAGAATATCAACAAATTAAATCCATAGTAAAAAAGAAATTTAACCTCAGTCAAGTTGAATTACAAACACCACTAAGTGCGGCACATTTTCTTACTCTTAAATCCCCCAAATTATTATCTAAAATATACAGAACACTTTCTAAATTAGATGAATCAATATCCCTTCCTACTGCAAAGTGGGAAGCAGATTTATCAGTCAACCTAGACCAAAACTTCTGGTCTCAGATTTGCTTAAAAACTTTTAAATTAATTAAAAATCCCAGTCTGCAATTAATACAATACAAAATACTTCATAGAGTGCACTATACAGGTCATCGGATGTTCAAGATGGGCTTTACATCTTCCAACAACTGCTCACACTGTCAAGGCAATACACCAGACAATTACATCCACGCTCTTTGGTTCTGTCCACCAGTGCAAAAGTTTTGGTGCGAGATATGTGAAGACTTATCAAAGTGTCTGAAATGTAACATCCCAACTTCCCCCTTAGTGTGTCTACTGGGCAGCTTAGATAATGTCACTTCAGAAAAGAATATAGCCCATATGATCTTCACTGCCCTATGCATAGCCAAGAAAACAGTCCTCATGAACTGGAAAAATAAAAATAATCTTAATTCTAACCAATATAGAAATTATCTATTAGATTACATTAGTCTTGACACAGCCTCTGCCACCACATTAGATCAATTGCTCTGGGCCCCTTTTATCAGCTCCATCACCTAGTGGGGGTGGGGGGTCATAGTTTGGTCCCGCCTTCACTGTTGTGATTGGTGAGGGGGTAGGGACAGGCTTAGGGCGTCGGGGGGTTCCCCGGAGGCATCTTCCTTGGGGAGCTCAACCCGGGGTAGCGGCCACGTCCGGTTGGGGGCTCTGTTGGCTCTCAGGTGACTGTTTCCTCGCGGCTGCGTGCAGCGGGGCTAGGGGAGGGTCTGTGCTGACGGACGTGGGTTACTGACCTGGCAACCTGGCTGCCCCTGGGTGGGTCCGGGATGGGCGTGAGGTTCTGGGGGCGCTCCGTCTCTGGGCTGGGGCCCGGGCCTCGGGGGCTTGGGTCCTGGTTGGTGTGTTGCCGGGGTTGTGGGCGGGTGGGTGCATGGGGGCCCGGCCCTGGAGCAGGGTGCCGCCGGTGCGTCGAGCCGCCTGGGGGGCTCTTCAACTGGTGGGGGGGATGGTCACATCTTGCAGGAGCTTTCTTCTCTTCAGGAACTCTCTGCAGGAGGGGGAGATACAGGAGAGGTGGAGGAAGATCTCAGCCTGGGCGTTTACCGTCTTATGTAGTCTGGAAGATGTGTGGATGGTGGGGTGGGTGCAGTTTTCTCTGTGGTGGGGTTGGGTGGACTGTCCAGGGCTCTGTGGAGCCGGGGGGCGCTACTGCACTGGGCCCCGGTCTGATGGGCCTGGGCCCCCCTTCCCTGGTGGGTCGCGGAGGGTGGGAGTGCCTACTGGGGTCAGCGGGGGAGCTGGCCCCAGGGAGGGGTTACCTGCCCCTCCCTTCCTTCCCTCCCCATCTCCAGCTGCCTCCCTCTTCCCGCTCCTCCACAACCACCCACACATGCAGGGCCTTGGAGTGGGGGTATGTCACCAGGGTGCAGAGGAGGCTACCCCCCCCCCGTCCCCTTCTGGCTGCCTCTGCCTCAATTTTATCCCACAACTTAGACATTCACATTATTCACACTCTCATTACACATACATATAGGATCTTGGGGGTGGGCACAATCACGGAGTCCAAATCTCCATCAGGGTGTATACCTCACCCCTGACGTCGTTGCCCACCTCTCAATTTTAAATACACTTAGTCATTGAGGGCTAGCAGGAGGGACTATGCGCTTACCTGCTGCTCCTTGGCAGGTAGCTCCATGCCCTCCTGGGTTTTAATTGCACCTTAGAACACATATGCATCAACACTACAATGAGCGGGTGGAGGGAGGTTTGGAGTCTTCTCCCACCCCCATTCTCTGCGGCCTGCTGGAGCGGGAGGGCTAGTAGGAGGAGTTGGCCGTCCGACTGCGGTCTGGGGTGTGGGGCCTCCCTGCTGCTGCGGAGTTGGGGTGGTCTGCCTCTCCCCACCGCAGGGAAAAGGGTAACACCACCTGGGTCTGGGTGCAATTCCCCCCTCCAGGGGCAAGGGTACCTAGACCCGGTTTGTAGAGTACACTTGGGGAGTGTGATTGTGTGTACAGCGTCTCTTTATGTCTGTCTCCACGTTGGTTGAGTGTGGAGTGAGTGCATATGAGAGCATGAGGGTGGGAATGGATGTTTGTGTCTGTGTGTGCCTGTATGTCTGTGTCTATATGTCAGGTTGGGTATCAGACGCCACCTCTCTGGGGACACCTCAGGCCCTCCAAGGTTTGGAGGCCTATCTCCACCCACCACCACTTCCCCTGCCGGTGGCGGACTCCCTCAGGTGTCGGTGTGTTGGTGGTTCTTTGTGTCTGGGGGTGGGCGTCCGGGTACACACCGGCTCACTCCTTGGCGGCCGCTTGTCGGGGCCTGGGGCCTGGGGCTCGCTCGGCCCCCTTTGGAGGTGGGGTGCCCCCGGCCTCTCGGCCTGGGGCTCGGTCACTCAGGCGCAGCTGGGGGCCGGCGGAGCTCACGGGCGCGTCACTGCAACTCCCCCTGACTTCTGCTCCGCGGCTGCTGGGCGAGCCCTCATCTGGGACTCTCCTCAGCTCTTACTGGAACAGTGGCGCGGCTGCCCCTCTGTTGGTCTTCCATGGTCTCTTGTGTTCTGGGGGCCTCTGGATGTCTGGAGTTTTGATCTCCTCCATACCCGCTTCACACCCTGGAGGACGGGGCTGTGGCCCCCCCACACTCCCTAGCAGATCATTACATGGAGAAACCTTTGGAATGCAAGCATGCTGATCCACACAGGTATGCACACATGGGTATTCACAGACGCGGACTAAAGCTTTCTTGGCTGCTAGAAAAGGGTATGCGTGGTAAGCAAATCCTAATAGTCAGTAACTATAAACTATAAACTAGTAACTATAAAAACCTTAACACTTAGAAAAAAGGTCCCTTTGGTACTCCATGCGCTCGGTGCGTTCTTCTTCTAGCATGCTGGCGGGTGGAAGTTTACGCGTTGCCGTAGCGGTCATGTCAGTGGGGGAATTTCACATTCCCATGGCAGCGTGCTAGGTACTTGCTCTGAAGTTTAGGGTTTTTTCACTGTAAAAAGAGGTTGTCTTCCCACGCAGTGTACAGCAGACGCTAATCTTTTTGTCACTTTTTATGGAATAAAACTCAAAGTAAGGTCAGAACTTCTATGCTGGTCATATTCTCTCCCACCCTCAATGTATTATCCATTGTTGATCTGCACACGTCTGTTACCACGAATCTTGCACACACTTAAGTCATTGTCATGAGACACTCTTGCAAACAAAATAGTAACGCAGTAAGGCAAGCATGCTTACGGGAAAGTAACAATAACTGTCATAGTCAAAGGCATGTTACTAAAAAAACTTAACCTAAATGTAAAAAAAAAAAAAAAACCAAAACCTGCTACTTGACATTGTGTTAGTCGGACATAGTTTGTCTAATTCTTTTGTTGTCTTGTTCTTTTTTTCTTCACAAAGGTGTTTAATGATCCCATCCATGGCCACATGGCATTACACCTAGTTCTTGTCAAAATTATAGACACCCCAGAGTTCCAGAGACTACGAAACATCAGGCAACTTGGGGGGATTTATAATGTTTATCCAGGCGCATCCCACAACCGCTTTGAACACTCGATTGGGTATGTCCACTGGTTTTCACAAATATACACCTATTTGTAATAAAAATTCAAAACAAGGAACAGACTGGGTTATATACTTCAAAGGAAAATGAAAGAAACACTTTTTAAATCAGAATAAGTCATTAAAACTTCTAGGATATTGATCTAGTTAATTAAGTAGCAGAGAGTTGAAGGTGCTTCCATGTTAATTAGATTAACAAAAGGTACAATAGAGGGGCAACAATGAGACAACCACCAAAACAGGAATGGATTTGGAGGTGGAGGCAACTGAGATTTGTTTTGCCCCCTATTGCACTAATGGCATTGGCTAGTGTCACTACTGGCAGCATAAGGCAATACCTGGACCATACACAGGCAGTGGCACAGGTAAATGGTAAATGGCCTGCATTTGTATAGCGCTTTACTCAGTCCCTAAGGACCCCAAAGCGCTTCACACTACATTCAGTCATTCACCCATTCATTCACACACTGGTGACGGCAAGCTACATTGTAGCCACAGCTGCCCTGGGGCGCACTGACAGAGGCGAGGCTGCCGGACACTGGCGCCACCGGGCCCTCTGACCACCACCAGTAGGCAAACATGGGGTTAGTATCTTGCCCAAGGATATTTGGCATGCAGCCAGGAGGCAGCCTGGGATCGAACCACCGACCTTCTGGTTAGTGACTGACCTGCTCTGCCACCTGAGCTACAGCCACCCCATATTCTGGGACAGGTAGTCCAGGTCCTCCAATATCGCACATCAGATAGCACTGATATAATGTTTTCCATGTCTTGACTCCAGGAGATAGGCAGTTGCACTCCTTATCAGTATATATACAGTGGCTTGCAAAAGTATACCTGTGCTGGTTTGTTGTTGTTTGTCTTGCTTCCAAAAAGTCAATAAATCATTGTTTTTTAAAAAATAGATTTATTAATAATGTATAGTAGCTTGCAAAAGTATTCGGCCCCCTTGAACTTCTCCACATTTTGTCACATTACAGCCACAAACATGAATCAATTGTATTGGAATTCCACGTGAAAGACCAATACAAAGTGGTGTACACGTGAGAAGAGGAACGAAAATCATACATGAAGTCAGTCTCTAGATGTGCAAAGCTGGTAGAGACATACCCTAAAAGACTGGCAGCTGTAATTGCAGCAAAAGGTGGTTCTACAAAGTATTGACTCAGGGGGCTGAATAATTACGCACACCCCACTTTTCAGTTATTTATTTGTAAAAAATGTTTGGAATCATGTGTGATTTTCGTTCCACTTCTCACGTGTACACCACTTTGTGTTGGTCTTTCACGTGGAATTCCAATAAAATTGATTTATGTTTGCGGCTGTAACGTGACAAAATGTGGAAAAGTTCAAGGGGGCTGAATACTTTTGCAAGCCACTGTAAATACACTGTGATTTTTTCCCTATCGAGATCTGATGTGTTTTCAAATTGTTCTTTAATTGTTTATTTATTTATTTATTTTAGCAGTGTAGTAATGTAGTAACAATTAAGAAAACAATTAAGTCAATGTACTAAAGACTGTGTGTGCGTTTGTGTCCTACATTTTGCAATAAAGAGTGGCGCATTTAGCAGGTGAGCTTGCAAAAGCTCTGAAGATGAAGCAGGAGAAGCAGATCGAGCAGTTGGTGGAGTTGGAGAAGTTAACAATGTTAAAGACTTTGAGGCCTGACCTGTTTGAGGAGTTGAAGAAGTTGAAGCCTGAGGATTTGAAGAATTTGACCGATGAGGAGTGGAAGAATTTTAAGCACTTTAAGAAATTAAAGTCTGAGGATTTCACGATAGTGGAGAAGTTGAAGAAGTTGGAGAATTTGAAGGAGGAGCATTTTAAGGTGTTGAAGAAGTTGAAGCATGATGATTTGGAGATGTTGGCGAACCTGAAGCCTGAAGATGTTGAGGTGTTGAAGAAGTTGAAGTCTAAGGATTTGGAGATGTTAGAGAAGTTGATGAAGTCGCAGAACCTGAAGCTTAAGGATTTAGAAGAGTTGCTGGAGAAGTTGAACCCTATGGTGTTGGAGATGTTGAAGAAGTTGCAGAGCTTGAAGCATAAACAGTCTGAGGAGTTGCAGAAGAAGCCGGAGCCTGATTATTTGAAGATGTTAAAGAAGTTTAAGAAGTTGGAGAATTTGGAGCATGTGAATTTGAAGAAGTTTATGAAGATGAAGCCTGAGGATGTGGAGATGTTTGAGAAGTTGAAGGTGTTTAATCCTAGGGATTTGGAGAAGTTGAATGATTCACTCATCAGTGACCGAGATGTCCTCTGTGTGCAGATTGCAGGTCTTTGTCATGACCTAGGTAGGTAATACATGAATTTGATGTATTACAAATAATGTATTGCTCATGGTAATCATAGGGTGGGATTAAACATGAAAACGAAATGAAAATATCCCATTGTCAAGTACTATGTTCACCTTTAGGGATGGGTATCGAAAACCGGTTCTTGTTGAGAACCGGTTCCCACTGTTTCAATTCCTTGGAATCGTTTGCCACTTTTAAAAACGATTCCCTTATCGATTCCAGTCGCCCCGAATGACGTCATCACGTTGAGTAGCGTCTTTTACCCAGTAGGAAACACGGCGCCTGAGCGGCACAAACGCTCAAAAGTTTGGTTACACTTTATGAGAAAGGATAACAACAGGGCAATGTGCAATACTTGCAAAGTAGAGATTTCATCAAAGGGAGGAAACACTACGAATATGCAAAAGCATTTGCTCAAAAAACACGCGATTGCTTTCAACGAATGTCGTGTTTTTGATCCGCTCCGGACTAGCGAAGCTCAACCCAGCAGCAGCGGTAGCGTTTCCACGTCCTCTCCCGTTAATACTGCAGGTAACTAATCAATTAGCATTGCATATTATGTTAGCGCGATTTACCTTATTACAAAACCTGCTATTACTGTGCGTTGCATTTAGATAACCATGATGAGAGAGACAGAGTCTGGCTGGCTCAGATGCTGGCAGTTCTCGCTGCAGTCTACCGGTAGCGTCTCCTTTCAGGCCAGGATAGACGAATGTCACCGAGCAGTGACTAAGTTTGTGGTCAAAGGCTTGAACCCATTTGCCACAGCAGATGCCCCCGATTTCACTTTGGTAAGTGAATGTGTTTAATTGTAGGCAGGACATTACTGGATATTCTTGTGTAATTGCTACAGAATAATTTATGTTAAACTTTGTTATTGCTACAGGAGAATATTTATTTTATTATTTTACATATACATTTTTTTTCCTGGGGACCCTGTGACACCCCATTGAAGAGCCGTAGGCTGTGGCTCTCTTAAGATCTCACTGTTGGGTTTGTAAGGCCATGTTACTCCTAAATTTCTATCTTGTTCAAAGAGAAGATATAAAACACAGTTCTAAGCTAATTGACTTTAGTGTTCTCCTTTAAAAAAAAAAAAGAATCGATAAGAGAATCGATAAGGAATCGAATCGTTAAACAGAATCGAAAATGGAATCGGAATCGTTAAAATCTTATCAATACCCATCCCTATTCACCTTGCCCACTGATGTGGCTAGAACTATCAAAGTTTTAAATAAAAGCAGAAAATAAAACACAAGTGTTTAACAGAAAGAACATTTAACAGGATAAATTAAGATATACATATACATTAATCAAACAATAAACTCTAAGTTTCAGTGTTATACAATATTTTCTTTTGACATGAAGCTGTTCCCTGCACTGTATTCATGTCTATAGAAGTGTCTGTCTATACTAATTAATCTGCAATGCCTAATAAGAAGTTATAGAAAATAACCCTATTGCTCATATAATATGCTTATTTTGTCGTATAAAGGACACGGGCCCTATTCTCATTTTTATGACGCAATGTTTATGGAAGCAATCACAGACAAAAACGACAAAGATGGCACAGCAGACGATGATCAATGGACGGTAAGAGTTTGAAATAAAAATTGCAACACATAAAATTTAAAAGAATAAATAAATTAAACAACAGTAAACAGTTATGAGCTTCAGAGGTAACTGTTTTTTAACTTTGCAGAACTCTGTTCTTGGTAAATGGTAAATGGCCTGCATTTGTATAGCGCTTTACTCAGTCCCTAAGGACCCCAAAGCGCTTTACACTACATTCAGTCATTCACCCATTCACACACACATTCACACACTGGTGACGGCAAGCTACATTGTAGCCACAGCTGCCCTGGGGCGTACTGACAGAGGCGAGGCTGCCGGACACTGGCGCCACCGGGCCCTCTGACCACCACCAGTAGGCAAACACGGGGTTAGTATCTTGCCCAAGGATATTTGGCATGCAGCCAGGAGGCAGCCTGGGATCGAACCACCGACCTTCTGGTAAGTGACTGACCTGCTCTGCCACCTGAGCTACAGCCACCCTCTTCAGTGTTATGGTTCTGTAATACCGTAATTGTCGAGCTATAAGCCGCTACTTTTTGCACAAGCTTTGAACCCTGCGGCTTTTAGTCAGGTGCGGCTTTTCTATGGATCGTGCCTGATTTTTGTCATATCGTAAGATGATTTGTTTTGTTTGTTCCACTGTTGTACGGCACTACGTTGCCTGGCGGAAGGGCATGTGATCAGACACACAGGGGTTCAAGAGTGGTGTGTTGGTCACATGTCCATCCGCCAGGCAACATAGTGCCGTACAAGTAGCGCGAAAAACAAACTTCAAAGTAGCGCTACGCGTTCAGCTGGAGGCGTGGATGACGAGCGGCGATAAACTTGCGAAAAGTAAGTTATGCTCAACTCCACCGGTGGAATCTGACAGCGTGGAAAAGTGTGAAAACATCCACGATCACCAACGGATTTCGAAGGGCTGGACTGCTGCATGATGGAGGACACCGCCATGGCCCTTCTGAGGGTGTTCGACTCTGACAGCGAGGATTTCTTTGGTTTTGAAAGTGACTGTTATATCTTCACTCCGGGTTACTAGTATAACAATGATACTCGGACCACGACGTAACTTGCGGTATTTATTATAACGGAGCAACTTAACATGGAGCTAGCCCGAGCAACAGCCGAAAAGCATCATTTCCCATAATGCATCGGGGCAAGCCCACTACGGATCCTGTTACAACCCAAAATACACAACATCTCCTCCCCTCTTACAAAGGATGTACTATGAAATAAACAGGTGATCTACTCACTTCACTGGCACATGACAGTAATAGCCTCACAAACATTTCACCTCTTATTAACTGTAAGGTTACAACACCAACTCTTTTAATTGCTATCTTGGGGAGTGAGGGTGGACTACCTCAACCTCCCCCATGACCCATGGGGATTATTCTGCCCCATTCATTTGGGTCAGGTGCCATCTAATAACTCAGACGAACAGGAGGCCGCCGCTCTCTATTGGGGTATCAGCGGTCTGTGGTAACGTCAGTCTGTGTGCTCTCTTGTGGAGCCTTTGTTCCTGACACCGAAGATGTCTCAGTCTCTCTTACAGTCTCCTTTACAGGTGGAACCACTGTTCCTGATGTGGTGGAGTTCTCTACTTGTGTGTGTGAAGGGGCTGACGAGTCGATGAGTGCATTTTCTTTTTTTTTTTTTTTTCTTTTTTTTCTTTTTTTTTTTCCTAAATGACATCAGAAACAGCAGTATGCGACATTACGTGATGGCAGAGCTTCAGTTCATCCTTTGTCATTTTTTTTTTTTTTTTTTTAATAAATAGGACAGGGGGAATGAATGAGAGAAAGAGGGGGAGAGAAAGAAAGAAAACCAAAGGGGAGAAGAGACGGTGAGAAGGGGGGGGGAAGAGAGAGAAAAAAAAAAAGAACTCCTGGGTCACCTGTATGGAGAAAAAAAAAACAAAAAAAACAAAAAAAACAAACAGAGGAGACAGCAAACAACAAAGAGCAACATAATAATAGAGAAAACAAAGCACCATCACAATAAACTAGCTAGTCATAGATATCAATATTTACTAAATAATAAACGATATTGTGCAGCACGCAAGATAGACAGCGCACAGTGTGCTTTGAGGCAGCAGCCAAGAAAGCTTTAGTCCGCGTCTGTGAATACCCATGTGTGCATACCTGTGTGGATCAGCATGCTTGCATTCCAAAGGTTTCTCCATGTAATGATCTGCTAGGGAGTGTGGGGGGGCCACAGCCCCGTCCTCCAGGGTGTGAAGCGGGTATGGAGGAGATCAAAACTCCAGACATCCAGAGGCCCCCAGAACACAAGAGACCATGGAAGACCAACAGAGGGGCAGCCGCGCCACTGTTCCAGTAAGAGCTGAGGAGAGTCCCAGATGAGGGCTCGCCCAGCAGCCGCGGAGCAGAAGTCAGGGGGAGTTGCAGTGACGCGCCCGTGAGCTCCGCCGGCCCCCAGCTGCGCCTGAGTGACCGAGCCCCAGGCCGAGAGGCCGGGGGCACCCCACCTCCAAAGGGGGCCGAGCGAGCCCCAGGCCCCAGGCCCCAACAAGCGGCCGCCAAGGAGTGAGCCGGTGTGTACCCGGACGCCCACCCCCAGACACAAAGAACCACCAACACACCGACACCTGAGGGAGTCCGCCACCGGCAGGGGAAGTGGTGGTGGGTGGAGATAGGCCTCCAAACCTTGGAGGGCCTGAGGTGTCCCCAGAGAGGTGGCGTCTGATACCCAACCTGACATATAGACACAGACATACAGGCACACACAGACACAAACATCCATTCCCACCCTCATGCTCTCATATGCACTCACTCCACACTCAACCAACGTGGAGACAGACATAAAGAGACGCTGTACACACAATCACACTCCCCAAGCGTACTCTACAAACCGGGTCTAGGTACCCTTGCTCCTGGAGGGGGGAATTGCACCCAGACCCAGGTGGTGTTACCCTTTTCCCTGCGGTGGGGAGAGGCAGACCACCCCGACTCCGCAGCAGCAGGGAGGCCCCACACCCCAGACCGCAGTCGGACGGCCAACTCCTCCTACTAGCCCTCCCGCTCCAGCAGGCCGCAGAGAATGGGGGTGGGAGAAGACTCCAAACCTCCCTCCACCCGCTCATTGTAGTGTTGATGCATATGTGTTCTAAGGTGCAATTAAAACCCAGGAGGGCATGGGGCTACCTGCCAAGGAGCAGCAGGTAAGCGCATAGTCCCTCCTGCTAGCCCTCAATGACTAAGTGTATTTAAGATTGAGAGGTGGGCAACGACGTCAGGGGTGAGGTATACACCCTGATGGTGATTTGGACTCCGTGATTGTGCCCACCCCCAAGATCCTATATGTATGTGTAATGAGAGTGTGAATAATGTGAATGTCTAAGTGGTGGGATAAAATTGAGGCAGAGGCAGCCAGAAGGGGACGGGGGGGGGTAGCCTCCTCTGCACCCTGATGACATACCCCCACTCCAAGGCCCTGCATGTGTGGGTGGTTGTGGAGGAGCGGGAAGAGGGAGGCAGCTGGAGATGGGGAGGGAAGGAAGGGAGTGCATTTTCAAGATCTCCGCAAGACCCTTCTGCAGACACTGGTGCGGACCGGAGTAGCTGATCCACGTGTCTTCTCCAGACTCCATCGGCCACCTGAACTGTATATGAAACTGGACCAGTTTGAGCAATGACAGTTGCAGGAACCCACTTGTGTACTCCTCGGTAGTTCCTGGCTTGCACTGACTCGCCGGTGCTGAAGACTCTGCCCTTGACCTTTTGACCCCTGTACATGATTTGTTTCTCTTGTTGTTTTTGTACAGTGTCCTTCACAGTTGAGGGTTTCAAAAGATCAAAGGTAGTGCGCAGATCTCTTTTGAACATTGCGTTGGCAGGAGATGTCCTTGTGGTCGCATGTGGACTATTCCGGTAGTTAAGCAGAAACTTGTGCAGTCTCTGATGCAGTGTTCCTTGGCCTTGTGATGTTTTCAGTGCATGTTTCATTGTCTGAACAAACCTTTCTGCAAGACCATTCGTTGCAGGATGGTATGGAGCTGACGTAATGTGCTGCACTCCATTAGCCTGTAGGAAAGCCTCCATTTCCTGTGAAACCAGTTGAGGTCCATTGTCAGAGACTATCTGAGTAGGAGCTTCTATGGTCTTTTCAGTGGTGGCTGATTTCATGATGGTCACTTCAGGCCATTTACTGTGTGCATCAACAGCTACAAGAAACATTTTGTCCTCGTATGGACCTGCAAAGTCAATGTGTACCCGATGCCATGGCTCCTGTGGGAACTCCCAGGGATGAAGAGGAGCAAGTGGTGGGTTGTTCCGGACCATCTGACACGAAGAGCAGTTCTTAGCAATCTCCTCGATCTGTTTGTCCATATTTGGCCACCAAAAATAGCTTCTCGCTATTTCCTTCATTCTCACTATTCCACTATGTCCTGCATGCAGTTGCTTCAACAGTTTTGGTCGCAGTGACATGGGAATGATGACTCTCCTCCCCCACAGCAAACATCCCGCCTGAACAGAAAGCTCCGCCCGCTTTCCCAGGAAAGCCTTCAGGTCTACACCCTTACTTGCAGGCAGACCCTTAATGATCCAGTCCAGCACTGCTGCCAACACAGGGTCATTTCTGGACGCCTTTTTCACCTGCACAGCCGAAACAGGTGCTGTCTCTACCTCCCTGAAGTAGAGGATCTCAACTGTGTCAGAGACGGGTTTTTTAACAGGAAGGGGTAACCTGGACAACCCATCTGCATTGCAATGAGACTCCGATTTGCGATACTTGATGTCATAAGAATGTCCTGACAATATCAACGCCCACCTCTGGAGACGTGAAGCAGCAAGAGATGGAATCCCTGTATAGGGTCCCAGGATGGTTGTGAGAGGCCTATGGTCAGTAAACAGTGTAAACTTCCTACCGTACAGGTACTGGTGGAATTTCCGAACACCGAATACAATGCTCAGCGCCTCTCGTTCCAGCTGAGCATAGTTGGACTCTGCTGTGTTTAATGTCCTTGATGCGAATGCAATTGGCCTTTCTTCGCCATTTGGGAGAATGTGGGAAATCACTGCCCCCACCCCATAGGGAGAAGCATCACAAGCAAGCTGAATTGGGAACTTGGGATTGAAGTGGGTTAGCACCTCAGATGCAGTCAGTGAATCCTTTGCCTTTTGAAAGGCGTCTTGGCAGCTTGCTGTCCACTCCCATGCTTCTTCCTTGCGTAGCAGGTTGTGCAGTGGTTTCAGGAGTGATGCCAAGTTGGGTATGAACCGTCCGTAGTAGTTCAACAGCCCTAAGAAAGACTTTAACTGACTGACATTTCGTGGTGGGGGTGCATCCACGATTGCTGTGATCTTCGAAGGTGCAGTGTGAAGTCCATTTGCATCAATCACGTGCCCTAGATATTCCACAGATGACTGGAAAAAGTCACATTTCTCCTTATGGACTCTCAATCCGTATTCCTTCAGCCTCTGAAGGGTCGCATCCAAGTTGCGCAGATGCTCTTCATCATCTGCTCCTGTACACAGGATATCATCCAGATAGCATTGCACACCAGGTAATCCGCTCAGGATTTGATCAATCGCTCGTTGAAACAATGCTGGAGCTGATGTGATGCCAAAAGGCAACCTGCAAAATCTGAAAAGTCCCTTATGTGTGTTAATAGTCAACATGTCACGTGACTGCTCTTCAACGTGCATTTGCAGGTAAGCTTGGTTGAGATCTATTTTGCTGAACTTTTGTCCTCCACTCAGACCAGCAAATAAGTCATCAATCAGTGGAAGGGGATACTGCTCTGCTGTTAATACAGGATTCACGGATACCTTGAAGTCTCCGCAGATCCGGATTCCGCCGTCCTTTTTGGGAACTGGAACGATGGGCGTGGCCGACTCGCTGGTCGTAACCGGCTCCAGAACACCATTCTTGACCAGTGCGTCTAAATTAGACTCCACCTTGGGCCGAATGGCGTACGGCACAGGTCTAGCCTTCATAAAGACTGGCTTGGAGTCAGGCTTGAGATGCAGCTTCACTGTAATTTTTTTCATGCTGCCCAGCTCCTCACGAAAAACCTCCTGGTGTTTTCCCAGTATGGCCTGTAGCTGAGAGGAACCATGCGACAGCTTTCTCACCTCTTGCCAGTTGAGTCTGATTGTTTTGAGCCACACACGTCCCATTATAGCAGGGCAGTTCTTCTGCGTAACATACACAGGCAGCTTAGCAGTTTGGCCATTGTATTGAACAGTCACCTCTGCCATTCCTTTCATAGGCACTCGATGTCCAGTATATCCTTTAAATACTGTGTCGGAGGGTTTGAGTGGAAGGTGCTTCAGACATGTCCTATAGACATTATATGACACTAGTGATGCTTTTGACCCAGTGTCAATCTGCATTTTTACAACATGTCCCTCCAGTTTGGGCGTGACCCAAAAGCCGTCTGAGGTTTCGTCCACCTTCAGTATTCGCACAGTATTTATTGCAGACAACACTTCTTCATCTGAGGAGTCATTTGCTCTATCCTCATGAAGCTTAACTGTGTGAACATGTCTTTCTTTTTTGAATCTTGCAGTGCCTCTTTTATTCCCAGGCTTTGAGCCCTTATCCTTGCACCTTTTGTTCCTGCATGCCCGTGCTACATGACCTTTTTTTCCACAGTTGTTGCAATCCATTTCTTTGCACCAGCAATCACTAGCAAGGTGTCCTAACTTGCCACAGCGGAAGCATGGTCCCTGTGCATTTGCTTTACCATTGTCTAGTTTGTGTACTCTGTCTGTAGCATGTAGCGCATGGGCTTCTTTTGATGCCATTTCCATGGTCACACTGATATTAATTGCCTTCTCAAGAGTCAAATCACTTTCCGTGAGCAATTTCTTCTGTGCAGCTTCATTTCTTAAACCACACACGAGTCTGTCTCTTAATGTGTCATTTAAAACATCTTTAAACTCACAGTGTTCAGCTAATTTGCGTAACGATGCAACGAACATTGTGACAGACTCACCCTCTTCTTGGTTTCGCTTGTGAAACTTGAACCGTTCAGCGATCACGAGGGGCTTGGGCGAGAAGTGTTTGGTCAGTGTGTCCACGATCTCTGTGAAACTTTTACTGCCTGGCTTTGCTGGCTGTAGCAGGCTCCTTAGCAGGGTAAAAGTCTTTGGGCCTATCACACTCAAAAAAATGGGCACCAGTTTAGCATCCTGTATGTCGTTAGCCGCAACGAAATATCCAAAACGCTCCGTATATGAGCTCCATTGCTCCGTGCTTTCGTCGAAGGGACCGATAGGGCCAGTAACTCCAGCCATTACTCGGCTCCTGGTTGAATGGCACTCTTCCCCTCACAACTGTTCCTTTTCGTAACGTCTCTTTTATCCGTTTATGTTTTGGTTAACGTCACGGAGTCTGCCTTCGTCGTCCTGTCCGCTGTACATTCCTCCCCGTTTCGCTGAGAAAAAAAAAAAAAAAAAGGCATCCACCTTCGCACACCGGTAGCGTCATCCTACCTCCGGCGCTGTCTAACACCAGGTTAGCGCGAGGCATCAGCAGGAAAAAAAATGTAAAACTCCAAAGCGGACTGCAGCGTCGGTCCAGACGTCCTCGTCGCCACTTTTGTTATATCTTCACTCCGGGTTACTAGTATAACAATGATACTCGGACCACGACGTAACTTGCGGTATTTATTATAACGGAGCAACTTAACATGGAGCTAGCCCGAGCAACAGCCGAAAAGCATCATTTCCCATAATGCATCGGGGCAAGCCCACTACGGATCCTGTTACAACCCAAAATACACAACAGTGACAACGAAGGAAAGAAGCTGAGAGTGGATGATGAAGCCACCCTGAGCCTGTTCGTTTCCGACACTGGAGAAGAGGACTTTATTGGTTTTAGTGGGCAGGAAGATGGTGGTGAATGACTGACTTTTCTTCTTGTTAAAGCCATGTCACTGCACCTGAGCCTAAAAGGTAGTCCGAATCTATTTTTCTGGTGTGCTGTAGGTTATTGTTATGTACTACATTTGTTACTCATTTATGAAGCACAGTACATGTTTCGTACTTTTAATTACCGCTACTTGTACATATACCTAAAAAGTTATGCAAATATGTACCCATAACTTGCTTTTCAAAATATTAATAAAAGGGGTGTGTCTCCAAACAGCCATCTGTTTCCTGACAATTCCCTTTGTGCATATTCTCTTACATATGATAAGTCAACATTGAAACACCTGCGGTTTTTAGTCAGGTGCGGCTAATGTATGTACAAAACAGGATTTTCCCCTGATTTTAGCTTGTGCGGCTAATATTCAGGTGCGCTTTGTAGTCCGGGAAATACGGTAATAATTTTGGAGTTTTGACCCCTTAGTTAAAATAATCATGTCTTAGTTAAATTAATCATGTCTGTTTAAATTTTCCCTGCTACTCAGTGTATATGGCTTAGATTTTTTTTTTTTTTTAATTGCATTTTTGGATTCCTGTTAGCTTTATTATTCCTGCTATCATTCACTCTTCTCTCACCACCGGTATCGTTCCCTCCTTAATCAAGACTGCTCTAGTCAATTGTATACTGAAAAAACCTTTAGATCCTAACAACTTTAACAACCTCCGTCCGATTTCCAATCTACCCTTCATTTCTAAAATACTTGAAAAAGTGGTTGCAGCTCAACTTCATTTACACCTGGTTAATAATAATATCTACAAGAGATTTTAATCTAGTTTTCGCTCATGTCACAGTACAAAAACTAACGATCTTCTAATCGGAGCTGACTCTGGTCTTCTCACCATTCTCGTCCTTTCAGATCTGAACTCAGCCTTCAACACCATTCCTCACTCTGTACTTCTAAGCAGACTTTCCTCTCTCGGCATCTCTGACACACCCCTCGCCTGGTTTCAATCATATCTCCTCGACCATTCCCAGTTTATTCAACTAAGATCATTCCGCTCTCATCTATTCCCCGTCACCTCTGGTGTACCCCAAGGCTCAGTCTTAGGCCCTCTTCTCTTCATAATATACATCCTCCCTCTAGGTACCATTTTCCTCAAATTTGATCTTCAGTTTCACTGTTTTGCTGATGACACCCAGTTATATCTCTCTTGCAGACCTGATTCCTCCCTCCCACCTTCTTCCCTTTCAGAATGTCTATCTGAGTTAAAATCCTGGTTTACCTCTAATTTTCTAAAGCTCAATGAGGATAAAACTGAGATCCTCCTTATTGGCACCAAATCCAACCTTTTGAAGGCAAACCATTTCTCACTCACCATCGATAACTCCACAGTTTTCCCTTCTCCTCAGGTTAAGAGCCTTGGTGTCATCCTAGACAGTTCACTTTCCTATAAATGTCACATCAGTAATCTCACCCGTTCTGCCTACTTCCATCTACGCAACATTAACAGATTGCTTCCTTCTCTTTCCACCCAGTCTACATCCATTTTTGTCCACAGTCTTGTTACCTCCCGTATTGACCACTGCAATTCTTTTACATGGTCTCCCCCAAAAATCCCACCAAAAGCTTCAACTGGTTCAGAACTCTGCTGCTCGCATTATCACCAGAACTCCCGCCTACCAGCACATCACCCCTGTTCTACAGGAACTTCATTGGCTCCCTGTGAAATTCCAGATAATATTCAAACTTCTTCTGCTCACCTTCAAGGCCATTCATAAGCTCTCTCCTCCTTACCTTTCTGACTTGTTAAGCACTACCTGTTCTGCCCGTTCACTTCGATCTTCTTCTTCTATCCAGCTTACTGTACCTTCCTTTCGCCTCACCACCATGGGAAGCAGAGCTTTGCTGCAGCTGCTCTGCTCCCAGGCTGTGGAACTCTCTGCCCCCCAGAAATAAGAAACATTGGTTCTCTCCCCCAGTTTAAATCCCAACTCAAAACCCATCTGTTCAAATCTGCATATTCACTGTGAATCCACTGTTTGTTAATTTTATCTTGTGCTTTTGTTTTATTGTTCTTATTTTGTCATTGTTCTATCATGTGTTTTATCCTATTGTAAAGTGTCCTTGGGTGCTCATAAATAAAATGTATTATTATTATTAACATGACAGAGTTTCTTCACAGCTGGCGGGTGTTATGATGTTACTGATAGGGAACTTTTTTAACTCATGAGGTTAGTTAGTAGAGTTGCCAACCGTCCTGTATTCAGAGAAAATATTACGCATTTTATATTGAGGTGAGAAGGAACACAGTTTGTCCCATACTTGAGTTAGGATGGAAAAAGACACAAAGCTGGAGTTATTCTGCATCTTTATGCTGTCAGCTGCCTCTTCTTCTCTCATTCTCTCCCCTCCCTCTCCTGTTGCTACTTCAATCATGAAACTGATTACTGATCAGCTGATCGTCTTTTCTCTCTTGCTTGTTTATCTCCCACATTGTGCCGAAAGAGGAAACCAGCCGATGTCGCGCTAAACAACAGCAGCATGTTTGAGCTTGATCAGCTTTTGTTAGAATTTATTTAATATTCATTTCTAGGATCAGCTGATGTTTGCTGGAGCCACAGCTGTAAAAGCTGCTGGTCATGATATCGGTTTGGATATCTGGTGAGAGGGAAACATGAAGATGAAAACAAGAGATGTCCTTACTGAATCATCAGAGCTGAACAGGTGATAAAAACAGGTTTACCTTTTAGGTGACATGAATGAGTTGAAGGGAAGTTATGAACTGTTTCTCAGAGACAACTAACACCAGAATCCGTTTTTTAGGGAGCTGACAGCTGGTAACTGTGCAGGGGCAGGTCTAGTAAAGTTTTGCCAGGGGGCAAGGGAAAGTGGGGCACAAAGAAATACTTTTCTTTCTCATTCTCATTTAAAATTTCTAGCTTTTAATAAATAATGATCTGAATGTTACAATTAAAGTTTTGGTCTGATGTAAAATGTATAGAGATCATGTGTGTACATCACTGTCACAGCAGTGTTTGTTTTCATTCAAAGGCTTTATGGCTTTTTCTATAATATCTGGTGGGCTGGTCTCTAGTCAAAATGCCTGCGCTGATTTTATGTCCCAGTCCAGCCCTGCTCTCAGGCTAAGAGCAGTTTTATATGACACCTCAGGTGTAAGGATGCTCTTGAGGCTCTTAAGGTCAATGAATTGTAGTGATGGGATTTCCGGCTCTTTCGGCTCCCAACCGGCTCTTCAGGTTGTTTTGTTGCTTTAATTTATTATTAACAACAATATAAAATAATGCACAAAAGGAATTACTAATGTAAAAAAAGGTGGGGTTTTTTTTATATATGTTTATATATAAATATATACGGTGGCCCCTAGAGACAAAGCACATACAAATTCCAAAGCACATTTCTAGCTTTAACTGAACTTCCAAAACAGAGCTACCTAGATCACTTAAATTACACAATTGAAAGCATATGTGTATGGTTTGTGTATTTATACACAAGCACTCATATATAGTCAAATAATTTTTTTTTAAAAAAGGTAATTTACCTGTTACTACCACACACCAAATCTGGTTGTTGGCGCTTCCTGGCTTGTGTAGCCACTAGGTAACAAAAGCTCAACACTGTGCCTAGCATCCTAAAGCACTTCTGTTGTGTTTTTTACGTGCCTTGGAGTTTTTACATGCTTCGGGGTTTGTAGATGCTTTGTCTCTAGCGGCGTTTCGTTTCGTTCACGACCGACACATCATTAATGAATTAACAGGAATACCAGAGGAGGAAAACATCAGTCACTGGTGGTGAATCACTTTGAAGTCAGCTATTGTACATTGGCTTTGTAAAGCAAAGTGGGACAGTATTTTAAATGTTTAAAAAAAGCAATATTTGCATGCTTGGTTTTTTCACTTTAACCTGCCCCCAATAAACACACACCTGTGTATTCTTGCAGCATGAGGATGCCTCTATTAAAATGTTTAATCACCTACTGGAGAACACAGATGGCCTGAAGGACTTGATGAAAAGGTTTGGACTAAACTTGGAAGGCGACAATGAAAATGACTTGGATTTCATTAAGGAACTGATTAAAGGACCTGAAAAGGTCAGTTGGGTGAATTAAGTATCATCTTTGCTACAGAAGTCAGTGTCTAATGTTTCTCATCTGGCTTTGTCTCCACAGTGGGCGTATAAAGGTCGAAAAGAGAAAAAATCCTTTCTCTATGAAATTGTGTCAAACAAGGAAACCGGGATTGATGTTGACAAGTTTGACTACACTGCCAGGTAAAGCTTCCTTTACAAAAGACAAATTCCCTTTTCGATATGATATTAAAAAGTACTTATATATTTCTTTTTCTCTCTCTCTCATCTCAGGGACTGCAAACAGCTGGGCATTCCAAACAGCTTTGACCATCAGCGCTTCATTATGTTTGCTGGGATCTGCTGTGATGAGAATGGGCGGAAACACATTTGCTCTAGAGACAAGGTGCTGACCTCTGCTTTTTTTTTTTTTTTTTAATTAATTTTTCAGGAAAATGTACTTTGAGTGGCTATAACTAAACTTCGCTGTCAACAGGAATTGGAAAATCTGTATGAGATATTCCATACAAGGCTCTCTATCCACAGAAGAGCCTGCCAGCACAAGATAAAAATGGCTGTAGAAATTATGTGAGTACCTACAGTTCCATTTTTAATACTACACAAAATTTTGCTTTATCTACAGTTGTGCCCCTGAAGTCATATGTTTGGTCATTATATATCCAGGATCAGAGATGCCCTCTTACTTGTTGATGACCACCCAGACTTCAAAATGAAAAATTCAGAAGGGACAATGGTTTCTCTCTCCAAAGCCAAAGATGACATGGAGTCATACATAAAACTGACAGGTAGTGGTTTCAATCTGTGTTGTGGAAAAATTATACATTCAGTTTATTTCAGATAAACCATCTTCAAATACAGATATAGATTGTTAAAGATTACAGATAACACTCAAATAGAACTATATTCCTTTTGACTGACACTATTGAATTCATTTATCTGTACGTTTATCTAAACTACTCTTATCTGCAGGGGGTCTTTACTAGGGATGGGTATCGTTTAGGTTTTATCCGATACCGGTGCCAAAGCGGTACTTATGAAACTGTGTCTGTGCTTAACCGGTGCTTAAAGAATGGGGAAAACAAACTTTGTCCAAAAACCTCTCATGTTGAGCTGTTTTTTTGTAAAAAAAAGATAACAATGTTGGCCTTTTCTGTAGCTATAGGGCATATATGGTATCACTCTTGGGTGGAAGCAGTGCTTAAACAATAGAAAAAACACAAACTTTGTCCAAAAACCTCTCATGTTTAGTTGTTTTCCACTTTTTCTTTGGTCTTTTTAGCCTTTTTGGCCAGGGTGAAGGGAGTATCTGCCATCAAACAAGAAGACAGCCACATGTAACTACGACGCTGTTTGCTAGTTCTCGCCAGGTTCGTCGTCAGATTCGAGGTGTTACCTACTTTGACAGTATCACCTTAAAGCATTTATTGCAGGCTGCTGAGTTTGCATATTTTGCTGTGAAGTACAGCCAGACTTTTGACCGCTTGGGCATTTTTAATCTGTAGCTCTGCTCTAAAAGACGTACATACCTGGGCCCGCCTACTATCCTTGCTAAGGTAAAATGATTGGCTAAAATCCAAAGTGTATAAAATCTCAGAAAATAAAGCACTAAAATAAAGCACCAAAATGTGCGCTGCTTTTCGGTCTGGTGCCATCATGGCACCGGATACCGGTACCCATCCCTAGTCTTTACTATGTCCATTATATTTAGTAATTTTTCTTATAATAATCCAGTTAGTTTTTTTTGTGGTACAGATTTATGTAAAATTTTCTAAAACCCTACTGACAAATTCTTGAGCTGTTTCGTGTTTAAACTGACTTATTTTATCTGTTTACTTTGTAGATCATGTGATTGAAAGAATACTCCACCCCAAGGAAGAAACAAATAAATCTTCCTCCACGGACAAAGACGAAGAGGAAGAAAAGAAGAAGAAGAAGAAAAAAAAGAAATTGATGAAGGCAACAAAGATTCTAAAGAGGGTAGTGACACGGGACCTGTACCGCTGTGTGGGTCAAGCCAGGGTATGCAATTTTTATGTGCCTGTACTACAAGTCAAGTATGTGCATATTTCTATCACAAAAATAACCCTGATAAATGTATCCCAATCGCCATATCAAAGTTGAGAACTACAGTTTTTATTTCTATGTGCTGTGTGTTCTTTTTCATGCATCTCCATCAGACAAATTTGGCTGTGTAATATGTCCTTTTTATGTTGCTGTCCCTGATGTCGGATGTCAAGGCTTCTCCCAGATAGGTTTTCTGATGAGATATTTAGGTTTTACTAGAAAATCCATGAATACAACGAAAAGAAAGAGAAGTTTACAGAACCATTTACATTTGGACAAAGGCCAGAATGCAAAGAAATTGCTGCTTATACCAAAAAAGCGATGTGCATGTAGACATAGTCTAAATCATGATCAGATGATGAAGCAGTGGCTCTTACTCTCAGACATGCCTGGGTTTGTTTCGTGCAGTCTTCTATTTTTCAATGATTTATCAATAAAACCTACAGTATTATTTTCCTTAGTTGAACCTGAGCAAGCATGCAAGCCAGTTGAAAGGAAAAACAAATAAAGTCACAAAATCAGTTGTTAAAGCGAGCTGGGTCACCAACAGCAAGAGGACCCAAATGTTGGACTCCTAACACAACATACTTGTTAGATTTGTATTGTTGATTGTCATTTATGCTTAGAAATATTTACTTATATATGCTTAGAGTTTTGTAATTAGTTGTAGATTGGTAGAGGTTTTGATCCTTGATAGTCTGCAAACTTTGTGTGTATTAGACAGCACTTTGGGAGCATGAGAGGTCATACCGTGTCTTATTGTTTTATGGTAGGATTAACGTAGCTACGTCTGTTCTAGTCTAAGTGCTCTTTGTTTAGATGAACTGCAGGACTTCCTCACCGTGTTATCTAGGATGAACCATCTAGGGTGAGGGGGAGGCTACCCTCTTCCTGACCAAGGATGTTTAACCCTTTGATCAGCAACACACACACACACACACGCATACACACAGGCAAGGTACTCTTTGTTTGTATGTAGACGTCGTATGTTAATGAACCTATGCATATTCATGTAACCTCAATAAAAGGGCAGTGTTACAGGAGGACGGACGAGACCAACTGGAGTCAAGCGGTTGTCCGGTTCTCTCCCGTGCACGAGTAACATGAAGAACTTTGCCTATTTGTGTCTTGCTTAGCAGTGTAATTATATTGTCTTAACGTTCCAGCGAATAGGTTTATGCTACAAACCTAACATTAATTGGTCCTTCGAGAGCCGGAGCCCTGGAATCGCATTCACCGAGGGGGGGAGAGGCACGCTGAAAGACTGACGTCAGCCAGGAAGTTCCTGTGGATTCGCGGTCTGTCTTTTCTCCTCGATGAATGACGGTCGGCGGGATTCGGGCTGATATTACACTCTAAGCAACGCCAAGTAAGTTTAAAGAGGCCGACTCTATAACCGTGTCGTTGTGCAGTCTCCGCCACTGTGTGAGGCGTTGAGAAGAGGCCGACTCTATAACCGTGTCGTTGTGCAGTCTCCGCCACTGTGTGAGGCGTTGAGAAGAGGCCGACTCTATAACCGTGTCGTTGTGCAGTCTCCGCCACTGTGTGAGGCGTTGAGAAGTTCGCTACTTTGTGTAGCGATACCCGGGTTCCTTGCTACTTTGTGGAGCAAGAGGTTCCTCGCTACTTTGTGTGGCTAGAGGTGAGTTCTCCGCCGCTTTGTGGGGCGTTGAGAAGTTCCGCGGGGTCCAGACTGTGCTGGACGATAGGCCTATTTTGTGTTGTTTTTGTTGTCGTTGTCATTGTTGTCATCGTTGTTGTTGTTGTGTGTGAGTGTGTGCGGAGCAGAACATGTGGTCTGTGACACCGACTGTTGTTGTTATCATGGGTTTCTAAGCAACCAAGAGTGAGTCGGAGGGAGACAGACGTTTGTGCTGGACTTTGCTCCTGGCAGCACAAAGTATTTATGTAAAAAAGAGAGAGAGCGACGGCTCCACAGCTGCGCGGGTTCACGCGAGCGCGGTCACGCGGGTTTCACGCGGACCTGAGCCGTGCGGTTAATCGCAGGCTTAAAAATGGAAGAGATTAAAATGTTAGAAGTTTTCAGAAAACACACCAGCCTTGAAGAGCGTGTGGAGAAGGCCAGCCCACATCAGCAGCTATGCTCTGGTGGGTGGCTGTCCCCCCACCCCTTGCTGACACAAAACGTTAACTCTTCAGCCTGTGTGCCAGACCATAGACGTAATTGAGGTGGATAGTTGTTAAAAGTCATCTACATTACGCTTGTGATTGCTTAAATTCAGTACGATGACATGTGAGGTGAAGTGATATAGGTAAATATTTAAACTAATGAAGTGCATAGAGGCACTTGACCTGTGTGGAAGACTGTCGTCTTATTATGAGCCATTGTTGAGATATAGAGCACATCTGTGAAAACAACTAATATGCTCAACCCTGTATGAAACATCTAAAAGTACATGATGGAGAAGCTGAGTTGAATATGAAAGTGTAAGACTTTGCCGCTGTGGGCAGAGCAACTACTGTGTGATGTTGCGTTGCAGTTTTTTTTTTTTTTTCTTCTGAGCTGATGAGCAGGCTACACATTATCAGATCGAGAGCTGTCTGAGAACTACTCTAAGAGAGGGAAACAGCGCTATGATAACTGTGATAACTGGAGTGTGCAACGTTTCCATGAGCAGTTTTCCTGCATCTTGACTTGTGTGTAGAGTGTTCATAACATCAGCATCATGTTTTTGATTATTTGTTTGTTGGGTTGAAAAATAGTTAAATAAACTGGTGATCATATTTACGGATCACCATGGCACATATCATCAGCCATGTGATTTATTTTTGCAGATGACAAAGTGAGTGTGAATGTGTCTGACATCACAGTGTTTTTGTGCACTGTGCAAGAGTAATTGCCTTTGATTGTGAGTGACAGCGGTGATTTTGCAGGTCACCAGCTATTGTAAATAAAAAAAAAAAAAAAAAAAAGAGTGAATAAGAGGGAGAATTTATATTGTAGAAAAAAATAATCATAGGAAAAAGGTTTTGTGTTGATCAACCAAAAAAAAAAAAAAAACAACTATAATTTCATTTTCTGCTTTTAAGAAAGGACCGTTCACAAAAACACAGAGCGAGAGAGAGAGAGAGATATGTGTTGATTAAGCAGTGATGATAATAATGAAATGTCTTAGTTGTCACTTTCAGGTGAAAAGCAGACCTGAATCAATTTTCCACATGCAGCGGTCAGAAGAAAGTTATAGTTTAACATCATTGGAAACATGCAGGCCAAGTTTCTGGCTGACTTATTTACAGTGCCATGTGTTTCTCAACCTCACAAGCGAGCTCACTCCTCCCTGAAGATAAGGAATGCAGCTCCATGATAAAGAGACAGCAGCAAGTCCTGAGCACAAAAAGTCCCAGCAAAGCAGCAGCAATGTGGATAAACAGCAGCAGAAGAAAGCAAACCCATCTTCCTGTCTGATTGGATGACTTCCACGGAGGGGCGAGCAAGATGGCGGTGGCAGCATGTTGAAATGCTCAAAAAGGACTGAGTGACTCGGGCAAGCCACATGCAGCTAGCATGCTGGCTAGCGACATGAAAGAAATGGACCCTTCATGATGCGTTCAACGTGCCAGCGCTGTGGTGGGAAAGGCTCCATCATAAACACGCCCTGCGCCCTGCGCCGAGGTTCAGGCCAAGAAGAAGAAGACGATGACTTCCAAGCCCAAGAAGGTCAGCCTCAGCGTGGGCGAGCTGATTGTGAAAGCCGTGGCCGCTTCCAAGGAGCGCAACGGCCTGTCCGTGGCCGCCCTCAAGAAGGCTCTGGCTGCCGGAGGCTACGATGTGGACAAGAACAAGGCCCGTGTCAAGACCGCCATCAAGAGTCTGGTGGCGAAGGGCACTCTGGTGCAGACCAAGGGCACCGGGGCCTCCGGATCCTTCAAGATGAACAGGGTTACTGAGACCAAAGCTAAGATGCCCGCCGCGGCCAAAGCCAAGAAACCGGCAGCAGCTGCTAAGAAGTCGCCCAGGAAGGCAGCAGCAGCAGCACTTCAGCCACTAGCACGAAGTCAACCGCATCAGAGGACAATAGTGAGAGTGGCTGTGACTTCACTGTGCATGTGAAGAAAACGTTTGAGGAGAACTGAACAGTTGGAGTTTGACATTTGCCACCTGTGGAGTAAAATGGCAAGAAGAGACAGTGGGACACAGGACAAAGCTGAAGGAGAACTGCCGGCTGTTGGACTGTTGAAGTGGGAGAGGTCAACAGAGTGAGAAGACTAGGTGAGAACACATAGGAATTATTTAATGTGGGAAATCAAAATTTGGGTTAGCAAACCTGGGGAAAAGAAAACTGACTGCTTAAGTTGGAAAATTGAGACGGAGTCTGAAACATTGCGAAAATAGAAACATATACAAAATCACACACACACAAGCAGAACATGCATTAACCCTACTAACAATTCCAAACACAAAATGACTCATGAAGACTCATAGCACATTAGTTAAGAAATGATTAAATAATAGCAGAGAAGTGTGTAGGAAAGGCAGCTTTAAGAACATGCTCTGCTGGAGATGCAGCTCCACAGACATGCATTGGACCTGCCTAATAACACAAACACATGTAATGAAAATTAGCTTGTTATCTTTCATCAGTGTTACAATAGTGTCAATTTAGCAGACACTTGTTATCAAATGCTGAATTTATCCTAAAGAAAAAAAATTGACTCTCCAAGTTGCAGGACAACAATTTAACTTTTGTGAGAAAAAAGATCCTGGTTTGACCAACCAGTGATCAGACAATAAATTTAGTTGTTAAAATGGTAAATTGGGAGAAGCTTCCTGCTTGATTGAGGCAGCACATGTAATTTACTGTATGAGGGAAATTGTCTTTTGTGATACTATTTTGAACATGCTTTTCTGTCGTCCTGTCAACTTGGTGGGTTAATAGCTGATATGCAAATTAGTTGATTGGTTTTAGATTAATGAAAGGTGACTGAATTCTAGTATGAGTGAATGAGATGTGTTGGAGTTGTTGTGTGTTGAGTAGAGACTCTAAAACACTGAGTTTCCTGCTTTGATGTGCGAGTGAATCCTGTATTTAGATACACAACTCTGAATACGTCAGAACAGACTGTTTTGTGAAGTGCATGACAGCATGTCACATGTTTTATGATGAAGGGAAAAGGAAAATTGAATAAAATAGATCTGTGGCCTAAATGAGTGAAGAGCACAGACCTGGTAATTAAACTCATAGCTAATAAGACATTAGGATTATGTTGTGTGTTGTGCAGCTGATGGTTGATTTGGAGTGAATCTAGCTGATGATTTTTCTTTTGTTGTGAAGTTGAGCCTGCCGATTAGTATGATGGTATGATGAACCATGCTAATGGTATGATTTACCCTCCTGAGATGAGGAGCTTGTGTCATGACTTAACAAGGCCTTTTTATTTTGATACTTTCACAGTGCACTGAAAGTTTTGTTTGATAATCTCTGTTCTTTAAGCAGATCTGCACGTCGGGAATTAAAAGCGCTACACGTCGTCGAGAAAATTGTGCCAAGTGAGTTCTCCACATTTAAATGGACTCTGGAGAAAGCCACTTATTTGGGACAATTATTAAATGACAGTCCCAGTCCAAAAGGATTCAGCGATGTAATCCAAACTAAAGTTCTTCTTTTTCTTTTTGAAATGACGTCATTTTGCTGAGAGTGGAAACTAAATGCGACGATAGGTTCCACTATCAGCAAAGAAAGAAAGAATGAATGTATGAATGAGTGAGTGAAAGGAAAACAAACTGACTGACTGGTAAAAGCTGACAAAAGCTGACAAGACTTTACTGATGTAACACGACTGTGTGAAGTTGACCCCCGCCTGGCAGGGGTGCAGATGAGTCTGTGTGTGCTTCCCTTTACAGGAGCAGAAAGATGACAGCAACACTCGAGGTTGCGTGATGATTTAACATTTTAAATGCCATTTTCTGTGTCTGTGAATTTACTATGTGTGCGTCATTCACTAGCTTGTGTGCTCACAGAGATATCTGTGACAAAGTATGCATACGCCTGCGCAAGCGCTAACATTTGCATTTTCGTTTTTACAGCATTATGGTTCTTCATGTGTTTGATCATGTGATTTATAGGAATACTGGCTAATGTTTCTCTACTACGAGATTTCTGGGTTTATGTGTGAAGAAAACTGTAGTTACAGGCATATGTTGATGGAGAAATTAATATAGTTTGAGACATACTGTGATGAGACCAGTGTTACTGTTTCCACAGCGAGTGTTAACTTAATGGTGTTTTATGGCACCTCTAGAATCCGTTGACCTGTGTCTGACCTCCGTCTGACCACAGTCAATGTGTATTGCTAATGTTTGTTTCTTTGAGAATGCTGTGGTAGATTCAGCTGAAGCGGACAAGTGACATGGGTAAAACAAATAAGAGATTACGGTATTTATGGAATAGTTTATTATGGGCTCATTTGCTGGCCACTTTTGAACCCATAATAATAATATATGAGTGGAGTGACTTTGCTTAAGAGAAGTCACTGATTACATTAATGTTAACAGAGTACATGGGATAATCCATGTCTGAGGTGAATTAGGGTAATAGTTGTAGTTACTGATTTGAGAAAACCTGCACATGACACTTGTCTTGCTGATGTTGAATGCTTATTACTCTTATGATACAATTGTTTACAGGTATGAAGTTTGATTTCACTTCCAGATTTTGCTTTCCAGGCCGTGATGGTGTGTATGCAGGCTCCTGGGAGAGCCAGGTGTTAAGCAAACTTAATATGCAACACACGCTAACATCTTTTATTGCAGGGTTACGGAGCTACTCCAGAGGAGATGCCCTGATGTTGCCTGGGACATGATCTAGCTAATCTTTTTCTTTAAGACAGGGATCCAGGTTTGGTGAGTTGACGCATGGGAATGTCCATGCGTCAAGAGGTGGAGTGCAAGGATTAACATTAAACAATGTTTACTATTATTGTTGCAGTGATTTGTGTGATTAGCCGTTTTATTTACAAATATTAAACCTATGCAAGTGGTGCATCCATGTTCAGATGAGGCTTTGATGGCCTATAAGTGAAGTTCACTGAACTAAAGAATGTGGTTTGATGATTGTTGACATGCTCTCCAAATAGAAGTTTTTCTTCTTAGCAAGGAAATACAGGTGCAGCAGTAATCTCCTGAGAAATCTTCAGAGGCCCAGTGAGAAGCGTGAACCATTCCAGGCATAGCCGACAGCCAGGCAGTGGTTGAGGTCAAAGGTCAAGCTGGTTGGGGCCCATCATGAGATCAGACCTTGGAGCCACAGCAAGGACCATGAAACTGCCTGCAAAATAGAGGAGAGGATCGTCCACAAGATGGGAGCTGAGGCCAGGAGAGAGGCTTCAGGAGGATCAGAGATCATCTTCAGCACAGCAGACATCACACAGAGAGCTGTGCTACTGAGCTTCCAGGAGATTTTAAATAAAATGAAAGATTCAATATTGACGCTGAGGAAGACAACTAAGGTGTACGACGTGCTCTGCCTTAAACCTTCAGCAGCGTTGGAACATGAAAACTCGTGGGATGAGGGGAGCGTGCCAAGCTCCATCGACAGCGCAGAAGGAGTTCGGGGATGACATCATGATTCTATGAAAGCACAGGAACCAGAAGCTATGGTGGTGATGACAGCAGTTTCCTATGAACATCACCTAATGCTGTGCCACTATACTGTGCATACGATGACACTCTGAAGGCTGCTGGGATCATAACAGCAGTAAGACAACTGAACCATGCACCCTTTCCACAGAGGTGTTTCTCTGCAGAGCGTGGACAATTAAGGAGTCATAAATATCCCCCTCACAAGACGAAGGTCTGAAGTCAGGTGATGGGGGCTGGTAAGAGGCCATAAAACTAGAGTGCTGAGAGGTCTGCAGCTTGGAAATAGCTGAGACCCATGTTGACGAACAACAAAACCAACTGGTATGTTTGAATGTCTATTCTACATACATTTGGACTCTGGTCCTATGGACAGTGATGGAAACAACTGGAAGAGACATTCATGACGCCCTGCAGAGCTTAAACCACTCTGCAGAGAGACATGTGATGTGCACACCCGGAGGAAGCACCACCAAGCTGAGATGTTTTTGAAAATGTTACTTTTTTAGTTTCACTATTAAATTAACAATTTCTTTGGTTGCTCGTAAGATGTAGTTTGCCAAGAGATGAGCTCAATGAATGGGGTAACTGCTAATACATTTATTAAACTGTGTACCTTTTCAGTAATTTAGGGTGATTTGACATATGCTGAGTATAAAAAGGTTTGCATTGAAACTGTCAGACATGAGGTATTCATACCTGGGAACTTTTTAAGCATAAAGGTCAAAAAGGGGGGAAATGTTAGATTTGTATTGTTGATTGTCATTTATGCTTAGAAATATTTACTTATATATGCTTAGAGTTTTGTAATTAGTTGTAGATTGGTAGAGGTTTTGATCCTTGATAGTCTGCAAACTTTGTGTGTATTAGACAGCACTTTGGGAGCATGAGAGGTCATACCGTGTCTTATTGTTTTATGGTAGGATTAACGTAGCTACGTCTGTTCTAGTCTAAGTGCTCTTTGTTTAGATGAACTGCAGGACTTCCTCACCGTGTTATCTAGGATGAACCATCTAGGGTGAGGGGGAGGCTACCCTCTTCCTGACCAAGGATGTTTAACCCTTTGATCAGCAACACACACACACACACACGCATACACACAGGCAAGGTACTCTTTGTTTGTATGTAGACGTCGTATGTTAATGAACCTATGCATATTCATGTAACCTCAATAAAAGGGCAGTGTTACAGGAGGACGGACGAGACCAACTGGAGTCAAGCGGTTGTCCGGTTCTCTCCCGTGCACGAGTAACATGAAGAACTTTGCCTATTTGTGTCTTGCTTAGCAGTGTAATTATATTGTCTTAACGTTCCAGCGAATAGGTTTATGCTACAAACCTAACAATACTGAATGAAAAGAGGCAGCTTTATTGCTGGATATGCAGAGCACAAGCTAAATACAAAATTCGGAAACTATAAACTTAAACTTGGAACAGGGAGTGATGAGGGAACTGAGGAGCCAGAAAAAACACACAGTGAAATGACAATGGGCAGAGGGAATCAGAGGGCTTAAATACACAAAGGATAACAAGGAAATGAGACACAGGAGGGTAACACAGCTGTGACTACTCATACACAACGACGGGGAGGAAGAAAAACTAAATACACTAAACACGGATGAGACTGTCAAAGTAAAACAGGAAACCGAAGATACATGTTACACCCTGAAAAGGGGCTCAGACACGATGCTTCTCTTTCAGCAGCTTCATTGCGAATGATTCAGAAATATAAACATACATACAAAAGTATTAAACATCTTAACAACGATGTACAGTCTCTGTTAGTTGTAAGACAATATATCTCAAGACGGTTTTCTTTCCTTTTCTATAAGTTACAGATTAAATTGAATGTAAGAATTTACAAAAACAACTTATGAATCAATAAACAAACTTAGATCATTAAACTGAAATGTACAGAAAATAAACAAAATATTCATATAAAAATACTAATAGGCATTTGTCCCTTCACACAAAATAAACATGTTCTTCGTCCAGATCAAATGCAAAATGCACACAATGTATGTTTCATACACAGTCTGGCACGATAATGCTTCATGCTAGCCATCAACAGAGCGCTTAGCTTAGCTTGCTGCTTATAGCTTATCCTAACAACACAGTTAACACAAGTCATCTAAATATTCCTAGTATCCTCTTGGTACATTTGGAAACACAGTCAGTACAACTCAACATACATATTTGTAAAGTTCAACAGCAGAATTGCACAATTATTACCTGAAAAGGGGATAAGTCGACGCTCAGACACGATGCTTCTCTTTCAGCAGCTTCATTGCGAATGAGGCATCGTGGCCAGAGCTCCCCCTTCCGGCAACGGCAGGCATAACTAATCAATCATGATCACTAAATCACATGGATTATTCCCCAGGCTCGACAAGTGGATCACAGATTGCATTTTACACAGGTTGTAGTCACATTAAGGATTGTTATCCGGTTGAACATAGTCATGAACTCTTTTAACTATTTTAGCCCGTGTTACATTACGTCTCTTAATGGGACTTCTTTTACCCTTGTTTATACATTTACATATTTGAAATGAATTGAATAATATATTGGGTAACTTTTAACCACAACTTTTTACTCCATTATGAACTTCAACAAATAATCAATCTATCACACACACACTAAGACACGGGCTGACTGAACATATGTAACAGGGCGCAAGAGACATGACTGGGAAACAGCTGAAACAAACACAGATGCAGAACTAAACATGCATGAGACACATGACAGACTACACATGAGACATGGACACAGGGAAGAATAATATAAAATCAAAGAATATTAGTTAAACAAAACATAAATACTGGGTCTAAGGAGCTTGTAAAGCATCTGGACTTTTTTAAGTTGCTTGAAGACGTTTCACCTCTCATCCGAGAAGCTTCTTCAGTTCTAAGGTCAAATGGCGGAAAGTCCCAGATTTAAACCCAGTGGGAGTAACCCCCCAAAGAGGGATAAAAGGACCCCCTGATAATCCTCTACCTAATCACACGAGCCAAGGTGTGAAAACGGGTGTGGGTGACAATCAGCCAGGGTTTCGGGTGAGCTCATTGTGAAACCTGGCTCCACCCTATCACAGTGGACATAAATGGTCCACTGTGAGCGATCATCTTTGAACAGAGGTGGTGGCTTACGACACCAACTGTCTGCCATCTATAATCCAGTTTTGAGTTCCCTTCCCAGACGCCTTAACTCCCACTCACATCCTGGGCCATCTGACCTCAGGAAATCGCATGATGGCAAAATTCTGTTTGAAATAGAGAAATTGAGTAAAAATACATTATCTTAAAAAATTTGGTTTCATGTGATTGTGCTTTCTGTGTAATTTCTGCACTGAATAAATAATTTTTTCTTTCCACTTTTTCTCAATTCAAGAAAAAAAAGAAACATGGAAGGTAAGAAAGAGAACAGATTAACACAATAATAATAATAATAATAATAATAATAATAATAATAATAATAATAACACATGTTCTCTCCTCCATCCTTCAGGAATTGAAGAAAAGTTTAAAAAAAAAACTGGTTCAAAAGTTTCCTAATGACAAGAAAGACAATTTTGAAGTTATTGTAAGTTTTATTAAACCACCAAACTTTTCTTAATATAGTCAATTTATTTAAAATATATATCAAACCTAGGCAATTATTTACATGTAAATATAAATACAGGTTTCTCTGTAACATTTGATTTTAGGATGTCCCTTTTGACTATGGGATGAAAAATAAGGACCCCCTCAGAAAAGTATATTTCTATCGCAAGTATAACCCAGATAAAGGGGAACCAATCCCCAAATCAAAGGTGAGAACTCCATCCTTTATTTCCATTAACTGTGTGTTCTTTTTCTTGGTATCTCCATAAGACAACGTTGGCTGTTTATTATGTGATTTTATGTTGCTGTCTCTGATGTCAGGTGTCCAGGCTTCTCGTAGATAGTTTTTCTGACGATATGTTCCGGGTTTACTGGAAGAACAATGAAAACCTACAAGGGAAAGAGAGAGAAGAGAAAGAAAAAGAAATCAAAGAAATCTTCAAAAAGTGGTGCAAGGACAATGGCCTTGAGGTACTACTTTATTCTATTTTATTGCATTGATTGGCATTATTGTAGCAAATCTACTTAGCCAGAAAAATGGACAGGACATCAGTTGTAGAAACGATAGTCTTTATATGAGAAAATGTTTCTAGCTAAGCATGAGCACCATCTCAACTGCAACGGATTCTGGGAAATTCTGTCTTCTAATGATAATATGCATAAAGTGCTCTTTATTGGCAGCAAATTAAATCCATAATTAAATTAAATCTCAATAAATCTGTTGCTGGCAATAGAACACTTAAAAAATAACCTAAAACATGCTGTTATCAAATCAAATAGACTGCAGTAGTTGCAACAGGCATTACTATATAATAAGCTAAATGATGCGTGTGCAAGCAGGAAAGCTGCAGTTAAAAACTGTCTATCTTGTTAAAGACCTGAGATCATATTATACGGTGGCCCCTAGAGACAAAGCACATACAAACTCCAAAACACTTGCAAACTCCAAAACACTTGCAAACTCCAAAACACTTGCAAACTCCAAAACACTTGCAAACTCCAAAACACAATGGAAGTGCCCCAGGACGCTAGGGGCAGTGTTGAGCTCGATTTGCAAAATAAACGGCAAATTTGTCTGTATGGGACGGTCTAGTCTCCGTTGTGCTTCCCAGGTTGGCTAGCAACCATGATACTAACCGCTGGAAACGTGTCATACAACTTGGTTTGACAGAAATGAGGAAGAACATATTTTGTTCATTTGTTTGTTTGTTTCTACAAGAGCTTTGTGTGATTTGATAAGTATCTGAGGCTGAGACCACAGGACAGTAAAACATGATTTTTGGGCTTAATTTCTGTACTGAACAGTCATTTAAGATTAGTTAGTAAATAACAATTAGCTAATGTTGTTCATGAGACTAAAGTCATATCACTTTGGTAATGTAAATATAATATGGCCAATATTATAGTTATTATATTAATCATTATTAGCTATTACAGCAGTGAACATGAACTCTGTGTCAAATACTGAGCCTCAGTACAGATTCAAGTTGCAGTTATTTATATGTCTTATCACCTTAAATCTTCACTCAAAGACAAGTATCTTTGACAGTGCATATATAGATGTATCATATATAAGAGACAAATGTTGTTCCTTCAGTATGTTGGCATTACTAAATTTGACTCATTGCTTACCTATATTTATAAAAAGAAAATGTACAAGCTGTGATAACTGTTTCTGATAAAATGAAGAGTAGACTGATATATTAAATATTCCTTTATTGGGTGTGAAAATCAGACCATGTCATAACTGCTTTAAGTCATACAGAATAGATATCAGAGCCTTAAACAGGCTGACTTCTGCTAAATGGGTCAAACTGGGCAGAAAGTATACAAACACATAACATCCTTATAGAATATGATGTAACACTATAGATCAACTTACCTCAGAATATATAAAGCATATAAACAATTACAGCAATATGATGCAACAAACACAGGAGTGCTACTAATCCAAAATACTCAAAGCTTCATAGAACTGTGTTAAGAAATATACTCTAAAACACTTCTTCAGTAAAGACTCAGAGAAGAGAAACACACAGAACTTCTTGCTAGCAAGGGCAGCCTCCAGACTGAGACTCGCACTGAGAAACTGCCCCGGTCTTTATTTATACTTCAGTGGGTGCTTGTGTGTGTGGGGGTCGGGGGGTCCTGCTGATCAAAGGGTCATATAACACGACAGCACAAAAGGAACATCCTTGGTCAGGAAGAGGGTAGTCTCCCCCTCACCCTAGATGGTTCACCCTAGATAACACAGTGAGGAAGTCCAGCAGTTCATCTAAACAGAAGGCACTTAGACTAAAACAGACATAGCTACGTTAAAACAATAAAACAAGGTACGACCTCTTCCTATGCTCCCAGGATGTGGGGGTGGACGTTAGAACACGTTGAAGTGTTACATGCCCCCTAGGATGAGATATTCTTTCAATATGCCACCAACTATATACTTCTACACACAAATGATTACATGCAGCATTCTACCATATGCAAACTTATATCATTAAAAGATTATACTGACTACTAAGTACAATTTTCCTATTAACAAACTGAAACAAACATTTATTTTTAGGTCCATTCTGCTGCTGATACATACTTTAGGTTTCTGAATATTAAACTTGTTGCTGCCTTTCATAGTGTGTAACTTGAAGGCCTTGAGTACTTTCTCCCACACTGAAAACACTGGAATGATAACATTATTTGAACATTACCTAATAAGACTGATTCAGGACAGACAATTAGTTATGTTAAACTTTCCTAGCAGTCCTTCACAAACAGGGAACAGTCTGTCTATTCTCTCCATCTGTCAGCTGCTGCTGGCTCTTCCTCCTTCTCTTCCTCACACACTGCTGAGTTTGTCCTGGTGGATCATCAGGGGTGCAGAGTGTCACAGATGATGTGCAGCAGTGGGTCCCTCAGTCTGTCCTCACTCTGGACACTTGCAGTTGTCACACATGGAAATCAAATGTGTGATAAGCTGCAGGATTCAAACACAAGTGTAACTTATAAATACATGTTCATACTTTTATTACACAATCAGAGAGAAAGAAAAAGAGAGAGAGTGAAGGACAGACAGACAGGTGACAGTCTCAGGTGTATACACTGCTACAAAACAGCACAAAAGAAGGAGGATTGTGTTATTACGAAACAAGAAGAGTTCCCAGATGGTACAGTGGACACATGTGTGACTGCTGTGATTAAAGCATCTTTCTTTCAGCGTAACGAGTGAACCGTCAGCTCGTTCAAACACACGTTAAAGTCCGTTTAGCTCGACACCACCGAACAGAGGCAGCAATATAACATAGCTAACATTAACAGTGCAGTGAATCCTGCTTGTGCCGTGATATTCAGGACTGCAAACCGAGCAGCATCACTGACTTTCAGCTTGTTGTGTTTGTGGATATATGACTGACTTTAATTATTCACAAAATCATCACAATCTCTGTAAGATTAAAGTCAACTATTGAACGGCATATATTTTGAAGTAAAGGCTTTAAAACCAAGTTAGTACAAACATTGCTAATGTCACATAACTTTGCCGACATGTGGCCAACAGTAATGTTTTAATGTTCTTCATTCTAAAAACATTCGCGCATAAATAAGTGACATAATATTCAGTACTTACTTCTGAAAGTTTACTCTTCGGCGGCTCCGCTTCCGCCGTTTTTTTCGGCAAAATTATCCACACCACCACCGCGCTATGAAATCTGGGATATGTTGGGCCATGAAGGCTACACCGACCCATCCTTAAAATTCAGGGAAATTAAGGACACATTTGAGGGCCGCATTTCGAGCAGCCTTTGAATTGGGAAAGCCTTCGTCGTGTCGCTGTGACGTAATCGGCCTTAAAATGCGGCCTTTAAGGCTGCAGACCCTGAATTGGGATACAGTCCAAATCCGGTCATTGGTACTTCCTGGCTTGTGTAGTTACTAGGTAACAAAAGCTCAACACTGCCCCTAGCGTCCTGGAGCACTTCCATTGTGTTTTGGAGTTTGCAAGTGTTTTGGAGTTTGCAAGTGTTTTGGAGTTTGCAAGTGTTTTGGAGTTTTTACGTGCTTTGTCTCTAGGGGCCACCGTAATATTACACTTCATAACTCTGACATCTTGGTGGGACTCATAAGCTTTATTTATATTTTTTATTAAATACAGATTGTAGAAGAGAGATGATGACGATGACACCAACACCAGCGCTACTAGTCAAGCAACTCCAGGAAATGAACTGTCGATCTGAACATGTGAAAGATTCAGATATCATGTTTTTGGGTGACTGTAGGGACTGTAGGGATTTTTATATTTGTAATGTAGCTGGTTTGAATCAATTAATGTAGTTTGGGTATTTTAAATGTTTAAATGTTAAATGTTTTCCATTTCTGATTTAAATCTTTACAATATGATTTAGTCTAGATATGAAATGTTATCAGAATGCACATTTTCAGTAGAATCAAACTAAATACGTCAATACTGGTTTCAGTTCAGGCAGTTTTGGATACTGTTGTGTATTCCTCATTGTGGGAAAATGTTTTATTTATCATATCATCCCTAAATTAATCCCCAGATTTTTTCTTGTTCCAATTTGTTTACTTATAATTTCTGGTAAATTTAAAATAAAGCTCTTTTTCTCTTGTGTTTTGTGTCGTCGTGATCTTTCAACATAACATGTATCACATTGTCCATCCCTCGGGGGCTGCTGCCTGAAAAAGGTAACCAGAATGCAAAACCTCAGCACAGAATTATATCTTCATTATCAATTTTTAAACTATATCATATAGTTAAATTAATTAAAGTCAAAGTAAAAAATTTACACTTTACAAAGTTGCACGTAATCCATTATATTTTTCAGTAATGCAGTAACACCTTACTGTACTAAATTCAGTAGTTACATTAATTTTAATTATTTTGTTAACTGAGGAACTTTAGTAACACAAGTATCTGAACGACAAGTGGATATAAAGGAAAAAACCTCAGACCAACATCCTTTTTCTTCATGTGTACTTGTGCTACAATTAGCTGATTTCAGTTGATTTGTGGGGAAAAAGAAAATGCTGGAGCAGTCTACAGCAGCAATATGGAATTGTTTTTTTTTATTGCACAACTTTTATAATCCCTCTTGACCTCTACGACCACTTTATGAGTAATTTTTTAAACTTGAATATACATACAAATTAGTGATGGGATTTCTGGCTCTTTTTAGAGAAACGTCTCTTTCAGCTCGGCTCACTAAAAACAGCTGGCTCTTTCGGCTCCCAACCGGCTCTTCAGGTTGTTTTGTTGTTTGTTGCTTTAAGTAATTTATTATTAACAATAATATAAAATTATGCACAAAAGGAACTACTAATGTAAAAAAAAAATTTATATATTTATATATTATATATATATATATATATATATATATATATATATATATATATATATATATAACTGAAAAAACTGAAAGAATTATTTTTATTTTACATTTCCGGAAATGGAGAACTGCAGCACGAGCACGCATCCACAGTTCTGAAAAAATCACAAGGTGAATGTTTATATGTTCGGCTACGTCACCCGCTAAGTTTCGATCAAAACAACTCCTTATATGGTAGCAGTTCCTCTTTCTTTGTGTCTTACTTCCTGTGCAGCTCTGCACTAAACTTCCCCTTTTCTTTACTTCTCCTTTCTAAAGTCTGTTGCCAGGGCAACTTGTCAACCTCTGACCTAGTTCTTTGTCACATCTGGGCCTGGTTTATAAAGGCCTCTATTATTAAAATACATAAAATGGTAAATGGCTTATATTTGTATATCGCTTTACTGGTCCCTAGCGCTTTACACTACACTTTGGGGTGGCTGTAGCTCAGGTGGCAGAGCAGGCCACTAATCAGAAAGTCAGTGGTTCGATCCCAGCCAGGAGGCTGCATGCCAAATATCCTTGGGCAAGATACTAACCCCATGTTTGCCCACTGGTGGTGGTCAGAGGGCCCGGTGGCGCCAGTGTCCGGCAGCCTCGCCTCTGTCAGGGCAGCTGTGGCTGCAATGTAGCTTGCCATCACCAGTGTGTGAATGTGTGTGTGAATGACTGAATGTAGTGCAAAGCACGTTGGGGTCCTTAGGGACTGAGTAAAGCGCTATACAAATGCAGGCCATTTACCATTTACACTTCATTCACCCATTCACACACTGGAGATGGCAAGCTACATTGCAGCCACAGCTGCCCTGGGGCGCACTGACAGAGGCGAGGCTGCCGGACATGGTGCCACCGGGCCCTCTGACCACCACCAGTAGGCAACAGGTCATGTCTCTTGCCCAAGGACACAACGACTGAGACTGTCGGAGCCGGGGCTCGAACCGGCAACCTTCTGATTACAAGACGAACTCCCGAGTCTTGAGCCACGATCGCCGAAGAGTACATAAAAATACATAAAACAATATAATGAGCAAATAAGCATTAAGAATATATATTTAAATCCTAAAACTTGTTATCATCTATCGTCCACCTGGGCCTTACACAGAGTTTCTGTCTGATTTCTCAGACTTTTTATCTGATTTAGTGCTCAGCTCAGATAAAATAATTATTGTGGGTGATTTTAACATTCATGTAGATGCTAAAAATGACAGCCTCAACATGGCATTTAATCTGTTATTAGACTCAATTGGCTCCTCTCAAAATGTAAAAGAACCCACCCACCACTTTAATCACACTTCAGATCTTGTTTTAGCATATGGAATAGAAACTGAACATTTAACAGTGTTTCCTGAAAACCCTCTGCTGTCTGATCATTTCCTGATGACATTTACATTTACAATAATTGATTACACAGCAGTGGGGAGTAGACTTTGTCACAGTAGATGTCTTTCTGAAAGTGCTGTAACTAAGTTTAAGAATATAATCCACAAACTGTTATCATCTTCAATGCCCTGTACCGACATAGAGCAGAGCAGCTACCTGAACGCTACCCCAACAGAGGTCGGTTATCTTGTTCCCTTTTTAACAGGAATACATGCCCAGTAAAACAGGGGGAGTGGTCATCTGCTGTGGCCAGCTGGGACGAGGAGAAAGAGACAGGGCTAAAAACATGCTGTGGAGGAGAGCCAGAGATTGATAATAACTAATAATAACTCCAAAGAGAGACCTAAAAACATGGAGGGCCAGCTTCCCATTCTACTTTTACATATTCTAGTAAGCTTAAAGTTTGAGAGTGAAGTGGGGAGATACAGTACTATAGAAGCAGGATGGTAATTAAAAAAACAGATTTAACAAGGAGCCTATGAAGAGAAGTCAATAGGAAAAATATACTCTGTCATTCTAGTCCCTTTCAGCATTCATGTTGCAACATTTTGATGTAGTTGGATGCTTTTTAAGGAGTTACAATGTCAATAACATAACAACATAACAACTTACCTGATAATAACAAATTACAGTGGGCCAGCCTAGAAGTAATGAATGCATGAACTTGTCTTCCAGCAACACTCTGGGACAGGACTTTAGAAATATTGCAGAAATCGAAGAAAGCAGTCCTTAAAAAGTGCATATTAGAGCATATTGGGCCAAGAAACCTCAGTGTTAATGGAGACCAAGGTAATGCCATTCAGAGCATTCCTTTAGGTTGACTGACAGGTGTGTGTTGTGTGGCTTCATGGATGGATGAGAGAGAGGATTTCATCAGCATGGCAGAGGTATGTTGTGTCTTTTGTGGTATTACCTGAAGGAGGCATGTGTTATGTAAACAGAAATAAAATCATGTGAAACTCAATGGTTAGTCTTGTGTGTGTGGGAGGATTCTTCGAATAACATTTATGGTCAACAGTATCGAACATAGAGATCAATCCACAGCATATAAATGTGAAATCTGCCTCAAATAGTGTTTAAGAACAAACAGGATCTTAAGAGAAGCCAACAGAACCCCAATAGTGAACTGTATGAAGAGGCAGTAACCCACCTAGTAGTCGCCCTAAAGCTCTCTGGTTCTGTGGCTGTAATTAGATGTCTTGATCACCAGTAGACAGACACATTAATAGCTAGGGATGGGTATCGAAAACCGGTTCTTGTTGAAAACCAGTTCCCACTGTTTCAATTCCTTGGAATTGTTTGCCATTTTTGCAAACGATTCCCTTATCAATTCCAGTCGCCCCGAATGACATCACCACGTTGTGGAGCGTCATTTACCTGGCAGGGAACATGGCGCCTAAGCGGCTTAAACGCTCAAAAGTTTGGTCATACATTACGAGAACGGGTGACAATAGGGGAAGTTGCAATACTTGCAAAGTAGATATTTCATTTAAAGGAGGAGCATTTGCTCACAAAACACACGATAACCTTAAATGAATGTCGTGTTTTTAATTCCGCTCCGGACTCGTGAATCTCAACCCAGCAGCAGCGGTAACGTTTGCACGTCCTCTCCCGTTAATGTGGCAGGTAAATAATCAACTAACAGTGCATATTATGTTTGTGCGATCTGCCTTATTACAAAACCTGCCATTACTGTGCATTTAGGTGGCCATGATGAGAGAGACAGACAGAGTCTGGCTGGCGCTCGCTGGCAGTTCTCGCTGCACTCTACCGGTAGCGTCTCCTTTCAGGCCAGGATAGACGAATGTCACCGAGCAGTGACTAAGTTTGTGGTAAAAGGCTTGAACCCATTTGCCACAGCAGATGCCCCGATTTTCGGTAAGTGAATGTGTTTAATTGTAGGCAGGGACATTACTGGATATTCTTGTGTAATTGCTACAGAATAATTTGTTATACTTTGTTATTGCTACAGAAGAATATTTATTTTATTATTTTACATTTACAACTTTTTTCCCCGGGGACCTTGTGACACCCCATTGAAGAGCCATAGGCTGGATCTCTTAAGGATCTCTTCAGATCTCACTGTTGGGTTTGTAAGGCCGTGCTACTCCTAAATTTCTATCGTGTTCAAAGAGAAGATATAAAACAAAGTTCTAAGCTAATCGACCTTAGTGTTCTCCTTTTTTTTAAAAAGAATCGATAAGAGAATCGATAAAGAATCGAATCATTAAACAGAATCGAAAATGGAATCGGAATCGTGAAAATCTTATCAATACCCATCCCTATTAATGGCTAAATGAAACAACCTGGTAGATGAGCTAACTCTAGGTACGCTTGTGGCAGCTTTACTATGCACTTTCTGAATTGATAGCTAGATAAAGATAAATAAAGCTTTCACTTTATAACAGCATTTAGGACAAACATTCCAAAGTGCTTCACAAAATAAAGCAATGAATTGGAATTTGCTAAGGAAAAGGTTAACTGGGTACAAATATTAACTTTAGTACTAAAGTGCATGCAGTTGTGAACTAACAAGACTTAAAACAACTAACATTGCATGGCATACTCACAAAGATCCATAGATAAGTCCTTATAAAGGGCCTGTAGAGGTAACTGTGAACACAACTAATGCAGTCTGCAAAGCTATCTTTCTGCAGGTGGAGATGGCATCTGGATAATAGTTGGAGATGCAGAGTTCCTGGAGCAGGTGCTGGCGATCTGATCACAAGTGCGAGGGGACAACAGAGTGAAACAGGCTGCTCCAGACAGCTGAACTATGACCCATCCAGTAGCCGTTGAATCTGCTGCAGAGCCTACAGCCCAAGTGGAGCTGTACAGTGCCCAAACCAGCTTCCGAATGATGGATGTGCAAGATCAACTACTACCCATCGCCGACCCTGACTTTAATCAAGAGTAGGGCCAAGACATCTCGAGTATTCTTAAAAGTTATGCAAGATCCAGCAGTCAAGAAGTACCAAGAGAGACTTTTCTTGGACATTTCAAAGCCCACAATGAGAAGTTGTTCAGAAAAAGAAGCAGCACCTGACCAAGATGAAATCCAAAATTGGGAATTAGTTGTTTAATTGTATTATTTTTAATGACACATATGGTATTGTGTAAACCGTGTATGTATTATGTGTCTTTGCTGATGTGTTTTATGCCTTACTTTCATTTTCCTGTAATTAGGCTGGTTTTAAGTTTCTTGAGTATTCTGTTAAGGATACTGTGTAGTATGATTTGCAAATGAAGAGGAATCAATTTGTCTTAAATTAATTGACTAAGAGAAATGGAATGTTTCACACACACACACACACACATACTTTGAAATACACTGAAGTATTTTAATCATGTAACTACGGAGCCCCGCAGGGGACATGGGAGAAAAAAAAATTAAGACGGGTGTTAAGTCTAATTGTTGAATGTTGCCATTGTGTTTCTTAAATTTGTATAGTCTTAGTTCAAGCAGTAGGATCAAAGCCATTCCTTTGATCCTGACCACCTCTCCAACCACTCTGTGCTGGGGGAGGTTTTATTGTAGATACATCCTATCTGAAAGATCTGTTTCTTTTGATGTAAGCTTCCTGGGTTTACGACCCTTTGGTCAGCAGGAGGTCACTCACACACACACACACACACACACACACACACACACACACTCTTACAGAAGTTCACACATATACATAAAATGCTTTGTCTTAGAACCAAGGGGGCGTGGCTTTGTTCTGACGTGTTTTGTGTGAACTGTCTCTCAATAAAAGGTAGCAGTAGGAGGTCAGATCTGGGGGTCATTTTTCGTGGTGGACACAGACGAGGCCTCCCTTGCGCAAATAATCGATCGATCGACTGTCTTGTTTTCTTCATGATGAATAAGTCTCTAGAATTAGCGGGGTTTGGGGAAACACAGACCCAACAACGGACTTTTGCGAGATCTCGCAAAATTTATAAGCGAAAGACATCTGAAGAGAGTTCTTAGTGCAAGGGGACACACTCGTCACAAAGCGTACTCTGACCTGGCCATCTTGGTTGAATTTATTGACAACCAATTGCAGTACTCTGGGCAGCTTCACGGGTACCGATGGATGTACACTAAATGCAGGGAACATGGACTACGCGTGAGGAAAGAGGATGTGCGCTTGGTGTTGAAGGAGCTGGATCCCCGAGGCGTCGCACTAACGCAAGGTGTCTGTTGTCAATTAATGCGATACTTCCTTCTCAAAATGCCGACACAAATGGATTACCTATGGATGGTTTCCTGCTCCCATTGTCTTCAGCTAATGGCTTGCCCACACCCCATATGCAGTCAATACAGGAGGAAGAACCCCAGATTGCACAGGTAAGATGGATCAATTCAGGCAACCATAAACACCTATCTTTACATACTGTAGAGATGCCAAAATTGCACCTCGGATGAGAGGTGAACCGTCTTCAAGCAACTTAAAGAAGTCCAGACGCTTTTCTTTGCAAGCTCCTTTGACCCCAAAATTGCATGCTATTTTCTGAGGATATGGCAGTTTGTGGGTCCATTTGAATTAAAAGGATATTGTCAGTTGAGAGACAATTCCAGTGTTTAACATTAAGATAAGATTAAACAGGAAATTTAGTCTTGAAATCAAATTATTTACATAACACAGCAGTGACACGTTGTTTTGGTGTCACTATTGTGTTCTCTACCTTTTTTGCACAGAAGTGAGTCTTCTCATACATGTATGAGCATGTAAAGAATATATATGTATAATTTTCTGTGAGGCATACAAGGATGCCTTCAGGCCAAAATGTTAATGTTATATATAAATTGTCAGTGCAACCATGGTTTGGTAATGTAGAGCCCAATTTGTCTAATTGTCTAAAATTAGACAAATAAATTTCAAACTTTTTCAGAACATTGATACTGTTTAATCTGTACAATTCATTTGCATTTCTTATGGAATGTGCATGTTTTGTCTTTTACTCAGGACCATGGACTGAATTTCATCGCAAAAGGTTTGCCTTTTAGATTCAAGCAACCAACTTTCCCCATCAAATTCAGGAGACCCACAGAGCCCCCTACATGTATCAATTCACAGGATAAAAGTTGTTGATGATCTTTTGGCTGTATTTATGGACAGTAGCATTATGAATGAGACTTTAAAGATGAACTTTGTAAATGAAAAGGCTGTTGATGATGCTGGGGTGTCAAGGGAGGTTTACACTGCATTTTGGGATCAATTTTTGGAACAGTGTGAAGGTGAAAATGAACGAGTTACAAGGCTGAGGCCAGACTTTAGTGAGGCTGAATGGCAAGCAGTTGGGCAGATATGGGTGAAAGGCTTACTAGACCATGGTGTCTTTCCAGTGAGGCTGTCAAAGGCTTTCATTTTAGCCTGCATCCACGGAATGGACTCATTTGATGTAGACATTCTGATTGCATCGTTTCTCAACTATCTCCCTCCTGTTGAGAGATCAGCTGTTGAGAAGGCTCTCCAAGGCACAATAGATGAAAATGATGAAGAGGACCGACTTGACCTTTTTACAAGGATGGGTTCCCACTTTCTACCACCTAAGAACAACATGCAGCCTGCCATTGAAACAATGGCTCATAAGAATAAAAAGAAATATAAATGTTTTAACACACTATGAGTCGGTTTTCTCTGTTCTATCACGGGGACAAAAGAATCGGGGTTAATACAAGGAAAGTGTGTTATCTCTGTATGAAACAAAGAAGGCCACAGGCAAAAGACTAGTGCAGCTTTTTGAAACAACAAAATTGACGCTGTTTCACGGAGAATAGACAACCTTTAACCATCTTCAGCGTTATGTTAAAAACGCTGATGAAACCAAAGCTGAAAAAATCCTGCGCTTCTGCACAGGATCTTCTGTGATATGTGTTGGCAAAATTTTGGTGCGCTTTAATGCTGAAACTGGGCTCAACAGAAGGCCTGTTGCTCACACCTGTTGAGCTACCCTTGAAGTGCCATGCACTTACAGTTCTTATCCTGAATTTCGCATCGAGTTCGACAATGTCCTTTCCAGCAATTACTTTGAAATGAACATCATTTGAACTTCATGAGTGTACTAATGGTTACAGCTGTAATTGTTATATGTATGATTATCCTTGAGTTCATAAATTCTGTCTTTTTTAATTTGTCATTGAGGCATTGAAAATTAAATTTGTGACTGCTTATTATACGGCTGAATATATCATTCAGCCGTATAATAAGCAGTCACAGATTTAATTTTCTGATGGTTTAGTTGTATGTTAGCTCAGATTTCACAAGGACTCTTTATTGTTTAAAATTCTTTGAAAATGACCGCATCTTTAACTTCTGTTGAAAACAAGGTTTGTGTTTAGCGTTAGAGGGACAGATCACATCAAAATCTGCTGTACACATTGTCATTGTTTTCTTTTACTCCTGCCATCAGCCAGAATAAAGGCTCGCTTTTGTTTTAAGTTCAGTGTCCTCTCTCTCTCTGCTTTTGGGTACGTTCTCTCAACAAACCTGCATACCCCGCAGTGACACACATTGGCCTGCTGTTTATCCATCTAGAATGTTTTGTCATGAGTTGCCTAGTTTTGGGAGATATTAGCTGTAGAGATCTCGTCCTTGTTGAAAAACTACATGAAGCTACATATAGTCTACATAAAGACATTGCTATTAAGCATTAAGTACCATGTGAAACAAGAGAAAGGTAGGCTTGTACAGTCAATATCTCTAAAATTGGGCAACTCACACTAAAACAATGTGGATTAACGAATAACACAGGTAGCGAACAAAAAAATGTGTAAATTTGATTTTAGGGTGAAAGGTCCATTAATACTAGTAAAGAATGTCACTATGGTTGTGAAAAAAGTTATTGAAAGTTAATGATAAGATCCTGTTTACAAATTATTAAAGCTGATGTGGCCTATAAACATCATCTTGTAACAATAAGTCCTATTCCCCTTGATTAGCTTCCAAAATGTTTACTAGTTGTTTTGTTAAAAAGCATATTGCCATCACAAGTTATCTTTTTTGAAAGGACTTTGGCATAATGTGACATACAGATGATCCACAATTCTTTACACTGTCTTATATAATTACAAATTACCAAGCAATGATTATCAGATTTAACAGTTTCTTGGATAAACAAGATTGTAGGCCAGGATTTCTAATTAGATTAAATAGTATATATTGTCATGGTCCTGGGCCATGTTGGCCCAGTATTCTCAGTTTTGTGTGTTTTGTATTTTGTTCCCTAGTTATGCCTTGGTTCCTAGGATTATTTAGTTAAGATGTTCCTTATTTGGTTACCTCCTGTGTGCCCCTGTGTATCTGTGAGCCCTCGTCTCTCCTTGTGTTTTGTTCTATGTTTTCCCCAGCCCGTTATGTCTCTGTTCTCCCCGTGCTCTCTCTCCTCCTGTCTGAACCTCTGTGTACTTCCTGTTTTTCTCTCGTCAGTATACGTCATGTTATGTTCACCCCGCCCTGTCTCGTTATGGTTATCTGTGTCAGCTGTGTCCCCGTGTGTTCCCACTTCCCTCGTTAACCCTCTGTGTATTTATGCGCATGTCTCCCCCAGTCCAGTGTCGCGTCGTCAATGTCTCTTCCCCGAACCTGTGTGGCTTTCTGTTCCCTCGGTCTTCAGTCTATATTCCCAGTTTAGTTCTGTTTCGTTGTGAACCCTGCAATAAAGCAGTGATTTTGAGTTCAGTTCCGGCCTCCGTGAGTTTTGCGTTTGGGTCCTCATCTGCCTCCACACAGCCAGTGCATGACAGTACGACGCGACCAGTAATGGACCCAGCAACTCACAACCCCTCCGCTGAGCTCCGGGAGGATTTGATTTATACAGTGGAGTATCACTGTCAGGAGTGGGTGGCGCTGCCAGAGGATGAATACCGGGAGACCGTAGCCGTCCGTCTTCAGCGGATGGTGTCCGGACTCCCGTGGCTATTCGGCGCGCTCCGCCCCCACATCCAGGACTTCCTTGTCTCCACTGTAGGCATCCGCCCGGAGCAGCTGCTCCAATATGAAGAGCCGGAGGATGTTCAGCCCGGTCCCCTGGAGGATTCGCGGCCCGGCTCATCTCCTCCCCCTTCTCAGCGAAAACGGCGTTCACGCCGCCGTCGCGCTAGTACTGCTGAGCGGGCTGCACCTGTGGGAGAGAGTGACTGTGCGTCACACTCTCAGCCCAAGTTTTCTGATCCCGGACTTCATGACCTATGCACTACTGTGAGTAACTCTGTTTTGCCCGCCATTGTGTTACCTGAATCGGATAACTCCGCCACTTTGTGTTTGGACTCTAGAGACACTATACAGCGAGGCACCTCGGTGTCGGATCATTCACCAGTTGCTAGTAACCTTTGTGTTTTTGAGCCCTCTGATTCTTGTAATGATCGCAGTATTTCCTTTGATTTAACCGATATGAATGTGTTATATGTAGAGACAGCTGAACCTAAGACTGCTATCCTACACCAGACTCACCCACATACTGCTACCAGCATTGCAGCCCCGCAGAACTGTCTTACTCAGCCTTTGGATTCTGAGGTTTCCCAGTCTGAGCTCAGCCACACACCATCAGTATCATCAGCTCTAGATGTAACAGTGCATGCTGAGAAACACATACCCCCTGAAACCGTGTGTTCTATAGCTAATGCTCCTCCTAGTGACTGTTTCATGTTCCAGCCTATTTTGTCTTTAGACATTCCTGATATTTCTCAGCCAACTCCTCAACCAGCCATTGCTTTCTTGGCTCCTCAAAGAGTTACTGAGAATGAGACCTGTGTTGCTGAGCCAGCCAACTTAACGTCTACGCCTAGCGTTCTGCCTGAGCCAGGTGACACAGAGACTATTAGCCATTCCTCTGCTATGAACAGTTTAATCTTTAAACCAGCTCTTGTACCTGTGACTCCCAGTGTTGTTCCTTCAGTTTCTCGGGCTGTGGTTTTTTTTGTGCCACAACTTGAAAGTGCTAACTCGGATGCTACTTGTGTAACCTCACCTTCTCTCGTGCCTGCTAAGCAGGAGACTGTTTCTGTTTTTCCTCGTGGACTCCTTGAAACTGTGTATTCTATGCCTGCTAAGGTTAAAAGCCGCAGGGTTTCGTCTGCTATACAGAGACTGGCAAAAGATTTTGGTTTGAGCACTGCAGAGCTGTTTGCACAGGTTAACTTTTCTGTTCCCCGGTCATGTCAGTTTAACTCTATGCGCCGTGCTTTTCGGCCAGGTTTCATGGACTCTGTGTGTACTACGTCTCGGGCTACATCCTGTACGACTGTGTGTAGTGTTGTTTCATATCCGGGTTATCCAGACGCTGCCTGTGTGAGTTCTCCAGTCCCTGTGGCTGCTCCTAAACTCACTCTTCCTAAGACTGCTAATTATGACATGGACAACTTAAGTACAGCAGAGTTGCTAGAACCAGCCCACCATAAGTCTCTGTTTGCTGAAACTGTGTTTGGCACCATTAGCCTTGTTTACCCAGTGACTGTTATCGCTTTTGTGCTTCGCTCTCCGCCTCCAGTTCCTGTAACCAGGGCAGCGCAGGCCCAGCTTTCCCCTGCTCCCGTATCAATTCCTCGGGAGAGGGTGGCTGAGGTCCAGCTGGTCCCTGCTTCTGTCCCCAGCCTGGCAGAGGCGCCGTTCATCCCGGCACCCGTACCTGCCCCTCGGGTGGGGTTGATGGACGCCCAGCCTGTGCCAGTTCCGGTTCCCTGCGTGAGGTCTACTGTGACCCTGCCGACTCCTGCACCCGTCTCAGTCCCTCGGGTGGGAACAGCAGAGGTCCAGCTAGCACCTACACCGGCCCCCAGGGTAAAGGCAGCCAGAGCCCAGCTTGTCCCTGCACCCGTATCTGTTTCTCGGGTGGGGATGACTGGTGTTCGGCCAGGCCCAGCACCCATTCCTGTTCCCCGGAGGAGAGCAGCCAAGAGCCAGTCACCTGCTCAGTCACCGGTTCAACTACCTGCTGTCCCACCATCACTACAACCACAACCACAACTACAACTTGCACTTCAATCGATAGCACAGTCATCAGCTCAGTTCATTGCTCAGCAACCGGTTCAGACACTGCCCACCTCAGCTGGAAGCTTTGGTGAGCTTTCTCCGCCAGCTGGGGACTGCGTGGTGCTGACAAACTTTGGACAGACTGTTTGCCCTGCACAGCCCCAGCCGTTGCATCCTAAGCCGACTGCGTGCCCTGTGCAGCTACAGTTAGCGTCCCCTCAGCCAGAAGTCTCTGCACCTGCTGGCTCTGCATCTGTTCTCGCTGGGGGTTCAGGGGAACCTCTCCAGCCGCTCCTCGTCTCCGCTGGGGGTTCAGGGGAACCTCTCCAGCCGCTCCTCGTCTCCGCTGGGGGTTCAGGGGAACCTCTCCAGCCTCTCCTCGTCTCCGCTGGCGGCTCAGGTCAGCCCGGCCAGCACCTCCTTGTCTCCGCTGGAGGGTCCGAGGGGCCCGTTCAGCCTCCTGTCTCCGCTGGAGGGTCCGAGGGGCCCGTTCAGCCTCCTGTCTCCGCTGGAGGGTCCGAGGGGCCCGTTCAGCCTCCTGTCTCCGCTGGAGGGTCCGAGGGGCCCGTTCAGCCTCACGCCGCGTCAGCTGGCGGGCCCGAGGAGCCTGGTCCAGCTTCTGCCTGTGCTTCGCCTGGTCCAGCTTCATCCGAGTCTTCATCCTCGTCTGGTCCAGCCTCTGCCACGCCTGGTCCAGCCTCCGCCTCTGCCACGCCTGGTCCAGCCTCTGCCTGTGCTTCGCCTGGTCGAGCTCCAGCCTGTGCTTCGCCTGGTCCGGCCCCGCCATCGCCTGGTCCGGCCCCACCATCGCCTGGTCCCGCCTCGTCTGGTCCGTCTGGTCCCGCCTCGGCCGGTCCTGTGCCCACCGGGCCTCGGCCGGTCCTGTGCCCACCGGGCCTTGGCCAGTACGCCTGACACTGGAGAGCCGCCGCTGCCTTCCGCGCGGCCGGCCTCCTGACCTGCTCCGTCGTCTCCTTCGCCGCCGCCGCTGCCATCCGCGTGGCCGGCCTCCTGAACTGCTCCGTCTCCTTCGTCGCCGCCGTTGCCTTCCGCACAGCCGGCCCCCTGAGCTGTTTCCACGTCGCCGCCGTTGCCGTCCACATGGTCGGCCCACTGAACTGCACTGTGTTTGGGTTGTTTTCTTGGGCTCCGGTGTTTGCTGTACTCTTTTGTTTTCTGTTCCGAGCCCTCCGTCCTGGGCCCCCACCGCCCGCCCTGGGTTGTTTTCTGTTTGGTTTTGTTTTTCTGTGTTTGGGCTGTCTGGTGCCAGCCCTTAAGGGGGGGGGGTGATGTCATGGTCCTGGGCCATGTTGGCCCAGTATTCTCAGTTTTGTGTGTTTTGTATTTTGTTCCCTAGTTATGCCTTGGTTCCTAGGATTATTTAGTTAAGATGTTCCTTATTTGGTTACCTCCTGTGTGCCCCTGTGTATCTGTGAGCCCTCGTCTCTCCTTGTGTTTTGTTCTATGTTTTCCCCAGCCCGTTATGTCTCTGTTCTCCCCGTGCTCTCTCTCCTCCTGTCTGAACCTCTGTGTACTTCCTGTTTTTCTCTCGTCAGTATACGTCATGTTATGTTCACCCCGCCCTGTCTCGTTATGGTTATCTGTGTCAGCTGTGTCCCCGTGTGTTCCCACTTCCCTCGTTAACCCTCTGTGTATTTATGCGCATGTCTCCCCCAGTCCAGTGTCGCGTCGTCAATGTCTCTTCCCCGAACCTGTGTGGCTTTCTGTTCCCTCGGTCTTCAGTCTATATTCCCAGTTTAGTTCTGTTTCGTTGTGAACCCTGCAATAAAGCAGTGATTTTGAGTTCAGTTCCGGCCTCCGTGAGTTTTGCGTTTGGGTCCTCATCTGCCTCCACACAGCCAGTGCATGACATATATAGTTAATTATAAAATATTGCTACATTTTTGACAGATTATGCACTTCTGTCTACCCTTCTCTGAAATTAAAGTGCCTGGGAACACAGGCAGTCAATACATAGATGTTGTCGATATGCTTTTGTCATTTGCAATTTTTTAATTGTCTGTAGGGGAGACCGGGGACAGTTGTAACATTTTTGACATTTCTGTCTGTAAATTGGAGCTCTTTTAAGGTAGTGGATTCAAAATTTAATGCAAAGTATTTACATGTCTCGGCTATTAAATAGTGCAGCTATTTTCTCTGCAGCACAATTACCCATTGCATGGTATGGCTTCAAACACAAAGAGTGAAATGTTACAATTAACCCCATAGTCTGGGTTAGTTGTAACATATCCTGGGGTGAAATGTAACACAATGAAATTAGGGTACTAACAAAACATTAACATGTAATCTTTGTTTATTCAACACATGAATGCACTTAGAGCCATTTATGTAGCTGTGTGTGTGTGACAGAATGCAGAAATCCAGCTTTTGAACATATTCCAACCCCCCAAAAAAGACAAATTATGGAATTTTCTGCAACTGAATATTTCATTAATTTTGGTTGGTCTTCCTTGATTTTGGCCTCATTGGCTCAGTGGGCATTATAACCTACAACTCTTGCACCAATTTTGAACATAACAATGAAGCTGAAAAAATGTAGTTGTTCACCAGCATCGCAATTCCATTACTTTTTATCATGGCTTACCTTGGTGTGGTTTGCAAAGTGCTTCAGAAAGATGAGGAAATCTGTTTCTTGCACCCATCCTGATTTATTTCCACTACCAGTACTTCCTGACACAGTGGTCTGCATAATATATGTGTGGGAACACAAACAGTGGAGGAATTGTGTTGCCAATGGCATTAACCGCATATACAAAAGCGACCAGTGAACCTCTCTCTGCTAATGTCATTGCCCCAACTTGTTTAATATAAGTTAAAGTAATAGTGTGGTAAGTTGTAATATACATTATTGTTACAACTAACCCAGACTGTTGCTGTTACAACTGACCCAGACTCATATAGCCATGAACTAGCTAACATTACAGCCAATGGCTAAAACATTAGCACTAAAGACCTACACAGAATATATCCCCATAGACATACAAGTAACACAATTTAAGTTTGATGAGTTTAACTGCAAAGCAGATAATGCTATTAGAAATTGAAATAAAGTAGAAAAACTTACTTTTTGGTATACAAATTACTTTTTTTCGTGTTAAATTGTCTGTGTTTGACAAAATGTGCTGACTGACTGATAGCAGAACTGAATTGGGCATGCACAGGATGAGTCACATCATTTGAAACTTAGCCCTGACTGGAGAAATTGGAAGTGTTACAACTGACCCACGTTACAACTATCCCCGGTCTCCCCTACTACATAGTCCAAAAAAAAATTAGAAATTGATTAGATTTCAGTTTATTTGTCTGGTAGTTCAACAACACATATCATCCTTTCAGAAGTGGTGAGTTTTGCAAAAATAGCATTCGAATGAAATTGCTGTTCATCAACAGGACATGTGGGTGCAAAGAATTTGTTATTCAGCTGATAAAATAAGCTTCAGATAAATTCAGTGACCAAAAAGGAATGTTTATATCTATTTGAAATTCTAAGGTCTCGATTTAGTTCTTTATTTTTTTCAGTTTTGTTTAACCAACATTAAAAAACTAAAGCTCGTCTGGAATCAGAATAAATAGTTTAAAAAAAAAAATAGCAAAAATGACATGAAATAATTATATTTTTAGACAGAGAAACTTGAGTTTAGAAAAATGCCAAGGTGCCCCCCCTCAGATTATGATGCCCCTTAGTACCATTTCATGTAAACTGCCAGTGTGACAGTTGGAGTTATAATATATATATAAAGCAACAAGGCATAATAGAATATCGCTTCGATTTTAAACTGTATTCTAGCCAACATCAACAACTAAACATTCCCATCATTAACAAATAGAAATGGTGTAGATAAATACCAACTCACCATTTAAAAATTATTACAAAATACTCAACATAAACCACCACTATCTGAGTAAACACTGTACATTAAAACTCCTAACACATTAAATTAAGACTTGTCTTATGTTTTGATCCATGTATCAAGCCAAATAGACAGTTAAAGTAATTCGAAGTAATACACATAGACATAGAACTTGATAACATTTGACAGAACATTACAATGTTTTTGTGCTAAAGAACACTCAGAATATCATTAACAGGCAGAGACTCCCCTTTATACTTTAGTTCACTGACCCTCCTGGAACACAACAATAAATATTTCTATATAAGATATTCTCATAAATGACTGTGTACTAGAAAGCATACAGTTTACAGTCTGTTTAATATCCAGAAGTTAGCTTTCTCACATATAGCACAGGTCAATTTTGAGAAATGTTCTCTGCTGCAGTGTATGCAATTTACACTAATGCCATGATGTTCTCTCTTAAATGCATGTACAAGTTCACAGCCTGATATGGGTCTGTTGGTGGAGTCAGATGGGACTCAGTCATGATGATATTGCACAGTTCATATACATCGGGGTCACATGGTTTGGTCAGTCGAAAAACACACTCAGTTTTACACATTTCAACATGTTCTTCTTCAGTGGGGCAAAGGAAGTCTCTCGTCCCGTAGAGCTCAGGTAATGTATACATTACATTAGGTTGACCACTGGGGATATTGATGTTTGTTGATGGCCTGATGGAGTGTGTATTCCAAACCTGTGCAGTGTCATCCAGCTCACCCTGTTAAAAAGAATACAGAAATTTAAGAAATGCGATCGCATGTACGTATATACACGATCACGTATAGAGACAACTCACTCACTGAGAGGAAGGTTTCTTATATTTATGCAATTTATTATTTTTAAACAATCATGTGAATTTTTGTAATCATGTACTTTACCTAATGTCATCTGTACAAGTGTTTCATACACTAACTCCTGTTACTGTTATGCTGTGATATTTTACATTAGTACTATTAGTCTTATTACTACCTGCTTGGCTCATCTACTCCCCTCATAATAATCAATTTGTTTTATGTCACTGATCATTGTATTTTGTATTTGAAAGTTACTTGGATACTCCAATCAAAATAATTCCAAATTTTAAATACTAAATAGTATAGATAAGAAATTTTCATATGCCATGTCAACATCTTCAACATAGATGTTACTGTAGTCTTGGTTGTTGAGCTCTTCCTTAAGGCGGCCGATTGCTAAAGCCTAAATTATAGTATTTACACAATTTTTCATTTCATTTACTCTCTGCTCCTCTCAACCTCTTCTCCCTGTCTTGTCTCTTTCTTCATGCAAGTCTCTCCATTCCCTAAACCTGGCGCAGGTCTCATCTCTCACAATTACCTCTCTATCACTTCCTCAGTTTCCTTTATCTCTCACTCACACACGCATGCATCCATACACGCAACAAAACATATTTTATTGACTCACCTGGATGAGTCCCATGCAACAAAACTGAAGGAGGTTTTTGTCCAGAAACCCACCATCAAAGTACCCGTTGTCTCTGATGCCTGCAAATAAGTATAACCAGAACTCCAGACACTGGCTGCGAAGAAAACGCCACCAGTATTCAATCCTTTGATTGGCGGTACTTGCTCCCTCCAAGTAACTCTCAAGGGTGTCGTTAGGAGCCATGGGCACAAGGAAACGCTGAAAGCCTCTAACATGGCCATTTTCAGTTCCAAGATCGCCCCTCACAACTCTAGGGAAGCCCTTTAAACGCTGCACCGCTTCTATGTAATACCCCCCGATAACTTTCGGATTACTATTTGTTGTGTACGCATTAAGCCAGATTATTTTTCTCGAGAAACCGTCAATACTACCATTGATACAGATGCCATATGGATTCAGTTTGTCGTAGGAGTCCATGTGCCAGATGAAGTTCGGCCCTTTTGAAAAATAGTTCCTTCACCTGAAACGTCTTGCTTGCCTCAGTGCGACGCCTCGGGGATCCAGCTCCTTCAACACCAAGCGCAAATCCTCTTTCCTCATGCGTAGTCCATGTTCCCTGCATTTAGCGTACATCCATCGGTATCCGTGAAGCTGCCCAGAGTACTGCAATTGGTTGTCAATAAATTCAACCAAGATGGCCAGGTCAGAGTACGCTTTGTGACGAGTGTGTCCCCTTGCACTAAGAACTCTCTTCAGATGTCTTTCGCTTATAAAACTTAGAAAACTGTGTCTACTGCAAAGCACAGTTTTGATGTCTTTATAGTTTAGTCCAAGCTCAAAGTAAAAATCTATGAATCGCTCAAATGGGTGTGTGTCCTCCATCGCTGTGGTTGTTTCTAAGGGTTTTTTTTTTTTTTTTATTGAAAGAAATTTTCATATACAAAACAAGTCAAGGAAACAGACCATAATTGTAACAATTTACATTATAAAGATGGTGAAGCAAATCATTATAACTTTACAGGGAGAAAATAAAGGTTTCTAGGGTAAAGTAATAAGGAACAAAGACCTTTTGACACAGGCAGGAAAATTAGAATAGCAAGTATTTTGTGATTTTACAGTATAGTACAGCAGTTTTTTTTATTCATATTTGAAATAAGCTTAAGTGACTTAAAATATTGACAAAAGTAATTCAAGAAGACGGTAAACATAGGAGAGGCATTCTTCCACTTACATAAATGAATGAAAAACTTACATAGCACTATTACAAAATTGACAACATCTGAGATTTCAGAATCCAGATTGTCCATAAAGTAAAGAATATCCTTAGATGTGAAGGCAGGTATATTGGAAATTCTGAGTGAAACCCAACAGTGTATTTCAAACCAAAAAGCATTAACATACTGACAAGTGAAAAATAGATGCTCTAGTGTTTCTGGATCGGAAGAACAGAAAGCACAAGAGTCGGCCTCAAAATTAAACCTTTTATACAGGAATTCTCCAACTGGATAAATGCCGGATATGATTCTGAAGTGTGTTTCTTTCATTTTGGGCTCAAGTGGGTATTTTAGGTAAAAAGTCAATGGCTTTTCTTTCAACATGCTATCAAGGTCATGTCTGACATTGACATTGTAGTTGCAGAATACCATTTGCTTAAAGGTATTAAAGATTAACTTATTATTAAATTGTTTGTCCTTTATTGAGGTATTACCTATCGTCAGTGAAGGTAAGCATGTTCTTATTAGTGAATACTTTAAAGTATTTACGATAAGAACGTAAATAACAACGGTGTGGGTAGTGCTTTACAAACTTTATTATAATTATTAAATGAAATGTCTATTTTATACTTATCAATAAATTCTTCATAAGATAGCAAGTTTCCGTTTTTATCAAGCAGATCAACAACAAAACATACACCGCTATCATACCAGTCTGATTTAAATAAGGACTTCTTATTGATGACTATAACCCTATTATTCCACAACACAGAATTGTGAGGTGAAAAATTGTGGGTGAAAATTAGTTTCCCAAAATTCAAAGCTTGCTTATAGAAACTAGACAACTTAAGAGGAATCTTAGACATTTCTTAATCACATCTGAGCAGAAAATCCAACCCCCCGACCTTATTAAAGAGTTTGTTTGGAATATAGTACCACATAGATTGAGGATAGGAAATGCAGTCTTTTATCCATCTGAGCCTGAATGCAGCAATAATGGATTCAAAGTCTAAAGCTTTCAAGACCCCATTTTCATAGTCTTTAACTAATTGTGATTTGCGTATATAATGTGTTTTATTCTTCCAGATAAAGCTGAATATAATAGAATTGGACAGTTTAACCATTTTAGGAGATGTAAAAATTGAATAACAAGGGTATATGAGTCTTGAAAGCCCTTCTGCTTTAGACAGTAAGATACGACCTAATATGGATAAATCACGTGTTAACCAATGATTAAATATTTTTTTTAACTACATTTAATCTAGAAGTTATGTTATTATTCTCTTGATCATTAGTATTTTTACTGATTATTAAACTAAGGTATTTTACCTCCTGTTTTACTGGAATATTGTTAATAGTACTTTGATTACAGCTGTGTTGTCACGGTTCTGGGTCCGTTGGACCCAGTATTTTGAGTTTATTATATTTCGGTTTAATTCTGCTTCATGGATTGTTTTCTTATTCTCGTAGTGATGATGATTATTATTAGTTTCTTGTTTCTGTTTATCCGTGCTTAAGGATTTGTACTCAGTTATATCTCACGTTTAGTTTAGTTCAGGTTCCATGTGTCATTCTCTGTCTGTCTGTCTCTCAGTGTAAAGTCTGCATGCTTGTTTAGTAATTCATGTTTCCTGTTTTATTGTGAAAGTCTTTGTCTTATGTTAGTGTGTGCAGCTTGGTTCACCCCGTGTCGTTAACCTTCTTGCTGTGAGACAGCAGTGCTAACCATGTACTTGTCCATACTTTTTCAGTCTTTTTCTAACTGTTGTGTGATGAACTTTAACTTGAATAATAATGGATTGGATTTATATAGCGCTTTTCAAGGCACCCAAAGCGCTTTACAATGCCACTATTCATTCACTCTCACATTCACACACTGGTGGAGGCAAGCTACGGTTGTAGCCACAGCTACAACCTGGGGCAGACTGACGGAAGCGAGGCTGCCATATCGCGCCATCGGCCCCTCTGGCCAACACCAGTAGGCAAGTAGGGTAAAGTGTCTTGCCCAAGGACACAACGACCAGGACAGAGAGCCCCGGGATCGAACCGGCGACCTTCCGGTTACAGATATGCTTCCCAACCCCCTGAGCCACGGTCGCCCCCCGTGTCGTTAACCCTGATCTCTCCCAGCTGTGTCTCCCTCCTGTTGCCCATTCGCTGATTACCACCCTGTGTATATTAGCCCTGTGTTTTCCTGTGCTCAGTGTCGCGTCGTACCCTCAGATTATGCCTGTGTGTTCCTGTTCTCTGGTTTCAGTGGTCACTTCATGTTTTGTTTTCGTACCAGCAATAAAGCTGAGGTTTTTGAGTTTCACGTTAGTGTCTGAGTCCTGCGTTTGGATCCTCCTCTCCACCCATAGCTGGACTGGCCATCGGGCATACCGGGCATTTGCCCGGTGGGCCGCTGGCGATTTTTTGTTTTTATGGGCCGATGGATTTTTTTTTTTTTTTTTTTTAAGGAAGGGTGTATATATAATGAAAGGTGTTGGATTGGCCAATTGGTCATGATCGACTCTGGGCTGGACCAATTACAGCCGAGGAGGCCGGATGCACCCTCCCCCTTGTTTAGCAATCACGTGATTTTCGCGCATTGCATGCCGGGAACTCGTGGCAAAACAATCCAAGTACCGCATCAAATGCAAGCGTTTGTAGCACCGCAAAACGTTCATTCTCCGGTTCCAATACCTTCTTGTTTTTTCTTTGCCGCACAAAAAAGGAATGTACAAAACAAAAGGAGAACAATGCTGGTCCGTAAAAAGACAGACTCGACGAAAAGACAAAGAAAAGATACGAGGAAAAAAAATCAAAGGAGTGAAAGGGTCAGACCACACCGAGTGGACAAAAGACATTAGCATGCTGCCCAACTTTCACCACGCTCATATTTATAATTATACGGTTCTTGGAGTGAGTGCATACACTCGTGAAGTTTAGTAACTTCAGGTCACTGCAACAAGCCCAGGAACAGTTTACCGACGGATGGGTACAGGACCTTGAAATGCACCGTGTAGAACGAAAGACCATCGTACGAACAAAGGTAAGTTTACCAGTCTCACAAATCGTCGTCATAAATACACATTCGTTAACCGTTTATTAATATAACCTTTGAGCTCAACGGTAATTAATTAGTAGTGGAAATAATTTCTGGTAGCATTACAGAAATGTAGCAGTGACAATAATATTGTATCTTGTAATCGTACTGGACAATTAGTGATACAAAACAACGGTTTTACCCTGTGAATAAAAGTATATGTTTTTGTCAATGTACCATGGTAATAACAGAAGCGAAACGCAATATTGTGTCAGGACAATTCACTATTTATGCACACTAAACAAAGGAGCATAGCGCGACAATTTCTGTTCAGCGCCAGACTTGCTTGTAACCTATATCACCAATTATGTTAAGAAAAATGACGTATTAACTACTACAAAACTCTGACCTTTGTGGGAATGCTTGGAGCAGACTAACATGTGAGCTGGAGTGTTCTGAGACGTTATATTTGGTATATCCAGACCATCCGTCGGCTCTTACTTCGGAAACATGGCTTAAAAAATGTCTCTTCAACGACGTAATCCGATTAAAAAAAAAACGACCTCTCTACCCGTCGGCTTCCCGTGGCTGTCATGCGACCGGCAGTTAATAATACAACAGCTTCTTGCCATTTTTTGGCTTTCTTTTTATCGCTGTGTAACTGAGTTCAATTGAAAGCCTGCGTGAGCTAGTACCTCTTGCCACAAGTTCCCAGAATCCTTTGCGGTTTTACCCCTGAATGACGTCACATTTTCAATCTTTATCCTGGTGGGCCGGTCTCTAGTCAAAATGCCCGGGCCGATTTTTTGTCCCAGTCCAGCCTTGTCTCCACCTGCCCGCACACAGAGCCCTGACATGTGTACAGCTAAGAGTTCACATTTTTTTAAGGTTTAGTGTTAAGCTGGATGCTTTTGAGAATGAAAGGATTTTATTAATTGCAGTAGAGACCATATTTACATTCCTTAGAAATAAGGCAGTGTCATCAGCAAATTGGCTCATTTTAAATTCTTTATCAAGAATGTTTATGCCTTCCAGATCTGAAGAGAGTTTAATATAAATGGCAAGCATTTCGGCTGCAACAATAAACAATAACGGGCTAATAGGGCATCCCTGACGAATACCACGATTATTTTTAAAACTATTAGAAAACCCTTGATTGAGTGCAATACTACTTGTTATATCTCTGTACAACATTTTCACTACACTAACAAATCTGGGACCAAAATCCACAGCCTCCAGAGCTTTAAATAAAAAATTATGCTCCAAAGAATCAAAAGCTTTAAAGAAATCAAGAAATAAAATAAGGCTATCATGAGGAATTAAATGATTGTAATCCAACATATCTAATACTAAACGGGTATGATGATGGATATGACGTCCTTTTATAAAAGGCTGACTGTGTCTCATCTATTATTTGAGTTATTCCTGTTTTTAATCTGTTGGCATAGACATGAGCTAACAATTTGTAATCACAGCAAATCTCCAGTTATCTAAAAGGATAGAGTCCTTGTTTGGTTTAGGAAGTAAAGAAATTATTCCTCGTTTCATAGTTGGAGATAGCATCTGATTATTTATACATTCATTAAATACCTCTAGTAATAAATCTTTAATGTCACTCCAGAAATATCTGTAAAATTCAATCGTGATTCCATCGGGACCTGGTGATTTACCACTCGCCAATTGGGAAACAGCAGTATCCAATTCAGCTAAAGTAATTTCAGACTCATTGAGATTTTTAAAGTGTGTGTCAATTTGAGGAATTTTTTCATGGATAGAGCTAAAAAAAAAAAAAGAATTAGTCTCCGAACTGGAATAATTTGTAGTGTAGAGGGCTGAATAGAACTCTGTAATATAGTTGTTTATAGTCTGTTGGTCTTCAGTCAGGATATTATTAATTTGTAACTTCATTATAGTTTTTTTTGTCTGTCTAGTTTTCTCCAGGTTAAAGAAGTAAGGAGAATTCTTTTCCCCCTCCTCAATCCATTTAGCCCTTGAACGAATGAAGGCACATTTTTCTTTGTTTCAGTGCTGATTTGGAGTTGTATGGTACGGACTTTTGCGAGATCCCGAGTTTCTTTTGCGAGATCCAGAGTTAGTTTTGCGAGATCTCGCAAAAGTCCGTCTTAATTTTTTTTCTCCCATGTCCCCTGCGGGGCTCCGTATGTAACCTATGTGGTTATAAGATTATATATTATAAGATTGTGCCACCTGCTGTGTAAGATTTAATAATTAGGATTATTAATATTAGATTATATTAGATTATTATATACTGGTCCCTATATATTATGGGACCAGAGGACACCCCCAGCACTTTTTTCCCCGCTGCTGTTACTCTCTGTCCATCTGTGTTGCTCTACTGTCTGTGCTTAAGGCTGTACACCCCGGGGTTTTGCTTTGCTTGCTTTCTGCTATGTAATTCTCTTGCTAAATGTCTGTATGTATTTTTCCTGCTGTTCATATGATTCAGTGTATTAAACTCTGTTCCAAGAAGTCTACTCTTTTCCAGAGCATCTTTTTGAGTGGCTTGATTTTAATTGGCTCTAAAGAGGTTGGACCTCCACATCGTTGGTGGGAGAAGGTTATCAGGATGGCTTCAAAATTTGCGGCCACACCACTGCTTCATATAACTGAAAAAATATGGACATTTATTTTCAGGTGCATTCTGCTGCTGATACTTAGATTCATTTTCTGAATATAAAACTTTTCACTGCCTTTCATAGTATAACTTTAAGTCCCTTATTGTTTTCTCCCACACTGAAAACACTTGAATGATAAAAAAATATTTTAACATTACCTAATAAGACTGATTCAGGACAGAAAATTAGTTATTTTAAACTTTTCTAGCAGTCCTTCACAAACAGGGAACAGTCTGTCTATTCTCTCCATCTGTCAGCTGCTGCTGGCTCTTCCTCCTTCTCTTCCTTACACCACTGACTTTCACTGACTTTCGGCTTGTTGTGTTTGTGGATATATTACTGACTTTAAATCCTCACATTCTCTGTAAAATTAGGTTCAACTATTGAACGGCGTATATTTTAAAGGGTTTAAAACCAAGTTGACGCTAAGGTACTAACATCACTAATGTCACATAACTTTGCAGACATGTGGCCAACTGTAATGTTTTAATGTCCTTCATTATTAAGCATTTGCACATAAATAAATGACATAATAAGCTGTGTCCCAAAACATAGGCTGCATCCTCCTGAGGCCGCATTTGTAGATTGTTAGGTTTTGTATTGTTGATTGTCATTTATGCTTAGAAATATTTAACCATATATGCTTAGAGGTGTATAATCAATTGTGTAGTGATAGGCTGTGTGATCTTTAGCAGGCTACAAAGGCTTGGTGTGTATTCCACACTAGAATGCACACCTACATCCTGGGAGCATGGGAGAGGTCGTACCTTGTTTTATTGTTTTACGGTAGGATAAACATGGATATATCTGTTTTAGGCTAAGTGCTTTTTGTTTAGATGAACTGTTGGATTTTCCAGACCAGCAGGTTAAGGGAAGTCGTTTATGGGGTCTCTCTCTCACACACACACACACACACACACACACACACACACACACACACACACACACACACACACACACACACACACACACAGTATTCTTTGTTCACATGTATACCTGTGTAAGATGTTATATGTTAATGACCCTATGCATATTCATGTAACCACAATAAAAGGAGTGCTATGGGGAACCTGGCTGAGAGTCTGACGGAGGTCAAGTGGTGGAACGACACTTGGCTCCAGGCAGGTCTCCCTCATGCATGAGTAACAAGAAGAACTTTGCCTACTTCGTGTCTTGCTTGCTGTGTAATTATATTGTCTTCAACGTTCCAGCGAATAGGTTCAAGCTACAAACCTATCATAGACCGATTGCGTCACAGCGACACAACGAAGGCTGTCCCAATTTGTAGACTACTCCGAATCCGGCCGACAAATGCGTCCTCCCTTTCCCATGATTTGAAGGATGGGTCGGGTATATCCTTCGTGGGTTTACTTGAACGGTTAGGAGACAAAGCTAGAGATGCAAGCCTGAGACAATTTGAACATGTGAAGAAGAGCGAAAATTGATATACTGGACAAAGAATGACGAATATGAGGTCGTCAGGTATGGAGGAAAAGAGAAATATAACAGAAAAGATTCATGGATATAGTGAAGGACATGAAAGGACATGAGTTGTTTGTCACAGGAGGCAGCCAGGGATGGGAAAGATGAAGGCAGATGATTGTTAGGTTTATATTGTTGATTGTCATTTATGCTTAGAACTATTTACTCATATATGCTTAGAGTTTTATAATTGATTGCATAATGATAGAGGTCTGATCCTTAGCAGTCTGCAAAGACTGTGTGCCTCCCACAGCACTCTGGCATACACACACAGTTTATGGTGTACTGCTGGACTCCTGGCACCAGCTTTGTGGATTCTTCACAGGGTCAGATTTTGACCCCACCCTCCCCTTGGGTCTGTGCTAGACAGACCCAACAATGATCCACTGTGAAGAGGACGACACATTCATGAGAACTGACCTCATCATCATGAGTTCATTTTAAGGTCTAGTTCTCAAATGTGTGGATTTGCTGCTTTGCAGTTTGATTTTTTTTCTAATACTTTGAGGTCTTAACTTTTTTTGATCACTGGGAAACTGTAACAGGTGTAAAAGCAGTCCCTTGCTTCCATCAGCTGGAATATATTTAGAGAAGGATGAATTGTCAGACTTCAATTAATCTTTGGAAAAAAAAGAAGAAGAAAAAACTTGGGTGCTTTACTTGTTAATTTTTGCAAAGTAATACAAGTGTTTTTTGCCTGCTGTACATGTAGTGGAAAATTATTCTTTGCAAAAACTGAAAATGCTGAAAAAGCCTGGAGGTTGTGTTTTTTTGCTGGAAAAAACAGATGCTTTCTGAATTAGGGTCAAGATCACATTCAAATGCTTCTGTCTAGTGATGCGCAAATCATGAATGAATCGTTCAATACTCGAGAATCACTTTAAGTAAGTAAGTAAGTAAGTAAAATTTATTTATATAGCGCTTTTCACAGATAAAAATCACAAAGTGCTTTACAACACAGAAAATGGGAATATAAAAACAATATAACAGTAAGTAAAACAATGTAAAACAATAAAACTATAAAAACAGCATAAGAAGAAATTAATCAAATGCTTTTCTAAATAAAAATGTCTTCAGCTGTTTCTTAAAAGAATCAATGGAGTCCGTGCAGCGAAGAGACAGTGGGAGAGAATTCCACAACCGTGGTGCCACAGTCTGAAAGGCCCGATCACCACGAGTTTTAAAACGAGTGCGTGGTACCACCAGCAGTCTCTGATCTAATGACCTTAAAGCCCGAGAAGATGTATGTGGTTTCAGCAGGTCAGATAAATATTGAGGAGCCTGACCATGCAGGGCCCTAAAGGTTAGAACTAAAATTTTAAACTGAAACCTAAAATTTACAGGCAACCAGTGAAGGGAGGCCAAGACTGGAGTGATATGCGATCTTCTCTTGGTGCCTGTTAAGAGACGTGCTGCAGCATTCTGCACAGTCTGAAGACGATTTAAGGCTGATTTGTTAAAACAAGTAAAAAGGCCATTACAATAGTCTAAACGAGAAGAAATAAAAGCATGAATAATCATCTCAAGTTCAAGCTTTGATACCATTAGTCTGAGTTTAGAAATATTCCGTAAATGATAAAAACAGTTTCGGACCAGCTGCTTAGAATGCTGCTCGAGCGACATCGAGCTGTCAAATAAGACACCGAGATTTCTAAGGCTTGATTTTACGTAACTCGTGAATCATGATTCACAAGTCCAACTGACTCACTGACTCATCCTGTTAGCAAACTAATTTCCTTAGTAGAAATATATCTAGCTTATAATTAAAATTGTGGGGGGGGACAACAGCCAGTTTCTTAATAAAAACATTTCTGCTCTGAACTGGAAGAAAAAACCCTGAGTAGAAGCTCACATCAAGACAATAGCTCCTCGGTTCACAGTAGCATCGCTCTGCTAACATGCTAACAGCTACTCACCCCCTCCCTTCCTAATAAAATAAAATAAAAATAAATAAAATAAATGTTGCCTTTAGAAAAAAAAAATTTGCTCTTTTTTGCTTCATAAAAATAGTTGTTTTTCTTTTTCAATCACTCATCTTAGCAGTAGGATATGCATGAAAAGAGAAACAAATTAAGTTTGAGTGAAAATGTACATTTTTGCACTCTGGTCAACTGACTCAGTGACTCAAAAAACACGTTTCACTTTGGTGAGTGACTCATTCAAACTCGATTCAGTAGAAAGAATCAAATTTACCATCACCACTTGTGTCAATAACTACTAGACTGCAGTACTTTAAACATTTATTTGTGTAATTTAAAGTACCACATGGGCTTACACATTGAATTAAAACATAGATTTGAGGGGAAATGTACATTTTTCACACACATAGAATGCTACCTGAAATAACTCTCATTTTTTGAAATTGCCTTTTAAAGGAGTAACCTAAAACAATAAAAGGAACAGGAGGCAAATATATATATATACAATGAAGTGTCAATTCCATGTGCATGTAGCAGAAATACAGCTGATCTGTAAACCTGGATCTGCATTTTAGCTGATACATATCTTTCAGTAAGGTCTTCCTTGAATGAAAGGTAAATGTGGGGTGGTATGGACGCACAAATTAACTGATCTGCTGCACAAAAACCATTAAAGATCCTGCCACATATCATTTTGGGATGCAATAAGACACCACATGCGCATCTTTGTACCAGGTCTCCTGATTCTACAAATGCTCTGTGATCTGTGTTTTAAAAAAGCATTTTTTTTTTAAACTAATACACCGATACAATAGTAATACTGAAAAAATAGGCGTGATCATATTCCTGTCCATACCTGCTGTTAAAAAAATTCTTCACTGATCATAGTGTAAGTGAACAGGGGGCTTCTTTTGTTCTAAATTGTGCAGTTAGTAGTAAAGTTACGTCTGTGTCGAGCCCTGTATCATCGTTCAGAATGTCGTTTGACCAAAGACAAACGAGGCCCCCTTTCTCTGAAACAACGAGACTCCCTCGTTATGTGATTCAAGCTGTTGAAAACACATTACAGAATTACAGGAAGTGTTAGTGCCATTTATAGTTATTACATGTTTTATTTTGAAAAGCCTGGAAAGGATATGGTGCTTTTGCTGTGAAAGGTTTGTGAGAAATAAAACAAGCGAATGGCGGAGTGACACGATGGTTTTACCGTCGTTGTTGCACAAGCTGAGGCGTAAAACAGCCTCTTGTCCATCCAGACTCTTATTTTAAATATAAGAGAAATAGAGAACTCCAAGAAGAAACAAAGATAGCCATTACATTAAGTAAAACCATCATGCTCCCGAGCGAGACGACTGCATCGTTATGAGATCTTACAAAGTTCGATACAGCAAGTAAGTTAAGTGCACAGAGCTGTATGCATGAAGAATCTAAGAAAAGAAGAAATAAGCTTTCATGGATAAAGTTTTGGACTATGATATGCTGCCAAGCTACAAGTCGTGCTAAAATTGAACAAATGCAATTCTCAGCTTCTTACAAATAAGTCAGTGACAGTGTTTTTGGTCTTAAGAAGATGACATTAACCATGAAAGCCTCAGCTTTGTGTCATAGACCATTTGTTTCATGAACACTTGTTGAATAAGAAGTTGTGTAAAAGGAGCAGAGATGGCAGATGAAGACCCACAAGGTTCCAGGCCCAGGGCACAGAGCTGCAATAGCGGGACTGGCCACAAGAGGGCACAAAAGTACACGGAAAGAGGTTTGGAAGAACAGCTCGGCAGGCACATAAACGCAAGAAGGTCCAAGCTGTCACAATTAACTTCAAAAATGAATAAAATTAGCGGACTGATGAAAGAGAATGAAAGCCTTGACATTGTTGATGAACATTTAAGTAACTTTTCAAAGGTGCATGAAGAATTCTTACGGGCAAATGATGATGTACTGTCGCTGTTGCCAGAAGATGAAAGGAATGTGGACCAGATGCTCTGGTTCAATCCAAAAAAGGAGCAGTTCAGTGCGTTTATGACTGAAGTTGAGAAATGGATCATTGTAACAAGACATCAGCATCAAGATGACATGAGCCCAGATGACAGCGTGTCAGTGACTGCTAGACCAACTGCAAAGAAATCAGGTACCAGTGTTGGAAGAAGCTCAGTCAGTAGCCGCTCATCGAGGTCGTCCAGAGCTTCTTCGGTATCATCTGTACGGCAGAAAGAAAAAGCAGAGCACGCTGCTCTGCTCGCACGAGCCGCATCCTTGAAACAGAGACAAGTCTTGGACATTGAAGAATGTAAGTTAAAGGCAAGAAGAGAACAGCTTGAGATCGAGACAGCTATTGCTGCTTCTACAGCCAAAATAAAAGTGTTAGAGGACTGTGAATATGAGAGCTGTAAAAATGATGTGGAACAGTGTGAATCAGCTGTTAAGCAGTTCAGCTTCCAAGAGCCAAAGGTACAAGGTGAACATGATGGGCAGTCAAAGGTAAACAGTCACAGTGTAAAACAAGAAGATGACTTGCACCAAACTGATGCCAGTGTTATTCCAATGAATCTATGTGAAGTCATGTTGAAACAAAATGATATCACTGAGGTGTTAGTCAAACAACATAGACTGTCACATTTGCCTCAAAGAGGCATTCCCATCTTTAGTGGTGATCCACTTGAGTTCATACCATTTATAAGAGCCTTTGACCATACAATTCATGATAAAACTGACAGTGACAGGTTATATTACCTTGAACAGTTCACCAGAGGTGAGCCCAGAGATTTGGTAAGAAGTTGTCAGCACATGAATCCTCAACAAGGCTACAGTGAGGCAAGGAAGTTGCTGTTTTGTCATTATGGTAATGAACTGAGAATTGCAACTGCCTACACGAACAGAGCATTTGATTGGCCACAAATCAAAACAGATGATGCAAAGGCTCTTCATAGCCATTCACTGTTTCTCACTGGTTGTAACAATGCAATGCAAGACATCAGTCAACTGCAAGAGATGGAGAGCCCCACGAACCTCAGAGTTATTGTCTCTAAACTGCCATACAAAATGAGAGTCTCTGCTTTTGACATTCAAGAAACAAGTGGAAGGAGAGCAAAGTTCTCAGATCTGGTCAGATTCATAAACAGACAAGCAAAAATAGCTGCACATCCTTTGTTTGGTGACATTAAGGATGCTGAAGATAAAGCAAAGTCGTCTGCAAATGTGAGAATGACTAGATCATCCAGGCAAAGGGGAAGCACATTTGCTACAAGTGTAACACAAGCTGCAAATGAAAGGTCACCTGAAATTAATAAAAGTGCTTCTTGTTACACTAGCAATGCCTTCCAGAAACCATGCATATACTGTGAAAAACTGCATACACTGGCAGAATGTCAAAAGGTCAGAAACCAGCCTTACAAAGAAAGACTAGAGGTCCTTAAAGCAAAGGGTCTGTGCTTTACATGTCTGACACAAGGTCATCTGAGTAAGGACTGTAAGAAAAGATCATTGTGTGAGTACTGCTCTAAGAGACATCCAAGTATGCTTCATTGGACAAGGGAGGAGGACAGTAAGGCAGATGATTGCATCCAGAGAAATGTCTCAGACATTCCCACAACAAGTGATGAAACACACACTTCAGGCAGAATTTGTGGAGCCACAGGGGCCGGAAAAGGCATTCATGTGTTATCAATTGTTCCTGTGTGGGTTAAGTTAAAGAAAGGCAATGCATTCATGGACAATGGGAGCCAAGCCACGTTTTGTTCAGAAAAGCTGATGAGACAACTGGGTGTAGAAGGTAAGAAGACAAAATTCATGCTTCGCACAATGGGACAAGAAAAGATGGTGACAAGTTACCACCTGTCAGGATTAGAAGTGTGTGGTTTAAATGAGAACAGCTATTAAGATCTTCCTGACATTTACACTCATGCAGACATTCCAGTGTCTAGAGAGAACATTCCTACGCAGGATGACTTAAATAGGTGGCCACATCTTCGGCAAATTAAGTTCCCACATTCAGATGCAGACATTGGACTTTTGATAGGATGTGATGTGCACAAGGCTATGGAACCATGGGAGATTAATCATAGTAAAGACAACAGTCCATATGCTGTTCGAACAGTCCTGGGTTGGGTTATCAACAGTGTTGGTCAAGTTACTTGAAAAAAGTAATCAGTAACTAATTACTGATTACTTCCCCAAAAAAGTAATCCCGTTACTTTACTGATTACTTATTTTCAAAAGTAATTAATTACTTAGTTACTTAGTTACTTTTTAAAAACACGATTTACAACCTGAAGAGGTGATAAAGCGATAGATCTTTCAGCCCAATTCTACTTTTTCTGCATAATCCATCATACAAAATGTAATCAAATGGAAAAGTATCTTTTTTTTAACTTGTTTTATCAGTTTTAATCTTTTATCTTTATGCATCAAGCAAAAATTTAATTATATGCAACATTCTCTGACTTGAATAAATTAGTTTAACATTTAAACCTATTTTCTGCACATTCCAGCACATAAAATAAAATATTTTTTGTGTTTACACTCAGTCTTTCAAATAGATGCAAGTAAAACACAGCAGAAAATAAATAAAGTCAAAGACTCAGCGGTCCTGTTGCTCTATTTTCACCTGTAAAGCAGGACTGCGGTAGGCGGAGGTTTACCCTGGTGCAGGTGTGCCGCGGTCAGTTAAAGAATCCGCGAGTTTCTCTGTGAATTTCCCATTACGTCGTTGCGCACTCGGTGCTTGTTTAGGGGTTTTTTTCGCTGTAAAAAGAAGTTTTCTTCCCACGCACGATGGACGCTAATGTTTTTGTCACTTTTTATGGAATCAAACTCAAAGTAAGGTCAGTGCTTCCACGCTTTAAACGCTGCACGCTCATACTCTCTCCCACAATCGATATGTGATCCACTGTTGATCTGCACACAGCTGTTGTCACTAACGGCGCACTCGCTTACATCACTGTCGTGAGACATTCTCACAAAAAAATCACGGTTTTAGTAACGCAGTAACGCAGCGTTCCTACGGGAAAGTAACGGTAATATAATTACCGTTTTTGCAATAGTAATCCCTTACTTTACTCATTACTTGAAAAAGTAATCAGATTACAGTAACGCGTTACAAGTAACGCATTACTGCCCATCTCTGGTTATCAATGGCCTTCTCAAGAGAGATTCTTGCTCTACTCCTCCTGACAGAGAGCTGAGTGTTTCAGTAAATCGCATCTCTGTCACTAATGTTGAGAATCTTTTGATACAACAGCTCAACTATGATTTTCCAGAGAAACCTTCTGAGGAAAAACAGGAAATGTCACGAGAAGACATCATGTTTATGCATTCTGTCAATGGCACAGTTGAAAGGATTAATGGTCATTATAGCATAGGTCTTCTTTTGAGAAACAAAGCTGTCAAAATGCCAAACAACCGCAGTGCAGTAATGCAGAGGGCAGAGAATCTGAAAAGAAAATTAATCAGAAACAGAGTTTCACAAGGAGTATCAGAGCTTCATGTCTGACTTGCTGAATAAAGGCTACGCAGTTCAGGTACCAAACAGAAAGACTACCCCTTAAAATGAGAGAGTTTGGTACATACCACACCATGGGGTGTACCACCCCCAGAAAAAAAAACTCAGTGTAGTTTTTGACTGCAACATGGACGCTCCATTTGCAGACCCCCCATTCATCTCACCTGAGACACCTTTGTTCTCTGTCCCTGGAGGCCGCAAACGCCGACGCAGAGGGAGAAGATCTGGCGTTCTGATTCGACTGAGACGGCGCACTAACAGACCACCGTTACCCAGTTTATTACTGGCTAATGTGCAGTCTTTGGAGAACAAGCTGTGCGAGCTTCGGGCATGGATCTCATTCCAGCGAGAGATGCGGGACTGCTGCATGATCTGCCTCACAGAAACCTGGCTATCGGACAAGGTACCGGACTCCGCAATACAACTACTGGGGTTCTCTGTGCACCGCGTGGACAGGTCACAGGATCTTACTGGGAAAAGCAGAGGCGGTGGTGTATGTTTCATGATCAACAACAGCTGGTGTGATTATGCGAACGTGCACCCGGTCAAATCCTTCTGCTCACCGGACCTGGAGTACCTGATGATTAAGTGCCGGCCATTCTGGCTACCGAGGGAATTTACAGCAGTGATTATTATGGCTGTTTACATTCCCCCACAAGCCGACACTGACCGAGCACTCGGGGAACTGTACAGCGCGATCAGCAGTGAGGAAACCGCACACCCAGAGGCAGCGTTTATCACAGCCGGAGACTTTAATAAGGGAAACCTGAAGAAAGTCTCACCAAAACTCCACCAACACATCCATTTCAACACTCGTGGAGACCGGCTACTTGACCACTGCTACACCTCTTTCCGGGATGCGTACAAAGCCCTCCCCCGCGCCCCATTCGGCCAATCAGATCACCGCTCCATCCTGCTCCTGCCCACCTACAGGCAGAAGTTGAAACAGGAAGCTCCAACCCGGAGGGCGGTGCACTGTTGGACGGACCAATCGGAGTCTACGCTGCGGAACTGTTTTGATCACACGGACTGGGAAATGTTTCACGTGACTGCTAGGGACATTGATGAGTACACAGACTCAGTCTGCGGATTTATCAGGAAATGCGTGGAAGATGTCGTCCCATCCAGAACAGTTAAATCCTTCCCAAATCAAAAACCCTGGATTAACGGAGATGTTCGCGCGGCACGGAGCACCGCCTTTGCCTCCGCGAACACATCGGACTACAAACACGCACATTACCAACTCCGGAAGACGATCAAAGCAGCCAAACGTGAGTACAGGGACAGGGTGGAGCAACAGTTTGACAACCCTCGGAGTATGTGGCAGGGACTAATCAAGATCGCAGACTTTAGAGGGAAAACCAGCACACCGCAGACCACGGCCTCTCTGTGTGAGGATCTAAACGTATTCTACGCTAGATTCGACACAGCGAACACCATGAGACCGGACAGTGTGCGCACCGCGGATGACGTCAGTGCGCACACTGTGTCTGAGGAGGATGTGCGGAAGTTTTTCAGGAAGGTGAACATGCGCAAAGCTACTGGTCCGAACGGGATTCCCGGCCGCGTCCTCAAGTCATGTGCGGCTCAGCTGGCTGGAGTGTTCACACACATCTTCAACCTTTCCCTCTCTCTGTCTGTAGTCCCAGCCTGCTTCAAAATGGCCACCATCGTCCCTGTACCCAAATCCTCCACCATCTCCTCATTGAACGACTGGCGACCTGTAGCCCTGACCCCCATCGTAAGCAAATGCTTCGAGAAGCTGGCCAGGGACTTCATCTGCTCTGCACTACCCGACTCACTGGACCCTCTACAGTTCGCATACCGCCACAACAGGTCCACTGATGATGCCATAGCCCTGACACTACATACTGCCCTGTCACACCTGGAGAAGAGAGACACGTATGTGAGAATGCTGTTTGTAGATTACAGCTCAGCATTCAATACCATCGTTCCCTCGAAGCTGGACAGGAAACTGCAGGATCTAGGACTGAGCAGCTCCCTCTGCAGCTGGATCCTTAGCTTCCTGTCTGACAGACGCCAGGTGGTCAGACTGGGCAGCATCACCTCATCCCCCATCACACTGAACACTGGTGCTCCACAGGGGTGTGTACTGAGCCCTCTCCTGTACTCACTCTACACCTACGACTGCACAGCCACTAACAACTTCAACATCATTGTGAAGTTTGCGGACGACACTACAGTGGTGGTTCTTATCACCAATGGTGATGAGACGGCTTACAGGGAGGAGGTCAGCGCCCTGACCCACTGGTGTCAAGACAACCATCTCACACTCAACGTCACAAAGACAAAGGAGTTGATAGTGGACTTCCGGAGGTGCAGAGAAGTACACACCCCCATCACCATCAACGGCGCTGCTGTGGAGAGAGTGAGCAGCTTCCGGTTCCTTGGTGTACACCTGGCTGAGGATCTTACGTGGTCAGTACACATAAACAAAACAGTGAAGAAGGCGCAACAGCGCCTCTTCTTTCTCAGGAGACTGAAAAGATTCGGCATGAGCCCCCGCATCCTCAGGACCTTCTATCACTGTGCCATTGAGAGCATCCTCACTGGATGCATCACCACCTGGTATGGCAACAGCACCGCCTACAACCGCAAAGCTCTCCAGCGAGTAGTGCGGTGCTCTGAACGGATAATTGGAGGTGAGCTTCCCTCCCTCCAAGACATCTACAGGAAGCGCTGACTGAGGAAAGCGGGGAGGATCATCAAGGACTCCAGTCACCCCAGCCATAAACTGTTCAGACTACTTCCCTCAGGAAGGAGGTTCTGCAGCATCCGGTCCCGAACCAGCAGACTGAGAGACAGCTTCTTCCACCAGGCCATCAGACTGCTGAACACGTCATAGACACCTCACCTTCCCTACTGGAACTTAACATTATGCACTCCATACTGTACAGTAATGCCACTGTTTTGCACATGTCTCAACTCTGTATATTTTTATCTATTTTATTTTATTGTTTACTCTATTTAATTTGTAAAATATGTGTATACACACACACACACACGTAGAAAAACATTTAGTATACACATCCAGAAATGCATATACTATTATATATTGTACATATATTTATTAGTTTCAGATTTAGCCATTCTTGTATTTTGCTTGTTTACGTTATTGTATTTTGCACAACTCTGCTGCTTGTGAAGCTCGCACACAAGAATTTCACTCACATGTACTGTACCAATGTACCTGCACATGTAATGGGACAATAAAAGTGATTTGATTTGATTTGATTTGATTTGACTGTGCAGCATCCTTTCAAGGGAAATCACTGAACGAAGAACTCTTGCAAGGGCCAGACCTAACAAACACACTGATTGGAGTACTAACAAGGTTTAGGTGGGATCACATTGCCTTGATGTCAGACATCTCCAGAGGACAGTGATCTTTTGCGTTTTCTCTGGTCACCAAATGGGAACTTGAATGAACCTCTGCAAGAATACAAAATGATGGTGCACTTGTTTGGGGCAACATCCTCCCCAAGCTGTGCAAACTATGCACTAAAAAAAGCAGCAGAAGATGCTAAAGAAAAAATGCAGCAGTTAATGCTGTTCTGAACACTTTTTATGTAGATGATTGTCTTCTGTCAGTTTCAGATGAAACAGAGGCATGTACTATGGTCAGGGACCTGACTGCATTGTGTGAGAGTGGAGGATTTCACTTAACAAAGTGGATGAGCAACAGCAGAGTTGTCCTTGCTTCCATTCCTGAAAAGGAAAGAGCAAAAGAGATTAACCTCTTAAGCCCCAAGCCTAACTGATCTCCTGCCTTTTGCCCCCATATCAGGGGGCGTTGGGGCTTAAGAGGTTAACCCTGCCTGGACTGACAAATACTTATTCATTTTACCGAGTTTAATAATCTTACAACCGGAGTTGTACTACCATGGTGAGGGTCCTGTATAGCCCAAGAGAGAGCTGCAGCATCTTCCCTTCCTGCTTCTTGGCGAAGAAGAAAAGGCCTTTCACAGATTCTGAAACGGTGAAATACTGCATGCTGGCCGTGGTGGATGCGGTGAAAAGTGATGAATAAATTAAAGTATGTGTGACATCTGCTATTAAAAACGTACCCCTGTAGGACAGTTCAAATATTCGTCACAGCAAAATCTCCAGTGTTAAATTAACACTAGAGAGTGTCTATATGGGTCCACACCTCTGAGTGTTAAATACAACACTGTTGAGTGTTAAATTAACACTTCTGACAGTGTTATATGTTTAAAAGTAACCTAGTCAGTTTTGAAGATTAACAATGGCTAACACTGAGCAGTGCTGATTTTCTAACACTGGAATATTTCTAACATTTTGAGTTATTTTCCAGTGTTAGAAAATCAGCACTGCTCAGTGTTAGCCATTGTTAATCTTCAAAACTGACTAGGTTACTTTTAAACATATAACACTGTCAAAAGTGTAAATTTAACACTCAACAGTGTTGTATTTAACACTCAGAGGTGTGGACCCATATAGACACTCTCTAGTGTTAATTTAACACTGGAGAGTTGAAGTTCTGGCGTCAGACGAGTTTGAAATGCTGTTAGATGACCTGAAGAAAACTGATGTAATGTCTATAGCAGGAGATCACAGACAGAACTGATAATGCACAGTTGTGCGTATATGTCCGTTTTTTGGATGGGAAATTGCTCGGCTTACTACCGTTAGAGGGACACACAGCTGGCGAAATAATGTTTGAGAAGATTTCAGCTCTTTTTGAGGAAAATGGTTTGGATATGAAGCGTGTCTGTATACTTGTGACGGATGGGGCTCCATCCATGGCAGGAAAAGTGAGTGGTCAGCGAAATATTTATTTTAATTTGAAAGGGAATTATCAAAATGTTTTTTTGTTATTATTATTATTATTTCAAATGTGCAAAAAATAGTTTAGTTATGGCCCCCTTTTTTAAATGGACCTTTTGGTGTGCATTTGTGAGGTCACCAGATTTACAGGGGAAAAGGAATAAAAAAATTACTTGTTTTTCAATACAGTTGTGTGGGTTTGAAATTGATCATGATCTGCTGCTTACTGGCTTCAAAAAAAATATCTGGCCCAGATAAATTCCTCGGTTTGAAAATCTGGCCCAACTAACTTCGTAGTTGAATAGCCATGCTTTATGTAATTCGAGGCTTCATTCGCTTCATCGCAATTTGCTCCGCCCCCTACTTGTCATCCAAGTACTTGGCACGTGCATCAAGCTGTCTGCAAGTAGCGAGTTATAGACCGGAAGCAGAATGTGTTGCATATTTTTTAAATATGTATCAAGAAGATCTTCTTCATTTATTTAATTATTAACCAATACTTTAGCAGTACTCTTTATAAGGGATTATTGATCTATAAAATTTAACAGGGAATTAGTGAGCGTATCAGAAAAACAGGAATAAAATTGTTGTTTTTTCAGTCATCTTTAGTCATTGGATACTTTTATAATTCAACATCATAATCTTTGGTGTATAAGTGTCTGAGTTACGGGCTTCTGGTTTTGTTTTGTATTCAGAGTCTGCTGTCATAAAGACCCAGAACTTTATGGAAATACTTTTTGAGGTAAACACAGATATGTCAGGCTCAAAAGTGGCCCAAATGTGCCATTCCTATAAGTCAAACCTGACCCTGAGTGATATTCTCGATTCGGGTCAATATTAGGTCAGCTACAAGTCTGCCGTACAGTACAAGCCAGATGTCAGAGATATCAGGTGTTTTATAACATTTGTCTCCAAAAGTTGATTCTGTTCATCTGGACGTAGCGTTTTGTGGGAGAAACGTTTCGTCACTCATCCAAGTGACTTCTTCAGTCTCAGCTGACTGCAGGTTTCCCCAATGTCAGTGGTTGTTGATCAATGGTCATGAGAATTTGCATAATTAAGATTAAGGAACTGACCTCCCAGCCCATTATTCCTTCAGTGGGCTGGTTTCAGTCATTATGCAAATGTACTGTTTATAAGATTGGGGAAACCTGCAGTCAGCTGAAGAAGTCACTTGGATGAGTGATGAAACGCTACGTCCAGATGAACAGAATCAACTTTTGGAGATTTACTTACGTGGATGACTGAGCATGCATCAAGACCTTCTAACATTTGGTTATAGCAGACCCAGATGGCACTTGCCATCACATATACCAAACCCAGTTCATAACTTCTGGGCCTCATGTGGAGAACACCATAGACTTTTAGCCCAAATAACAATTTAGCAGTGCCATTACTGATCAGTCAGTAATAAAAAAAAAATAGCCCAGATTAGATGGGGGATGGAAATGTGGAACGATAATAGTTTTTGGGGGGATCTTTGCTTTTGGTTATGCCACCCAAAAAGCAGGGCGTTAAGATGGGTTTTATGCTGCAATGTCCCATTAAAATGGCATACTGAAAACATTATTTGGACACACAAATGTTGTTTTCACATGAAGAGCAATTAAAAAAATCCCTATAGCTGAGCATAATATAATTTATCTTTAAAAGAAAACAATGAGTCATAACGTCTTGGTCGGTCAGCCATGTGAAAAAAACAGTCTTATTTTGAAAGGAATCCCCGGAAGCGCTGTTAGTGTTTCGCTATGTTTTGTGGCTCCCTGGGGAAAGTCAAAACCCCGGCATTTTTCACTTCTCTCGTGTCTTCTCTGCACAGTTGTCAGATCAGCTGCAGTAGTCGACGGGAGAACGGCTATCGGCTTTAATTTGTCGTGCCTTAACTTGCGCATCTAAAGCGAAAAGGTGCCAGTTTGTTAGCTCACCATGGAGAACCGAAAGCGACCATTAGCAGCGGTTTCAAGCCCAGACGATAGCTTCAAAACGCCGGAAAAGAAAGTGTCAGTGGTCCGGGTGTCGGATTCGGACTACATGCAGTGGGGAGTGGAGGAAATGTGCCGGTACCTGCGAAGAGAAGGTCTTGGAGAATGGATGGATACATTCAAGGGTTGGTTTTCTGCTTTTGCCATCTTAAATTAGGCGCTCGAAGCTAAATGTTATTAGCGCTAATCTGCGGACTTCTGTTTTTATTGTAACATCTAAGCTAACATTGAAACTGTTGTGTTATACAGCACAAAAAATCACAGGTGTCGGGCTTCGGGATCTCAGGGATGCTGACCTGGAGAAGATTGGCGTAAAGTAAGTGCGTCCTCTGTAAAACTTGGGTTGGGCGTGTGGACTGGGGGAAGTCTGGTGTCCTGCCAAAAAGCAATTTCCGGTTTCTTTGCCAGAAAACGATTACCAATATTTAAACCACTGTAAACTACACGCTGAACTGTAAGCTGTCACATACATACGTACATGCATACATTTTGACTCAGAGAGAGCATCCCTGTCACAGGGTACAAGCTGACTTTTACATATCTTTCATGTCATTGAGATTTAAAATGTCTCTTTCAAAAGCGATCTGGCTGACAGGGCTGTATAAATTGCAAGAAATAAAACAAAGCACGTATATTAATATATTTAAAAGTACTGGGTTGGATTACCGTGTGGAACTTAAAGTAGGTACAATAATGCAGTCATAACAAAACTTGCAAAAATGGTAATTTCAACATTTTCATATAACCCTTCGTAAATCTTCTTACTACAGGCTATTTATCAATATAGTCAAAGTTATTGGACCTAAAACAAATGCATAGAAACATCAGCAATCAGTTTGTGTCACAGCTGGTTAATCCATTAAAGAGAGCAGTGCACACCTGTAGTGTCAAAGAAGGGCAATTTGGTGTGTATGTACAGCACCCATAAAAAAAAAACACCAGAGCCAGGCTCAGGGAGGAGCAGCCATTTGCTGCGGTATAACTAAGGTAGGATTCAGGATCACCTGATCCAGGCCGAACTATGAGCTTTATCAAGTCTCATCTTAAAAGAAGAGACTGAGAAGAGTGTCTGTTTCCTGAACCCAAAGTGGAACTGGTTCCACGGGTGAGAACTCAAAAACTGAATTCCTTGCCTCCCGTTCTGCTTCTGTTTTCACAGCAACCTGGTGGACTAGTTTTTCAGCATCACTCTAACACAGGACGTTTCTAATTTTATCAATATTACGCAAGACATTTTATGCATCTCACCAGATATTCCTGCAACTTTTTCACTTTTATTTCTACCTCTTCTTTTTCTATTTTATTCTTCCAAGGTGTCTGGGTGACCGTCTGCGGATCCTAAACAGCCTCAGGAAGCTGTGGCAGATTGAAACTGAGCCAAGCAAGGTAACAGTTGTTTCACTGTTTTGTGCGCTTTCAAGGCTGTGGAGATAAGTAACGCACAATTTGGGAAACGGAAACGTGGAGCACTGCAACCCTGATTTGGATAAGCTGTTAGGAAATGTGGCATAACACCACAGTCTCTGAATGAAAGACATTCTCTGTCCTCACTGGCAGAAGGACCTACCTGATAGTTCTACTAAGAAAAATTTAGAACTTTTTAAATTAACCAAATTCCTGTCACTCTGCAGCCATATTGATAACACCTCTTTTGCCATTTTTTCAGGCAGGAAATGTTAAGAATTAATTGCTGTATTTCAGTCAAACCATAAAAGATTAAAATTGAACATGTGTGCTGAAAACAGGGTTTCAGAAAGTCTTTTTGGTTCTGGAAGTCATCTACATTTGGACTATATAAATATATCCATTGGTAATCATAAGGTTTTTTGTCTGATTGTTCACGCTACAAATAAAATGTGACAGCAAACGCGCTCTAGTGTGAACCGTTCACGACCCTCAAAGCGGCCGCATGCACAAAAGAAGACGTCACACACAACGTGTTCTGTTTACACCCAGACCAACAGTATTGTTTGACTGATGGCCCTTAATATAAAGACTTGTTTCAGACTTTACGTTTCCCAATTTTGCTTTAAGTTATAAAGTTATTTTGTTATTTACATATGGCCTAATAATCATCCTTATTGCTGTTTTAGAGGAGCGGTGCTTCAAAGGATAGTTGCAGATTTCTGTCAGAATCTGCAGATTATACAGTACAAATAAAATGTTCACGTTTCTCCAACGTTGTCTTCCCAACAGTTTCACTAACATCTACACTGGATGGCCAGGAAGCGTTCACAATGTCTTCTCCAGCGCTGATAATTGGCGTCTGTCATGTGTCAGTGACGTAAAAGACGGATTTAATGGGACATGACCGTTCAAACAGCAGTCGCTTTCTAAAACATCAGATATGTATCAGATTCAGCACCACATACAAAAGTGACCCAGATCGGATTTGAAAATATCGGATGTGTGCTGTTCACACTGTCATACCATGATCGGATATGGGTCGCATAGGGTCAAAAAAGTCAGATTTGATGCGCTTTCGCCTGCAGTGTGAACGTAGCCAAAGAAATGTTTGCCAACATTTCCACTGAAGTGTAAACTGAGCATATTTGCACACTGCTGTGTTGAATATACTGTATGTACGGCCACATAAATGTCTTTTGTGGTGGTATACTCATACTGTTTGTTATTGTTTGTGCTTCCAGGTGTTTAACGATCCTATCCACGGGCATGTGGCGTTACACCCGCTTCTCATCAAAATCATCGACACACCTCAGTTCCAAAGATTGCGAAACATCAAGCAGCTAGGTGGAACTTACTTTGTCTTTCCCGGAGCGTCCCACAACCGATTCGAACATTCGCTTGGGTATGTTTTTAGTTCAACAGACTGTTTATTGAGAAGTGTTAAACTGATCTTGTTTTGCTGTTAACTACACATAAAGCTGTAAAATCATACCGAAGAGCATATCCTTCTCTCTAATATAATAGTATTAGAGTTTTATCACAGGTCACACAGAAAAATTAGCTCCAAGTTTATTTTACAGTGACAAACAACCTATTCATCCCTGCCTGCCTCATGGCTAATAACAGCTTTCTGTTATACTGGCAAATATGGGTGTGGCAGAAAATAAGTGGAATAACAACACACAAAGTCAACATTTCAATGACTGTTAAACATAGATGTGTTGCACATTTTTAAACCTTGCCAACCTTTTTTTTTTTTTTTCAGATAAACTCATTGCTTGAAACACCTGAAATTGCTAAACTAAAAGTGAAATTTATCACATAATCAAGTTTCACTGTGTATCTTGTTTAAAATTAGTGGTTTTGTTTTGTCCTGGCACAGTGTGGGTTACTTGGCTGGACGGCTTGTAAAAGCTCTAAACGAGAGGCAGCCGGAGCTCCTTATCTCTCGCAGAGACATCTTGTGCGTGCAGATTGCTGGGCTGTGCCACGACCTGGGTAAGTGGTGTTATAAAAGAAACTTATTAAAACGTGTCACATGATACTGATGTAAATTAAAATGGACTAAAGGCAATTTGCTCAACCAATGCTGCGTTTACCGTGATTACTTACTGGGTCTCAGCACAAGTTAAAATAAAAGTGAAGCTGTGTTATTTTATTCTTATCATCTGTTTACCAGACCGCAGTGGAGCAAAGTTAACACAAACACATTATGTACTTTTCCCTTCCTAGGACATGGACCATTTTCCCACATGTTCGATGGTGTGTTCATCCCCAAAGCACGTCCTGGTATAACCTGGAAGGTACTGAACTCTGTGGCACAAATGTTAAATGAAAACAGCAGTTAAGGAGAACACACAAGGTCGCATACAGGGCAGTATCAGCCACACAGGGAGTCGCAGTAGTTCAGCACCACTTTATTCTGAGTAACCCAAAATAAAAATATATAATTACATATTTTTGTAGCTCCACTTTTTCTCAGTAGCAGCGTGGAGCCTCTCTATGTCCTCAGTTTCATTTTCCCTGAAACTACTCTTGCATTGTTGACATGTTGTTTTCTTGAGGTTTTAGCTGCTGCAGTGAGTCTTAATAAAACTATTTGGCAAACAAAGAAATGAGAATCAGCACCAGTGAGTCACATCTACAACCTACTTGCCAGAACTTGCATTTAAGCATGCAAGAAAAAATACTTTTTTTTTCAAAAGCCATCATACTTGACCTGAAGTCCTGAAGCTAGTTATAATTTCTAAAGGAAATAATGTTTCTGTTTCTGAGTTGTTTAAAATTAGGAAGTTACTGCTTTAACAAGATGTTTTTAAAAATAAAACCACACTGGATCTGACTTTTTCCAGACAGATGATGACTACTGTCTGGAAAACAGGCGATCTTTGTTGTGGCTCTTTTGGGAAGTTACAGGAAAAGCCTCGAGTTGTCTAAGTCATCTCACTTTGGAGGATAATGAAGCTTGAGTGCTATTGTGTAAATAATTTCACTGCTACCTAAAGACATCCAGCTAATGTTAACATTTAATTGGTGATGTAGGCTTTTAAAATGCCTACCTGCTCAACTCCCTTCATTCTATCGATAGTTGAAACTGTTTTTTAAAATCAAATCATAGTTCTGAAAATTATTTCCACTTGACTTTACAGTGAAGATCAATTTGCAGCAGTTGCTGGCGATTTTTGTTTACAGAAGCTCTTTATTGGCAATTATAACAACTGCGGGTCAAGACCTAAGCACAAAGCATTATTTGATTTGAAACTTTCTCAGTTAATGGCAAAGATAGCGATTGTAGTGTTCAGACTGATAAGGAGAGCTGATAAGAACACTAAGCACACGGTCATTGTGTACGTTATGACCACAGGCATGCTGTCTGGCAAACGTGAAAGATAAGACGAGCTTTCACGGTTGTTTCCTGTCATGTTTATTCTGAAGTCAGCACTTTCAAGTCACTGATAGTTCAATCTACTGTGTATCTCCCAGCATGAGACTGCCTCTCTCTCCATGTTTGACTACCTGGTGGAGGCCAACGGGCTGAGGCCTGTGATGGAGGAGCACGGGCTGGTGCTGCCTGAGGACCTGGACTTCATTAAGGAGCAGATTGCTGGACCATTAGACAAAACAGCAGCTAAGGGCAAAAAGGTACCTATCAGTTATTCCTGAATGGAACATGTCAGTAGCTTCAACGCTCCACTGTCAGATATGTGATTTCTGTATGAAGTAAACCAGGATTTAGAGCCCTGCTTTAAATCTACACTTTAGTCTGTATGTATATTTACACGCTGGTGTGTGTGTCTGCAATGCATTGTTATACCATCACAGGTGAAACTGTGTCTTTATGTTGAGACTTCTGTTAGAGTTTCTCTATATTGGGCACATCAGACTACAGTGTAGGCTGAAGGTTTAGACTAATCCAAAATCTTCAGGTTCAAAAAAACCTTGTTGAAGTTTAGTTTTTTATATTTAACCTTAACTTTTTTTTCTTAGATTCTTTAGATGAATTTACTTTGAAAATGTAATTATTGAAAGACAATTGGAAAGTCTCCTTTAGCATAAAGTGCAAGTTTATTAGGTTAACCATTAACCTGATTTGGTGCCATCACATTAATTGTGAACTTACACACACACACTATAAAAGTTGTTTGTGTGTGTGTGTGTGTGTGTGTGTGTGTGTGTGTTTTTTGTTTTCTTTCCCCTAATGTTTTCCTTTGGTTGTCTGTTGTTTTTTTTTGTCTGCTTGTATATTTTTTTGCATTTGTTTTTGACACTATAAAAACCCAGCAGCTGGAAATTGAGGCAGATAACTGCCCTGTTTAATCACACTTCTGATATTATCAATCATCTCCACAGTGGCCGTATAAAGGCCGTCAAAAAGACAAGTCCTTCCTCTACGAAATCGTGGCCAACAAAAGGAATGGCATTGACGTAGATAAGTGGGACTATTTTGCAAGGTGGGGCTTATTGAGTTAGTGTTTTGTTTTAAAATGATTTCTTAGTTTGTATATTTTCTATTAGATTTAATTACCTATCTCCCTTATGTTTCTCTTTCTCCATCTTAACTCAGGGACTGTTACCACCTGGGCATCAATAACAACTTTGATTATAGCCGCTTCCTAAACTTTGCCAGGGTGTGTGAGGTGGACGGGCAGAAGCACATCTGCACTCGAGACAAGGTGCTAGATTTTGTTGCATCTGTTTGCTTACTTTAAGCAGCAGTTTGAGTTTTAAAAGATATTTGGTCACTAAAATACATCCACTCCCTTCAACAGGAAGTGGGAAATCTATATGACATGTTCCACACCAGGAACTGTCTTCACAGAAGAGCCTACCAGCACAAAGTGTGCAACATCATAGAGACTATGTGAGTAGCTGATCCCTCTAATAGTTTTGCTTTGCTTCATGCTTTATATTCTCTAACTGTACACAGCAAAATGTCCTCACATGTAAAAATCTGTTGGACATGTTTCTCCAGGATCACAGAGGCTTTTTTAAAAGCAGACCCACACCTTCAGTTTGAAGGTAAAGAAGGGAAGATGTTCACGCTCTCCACAGCCATTGATGACATGGTGGCCTACACCAAGCTGACAGGTGTGTATGAAGGGGTGTTGTTAGCTTATATTTGTAGTGCATCAGGACAAAAAACGAGGCGAGGTCAAGACTTCATCCCATCAAAAACTATCTGTATAAAAGAAAATTTAATTTCTTTTTCAGTCAAAACCTGTAACTTTCAAACTTGTGTTTCAAGTGACAGTATAGTAAAGGTGTTTATCGATATTGATAATCCAAGAAAATTCTGCTAAATTAAACATGATCAGTATTTATTACTTGTGCTTGTCATTACTTGTTAATAATCTGCAGAACTAGCTGGCTTCTTTTAAGTGTGCACCTGCAGGTTTAGTGACTACAGAGTTTTGGCAAACCCTCAGTAAATATTTTTATTCTCTCAGACAACCTTGATCTGTTTGTGCACTGTGTTAACTGCCTCTGTGATTAATGGTGAACTTGTGGAAATACCAGTTTGGTTTAAAGAACCTCGCTTTTAATATATGGAGAGAAAAAGAAACATTATGATTGGTGTTAAGGTACAATTTCTAATCAACTAATTAACTAACTAATAAACTCCAGCCACTTATGCACTAAAATACAGTTTGTGTTGTGCTTGTCAAGTAACTCAGATGAGTAGAAAAAGACTAATTTGTGTTTCTGTGATAATCGTGTGCATGAGAGATTGAACCGTAAAGCCACATTTTTATTGAAGGATCTTTTTAAATACTGACATTTTTGGTTCTTTATTTACCTGTACCCTCTTTGTTTGCCTGGTAGATAATGTGTTTGAACAAATACTCAACTCCTCCTCCCCCGAGCTTGCAGAGGCGAAACAGATCCTGCACAACATCGTCTGCCGGCGCCTCTACAAGTGTCTGGGTCAAACTACCTCAGAAACTTCCATACTTGTCACCCAGGTATTTTTTTTTTCTTAGAGGATTTCTTATAAAAGCAAAAGAATTAGCAACAAAGCATGCAAAAAATTAAAACAACTTTGCTCAATAAAATAATACATAACAAAATAGCTCAGAAAGGTTAAAAAATTGCCTTCAAAATTGAAAGTAAAATGCAAAAGATGGCAGGGGTGTTTGAGTAAATCAGAATCCCAGTAAAAAGGAGCAGGTTTAGCACGTTTATTGGCCCGACAAGGTTCTCCCACCTTTGTTTTCTCTCAACAAACAAATTTTATAATAGAAAAAAATATTGAAAATGACGCACTTGCTTTCAGTGTTATTTGTGATTGAGCTCCAGCCTCTACTCTACACACACGCAGAGGGATGAAAAGAGGCTGCATCCAAGTGAAGTAAAAGATGAGCTGAAGTTAGTAATTAATTAAACTCCTTGTGGTTAAAAAAGCCAAAAGACTTAATTTTAAGTTCAGACTGAGCTTAAATGTGGAGGAAGGTGATCTTTTCACTTGTTTCCATTGATAATGAGCATGTTCTGCAAAGCAACAGCACAAATGATGTAAGAAGACACTAAAACAACAAACGTGTATGCAGTTTGTAACAATCTTCCTACTTTGCAGACTAACAGCAGCCGTCTTTCTGTCTTATCACTGCAGCATGCAGGGAGAAAGCATGAACTCCTCCTAATTTAACTTCCTAATTATCTTTGCACTTTGAGATGATGATGATGGTGGTGATGAGGGGACATTATGTGTCCTGAAAGTAAAGACATAATGTTTCAGTTAATACTGAAATGAACGTAATCTGACAGCTGATAACGTGAGTTGCAGTCCGAGCTTTCCCGGTTGCTTGTTTTGTGCAATCAAGAAATAAAACAAAACAACAAAACACAGAGAGATTCTCTGTTCGCCGACGCATACAGAAAAGAAAATGATCAGTACTGAAGTTTCAGCCAAATGTTGACATTTTGCAGTTCGCTAATTAAAAAAAGAAATGGAAAAATCTGCCTGTTATGTTTCTGCTGTTTTGCCAAATGGATTTGATATGAGAAATTGCTCATTCTGTGGTTCTATGTTTGTTAGTTGTTGTTTTTTTTATTTATTTACATGCTATATATAGAATTTCAGTTATTTATAATATGTAACAAAAAAAATATGATACAATGATATATCTGTTAACTCTGCAATTTCTTGCTGTTTACAAGGAGACGATCAAGAGCTTGGAAGCTGACCTGGCCCGATCCATCCCTCAGAGCGGCACCCAGGACGTCAATCTACAGCCAGAGGACTTCGTAGTTAGTGTGAGTTTTTAATTAATGTAAATATATTCATCATATAATTTGCTCATGGCCTTAAAACTGGGAGATTCTTTTTAATATGGATATGCTTTTGTTGCTTGTCATTGGATTTAGTTATATTTGGAGTCAGGGTGTTGCCTGTACTTTTGGGGCTTTAGGCTCTTCACGATGTAATACTTTGTCTGTTTTAGGTTATTGTCATGGATTATGGGATGAAGGAGAAGAACCCCATCAACAATGTGCGTTTCTATTGCAAGAACGACATGACTAAAGCCATCCAGATACGCAAGAATCAGGTCAGAAGTAAAGCAAGATGCGAAAAATTCAATTTTTGAATATATGAGCACGTTTCCTTTGGTTTTTCATTTATTCTTCTTTTAAAAAAACAGTGTCTCTTTCCCTCTGCCTCTGTAATTTGTGGCTGCTGTTGTTCTTGTCAGGTGTCTAAACTTCTTCCAGAGCAGTTTGTTGAGCAGCTGATCAGGGTCTACTGTAAGAAGACAGATGATAAGACTTTGGAGGCTGCCAAGAAGCACTTTGTTCAGTGGTGCATGGACAGGAACTTCTCAAAGCCTCAGGTACTGTTTATCTGCTGCACTGTAAAGAATTGCAGTTGAATGCAGCGGCAGTGGTTAAAATATTGAATGGAGTCACATAATGAATAGGTCTGTGTTGTTACCTCTCTGCCACGCCTTCCAGCCTTGCAGCGGTAATGCAAGAGTCTATGTGGATTGCATGGGCTTAAGTGCTAATTGCTTTTATCCATATGTTATTATGTGTGGATAAAGGCATGTGTAACAGTTGTCCTCTCCTTGCTGCAGTCATACAATTTATCTCCAAGTTTCGGCTGCAATTATCTGGTGCTTTAAATTCTAAAAAGAGGCCATTAGTAGCATGTTATATCTGCAGAGTGTGCAGGTAAGTTATGTTAGATTATTAGCTGATTCAGTCAAGCTATAATAGATGTTTTTAACATTTGTATCAAGTGTTTACATTCACAGAGCTTTATACGTCCCACATAACTGTTTAGCTGCAACAGTGTGCTTTTTGTTTTCTGGCTTTGGGACACTGATCCAGCTCTGCACCCTCTCCAGGAAACTTGGAGAGGCATGTTCTTTGTGGACTTGGAAAAGGCTTGGTGTATCCTCCCACAGTGTGCCCTGTGGGAGTGTATATCGGGCCCATAAGGGCACAAGACTTGTTCACTGAGGGCGTAGAACTCTGTCAGACCTTCTTTTTGTCACATATTCTGTTCATCACTCTTATGGACAGAATTTCTTGGCTGTGCCTAGAAAGTGTGTCCATAAAACACTGGAAAGCTTTCCAGTGTGGTGGCCTCAGGATGGAAGTCAGAGAGCTGCTTCTCTACTCCTCCATGACAAAAGGAGCCAATTAAAAAAATAAAATTGTACACAGAACTTTTAAAAGACTGTGTGGTTTGCTTGTAGGTTAGATATAATGCCACTTCTGTTTTTTAACATAATGAACATACAGCTCATTGGCATTCGTGTTTACGAAGTATTATGTATGAATTTGAAACCGATATGCTGTTAAATCCGGAATAAGTAGCATCACTTAACAGTCGAACTCCCTCTCGTGACTTGCATATCGTTCCTTCCACTGCAGCTGGCAGCTCCTCATACACTGTACCAATAGCAAACAAAAGCCCTTTTCATGAAGGATTATTATTTCCAGGGTTGGTCATGTGACTTAGAAATGTTTTGTCACATATTTGAGCTTGTGATTCCTGTAAAAAAACAAAAACAAAAAAAGTCTCCATGCTTTGAAAGGACCAAAACCTCAATTTGCATCCTGAATATTTTCCAAACACCAATATATTCTAAAACAAACTCCCTAATTTTGTTATTCAGTATACTCAAAATGGTGATAAAGACAACCTGAAACCTTGTGGAGGGAAAACAAAGAGCACAAATAGCTGAGATGCCATCTGTGAGTTATATGGTTGGGAATTTGTGGTGCAGTTTGTACAGAAGAAGTAACAAACATGTAAATAAGGCTAAACCTGGTGACGAAATGATGAAGAGCTTGGATTTAGCAGCTAAAAAGCCAAATATACAGACAAAAAAAATCGAGTAGAAATGTAAATACTGAGTTTACACTTGCCACGTGGCCAGAAACTGCACTATAGAGGATCTATAAAACTGCTCTGTGACTGCTAGATGATTTAGTAATCAGCTGTTTTCTAAGCAGCAGGCTGAAGTAAATAAAAGGTGCTCACAGCTGGCTCAGACCCTGAACAACCAGGCAAACATCTCCCCATATTAGAAAGGACATAGAGGGTAAACACTAATCTTTTGTTGCTGAAGAGAAAGCATCTCCGAGGCAAGCTTTCCCAGATGAATGTGCCTGATCCCATCTGCCGGTGGATCACTGACTTCCTGACGGACAGGAAGCAGCACGTGAGGCTGGGGAAGAATGTCTCGGACTCCCGGACCATCAGCACCGGCTCCCCTCAGGGCTGTGTTCTTTCTCCTCTGCTCTTCTCCCTGTACACCAACTGCTGCACCTCCACCCACCAGTCTGTCAAGCTAATCAAGTTTGCAGATGACACCACCGTTATTGGACTCATCTCTGACGGGGATGAGTCTGCCTACAGGAGGGAGGTTGAACGTCTGGTGTCCTGGTGCAGCCACAACAACCTGGTGCTGAATGCCCAGAAGACAGTGGAGATTATTGTGGACTTCAGGAAGCACACAGCCCCACTCCCCCCCATCATCCTGACTGACACCCCCATCACCTCTGTGGACTCATGCCGCTTCCTGGGTACCACCATCACCCAGGACCTGAAGTGGGAGCCCACCATCACCTCCGTCATCAAGAAAGCCCAGCAGAGGATGTACTTCCTGAGGCAGCTGAAGAAATTCAACCTGCCAACACGGACGATGATGCAGTTCTACACTGCAATCATCGAGTCCATCCTCACCTCCTCCATCACCGTGTGGTACGCTGGAGCCACTATCAGGGACAAACAGAGACTGCAGCGTGTTGTGCGCTCTGCTGAGAAGGTGATTGGCTGCAGACTCCCATCTCTGCAGGACCTGTACACCTCCAGGACACTGCGGCGTGCAGCCCGGATCTCAGCTGACCCTTCTCACCCTGGACACAGTCTGTTTGACCTGCTCCCCTCAGGCAGGAGGCTCCGGTCCATTCGCACCAGAACCTCTCGCCACAAGAACAGTTTCTTCCCCTCTGCTGTTGGACACATGAACAATAACCACATGATTGTCCCCGCCACTCACACATGACCCTACGCTGTGTCACTGCATCATCTCATGTCTGGCACTGATCACCACCTGCACTCATGTATATATCCTTCTACGTAGCACTCTTAATTCTTATTCTCATGTATATATCTCATGTATATCTCATGCACATATCTTTCTTTCTACATAGCACTTTAATTCTTATTGTTTGCACTGGAGCACCGCAGCAAATTCCTAATGTTGTAAACCTCAACATCTGGCAATAAACCCATTCTGATTCTGATTCTGAACTGTTTGACAGCACTTCCACTGACTAACAGCAGAGAGACATTTTCTCTGTGCATTAAAGGAAGTGACAGATCGAGATATTTTAGTTTTACTTTACATCTAGTATCAGTACTAATCATATAGAACATGCTCTGAGGCCTTGTTACTTTAGCATTTTTGCATAATTTAAAAAGGCATAAGTTGCTTGCTGCTCCTGTCTTTTGCTTAAAGACTGTAAGTCAATGTCCTAGAAAGGAAGAATTGTCTTCCAGATCCTTCAATTCCTGCAATCACTTGTTTATTTCCACCACTTGTCTCAACATCAGTATCTTTTGTTTCTGTTCTCACGCAGGATGGAGACATAATAGCCCCAGAGCTGACTCCTCTGAAACCCAGCTGGTCGAACATCAACGAGGATAGTGAAGAGGGCGCATCCACAGAAGCAAACTGTGTCAATTTAAATGGAAAAAAGACGGCCAAAACGAAGCTTTTCTAGTGAGAGAGGGAGATTTTACATATGGAGAAAGATCAGATGAAACAGTGTGCTATATTTTTCTGTGAGGAGTGTGCTGATGAACACAGCAAGTTGTTTTATATCAAAAAGGTTTAAAATATTCAAAAAGAGAAGAAGCATAGATGTCTTTCAGAACTTCTCAGGGTTTTTTGTTTGTTTGTTTTTTGGTTCGGTTTTGTTTGTGAATATGGTTTTAATTTAGACTTCTCTGGGGGGGAAATGTCTTATCATGTCATTAGATACCAAATGATGAATCAGGTCAGTTCAAATGTTACACAGACTACATTTCAGGGCAGTATATCTTATAGCTGGGATTTAGGTATTTTATTCAGCTTCAGCTAAAGTTTGAGGCTGTTTTCAGAACTCAGGCTTTCACGCACAAAATGTTACATATGAATCTGTGATGATATTTAAAGTGAGCATTTGCTTTTACTCTTGGGGTGGTTTGGAGAGTTGGTTTGACTTTTGTTTTGTGGTGTTTTATTTATTCTCCTTATTGTATCTCAGATTGCTCACTGTCATCTTCACCTCAAAGTTCAGTGAGACATTTTATTGGTAATGTGTTTGGGACGCCTTTTAAAATGATTCTTCTCTTGCCACGATATGGGGCATCATCATCAGATTTTTGCTGTGTTTAAAAATACATGTATTTTTAAAACAATCAAAATGATGGAGATAATCCTGTCAGAATAAATACTTTCCTTCAACCATGTCCTTCTGTATGAAATTTTTATTGAACAGTAGAGGGCAGCATGCTCCCAGTCATGGCAAGGCAAGGAGTTTAATAAGTAAATGGCAATTTTGTGGTGTGATGGATCCAGCTCAGTGTATGAGCATGCAAATCACATGTCAGATGGCTGGAGTGCAGCACCTGGGTTCAACTTCTCTCTCTATCCACACCCGTCTGTTTATTGACTAAAATTAAAGAAATAATAATTATATTTCCATACACATAGAAGCTTTATATTGTATTGAATTGAGTGCTGACTTGTGGATGTGGCAAAAATTGTTTTGCAATACATATGTAAATGTCAGGTGTGTTGTTTTTTTAAAAAAAAAAAAAAAAACTTAGCCCAAACTGCAAAACATTTTAAGCCAAGAGTAACAAGTTAATATTTACCAATAAAAGCAGAATAAATGTTTAAGGAAGTCTAATGTTCCCATAACTAAACTAGGTTTTGTTTGCTGTCATATCTTCCTATCTCACAATAATTTAAAAAAATGTCTTTTATACATAAATTTAGTAGTCTAAAGCAGTGTAAGCATGGTAACTTAAGGAGGAACTTTATACATGTAGAACACCTTTGTGAGGAGCACGCTACAAACACTTTAGACATCATCAGTACTCCCAAGATCAGTACACACCTGTGTTTTTGTTTTTGTATTTTAAATTATACAGTAGACCAAATATGACAGATTTTTTCATTCATTTACAGAATTATAGTTTTTCAGATATTTCATTGCAAGCACAGCAAGGTCTGCAGTTTTTCAGTGTCGCTAAACAGATTTTGTTCTGAATAAAACAAACATGGTAAGACAGCTGTATCAATAGATAGCTAGATAGACCAACTTAATACTTTGCTGAATAGTGAAAAAGTGGACTTTCTCAAAATAAATGTTGTATACATCCAACAAGTTTAAACATGATTCTTGAAAATTATTGGCACATAGTTCTAAAATGTATTTACAAACGTTTTAAATGGATTTTTTGCAAAGTTTATCTGAGTCTTGTCAAAAATGTACATTTAATGTTATAGTGTGGGTTGTTTTAGGGTTTTTTTAATCCACTGAGTCGTTTTATTTCTTTCTGATAGCGGATCATATCCCGTCCATGGTCCTCCGAAGAATAATAGTAAAAATAGAAGAAGAAAAGTGCTTGACTCGTGCATTCAGTAACGGGTCACTGACTGTTTTGATTACACAGCCAATAATATTGCAGTCATATGATCTTTGTGGTGGCCTCAGGGTCGGCAGCACATCATAGGTTGTGATATTTGCGGCTTCAAGATGAACCCATTTTATCGCCGTCTTCTATAAATCACGAGATAATCTAAGATTATCCGCCTTTAAGCAGGTGACTGTTTTGACCCAAATTTAAGAATGGTTCATCGTCTGAGTTATCCAAACGTTTTTTGATGTAACAAAAGTTTTTCACTGATGTAACAAAGAATGTTCCAGGTTTATTGTTGTATTTATAATAGTCATGTTTCAGTTGTTTTCATAAGAATTCTTTTTAAAATAATGAATCTGAAAATTATTTAAAATTAAATTAAAGTAGTTGTTTTGACGTGTCATTAGTTTCTGTGAAAGATTCTCTTTAAAAAGAAGAGAAGTATTATAGCGCCATCTGGTGGGTTGTTTATGGACCCATCTGCTGTTGAGAGTAATCGAAATAGAGAAGTGAATGAATTGAGGTATTCATTATATTCTAAAACAAAGTGACTGATTTATTATTGAGGAAAAATATCTGCAAAAGAATGAATCAATCATGAAAAGTCTTTCTTTGCGTGCTGTCAAATATGAAGTTCAAAATCTTCTGTCTTTCTTTTTTATCTCTTTAGATTGACATTTTGTTCTTCATATGATAATTTTGGAATTTGATCAGTTGTTTTGTTTCTTAAATAATTTTTGTTTGCTATGGTACAGTTAGTGCCAATAATGCAGCGGTCCCCAACCTTTTTTGCACCACGGACCGGTTTATGCCCAACAATATTTTCACGGACCGGCCTTTAAGGTGTTGCGGATAAATACAACAAAATAAAACTAGTACCGGTACCGAAAAAAAGAAGATTTATTCATAACACACGTGAAAAGACCCAGGAAAACCGAGTTAACGATAAAAACGATAACAAAATGGTGCTGAAAACCGATAAAAACCCTGAAAATCATACATTTCACACCTGAGCCTCAACTCTCGCGACCCGGTACCAAACGACTCACGGACAGGTACCGGTCCGAGGCCCGTGGGTTGGGGACCGCTGCAATAATGGATGTATTTAAACTGATAAATCTACCTTATGAGTCAGGATTAGTTTAGGTTTCAGTCAGTGTAATCTTCTGATCGATCTGTACAGATATACCTCTTTGCCTTAAGTTATAGCAGGAAGGAAACTATTAATAATACACTGTGGAGTCTATTGTTTAATCTATTGTCACTGGGGTTTGGTAAATGACTTTGTAGTGGATATTTATTAGAATTAAACTGGTTTAGGTAAATAAATATTTTGTAAGATTTTAACCAGGAAGCCCAGTCCTCCTCATGAAATAACAGCTACTAATATCAGCTGCTAAATAAGATGTTAAGCATGGAGAAAGACTTGGGTTTATTAAAGAGTTCTAAAAAGGGTTTATGAAATAAGTTGTCTGACAATAACTGAGGAAAAAAAATTCTTGCAAATTTATTAAAAGTAAAAAGCAAAAATATAACATATTTATAAGCTTAGCAAACCTAATTTCAGACAGTTTCTCCCATTTGTCTTTGCACAACCTTTCGGTTCAATCCTCACTGCATCCACTTGTATTAAACTGTGTTGAACACAAGAGGGAATCATACACTCATCTTTGGCGGCTGATCAGGAAATGCTGCTGAACTTCTTTCAATATAAACAATAATCATTTGATACAAAATACACAACACTTACCAAAACTCTGTGTTTGTTTGTTTTTCACATTTTAGAAATATGGGGACTAAATGTCTCTAAATATTTGTATTTCATGTAGGAAAGAAGCACTTTTGTTCTTTGTGCCAGAAAAAAGTAAACGATTGATTTGAATTCAAAACTTTACTGATTCACTAAATATCATTTCAGTCATAGTCAGTCTGGGGTCTGACTGTGATTGACTAAAACATCATTTTTGTAATCTTTTTCTTTTTTTAACTACCTGAACAACTGGTGCAACAGTAATTGATTAAAAAACAACAACAAGGGATGAGCCCCTGTTACTCAACCAGGAAGGTTATCTCACAGGATGTATGCAGAAACACCCGCCCTGATGCACCATGGGCACTCTTCCACATCCTGTGGCACTGCGGCAGGCAAAGAGTATCTGCCACACACACTCACACTGTGCACCGGCAGGACCAAGGCCAACTGCCTGCTAGTATTTTTATAATCTTCATCCTCTCTGACCTGTTGCACCCCTCCTGGCGCCACTGGTCTCAGCCCTCCCCCTGTGATGCCTCAGCTTTACACACATGCACACACATACACACACATGCTCCTGTACACTCAGCAGTCACTCCATGTATAATTGAGACCAGCTGTTGCAAGGTGCCTCTTCTCTTGACCCTATACCCTTCCCTCACCCTGCTGCTGCTGCTGCTGCACTTGCCTTTCTGACTTAAAGCTATTCCAAAGCCCTCCTCCCCTCCCCTCCCTTTCCTTTCTCTTGCCTTACTCACCCTCCTCCTATCCCCCCCCCCCCCCCCCCCCCCACATGCCTCCGAGTGTGTTTACTATCAGTTGTTGTGCTGATTGATAAATTGGTGTGATTTTGTTTTTGTTCTGCTCTTTTGTTTTTGTCTTCTCTCATTGATGATGCCTCTCAAGGAAAAAAATGTTGTTGTTTTTTTTAGCTGAAGTTGAATCCCGAAACAGATTTTTTAAAAATTTAAGAGAAGACATTCAATCCACACATTGTAATAGCCGTTTAGAGTCACGGCAGACTTTACTGATCTCTCAAAGCAAACTTTTCTGAGGCTCATCTGCAAGGTGGATCTATAACCCTCAGCTTCTCTTTGATTTTTTACTAATTTCAGCCCAGTTTAAGTTTAAATTGGTGAAAAGGCTAGCACACAAACAGCAACACTGTACAGACATTAAATATAATCTGTAGCTTTTTTTAATAACAAGTAATTTAAGTTAATTTTTAAGCACATATTTTTTTTTAAAAAATTCATCTCGTGGCAGATTTAGATTATTTTTTAAGGTTTTGGCAATTCTTTGATTAAATGATAACTAAATAATTACTTTTAATTTCTGGACATTTCTGAGGACTATGCAAAACATAATCAGAAGTAACTTTTTCTTATGAAGATGTAAAGATTTTTCTTTACTTTTTGACAACTTCACATGAAACAGTCACTTTATTTACAAAGTTTTGGCAAACAAAACTCCAGTTAAAGTAATCCTTCCTGTTTGATAGATATCCACTGGATTGAGGTATGTTAGGGAGGTGAGATGTAACTGGCCCACTGGTGACGGCGAACTGCTGCACTGGGTCTGGAATGTGTGGATTTTTGGCAGAGGAATGAAAGAGGCAAGTGGAGGAAGGAGGGTGAGGAGAGGGCAGTAGGAACAGACATGTCAGACTCTCTTTTCCAGCTGGTCGTGAGGGGTCAAACTGTGCGAGGATGTGTGCATGTCATGGCCTCTCATTAGGGGGTGAGACGCTGCGGCTCCAGACCCCCATGGTAGGATTGCTGGGTGAGTCTGCGGTGATCCTGCCACTTTGATGCCCCTGACCCCCACACCCCCCGCCAGGAGGTTAATGAGCCTCAGTGAGCTCCTAAACTATGCTGTTATTGTGTGTAGCTGTGGGTGTCTGTGTTGTTAGATTTGAGCTGCAAAGACCCTCCATAGTTTGCAGTGGTTAGATCACATGACCGGGTTGCATATGTTTGGTTGTGAAGCAGGATGTTAGAATCATTTCCAAACAGCTAAAGTAGCACCTGCTCCCCGTGGCGGCGCCATCCGAAGTATCGCATTCTCGTATCGCATTCTCGTATCGCCCATTTAGTTGTATTTGTTGTCTGTAAGCTGCTGTATGTGTCACTGCAATCAATAATCACCATCTTCTAATTTGTTTTTCATCAGCATTTTGGCCATCATTGGACTTGAACACATGGAGTATGCATGGTTAACAAGCATTAGAAATAAAAAGTATAAAAAACTCAAATCATTTTTTTCTCTTTTGTGCTGCCAGTTTAAAGTAAAAGGCTTTTTCTCATATCTTTTGACACAAACATGTTCCAAACCAGTCATATAGAAAGTGAAATCATTTCCTGATGAGAGCACAATGGTAAGTATGGCAGTGTTATCACACCTGCAGTGTGTGCACAGATCACTCTTTTTTCACCTGCAGATGGTTGAACCTTTTTCAGAGCCACAAAATGCACCTGTTTGGTTTTCAAGCTAAAATAAAACAAACCTGCAGTTTGCCGTTTGTCTTCTCCCCTGTTCACGTTGCCTCACCATTAGGCTGCTCAACAGAATGAAGTCTGCTGTTTTGTGTACTGCCTCAACATTGGTGATTACTGACCATAATTGCCGGTCTTACTTGACTATTTTCCCATTTGTGTTTTCCTCTAACCCCTTGAAAATTGACCCCGGCATTACTTCACATTGCTGAGCAGGCACTGAGACGTAAATGTGTTGTTAAGGGCGGGGCAGAGCGAGCCCCAGCCTGCAGAGGGAAGGCACGGGAGTCCAAAACAGGTGCTCATGTTCCCTTTTTCTTTTTTTTCTCTCCTTTCTTTTCATCGTTCGTTCTCTTTCCTTCTTTCTTCTCTCCACACCTGTTGAAGTGTGAAGAATCATGCTGTTTTATCCAAGCAGCTTCAGCCAAGCAAAGCTATGCCAAAAACAGTGGGAGTCTGTGGGTAATTACTTAACTAGTATGTTTTATCTCCTCTGCCTCCTCCCCCCCCCTGTCTTCCTACCTAATTCCCACATTTTATATCAGGTGTTACTTCTGGGCTGATGAGTTGTGTGTCTTTTAGCAGGTCATGCCAAAAAGGGGGAGGGATGGGGCAACATGTTTGTGAGAGTGCAAATGGGAAACCCCCAATAAGTAAGAAAGGTTACATGGATAAGAACGAAACAGAACGCAACCTGTTACGTTACACCTGTGCCATCTGCTCAGAGCTCAGCACTGTGCACTCTTACTGCAGTAGAAACCAAAGTGGCAGCAGAGACCTTCAGTGATTTGATTGTAATGTGACTGATGTCTCCAGAGGCAGTGGCGGGGGGGGGGGGGGGGGGGTCTCTCAGGTGGAGCACCTTATGGGGCCCACAGAAAGCCCTCTGGCTTCTGTCTGTTGTCCCACAACAGGGGATCAAGATTTACCCAGCTGTTTGGGATCTGTGGTTATGCTTGACGAATGAAAGTTGACTCTAGGTGCAAAGCCCAACTGATGAACACTACTGTCTGCTGAAAACTATATAAATGTCTTGAGATTATTGGGGGTTTTATCAGGAGCGTGTGTGAGGAGATCTGTTAAAGAAGAATAAGATAACACCACATAAATAAATGATCAGCAGCCCTCACCAAACAAAGAAGGTCCAAGAAGAGTACAAGAGATGCACGATAACTTTTTTTGTGTAACATATGTGTATGATGTACACACCTGTTCATTAGAGTGTCTGGAGATCAGCAGCTGGTTTTCGTACCTGCAAGTGTAACCCGTGGATGTATTAGAGAAAGAGGTCAGGAAAGGTAAAGACTTTGACAAGACAAAAGATTCAGCTCAGACAGAAAAATACAAGTGAACTTTGACAGAAGGTTTAGTCTAAATGTGTCTAATTTTCACTGACAATACATCTGTCTGCAGAGTTTTCTGCAGTCTGAACCTGATATCAAAGCTTTGCCCTGAACCAAATGAACAACAAAAGAATAAAGAAAAATTAAATGGGAAGAAAAATTATTAAGGTTGTTTTTGTTTTCATTTTCTATAATCATCAAGTGACGTGTGACACACATTTTAATTAAATTGCACACCTCTGGTTCTCAGCTTAGAAAACGAGAACATCTTTATTGTCACACAAGATGACAATAAAGACCAAGGTGAGCACATTATCTACCCCGTTGACTCTCGTTGACTGTGCTACGCACATTGTTTATTGGATGACCATGGACGTTTATTTCAGCGACCTCTTATTTGATTATAAATTAGACATTTCCTGCAGACACAACCATTTTGCATTGTTTTGTTTTTTCCCTTGCAGTTTCCTTGCAAATGTTCTCATTGTTTTCCTTCACGCTGGCTTGAACAGACCAGTGAAATCAGGTGGAAGCTGACGTTGTTGCTGTAAGTAAATAGCACAGTTAAATTAGAAGTTAGAAGAATTAGTGTGACAATATCACTCACTTTTAATGTCTCTATATTAATATGGCCACTCTTCAGGAAATGATTGTGATGGAAAAAGAAGGTATGTATTTATACTTGATGACTAATCGTGAATACATGAAATAAAATATTGACAGTGCTATCAGTTTTATACTTTTATTTTAAGAATGATTTCCTTAAGGATGCTTCGGCAGTACTAATGTTTAAAACCAATGAGTTCTGCAGCCTGAAGACTGCAGCTAACCAGTATGTGGGAGCTAAATAATGTGGTACCAGGACGTGTTTATTGTGCTGCATGGACTCACAGCGGAGCAAATTACATATTGTACACTGAAATAAAGCTTTACAAATAAAATCAAATTATCCAACCACAAGTCACCTAAAGTCAATCATTAAATGAAACACGAACTCACACTACTGAGGGCTAAATACAACAACTTTTTGCATATAATGAAAAGTTTCAGTTTCTATAATAATACCTGAATGTAACTGCACATTCAACTATAAGTTATAAGTTAATTTTTACAATATGGCGATTCAGATGAGACAATGTGTAATTTAAGTTTGTAGAAACCGTTTGAAATAAATATGTTTACTGTAACTCTACAACCAAATTGACATTTATGCTTTCTGCGCTGATTTTCTTCTACAGGTGAGAAAAATAACTGCACCTAGTATTTGTTTCACTGATTAAATAACTGTGTTAAATCTAACGGTGGATGTTAAAGTGGCGTCATTGCAGTGAAAACTGACTTGGTCACATCTGGAAAGGCTTTGTGTGGAGCCTCTAGTTTCAAATGCTGCATTTTGTGTGTGTTTGGGTGGCACTGGGAGGCTGTCATGTGTGAATCCTTTCAGCATTCTCCACAGGGGTGTTGTTTTCTTTGGGTTTCAAAAAAACAAGCTCTCGGGTAATGATTTCAGCGTGGGGTTTTTTTTCTTTGTGCTACCAAAAGTTCTGCCTCATTCAGTGCAACGTATCAGGTGCAAATCTTCCATTAAAGTGCTGCGGCATCCGGCAATGTGGCGTGTTCAATCGATAAACCGACGGTGCATGTCAGATGATGTGCTGTATGTGTGTGTTCGGGCACATGTGCGTGCATGCATGCCACCCTGTGCTCCTGTCATCTGTTTGGCCCCTCTAGCTGGTAATCTGAGCATAGAGATTAGAAAGAAAAACACCACAGAAGAATGTCTTTGGTCGAGCCAACGAGGAATTTACAATGGCCTTCAGGCTGCTTTGACCTGTCCCTGCCTTTCTCTTGCTGACTCTTTCTCTCACACACACAAACACACATAAAAATAACAGAAGAAAATATCAACCTGCACCCTTTTTCAGTTTATCAATTATTAAAACATTTATTTCACCAACTTCAAATTAGGCCAAACAACACATTCGTTCGAAAAATAAAAAAATATTAGAAACATTATCTCATTTATCTGGCAGCAAACCAAATGTTAGCTCTCAGGGTAAACTCTAATTATCCTTTAAAAATATAATAATATGCACTTGTATTGAAGCTGTAATATCAATTAACAATCTGGGTAATCATTTCATTAAATTGCCTGTCTTTTCTCTTTTGATGCTGACGATTATTTACAGTTTATATGAACTTAACAGTGCTATCATTCCTTTTCCCTTCTCTATTGTTCACAGGGGCTGAAGCATCTTAAGGAATAGGTTGCAGTAATGTCACCATGTGGGTAGACATGACAACATGTAACATGTTGTAGGGCAGAAAGGGAGCTTGAGGTCGATGCGTCGGTGGAGTTCTAGTTTCAGTGGGACAGCTGCTTCAGTGCCCAGGTCAAACTGGACACCAGACCGTCTGACCTGATTCCTCTCACTCCGTCACAGCCCAGCAACCTGCCTTCCTCATAGACAAGCCACAGCCGGTGTGTGTGTGTGTGTGTGTGTGTGTGTGTGTGTGTGTGTGTGTGTGTGTGTGTGTGTGTAACACAGGCAAAAAGGAGGTCTTTGCCCCGACGAAGGGGACAGGTGTTAGGGACAGGAGGTGCCGTGTGGCCCGGGGGTGTGGTCAGGTGGTGACACACCTGTCCCCCCTTGCACAGGCGGGTCTAGTTACACACAAATACACGCTGACTCGCATGCAGACGACTCACATCAGCCAGACCATGTGTTCTGACATGCACCATTAGACCATCTACCCGCTGATGCCATCTGGGATTGATGACAAACCTGGTGCGCCATAGAAAGCAGTAGATATGTTACACAAAGCTTTGCGTGGATATTTGGTTACCATGAAAAATGTGCATGACAAAGAGAGAGAGACAGCTTATAGAAAGTTTGTCTGGATGTGATTTTTCCAAATATACTGTGGCTTAAGTTCCCCTGTGTAATGTGGCTCAGAAAATCAGTGTTGACTCTGTTGATGAACTTAGGAAGATGGCAAACCAGTGAAATGAGGAGGTTAACGCCCTACATCCAAAATGTTTAACGGCTAGTACTTGACTAACTAAGAATATCATCACAGCAGAGGCTGATTTATTCTCCTCTGAGTTCGTCTGAGAGCTAATGTAGCCTCAAGCCCTTGTGATTTTTTTTTTTTTGCTTTTGCAGACTTGTCATCTTAAGCTGAAATGTACGCTGACTCAAGTTACAAAGTTGAAGCAATTTATTGGATTTCACTCAGCTTCCCCTGGAGCCATTAAATGTGTTATACAGCTTCTTTTTACATACACTATTGTCATCCTTAAAAGCTGTAAACAGACTTCAATTCCAGATTTTGGACCCTTAAGGTGCACCGTTGCTACATGTCCCTCTGTGCTTTCCATTTAAAAGAGTGTAAGTGGACACCAGTGTGTGTGGCACATGCGGCATTTCTGTAAAACCTTGGAGATGGGGAGATAGGCGTCTGGCCCTGGGGTGTGGATTTCAGGCAGGTGCATGTGCCTGCCCTGCGGCTCCTCAAGGGACAGGACAGGACGGGACAAAACGAAGAGGAGGAGGAGGAGAAGAGGGGAGGCAATCTGCAGTAACACACACAAACCCCAGATCCTCACTCAAAGGCTGTCCCCCACCCATCTTGTCCTCCCTGCCCAGAGCCCCTCCTTCCTTCGCTCCCCACCATATCCTTCATTGACTGGAATGTGCTTGGACAATAGAACTGTCCTGGTCCTTCGGCTGGTGCCCACCCACTCCACGCCGGGCCCACACAGGCCCTGACAAGAGGACAAAAGTGCACCTTGCACTTCTCAGCACTACCAGCAGCACCCTGGGGGCGAATACCTGAATACCTTTGGTAAAGAAAAGGAGACAGGCGGGCAAGAAAGAATGAAACAACATGAGGAGAGAGAGGGGAGAAGGATGAATTTTTAAAAAACAAAAACAAAATAATACTCAGTGCAAGATAATTTTCACTCTCAGCTGCCAAATGAAACACAGACTCCTGGAGAGATCCAAGCAAAACACAAGAGAGGTATTGCAGTTTTAATATCCTCCCCCTCATTAGTCATTATGTTGCTCATGCTTGTATATTATATCCATTTTGATACCTGCTTTCTTGGCAATATCTCACCCAGAAAGTGTTTGATCCTGCTCTTCCTCCAGTACTCCTTTATTCCCTCATGTCACGACTTGCTGGCCCCTGCCTAGCTTGTCCTGCGTGTGGTTTGCTCACAATCAACCCTTACACTCCTTTTCTTGCATCACAGTTAGTCCTAACTGGCTCACAGCTGAAATACACACCAATGCCACTGGCAGAGCAGCAGATTGGTGATTTAACTGTTGAGCTTCGAACAACTTTTCTCACCAAATTGAAGCTTCACAGCCTCTCCTTTCATTCCCTCCTCCTGTCTCTGGGCGAAGGCGTGCTAATCAGTGAAGTGAAGTGTGCTAAGCCTCAGTCACATTACCGCTGATGAAACCGTAATCACTTTTCCACCGCACGGCAAATGTATGTGAGGTCATGATACTGAAAAAGTAAAGCAACTTTTAATAGAATACGCAGTCGCTTCACCTCTGGCAATACTTCATCAGTGCTTCTGCTCTTTGCCCAAGTAAGAACTTCATGAAGCATACTGTATGCAAAACCTCTCCTCCACCATTTCCTAAACCATGCTGCTCCCTTTGCACATGCATTACAATACCTACAGGTAGTGTGCAGTTGCAAAAGGTTAACAGATAAAATAACGTCAAATAAAGGTGCACATAAGACAACTTCAACATGAATATCTGTTGGTAGACACTGAGCATCTGCAGCCAAAACTACTCTGATCCACTGGGGCAAAGACACAGGATCTCAGGGGGTTTCCTGTGGTTGCACTGGGATGTTGGCAGCAAGCTCTTTGGGATAGAGCCTCCGTGAATCGGGAATATTCCACCATCTTGAGGGATTGTTGATCAGATTTTGATGTGGGGAGTCTGGGCTCTTTTTTTCCCCCCTCCAGCTGTTCTTGAGCACTCTTTATGTGTGGCAGGGAGTCTTGTCCTGCTGTTGACTACAGGGTTTTGCATGGCGGTCTTTAACAATGTTAACGTGGGTGGTACATGTCACGTACACGTGAATTCTGAAGATCACTGCAGATCATTGCACTGTGACGAGATGAAGAATGTCTCTCATTTCACCAGCCATGTTGTGGCTCATTAACAGACCTGTTTGAATCTAAATCTAACTTGAATCTAAGTTGAATCTAAAGGAATTTTGTCCTAACATATTGGTATGTTTTAACAATTACATAATCATCTATTTATTTTTGTTTATTCTGACGAGAGATATTTGCATCCATACTACCCCTGTATTCTCTTGCCCCATATTCCCATGTAACTAAAGATTAGTAGTTCTTTAACTGTTTATGAGCAGTAGAAACATTCATGTAGAGAGCTCTGCAGGACACAAAGTTGGAAACTTCTGTTAAGCACAAAGTATCTCATTTGTTTACGCTCTTGTTTCTTTATGGCTCATCCTCTACCCTCTGACCCTGTGGGACAGAGTGTCTGTGTTTAGGAGGAAAGCACTGGCCACATAACACTGATACACTCACACACTCACACACACACACCACTGAAAGGGGACAGCAGGAGTGCGGAGGTGGGCAGGAAATGGCGTGTACCCCCTCCTGCAGGCCATATCCTGTCCTTGGGTAAAACTGGTTTATTTGTGCAGAGATCTGAGCTCTGCGTGCGCATGTCTCACATAGTTGAATGTGGATGTCTTCGGAGAGGTAATGAAAAACAAGAATTTAAAACAAACAGAGTTGGAACAAGAAATTATTTCTTTGGACTCGGCACAGGAATAAAAAATAAATTTAAAAAAAAGATCTGCACGTGATTTGCACATTGATTGTGTGTTTGTGGGAAACTCTCACTTGAAAACCTTCCATAGTCAGCATATCTCACACAGCATGTCATTGATCAAGTCTGCATTGCAACATGTAGCATTCCTCTGTAAATTCTACTCCCTAGTGATTTGATTAATGGCCCACAAACAGAAACAGTCATTCTTCTCCAGACACCCACCAAGCCACCCCACCCCCACGCTCCTCCACTGTCCAGTCTCCTCTCCCTCGTTCTGTTCCTCCTCCCGTTATTATCTTCTTATCCTTACTTCACCCTCCCATGCAAACCTCAAGCCATTACTTTCCCCATCCTGCATTATTTTCTGGAGTAGAGAGGTGGAGATTTGTCAGCCCTCTGAAAAAATTGAGCTTTTTTAATGGCTTTTTAAGGACAAAGGTAGACAAGAGTCCATTGGGACAGCTCCAGGAGAAGAGCGGTGGCATTGTGTAAGAGCCACTTGCAAAAAAAAAAGTTTGAAACTTTAACCCAGTGACTTAACCCTCCTGGCTTGAATCTGATCCTCTAGTGAATTGGTTTTGCAACCCCTGCCAATTCTGATTTCAGCAACATACCTTCTTCAATATGGACCACTGTAAAATCCCAGCAGAGACACATCAGCCCCTCACAGAGACTCACAAATGCTCTCATGCAGTATGTGCACAGAAACAGCCGTAGCCGCACCCAGATGCTTTATATCAGCACTTTTTGGGGCAGGCTGTGTTTGTACAAGACCGACAGGCCACTTCCCGTGTCCTAAACATTACCCGAAACCTTTCAACATATCGGGTCCCAAAAATGTTCATGCTACACATTTGAAAAAAGTTTATTTCATTGTTGATATCCTCTGCTGCTTACCATTTCTCAAATCCAGAGACCCGGCTTAATCCAGCCTTGTGATCTGTTCTTTTACACTCATGCAAAGCCCCACTTATGAGTCAGGGTGATTGTTTAGAGAAAGCCATATATTTTGTGTTTCCAGGATGATGCCATCCTAACAAAATAAAACTCATCCCGCTGCGTATTGTCAAACATCAGCTTTTGCATACACAAAACCAAAAGCAGGGTTTGCTCATCACTGGACACCGTCCAGCTTTTAAAATCACAGAGTTATCAGTGAATACATTTTCACTGTTTCATTTGTTGGAGCAAACTAATAACACTTCAGACATTCTTTCCATGACAGTAACACATGTGGTATATTTAAATGATCGGCAATCCCCTTTTCTTCGTAATCATCTCAGCATTACATTATTTCCTGTTACTGGAAAATCTAATTATTACTTTAATTCAGGAGCAAACTGCAATGACAGTAGACAGAGCAGCCCTCTCTGTGTTAGGCTGTGGTATTGTATGTCTGTCACTAATGGCTCAGGAATGTTAAATTAGTCAGGGGCTACATGCGTGACGATGTGAACATTAAAGCACTTTGAGGAGACCAATATGATATTACACACACACCGAAAAAGAAAGGTGACAGGTCCAGTGATCTCATTGCCTCAAAGCTACAGAGTGATAGACTGCCTCCCACACACTGCAAACCAGGAAAAATGCCCCCTGAGCAAGATGTCAGAGTTAAATTTCAAAACGGCCGAAACACATAAGAAATGACAGTCTGTTTGGTGGCATTGTTTTGGATAAATTTGGTTTGGCCAAGCTTCAATGTCCCAAGGAGAAAATGCAATATCTTTCTTTTCTATCTTTCTTTTTTCTTTTTTGCATTATTTGACATGTTTTGCATCTATCTAACACATAAAAGTGACAAGTTCAAGCTCAGTTCAGTCCCTTGTGGCGTGCTTCTCTGCTTTTCTGACTCACTGCCTGCGTAGGTGTGCAATGACTAAATGACTCTCACCTCACAATTAACAGGAGCCCAGGACAGACAAATGTTTAAAAAAAAATCCCCCTTGATCACCTCTTTATTCAGCCGGTGTGTGTTTGAATGTGTGCACACACGTGTGTAGTCTTTCGGGTGCTGTTTACATTGGACAAGCTAAGTCATGCAATCTGATCTCAAGCTTTTTGAGTGCCCCCGCAAACCCCTGTCACACACACACACATGCATCCACCTCTCAACACCGTGAGCTATTGGAGGAAACACTTTGTTACCTCACTAAGACATGCTGGCGTCAGTGTGTGTGGGTCAGGAGGGCAGTAGGGATTGGAGACACATTGCTGCCATGTGTTCACCCTGAATGTTCACATTCAGGTTGTGGAAGACTGCACTTTCACCAGAACTTCCTACCAGGTAACCCAGAGATTAACCATTCCTGCACAAGCTGCAAGTTATTTCTGCATTTGCTCATCTTGACCCCAGAGCGCTCCTTCCTCTCCCAAAGCTGGACGTGGGTCAGTGGGACTCTTCTCAGCTGATTTCACACAAATTTTCTTCTGAAAAATAAAATCACATCCTTACCATCTTCTTTGACGCCAGTTTACTTGCCTGCCTTTTTCCCCCGCACCTGCAACCGCAGTGTTCCCCGCCTCTTGGGCATGTGTCCTCCATCTGTGCATGCTGACAGCCTGGCAGGTGTGCGCAGGTGTTCCCCTCATCACTCAGCATCACACAAACCCATCACCGCTCCCCCTTAACACACATGAACCCATATACAACAACGCACAGCTCTATCTTCCCATTCAGAAACTGTCATGTCTGTCCTGATGAACTCATTTGTATTTAAATAAGAAGCCTGCTGACACACTTCTTTAAAGAACAAGAAGCAGACGAGAACGAGCTGTTATTTTAAAACAATGCTTTTATTTACAAATGACAGAAAAATTCACAACCTTTAAAAAAGGCACATTCAGTTCAATGTTTCATAAAAACTGTATGTCAACACTTATCCTAAATACAAATGTCATTTAGATTGTAAAATAGCCCTGAGCAGTTAGTCCCTGGTTCAATTCCTGGCTGACTGAACCATTTGTTGCACGTCATGAGTGTCTGTTGTATATTTCCACCATTTCCTGTGACTCTCCACTTAAAAATGACAACTTTTTTCTTTTCAAATGAGACATTTGTAAAAAGGCAAGGTGTATTTTTGGTCCTATAACACACATATATTGGAGTGCCTATTGAAAGTGTTTCTGGCTTGCAGAGAGGCACACCAGGCGGGGGGTGTCACCTGTTGTCGAGGTCACAGCTAACACATCCCTCGGCGCCCTGCCTCCACAGTGCACCATGCAGACAGCTGTCTCAACACTCACATTTGCTCAGATACACACATGTCATGTATGCATAGTATAGTGAGGAAGGACATCCCCACATACACACACACACACACACACACAAACACAAGCAGCTGCAACATTGCCAAAGTCCCGGACTGGCGGGCACCAATGGGCTCCCCTGGGAATTAATTGAATGTCCACCTGCTCTCAAATCACAATGGATGAGACAAAATTGTGCCACAGATAGGACCTCAATCTGATCCTCTAATTGATTAAGGCACATTTCATAAAAGTATAACTGCATTTTTTTTTTCATGTGTGTGTGTGTGTGTGCGCAGCTAATAGCATTGGCTCCCATCACAACAGGTAGCTTCAACTGAAAGGACAACAGGAGGAATGTGACTTTTACGAGGAAGGACAGCATCCGGAGGCGCTGTGTTTGTTCAGAAGAGACATGCGACTGAAGGTCCTGGAGCAGGAGCCACACTGGTACTTCTTCACCTCAGAGTGGGTCTGCATGTGGGCGCGCAGATTGGAGCGATCGGCAAAGGCCCGGCTACAGTGCTGACAAGCAAAGGGGCGCTCACCTGGTTAAAAAGAAAAGAAAGAAAGAGAGAGACAATCAGTGCCAGCCCAACATTCCCAACACATTAACAAAAGTTTACCCCCGAGTCATTGTTTTTTCAGATACTCTAGAGATAACAGAAAACAGTGGTAGGACACACTAACTTCATTAATGCAGAGTGCCTTTTAACATGCAAAGCACCTGTGAGGAAGATTAGATTATGTCCCCCCCCCAGCATTTGCTCACACATCAGGAAACATCAATGAATATCAATGAGAACAAGGTGCAACCAGCTGTTAAGTTAACAAGCCTACAGATCTTGGAAAAATCAATTGTCTGACATACCTGTGTGTGTGCGAATGTGTCCTCTGAGGAGCCACGGTCTGGAGAAAGCCTTGCCACACGTGGTGCACACGCAGGGCAACGTGTGTGATCGAATGTGCATTTTCAGGGCACCCAGGCTGTTGTACTCCTTGGGGCAGTGTTTGCAGTGGAAGACCGGGCGTGCTGAAGCCTCTGTGGTCATAGGAGTCTCGGGAGCACAGGGGGGGAGCTGGTGGGACATCTGATGCTGGGAAAATGCAGAGAGGCTGGTGTAGCTCTTGGTGCAGTGCAAACAGTGATAGATTGGCTGAATTGTATCTGGGCTTGGTGGATCTGAAGTACGTCCGCCGTCCTCCTCTTCCTCACCGCTGCTGCAGGAGGGAGAGCTGCTGAGGTCCAAAGGGCCCATGGGTGAAGGGGGGAGAGATTCTGGGGAAATCAGGGGGTGAGGTCGAGGCAGGATGTCCACGCTGAATATTAGCGTGGCGGGTTGGCAGGTCAGTGCAGAGCTGTTCTCTGATGGAAGCTCAGCCAGTGGAAAATTTTCTGGCACAAAAGCTGGAGATGCAAAGGAAATGAGGTCAGGTTAGTTAAATGGGACAGACGATCTAATAAACCACTAAACCTATTTTCATTCTTCGGGTTCACGTTACAGCCTATTTTAATCACAAGCTTTCTTATCATGAGTTTTTCCAGGTGACAGGGACAAGAATTAGGAATGCCCAAGCTGCTACATGACAGGTATACACCTTATCACGTCTGCCACATGACTGTTATGTGTCTGCAGGTAACTTGATGGGGAGCTCATGACTGTGATTCCCTATGTGTCTAATGCACTCGCAAATATCTTGCATACAATCACGGACAATAGCAAACTTACCTGTGTGGCTCTCCGGGTAGCTTTCCCTATTATGCTGCTTCTTGTAGGGAAAATACTTCTTGACAAGGAACGACCGAGGCATCTTGAGCTCTAGCTTCACCGATGGAATAACAATACAAAATAAAAAACGGGGGGAAAAATACAGTCCAAGGCGTTGTGCGCTCTAATCACAGCTTGAGCAAACAGCAGATTCCTGTCGGGGTGGAGAGAAAACTCTTGGAAGATTGACAAGACGACTACCAAAGTTGAATCTGTCTGGGGGATCCCAAACTTGCCTCCTCATATAGTAAGCAGAGGAGAGAAGCAGCGGAGTGGGTGGGCACGTCTCCGCCCACATACACACCCCCGTGTGTCCGGGCTGGGCGCCACCGGCTCCATTCATCACAGGTGACCAATGTGCCAAAAGCTGTTGCAGCGCCCTGATCTAATTATGCATTTCACGCCTCTAATGGCTGACTTTCAAACATCGGGCATACGCGTATTGTCATGTGAACGGCCGAGTGTTCAATTCAATGTGCCGAACTGTTTTCATACCCTACCTGAACTGAAATGTGCATATCAATGCTTTTCATTGTGAGGAAGACCCGGAGGGAGAAGTGAATATGTAAAACAGACGGAGGGGGAGAAGTTTGCCTTCAGGGCCAAAAAATTACTTTTATATTGTGTTCAGTCGAAGATCCTGATATGAGTTCAAATATGTCCACGGTAATCCTAACGGGGCGTCCTGCAGGAAAAGCACCAAAACCAAAGCATTTCCCATTTTTGCAATAATTTTGCAAAGAAATAAATCATACACCTTACCAAAAAGTCGCAGCCCTTTAAAAAAAAAAAAGGACCAGCAATAACTTGAGCGTCCTCTGTTGGTCCATACTGCAATGCAGTCAGTGGTTTGTGGTGGAAGAATATGTTTTGCACAATATATATATTCACAAATACCCGAAAAGCAGTGTTAAAAAAATAAGATTTGTGGCACTGATTTGCACAAAATATTGTTATTTCTACGTACAACCCGCACAATAATGTGCAAAAATGTCAGAAGTAATCGCATAAGCAGTTTGAGAATTTCACCATTATCATTGCATTGCAAAACAAGTGACACTACATGACTTTTACAAGCAAATGAGAATAAGCTGAGGTTTTGTCCTCACTGACTACCCCTCTCATTCTCTCTCTGCGGGGGACACGTCCGTTTGAATAAAGGCGCCGCTGTTCTCCAGATTGCTCACAGCGTGATATAAGGTAAAAAATTAACAGAGCCGACAGGAGCACATGATGATGTAAACTGAGACCTATTAAATCCACTTTAGGCGCTTCTCTCGAATGAGCATCACATGATGTTTTAGACTTCACCCCAAGGTTTTCCAATCAAAAGTCATGTCTTTGTCTCCGTTGTGTTTGTGACTAAAGTGAGCATGGGTTACAGGGACCGTTGGAAAGATCAGCAGGCAAAGGTTTATTGTTGTTATTATTATTATTATATTTTTTTTATTACATACCAGAAAGTTATTTTACCTTGATCACTTTAGAAAGCTGTATTTTTCTCTAATATCCTTGCTTAGATTGGTTATAGTGGTAAATATTGTCTAGTCTTAAAGATTTATGTATATATATAAAAAAGAAATTACCTCTTTTTGTAAATATCCTTATTACTTGTACCCATTCTGTGTTTTACGTAATAATCAATCCCAAAAGAAGTGTAATTTATGGACAGATAAAATACCTTTATGGTACTGTTGTGTTCTATTTGTTGCTGTTTCTGCTGCTCTCTTGACCAGATATCGCAGTGACACTTTTTACCTGGATAAATAAAGGATAAAAGTCACCTTGCCAAAAACTGTTTTGAAGCATCCTCCTGAAATGACAGATGTATATTTAAAAGACTCTATGTCGACGGGTTATCTACAAAATGTTAAAAACCCACAATCTTTTTTTTTCTTTTGCAAATGCCAGCAGTCACCGTGCACCCTCTAAGTGTGAATATCACGTGAATGCCATTCACTAGACAAGACCATCACAGTCTTCACTGGTCCTATTTAGCACTGCAAAAGAGAGTGTGTAAAGGGTGTATATACACCTGTCTCAAGGCGCCATTGTCATGGCAGGCCCGATAGTTCACACATCGTTAGAGCGCTCCTTGACTCCGACGCCACGTAGGCTGGAGGGTCATGAGGGCAGGTCGGCAGTAAAAACAAAAGCAAATAGCAAAGACACACGTGAAAGTGATCTGAGCGGTGCTTCTGTGCATGTTTAACCTGACTCTTAAAAGTCCGTTGAAATAATTGACATTAAAGGTATGCGCAGTGATATGATTACGTGTGTGTCTAACCCTGACACACTTTCATAAGATTTTCTCTTTTGAAGAAGTAAGAGTGAAAACAGCTGATTATACACTGCTGAATCTGCCCCTCCGTGCAGAGCAGTGTGTCTGCGGACAATTTGTGACACAACAGGGTTGGAGTGACCTCATGACACAGTGGGGACACGAAGACATGAAAAGTTTTCTGCTTGGAACAGATGTTATTCTTTTTTCTGGCCTCCAGAATAAAGCAGCCAGTGTTCTCAAAGCCTCCTCAAAAGGAAACTGTTGTGGAGGACGAGTCTTAATTCAGAATCATCTTAGAAGGGCTTTACTGGTGGAGAACCACAAAACTAAAACGAGACGCTGTCTGTCTAACGTTAACTGGGTTCTTTAGAAAACTGAATAAAGATATGGATGAAACCAAAGGGTAAAAGAAAAGGTGTCACACAGTCCAGGATAAACTGTAGTACAGAGCAGGTTACAAAAACTAAACTCTGGGCGTTTATCAATAAACTCAGAGTACAAAGAACAACTTACTGTTTTTCTATGACATTATAAAGCATCATAAATTGTCTTCTGTATGAGGATAGACCGTTTTATAATGACAGGAATAGGTCATTTCATTGAATTGTACATTGCTAAACTAGTAAATATTTCATCACCAGTGTACTGTAGATAAAATGTGTTTCTTGTATGCACACATAAATGAATGCATTCATTCATTTATAAAGTATAACTTTTTTCTGGCATTGAATGGAACATTTCAAAGCAAGCCTTACCTGTGCAGCTGCATGTAAACAAAGCATATATCAAGTATTATAAACGTGAGTTGTGAAAGTGATACAATATAAAATCAGTGGGAGTCAAACTGACATTTTAAACCTCTGTAGCTGCTGACCACTGCTGACCGCCCCCATTTCATTCTCATTAGATTCTGTGTCCTTGTGTGGGGACATCACATTGTGGCTTTTCTGCACCTTTATCCCCTGTTCTTCTCAAGAAATTATTAGCAGTCTGTTCTAATGTCATACACAAACCTTTACTTCAGGATTCATTTTTTGAGCACTTAATCCTGAAATTGAAGATCCAGAGTTTTGTACAGGGTCAAAAATTATTCATTATTTATATAAGTGATATATGTCAGGTATGTGATATTTTTAAATCAGTATTTATTGCAAATCACACAAATTTTTTTTTTTCTCTGGGGCTAATCTAAAGGAGCCACTGTGATCACTTCATAAATGTGCAAAATAAAAAAAAAAAGAAGCTTGACAGGAACAAACTGTCATTAAATCTAAAGAAAGTTAAATAAGGTCATTTGGGAATTTTAAAAGAAATTAACAAGTGCATATAGATGGGCTCGACATGGAAGAAGTTCATGAAAATAGGTTTGTTGGTGTGATAATAAATGATAAAATAAGCTGTAAATCTCATATAAAACATACAGTATTAACTAAAGCAAAACATATACTGGATCTCAAATCACTTCACATTCTCTACTGCTGACTGATATCACTGTATTCAAATTACTGTGCAGAGGGTTTCATTAGTGCTTATAAATGTTCCATATTGCAGAGAAGAAGGGTGTGTGTGTGTGTGTGGGGGGGGGGGGGGGGGGGGGGGGGCTCCTTAATACTGGATATAAATCTTAAAGGAGCACAAATTATGTACGAAGCTTTAAACAATCTACTTACTCACAGTATGCTCAAATTGTTTTCTAGAGAATAAGTTAAATTTAAAACATTCATGTATCCGTACGACATAAAAAAGGAGTGAAGCTGTGGAACACACTGAGTGATGAACCGTCCCAGCATGACTCTATTAAAAAGCAGCACAAAAATATGTTTTTGCAAGGTACAGAGTGTGCACTATTTAAACACTATGTGTGTTTATACATGTATGTGTGTGTGTACATTTATGTGTATATATACATCTGTAAATATCTAAATCTCTTTTCATGTTACTGAGGTTATAAAACCTAATTCATGTAACAAATTATAAGAAAGGATTTATGATAGGACAGGGCAAAAACAGGGGGAAACTTGTGGTTATAAGTTACTAAATAGTTTCAAAGTAGAGGGAATAAATAAGATTGTCTCCTCGTACTCATTTTAAACAGTTGTAAAGTTATTTATTAAGATTTGTCATTTTACCCTGGGGGGGGGTCTGTGTTGTTGTTGTTTTATTATTTTCAACATGTTCAAAATAAAGGCACACATCCCATCTCATAATACAATAAGGATAAACATTATAAGCTCCTAAATCTTTTATTTAGCCAACTTTTACTGGAGCTGAGCATATTTATTTAGAATGTTTTGATATGTTTTTTTTGTTTTGTTTTCTGAGCAAGTCACCATTTCATTATCTTGACATCACACATCAGATCAACATCCAAACACTTGCTTGGACATGTGTTTCTTTTGCTCAAGTGCAGCTTAAAACCCTTTTTTTGCATTTTAAAACCACCTTGATCACCTTTGGTCAGCCAGGTGCATTGTTACCATTCAGTCTATTCAAGCAGCAGGTAACAGCCACTCAAGCACATTAGCATTTGTTTATGCATATTGACTTCCAGGCTGAAAACAGGTCAAGTCTTCTTTGAACAACAATTGATGATAGGCAGGAATACTGTAGCCCTCCTGGTGTGCCTCTAATTTAATCTGGAAGAAAGGTGATAAGTCTTTAATTTTTGGCTCTGTTGAGTTTTTTTAAGGGTTTCATCTACTAAGTGATGCATTTTCACATATTAAACTGAGCAGTTATATCTTCAACTCACAGGATGGAAAATATTTGTTCCTTGAACAAAATGCTCCATCCTTTCACCACCACAAGTTTGCTTTGTTTGTGCTTGTGCATGTGAGAGTGTTGCCCTACAGTTCAGAGGTCTTTAAGCTCATCAGCAGGGAGATAAGATTATCCCAGAGGAATGCAGAGGTGGACTCCGACACATATGTTCTGTGGATTGCACATGTTTCTGTTCCAGTCTCTTTCTCCAAGACACAATCACTGGTGGTTAAACTCCGGCCCATTCAAGCACATTTTGATGTGGGGAGGCAAACCGACATATCATGCAGATTAAAGCTGGTCTACCAGGAGTTTATGCAATCGACTGGATATTGTCTGTTTTTGTAATCAGCCAAGTGAATTGCACACTCACTTACATTTACAGTGGCTCTTTCAATCATCACTAACAATTTCAAAGGCTCGGTTCAATTAGTTTTCATTTAAATAGCGCCAGTTCACAATAACAGTCTGCCACTGAAACTGTGGAGCAAAAGCGTCGTTAGATTTATAGTAAGGATAAGGTCAAGTTACATATTTAAAGACATTTTGTGCTTTACTTTAGTGGTAAATATTGTACTTTGTACTCAACTAAATGTAACTAAAAGTTGCATTACTTCAGCTACAACTTTATACAAAACCTACGAGTCTTACAATAAACCATGCGACACATGCATCATGATAAATAAAGCCTGAGCTTCGGGAATTAGCTCATTTAAATGGTTAAACATCTGTAGTGAAAGGGTTACTAGACTTTATTTCATTTTTTTTATGTCACCTTTATTTATTGTGATACTGACATTGTATCCTCTGTATGCTTTAACCACGGGTTTTGTCTTAAACAGAGACAATAACTACATTTTGGTTCTAAAATCTTTTTGTGCTTTTCTACCAGACTCAGACTGTTCAAATCTCACGTGTGCCATCTCCATCCTAAACTTGCAATGTCTTTCTGAACTCCACCCCTGCCATGAAAATATGATAGGAAGATAAGCTGCTACTTTATAAAGGCAGTTTTTCTTGGATTTGATGCTTTGTGTTCCTTATATTACATTTTGACAGTGCACTATGAAACATACAGACATATACAGGATAAGAAAACAAAACATACATGCAAACAAAAAACACATCATCATAACACAATTTACACTTCATGTCAGGATAAATACTAATAACATAGGATTTGCATAACATAACTTTAAATAAACTATTAATGCTACAGCACAAAAATGACGATGTCGAACTGAAGTGGCCAAATCAGGCGGTCAGATTTGACTTTGATTTTCTCATCAGTTATAATTCATTTACTGTGTTTTATATGCTACAAATGTGGAGTTTGTTGTGCTGAATGCCAGATATCATAATGACAGTTGTTTCTTTACAATCAGCACGTAGCAGAAGTCTAAAGAGTTGAAATAATAATTTGACAAACTGTCAGTGATTACCATGAAAATACAAATTAACAGTGTTTTTATGTTAAATATGAAGAGCTAAGTTGGTCAGATGAACAAATAAAAGTGAGATTGTTTACTCTTTACTATTATATTAAACACCGATTTTCGGGAACTACTAAAATGCTGAATAATAAGTATCATCGCTATTCTTATTCTCATCAATGTGTGTATGCTGCACAAGCGTATTGCATTATGTACAGTTTTCATACACCTGTCACCACCAGATAATAACTCTGGTGATAATAGACTTCTGCTGCTGCACGGCGGTCGTCTAAACAAACATTTGACAAGACAACAGACTTGGTAATGAGAAAACACATAGATGGAAACATTTTCTTTCTTTAAATGAGGCGATGAAGGCTGATGTTTGTTTAAAACAACTTCTGGAAATTTGAAGCACAGAGTTAGTTTCTGTGCCTTTACATTTGCTTTTCTTTCCTTCAATCCTAAAACTCGGATCAATTCCCATCTCCAGATGCTGACAGAGATGGAATTTGCCCAGATGCATTCAAGCGTCTGTTTCTGTGCGTCTGTTTGCAAGCTTCTGTTCTACCCTTATCTGGATAACATGCAGACACCACAGTCCAATCACAGGCAACCTTTGATGTAATATATGCTACAAGCAAAGGTCAGTTGATGGCCAGTTTTTTTCTAGGCAAAATTAAAGCTCTTGCAAAGAGCACATAAGGAAAGTGCATGCTTTTTTTTTCTTTTTTGCTTTGTTTTTACAGCATAGTGTGATCTAATCTAAATTACACCTTTGAAAGCCTTTTATTTTTCTTTTCATCCAAAGCTCATGTCTCACGTAAAGCTTTGTTAAATATGTTTGCAGAAAATGTGTTAATTAGAAGAAAGAAAGAAAGAAAGAAAGAAAGAAAGAAAGAAAGAAAGAAAGAAAGAAAGAAAGAAAGAAAGAAAGAAAGAAAGAAAGAAAGAAAGAAAGAAAGAAAGAAAGTTAACAACTTTATAAAAACATATGCAAATTTGGGGGATTAAATCAATAAAAAATTCAATACAATTTTTATTTAAAACATGTAAGTGACAAGCATTGATAAGCATAAAAAACGGAACATGAAACCTGGGAAAACCTTCATATTCACATTTTAAACATCTGTTTTGATCATACGGTCTGATATCTACACGAACTCTATAAATAATACCCTACAAATAGTTTACACTGGCAATACTAACCTGTACCTTTGCAACTGTGCACACAATATATTAATCATTGTTATAAACATTAAACAGTTTTATATAACACTCATACACTCTGAATGTTTTAACATGCATAACTCAATGCACATTATATTCTGACCATTATTTTCACACGCAACATAATAATTTCGTTCCCCAGGGTAACCAGTGTGTTTCACAGTGTTTAAGACAATACATTTTTTGAGTCTTGATAAATATACCTTCCCCATACACAGCCTTCACAATCACTAATTCTCTGATATCTCTTTCCACTTTAATTTAGTGATTTTTCAGGAGAGGAATTGGCGCCCCCTACTCTTCATAAACTGAACTGATATACAGAAGGGATATTCTAGGATTAATCACAGGGGGGCGACTGTAGACCAGAAATAACACTGCTGTTCACGAATCAATTATCAGGTCAGAAACAACCAAATAATCTGGCCAATAATCTGGCTGCTCCGCATTAATCTGTTATGTGTGATTAGTAGGTGAGAAAACAGGTTGGATCATAACAGCACTTAAGCTGATGACAGGGTGAAGTACAAGAATCCTACCTGCCCAGAAACACACACCAAACACACTGTTGGTGGGTTGTTGTTTTTTTCTTTAGTGGTTATCAATGAAAATCTTTATGCAAACCGACACTTGCATGCGTTCTGTAGAAAACATGTTATGTAACACTTTGATAAATAAAACACTGACCTTTTTGATAAGACGTTTTTGATAAGATTCTGATCTCTGTAGGCAATATGGTTCCTCTACAAATCCTTTATTAACTTGTTTCGCTGATGAGCTTGTGGCTCCTGCGTTTCTGTTTTTTTGTTTTTGTTGTGTGTTTTTTTTAAAGGTACACTTTTTGCACGCGTCTAAACGTGCATTTCAAATGGGACAAACACGTGGTGCAGCAGGCAGCTGGGGTGTTAAAAGTGACTGACGTTTCTCCTCCTTTCCCACCTTCAGCAATATTTGCATGACACTTTGTATGCATGTATCACACTTTGGAAATGTAAAGGTTCTTGTGATACAACATTTTCAGTTCGTAATGTGCTGTATTATGTGGGTCAGGCTGGATCTAGATTATTTTCTAGGAAGCATTTTGAAAGGAATATAGGTCATTTTTAAAGTGTTGCTTCAAAATTGTAAAAAATAAGACAAATATACACCAATAGAAATCATATGTAAATATCTGTGTTTGCAGTGGGTGTAAAATAAACATAGTTTTTTGTTTGGTTGTTTTTAATGATTAAGCTACGTTAGATTAACGTACAAAGTTTTCTCTTAGGTAAGAGAACTGTAGACTCTATGCCTCTTAATAATTAAGACTTGCAAGAACTAAGAGACAAACACGACCTGATGACATACTGCGAGAAAATGCAGGTGATTAGGTGTGGCTGTTGCGCTTTTGTCTGAAAACTCAGCACAACTTACTCATGTACATGAAAATCACCATGTGTACCACACCTTTATATTTATTCATTTATAGTTAAAGGCATCTGAAAAGATGGACCTGACTGTCCAAACCGGCCCTTCAGTTTCTCAGAAAAATGTCTTGGAAGTATTTTGCATAATGATTGTTAACACACAAATGTAACAAAGAGGCTCTGGTGCTCACGTCCCTGGGTTCAACCTTTCCTCAAACTGAATAAAAACTACAAACAAGATAATAAGATTAAGTTCAAGACCCCTCAATACAAAAATGTAAAGGACATTAAGTAAAACATAAAGATGTAGACGTGCAGAACCTGATGATGGTGTGAAGAATGTAATAATCTGGATTAGCAAAACATTACTGTGTAATATAAAGATATAAATACAGGTGCATAAATTAGAGCATGTAAGCATATTTTATAAGGTTATCTAATGAATTAAAATAGCAATTAAAACTTAAGCTTATATCAAATAGCCAATATTCACGTTTAATGGCGTAGAGCACAGACTTGTCAAGTTTTTATTTGTACAAAAAATAAAGTACCCTATATTTCATTACTCCGTATGTTAAAGTTTTGCTCCTCTGCTCCATTTTTCATAAATCTCAACGTTTTAGTGACTAGATACAGTAACATTCTTTGTTAGGCTGAAGAATAAAATGTGATTCAGCGCCTCCTGGCGGTTGAAAGAAGGGCCTGCCAATCAAAAACACGCTAAAAGTGTATCGTTTAATTTTTATAACAACATTTTATTTAATTATGTTTTACTGTGGATCTTAGGTTGCTAAAGGCCGCGTGTTTTTTAATATAAATGCACAACCCCCCCCCCCCCCCACACACACACACACACACACACACACACACACCAAAAAAAGAAAAACACACACATACACCCTCCTCTTGAAATTCTAAGTAAAGCAAACGCGATTTAATCAATGTAAGCAAAATAAACAGGCGTACATTTGATTAGCTGCTAGGCTTCTACTCAGAAAATAAATTCAGATAAAAGCTAACAGTTTATCTCAACCTGATTTAACCTGAGTGCTAGATCCAAATCAGATCACTGCTAAAATAAACGTTATCGTTCAATAATAGCTTCGTAAAAAGAGAAGGTATCGCAGTATTTGCTCGCCTTCCCCCACTCACAACACACACAAAATATAAACCCTGGTAAAACAAGTGGAGATGCCGGGGATTGAACCCGGGGCCTCATACATGCAAAGCATGCGCTCTACCACTGAGCTACATCCCCTGTTGGAAATCATGGCGCATTATTACGTATATAACAGTACGCATTCATGAACCGGAAGTTGATATTCCTTCTGTAAAATGAGTCGACGTTGAGCAGGTTATTTTTGCTCTCCTTGAGACCAGGTTATATAATTTCAGATCACAGCTTTAGCCTTTGACCCTTGCAGTATTTCTCTGGGTACAAGTACATTACTGTAAGTTACCTTTTTGAATGGATGAAGAAAAGTCCCGAGGTACTCCAGCTCAAAGGGTTTGTTTTTTTTTAGTAGTGGTTTTGTAAACACAGGAACTCAACTGACGTCAGGATGGATGAATGGGAAATGTATCTGCTTTTTTGTATCCTTGTTTTGTGCTATTTTTAGCCTGCACATCTGAGCAATCTGCTCCTCATTTTCCATGCTATCTGTAAAGCAGATAAACTGATGGTGGTGATGAGGGCTAAAACTATACTGAAAGACACAGGCACAAAGCCTGATTATAATAATTCTGAAATTAAGTGAGTTTGACACGAGTGGCTGAAAAGCAGGTCCTTCTCACCATCCTAGGTACCCTAATCCTTCAGAGAATTTAAAATAGCTCCCCTCATTAAGTTTCATAATATTCTCCAGGGGAGCACGAGCGAGGGGCTGTCGGCCCCCTCTGGAGAGCACAGTCTGTCCTCACTCATTCTGTGTTTATCTGCACACCCTTGCCAAGGACACCACTTACAGGCCCTGTTTGCTCTGCCCATGTAGGGACAGACCCGACCCATGGGATGCACGCATGGCCTGAGGGTTGAAGGAGGGCTGAAGGAAGGAGAAGAGAAAGGGTGAGAGCCTTTGTCTACACAGGGCTCTCCCAGGATGAGGAGGGATGGGCACCCACTGATGCTGTTATTGTGTAAATTGTGTAAATTTGGACTGGTGACAGAACGCCACCATGCTGAGTCTGTGCTGAGTAATAAGGAAAGGCTGACAACCGTTATGTGGTGAGGGTTATCTGGGGACTGTAGAGTGCTGCATGTACAGACAGGCTGTATGCAATATGAGATCCAAAAAGGAATTCTTTATCTAAGGCCACAGACCTCCAGACGTTACACTGGACAGTGTCAAAGAGGAAGACCCCAACTTTGGAGTTTCAAGTGTTTCATACAGTTAGTGTGGATTAGTTATAGTGTGGATTTTTAAAAGAATGGTTTGATATTTATGTTTTGACAATGTTCTTGTAGTCTTAACACTTGCAAAGTTAGATGACCTGTGCATGAGCTTTGGTGGTAGAGCTACCATATCCAAGTAAAACAGAGCTGATCAGTAAGTCTAGCTCTTACCAGATTTCAAAAAATATACTTAAAAGCCTTAAAAATAAATACATTTATTAGCAAGTCTTCTCTTCACAATCAAATTGTGGTTTTGCATCTGGGTGTCATTACTACCCTCCACTGGCTGCATTGCAAACCTCATTGAGGCAGGATTATGCAACCTTTTTCTCCCCCATATGATCAAACTGATGTAGACAAAGTATTCATAACGCCACATATTCAACAACTCATGAAAACAGGGCTACAAGCTACTATGAAATTCACTTACTTACGACAGCTCTTCGACTGCATAGGACACGGATGAATCACACTAAACATTACAGTCACCTGCCTCGAGCTTCTTTGGCACGATGATACCACTTATAGATTTTTGTGGGTTTTCTTTTGTTTTTCTGGATAGAGATGTGCAGCCAGTTTTGTACCTCTGCCTGTGTTTGTTTTACCTAAAGGTGTTCGAGGAAGTAGGAAGTAATGAATTGTTTCAACATATAACGTACTGTTAAACCCTACAAACTGCGATGTCAGTCAGTCTGTCATTTTTATACAGATTAAAATATCCTTTGTACAGAGGCTCATAATTCCTAGAGTATAAATCCTAATGATTGGTGCTCTAGTACCTACTAAATTAGCATTATCACTTCTTTTAGCAGTGCTAACACATAGGGACAGACAACCATTCACACTCACTAACACATTCACACCTAGTGGCAATTTGGATTATCCAATTAACCTATCCCCACAAGCTGCATGTCTTTGGACGGTGGGAGAAAGCCAGAGTACCCGGAGGGAACCCACGCAAACACGGGGAGAACATGCAAACTCCACACAGAAAGACCGCAGCCTGATGGTGGAATTGAACTCAGGACCTTCTTGCTGTGCGGCAACAGTGCTAACCACCGTGCCACAGTGCTGCCGCCATTAACACCTTTTTTATACAAATATCAGAAGAAACTCGCAGATTATCCAACTAGTCCTTTAAGTTCTCCACCCCTTGTAATGTGTGTCATTTACTTTACTTCTGGTACTGTTAAGTTGTCTGACCTCCTATCTCCTGGGGCTGCTGTCTTATCATCAGCTGACAGCCAGCAGAAGCAGAAAGGCCCGAAAGAAGAGAGGGGCACCAAAAATAAAGCCTTCATAACAGGGTGAAGAAGAGGTGAATAAGGTAATGCTGGGAGTCGACTCAAAACAAAGTGACATACTTTTGAAAGTATGTCAGATCAGTCGATTTGATTTATGAGCCAAAATACAAAAAGATTTTATGCAAACCACGAAGAAAATAAATTCTCTGAAGATCAAACTGAAAATGTTGTTTAGAAGTAAAACACAAATTGTCATGGTCTGGAGTCTGCGACTCCGTGTTTATGTTTAGTTTATTAGTATTCTGTGGTTTTGGTTGCCTTGGGTGTTTGTACTCCTCTGTTTCATGGTTCATGTTCCTATGTTCTGTGTCCCCCAGTCTGTGTTACGTTGGTGGGTTATGTCATTGCGTGTATGTGTTTCCTGTTTTATTGTGAAGGTCTGCGTCTTATGTGAGTGTTTTCAGTTTGCCTCCCTAGTCTCGTCACGTTAATCACTCCCAGCTGTGTTCCCCACCTGTGTGTAATCTCCCTGTGTTCTCTGAGTGTATTTAAGTTGTGTCTTCTGTCATGGTAGTTGCTGGTTCGTCTGTGTTGTTTCCCCTCGGTCTTCCTGCATCTCTCCATGTGTATTTCCCCGGATCTCCCTGCATCTTCGTTTCTGGTTTGTGTTGTTAGTTTACCCAGTTTAGGTTTCCGGTTTCATGTTTTCCCACCATTGCTGTTTGTACCCACCCTTGTAAATAAATACCCACCTGCACCAGAGCTGCTGTCTTTTGGGTCCTTTCTTCAACTCCACACGGCTTGCCCCGGCAAACCGTGACACAAATTTCTGTTAACACTAAGTCCTAATCGTCTCTCCTGCTCCCAGCAAGTCCCATCAGTATTTGTTTTGTTCCAGTCAGGAACTCACTTTATTGTCTGATTCAAGCTTCAACAGGCAACAAGCTGGACTTCCGAGTGAGCTGAATCATTGCTGCGCCTCGGTGTTTCACCACAGTGTTATCCTTCTCTTGCTGGGAACCTGGGTTAGCTGTGTTGGCCAGGAAAAGAACAGGTTTGCTGTGAAATAGGAACATGACCATGAACGTGAACCCAAACAGGGAGGGGGAATAAGGGAGCTAGAGAGGGAAATACTGCCCTGACCTTTCGCCTATATTTTTTCCAGCTGGTAGTGGAAACTGTGGGAATCCACGAATGCAGGAAAAAGCTCTATAGCCTTAGGCAGAAAATGGAAAACCGGAGCCTCTCTTCTCTGTGAGCAAGCTGGTGTGGCTGTGCTGCTATTCATTGCAGCATATTGCTAACACCTTAAAAAGCATCTGAAGCACGTCATAGCGACTGACAAAGTGTTTTACAAGGACGTACACAGGAGCGAGCCAGTGACATGTACTGATTAGTTTGAGAACACAGACATTACACAAACACAAGCACAGATAGCTCTTCCTGAATGTTTGTGTTCACTGTGTTACTGGGGTTGAGATATCATCATCACTGCAGGGTGAATGAGTCTGTGTCTTCAAGAGTTGCCAAGCACCTGGTAACCATATAGGCCGATACCTTATCAACCTGACGTTAGAAAGCTCGTGCTGAACTCATTGTCTGTGACCAGGCAGCAATTACATACCAAATGTCTAAAGCAGAAAAAACTAGCTCTCAAAGAATGTGTGTGAAACATGAGAGGTGTGGCACATTTGTTTGTTTGCATTTGAGACATCCAGTCAAAGATGCTTCAAAATATAAGACAGCATTTCCAGCTAAATCAACTATGGAGAAATTTCAAGATCATGCTCTTGTCATTGTGTAAAAGCTTCTTAACTTAAAAACATAAGCATAGGCCTTTAATAACACGTTTATTATAATCTATTCTTAAGAAATACACCAACAGATTTACAATTAAAAACTCTCACACTCAGCTGCCGGTATGCCTGTTCGCCAGCTTTTTAGTGCAAATATCTAGTCAGCGATCACATAGCAGCAGCTCAGTGCATATCTACATTTTGGTCTAGAAGAGCTCCTGAAGTTCAAACTAAGCATCAGAAATTGAAAGCAAGTGTCAGTGTCAGCTATCTCTGGAGTTTTACAGAGAATGGCCCAAAAAAGGGAAAATATCCAGTGAGCAGCAGTTCTCTGGGTGAAAATACCTTATTGATGTTAGAGGTCAGAGGAGAATGGCGAGACTGCTTTGAGCTAGTAACTCAAATAATAACCACATATTTATCTAAGGTAAGCAGAAAAGCAGCTGCACAAAACAGCAAACCTTGAATCAGATATAGCAGCAGACTGCGTGGCCTCACCTACGTTGGCTGGTCTGAGTCTCGATTTCTGCTGTGGAAAATCAGACACTAGTCTGTTGGATTTGTTGTAAACAACATGAAAGCTTGAATCTGTCCTGTTTTTTATCAACGGTTTGGGCTGCTGCTGGTAGTTTAATTGTGTGGGGATATTTTCTTGGCACACTTTGGTTCCCTTAGCACCAGTGAAGCCTTGTTTAAATGCCATAGCCTACCTGACTATTCTTGCTAACCAGGCCTAACACTTTATGACTACAGCACACCCATCATTTTGTTAACACACCATGTCACAAAGCTCAGATGAACTCAAAGTAGTCTTTTGAACATGGCAATGAGTTTGATGTATTCAGGTGGTCTGCACAGTCGCAGAACCTCAATCAAATAGACGACTTTTGGGATGTGGTGGAACCGAAGATTGATCTTAGATGTACAGCTGACAAATCTGCAGCATGGTATCATTTTAATATGGACTGTGTGGAACCTTTAGCACCTTGTTGGATCAGTGCCATGAACTATTAAAGCAGCTCTGGGGGCAAAAGGAGCTCCAATCCAGTACTAGCAAGTTGCATCTGATAAGGTGTGAATACATACAGTTATCCACTTATTTAAAGAGGACCAGCTGCTACTGAATAATTCCCAAATTTATTGCATCCATGTTATAAAATTTAAATAAGTCATTATGTGTTTGGCTGAGTTTCAGCTAGAAGAACAGAGGTATGTTTCACCCTGAATGGTGACTGCGAAGCATGCAGGTACACACCCATGGAGACATAAACATGCGTGTTGCGAACAAGAACCATTTCTATTAATCATTATACAATATGTATTTTATAAAAAACACAACACCTAAAGAAACACACATGTATAAAACACACACAGTAATGGCAACAGTCACAATGTGCTAACACAAAGAGCAGTGGATAATCTCATTGCTTTACAAACTGCTGGGTACAAAAGTGACCACAAGGGGTATTTCAAACATCTAAAAATCCCATTGGTTACACAAAAGCTGCATTCAAAATAGCAAATATGATTGGCCGATATAGGCTGAAAAGCAAAAGTCGTCCCCACCAGTGGAATGAAAAAAAAAAAAAAGGTGAAGGGGAAGAGAATGAGGTTTATTTACTATTGAAATGTAAAGTAAAACCACCAGCATCACCTGACAAGAAAAAATTAACATGATGTAAACTGCGGCTATTAAATGATTTGAATATTTGAGGTTTTAGTAAATAAGTCACCCTCAGGGAAAAACATGCAAATGAGATTGCTGTTGTCAGTGTTGTCCAGCATCCAGCATATGAGTAGAAGTAAAAACTACACCGGAAATGATACTGTTTCATATTTTAAATATCTTGTTTATAGGATTTCACCTCATATCACATTTGGGCCCCTAATATGTTAAAAATTAACTGCAAAGGCCTCACTAAAACTGGATCACACAAAGTTATTGCAAACATGTTGTGTCTGTGGTTCAAATTCCATTCAGATGGTGACATAACCGGTTTGTTGCATCAGATTCCTCTTTCTCATTCTCTTGATAGTTTAAATACTTTCATTTCTACATCCTACTTTTTCCTAGTCCTATATTAAAGACGTGTGGAAACAGACCCAGAGTCAGTTTACCTCCCCCCAGCCAAGCTTTCAAAAACCACGGATGCTGTTCGTGGAAGCTGATTAGAGTTCAGATTCCCAGTGAAGTCACCCTTTCCATCTGGGTGCAGGTTTACGGCTCATCTTGCCCAGCCCCCACCCTGTCACCAAGTAGACCGGCTTGCATCGGGTGTAATATTCTGATTGGCCGCTTTCTTTGGCGTGGGCGGGGTGATAGGCGTGGCTCTGAGTGATCTCACAATCAGCTGTTTTGTACGCTCTACATTCTGATCCGAGGATCAGCTGGAGGCAGCAATAAACAGGAAAATCTGCAGCGTAAAAACTAGAGGAAAGGAGGGGAAAGCTGCAGATGTTATGATCTGAAAACGTCCGTGTAAACATTTTTACACGAAGCCCTTCTTCTAAGAAGAAAGCCTTTTATTTTTATATAATGGTGTTCTAACTACCTCACATAAAGGCTATCTAAAGCTATGCTTTAAGAGTTGTCGTTTCTACTGTGTGTGAGATCTCGTTTACAACTTGAATAACACTGCAAGGGCAGGTAAGCTATTTCATTTTCTGTATTTTTTTATCTCTATTTCTTTTTCCAGATTAAACGCTCGGTGTGTTTTGTGTCTAACTGTGCTTATAAAGAGGCATCAGACTAACCTACATCTTTGCAATTGAACCTGCTGCTTTCCTTTTAAGGTTATTCATAAAAAAAATACCCATTACATATCAGCTGTCGTGAATCATAGAGATTCTTATTATTGAATTGCATCCCTTTGTCTTGGCCTGCCTTTGAGTGTGTGTTTTTTCTTATACTATGAAATGACCTGTTAATAGGACATGAATAAATGGGGAAGCAGTATGTTATAGGCCCAAATAAACAGCCTTAGTTGGGTCGATTCGACGTCCTGCATCTGCAGAAATGACACCAGCCTGCATAGATTAATCCTATAGGACGCCAGCAGTCGTTGTTTTGCAAACTGCACCAAATGCTGGTGTGGAGTCGATGGCGGATGTTGATGTATTTGTTGCAGGTCGACCTTTTTAGGTTTTGATTTCCACTAAAAATACACCAGGCCTAACCTGAGCTGCTCTGTCAAATAACCGACTCGCTGTGTATTCAGGAGCCTCTTTTCTCCTGTCTTTCGTGCAGTGTTGCTGAGCCACAACTGTCATTGCTTTGACCCCTCAGCTGTAGCCAGAGCTTATACGGATAATTCATGTTTAACCTGGATACCCTGCGCAGAAAGTCGCGTCTTCTCTGGGCTCGTCGATGCTCTGGCATCGAGGTCGATGTTTTATTTTACATGAAGAGCCTATTCTTTGTGTTGGAAACGTAAACACCGCTGCATATTTTTTTCATAAGCGTTTCAAGTCCAGACGACAGCCGTCGACAACAGCAGCCGCTCTCACACGGATGGTTTTTCGGTACCGTGTTGCAAAATGCAGATCAAACACGAAAACCATGTCGACTGCAAACACGCGATCAGAAAATCTTGATATTTTTCCCCTGTTTGTTATTCTGACCGATTTTCTTTTTTCCTCCGGTCGCAAAATAGGCTGGAGCCTCTCCGTCAGTGGCGTGACGTCAGACGCAGCTTGTTTTTACTTCTCGGGAGCCCCGCCCACTCCTCTTATGAAATAAATAAAATAAAAAACCTCAATCAATAGAGCTGCCTATACATCCGGAACATATTAAATATATACTGTTGTGTTACTGCCACATTTTAACAAATCCACAAAACTTCTTGTTCAACATGTAAGAAGGCTTTCTTCTGCATTATTCATGCATATATATATATATATATATATATATATATATATATATATATATATATATATATATATATATATATATATATATATATATATATATATATATATATATATATATATATATATATATAGTTCCCTGGGCTCTCTGTCCTGGTCGTTGTGTCCTTGGGTAAGACACTTTACCCTACTTGCCTACTGGTGTTGGCCAGAGGGGCCGATGGCGCGATATAGCAGCCTCGCTTCTGTCAGTCTGCCCCAGGGCAGCTGTGGCTACAACTGTAGCTTGCCTCCTCCAGTGTGTGAATGTGAGAGTGAATGAATAGTGGCATTGTAAAGTGCTTTGGGTGCCTTGAAAAGCGCTATATAAATCCAATCCATTATTATTATTATTATTTTGACCTGTAAGGTCTCCTTATTATCTAACAGCATCAGTGATCATATAAACTATAAATGGGCTACAGTTACCCTAGAGGGCCAAATGTCACCTGCTGTCCCTGGCCAGATAAGGTATCCTAAAATAGAAAAAACAAAATGTGTTATGAAAATATTATTTACCTCACAAGAAATATTCAATCAGCTCTATTTCCTACTGTACTGTACATATGCTCAGCTACAAGCAGTGATAATAAAGAAAAAGAAAGGGAAAATGTAATGAGTGAGAGTCACTTTTATTGCTTTTAACTTTCAGATAACGCATATCTTTCTGCTTTTTTACAAAACAGTCAGCATCATGAATCTTTGTCATTGTGTTAATGGGTGGATTTGACAAGGTTTCCACAAAACATACATCATCTGGTCATTAGCTATCATTGTTTCTTTGGGCCCTTTTGGCAGTGTCAGTACCTATAAGGCCAATCAGTAGCTCTCAGTTGGCAAGCTAACAAAATGGTCAGGGAAGTGCTTCTTACGAGTCCATGTTGGGTGTTTATTGTGCGGATCTCCTCTCCACCTTATGCAAAGCAGCACTGAGGCCTGAAAAACATTGTTTATCAGAATTTACTTGTCATAGTCCCATGACTTAATGCTTTATTAGTCAAGGAATGCATTAATCTTTGTGCTGAGGTATGCACTGCACCGCATCAGCTGAAAGACAGTTCCTCAAAAACATTTCATAGTCATTGTTTAGTGACTGAATGTTTTTTTTCTCACAAGATCTAAAATACAGGTCATGCAACCCAGATCTTTTTTTAATTAAGAGATAAGAGATAAGAAAGATAAGTCTTTATTGTCATTGCACAGTCATACCTAGTACAATAGTACAACAACATTGGAAACTGTCCTGCATCGGCACTATGCACAACAAAACACAACACAAATAAGACAACACAACACAAGACAATAACTTAACTGAATAAATTTAAAAGAGAATGAGTGTATGACAGTAACTTAATTATATATATAACAAGTTAAATAGCTTTCATCATTTAAAGAAAAGGCTTATAAGGTTTAGCTTTTTTTCTTTTTGCACCAGTTACTGCTTCACTTGATTTATCTCATATCTTATCGTATCACTTCAAGCACCTGACATCAGCAATCCCACAAGCATGCTCTGTATGACTGCAATTAGGATGTGTCTTCCCTTTTTTGCTCCGTTATCATGGTGATTCTCCAAATAAGGACAGAAACCCATCATGCATCCATGCATATCTGCTCCCATGACTCTTTGCTCTATAAATCCTTGTCTTTCACCTTATTTTTACTAACCTTCTCATTTATTTAGTGAGAAAGTTCAGCTTCATACACTTTACATTATAGTCAATGAGATTTCTGGGGCAAATGAGACTGTGGTTGAATGTGATGATTACTTAAATAGGTTATGGCCTGATATCGAACCTCTCCTTTAGTAAATAAACACTAACCTTGAATTCACAAACAAAAATAACTGTGTCAGACAGTTGCAGAGCGTGTTGAACAGAGGCGGAGCCAGACATTTGAAACACCCGGGGCTTAGCCCAAAAGGATAGTATGCATGTGGGATTTTTTTTTCCCTTGGGGGGGGGTAGAAATGACTGAAAGATTAATTGGCTCTGTTTTGAGTTTTGTTCAAAAAAGAATGACTTCATATAGGGAAAAATATATATCACATGTGCAGAACACCTTAAACTAGTTTTTTAATTAAGCAGCAAGGCAGAACAAAATCAGGGCTGTATCAAGACACGAGGACTAAACCCCAATTCAACCAGACCCAGAACTGATCCAGAATTAAAACAGGACTACAACAGTTCAAAATCAGGACTACTTGGGACTTAACCAAGACAGAACCAGAATCAGAACTAGATGATAGTAGCACTAAAAATCATCATAGACCTGCACTACATTTATTTTTTAATTTTACCAAAGTACAATATTTAGATTGAGAAAGGTTTATATAATTATTTAGCCTTGTTGTGCAAACAAGCCTGCATAACTTAATAAATATAGAATTTGAAAAATAACAAACCTAAAAAGAAACACTAGGTATGAGATACATGAGTACCTATGATACGGTGATACTTTTGGTAAACAACCATTTGACTAACATGTGTGTCTCACCTGCTCTTGTTCATCTCTGTTCTGTCCTCATTCTCCATCTCCCTCTCTGTTCCTCTCTCTCCCTCTTTGTGCTGACAATCATCAAATATACAGATATTTACAAACTCTTCAGATAAAAACACAAACACTTTTTAATTGTAACATCAAATCAGACTAAATGTTTATTTTTTTAGATTGATAAATATAAAAAACATATTTGTTAACTTTAAGAGTAAAGAGAGAAATCGTCTGTATTTCTTAATTGCAAATGGCACCAAATTGTATTCAAAATTGAGCCACACTTATGGAGCTCCACAGTTCTTTTCCTGGTGTTTTGGTTGACATCTCTTGATTTTCCCATGTCACAGAAACAGGCTCTGTGTTTTGCCTTATATGCATCCACAGCTGTGCCACCTGTTTACTCACATGGACTCTACTAACCTATCAGAAGCTTCTTCAGCTCAGAATGGAATCGTCTGGAGTTTTCTTATTAATTAACAATAAACTTAGTGTACATGTACTCCTAAATTTGATGAAAGTGATAAAAAACAGAAAGCTCTGTCTCTCTTTATTCTGACATTTAACTAATTCAAAAGATATTTCAATATTTATCTAAAACAAAAGTTTACTCTAAATTGATGTTGTGCAGTAAAAATGTTTTATGTTTTCTCCCTAAAGTGTATGTAAATATCTGGTTACAAATGTGAATATCCTGCTGTGTACTGAAATTCCTCTTGTTTTGCATAGAAATATACTGAACAACATACAAAGCATAATATATAAAATAACATTTACCTGAGTTTTTCTTTGAAAGAACCCTCTAATGTCCATTCTTATATTTCAGTACATAACTGAAACCGATTTAGTCGGGGAGGGTAAGAACTGAAAATATGAAATAAACACACGTAAGCTAAGAATCTCTAAAAAAAAAATAGCATTTGTTCGGCTTTTCATTTCGCCATTTGTTGATTCACTTGAAGAGCAAGTAACGTAATATTGGTCAAGTGATCAGTTTGATATCAATCTTTCGTGATGCACCGTCATATTTACATTATTTGTACGGTACGAATGATTTGCTTTGGTACCTGGTCAAACTTAAGCTCTCCTTAGTATGGCTGGCTCCGTCTCTCCAACAGCGCACTGACGGGCAGCAGCTGCCCCGCCCCCTCGCTCAGTCGCTTAGTGCCTGAGCTTGGATCATACCAATATCAGGGGGGGATTCACGCACAGTCGTAAATTCCCACAGTGTGCACTATGTGCTTCGAATATTGTGTGTACTTTTTGTTTTATACAGTTGTCAGCCAGGCATCTAACTATGAAAAAATTGCACTCCAAAATACCCCGGGCTTCTGACAAAACAACCCGGGCTTAAGCCCAGTAAGCCACCCCCACGCTCCGCCCCTGGTGTTGAACTCTGTGATCTCTTGGGTCTCTTTGCCCTATATACTCAGTTTAAATAAAACTCAACCTTCGAACATGCAGAGCGTTGTCACATAAGCTAAACTTCAGGTTAACATTACACCAGTGTGTTCACGTGTAGTTCACATCCTCGTCCTTTGGCCTCAGCACCTGCTGTCACAATGTTTCTGGTTTTCTTTGCATCTTTCACATGTGTGCACACACATTACTTGGTTTTGTAAGAGTGTGGCTCTTTGTAAATATACCTTTTTTAGTTTTGCCTACCTTTTTCTAGAGGTGGATACCAACACTGGACAGATACTTTGTTTCACTATGTTGCCTTCTTAATTGTGTTAAATAATGAATTATTTCAAAATTAATAATTTCTAAATACACGAAAAGCCGAAAGGTGTGTTTTGTTTTATTAGCTAATAATTAATCACAACCACAATAAATTACAATGAAAAGTCTTCATTCAAATTTGCACAGAAATGCAAATGAATGTTGATTCAACTCACAAACCATGACACACTGCTCTCCCCTACATAAGCTGCCTTTATAGGTTAAAAGTATCAGTATTGATACTGATATCAGTAATACTGGCCCTATATTTACTTGGTATTAGATGAATACCAAAATCTTCTTCTTCTTCTTCTTCTTCTTCTGTGCTCTGCCCATCTGCCTAGAAACTGAGAGTTGATTGGTTTTCTTGACCTAATAGGGGAGGGCAGTGTAGTTATTACACACTGGCTTGCTGATTAACTCATTAACTCCTGTTTCTTATGTAACTTCGCAGTACCTTCATAGTCCACTAGGGGGGCCCGACCCACATTTTGGAAATCACTGCACGAGATTGCTTGTAGTAACAAACCTGTAATTATTATTCGATCGTTCTCAGCTCTAAAAAATATTTCAGCATCTTTCAAGTATTTGTCCTTTTGTTTAGTTTCATCTACTATTACTGCAGTAACTGTTAAAAAAAAACGCATTCCTTACCACATTTACCTGGACAGGCAGGCAAAATTAGCAACTATCTTGGAAATATGAGGAGATGTTTAGCTGCTAAGGCCAAATATTCCCTCAGGGGTGCATGGCAACCAAAAACACAGCAGCCAGAAGTAAGATGCCAAATGAATGACAGGCACAGTGTTGATGTGCAGCCCCCAAGTGGTCAAAACATTTTTTTTCAGTTTTCTGTGACCTTTCAGAAGTGTTAAGATATAAAGTGTTTAAAGTGAGTGGTGTTGAAGTTTGTTTGTTTTTTCAAAAAAGCCCTGTTGTTTTATAAACTCATTATAAGATTCCCACCTCTTCTAATTAACACGTTAATGTTCAAAATAATAATAGTAATTTTTTTAAAAAGAGCAACACTTTTAATGCCACTAAGGTTTGAGTTCACGCTAAAAACAATGACTGCATTGCATTTTTAAATAATCCTGACCTCTTTTGTTTCTTACTCTCTTTATCTAATGTATGTTTCATCTTTTCATTGCAACTAATTATCCCCTTTTTCCTCTCTCCCTCTCCCTCAGGCCTTTGCTCCAAACCAAGTGAAACCTTATATTTGCACTACAGAAGCCTGTCCACACCTGTTTGTCAAAACAAGGTCCAGCAAGAGGCTTCAAGTTGGGGAAAAAAATAATCAAAGAACAGCGTAAAATAGCAACCGACAAGAAATTCAAAAAGGCAGCTACAGCTTTTTCTTTGTGCACCACAACAAAAGCACCAGAGTCGTCAACACTTGACAATGTTTCAGCGTCTTAGCAACCTGCTGTTTGGGGAGGTGGAAGAGGTGGTAGCTGAGCTGAAGGGACCCAACCCATGTGTGACTGAGGCCGACGAGGAGGGATGGATGATTGTCAATCTGCCTGGTGAGTCAGAGAGAGCATTGTGCTGGGCTTGTGTTGAAGGGATGGTTATTTTAAAAGCTACATCAAAAGTGAGGAAATAGTCAAATTATGCTTTGTGTGCTGCTGTGCATGTTTATGATACTGACTAATATATGAAGTGTAGTGATAACAACAGTGGGATGATGAGATGGGGTGAAGTATTATGATAAGGGCGTGGCTCAGCTACACTGCCGCTCATCCATATGGCTGCCATGCCAAAGGTTGTGTTGTCCGTCAAATGGCGGAAACACATAGCTACCTGTGAACATGCATCTCCTTCCACTTTGTTTATGATCTTGATCATGACAAAGACTATTTTAAAGTATGAGAATGTGCTTTAATGCCTGCTCAGAAGAAGCCAAGCAAACAACATAACATAAAAGTACCTCTCAGCAGAGTCAAGGCAGAAATTATGTCAATGACATAATCACAGCTTTAGAGGGTCAACACAACTAATGATGTGACTCTTTTATGTTTCCTTACCCCTCCTCCCCCCTCTTCCTTTCCTCCAATTTTTTTAAATACCCTTACATTCCTCACACTGGTATGTGTGTGCGTGCGTATGTGATCCCTTCTTTGACCTGCATGGCTTTTTGAAAAATCTGCCACATTTGCATAACTTGTGCAACATCTTCCCCCACCCTGACCCCCCTCTCATCTGAACCATCTCATCGCTGCCATGTGCTCAGAAGAGTCTGACTGCATGATGCAGGTTGATGATGAGTCAGGAATCCCACTGATCGCACAATCATTCCCAGAGAATAACTTGTCAAATCGTCAAGACGCACGTACAAGGACTGAATGCCCGGCCCCTGTCCCCCACCCCCCTCACAAGCGTCGTAGGACACATAAAGGCCGGCCACAAGGTGCAGTAGCATTAGTAGACCCTGTGTCCTGTCCCAGCCCCAGCCCATCAGACATGGGTGCTACTACACCCGTAACCCTGCCAAGACGGGTCAGACTGTCCACGCCCTCCTCCACGCCGTCAATGTCCCCAGGCTCTGGGAGTGAGTGTGGGGGCAGTGGGTGTAGCAGTAGGGCAGGCTCAGAGAGAGGCTGCATGGATGAGAGCTGGTTTGTCACCCCTCCCCCCTGTTTCACTGCAGAGGGAGCCACTGCAGAGGCCAGCCCGATGGAAGACTTGCTCATAGAGCACCCCAGCATGTCTGTGTACGTCTCCCCGAGCAACCTGTCCATGGTGTCCAACAGCAACCTGTCTGCAGTGGCAGAGGAAAGCATGGTTAGCCTGGGGGGCAGCGTGAGGTGAGAGCGATTGGCTAAAAATATACCTGCCCTTTATCCACTTTTTTCCCCAGCATCAGCATAACTATGTTATCTTTTCTCTCTTTTCCATCAGAGCGGCTGAACCAGCTTCGGTCCCCGCCACTCACGGCACTATGCCCACCAGGGTGAGCCGTGGAGCAGCTGCCCAGGCCGGTGCTCTGGCCAAGGTCACCCAAGTGGCCAGGGTCCAGCGTAGCAAAGCCCGAGTGGAACGCCGCCATCTGGGGCGCAACCGCATCCAACGCCAAAACCGCACCAGGGAGCAGATCCCTCGCCACACAGCCCACAGCAGAAACACCTTCCTTCACCAGCCCAGCAAGCGTAACTTCTGCCACTAAACTCCCCAGCGCACATGGGGCATTGTTTACTCTGAGGGCATTAGTAGTCACACATGAATAAACGCAGTCAACCACAGCATTTTTAATTTCCGTTGCACTTAAGATAACAGTAGTGTTTTGTTGTTTAGACATAATCTGACTTCACCTGGTAGCTCAATTCCCATTCTGGTGTTATGAAACCGAACCCTCTGAGTAGATATTGTTGACCTTTTTACTACTTATTGTCCGACGCAGTATCCAAACCACAAAAAAAGTCTTTAAAATCTTAAAAGAAGCTATTCGTAGTAATAATAATGCTTGAAAAGCACGAAAAACTTGATTTCTATAAAGTTTCTGTCCAATCTTGCCTCCCCAAGTTCATTCCTCCGCAGTGCATTTTATTTTAGAGAGATTAATTCAGCTAATACACCTCCGTTAAATGTATTTAATTATTTTGGAGACAATAAATTCAAATTGAAGTTTATTTTTCTCTGGCTGGAATAACAGTTTTCTGACTTTTCCAGTGGAAACAATGCAAGACAGATTTTGTCTTTATAACACCAAAAACAAGTCATCATGTCTTCAAAGCTTTATGTTAAAGAGATAAAAGAATTCAATCAAAATATGATTTTTTTTTAATAGTTCAGAAGAGGTGGAAGGATATACCGTGTGTGACGAGGGGGAGAGGAAATTCACTAGACATTTGTTTCTCTCCAATTTGGTGCGCTAATGAGCAAAGTACACGACAAAGCCCAGGAAACATGAAGCAACCGATTTCATCAGAGGAAACCAAATGTTGTGAGATTTTCTCTCTTCTTACTTTGTGAAGGATAACAGCAAGTTGATGATGGCGAGAGCAAAACAGATTAAAGAGTAAAGCAAAAAGACATGATGAATTGGAACATAACTGAATGAAGACTGAGGTGGTTTAACGAGAAAGGTTCACAGGAAAGTGTAACGTAACCCTCTGAGCAGCCTGAGTCCTTAAAATGTAACATCACATTTTATTGGAGAGCTTTTAGAGTACAGCTGCTGCTTTTGCATATTCAAATAGTTGTCGTTGGCACTTCTATAGTCATTAAAGGTGAGGATTATAAATGCAGTGGAAATATCCAAGGCTAGCCTTTGGGTTACAGGGTATGGCAGGTCATAGTAAGTGCAGAGCGGTATCGGTGGTAACTCATTATTTTGTTTTGTCATGTGTTTTTCTGCTTACTTTGTCTCGTAAACAGTAATTTTATTGGACTGTTTCTGTTTGCATGATTCCATCCGGAGAGAAAATCTAAACTGTTCCCTGCCAGATAAACAGAAAGTAGACATTTGGGCTTTTTAAAGTCAACACATTATAATCGTTTCTCCCCCCGCAGATCATAAAACAGCACGCTTATCATTATTTGTGTCCTCTGTAAACTAAAGCAATGTGCCCAGCACACACATCAGTCATTCTTTTACACAGTGTGTGCTGTGATCTTATGTTATCCATGTGAACACCAACACAGAGAGCATTTTTACGTCTGTCCCTTTTATGGATAAAAGCACTGTCTTCACGGGACTTTTTTTTTTTTTTTTTTTTTTTAAAGCCTAACACAAGCATCTTCACCCCAGATTCAACACTTTCAACAAATATCATCTTCCTCATGGACGCGCAGCGCATTGCTGATATCTCCTTCATGGTTCTCATATTTCATATTAGCACATGCAGCTCTAACAGTGTCCACTTAAAAATCTAGCTTACTGATATGTATTCAACAACAATAGTAAACAATGGTGCTGAAGTGTATACTGATGTTTGTAAATTATTTGAGAAATGGATGTACGTTTGCACTGTCATACATTTTGTGAGTCAAAAAGTTTTAGCGGTGTGCCGTGTGCTTGTTTTGTTTTTTCCTTTTGTGATCATTTTTTTTTTCTTCTTTTCATTTTGACCCGGACTGTGTGTGAGGTGCCCCGATCCGTTGAATCCTACGAAAAAGACACAAATATCTGTCATCTTTTTCTTCTTGTAAATATTACAGAACAATTTATAATGCTTTGCTAGATGTCATAGCCTCTCAGAACTCGTGTCCAACGGGACTGATGAGAATCCAGTCTCTGCCGCATCTCTGTGCTCGCTTTTTAAACCAGGAGGGCCACAAGTGGTGTCATTGCTCCATTTTCAGTGTCACCTTGTTGAGATGCACCATTTAAAAAAGAAAAAAAAGATATAGGCTCAGAGTTGACGTGCCATAGGCAAACACTGCCCTCCAGAGGGCCCACTCGACACAGCACCAGCTGCTGTGTAAATGCTGTTGAGGGTCCAGTCTTATGACCGTACTGAAGTGTTAAAAGGACAGACTGAGATACATCGAGAAAATAGATGTCCTGTGTGGTTCTTGAGTCACATGCTAAACCTTTTTTTCTGTCAATAATCCTACAAATTACTTAATTTTATTAAATTACAAATGTTTCTGCTTTAAGGGTGGCTATAATGTATCCTGTCAGTCTCTCAAGTGCAGCGGGTGTATCTGAGGTGATGAGCCTGCACACATACACATCAAGATATCTCTGTTTAGGCTTTCACACTCTCTCCAAGGGGCTTTTACTATTCTCACTGTGCCTCAGAGGAAGCATCTTGTTTGAGGGGAAAACAGTAAAAACAGGTTAATGATGAGAGATCACAGGTGGATTATGGGTGCATGCCAAATCGCCGCAGATACCTCTGATGCTGCAAATTTCATTTACTTTTATTTTCTGTCCTTTATCAGCAATGAAATGTAAAAAGGAAACATGTTTAGGTATGTTGTGTGTGATTATTGCAATGTGTGGTTTTAGGAGGCAAGGTCATTCAAAACTTGCAGGGGAGGGAGTGGGCACCCACTGTGTTGAGCCTATAGCAGATGTGGGATGTGGATAGTGACAAAATGAGGCAGTAGACATATAGTTTATATATTTAAAAAAAAAAAAGAAATGTACTATAAAAATACAATAGAACATGCTTGTATTTTCCCATATAGTTATTAGAAGAGTTGTTCGACAATATAATCTTTTAAATGAAAGCGTTGAATGTCTGGGGAGTTTCACATGTTTTACGTCGTGCCCTAATATGACGGCAGCTTCAAAACACTTGGGGTTTCCCCCCCATGTTACATCTCAGTTAGTACACCCTCCCTCCCCTCCATGAAAATGAAAGATATAGACATATAAAATTTGATGTATCTGATATCTATGGTGATTGTGCCTTTCACTATTTCTGCATGGTTTTTGTGATGTACTGATTTTTTTTTTTCCACACCCAAAGCGGACAGTTGTCCACTGACAGGCAAGACCTATGCAAAAATCAACGGATGGGTTGTCCAACATCCATTCAGAAAACACAGGTACCCGCCAAAAATACCCCCCACGACAATAACAACAATAAATGCTCAGGTTAACACCTGAATCTCGTGTCATTATTTTCATGTGGGACCGCAAAAAGAGGTGTTGGAATGCAGTCTTATATAGGAAAGCTTAAAAAGGCCGTAGTACTTATTATTATAACACTCAGTGTTATTATTTTATAGCCTAACATTTAGAATAATGCATAAGCACCTGGTTGAAAGCGCAATAATTGTGAATATTAAACTATATATGGTAAATGGCCTGCATTTGTATAGTGCTTTTACTCAGTCCCTAAGGACCCCCAAAGCGCTTTACACTACATTCAGTCATTCACCCATTCACACACACATTCACACACTGGCAATGGCAAGCTACATTGTAGCAGCTGCCCTGGGGCGCACTGACACACTGACAGAGGCGAGGCTGCCGGACACTGGCCCTCTGACCACCACCAGTAGGCAAACATGGGGTTAATATCTTGCCCAATGCCATATTTGGCATGCAGCCAGGAGGCAGCCTTCTGATTAGTGGCTGACCTGCTCTGCCACCTGAGCTACAGCCACCCGCTATATGGCTTATGACTTGGCATTATAAATATCCAAATTGGTTGGATTATAAAATTTTATAGCTGAAGTATTTAACCAAATAATTGTACAGTGTAGGGTTAAGGTGACCAGATGTCCCTCTTTAGCATGTTTATTCCTTGTCCCCCTGTCCCACATCTGGAGACAATGTCCCACATTTTGACTTGTTCTACACTCCTTCTAAAGTCTTTCTTTTACCAGACGTGTGTGAAGGGAAGACTTTTTATGATATTCAAAACACAGAGGGTCAGTTTGTTTAATGCCTGTTTAATGATTTTGTCTTTTTTTCCCTTAAGTATATTTTTCTGTTTCATGCAGTGGCAGTGACACTCAAAAAGGTATGCTAATGTTACGGGTCCCAAGGATGAAGACCACGATGACAATATGTTACCTGTAAAAGCAGGTGAAGAGCGGAGTAAGGAAGACACGATGCGTCTCTGCTTTCCTCCAGAACGTGTCTGAGTCTGATTTATTTCACACAAATAAATGCTATAAAACACTAAACATGAGCTTTCAATATACTGTTCAGCTGGTTCCTCATTCACATCAATTACATTTACTTATTTCACAACATCAGTGAAATATACTCTTTTTAACTGGTTCAGTTTCTTAAGTTCACACTTCTTTCCATAACAACTACATTCTTTTATCATATCAATAAACACATCACATTGTCTTCTGCAGTGTCTTACTGGCTAAACAGTTATATTCAATAACAGCATTGGTAAATACATTACATTTGTTCCCTCCAGTAATTTACTGGCAAAATCACTATTTAGTGCATCATGAAACACAGCTTGTTTAATTAACCCGTGAATGCCTCTGTTAGCTACACAGAGTTGCTCAGAGTGCTTGTGTTACACTAGCTAATCTACTCAGTCACTTTCAACATAACTATTAACATTCACATCTCAGAGAACTGATTCGATTGGAGCATTACAACACGTTTGCACCGAGCATAGGAGCGCACTGACTCTGCTTCACGAGCGCTCCACCCAACGAGCGGGCTCGCGGCGCGGTCGCACGGGACACTCTTCTGGCTTTCTCCCGCGTCCACATGTAACCAACTCGGGCGGACCGCCCTAACTCTCTCATTCACGTTAACGTGGGTAACCATGGTAACAATAAACAACATTTTCGGTGCGAGCACCATTTACCGACCTGTAAAAGCAGGTGAAGAGCGGAGTAAGGAAGACACGATGCGTCTCTGCTTTCCTCCAGAACGTGTCTGAGGAAGCAGCGGAAGGTGGGCTCGACTTACTGCACCCCCAAACCCCGGAGCAAGCACCAAAGTTCCGCCCTCACTGCTTTCTAACATAAAATGAATCCCTATTACATGGATTTTCTATCCTCTTAAAGAACTGAAAATAAATACATATAGCAATGAAAAATGTCCCGTTACATGAGTGTTTTACACAAAATAACATTAATGTGGTCATTCCCTCACAGGGGTGCCACACAAATCTAGTGATAAATATGAACTGAAAGTAAGAACGTGTTAGCATAGAGAAGAGCAGCTGAAATAACACTTAATATATAAAGTGGAATTTATAAAGATTGTCGTATGAGAGCATGGACACATTGTATTTGTTTGGAGAGAGAGCAGGGGATATATTTGGCATGTGCTTGCTGTTAACAATATAAAACCATACACATTTTATCAAATTTCTATTTGCAAGCTAGACGTGAAAATTTCATTGGTGGCATTGATGATGTTTTCCTCTCTGCCCACCAAAAACACAGTGTTTGTTTTGCATTAGTTTGCTGAGACCTGGCTACCAAGTAGCAAGTACCTTTAAGTACACCTATTTGAATATAGGCAGTTCTTTAAGTGTCTTAACTGCTGATGAAAGTAGGGTTTTTTTTGTAGGCAGATGTAACTGTTTGCAAAAAGGGAACAAGCAAATAGACAGGTGTGGTTAAAGAGAGTACTGTCTGTGGACTGAAACTGGGTGAAGTCCTGTTATGCTTAGCTTTGAGTACATTAGTCCAAGCTGAGCAGGAAACTTAAAAGGCTGACGAGGATTTAAAAAATAAAATAAAATAATTATGTCACACAGCAGGGTTTTTCATTGTTTTAAACAAACCAAAATACTTTTTATTATTTGGATTTCTCAAAGCTGCCACTAGTGTTTGTCCTGATCCAGCACAGACTGCTGCTGTCTGGTAAAAATGCAAACTAATGTGCAAAATACAAGTGAACAAAAGAATCTAAATGAAGCTTAATTTGGATAGCGCCTCACGTACCTTAAAATGTTCTTGTTTCAAAACCTAACCCAATGACCCTGAATGTTCTAACAAGGACAGCGCCTGCAATGTTTTAACCTCTGAGGGGTTTGCTGCCAGTCAACATCGGGCCCATTACTCCCCCCTAGCGGCCAGGAGTACTTCCGGTTTCTTTCTCGCGGTCATTCACTGTTTATGATATGTATGGAGCGCATTTCTCTTAATGTGTGTGCCTTACTCATACATCTGTTGACTTTACAGTTCTCCGCTATTACTCAGCTCTATGATATGGCAAGTTAGAGCCTGCCCCCCAAAGCTTCCTCCAAATATTTTTAATCATTAACAACAAAAGAGGATCCAAGTTAGAATGTAGAGACATAAAGGTCACCATGATAACATTTGCAAACACTTCTTTGTTTACTTTTTCCTGTTTAAATCGTGCTAACAAGACTCTTATCAAGTTAGTTACTACTTCTCCACAGTCCAGCCCTTTAGTTGGTGCAAGAAGTTTTCAGGAACTTTAAAAATGTCTTTGAGTGCAAGAAAGTAAGATTAATCACTACAGAGGATGTATTCATTAGACACTGGGGACTGACAGTTAAAAAAGTCAAACTAATGGTTTTTGAAGTATAGGGAAACAAAAAAATGCAAAGCTCAGGGTTCACATAATGCAAATAAAACACGACATTATGCTTCGATATAGAGAACAGAAATTAAACTATGTGGTGATTTTTAATATATCATTCCTCCATTCACAGAGAATATACAGTGATTCTTGAATTTGCAAAGCATGCCCCAAGCATCTTAATCTGAACGTTAGAAGATGTACTGTATGAGATTAGATCATATATACAATACGTCAACACTTCACAGTTCAGATACATATCTCAGCAGGAAGCTGCATGAACCAGATCTTCAGACTAGAAACTACAAGGCTGAATGAGACAAGTGAACACAGATAAAATGTAACTCGAGAAAGGGGACTTCAGTTAGTGGAAAATTAGGTCAGGATGACTTTAAATGTATGTGTTTGCTGGGCACAGAGAATGTGCACTGATTGTACATGCATATGGATTCTCTGTTGTGAAGCCTGAAGCTAGGGGCGTGATGGTATAATGAGTGCTTTGCATTTGACACTGTTTTTTTCTTCTTTTTTTTTAAATATCAGGTTTCAAGGCAACACTTTATAAGCAATGGTAGTCCCAGAGTAGCAGCTACACAAAATCCCATTTCATTTGTGGTCATGGGATTCATTTATCATCAGGAAATGACGCAAAAACACACAGACTTACACCACAGACTAAGAGGAATAAACTGAAGTAGCGACCTGACCTCCATAATCTCCTGGCGTGCAGCTTACATGCTTGGTGAATATAATTTATTTGGTTTTGTTTGTTTTCCTCTGCACCTTGTTTCTGAAATCTGTCAGATTTTTCAAGGTAAGTTCTTTACCCCTTTGCCTCTACCACTATTGGATTTGGTATATTCCTACTGATCTACCACAGTAAAACTTTGGTTCTTCAATCAGTCAACCAAAACTTTATTTCAAACATATAAGTAACAAATGTTCATACATGTAAAATAATAACTGAAAGCATCATATTCACATGAAAAAGAAAATGTTGACCATTTCCAGTTCAAAAGAAGCAGGAGGAAGCAAATCCTTTTTAATTCATACCCCTGTCTAGCTCATCTTCTATACTGGTTTCAGTTAATAACAGTACCACTTTTAAATATGCCCATTTAACACACTGATTCATGCTATGTTGATACATAGATCTTTACACATTGATCTATAACTATTTAACTACACTTATGCAAAAGTATTGCTTTTTAAAATAAATCATTATATGTAAATATCAATTTTGTAATGCACAGCACAAAAGTATAAACATATAACACATACCTCATCCATAAACTGCGTTATAAATGTTTTTTTTTACACAATTTCAACACTGATTCATATCCTTAGTGTCCTTGTTTTAACATATGTATTAAATATGGATTATTTTAGCCCTTAATTGGACTACTTTTCTTTTAATCAGGCTTATTGTTGTTGTTTTTAATATGAAGCATAAGATCCCCCCCCCCCCCCCCCCCAATCACAGTCAATCTAGCCCCAGACGCTTTGCTTTGAAAGAAATAAACAGAGGAATTTCCCCTTAAGAGATGGCATAAGCAGGCCACTATTGCAACTCTATCACTGAAGTAATTTCATGTCTCTTGCCTCCTATTTCACAGACGGAGGAACAAGAATAGAATAAGGCTTCATGGGAGGGACCGAAGTTTTGTGAGTAGAACAGGTTTTTGTGCACCTGCTGTGACCTGTTTGTCCAGCTCACAAACACACAGGGTGGAGGTGGACGGTGTGCTATGGTCGACCCTTGTGAAAACAGAACTGGATTAATGGTCTTCAGCTGTTCGAGGCCCCAACGCTATCTAAGTAAGTTTAATATTGGTAGGGGGACTGTCGACGAATAATTTAATAATTGTTTAATAATGTTTATTTACAGTATAATTTATTTAAATTATTAGCTTCCCTCGGTTATTAGTTCGCACTCACATGTATATTTAAAACACCCTTATCCCGAACAAGTCCAGCCGGTTATCCTGAGCTGTGGGGCTTTGGTGTGGGCTGTAACACGAAGCTAGCTTCCCAGAGCTGCGCGGTGGTGATTCAGCTTTGGCGACGGAGCTGCGTTCACCTCAGCTCACCTGCTGCTTTTAAAAATCCAAAACAACCCAGTCGGGAACGACTTTTTATTTTAGTATCACTGGTATTATTTGACTGGAGGTACCTTACAACGACGGTAAGTGACGTTAGCCGAGCTCCGAGCGCTTTGTAGCTGAATTTAAAAAAGGAGATGTGCTAGCTTGTGGCATCGCGGTGGTGGAGGCGCCGCGGAGGGAGGAAGGTCCGTGTTTAACCGGCAATAACGCTGTTATTCTGCAATAGTAATAGTTTATGTGTCTGTGTGTGTTATAGGCAAGCATGAAAATATTTAGATTAAGCCATATTTCGCGAGGGTTTAGATACATAATAAGCATGGTTATGAACATGTGCGTCTTTAAGGAAATTCATCCTCAAAAACTAGTTATTCTGCGTGGTTTCTCGTCTTTGCAGGTTGTAGAAAATGCACCATCACTGGAGCTACACATCCGCGTCTTGGCCTATTAATAACATTCCCCTAAGGAGGACAAATGAGGCTGCTGTGATCTTTTTGTAAGGGTGCCAATGTCACACTAGAGATTTACAGATCACGGTAAGAAAACTGTGATTTATTGGGACATTAAAGATAAAGCAGATGAGGTCATTCTCCAGCGCCACAGCAACACTAGCGGTCCATAAAGGTATATTTTAGTGATTTATTTGTGTTTTAGTGTGGATAATAGTAGCATGTGTGTGGCTTACTATCCCAGACAAGGAACAAGTGGGACAGTGAATATGGATATCCTGCATTAGGTCCTCAAAGATAAAGATACAGTACGTAGAAGTCATGCACAACGCTGCTCCAGAAATTGTGGCCGGATACCCGAGTGGAAGCGTGGTGGATAAAGATGCCAATCCAGAGACAACCTTGGGGAGCGCTTACTCTCCAGTGGACTACATGAGCATCACCAGCTTCCCCAGGTTGCCAGAAGATGACGTGTCTGGGGAAAATACCCTGAAATCCCGCAAGGATGATGACAACGTCCTGAGTGAGCAAGATACAGGTCAGACAGAAGTTATCAAAGAAAATCGTTTATCTCACACACAGTCATGGTTACAAGGGAGCTTTTTTTGTGATTTGCTGACTAATAGCATTTGGTATGGTGGTGCTGTGTCTCAGACCCAGATCTGTTTCTGAAGTCGGCTCGCCTCCAGCGCCTCCCCTCCTCGGCTTCAGACCTAGCTAGCCATGATGCTGTGTCGCTGCAGGAGACCAACAGAGACCCTTTTACAGAAGAATGTGCCTGCCAGCGAGATGGCTTGACAGTCATCATCACGGCCTGTCTCACCTTTGCTACAGGAGTCACTGTGGCTCTCATCATGCAGATCTACTTTGGAGATCCACAGGTAGGGTTGCATGTCATTTTTCTGTAGTCGTGTTGCAATGCTGTTGCTTCACTCAAATAAGTATGGGTTATTATAGGATTATGGGTGACTCCACATGCTTCTTAGCCTCCTTACATGCAAGCCTCTGTCATTCTGAATGTTTTTTAACTGCCTCTCTCCCTTTCTGCTTTGTCTACTGCAAGGTCTTTAACCAAGGAGCAGTGGTGACAGATGTGGCTCAGTGTACATCTCTGGGCTTTGACGTTCTTGAAAAGCAGGGCTCCAGCGTTGACGCCGCCATCACCGCTGCTCTCTGTTTGGGAATTGTGCACCCTCACACGTCTGGTATTGGAGGGTGAGTTATAGGAACAGATCAATCTCTGCTAAGCAGAACCACCATTAAGTATGAATTTGAAGACCACTTTTTGCTCTTTTGATGATCAGTGGAGGCGTTATGTTGGTGCACGACATCCGTAAGAATGAGACAAGGGTCATTGACTTCAGAGAGACAGCACCATCGGCAATCGACGAGAAGATGCTGCTGACAGACCTTCAAGATAATGTAAGGAATTACTCTGGAGGACTCTTTATTATACCTATATGGGGTTGCTCAGAGAGCCTTGTCACTCTTTTGATTATTTATGCACTGTTTACTTTGCATTGGCATTTCAGAATGGCTTGCTGGTAGGAGTTCCTGGCATGCTCAGTGGGCTGCATCAGGCACACCAGCTCTATGGCAGGTAAACAGCATATCATGCAGTCCTTTCTTCTTATGCCATAAATAGTTGTGGCTTTCTGGATTATCTGCATTCCTTTCTTCTTGGTTATTGTTTAATTCACTTTGTTTGTGACACTCCTCAATGAAACAAATCATTTTCTTTCATTGATCTTTTAAGGCAAGAATAGCAAAAACTGATATTTTGAGCTGTTGACAATGACTGTGCTTCTCTCATTGTTCAGAACTTAAGCAGTGACTCATTGTGAATGTACACCAGCTGTGTTTAAAGAAAAGCCAGTAGCTTATTTTTGTCAGATTGTTAAGCCGCAGTTACTCTAATGCTGTGTAATTATCCTGATCCAGAGGCCTCAGCTGTTAAGAGCTAACCTGTTTGATCCGTTTAGGGAGAAAATGTGGCTTCTCAATTTGGCAAAATATACTCTTTGAAAATGAGGAGTGTCTGTATGAAACATATCATATTTGTAAAAGAAGGCAGACTTGTATGACCTTTGATTTCAACAGGATCCCCTGGAAAGATGTCGTTGCCATGGCAGCAGATGTGGCCAGAAATGGATTTAACGTTACTCATGACTTTGGTAAGTATAGGGTAATATATAGAACAAATTGCTTGGTGTGAAATCAGTGGGGGTGTTTATTTTTTTTTATCTCATCTGCCTCCCTTTTGTTCTCTCCACAGCTGAAGCTTTGGCTAATGTTAAGAGCCAAAACATGTCGGCTGCATTTCGGGATTTATTCCTACCCAAAGACCAGGTTCCCCTCACCGGACAGTTCACCAGACGCCTCGATTTAGCAGCTGTTCTCGATGCTGTCGCTGTTAAAGGGATATCAGAGTTCTATAGTGGAAATGTGGCTCAGAAAATGGCATCTGCAGTAAGGATAAACATTTTTTTCACCAAGCTACAGATGTGATTATGTAAGTGGTCATGAATCCTGCATAGTCTCAGTGGCGAGTCGTTTTCCCTCTCCTATGCTAAGTCACTGTTATACTTGCCCTCTTGTTCCCTGTACGACTCGGGGAAATAAGGCTTCAGAGAAATTCAACTTCACTGTGACTCTCGACTACCTATCTTCAGATTAAAATAAACACATTTTATAAACTAGAAGTATTGCTTCTTTTTGGAAGTACTTTCATGTCTACAAAATTAAAACATATAAGAAAAAGCTTACATAAATACAAAAATATTTAGTGCAGTATTCAATATTCATAGCAGTTCATGAGATAGCCATGACCTCTAATCTACTTCTTCCTGTTCCTGGGCAATAATTTCTATTACTTTTAGGCCCCTGAACATAATTTTTCATTAGTCTTGCCTCATATGTCCTGAAACGTGTCCATCACTGTTGGGTGTAACAGTTTTCAGTAAAGGTCTAGGTTCAGTAATAACATTACAGTTATTTGTACAGTTAGTCCAGTAATTACTTACAGGTATCGCTGCGCTAATAACTGTAAGTAATTACAAAAAATATATGCCTTTTTCTTCCTGTACACTTGCGCTGCAATCAGCTGATTTCAGTTTGTCAGAAGGGAAATGATGGAGCGGTCTCCACTCTTTGAGGAGTGGAGATGTTGAGACGACTTTTATCTTTACTGCACGTTTTTTTCTGAGAAGAGCAAAATGCAAACCACAGCATTTGCTCTTTGCAAGCATCTGGTAGGTAGTAATAGGTGTGTCCTCATTAATAATAACTAGAAAGCAATGCAACAAGTAGTGTAACAAATTACTTTCTCCGGTGAGTAACTGTGTGAGTAAAATACTGCATTACATTTCAGTAAAATAATGAACATTGTGTAAAAGAGTACTTTTTGGTGTGTGTAAATCTACACAAAATCAACATGAACTGGATTAGACATTTTAAAGAACTTGTTTAGAGCTGGGGATTAAAAACTAGTGGATTAGGTTTAACAAAAATAAGATGCAACAGTTGCTACTTCTTTTACAGCGCAGATTTCTTGGTTGCCAAGGTGATCCATCTCCACTTTGTCTGAACAATATAAGTGATGTCATGATTCAGGTCAACAAAGATGGATGATGACAGAAATTGCTTTTTTGTGATTGTTTCACATTTTGCTCTGAGACTGGGCTAAAAATTACAGATCTCACAACAGAAAATCATTACACGCAATTATTGTGACAGTGACTGGTGTAGATTTAATGATATTCCAAGCAGCACTAGCTTAATAAAATAATTCATTGCAATGAAATTTGAATATGAGTTCTCTAATTAAGCATAAGTTGTTGGGGGGTTTTTTTGTTTGTTTTTTTAACATGTGGGGTAGCAGGCATCACAGCAGGTTATACCAGACCTGATATTTTCAGTCTTCAAATGTTTGTTTGTTTTTTTTACTTTTTTCTGTAAACAAAATCATAAATTACACAATCTTAAATTAATCCTGAGATTCTAAATAATAGGGCTGTGCGATATTACCAAATATAAGATATTTCTCATCCCAATAACGATATATATATATATATATATATATATATATATATATATATGTATATATATATATATATATATATATATATATATATATATATATATATATAAATAGTGCTTTTTCTGTAAATTCTGTGAATCTCTGGCAAATCGACTTATGTGAAGTGTTTTCAGCTGGGCGTCATGTACCTGGAGTCGAGTGTTTTGACCGATGCATGAAGTGATATATTTTTAGACATAAGTTGTAACAGCTACCATTTTCTTTGTGAGTATTTATTACATGGCGTGCTGCAGAGGAAAGCCTGTTCTAACGTTTGAGTCTAGGGTTTATTTTGAGCACCTGATGCCTCTTTTTTGTTTCTTATCCGTAAACTCTCTCCATTCTCTTTCATGTGATTCTTGCATAGGTGGTTGACGAGGTTTGTCGTGTTTGAGTCCGTGTTGGGATCGGTTTGTGGCATAATTTGCATAGTTTTCTGGTCCGTGTCAGACTTTTCATAACCAAACCATGTCCATGCTACAGAGGTAGCCTCTTGTTTAGGAATAATGTCCTCGATTTGTTTTGACTGATCTCTCTGTTTGGAGCTATCTGGTTCTGCCTCATCTTCACGGGCTATGCTGGTATTAACAGTGTATTTTGCGACAACATGAAACAACGATAGCGTATAATTTCAAAAGATAGATGTTTTCATTTCGTCATCCAATATATTTCTTCATATCGCACAGCCCTACTAAATAAGCATAAGAGTAAGGTAAATGAAATGTTCCTGACTCTTAAAATGTCCAGTTAGTAACAGTAACACACAGGATAAAGAATACTCGCCTCTAAATTTCAGTTTATCCTTTCATTTTTTAATAGGTGAAAGCGAGAGGCGGAGTGCTTACAGAGGATGACATTCGAAACTACAGCTCAATCATACAGAAGCCAGCAGAAATCACCTATCAGGGTAAATACCAGTTCAGCTATTTTCAAGAACACAGCACTGATCTGAAGCAGTTCTGTGAACACAGCTTGTCCTTCCAGTATTTATTTAGTAACAGCCAGTTACATTTGAAGTTGACAAGGTTAAAGGGTTAAAGCTGGGTTGGGCAACATGTTTTTGGTATCATCAGACAGAAATCCGTAACAGCCTTTCAGCATATTGTTATTTAACCGATCTGTAAATGAACTGCACCGCCTCCGGGCTTCAGGCTCTGTTTTGCAGCTAGATAAAATCCAGCCCCTGACCAGACTTTGGCCTGTTTTTTGATCAGATCAGGTGTATAGAGTGAAGAAGTCCATGGCAGAAATGAGAGTTGGTGCCCTTGGCGAACACATTTCCGATGTATATCTATTCTGTCTAATGATCTGTTGGTGTTTCTGAAGGACACCACGTGATGGCAGCCCCAGCCCCACATGCAGGCGTTGCTTTGATCACTGCACTCAACATCCTTGAAGGGTACAACATCACCAGCCAGATGCCGAGGACCACTACCTACCACTGGATTGCAGAGGTAATGCAAAACAGTTTAGCACAATTTACAAAGCCTATTAAATGTGTGTAAAGTAAATTAATTGACAGGATTAAAAAAAATATGTTAATTATGCGTTAATCTTCCAGGCTGTGAAAATATCTCTGGGCCTGGCTAGTAAGCTGGGAGATCCCATGTATGACTCCACCGTTCCAGAGATTGTTGATAAGATGCTGAGGTAGATATCAGCTCCCACTGCCTTTTATATTTTATAAATACAGCCTAATTAAGTAAGATATTTTATTTGAACCCTGCCCTTTCTTTTGCAACCTTCAAGTAAATCCCAGGCTTCCCAACTTCGCGAGATGATCAGTGACTCTCAGGCATTCCCTGTCCAGCATTACACAACAACCTTTACCTTGGAGGATGGTGCAGCAGCGGCCCAAGTCATGGTCATGGGCCCAGACGACCTCATTGTGTCTGTAATGAGGTATGCAACCCTTTAAAAGGACTGTAGGGGATTTAAACAATCCCAAAGATGTTTAAGCGTTGATTAAAATTCATGAATAATACAAGTTAAGACTTTTTTTCCTCACTTCTGCTTGTTTTAGCTCGCTAAACAAGCCCTTTGGCAGTGGGATTGTGACTCCTTCAGGAATCCTTTTGAATAGCCAGATTCTGGACTTCTCATGGACTAATAAAACACAGAGCTCATCACCCAACCCAGTAACTACGACTTTTTTCTTTCAGTGTTAACGGATTTGTTCTTAACACATTTGCAGCATTTCTTATGGATTTTGTTTTCTTTTGGTTGGCTGTAGCATAACAACCTCCACCCTGGGAAAAGACCCATGTCCTTCTTGATGCCCACAGCAGTGAGGCCAGCCGTGGGGTTATGTGGCACATATGTGGCCGTTGGATCATCCAATGGAGAGAAGGCTCTCAGCGGCATAACACAGGTTGCTTGATTTCTGGAGGAATTTGTAACATTCATAGTTATTCTTATAAATGTGGAAATACACGTTGACAGAAGTTTACTTTGATGTTATTCTGATCCTTCGTAGGTGCTGATGAATGTTTTGTCTTCACGTAAAAACATGAGTGACAGTTTAGCATATGGAAGACTCCACCCACAGCTGCAGCCCAACACCCTCCTAGTGGACTGTGAGTTTTTCTTACTGATAACCTCTTTTATCAGGTTTGATCCAAGCATAACAGTGTTGGCTCACCATTACTGCTATGACATGCAGTATACACCATGCAGAGAGTCCTGTAGTACCCTTGCACCTCTATGGCGTTATTTTTGTTCCACTCTTCTGAGCGCACGCAAAAAAAATTTGAGCACACGTAAAAAAAAGTTTGCAGGTGCAAGTGTTGCATTTTGAGGAGAAATTTATTTTGAGTGAAGAAAAGCTGAATTTGAGTGAACAAAATTCATTGCTGCTTGCAAAAAATGTATTTCTGTGTTTGCTATTATCCACACACACACAATAGCAGCCCCTCTCGCTCAGTTTTTGCATTTGCGCTTGCTCACATTGTGTTGCTCGCGCTCTCAACATTTCTGCCTGTGCGCGCTCAATTCTTTCCGTTATATTTGTGCCACAAAACCAGCCAATCACAGACTTGGATGCAAAAAAATAAACTTATATTTTGAGAGCACTTGTGCAAATATGTGATGCCTTGATAAATCGAGCAGGTATTTGAAGTTTACACAGCACCATTCTCGCATGAAAATATCTTAAAAGTTTATTTTGTGACCCAGTAAGAGTAATATTTCAAACTCCGCCACTGCCTCGTTTGAGTTTTGGACGAAATGGATTTTGGGATATTGCATTTCGTCATTTCGAGCTGATTGGAGACCAGAACAGCCAATCAGATTTTTTTGCATCCAAGTCTGTGATTGGCTGGTTTTGTGGCACAAATATAACGGTGTACAGAAAGAGCTGAGCGCGCACGGGCAGAAATGTTGAGAGCGCGAGCAAAACATTGCGAGCAAGTGCAAATGCAAAAACTGAGCGAGAGGGGCTGCTACTGTGTGTGTGTGTGTGTGGATAATAGCAAACACTGAAATACATTTTTTGCACGCAGCAATGAATTTTGTTCGCTCTAATTCAGCTTTTCTTTGCTCAAAATAAATTTCTCCTCAAAATACAACACTTGCACCTGCAAACTTTTTTTTTACGTGCGCTCAGAATAGTGGCACAAAAATAACGCCATACACCTCTGCTTACGTTGTCTTTAGGTTGTGTTTTCTGTGTACACTATGCAAAGTAGAGGAGGAGCAGGAAAAGCAGCAGGTACTTCTGCTGTAATGGGAAGCAGATGCTGAGGTTTAGTGTTTCCATGGAACAGCGAAGTGTCTTGATTAAGAGATCAGTCTTCTGTAGTTTTAGTAGGATGTAGCATAAATGGACTGGAGTGGTACTTTGTATAGCACTTCTCTGACTGAGCACTCAAAGTGGTTTTTACTACAAGCCTAATTCTTTCAGTCACACACATTCACACAGCGCTTCCATTCTATACCTTAAAGCACTATGTCTTACATTCGCACACACCCTCATACTCAGACTGATCCATCGAGAGCAACTTGGCCGATGATCAAACCACCAACCTTCCAATCAGTGGACGACCTGAGCCACACCCACCCCCTAAATCTTAAGGTCATATGTGGAAATTCCATGAGAATTTTGTTTATGAATAATAATATAGAATCAGTAGCCAATTCATTAGTTATACATAGACTAACCGATATTGGACTACAGAAGAAAAGCATTGCCTGCTCTGATGGGTCTTGATTTGCGCTGCAGCATTTAGATTCATACTTTGGCAACATGAAGACATGGATCCAGCCTGACTTTCCTCAACAGTTCAGGCTGTTGCTGGTGGTGTAATGATGGGGATGATATTTTCTTGCCACACTTTGGGCCACTTAGTAAGAATTAAGCCTCATTTAAATGTCACAGCTTAACTGAGTATTGTTGGTAACTGTTATGACCAAAGTGTACACACCTTCTGATGGCTGCTAACTGAAGCCAGCCATTGATCTGGCTAATAATGAACCCACAGTTAACATGTCCACGTAATCTAGCAACTTGGTGCACGGGCTCTTAAAAAAGAATGAAGCTTGGCAGTTTGATATCTATTATTGCCTGGGAAAATTGTGAGGATGAATACTGTGTTACAAAAAAAAAATTATCTGGTTTATACACTTTAATTCTTGTCCTCTGGCTCCATTTTTATAGCAAGAGGGACAAACTACTAACTGAAAGCTTCTAGATAGATCTAACCAATCTACAGCATTTGGCTCCAATCAGTTCACTAAAGAACAAAAGAAAAATGTGACCAGCTAATCTAGGTAGCCTGAATCTATTGGTATTAATTCAAAGGGATCCTAATGTAGAATCACGAATTATCATCTTGGTTGAATTAATAATGGATTGGATTTATATAGCACTTTTCAAGGCACCCAAAGGGCTTTACAATGCCACTATTCATTCACACACTGGTGGAGGTAGCTACGGTTGTAGCCACAGCTGCCCTGGGGCAGACTGACAGAAGCGAGGCTGCCAACACCAGTAGGTGGTAGGGTAAAGTGTCTTGCCCAAGGACACAACGACCAGGACAGAGAGCCCAGGGATCGAACCGGCGACCTTCCGGTTACAGATACGGTTCCCAACCCCCTGAGCCACGGTCGCCCATGGATCAGGGGCAATAGTCCATCTCTCACCTACCAGAGCTTATTGACTGGTATATGAGCAGCAGAGTGATGATCATTGGCTCAATCAGAGCCTCTGCTAACTTCTCACTTGTCTTAATCTTGCCCTTGAATCCATTCATAAGTCAAAAGCCAAAAAACACGTGCTTGGTTACAAACATGATATACTAGGTCCTTGTAGAATTAGAGTTTAACCTAATTGTGATCCCACAGCTACTGTGTTTATTAGCTCAACATTATGTTAGTACCGTCTTCTGTCTCACACTTTCTCTTTCTCTCTTGCAGCCAAGTTTTTAGAAGAGGATGTGGAGGGGCTGGAAGCTAAAGGTCACAAAGTTCAGAAAAGAGATATTTTGTCATTGGTGGAGGGCACACGGAGAACTAATGACCTCATCATTGGAGTGAAGGACCCCCGTAGTGCAGATGCCTCTGCCCTTACTATGTCCAATATGCCTTAGTGCATCCGTCCAATTTTACAAACATATAATGCCAAGATAGTAAGACTTACTCTGTATGATGCCTAAAGAGGGAGTAAGAAGGCTGCTGATCAGATAAAAGTAGATAGGCAAAAGATTCTGAAAGGGATCCTCTGATACTAATTTGTTTTGCTCACAAGAATACTAAACTGGTCACCATCTTGCATATCAGTCACTCTGCCACATCCTCACATAACGTCCAGTCACGGTGTACATAGTGTTGAAAATGTGTGTTCAGTACCTTTACCCTTAGTGGCATCAGTCTGCAGCCTGCATTATGCACAGCAGGGTAAAGAAATGTTAGGTGTGCTCATTAATTATTATCCAACACACTCGAGGTCGGTGATGAAAACAGTAATTTTTAAAGGTTAGAAATTATTGGGAGTAGCAGCTAGTTGAGACCTGAGTGAGCGGTTTTATATAAATTAATGAAAGAAATGATGCCACACCATTTAAACGACACATGCATGGTGCAAAGTGCATATGAGCCATCGGATTGCTTTTCATCCTTTGCACTACATTTCACCATTAAACCAGATTGCGCGTGAGATCAAGTGGAGTGGTGAAAGTGATTAAGACGTGTATTGTCACGCATGAACAAGACTGTCCTGAACTGAAACACAGAGGCTAAAGCTTTTACTTTCCTGTTCGTTATATGGTGTGTAACTGTGATTTGATGTTGTTTGGTACAGCTGCTGCAGCTTTAACTGTTGCAAACAATCAGTGGCTCTCTGGACCATTTTTAAGACTAGCATTATATGTTGTACACAAATGTGATGAGACCGTCCTATCTCAATCGATTTCCTTCATCAAGTGGATTTGATTCAGTTTAAAGGGTTTTAAATATCAGTAGAGTGAACGTATTTAAATACATAATTTAAGAAATTTGAGTTGTTGCATCATTTTGTTCTCACTTTGAACCTGTGAAGGCTTTTTTTTTTCTAGAGCTGGGTGCACTTGTTCGTAAATTTGGATTGATCAAATTCTTTAGAGATGGAATGAATGTAATGACTATTTTTATATGAACATTTGTTGTGCTGTACACATTATTTTTACTGTTGGAGCAATACATTCACTCGGCACATATTTAGGAAGGGATGTTCTGTTTACTTTTTGCCTACTTTTGTTGTTATATTAGCCAGAATATTTGAGAAGCCAGCAACTTTTGTAAAGCATTGCACTTGTACACAAAATGGGTTTGATCTTTGCGTCCAGAACGGCCAGTGCTGACTAATCAAATTGGGGTTTTCACCTTGTTTTCTCCCTCACCAGTGCAATATGACTGTTGATACTTGTTTCCTGTACTGTAGAGTGCCATGCCTTAAGGCACACATTTGCACAGTCTGATGTTGCACCTGTCTGGTTTTTTGTTTGTTTGTTTTTTTATGTTTGCATTTGTTGCTGATTTTAACAAAGATCGGCACTGTTCAGACCCAACAAATAAAAAGCTTGCACACATCCTAAACAGTAATGATTGTTTATCTGTTTTTTGAGTCTTCATACACTGAGCAAAACATTTGAGCCACCACCTATTTCCAGCAGATTTTCTTGTAATTTTTACAAATTGGTCTTGAGCAGTAGCTCTCCAGGCTTTTTGGAGACTTTTCAAAGTGTTTCTCTGGACGTTACCACTCATTTTCATTCCTATCTGTTTAACTGAGGAATCTGTTTTTGTCAGTTAAACCATTTGACACTGACCTCTCAATCATTCAAACAACAAAAACCTTAGCAAAGGATTTTTAATTGTATCTTTACATGACTATGAAAAATGCAAAATATAGAAGTTTAATTGGCATAAAATTTTCTTTTAACATTTAACAAGGTGATTCCCAAAGTGCTGAAAATTTTGGTTATCTTGGTCCTGTGTGCAATGTGTCCCTAAAAAAAATTTGAGTAAACTGGATAAG